>NW_024062618.1:1496250-2992500 GCF_006381635.1 Hibiscus syriacus | reverse complement strand
TTCAAACTCTTGCAACACATTTTAACTATCGCAACACATTTTTCAAAATCGCGTTGCAAATCTTACAATCGCTTTGCGAATCTGGATATTCGCGTTGCGAATCTGGAAACTGAGTTGAAAAATTAAAGTTCGCGTTACGAATTTAAGATCGCGTTGCGATTTTGTTGATCATTTTGGCAAATCCAAAAAAAGTTGGTTAAAATCGTATATTATAAGGCATTTTCGGTCACTGAGGTTATTTTCTCTAAATTATACTATAAAAAACCAACTCATAATTATGAGAAAAATAACAAGTTAAATAAAACATGTCTTAAAAATCCAAATTTAAATAAACCAATATAAATTAGCAAAAGGAGTACTCATTATAAAATCCAATACTTTTAAAATAAGACCCATGTTACCATAATAGAGTCAACTTAAAAGATAAAACATTACAATACGATATACTTCAAGAGATATGTTGATCCTCCAAGTGCTTGATTCGAGTATCTAACCAACAGTATCTGAAAGGGAAAAATATTTTCGAAAAGTGAACTAGGCTCAGTGTGTCCCAATAGTACAATAAAATCATATTAAGTACAGTAAATGAGTAATAGTTCAGAAATTCATCATCAAACCATAATAAAGTTTAACTTTTGAAACTCGTAATTTAAAACCCTTCTCTTGTACACCATCCGTAATTCCCCAGAACTGCGTCCATATAGCTTACATTAAGCACACAGCAGAAAGGAAGCCAACCTAAAGATAGGCTTTGGGGCATGTATCCTTAATTCCGTAAGTTCGTAGGGCTTACCCTAAGCACACAAGAATGGGAGCCAATCTAATGAAGCATCTTGAGGCCCGTGAGCCTACCCAATAGTCACATTAGGTCCATAAGGTTTACCAGCTTGATCAAAGCTGTACCTCCGTAATGCAATCCAACCCAAAATCAGTATTTCAAAAATACTATTTATGCAGTAAGCAAAATTTACATAATTCCATATTCAATATTATCATATACCAATGAAAACCAATAATCATATATCAGTCATATTCCATAAACCATCACCAATAAATAGGTGGATTAATAAAACATTAAACCATAACTTTCAATGTATCATATTTCAAAACATATAAAACAATCAAGTAGTACTAATGGGTAACAAAATTAATTTCTGAATCATAAAATTTACGGGTCTTACGGGTGAATACTGACACACGCGGCTTAATTGATCTAGAGGAGCTGGGTCGAGCTGTCGAACGGTCAGGAGAGTCTCTTGTACCTTCAAACATTAATAATTTATCAGTCACAAGTCTTACTCAACCATTCAAAGCTTAAACTCTTTAGTACACAAGCATTTTTTGGGTTTGACTATCAATTTAAAGGCTTTCGAGTTTGAATTTGACCAAACGGATTGCGGAATCAGAATCAGGGCGTCGAACAACATAAAGTATGACTTTTCGAAAATTCAAATTCTTGGTCAAAATCAAAGTCAACGGGTTTGACTGATGATTTGGAGGCCTTCGGGTTCGAATTTGGAGAAACGGATTCGGCACGTCGAAAAATGTCAGAATAGGTATACTCGAACAAAATCAAAGGTTGTTTAATGGCCGTTTAAAGCCGGTCAAAGTTATGGTCAAAGGAGTTCAATAGTATACATTCGAAAATTAAAAAAAAAATCACATTTTTTAAAAATAATTACCAAAATATCATTGTTTTAAAAATAATTACCAAAACATCATTGTTTTAAAAATAATTACCAGAATGCCACTATTTTTAAAAAAATTCCCAAAATGTCATCGTTTTAAAAATAATTACCAGAATGTCAGTGTTTTAAAAAAAAGTCCCAAAATGTCAGTGGGTCGGGTCGGGTCGGGTCGGACCGGTTCAGACCGGTCAAGCCGGTCAACATATATAAACCCTTATTTCGAATCTTCCCCACGCGCAGGGGCGGCGCGTGAGACATCCTCCGGTCTTTAAAAATTCCTGCAAAAATTTTCAAAATTTCTTTTAAGCGATTTTGAGTCACTTACCAACCTCAGTTCAAATTTTTGAACGGTGGAGAGCTCGATTTCACTTCGATCGGAACTTTGACCGCTCCACCTCCCTCACGCGCCGCCGCCTACGGAAACAGGGAGGACACCGTCGCACTCGGAACAACACAAGGAACACGATGGTGTGGGAGGTGTCGAAAACCAATCAACGATCAGAGATGAATTTAAGATTTTCTCGGCGGTGGTGCTAAAAAAACGTCAAGACTTTGACTCGAAATTCACGTCGTTTGGCAGTGTTTCGCTATAATTGGTTTACTGGGTTTTGATCACAGGTCGGAGATGAACACGATGGTGGTTTCAATTTTACGATCGGAAGTTGGACGCCGTCGGAATCGGGCTTGAAAGTAAGCGCATAGAGGAGGAAATTTGAGAAATTGCCTGTGTTTTCTGATTTCAAAATCAGAAAACACGTTTATAAAACCCAACCTGCCGACACTCCTTGGGTAAATTCAGGGCTTGGTCCCTGAATTTCCTTTACTTCTAAAATGGCCTACAAGTTTTCAAAAATTTTAATTTAGTCACCAAATTATACCGATTTAAACATTTTTTTCTTCAAATTTTCTGGGTTGTTATAATTCTCCCCCTCTATAAGAAATTTCGTCATCGAAATTTACCTTATGAGAATAGTTGAGGAAACTGAGCCTCCATTGACTCCAATGTCTCCCAAGTAGCTTCAGAGGGGCCTCGATTACTCCATTTAACTTTTACCATTGGAATACACCTATTCCGAAGAACTCTCTCATTTCTTTCTAAGATCTAAATGGGCTCCTCCTCATATGACAAATCAGGTCTCAGCTCTATCTCTTCAACCTGAATGATGTGACCTGGATCTGGACGATATCGCCTCAACATTGATACATGAAAGACATCATGAATACGACTGAGTTGTGAAGGTAACTCAAGCTGATACGCAACAGGTCCTATACTCTTCAAAATACGAAATGGTCCAATAAATCTTGGGCTCAATTTGCCCTTACGCCCGAATCTCAATATTTTCTTCTAGGGTGAAACTTTTAAAAAGGCCTGATCTCCAACTTCAAACTGAATATCTTTTCTCCTTTGATCTGCATAAGACTTATGTCTATCAAATGCCTCTTTCAGACAGTCACGAATCAATCTGACTGTGTCCTCCATCTCACGTACTAAATCAGGTCCCAACGTCTTCCTTTCACGCAACTCAGTCCAACAAATAGAGGTGCGACATTTATGCCCATAGTGTGCTTCGTAGGGTGCCATACGAATGTTGGTTTGATAACTGTTATTGTAAGCAAATTCAGCCAACGACAAAAAGTTCTCCCAGCTACCATGAAAATCAATTACGCAACCGCAACATATCCTCCAGAATCTGAATCACTCTCTCAGATTGACCATCAGTTTGTGGGTGAAATGATTACTATAATCTAATCTTGTTCCCCAAGCCGTATGTAGCGCCTTCCAAAATCTCGAAGTAAATCTAGGATCTCGATCAGAAATAATAGACAATGGAACACCATGCAACCTAACAATCTCTTAAATTTACAATCTCGCCAGCTTGTCCAAAGTATAATTTACCCGCACATGAATGAAGTAAGTTGACTTTGTAAGTCTGTCCATAATCACCCACACTGAATCCTTTTTCAAAGGAGTCATAGGCAATCCGGTAACAAAATCCATAGTAATACGCTCCCATTTCCATTCAGGAATCTTGATAGGATGTAACAAACCTGATGGATGTTGATGTTCTGTTTTAACGTGCTGACAAGTCAAACACTTAGCCATAAAATCCGATATGTCCTTCTTCATGCCGACCCAATGATACCTCTCTCTCAAATTCCTGTACATCTTATCTCCACCGGGGTGCATAGCAAATGGACTACTGTAAGCCTCATTAAGAATAATCTACCTCAACTCATAATCATCAGGCACACAATATCGACCCTTAAAGCATAAAACTTCATCCTGATCAAGGGCGTAATATGATCTTGTCCACTGCTCTATTTGCTCAAAAATGGATTGCAAGGAGCTATCAAGGGGCTGCTTAACTTTAATTTCCTCAACCAAAGTCGGCTTAACTTGTAATTCTACTAACAAAGTGTCATCGTCATATAAATTCATCATGGCCATTAAAGACCTCAACTCCGATACCGCCTTTCGACTCAAAGCATCCGCCACAATGTTAGCTTTACCAGGGTGATAATCAATCACACAATCATAATCCTTTAGAAGCTCTAGCCAGCGCCGTTGTCTCAAATTAAGCTCCTTCTGGGTCAGAAGATACTTTAAGCTCTTATGATCAGTGAAAATATAACACTTCTCTCCATAAAGATAGTGTCTCCAAATCTTCAAGGCAAAAATCATTGTTGCTAACTCCAAATCATGAGTAGGATAATTACACTCATGCGGTCGCAGTTAATGTGACGCATAAGCCACTACCTTAGCCTCCTGCATTAGAACACAACCAATTCCTGAATGTGAAGCATCATTATACACTGTAAAATCCTTCCCAGACTCTGGTTGAATCAACACTGGTGCTTGAGTCAAAACCTCCTTTAATATCTCAAAGCTCTCATGTTGTGCCTCGCCCCAATCAAACGACACGTTCTTCCTTAACAACTTTGTCAAATGAGCAGCAATGATCGAGAAGCCCTCGACAAAACGTCGATATTATCTAGCCAAGCCCAAGCAACTGCGGATCTCAGAGATGTTCTTGGGTCGTTTCCAATTCACAATAGCCTTGATCTTGCTTGGATCGATCTGAATACCTCTTTCAAAAATAATGTGCCCCAAAAACGACACTTCTTGAAGCCAAAACTCACACTTGCTTAGTTTGGCATATAGTCGATGCTCTCTCAAGGTCCGTAGAACAATCTTCAAATGCTCATCATGCTCTGTTTCCGTCCGAGAATAAACCAGAATATCATCAATAAAGACAACGACAAATTGATCCAAATATGACCGAAACACACGATTCATCAGATCCGTGAAAGCTATGGGAGCGTTCGTCAAACCAAAAGGCATTACTAAGAATTCATAATGACCATATCTAGTGTGAAATGGCTGCTTTTGCAACATCGGACCCCTTAACTTTCTATTGATAATACCTCGAACGAAGATCAATCTTAGAGAATACAGTAGCTCCTCACAATTGATCAAATAAGTCGTCAATCCTGGGTAACGGGTACTTATTCTTGATCGTCATCTTGTTCAACTTCCGATAGTCAATACATAGCTTTAGCGACCCATCATTCTTTTTCACAAATAGAACTGGAGCTCCCCAAGGTGAGGTACTATGCCGAATAAATCCTCGATCGAATAATTCTTGCAATTGGACCTTCAACTCCTTAAGTTCCTTTGGAGCCATGCGATAAGGTGCCATAGAAATAGGTGAAGATCCCGGATATGTCTCAATCTCAAACTCTGCCTCTCTATCATGAGGTAACCCAGGCAACTCTTCCAGAAAAACATCAGGAAACTCGCTAACTGTACGAATCTCCTCGATCGTGGATAAGGAACCTTTAGTGTTCAAAATACAGGCAATGAAAGTCTCATATCCCTTCCTGATCATACGATCAATTTCCATAGCTGAAACAATATTGCAGATATAGCCACGTCGTTCTCCAATTAACACAACAGTCCGACCATCTGAAGTCTTCAAAGTAGCTCGCTTGTATTTGTAATCTAGATTTACCTTGTGTTTATTCAACCAATTCATCCCAAGAATTAGATCAAACTCCTCTAAAGGAAGCTCCATAAGGTCAGCGAGAAAAATTTATCCCTGAACCTCCAGAGGACAACGCCGAAATACTTTATTCACTAATACTGCCGGTCCTACTGAACTCGTAACCGTAATAGTATTATCAGTGTTCTCGATCGAAATCTGAAGATTTCGAGATACTGAACTCGATACATATAAGTGGGTGGAGCCATTGTCCAGTAATGCAAAGTATGGAATAGAATATATAGTAAATGTACCTGCAATAACCTCCGGCACATCTCTGTCATCTCGACGTCTAGTGGAAAAAACCAACGCTGGCTGTCTAGCCTCAGAAACTATTGGCTCTCTATTCTGCTGAGGTCGGGCTCTACTATCTGTTCTGGATACTGATCCGGAAGGTCTTCCCTGACTACAATCTCTGGCTGGAGTCTGAACTGATGCTTGGGAACGCGCAAGAGTCTGGTTAGTTGTCCTCTCAGATGAAACTAACTGTGGGCAATCCCTCCGGAAATGACCACTGGATCCACACTGATAACAAAGTCCCATCTTCTTATGACATTCTCCTCTGTGTCAACTATCACAATACTCACATAGGTGCCCATAATAAAACGACAAGGAACCACCTCGACTGACAACTGAAGGTGAAGATACTGCAGGCCTAGAACTGTTATTACTTCTCAAAGGACCTGAAGTACGAGTATTCTTTCCAAGACGTGCAGAGAACTCGTTCGGGCCATAAAATTTCCCAGGCCGCTCTCGATCAACATGATCGGTGTAGTCATGCCAATACCAGCGGCATGAAGCAAATTCGTCGGGGTCACAGGAGTAGGATCACCTGTCGGAGGTGGGGGGATCTACTCGAATCTCATCGATTGGGTCTGTAAATCTAGCCATTCGACCTCGTTCACGGCTAGTTCGACGTCCACGTCTAGCACTCATTTTGGTATATCTCTAGTTTACTACAGAAGATAAAACTTAGGGTTAGATAAGCACTTTGAGTATCGAGCACAATTAAAACCGTAAAAACTTTGAGACATGGCCTTAGCAACTTGTTTTGTAAAATATTTCAAAATCATATTTTCAATTTGGACTCATACACAGTCCGAGGTTTAAAAACCAAAAGCACTTATACCAATTAAATGTAACCCCCTAGACCCGACCTATGCGTTTCGACTAAGTCTAGTAGATCACATTCATGATTATTAAAGACATTTTTCCGAAACCGTTATTCTATCAACGTAAAATCATATTTATAAATGACATTTATGAAATTATAATAAATTATACTATAAAAAATCAACTCATAATTATGAGAAAAATAACAAGTTAAATAAAACATGTCTTAAAAATCTAAATTTCAGTAAACTAATATAAATTAGCAAAAGGAGTACTCATTATAAAATTCAATACTTTTAAAATAAGGCTCATGTTACAATAATAGAGTCAACTTAAAAGATAAAACATTACAATACGATATACTTCAAGAGATATGTTGATCCTCCAAGTGCTTGATCCGAGTATTTAACCAACAGTATCTGAAAGGGAAAAATATTTTCGAAAAGTGAGCTAGGCTCAGTGTGTCCCAATAGTATAATAAAATCATAGTAGGTACAATAAATGAGTAATAGTTCAGAAATTCATCATCAAGCCATAATGAAGTTTAACTTTTGAAACTCGTAATTTAAAACCCTTCTCCTATACACCATCCGCAATTCCCCAGAACTGCGTCCATAGGGCTTACCTTAAGCACACACCATAAAGGAAGCCAACCTAAAGATATGCTTTGGGGCATGTATCCTTAAGTCCGTAAGTCCGTAGGGCTTACCCTAAGCACACAGGAAAGGGAGCCAACCTAATGAAGTATCTTGAGGCCTGTGAGCCTACCCAAGAGTCACATTAGGTCCATAAGGTTTACCAGCTTGATCAAAGATGTACCTCCGTAATGCAATCCAACCCAAAATCAGTATTTCAAAAATATTATTTATGCAGTAAGCAAAATTTCCATAATTCCATATTCAATATTATCATATACAAATGAAAACCAATAATCATATATCAGTCATATTCCATAAACCATCACCAGTAAATAGGTGGATTAATAAAACATTAAACCATAGCTTTCAATGTACCATATTTCAAAACATATAAAACAATCAAGTAGTACACAGGGAACACACCTCGACAATATGTTTAAATAGTAGATCTAGTGATTGCTGGCCTCGCCACGCACTACTACTGTTTTCGAACCTAATCCATAATAACACTATATTACTAACGGGTAACAAAATTAATTTCTGAAATCATAAAATTTACGAGAATAAAACATTAACCATAGCTTTCAATGTACCATATTTCAAAACATATAAAACAATCAAGTAGTACACAGGGAACACACCTCGACAATTTTAAATAGTAGATCTAGTGATTGCTGGCCTCGCCACGCACTACTACTGTTTTCGAACCTAATCCATAATAACACTATATTACTAACGGGTAACAAAATTAATTTCTGAAATCATAAAATTTACGAGTCTTACGGGTGAATACTGGCACACGCGGCTTAACTGATCTAGAGGTGTTGGGTCGAGCTGTCAAACGGTCAGGAGAGTCTCTTATACCTTCAAACATTAATAATTTATCAGTCCCAAGTCTTACTCAACCATTCAAAGCTTAAACTCTTTAGTACATAAGCATTTTTCGGGTTTGACTATCAATTTGAAGGCTTTCGAGTCTAAATTTGACCAAACAGAGTGCGGAATCAGAATCAGGGCGTCGAACAACATAAAGTATGACTTTTCGAAAATTCAAATTCTTAGTCAAAATCAAAGTCAACGGGTTTGACTAATGATTTGGAGGCCTTCGGGTTCGAATTTGGCAAAATGGACCTCGAAAACATATCCGGCACGTCGAAAAATGTCAGAACAGGTATACTCAAACAAAATCAAAGGTCGCTTAATGGTCGTTTAAAGCCGATCAAAGTTATGGTAAAGGGTTCAATATTCCACATTCAAAAATTACAAAAATATCACTTTTTAAAAAATAATTACCAAAATATCATTGTTTTAAAAATAATTACCAAAATATTATCGTTTTAAAAATAATTACCAGAATGACACTATTTTTAAAAAAAATCCCAAAGTGTCATCGTTTTAAAAATAATTACCAGAATGTCACTGTTTTTAAAAAAATTCTCAAAATATCACTGGGTCGTGTCGGGTTTACGGGTCGGGTCGGACTGGTTCAGATCGGTTTGGACCGGTCAAGCCGACCAACATATATAAACCCTTATTTCGAATCTTCCCAATGCGCAGGGGCAGTGCGTGGGGGCGCGTGAGACCGCCTCTGGTCTCCAAAAATTCCTGCAAAAATTTCCAAAAATTCTTTTAAGTGATTTTGAGTCACTTACCAACCTCGGTTCAAATTTTTAAACGGTAGAGAGCTCGATTTCACTTCGATCAAAACTTTGACCGCTCCACCTCCCTCACGCGCCGTCGCCTACGGAGACAGGCAGGACACCGTCGGACTCGGAACGACACAAGGAACACAATGGTGCGGGAGGTGTCGAAAATCGATCAACGATCGAAGATGAATTTAAGATTTTCTCAGCGGTGGTGCTAAAAAACGTCGAGACTTTGACTCGAAATTCACGTTGTTTGGCAGTGTGTCGCTATAATTGGTTTACTGGGTTTTGATCACGGGTCGATGATGAACACGACGATGGTTTCAATTTTACGATCAGAAGTCGGACGGCGTCGGAATTAGGCTTGAAAGTAAGTGCACGGGAGGAGGAAATTTGAGAAATTACCTGTGTTTTCTGATTTTAAAATCGGAAAACACGTTTATAAAACCCAACCTATCGACACTCTTTGGGTAAATTCAAGATTTGATCCCTAAATTTTCTTTATTTCTAAAATAACCTACAAATTTTCAAAAATTTTAATTTAGTCACCAAATTTCACCAAATTACACCGATTTAAATATTTTTTTTTCTTCAAATTTTTCGGGTGGTTACATAGCATGTAAAGACTTTCAAAATAATGACATTCTTAATTTTGTAGAATGATACACAAGCAGTGTAACTTACCATAAAAGCTGATAATCTCATTAGGAACAAAAAACATCAAAATAACCAAAATGAACAGCAGATAATTTTCATCATCCATCCACCATGGTGCAATCCATCACGAGGATCTCTCCGATTTTTCACACCAATCATTAAAAATGAAAGGATGGTGAAAAACAGAAAATTTCCCAAGCTGAGCACCGCACCTATTTCAAACCATTCCCTGTTGGGTATTTTATGAAAATGATTGATCCCTGTATAAATAACAATATTAAATTAACTAAATCAGCAAAGTAGGTACTTGCAAGATACAGACAACAAGTTCACTTTTCTTCCTCGAGAAACATGCAAAACATCACACATGAAATGTGCCCGATATCAATAATGACAATCTATACGAGACAGCATGGTCCAAGAGAAGTGAGGTAGGACTACTAGTTATCCAGCAACCAAAGAAAAATGTATAAAAGAACAAGCTCACAATTAATCCAGGAAATCAGTTTGATTCAATATACTAAACTCAAAGCAATAAACACGGTAATGCAGTAGATGTCCAGATTCACATGGAAATCGGAGCATTCTTCAAATTTGCTAGAAGACCTGATACATTAAGAGAGCATGTTTAAAATGCATTTATCCCCGTGAAAGACGATGGTAATGTAAAAAAGGATAAAAGAATTTAACTTCTTTGCACCCTGAATACGCTTTTGCTTGGATATTACTCCATTTACTATTTTGTAGCAACATTCTCGGTCAGTGCAACAGGTAACAAAGATATTGTTGGAATCTTAAAATCAACAAAGTATACTCCGAATAATTAATACTCAAAAGAAATCAACCAAAATTAGCAATAACCAAAATAAAATAAAATAAAAGAGGCAAAATAGAACGAAACTTACAAGGCATGTTCTCCATGAGATGAGCGGCAACCTCACGAAGTATCCATGAAACAATCAGAGAAAGGGCAAATAGTCCACAATAGGCGATCCTCGCAGACCTCCGACTAAACCCCGAAACCACCGTGCGGCATGCATCGCAGGCGCACGCCGCACAACACAATGCAAGGCATGAAGCAGCCCACGTCTTCTTCAACCACAACAAAATAGATTAAGCCGACGAACCCCCAAAACCCTAACGAACAATAAATAACAGAACAAAAATTAAATTAAATAAATAATTGAATTATGCACGGGACCCTAACTGTTGACTGTTAATTATTGAACCAGATGAACACTAAAAAAATCCGTTCAGGATTAAGATTAAATGTATGTAATTGTATCTTACTTGAGAAATTAAAGGAGAGAAAGGTAGGAGAAGACGATGATTGATTGGGCGCACCAAGATTATAGTAAAAAACAATCGAAATACAAACCGAAAAGAGGAACCAGAATTGCTTTCTCGGTCAGACTCCAAAGGCGTTTGTCTTCATGTTTGCTTTTGTGACTTTTTCAATTATGGAATGCCATTATAGGATTGTAATTCAAACAGCGCACGTTTAGAGTTTTTTTAATATGCTTTTTTTTATGAAAGATTAGTAAATTTATATAGTTTCTTATTAATTATTATATATTTTTATATGGGAAAAAGAATTGTCTATCTAATGTCTTTAGAATTTTATTTTCTTAAATAGGATGATGTTTATAATGTTCAGGAGAAATCGGCTGAACTGTTAGATGATAAAAGTATATAATTTAGAGGGTAAAAGTGTACTTAAGCCTAAAATTTAAAGTTTAATATTTACTTGTGACTTTTGAAAAACTAGTGTCTAAAAACTAATTTTAGGATAGTTTAGTGACTATTTTTGAACTTTACCCAAAGCTTTAATATCTTTTCTATCCTATCGTCCCCTGTGCCGTGAACTTGTAACACAACGAAAAGGGAGGGCAAGGGAAAGAACACCAAGAATTCAGATCAATACACCCATTGTTTGCTTCTTCACTTTGATCTAACCTTGATTTTCTCAAGTGTATTTTTTTATTAATTTTATTAACTGTTTGATTCATTTTCGGATCCGGATTTTGTTTAATTTTTAAGCACGGAGATGGGTTTTGAATTTTATGTTTGTTTGATAGAAATATGCCATGTTAGTGATTTCTGATAAGATTTACTTTTCGTGTAGATATAACATGTTATTATGGCTTTTTCTCTTTCTGGGTTTTAGGGATCTGAGTTGATAGCATGTTTGCATAAGTGGGATTAAGGAATCGTAAAAGATCTATTATTATCTAACTGAGATGAGAACAGTTTATGTCAAGTGTCTTTCTCTCTAGTAATAATTAAAGCATAAATAGTTTTCGGGTGCAAGGGAAATCGAAGATTTGTTCTTTATGATATAACAATCGAACATTGGTGATTGTTGAAGCTAATTCATGAGTTGCTATTGTGTTTTATTAAGAAATTATGGTTTTCCTACCGGTTGAGACATTTTTGAAGTTTTAAAATGTTATCGATCTTCGAGCTTAGATTGAATCTGTAGAAAAATGTTTTGCAAAATTTTGTATTTCGGTTGCCAACTGAATTTTAATTTAGTACAGTGGATAGCCGGATACTAATCTGCTTTCTTTTAAGATTTTCCTGTCAGGGTTGGTCAATCTTTCAGATATTCGTATGTGTTTCTGTGGATTTGTTTGGTGTTTACGTTCCCATTTCATGGTCGACATAGGTTCTGGGTTCAAACACCCGACGACCCCTTCTCTCCCTTTATCGGGAAAACAAAATGTTATGAGGCTGATTTAAAAAAGCCATTTCCAGTGAACATATAGTGTTAATATTCTCAGTTTCTCACACACACACATATACTCGGTTAATATGAGTTCCGGGCTGCTGCATGAAAGCAGAGTTTGTTGGTCTTTTCTTTTCGTGAAATTAGAAAATTCCGGTCGTTGCCTTTCATTACATATGGTGATTTAGTGCTTTAGCATGACATTCTTCTAGTCTTGTCCCGAGTAGTAATGAAATGAACTGAATTGAGTACATGATTTCAGGTTGCGTCGACTAAGGACCATTAGTCTCTAAGCTATGGTTCTCGACAGCATTGTATCTTCTCCCCATCGAAGGACAGGATCGATGAGGAAGCAATTCCCAAAAGATGAGTTGGGTAGCTGGTCAACACTTGTTCAGAGGCATAGATTCCTCTCAACAGCTTTGACACTCTTAGCATTCCTATGTACCATTTACCTTTACTTCGCCATTACTTTAGGGGCAACGGACACATGTTCCGGCGTGACAGGAACGCAGAAAGCATCATGTAAACTGCAGCATGCGAGGTTGATTCTATCCCAAAATTGAAAATATAAAAAGGTTTAATGAAAGAGTAAAATTTTATTTTAACCCTTGAACTTCATATAAAATTTTAATTATAGATTTTTTTGTAAATCTAAAATAGTTTAAGGTTAAATTTGTAATTTAACATTCGTATAATTTTTATTATTCAATGACCGAATAAGAATATTTTTTAAAAAAAAATTTTAAGGGTATTTTAGTCCAAAACGCCAGTAATCCAACAATACCTATGGAAAGGGAGGTAATGACATTTCTGGTAATATACCTAAAAAAATTCACTATTGGTAATGTAAGATTATGGGAATGACATTTCCGGCCAACTAAACGGGGGAATGTGAATTTCATTCACATGGGAATCTCATATTCTTCCAATCAAACACATCCTTATAGGTGGTTAGTTGGTGTTTGAAGACATGGTTTAATGGGGAAATTGTTGTGCAAAACCTATTTTAATGAATTAATCGTATGTATTACAAATTTTGAAGTTGCCATTTGGTTTTCTTTAACACTCAAAGTGATGAATTGAATCAAAACATATAAAATATCATCTTATTCACTTGCCATCCATATTATGCAATGCAATTATCCGAGTGGGTGTCGAAAATGGATATTGTTCGATTGAGTTGACATTACGAGTTAATTAGAGTTTAACTTAATTATAAGATAAGTTAAATACCCTATCTTATTATAAAGGTGTTTTGTATTTTTCAATTTCATACTCATATATCTTTCAAATAAAATTATTAAAAAAATATTTGCTTAGGATTTGAACATATCGCTAATAAAATTGTATAAAATTCTTTTATTATTTCATTTATGATTATTTGTTAAATAAATTTTAATATAAAGAATTATTTTAATTATAATGTGAATGTCAAATTTGTAATGTTGATTATGTGTAAGAATTTGTTGTTTTTCTCTCTTATATCTGAACCTTTTCTTTCACCGAAAGCCAAATATGGGATTAGCACAACAACGTTCAAGAACATAATTTGGTTAAGTAGTGAATGTAATAACATTTATTGTGAATGTAATAAAATTTAATGTGAATAAATTATAGTTTGTAGAAAATAATAAAAGTTATAATTTGGTTTGGTGGTTAAATAGTGAGTATTCCATCTCGAAGACCTAGGTTTATATCTTGTCAAAACTTATCTTTAATTTTTTTATGTGTCATGTCACGTTAATGCTTCTGTACATATAGTATTGTCATGTCAGTATGTTATATTATATAAATTTGTAAGGTTAGCATATGATATTGATCATTAGTTGATTGATTAATTTTGTTTATGAAAAGATTATTTTGATCTAAAATAAAATGTTGAAAATTAAGATATTAAAAAAAGTAATTATTCAGTGAAATACTATAGACAGTTTTAGTATTATGTAAGAAAAACAATTATAAACATTATAAAAAGTTTTCCGGATTCGTAAAAACCATGCACAAATGACCATATATGGATTACGAGTTTCTCTTTTAATATTATTATACTCTCAACAATGTTAAGGTGCACCCCAAGTCAATTTCGTGTGAACTCCGGAAACGAGAAATTGAGCAAATCAGACACGTGCGCGTGTATCGATCCGGCGCCGGTCAAAGTGGAGTTAACACGTGCACATCTCAATTTCACATCAAAGTATTGGAGTTAGTACGCAGATTCATCATTTGTATCAAATAAAACAGACATTTGAAAGTCACACCAATGGTACAAATGAACATTCTTCCCCATATCATTTCTTTCAAATTACTATTATAAAAAGGGGAAAAAACACACACATCCTGCAAGAAAATCCATGCATGATCGGACCAATTCTCTGTCATGCAGATGAATTTTCAACCTAACGTACTGCTCTAGAAACACTCGGCCTATAAAATAACCAAATAAAAGATCTTTTCCCAACACCTCCATGTCTGATCAGATCATTACACAGGAAAAGAAGAAAAAAAGATGCTGAGGCAACTGTCGAGAAAGAGAGCGTCTTACAGACGAATTACAGACCAAGCAAGGGTTAATGTTCCTAAAGGGTATGTTCCAGTTATGGTCGGGACGGATGAAGAAAAGGATGGTGCTAAGTTTTTGATCCACGTGGATATGTTAAAAATGAGTATTTTGTTGGGTTTCTTTAGATGGTTGCTCGGGAGGTTGGATATCAGAGCTCCGGCATCCTTAGAATCCCATGCCAGATGGAATGCTTCATAAATATACTGAAGCAGATCTCAAGGACGAACACCTAGTTTCTTTTGTTTATGTTGTTGGATTATCTTAACTGCCAGCAATCTTCTCGTTGTTGCTGTTATTTTTATTTTTCGGTGGGTTCGTAGGTCAGGCATTAATAAAACGAAGATTTGAGTCTCTCGTTCAACTTTTTGTTTGCTCTTCCTTCATAGGAAAGCATTTGCCATTTCGCTGATAAACTCGTGGATAATGAGATTCCAGAAATGGTACTTGTTCATTTAAAGATATAAATTTAAAAATTATATTAAAGATTTTATGTAAAGACATAATTATATTGTAAATTTAAAGTGTATGAAATTGAAAAAAAATCTAGAGTATAAAATTTAACGATTAATAAAAATATAAAAAGTATTTAGAATATGCTAGAATTTAAATTTTTTATGAATATGATTATCGACTCATCCTTGATTGTAGGAGTGAGCGTTTGACAAACTTAAATCAAATTAAAAAATATTGAGTAGACGAGTATTATTTTATAACCTAAACTTGACTTGAAATTTTTATAAGTTGAGTTTATAAAATTTGAGTCGAGTTGTTCGAATTTTTATTTAAAATTAATTATGAATTTGTATAATATTATGATATTATTTAATTTTAATTTAAATAATTCTTTATAACCATATACATTGCATGTATATTTCTTCATATATTTTTTATATGTGATATACATATATCGTTCAGAGTGAATGAACTCGACTCAAATTAAAACCCGATATATTAATTATTAAATTTTTGAGTTACAATTCAAGTTTTATTTTATAACTCGATTCGAATTTAAATTTTTTAAAATCGAATTGAATTTATAAAATTTATAACTCAAAATTAATTTAACTCAAAAAAAATCAATTTTCCTTTTACTTACCACATGGGACTGAGTTAATCCTGATTGCCCCGATATGAATGAAACGATAGATAATTTTTCCTTTTACTTTTCATGACCATCCCACTAAAGAAAACAAATACTTTTATGATAGGACCCGGTCTTGTATATTTCTAGTCAAATGTTATTCGAGCAATTTGTAATTGGTATGTTTCAATCAAAATAACACTTTCAAAAAAATTTAAAATTATTTTCTCCAATGACATTCATTTATTGATTGAACGTCTTACGTAGAATAAAAACGCTTTAAATCAATCAAGCTTTAATAAGGTGCGACTGATTGAACATATCTTTATCTTATATAACACATTCGATTAATATATGAATAATTTTTTATATATGTCCTCTTATTTTTTTCGTTTTGATTGGTAAAAGAATATATATAATTTATAATATTTTAATTTAAATTTTAAACGTGTAGCCGTAGTGAAACTGACTAATTTTGAATATCTTTTTAAATTTTAAATTTTAAGTGATTGTAACCGACTATCCATTTATTACTAAGAAAAATAACAATCAACTGAGTTTCAGCTTTCTTTTTCGGATGTACGAATTAGGAAACACTGTATTGATCTAGGGAGACGATCGTTAACTTTTGACTATTACATTAATTGGGACAATTTCACTTCTAAAAAATGGACTATGTAACGCTCCAATATGAAATTAGATTTCTTTCATATTAGAATATGTGAGATTGATATTGTTTATGAATAGATTTGAAGTTTGATTGACAAATATTATTACTATTATTTTATTAAAAATAATGAGTGCCACACAATACATATATATTTTCTAATTATGGGGTAGTTAGGTTTTAAAACCAATAATAGGGATGACTATGAGGAAATGAAAACACAAGTTCCATACTTATCCATGGAAGACTCCAAAGTCAAGGCACGTTTGGTTGTGCTTGCTGGTCACTTGACAGCTCTTGATTTCTTTGTATCTGTTTAAATTGTAGACTCCAACGATGAAGGGCCAGACCTCAGTCCTAATACTTCGATCAACACCTCTACTGCAAACTTTCTTCAAGAACTTCACTCCACGACCACGAAGTTTACCATATGGTGTAAAGAAATCTATCCACTGCTGTTGTGAAAGGGCACGTTTCTTTCGACGGCTAAAAAAAGGGTGATTTATGTCGAACACGATCAGAGGAGAACCTGGAGAAGAATGAGTTCTTAGATACAAAGGGTACCCAGTTGAAGAAAGGAAAAATGCCTGGTTAAGAAAGTACAGAGAGCATGTGGGTTGTTGGGGAATTGTAGATAACATGCAAAAAGGGGTAAATCACAAGGTATGTCATTCAAGTTTGGTGAGATCTTTACCTTGTCTCTTAATTTTCAAGTGGTTAAAATTATGACATAATAGTTTTTACAAGATCAATTTAGTCCATGATGTTAGTAATTAAATATTACTAGCTCTTCAAGTTTTTTGTTATGTAATAAATTGGGTTTCCAAATTATTATTTAGATTCTAATAAATTATTTTTATGGTGAGGAAATTATCTGGAATCGAGTTCATATATTTGATGGTCCGGGTACGTGAGAGAAAAATTAAAAGCTCGAAATCAAATATAATGAGTTCAAATTCGGGAAAAATGAGGTTCTGGCAGCGTATTTGATTATACCTGAAAAGGCATATTTTGGATTCTCTTCGATGTCCTGGGTCTGATAACTGAAGTTCGTTTTGTCAAATTCGCACCCGGTAAGTCATTTTCCATATTTTACCTTCAGATTCAAGTTAGCTTCTCAATTAAGTTCAGTTTTGACGTAAATTTGGTTGCTTTGTATCCGATGAATTATTGGAAGTTGACTTAAAGATCGAGGGTATTCGAATTGAATGTAAATGATCGATCAGTATTGCATGTAAATCGAGGTAATACTTTACTACCTCTTTATGCTTTATGGAACATGTTGATAATGGATAAATGCATGGACATATATACGATTGGTCTATTATGTCTGTTTGATTATGGATGAATTGGAACTGAATACGGTTTAAGTAATAAATTAGTTAAGACTCTATTAAATTACAAGTTATGTGATTGAGTGATAAAGGAATCAGTCCTGAATATGTGAATTATAATTTATCTCATTAAAGGTACTTAGATGATAAATTATGAGAATACTCCGGTTTGGTCAAATTACGAAAATACCCTTATATTGTAGGATGACAAGAATTGTCCCTGGAAGTTGGTTAATAACTCTGAAAAGACATATTGATCCGACATAACTACTGATGTGCATAAGAAATGTTAGTTTTACTCGAAAATTTTGGATAACCGGATTTTAACCCCAAGAGGGTTTATGCAAGATACTAGAAAGTTTGTTAAGGAATCATTTCAAGATCAGAGAAGGTTCGGGAAAACAATTAATTATAGGATTTCCAAATTATATTATTTTCGTTAAGAGATAAAATCGAAATTATCTGGTTACGAAAATACCCTTAAGAGGTAAAAATAGTCCAAGTTGACTCTGAACGAGCAGGTAACCTGAGAATTTGTAATTAAACCAATAAATTACTGATTTAATGGTTGAGATTCTACTTTTGTATGGAAATTCCTAAGATTTCGTTAGTAATGTTTGAAAAGACTTTTAACCTGGAAATCTCCGAGTTATGAGTAAATACCTGAAAAATAAATTATCAAGGGTGCTATTTTGTCAGAATTGTTCGAAAGGTCTGGAAAAGATGATACGTTTGAATTAAATGATAAGATCAGATGGAAGGAAATGATTGGAATACACTGAATATCTAAGATGACCAAAATACCCCTGTAATGTAAATGATTAAAGAATATCAAAAAGCCAGGAATGAATGGATATCCTCAACCTTTGAAATGAATGAAAAAACATTGAGCATAAAAATGTCCAAAATACCCTTACGTCCAAGGATAAGTAAATGAATTGGATTCATTAAGGAATCCAAATAAACATGGATGTTGCATTGTTTTTAAAAAAAAAGTTATGGAACATAGTTTAAGTCAGTCGACCAAAGTTAATGCTATGTCGGTACATGAATGTCATAAATACCACTGGAATGTTTGTTCGTATTCTTAAATTGGGATTGATGATAATTATGGAAGTACTCAGTTCAGCTCAACGTTAGATCGCATTCGATATTAAGAAGTGGATATTCGTGAGATAAATCAACCACGAACACAAAATAATAATTTTAGTAAATGACCAAAGAGAACTAGGTGGAAGTACAACATGTATCCGAAACGTAGAAGCATCTAAATTACTCGGAAATACTCTGAAGTAACTGGGATATTGATTTGACTACTAAATGAACCGAGTAACTTTAATGACTGAAAATTTAGTAAGTGATTGAATGAGTCTGAGAACTCCAATGATATTGCATGATGTATGATTACTATGAGTTATGAACCAAGAATTAAATACGTTGACAATTCGTGATATTGTTGCCATGTGGATAGAAATAAAGATTATTTGGATTCTCTAATTCTTCCTTTAGATGTATTCAGCGATGATTTTGAAGATGATTTATAAACAAGAATTGTTGGTATTAAAGTGTGAATACCCTGGAAGGGCAATGAATTGACCAGTTGAAATATATCAGTTGTAGGAGTTGTTGATAGTCCGATCGATTGACATGGATGGTAAGTGCCCTGAATCTTCGTTCTTATTTTATCAGCTCAAATTACTCTAGTCATACTTGAACACTTTCCTGAGATATATGAATCATAGAGGGATTCGAGAATATCAACTTTAAATGTCTGATTAGATTGGTTATTAATCAATTCTCTTCAATATGACCTCGTTCCTAGAATCAGATCAAATTTCATAAGTTTCGTGTTATCCATACTGATAACTACAATGGCCTCTGAAAACACTTGGATTCTCTAGTGTGTTCCCTAAGTACTATTTAATTGTTTTATCTATTTTGAAATATGGTACACTGAAATCTATGGTTTACTGCTTATTGATACACCACTTACTGGTGATGATTTATAGACTATGATTGATATATGATTATTGGTTTTCACTGATATATGATAACGATGATTACGAATTTATGGAATTTATGCTTACTGCATAAATTGTATTTTTGAAATATTGATTTTGGATGGATTGAATTACAGAGTATAGCTCTGATCGAGCTGATAAACCTTACGGACCTAATGTGACTCTTGGGTAGGCTCACAGGCCCCAAGATGCTCCATTAGGTTGGCTTCCTTTGCTGTGTGCTTAGGGTAAGCCCTACGGACTTACGGACTTAAGGATACAGCCCCCAAAGCCTATCCTTAGGTTGGCTTCCTTTTCGATGTATGCTTAAGGTAAGCCATATGGACGCAGTTCTGGAACTGCGACTGGTGTACAAGAGAATGGTTTAAACTACGAGTTTCAAAAGTTAAACTTCATTATGATTTTATGAGATTTACTGAACTATCATTTGATTGGTGTACATATTATGATTTTATCATACTGATGGAACACACTAGAAATCATATTCGACCTAATGAAAACGTGGTTGTATGAAAGGTTTCTTATGAACTGAGATTCATGGCTTCTACTCGATGAACTACTAATGGAACCCTATATTATTCTGAAATTGGTATACGTTAGATTCAATGAGGAAATTATGGCTTCCCATTTATCTACATGTCATGTAGCATCATCTGGTAGTTCTGTATTACTGAGCTTTTCGAAGCTCACTCTATTACTCAACATTGCAGGATAAAAGAATTGTACCAGTGCAGTTATCAACATCAGTAAGGGAGTTCTTCCGGCGTTGTTTGCAAAGTACGGTAAATGTGATTAGGGGCATGTAATTGTATTTTGTTTTAAATACGAGTCTGAAAATCTATTTTATTTTTGAATACTGATAAATGATTTTATGAGTTTACATGTATTGATAAAAGTTTTAAATTTTTATCTATTTTTACGGTGGGTCGCTCCGGTGGCTCTAATGTGACACTCCAGATCGGATCGGGCTATCCGCATTACAGACTACCATAACGCAATAACATCTTCTACTTATTTGATTTGTTGTCTTATACTTATCGTATTTAGTTCGTCTATTTTAGAATATTTATTTCTTATATGTTTTAGTTAAATTTTATTTTAATTTAAGTTAAATATGTTTTGATTATTAATCTGATATTGTGTTATAATAATTCGTACCAAATATAATTGTTCAGATATATTAAAATTATAATTAAACATGTAAAATTATAATCTATACTGATAGTGGATTTTTTCACGAACAGAATTAAAATAATGATAAGCGTCAAATTTATTAACTTTTTAATTCTTAAATTCATCATAGAAACACTTGTGATGATTCTAATCCTATTTATAATTTTTTTAATCTAACAGTGCACCAAATAATGGTTCGAACTTTACCCTTGAAGAAAACAAATGTTCTTTGGAAATAAAAATATGTACTTCTGGAAATAAAATATCATTAAAGAAAATCAAAGACGGGCTCTACTTTAACAGGCCACTAAATTGAAGCTCGTACACTTTTTCAAATTTAGCCCTAAATGGCCCATGATTCATATAAAAGGGAAGGCGGTCTAATGCGCAAGGCCATATTCGTAAATTTCAACACCTACAGGCCTACTATATAAAGTTAACCGAACGCGTGATTCCAACGTTTCAAAAACGAAAACGAGCGAATGTGGTTCGGCGTTTAAAACTCGATCCGTCAAGGGCTTACTTCTTCAGAAACTCGGAGGCCGCCATTGCTGTTTTCTCCGTTTAAGGCAAGCACGGTGCCGTAATATTTTACTATTTTTCTGCTGTTATTATCATTTATTTTGGTTTTTTTAGTGAATTTCTTTTGTTGAGAAGTTTTTGATTTATTTGTTGATTAAAATACTCTTAGATGGAGAGAAACAGGAAACGTAAGTCGCGTTCTAAATCTGCTGCCGATGATTTTTCTGATATCAATGATGCCGAGGTACGTACATCGCGATTTTGTTCTTTTGGAAAATATATGTTTTTAATTTTAAATTTTAGTTGATGCGAAATGCTTTGTAGATTTCTGGATACCTTAACAACAAAACTGAGATGCTTTTCAAGAAGTTGATGTGGGAAGCTATCAATAAATGTTATGCAAAGGTATTTTAGTTCTCCTCTCTCTTCAATTGCAGTTGTATCAACGACTTTGAGTTTATATTACATTTGTTCAGAACTCAAAAACTGTGAGGAATGGAGTGATAGAGAAAAATGAATCTGATTACTTGTTTGCATACTTGGACTTGGAGTGTAGCGGATGATATAATCTAGTTTTCAATGTTGGATTGTGTTCTAGAATATTTTAAGCAATAGGTTCACAGAGTGAGCCGGGAAGGCATCTGGTGGTCGCTCACCTGAAAATTATCAATGAAGCTATCAGCAGTATGCTGAAGGTAATTATTGTTTTCCCTTAATGGTTAGGTTCATAAAAGGAAAAGAGAATCTTTAGCCAAAATAACTTAGGTGACTTAAAAAAAAAAAAACTTAGGTGACTTTAGTTGTAAAGTATTTTTATACTATTTTTCTTGCATACTACCTAGTGTAGAGGCATAAAATAACTAATCTTTATCTTCCGAGTGAACTATGAACTACTGGAGTTATACAAATTGGTTTGATTGTTAATTTGTTACTGCAATTTTCCATATACCTATATGCTAAATTGGCTATCAGATCACTGAAGATGTCCATTAAATTAGAACTTTAATTTAGCTTTAGAGATGCCCTTTCTATCCTCTAACTGTAGTTGTTGTTTTAACATGAGATGCGAATGTAGATAAAGGTTAACCAAGTCCAGAAATATGTAACCAGGGATAAAAGATGGAGAGATTTTTCAGTTCTCCGTCTTTGAATATTGCCATCAGGAGAATAGAATACTTGTGGTCATGCAGATGCTGACTGCTAATGCTTCATGATTCTCTACTGATGGAGTCCAACATTAAAACTGCTTAATTGGTGTTTTCATATTTGTTTAACATTCATATAATCACTTCCACATGCTTTTGTCCATCATATCTCTATGAACATTCCAGGGTCCAGACTAATATTGTTTATGCATTTTGATTTGTCTTCCATTGAATTTGTAACCAAGGTATATGAATCTTTGCGGAGATTTTAACTTGAACTGTTCAATCACTTGAATGGCACTTCATCAAAAGCTGGAAACTTGTCACAAGTTCTACTTTTACTTTCTTTATTACATCCTTTGTTCTTTTGATATTCATGGTTAATCTCATTTATTTAAGCCTAATGATGTACTTCAAAGTTGGATTATCTATTGATTCTATATTTACACAACTTATTCAAATTCATCCATATCTTATATTAATATTTTCCTGGCAGAAGAAAAAAATAAAGCCTGCTACAGAGAAGGAATCTTCTGCTAAGAATGCTGTTGCTGGCAGGATGGCAAGTGTAAAGGAAAAGGAACCGGAGAACAAAAAGGTAAATACCAACTGCCACATCAGATATAAAATATTCCTTGTTATAGTTTCATTTATTTCAGACTAGTCCTAAGTAATGTTGTTGCATGCCTCCGTGAGAATATATACGAAAATTCTACCATCTACCATGAATTATTTTCATTTCATGTCTTTGTCTCGTTGAGATTCTTCTTTATATTTTACAGTTATATCTAGGTTTCCGTTTAAGTTTTTAGGTCATACTTCCCTTGGCATAATGATGTGTTTTTTCCTCTCTCTTTTTCGTAGAGACTGAGTTCGAAAATCAACTATGATGCATTGGAGAAACTAACCGATGGAATACCAGTATGCTCTGAGTCTCTCTTTGTAGAATATATAAGCTATGCTGTTTTGGACCCTATTATTTATTTTCACCCTTGGGTTTGATTCCTTGTAGGAGGAAGTTACTGAAAAGCCTAAGGAGCTCTCCAAAGGAACATCAAAATTTGAAGTTCGTGATTTTGAGGAAGACAACTATAGTGACGAGCTTGAGTCCGAGAATGCTAATCTATATTCCTACGCAGATGAGGAAGAGGAGTATGATTGTAGAGAAGGTTATGATGACTACGAAGAATTTTGAAGCTAAAATGATATTGACAATATTATGGCTGCTATTAAGTTTCGAGGGCATTGTGAACATAGTCATGGGCAAAATTTGCATATAGCTGCAACTATTTGCTATTTGATCGATTTTGCAATTTGTTATTTCAATTCATGTAGGAATGATACGCAGAGGTGAGTAGTTTTGATCGAATCATGTGATTTGTGATTAATATAGGCATGTTAGGAGGTCGGGATCAAATTTTGCATATAAGCTGCAATGGCTTTGACCCTTTTTAAGCACGGGCAACTATTTTGCTCAAGATAAGTTGACCAATTTTGCAATTTTGATTTACGGAGATAAAATCTTAGAAAATTAAACTATTTATTAGATATTTGAAGATTTAATGGTTTTTAGGTGAGAAAGTCGGATTTTTTATAAGGATAAATTATAGTAGACACCATTGAATTGTAGGTATTGTATTGTTTATATCACTAGATTTTAAATATGACATCAATTTAATGAGTAAAAAACAACAAATATATTTTAGGTGATTTAACCTATCAGAACTTCCGGGACGAAAGCTTTAACACTTGGTCATTAATGTAATGTAAAATTTTATTATAATTTTAATCAAAATATTATTTATATTAAATTGTAGTTAAAATTATTTGATTTATTTAATAACATATTTTTATAATATTTATAATATAATTTTATAAATAGAATTTTACTTATAATATAAATATATTAGTTTTACAAATAGATGAAATTAGTTTTTGTACACTTAAAAATTGTCTTTTTAATTTTTTTTCAAATTACTTGTTTTCTTAAAAATATATATTATTTTATAGAATAATAATAATTTATTATTTCGTAAAAGTACAATAGAGTTATTCAACTATAATTTTAATTTGATGGGTTTATTTGGACTGACAATACTATTAAAAATATTATATTGTTAGAATTGACAATACTATTAAAGATGACTATATTATTAGAATTTTTAAATGAAAATTATTACATTTATCGAATTGCTTTTGAAATAAAACGAAATTTATACCTTGATATTTCTGATGCTTAAATCCAAAACCTCAAGAAATAACAATAATTATTTTTACCACTCATGCTATATCAAAATATATTAGACATCAGTTTTAATTTTAATAATAAAATAATATTTGGGTAACTTTTAAAAAATAATTTATTTATTTTCAAATCAATAATTAAATAATTTGAAGCATTTTACCGGGTAAATTACTCCATTTTTGTAATTGTAATTTTTATTTTTCAAAATATAGTAACTCATTTTTTTTTCAATCTATTACACTTTGAATAGTAAATTGAAAGACGGTGGGATTGAAACCCGTCTTCACTGTTCATATAATTTTTTTGAATAAAAAATGAGAGACAATTGGTATACAACTCGTCTTCACTATTCACAAAAAAATAACTATAGTGAAAACGGTGTAATTACAAATAGTCTTCACTATTCAAAAAAAAAAGTTACAATGAAGACATTGGTATTACAACCAGTCTTTATTATTCACAAAAAAATAATCCACAATACATTGTTAACCGAAAAAAATTGGCATGAGTCAGGGTGCAGGCAACATTAAACTAAGGGGCAAATAAGGGTAAGTGGTATTTACTATTTAAAGAAAATAAAAAAAATCAATTAAATTGTTTAAAAAAATGTTGTCAGCCGTAGTTAGGGATGATAAACGGGTATAATTTCGTTGATTCCGTACTGTATCCGCTCCAATTAGGGCGGAGATGGGTATAACTTTAATGGATAGTGGGCGGGTGTGGATTTAGAAAGTGGTACCCGTCGCGGGTAGTAGGCGGGTGATGGGTTTGAGACCTTACCCGCCCCGCATCTGCCCACCCACAAAATACCTAAATTTTGGATCATAATGAATTTAGGTATAATTTTAGGGTTTGTCATTTATTTGTGCAATAAAAATATTATATGTTTGTCATTTATGTTTATAGGCTTTAATTATGTCTTTTATTATAGTGTTTTATGTACTTTAAGATCTATGTTAACACTTAACTCAGATAATCTTTAGTTTATTTTATTATGTTTCTTAATGGACGTGTTTGTTTTATTTTGTTGCTTATATATAACTTAAGGTTACTGTAAGGTGGGTCTAGCCGGGTACGTCTCCAGTTGGGTAATTAATGTGAGGATGGATTTGAGAATGTACTCGCGTGGGCGGGTGTGGATTTAAATTTTTTTATCTATCATGGGTGGTTGGCGGGTGGTAGATTTAAAAATATTATGTGGTATGAGGATGAGGTATCCGCACCTGACCCACCCGTTTGTCATCCCTAGTCCTAACAGGCAGCAACAAGAGGTAAACAATCATTGGAACTTTAAAAGTTGGGATAGAGTGGTTGTGAATTGATGGAAGGAAAAATATGTGGTTGAAAATTTAAATTTTGTATTAAATAGGAGAGATTGTTCAAGTTAATTTAGAAAAAAATTGTAGTACTAGTAGAAGGAGAAGAAGAAATAGTAAATAGAAATTAAGTAATATTATATCGTTAATTTTATTTTTAATTTTTAAATTATATATTATAGTTAATTTGATTGTTGATGATGAATGTTATTAAAATTTTAATATTAAGCATGTAATTTGAGAAGAAGGAAAAAATTGTAAAAGAAGAAGAAAAAAAAGGAGAAGACAGAAGAAGGAAGAAGTAGAAATTTCTATTAGTAAGTATATGTATATTTTATTTTTTAATTAAGTAATATATTACCGTTAACTTTATTTTTAATTTTTAAATGATATATTATATAGTTAATTTGATTGTTGAGAACTGCTAATATAATTTTAGTATTATGCATGTAATTTGAGAATAATGTAGAAATTGTAAAAGAAGAAGAAGGAATTAGAAGGAGAAAATATTAGTAAGTATATGTATATTTTAGTTTTTAATTAAGTAATATTATATTATTTATTTTGTTTTTAATTTTTAAATTATCTATTATAGTTAATTTGATTGTTGATGAATATTAATATTTATGTAGAAAATTTTTGTGTGTTATTGTTTAATTTTTAGTTATATATACATATATATTTATGATGTACTAATGTATTTTTTAATTTATTTTTAAAGTAATTTATTGTTTTTATTCTAATATAATACAAGTACTTTTGAGAAAATATAAAGAAAAAGGAGAAGTAAGATTTAAATTTTTTTTGGCTAATATAAAAAATTTAATTTATATAATTTGAATTTAAATTTAAAATTTCTTAAAAAATAGAGCAACAAAATTAAATTTAAATAAAAAATTATCTATTTTTTAATTTCAACTTATTTATAATTAGATTATTATACCATTAAAAATAAAAATTATATAAGATAAGATAATATATAGATAATTTTTTGTATTTAAAATGTAATGGAGGAAGATTAATTTTTATTTTATTAATCATTTAGTGATTAATTGTGTAGTTTAAGTCATTTTTTCATATATATAATAAATTACATGATAAAATCTTTAAAAAATTTAGATCTTCGATTATTTTATTCTCATTTTTATTTAAATAAATTCTAGAATTTAAATTTAAATTACATGTTATAGAATTGTTTAAAATTATTAGTGATTTATTAAATAATGATGATTAATTAATATAATTTAGAGTGAAAAAAAGAAGAAGGGAGATTTAAATAAAATGTATAGCCTCAAATTTTCAACGAGTAAATTTGATTTTAATTTAAGTAATATAAATATTTATATTTTCAATAAAATATGTTGGTCAAAAGAAAACGAACGCTAATGAATGTCTACTATTATTGCAAGCGTAGGCTTGACAACGACTGCCATTTTTTACACCGATTACCCGAAGTTTGATTCGTTTTCCTCTTATTGGAAGGTAATGTTTTGATTTTAATTTAAAATTTATTTACTTTATTTTAAAAAATCTTTCATTTAAAAGAAAAAAATTATCAAATAAATGTTTGTTTAGCATATTATTTGTTTGTAGATGGTGTGAGAGAAAACAAGGCACAAAGTTAGTGCACAACAATGTTAGAGTATTTAAGTTGATGATTGATTTGTATTGCAAAGATTAAGTATATTAATGAAAAGTTAATTTCACATATTATTTATTTATAATTTACTTTGATGTGTACTCATTTATATATAATTTTTACAATTTATTTGGAGGTCATACGACAATGATGACATATTGGTAGATGTACCAAATTATTTAATGGTATATTCTAATCTTTAGTGTACTGTTACACATGTAATTCACTTTTATGTTGTCGAGTTCCAGTTTGGAGATAGGGTGTTGAGGCAGTTTGACTACCACCAGCCCATTTCAGAAAGTCCACGCAATCATGATCGCTCCATGATATAGACAGACGGGTAGGTCCGATGATAATTGGGAAGCCATATATGTTGACTATATTGATATGTGGAACGATAGAGCTTTATTGTTGCTATATCGCACTCCCATTGAATATGACGATTTTGATTGGAAGAATTCATAATACATTATCTATTATCTTTTCAATGGAAGACCGTATTTGACAACGACTGAAGAACGAGAAGAATGTCATAACTATAAAAATAAATATGGTTGTCGTAGTGAATCATCTACGAGTGGAGCAGAAACATATAAGAGTAAAGCGGTATCATCTCAGAATGAAGCCGTAACAAGATAATATCCTTCAAGCGCTTGGTCGCGTGCGTGGGGAGAGGATTCAGTAGTGTCGGTGGTCATATAGGAAAATGATCCAATAGTGAACGAAAGCTCATCACACAATCAAAATTTTGATGATCCTGAAACATACAGACCCAAGTTTTATCCACCACAGTCACCTATTTACCATAATATTAGTGTCAACATGGATTTTCAGGACATGGCGCCTTTCATGTCTAATATGTCGATTTACAGCCCTATGGGAGAGCAAAGTGGTGACCTTTTTTTACAACACCATTTCCTGTGCTTGTAATGACTGAATAAGTAAACGATGATAAACAATAATCCATTCAATTACAAAGGTCACAACAAGATTGACATCCGCCAAGGTATTATTATTCCACGACACCCCGACATGAACAAAAATTAAGGAAAAATGATTTCATGCACTTTTAGTTTTTTTTTCAATGAATGAATGGCATTTGAATATTGTTTTTTTATTATTAAAAACTCTTTAAATGTTTTAAATGAATGGTGAATGTTTATAGGTCATATAGTTGGAATTCTTATTTGTGAAATATCTATTTATTAAAACAATATTTAGTTCATAAAAATAAATTTTCAAAGTGGCTTTCATAAATTTTCTATTTATAATATAATTCCTAAAGTTCATAAATTATCATTTCAGGTTTATTTAAATACTAACCATAATTTGAGTCACATATCAAAATATTAAAATACAAAATAGACAAATAAAAAACGTTCAAGTTAAATTACAAACAATTTAAATGCTAAATTATTAAAATGTTCATTTGAATACAAATATAAATCATTCTCAAACAAGAATTTAATGAAATCACCAAGGCATGTATATTGGTTGATTATGAAATTTGTTTTTTTTTAATGTCCTTCATCATTACAAACACTACATCTATTTCGTTATCTTGCCTATCTATAATTAAAATCCATACTAGTGTGGATACGAGTTGATTGAGGTTGGCGGTAGCCATTCATTATGCTTCGTTGCCAGTCAATATTGTGAATTTACAATCGGTGGAAACTCACAATTGTAGATATTTAATACCGTCTGTAAATTAAAGCATTCATCTGCAAAGGTGTATTGGTCAACCTCTACAAACATACATGCAGCAACTGCATAGATACATGGATATCGACATGTCTGAAACCGACCACAGTCACACTATCGAATTCGAAAATCAACACGAAATGTTAATCGGTGTCATCTTTGATTGTTGCTTATGGATTCAACAACATCAAAAGTCTGATTCAGTCGGTCGAACTCGTGAACAGTCATCGAGTTTGCCTTATCCACATTGTCTTGAATTTTCCTCACAAGATCGGGAGACCAACGTTGTCTTCTATTTATCATGGACTCGATTTCCTTCCCTTTATCGCTCCAAACCTTAGCCAACCTATAATACGTATCTCTCACCAAGCTTGCAATTGGGAGATGGTGTGTTTATTTTAGTACTCCATTTATGGCCTTCACAAGGTTAGTTTTCATTTTTCCGTTTCTTCGGTCTTCATCGTATGATTGAGCCCGTCTTTCACTCACAATGCTATTTGCCAACGTCCAAACATTTTTACCGTACACCTTCAAATGTTCTAACTTCCTCTCAAATTTTGGTCGCAAGTTCATATCTTGTTTCATCATATATAATGTTGGCATCGAGAAAAATCAAAACGCATAAATGTATACGCATATATAATCCAGATTGACAGAATAAAATTAACCCATTCTTAAAACTTCACGACGAATGTGTTGGTTTTTCCATATTTCCCATCTATTCTTACCAATATGATGTACACAGTACATGGGATATGCGTGTGGAGGTGTCCAACGACTTTTTAGTTGTTCAATTGCAGCTAAAATACATTTTCCTCTATCATATATTAAGCAAACATCGTCTTCTCAAATGACATACTCACTTAAATTACTCAAAAAGAAGTTCGAAGACTTTGATGACCCCTTATCAACAATTGTGAATGCAATCAGGAAGATATTTCGGTCACCATCTTGTGCAACTGCTTTCAACAATACATGTTTGTATCTTCCATATAAAAATGTACCATCAACTTGGACCATACTTTTGCAAAATGGAAACCATTTGATGTATGGATTGAATGCCCAAAATAATCAATGAAATATTTTATTCTCGTTGATATCTCGACCTTCTCAATTTTATGTATCCAAGGTTTGATACTTTACTAAAGTCCCCGGGTTGAAATATTGCATTGCTTGTAATAAAGTCGATAGCTCGTTATACGACTTATCGTAATCACCAAACACTAACTTCATTGCATTCTCCTTTACGTGTCAACCCTTGACGTATTTTATTTGATATCTAAACTGGTTCTTAATAGATGCATGTAACACTAAAACTGGAACCATTGGATTTGCTTTAAGCAACATCTTCACATGTTGACATATTACATTCAAGTCCAATTGTCAGTGGTATTGGTTGATGGAATTTCATAAACAAGTGTGATTGTCATTGTACTTTGTGATCACCCAAGCATTTTTCCTCTGAAGTTTAGACACTCGAATATTCCAATTACACTAATCTCCATATTTAACACATTTTGCAAACAAAGTTCTCGGACTAAATTGACGCGGTCATTTTTTTGCGTCAAAATAAATCATTATTCTCAATTAATAAATAAAGGAAATTTAACATAGTAAAAGAGAAGTAAGGCTTCATCCCACAGAAACTAAGGAAACTTCATGATTTATTTATGCTTTATTTAATCTCTGAGCCAAGAAGTGGATGGAGTAGAATTTGAGTAATGGTGGGGATCTATAGATGAAAAGAAATAAAATAGAAGAAGAAAAATAAAAAGATTTCAAAGAAGATTAAAAAAGTTTAAAAAGAAAATTCATTATGGTAAAATCAACCTTAGGTATTTGCTTTGACTCAATTTCCTTCAGATCATCGAATTAGATTTTTCCTTCGGGATTCACGTCAGTTACTTTGTCTACAAGGGCAATCATCGTGAATCTTCTTTGTATATTGAATACCCAAGGCAATCTTTGATTCCAACTTCAGAAATTGATTTGATCAACATTAATTGTCGTAGATCAATAACCGTTTAAGTTCGTGAAGACCGACTCGAATTGTTGTTTCAATAACTACTAATTTCGATCTCAATTCCCTCTTAGCAAGACAATCTTGCCAAGTGTGTTCTCAAGAAGTCGAATGTGCTTTCAATAAGCCGATCATTTCTCCCACACATTTAATTGTAACAACATCTTGACCAAAATCAATATTTGATTTTGAAAATAAGCGCTGAGATTGAGAGAGATTCCGAAGTTATTCAAGTGATTTTCAATTCTCACATTGTAATTGAGTCATTGTTTTAGCCCTTGGCTTTAAAAAAATTAAAGAAAATGAAAATAAAAAGAAAAAAATTATTATAAAACTAAATAAAGAAATAAATGATTATTCCATTAGGCTTACCTGAATGGGTATTTATAGCCTTTTAAAAATCCTAAAAATTGGCTAAAAAATAAAAGATAATTATTTAAATTTAAATCCTAAAAACTTGAATTTTAAATTGCTTGAAATGCTCCAGTTGTCCATCAATCTTTTAGAAGTTGTTGATTGGGCCTTCTAGAAGCTGTTGACTGGGTGCCATGTCACCTGCCACGTCAGTTGCCATGTCATCGCCACATTAGCTGCCACATCACCGCCATATCATCGCCTCATCAGTGTTGACTAGAAGCCATGTCGGGTGTGTCATGTCCCCAGTCGTGCCCACTAGTTCGGCCATGAATCCAAAAAAATAAAAAATTGCACATTTTCATTGTTCATAGCATAATTTTTTGAATTCAATGTCCTACATCGAAAATGAATGAAAAGGCCTAAGTTAGCAACTAAAATTATTTATTCAAGGAGTAATTAATAATAAAATAATGTATAATTTAAACACTAATCATGGATTCTACAACGACGAAGTCCACGTGATTTTTACTGCAATGTTCTTTAATTGCCAATGCAACTTCCTCTTTTTCATTAAATTGAATCCCAACTAATAAGTCATGAGAGTAACCCGAAGTTAATTGTTGCATGTCCGAAAATTCATACGCCTTCATCGCAACGTAATCTATTAAGTTCATGTGAGCGAGAGGTTGATAGAATGTAATGGCATCACCAGATGAAATAAATTCACTGTCACCAAAAATAGGATCATCACCATGGTCATCACCGGTTAAATCAGGATCCTCTTCTTCATCATCGCTCGAATCAACAAGTGTTTCCCCATCGACATCGAAGATTTTCAACGTTAACATCAATATTCGGATCAACAACTGCATATGTCGAAGGCCAACCATATGGAATAAATGCTCTTGATGTCCCACTTTCTAGCATCGCGACGAAACTGTTTCTACATTGATTGTCTAGTCCTCAATCTCATTACCGAAACCCATTTGGGATGAATTTCCAAATACATTTATGGATGAGCCATGAACATCATATATGCCACATACCTCAACATATAACTCAATAATTCGAGTATTTGTTGATTCATGTACTGAAATCATGCTTCCAACATCACTATCATCTCGAAGAGATATTGTAAAATATCTAATTGGATTGTGACATGTTTTCCACCTGTACCGCAAATCACCAATCTCAGCTCCAAATTGCATTTTTATCCTTTCCCTTATTTCTTGAAGCATGATATCCCTTTTAAACATCATGTTCATAGGGTTTTCACATTCAAATACAACCCCAACATCAGTTTTCACAATTTTGTCCATTGTAATGGACAATTGTCATAAATTTGTTACTCATTTTCTCTGCATGTTTAAAAATAACTATATTTAAAACAAAACAATATACTACTATCATACTTAATTTCAACTAATAAATAACAATATATTTAGAACATACTACTTGAAAAACACTAAAATTCTAAACTAAAATAAGACATAAAATTTAAATTCGAGATTCTAAGCAACTTAAAATAATAATAGATGAATGTATACATATAATAAAAAATATTTAATTAAAACTAAATCAACTTACTTGTTTGGTCCAAAATATTCTACCAAATCTTGAAATCTTCTTATCTTCTTTTTTGCTCCAAATCTATTAAAGTTACATTTTTAAAATTAAAATTATATCAATAATATACAATCTAAAAATTTAAAATAAAACTAGAAATATAATATTACTTCAATAAAAAATAAAATATCAAATCCAACTTACCACTAAATTTTATTTCCCTTTCTTATTCTTCTGTATTGTAATTTTTTTTTCATACTTTATCTTCAACCTCACCTATTTAACAAAAAAAAATCAACTCTCTCAACAAAATAATTTATTTTCCCTTTATTTACCGTATCATATACCCCTAAACAATAAAATTTAATTTTTAATAAATAATTAATATCCCTACCTATATATTAATACTACCCTGTTACCCTTTATTCCCAAACCCCACACACCTAGTCTGAGCGCCTACACTTGCACCCACTGACTCATGCTGCTCTATTTAAATGAAATTTTTAAATGAATAGTGAAGACGAGTTGTATTTCAACCATTTACATTGTATATATTTTTTAATTATTTTTTGTGAATAATGAAGATGCGTTGTATTTCCACCGTCTATACTATTTTTTTGTGAATAGTGATGACGGTTTGTTATCACATTATTTTTACTATAGTTAATTTTTTTGCATCTACACTATTTTTTTGTGAATAGTGAAGACAGTTTGTAATCACACCGTTTTTATTGTAGCTATTTTTTTGTTGAATAGTGAAGACATGTATATCAATCGTCTCTTATATTTTATTCAAAAAATATTTATAAACAGTGAAGACGGTTGCAATTAGGGCTGTAAATGAGACGAGACAGATCGCGAGCTACTCGAGATCGACTCGGTCAAGGCTCGATAAATACTCTGATCGAATGGACTCGAGTTGAATTCTTAACGAGCCGAAACGAGCTATTTGATACTCGACTCGAAAAACTCGTGAGCATCTCAAAAATATAATATTTTAAGATTTTATTTAAAAAAAATAAATTATTAATAATATTAACATTTATGTGTTGATTGTTTTTTAAAAAAATACAGTAAGGTTTTCATGTATTTAAGGTTTATGTTCGAGTTTGAGTTTGAGACTTCAATCTAGTTAAGTTTAAGATTTTTTTTCATTTCGAGACTTTTGGAGCTGCTCACGAGCTTCATTTCAGGATTTCGAGTTCGAGTCGAGCTTAAAAATTTTAAGCTCGCGAGTTTTTGAGTCGAACTCCATTTCAGAATTTTCGAGCCGAGTCGAGCTTAGCAATACTCGAACTCGACTCGTTTACACCCCTAGTTGCAATCCCACCGTCTTTTAATTAACTGTTTAAAATATAATAGATTGAAAATTAAAATATGAGTTATATATTTTGAAAAATAAAAATTACAATATTGGCGTAATTTACCCGTATTTTACGGTTTTTGAAATATCAACTTGTAAAGTATAAACTTCAAAATCTCTGGGCGTAGTTTCTCCTTAGCAGAAATATAAAAACAGAAAAAAAGAAAAGATAAAAGAAAGATATTGAGCAGTGAGAGAGCAGGAAAGGGCCAGCTTCGACCTCCGCTTCCAGGTTTTCTTCTCCTTTTTATTTTCTTTCTGTCTTCAATTCATTAGATTATATAGTATTTGCTTCTTCCTTTTACTCTTGTCTTTTTCTTTAGTACAAACGAAAATTATTGGTAGATTTTTTATTTCATTCGTGAGCTAAAGGTGTTTCCGTTCTAATTTTTGACGAATGTTAAGTTCCAACCATTCTTAAACCGAATTTGATGATTCTGAAATCCATATCCACCAAATTGCTTCTCCTTCGAGTGGGTTCGTCCTGACCTAGGTTTTTCGTTTACAGCTTTTTTCATTTCCTCTTTATTTTTTGCTTCCCCCAAACTTTATTGCGAGTGCTATATGAATAACATGTTTTTAATATCAGTTACAAATTATCGCTTTGCTTTGCGATTAAAAATCTATCTCTGGACATTTTCTCAGTATTTTATACATATACGATGGTGTTTGTTATTTTTTGTGAGCCTTTAGTTTTCATTAGAAACTCACACGTACTCTTGTATTTACGTTTTTTTTCTTCTTCTTGTTGGTAATATTTGTCCCTTTTTCTTTATTTTCAGAAGTTCATTGCATTAGTCTTAGTTACTTTAATAATTTTATTGATGGTTTATCGATTGTGTTAGGTTTATAGAATTCTTATTAAAGATTTATTAGTTTTTCCAAATCATGTGCATATGCTATTCTGAGCTATTGGGTATACGTCTAACAAGTTTCACTACTCATGGTGTTCTCTTTATTGTTTCTAGCATCTAATATTTGGTTTCTTTTTTCAAGCGTGTCAAATTAAATATTTAAGAATTATGGGGTTAAAGTATTTGCATATTTAATTAACTTCATTCTGCTACCTAAGTGCTGAAGAATGAAGTTTTTTTTTTTTTGTGGGGGGGGGGAGGGGTAAAGAATGTCATTGAAAAGGTTAGGATGTGCTTAAAAAGGAAATTGATTAGAAGTATGATGGAGTCATTTAAGATTCTTCTGCAGCATGTTTTGATGTTAAAACCATTTCGCTTGGAACTTCTCTAAGACATGTTTGGGAGATTTAGTTTTTGGTACAAGACATGACACTGTAATATATGTCTACAATGAGATATGCCATTAGGCAATGGTGAACATTCTATTTTTCAATTCATTGCAGATTTGCTGCAGTTTTTTTTTTGGACAGGTTCTGTAGTTTACCATGTTATGTAATTGGTTATTTGTTTATTGTTTTCATTTTTGCTTATTAATTTGTATTCAGTTTTATTTTTAGATTAACCTCTTACATTGTTTTTAATTTTTATCTTTGATCAGAATAGTACTAAGGCTGATATGAAAAAATAAGGTCTTGCTCCTCTTATAGGAGGTTGTCTTTTTTGTTTCGTTTCATCGAGTTGGGAGATATATACAATATGGCTGGAATGTTGCCTGGGGATTCCTCACATCATTCAACCTCTGACAGCGGGCCTTCTAGAAGTTATCAAGAAAAGCAAGAGGAAGTAGGACGGTGGTATTTTTCAAGAAAAGAAATAGAAGAAAGTTCCCCATCAAGAAGGGATGGTGTTGACTTGAAGAAAGAGACGTACTTACGCAAGTCATACTGTACATTTTTGCAGGATTTGGGCATGAGGCTGAAAGTGTAAGTTCATGGTTTACATTTGGCTGCAATGTTTTTCTGGTTAGTTTATGTACTTGTGCTGTTTTGTCCTGTTGAACTTGAAGATTTGGTTTCATTAGTAGCCATTCTGATCATGAAGCACCACTGTAATGTAAGCAGAAAGTTAAATGTAATTTATGCTTGGTTTGTGTGTGTGTGTGTGTCTGTGCATGCATGCATGCATATCTTTTCCATCTGTGATCAATTTATGTCTTCATTTTCACAATAAAGCTTATAGCATGGAAATTGGAAGTAACTTCTAACTTTTATTTTAGGTAGAAAGTTCGTAAATTGTGTTATCAATTTGATGTATTCAATGTCACAATAATGTTTATAGCATGAAATTGGAAGTAATCTTTATTATTTATTTGAGGTAGGAAATTCTCAAAACGGTGTACATGACTAAGAATGCTTTATTGCAACTCCCTAATTGTTTCAATGCCGGTATCTGCATGGAAAATGCAGAACTTCAAATTACTTTATCATAATTTTATAAGACAAAGAAATGGTCTAAATGGTAGCAGTGTTCTTTTGAAAATATATTTTTCATTTTTGTGTCAAAAGTGCTCATGGCTTCTATGAGTGACCATTTTAAGCAATATTTACTGGTTTTGATAGGATGTCTTTTGTTAAGTAGTCCTTCAATCACTGCAGCCTGTTATATTTAAAGAATTCAATGGATATTTTTTTTTAAATATTGAGCCATATGTAATCATTTTAAGTATTCAATTCACTCCAACAGTTTGAAAATTGGAAATAACTTCTAATGTTTATCTTAGGTAGGAAACTCTTAAATTTTGTTTATTTAACATTCTTATATCTCATACTCTCATAGTTCAAACATTGAGATATTATTTATTGCCACTTCCTAATTGTTTCAATGAATGTATCTGCATGATAAGTCGAACTTGAAATTACTTGATCTTAATTTTATAACAGAAAAATGGTCATATTGTCATCATTATCCTTTTTGCAACATTTTTGGTCTGAATAGGATGCCTCTCGGTACTCTATTCTTGGATCTCTATGACCTGCTATAGTGAAAGAATCTTGATACATAGTTGTTTGCAATCAGACTGATACAGGAGATGGTCTTGTATGTGCACATCGGTGCTCATTAACGTGTGTTGTCTGTCGGTCATTCTATGATTATTTTCCATGTTCAGATATGCTCATTCGTTACTCAGCAAAAGCCATGGCTAATAAATTTTAGCATGTTGTCTGTATCTTATATATGAATATATGTAATGGTTTTGCCGGTCTGGCATTATCTTTCTGCAAAAGTATTCTACTTGAACAAACAATAAGTGGTAGTCCAGCAATGCTTTTCATTTGTGACTAGGTCTGATCTATCATCATTATCAATGTTTGCGTGAAGTTGTTTAGACATTCTGTTTTTTGATCACACACAGATCTGCTCTTCTGTCATTTAGTGTATTTATAAGCATGCCAATATTTGTTGGTTCTGATTGAATGAATTTGACTGATGTTATTACCTGATACAGGCCCCAGGTAACAATAGCCACAGCAATAATATTTTGTCATCGGTTCTTTATTCGACAATCACATGCGAAGAATGATAGAAGAGTGAGTTACTATTCTCAGTCTGGTCAATATTGTTAAAACTTCTTCGTATAAACCCAATATTTTCCTTCTGAAATAAGGCAGCCTTTGTGTATTTTGATTCCATTTCATTATGAAATTTTATTCTGTTAGCTTTTCTTTTGGTTTAGAGAATGTTGGTCTGCATGATAGAATGGTTTAGGGTTGAAAAGTGTTATAATAGAGGCTGTAAACATGATTGTTTTTGTTAACTTTACCTATCATTTATTTCTGAAGGAAGTTTTTGTCAGCATTGATTGGGGACATTCTTATGCTCATTTTGTGCTCAACTTCATTTTCTTGCTTGACAGACTATTGCTACTGTGTGTATGTTCCTTGCTGGGAAGGTTGAAGAGACACCTCGTCCGTTAAAGGATGTTATTCTTGTTTCCTATGAGATAATAAACAAAAAAGATTCCGCTGCATCCCAGAAGATCAAACAGAAGGTATTCTTTGAATTAACTGTTCTTTCACCAGTTTATTTGCATTCCTTATTCTGATGCTTGGGTCGCAACTTGTCTTCCCTATCATGTTTCTTGCTCTGACTTGTCAGATTGTTCCCTGACCTCACACTTGCCTTTCTATTTGTATAACTTTTCTAATTTTCTTTGCTCTCTCGTGTTTTTATTTATTTATTTATTTATCATTTTTGCTTGTTTTCTTATTCTTCTGGCATATAAGACTGACACCACTAGTAATACATTGCCAATGAGTGGAAAATATGTGTTAGAGACGTATTACTTGCTGGTACTTGGTGTTATTGTGGCGTGTTCTCTTTCCTTCTGTCTGAATTTGTTCTGTTCCTCTTGAATTTAAAATTCTTGCTTAGAATCACTTTTATTCTCCAATAGCTGTGTCCTTGGTAACAGATCTTGCTGCTACCCCACTTTTTCTTTAAATTTTGTCAAAATACAACATTCTTATATCCTAGCTATTTTAGTTTTTAAACTTTTTCTTGTTTATTTAAATGTTTTGTTTGCACTTTGCACAACTGTGGTTACAGAGTTGCTCATAAACTTTGATCTATATCTTGCAGGAAGTGTATGAGCAACAAAAAGAGCTAATTTTAACCGGAGAGAGGGTTGTACTTGCCACATTGGGTTTTGACCTCAATCTTCATCACCCGTATAAACCACTTGTCGAGGCTATAAAGAAATTCAAGGTTGCACAGAATGCTCTTGCTCAAGTTGCGTGGAATTTTGTGAATGATGGGTAAGTTTGAGTGGTGTTCCTTCAAGTGTTTAAAATGATCTCTACCTTCTGTTCTCTTTTGACACACTGCAAAGCGGCTTGCAGGCTGAGGACGTCGCTCTGTCTGCAATTTAAGCCCCATCATATTGCGGCAGGTGCCATTTTCCTTGCTGCCAAGTTCCTCAAAGTGAAGCTTCCATCGGATGGTGAGAAGGTTTGGTGGCAAGAATTTGATGTCACCCCTCGCCAATTAGAGGGTTGGTGTCCTCTCTATAACTTTGTAAAAGATGTGATGAATACAATTGGACAGTTACTAGGGGGCCCAATGGGATTGGTGTTACTTGCTTATAGCATTTGCAAGATGATGCTTCTCTTAAATTTGGTTCATTAATACATGATTATAACTGTCTGTTTCATATAATTATTTTGGTCTCGTAGGCAGTCTGCTTATTGACATGTTGTGTGGAGTGCAATCGATGTGCTAATCTGTGTCATTCTTTTTTCTTTTTCCACTTACCAACTGTGGTTTATCCTGCAGAGGTTAGCAATCAAATGCTGGAACTTTATGAGCAAAACAGAGTACCCCCTTCTCAGGGTAGTGAATTAGAAGGAAGTGCTGGCGGTGGTACATCTCATAGAGCTCTTGCAAAACATCCTTCTGGAAGTGAAGAAAAACAATCACGGTCAACGGCCGACTACTCGTCTGCAGACAGCCATGGAATGCCGTCAAGAACCACTCAAAATCAAAGTACTGATAATGGGAGTGTGGAGATGGGCAGTGTCATTACAGATCACAAAATGGATACTGAAAACAAGGATAGTCAACATCATGAGCAGTTGCCCCACAAGGATAACATGAGGGAAGTTCTGAATAAAACTAGGTCTGGAATGGAGCGAACTGCTGGGGAAGACCAGGAAAGAAGTGGTAGAAATGAAATTGCAGAAACAGGTGAGTGGAGGGATGATGGAGCATCACGTAAGGTTAGCAATGTGGTTGGACGAAACTTGGACAGTAGGGAAGGACCAGTTGGGCAGTCCCCCAAGGAAGCTATTAAAATTGACAAAGACAAGCTGAAGGCTGCACTCGAGAAAAGGAGGAAGTCTCGTGGGGAAACAACAAAGAAAAAGGATGTAATGGATGAAGATGATCTGATTGAGAGGGAGCTAGAGGATGGGGTTGAATTGGCCGTTGAAGACGAGAAAATAAGGCGAGAACATCGACAAAACTGGTCTAGGAATGAGAATCAAGATCATTGCGAAATGAGAAGAGGGAACCACTTTGTTACAAAGGGACACTCATCTAAAGGGATCGAAACCGAGGCTGCTGAAGAAGGTGAAATGCTGGATGATGCTTCTCCCATGGTGAATGGCCGGAAGAGAAAAGGTGGAAGCCCATCAGACAGGCAGCCCGAAGGGAAGAAGCGTCATGAGTACAACCATTACAGCGTAGAAGAAGGGCAAATAATGGGTCAGAGTAATTATGCAGAGAAAGAGCATAGAAGAAATGCTTTGTGAGGCAGTAAATATTGAATATTTTCGAAGTGAGCTTGCATCATGCAATATGATCATTAAATTCTGATGTCCGATGTGGAAATAATTCCAGAAATGCTAAGAGAATGATCCCTTTGGAAACTAAGAAGATTGGCAGAAATGTATTTTGAATCTATAGCATTGCTTACAATGGCCGCATGTCTTGACTGTAATGTATTGTTCTAAACCGAGTATGCTACTCGAGTCGCCGTCAACAGAAAGTAAAGAGGCAGTTTGAACTATTTTTAATTTAGTTCAGACTTCCAAAAAAAAAAAGGAAAAATAAAATGATATTGAGCCTAGACGGACAATCTCTGAAAATCCCATTTGTGTTAAGTCTGCTGCTGCATTTTCAAGCATGGACGTCTGAACTAAGTTTTGTTTCTTTATTTGCATTTGGTTTTCTTGGAAAATTTGCACTTCATTTTCTTACTATTCAACTTTTTAGATCTTAAGCTTGTGAGTTGTGTTATCCATTGCTATTACTGGATGGAAAAGAAACCATTTTTCGTTTTAAAAAAACACCAACTTATGATACTTTTAAGCTGAATAAATACATTTTTCTTACAAAACATCTAAGAAAATCTGCATGTAAACCAACAATATCAAAGATGGAGAAATTCATACGCTAGCTTCAATCCATTATATATGAAGTTTAAATTAATTATATGTGTACATTATACGATTAATGACCAAAGACTCTTAAAACCTAGCCGCCGCCATAGCCACCACCCAACTTCTCTACTAATAAATGACTAAATAAAAATGTAACCTGGGAGACATACATGATTAAGCTAGCATGACCACATTGGCTCGCCCAGGCTAGTCTGGTCCATTACCAAATCCATGTCAAAAATGGGCATGCCTTGTGAGCCCATGAGCTTTGATGGGGGTGACCCACTATCACTCGGGCTTGTCGTGCCGAACCCATGCGGATAGGATGCCTGGAGGTGCACCACCTCTGCCTGTGCCAGTGCCAACTGGGTCTGAAGGGTGTCTATCTGCTGCTGCAGTGATGATATCGCTCCCACGCAGCCGTAAACCGGATCACGGATCCTGGCGTTCGCCTCATATACAATGCTGCTAACCGCATCGCCTCGTTGGTGGACCGGCAACTCCTACGATTTCGATACCTCACGTGTCAGCTTGAACGGCCCAAAAGGGGAAAGAAAGGAACAACAATTTTTATGGTATTGAGACGGTTAAATATCCGACTGGATCCAACTAATGTCCATCTTTAACATAATTAATATGGTATGTTTAATATGCATTATTACATTTCTATTTGACATAAAGAGGAGTTGGTCAAACATTTTTTATGCAAAAAGCAACTAGGAAACATCTGCATGTGATCCCCAAACGACCTTTAGAAATTGAAGCGAAAATGAGTAAAAAAATAAATGATAGCTACTAATGCAGCCATGTGTAGTATAGGAAGATATCCTTGTTTTAACCTATGTGAAATGTTTCTTGAAAAAAGAGAGTATAAAGACGTGTAAACCAAACAGCTGAACAAGTGATTTTGAGTTTTGTCCAACCAAATCTAGAGAAACAACTATTGAACACAACGAATTCATCTTTACCAATTTTGTGCCAAAACTTCAGATTATGAACAGGAAAACATATTTGCTCCATGTCAATGAGAGTGATTTATAGGGATGGACCGGGAGAGGCTGACGGAGCGGTTACATTTTTTAAAATTTCAAATTCTTATATAATTTAATTTTTTTAAATTTCCTATCATCTTATTAAAATTTTATAAGTTCGTTATCTAATATAAAATTTTATTTCTGTCTCTTTGCTAGCCTTCCCGTGAGGGAAATGCTTCACTGCTTTGAGGAGAAAATGATCTTTTTCTCCTAAAAAATTCTTTAGGGTAAACTATGTATTTAGTCATTTATCTATTCTCGTTATTCCATTTTGATCACTCAATTATTATTATTTAAGTCATATATAACGTTACGTTTTGGTTATTTTTTGTCACTTGTCGTTAAAAAATTAATGATGATTTTATTGTATTACTATAAGGTAATGTCATATCATCATTTAAAAAAAATTACCACGTCGGCACCTCTGTTTATTTTTTAACAACGGGTGACCAAAACATAACGTTAATATAATTTTAAAAAACCAAAACAGAACTACGGGAATAAATGTATTACTAAACACATAGTTTACCCTTTCTTTTGCTAAACTCCACAATACCCTTCCATTAGAGCAACCAAATTTCCCTCAGAAGTATGGCTCTGCATATTTAGATACTTAATTAAGCAGTACATTTCCAAGCTCACCTGAAGCATCTTGTTGACATTGCTAGCACCGAACACCTTGTGCACATTGGCGAACTTTTGGGGCTCATCAGCTGGAAAATAAGGAGCAAATACACAGTCTTGGGCGCACCTTCTCCTTAGGAGCTTGCATGCTGCACACGGCGATGCTGCTCCCTGCTTCCTCCCGGTACTCTCCTTCATGCTTCTCGCTTAACTCTTAACTTTATTACTTACTGTCAATCGACAAACACAAAAAGCTCACTTTTCCCTTTGAGCTGATGTATGTAGTTCAGAAGAGCAAAGATAGGGGTTGAAGAAGAAGAAGATGGTTAAGAGAAGTGGCAAAAAGAAAATGAAGATTTAGAGTGAATCAGAGGGGGAGAAGTGGGGTGTTATTAAATAACCAAAAGTTCAATACATCTGAGATGGACCCCCCCTTTAGATTTTGGTACACCAAAGATATCTCCAACTTCTTCAAAATAACGTCTCCAATTTCTTTACTTAATTTGATATTAAAAATCTTTACTTTATTGCAGAAACAAACTTATATAAATAAACTTACCTCATCAGTTAAAAGAATTGTTGATGTTCTTAGACTGCAAGAGTGATTGAACGTTTATTTTCAAATAATTGAGAGTACTTAGAAAATTTATTACTTTGTATTTTCCTTTTAGATTTTTAATAAAAAATATTTACTTTACTTGATGTAAAAAAAAATCTAATAAAGTTTGATGTGAAAAATATCAACTTTGCATGATATATCTATGTGACATATGAAAAAATATGAAAGAAATATATAGGTATATTGTGTATGGTTATAAAAATATGTTTAAATTAGAATCATTTATTACAATAACATTAGAAATATTTATAATTAAATTTAAAATAAAACCCGAACAACTCTATTTGAATCAAAAAAATTCAAATAAAATCCTACTTCTAAAATAAAACTTATTAACTCGATTTTTTTTGACACGGCTCGACTTATTAAATCTCAACTATCTATAATGAAAGGACATATTTGGCTCTATGTTTCTAATGTTTTTATATATTTAGTTCACTTCTTATAGGTAATGTTTGAAGTACTGTGAAAATGATGCATGTGCATGCATAGGACTAAGAGCATAACATGCTAATTAATGAATATTTTCAACAATAATCATCATTATATATAGTAGGGTTTGGCCAGCAAAATAGTATCTTTTAATACATATTTGGGGTTCCCATGCATTTATAGAAAAAAATTGCCTTTTGTTATCTTCATGTGCATGTGTTTGTGTGAACTCATGTATTGGGTTTGTCGATTGGAATTTAGAGAAGTAACTAAATATTCCTAAAATAGTCATTAATTAGTATTTTAAGCCGTTTAATACCTCAACTATTTTTTTTTATTTTTTTCACTCAACTATTATTTTTTAAAATCATATTTAATGTTATATTTTGGTTTCATTTTAGTTAGTTATCGTTAAAAAATTAACAAAACTGTTGACGTGAGTTTTTTTTCATTGATGGAATGATAATATCTTACGAAGATATGTCAGTATCACCGTTAAAAAATTAATGGTGATTGACCAAAATGAAACTAAAACCAAACATTAGGTATGATATTAAAAAAATTTTGAGGTAACAAAAATAATAGTTGAGATACTAAACGTGTAGTTTACCATTTTATGTTTCATCTTCATAAGATAAAACCATCGACATGGAAGATGAAGACTTTTAGAAACAAGAGATTTTGCTTATTAATTCACATTATGTTATGCCACAAGAAATTTAGTAAGATGATGAATAAGTTGAAATTATTGACTTTTTCTTGTTTGTTTGTTTATATCTTGAAATTTACGACTGAGTCATGTGAATATGGCCTAAACGTACGCATGTTCGTACCAACACGGATTAGTAGTTCAAAAGCCAGAGAGAGAGAGATGTTTGCCTGCATCCCAATAAACTTGATAATTATTATTCATGTGTTAATGGGTTTGATGAAATTGAAGTGTTTAACACTATAATTAAACCAACAAAATCATGGGCATCTACTCATTATCCCCTTAATGAATATGTTTATGAATGGATAAGTTCATACTTTATTATGTTTACCACTTCAGTCGGTAAATGTGAATAATATATGTTGGTGAATTTTGTCCATCTAAAAATACTTCAAATAATCAACTTTGCTGAAATTCTTTTCAAAATGATTGGTCATGCAGTCACAACTGTTCAAACCATGACTTCTAGAAAGAATAATTTTTAGTTTTACCACAAAGAGCATTTGATGGGTTTAGATCTTGTTTTTATTTTCTTTATAGAAGACACTAATTTTATTCAAAATACGAAACATTCCAAATTACAATAAAGATTTATAATTATAATTATAAATTAAGCATATAATTAGGATAATTTCCTATAGTCATTGAAACAAAAACTAACAACTTAAGATCACATAAAAATCATACAAGGAAATATTAAAAATCTAACCAATAAACTCGAACGAAGATAACAGATCTGGTCACATTAGTAAATGGGCCACAAAAGGGAATAGGGAATCAAGCTATTGAAAGATCACCAACAAACCGTAAATCAAACTCAAGCGACGCGAAAAGTTATCCATGAACGCAAATCGGATATCCAAATCTAATATGAGGGTTCAAAGCAGAGAATATCAATAAGATATCATATAAACGACATCTTGATCGATCGTGATGATATCGAATCAACCCTTAGAAAAAAATAAATGAGAAAAAAAAGTCAAACGACAAAAAAACATGTCAAAATGTATAAAAAAACATCTCAAAAAAGAAGATGAAAACGTGTCATACAATGCAAACTTATTGAAATAAAAAAATAAAAAAATAAAGATGTGATATAAGAAAAGAAAATGACAATAAAAATATCGGTGGTCAACAACCAATATCAAAACTAATGCTATCGTCAATCAACAAAGACGAAATAGAAAATAGATAAATAATACACCACGAGAGAACACTGATATTATCTTGATTTTGAGTTATAAACAAAAAGACAACAAATATATATAACATGGACCACGTTCAATTAATAGTAAAACAAACCAACATGAAACATGCTCCTTCCATATTGCTCTGAATCATGTGCATATGTTAGATATGCTAATTTTTTTACATTCCAATTTATGATATTAGAGTTTTATATTTATATAGAAAGTTGCATTTTTAAATTAAAAAGAAGTTTAACTATGATAATAATTATAATTAGTATATATGAGAAATTATAAGGTAGTGCTTGAACTCTGAAACTAATTTTTAAATCCGAATATGGGGAGGCAAAGGGTGGTAGTGGTACATGATAGAGACAAATATAATTTTATATGAAAGAATGAATTTATAATATTTTAAGAAAATAAATTTATAAAATATTGAAATAAATTATTAATAAAAATATATAAAATTTTAACTTTTAAAAAAATATAGCGTTCTCTGTCAGTTAGCAGTTGGGTTTCGGGTTGGTAGTGTCGGCTGAGAAGATTAAGTCCTTTGCATTATTATTATTGAGTGCTGCATTGCATTGCGGGACTTGATGGTTGAAGTCAGAGATCTTATTTTTCCTTTTGGTAAAATGACAAAGATTTGGCATTGTGCCGACACCCAACTTTATTAATTCACACATGGCAACAAACTTTTGGGTTGTTTTTTTCTTAATCAATTATTTTATATTTAAAATAGTGTAAATTTAGGAGTTAATTTCATTATATGTCCCCAAAATATAACTTTTATTTTAAATTGATCCTTAGACTTTTGGATATTCCAATTTCATCCCCAAACTGTGACTTTAATTTTAAATTAGTCCTTGAACTTTTGAATATTCTAATTTCACCCTTGAATTCATCCAAATATGTAATTAGTTTCAACCATAGTTTAACCTAAATTTTTTTTTCAAACATGTAATAATTAAACCTGGCATAATGATTTTGTTAAAAAGGGATGTGATTAGTATATATGTATAATTTGGGATGAAATTGGAATGGACAAAAAATTTAAGAACCAATTTATAATGAAGGCCAAAGTTTGAGGAAGAAATTGAAATGTTCAATAGTTTGAGTACTAATTTAGAATGATAGTCATGGTTTAGGAATGAAATTGAAATATTTAAAAGTTTAAGGACTCATTTGAAAATTATAGTTTGGAGACATGTAATACAATTAAATCTAAATTTAAATATTACATTATTTAATTACGAAAACATTATAGCCCAAGTTGATCAATTTGCCCTAACTTATTTATTTATATAATTTTTAATAGTATGGAGTAATTATAATATAATAAATGTAAAAAAAATAGTCATTGATAACGTATATATCCTACAGACGCTATTTGAACTTGGATCTTTTAGGAAAAATAAAGTTCCATTTTACTACTAAGACCATTTAATAGAGTGTTTACAATGTAATATATGTTTATACATGAGTGGAGTTAGAGAATTTATTTTTGGATATCAAATTTAGAAATTATATGATTTTTGTAAGTGAAAATTTTGAATTTTAAATTTTTTATTATTAAATATTTTATTAAAAGGTGGAGTCAATTTCTCTTTTAGTTTTAGAGGGTGTCAAAACTTTTGTTTTAAAATGTGTGTTACTTTTTCCTTTTATATTATATATATAATCTATATGAGAAAAAAATAGAAACCTTTGTGGTGTAATGAGACATAACCTCAATATAAATATTTTAATCCTCCAAAGAATCTGTTAAGGATATGGTAAATCCTAAAATTTCGTTGTATGATATATTTTTGGTATATAGTATATTGAGAGAAAAGAAAGATTTGCAGTAGATGTGGAGCTTCTCAAGTTAAACTAAAATATGAGACAGACTTCTCATGGTATAGGTCTTGTTACATATCAAATTTGTATAAAATTGTATTTTTTTTGTTAACTTTTGACTGCAAGTAAAAACTTATATTAAATAAAATTCCTTATATAATATTGGATTTTTTCTTTAAATAACCCTATAAGAAGATAATAAGAATTATAATTATTGTGAGATAAAACCTTAAAATCCATATAATGTCTTATAATCACAAACTATTGTAGTTTTAATATTATAATATTTTTTCTGTTCGAGAATTTTTATTCAAAATCTTTTATATGAAATTTATATATTTCTTTTCGTATACAGTCATTTATATTTTTTTGTTGGCATCCTATATAACTGAACAAAACTTTTGTATCAAGACTTGGTCAACTATTTTTTTAATATATATATATATATATAAAGTTGAAAATTTTTGAGTGCGAATCTTATAATCCTAACTTCTATAATACTTTTAAGAATTATAAAAGAAAAGAAAAATATAATAATCAATTACAAAAATTGAGCAACTTTGGGTGCATGCCCTTATCATTTATGCCACCAGAAGAGAAAGGGATAAGATTAATAAATAAATACTTTACAAGAAATGAGACAAAAAAAATGTGGAAAGGCAAATACTGAGAAAGAGGTGCTCAATGCCATTGTCAAAGTCATTAAATAAAATATTATGTTAGGAATTTGAGAGCGGAAAATAATCAGATCGGTGTCAACATTAAATAAGATATGCACAATAGATAAGATTTAACGTGGTTTAACCTTATATACTTCCACGGACGAGTTAGACAATAATCCACTATAAACATAGAGATAATGAAGAGCGCAAATATATTATATCATATGTATTCCAAAATCTGATATAGATATCAAAACTCGATATATCCCAAATCAATCTTCCAACATCCCTACAAAATTATTTTTTCAACATAAACCTCAAAAGTTGTAAAGATCCCAAAAAGAATTATATTTCTCTAAAATAATTCTATCTCACATAACCCTAAAGGCTAAGAAATGATATCTATTTATAGAGCCAAATAATTGGTTACTTACCTAAAATAAATATTTACTTTATCAAATTATCTTCGATTACTAGAATTACAATAAAATCTAACTTAATTACCGATTATAATTTGGGTAAAATATAACATTATATGGTCAACTCTGGTTTCATACCATTGGGTCAATGAGATTGTCCTTTAAAGATCACTAAGGAGGGCTCCACTACCGTAGAAAAAGAAAATTAAACCTCCAGGACAGTTGAAAATTGTGTCTGCCCATGGGAGTTAAAGATTATTATTATGAATTAGGACCTTTTTTTTGTTATATTGGCATTTGGTGTAGTGTCATTGTTCTCTAGGATAGGCCCTTGAATATGATTTTTACATGTTGCCGCGCTTTACACTTTGATACCTTCTAACTGAAGCCATGACGGTAAAGGTGTTTAGAGGATTTCTTTTCTTGGATTTCTACATCTTTTTCAATAAATGTTCATAAACAAATTTATGCATATGCTGGATTTTTCTTGCTCAATTAATACTCCTAAATCTTCCCTTAAAACCCTTAGATTCGTAGGATTATCTTAAAACGTTACAACTCTTGTTCTATCTTCAACTTCCTATATTTCAAATCTTCACGTGTTTGATAATTTTGAACTAGGGTAAAGGAGGGTGAGCCGACATGGGTTCAAATATACACGTTCGTTTGTTAACTATTGTAGTTTCGAAGTAAACAGTATCATGGATCTGTGATCAAAGCAAGAATCAAAAGATTAATGGTCGTATCCCTGATATAAAATCTTACGATTGTTATTTGAGGTCGTATGTTACCTTCAAACTTTCCATAACATTTTTTTTATATATAGGATTCCCTTGTGATCAAAGCTGAGATAAAATTTATCCTTGCAAATCAAGCTAGTGTATACTCTTTTCAATGAATTTGGCAGCGTACAATTGAGACATTGGGGCATCGAATATCCAATTTCTCGCCACAAATTTCATGTCAACGTCATCCATAAACTCCTTTATTTGATTTTACAGCCACCTATTTCCCTTTATCTTTATTCTCTTTGCCTGTTACTATTTCCAGTCCTAATCTTATTCAAATAACATATCTCTAACATTTTCATGTATCAGATTCATTGAACTATTTTAGTGGTGAATGAGAGTGTTGTTCTTTCGAGAGATTTCGAATTCGAGCAGCTATGTCTGCAGAGTGTGTGTACGTTATCAATAGATTAAAAAAATATCTGAATAAATACTACCTTATAATCAATCTATACTATTAAAAAAACATGTTCCTGTATCGATTGCCCCTCTTCTACCAACCGGTTTCTGATTTGATACCATATCTGTCTGCTCAAAGAATGTCTCCGAAACCAGAGATTAAACATGGGTGTGCATGCTATAGGCTGGCTTCCACAAACACCAGATATCAGAAGATTTGATGTATCGAAACCATTATTTGTTCATTGAATTCATTCACTTTCACTCTTTCGTTTTAACTAAAGTTGTAAAAATATATCACACAAAGTGTGGGCTCGAATCAGATTGTGTTTTTGCATTTTGCATGATTTTACAACACCTAAAGCAATGATTCTACCTCCAAATCATGCATATTTCTAAAACATTTGCAGCTTCGTTGGGTTTAACCGCCAACAACGGTATGGTTTAATTTTAAATATAATATATAAAAAAATGAATCTAATGTTTGACAAAATAATCACTATAATTTTTTTCTGAAACACTTTGACTCCTAACGTTTTATTTTGGGGGCAAAGCAATCTCTAGATGTATGAAAATTGTTAGTTAACTAACGGTCAATGATTGTTGTTGAATTGGAAAGTCATGTGTCTAAAGCGATGACGTGATATATATCATGTGTATATAAGTGATGACATGACACATATCGCATATACATAAGTGATGACATGACTCATATCATGCATACATAAGTGATGACATGACACATATCATGCATACATAAATAATGACATGGTATGTGTCACGCGTATACATAAGTGATGACACGCCACAAGCCACGTGTACATAAGTGATGATAAGGTACACGCCACATATACATAAGTTATAATGTGGCATGTACCACATCATCACTATAAGACTTACCACGTTAGTAACAAACATTAACCATTAGTCAATTAACAATTTTCATCCAATCAAAAGGTATTTTATGCTAAAATAAAATGTAGGACCCAAATTACTTAAAAAAATAGACATCAAAACAATTATTTCATTGAACATAATGAATTTTGATATTATACCTTAATTATACAACAATTGAACTTTTAGGTTCGAATTTTTTATGGGGTTAAAAATTAGTTTTCTAAAAATCTCTTAGACATGGAAAATGAAACCAAGACTTCACTTTCATGAATACAATTTTTGAATGGAAAAGGATATGATCTTGATTACATTGGTAAGATCCTGCCTGGAGCTTGAGACGGGAACAGAATCAGAAAAATAATTTGATGACATTGACATTTTGAAGAAGAAAAAAAACCCAAAGTCATAAGACTATGCATTCATATAAATAATTAAAGATTAATCCTCAAAGTTGCAAACTTTTTGTTGTTGATGATGATTTCATATTGGGGTTGGGATGGAATAATTTTGATTGGGAGAGAGTGTGGGTGCCTTGATGCTTAAGCAAAATCCTTTTAGGTCCAACGTCCATTTTATCCACTAATCTAAAGTGATTAGTGGGGTTCTCTTCTTAACCGACACAATGTTTTTAATCCTTGTGATACGATAAGATTCTCTTACATATACATATCTTCCAATATTACTTTTTCTTTAACCTAGTTGTATTTATTTTCATTTTATATTTTACATGATGTTTAATTATAGTATTTATTTTATCCTAATTCTTGATAAACTTATTGTAGATCTTACAGGTTGTTTTGAACTTATATTATTTGATAAAAACATATTATCTTTTATCATTGAGACTACTTTTTAAGTTCAACTTTGTATATATACTTTATATATATATATTAAAAAACGTATTAGTAAGTTTTGTATTGCTTTCAAACCCTGTAAACTTTTCTTATACCTTATAAGATCCGTGTAGCTTGTTTTTAAGTGTGTTTTTTAATACCATGTTGTCGTGTATTTTCAAAGGTAGAATGGGTGGAATTAAGAAGTAACAGTGTAGTGAGGGAGACAAAGGGGGCCTATATTAATCATTTCTTCTCAACCCTAATCACCCTTTTCCAATTACTACTTTAATGCTATAATATATTCCCCGGTTGTTGCAAAGCCAAGCATGGCAGGAGGTGAGGTTGATGGTCCATCTTTGATATAATGCAATGATGAGATTGACTTAGTATCATACAAATTTTCAACTATTTAAACAAATATTTTTAAAAATTTATTGAATAATTTCGGCAGTAAAAAAAGAATTTTATTATTTTTAGAGGATTGAGATTCGAACACCTACATATCTGCAATGTATATAAGAAATTCATCTAAACATATACTACCATAACTATTCAAAAAATATTCTTTGAAACAAAGAAATATTTAATAAATTTAATTTCTATTATTTTACATGTCGATTTTATTTTAAAATTTAAAATTATTTTTTTAGATGAATCATCTCTAAATCTAAATTCAAATCTCTTCTTAATAAGTATAATGTGTCTTATTAGTGACACATACGAAATGATGAAGGTCCACAAATCCATCACAAAATATGAAAATATGTAATTGTTGATTGGAGGAAGCAAAAGAATTTATGTAAGGAAGACATAAGAAAAGACATGTCCTACGTTACAATATACTGAAAACATGGGGGGGGGGGGATCTTGTCTACTACAATAAAACAACACCACATATCATGTTCTCACTATGCAAACCTTACCACAGAGTGCACCAAGCTTGACGTTTTCATATTATAATACATGAATACATATAAAGGGGCTATATTTGATGTTAACGGAGTATAATTATTTAAAATTTAAAAAATATAAAATATATTTAAATTATTAAAAATTATAAGTTTTCTTTTAAAATATAAAATAACAAAATTAATATTATAATAGCATGTGGCATGTAACGAGTAGGGTAGTGTTGTGAAGCGGATTTGAATTTTGAACGAGAGAAGCAGGTGATGAGAGAGGTGAGAGGATTTCGGTGTATAATTATGTTCGGGAAGGATGCATGAAAGTCGGACAAAGGTGCTTGGACATGTACAAAATGAACAACAAAATACCAACGGACGGAGTTATGCAGCACAAGTGGGAGAAAAGAGTTTCTACAAAAGTGCTGGTTGAAAAATAGCATATCTAAAAAATAATATTTAAAATCTGTCCCTAAACTACTTTAAATTAACAAAAAAAAAAACTCATAATTAATAATTTATCTGAAATTTAAAGGTTAAAACAAAAATTAAACTCTTTTACTTTGATTTCACGTCATCAAACTAACATCATCAAACGTCAAAACTTAATAAAACAATAACATAAGTAATCAAAAAAAATTTGAATTTAGTGAGCAAAAGTAAAAAAAAATTAAAAGATGATCATTCCAATAATTTATCCATTTTAAAAAGGCGGTAAGTTTCAGCATCTTACCATAAAGGCCATTATTAGAAAACCATTACCTCAGCATCATCAAACTAAGCAACCAAGCATCACCATTACTTGATATTAGTTGTTAATTTAGGGTAAATACGTTAGGTTCCTTGTGATACTAATTAAAGTGTATCTTCGTGAGCTGTAATTTAACTTGACAGCTTATTTTATGTGAAGAGACCGAAAACCATACTCAATCTAAATAATGTGTATGCATAATGTATTTGCATTTGATCATAACCAATTTTGATGCTTTCATACATTTGTATCATATTCGTACTTCCGTCGATAGGCTGGTGATCAATCCGGCTTACAACTGCACCAATGGAGCATATCCATTCCATAACAGATTTCTTACTGTTACTATGCATTTTATTAAGCATGAAAGATATATCAGATTCTTCAGTTGTGGGTGCCCAAAACTGGGATAACATTCCTTGGAAAGAAAAATTAATGTACCAAATTGACTACATTCTGTATCAAACTGAGACTCGGGTCAAATGAGTACCTGAAAGAAATGTTGTTTTCCTTTAATGAATCCCTCGCTATACGTTATTCGAATATCGCTTCTGTTCCACTACTGGTGATGAAATTGCAAAACTTTCTACTCATCGTAGAATAGATATTGTAGATAATAATCTGAGGGGGTGAAAACGAAATTCTGATAAGAATGTTACTGAATCATCAAAATCCCATCAGAACTGCCATGTATTGTTAAAATCTTCTACTGCTACCCTTCTTCTTCTTCTTCATGTTTCACTTTAAGTCTCTTATTACTTTTAACTATAGTATCTTTTCCCCGCAGTCTATGACAACCAAAATAAGAGAAACGAAATCAAGGAATTGAAGAATGATAATTAGACTTAATAGGAAATCTAAATCTAAATTCAAATGGTTAATCTTTTAACTTACCTTTTCACAAATTCCTTCCTCGTTGTAAATGCAATACATTCATTTACCTCTTCAATGCTCATCACCTCACCAAGCTTACATTTTAGTAAATTTGAAGAATCAAGAAACACAGCAGACTCGTCCATCCCAGGAATAAGCGACAAGTGCTCAACCTTTTCTCTCAGACATTCCATCAAAACGAAGCCTGAAAGTTATTAAAATTGAAATCATAATTTAAGAATCAAGTTCAACTATACCATTCTAATGAAATAATATGCAAAAATTGGATCTAGATGGAATTGATTCATAACACAGAACACAGAAATTTCATGTCTTAGGAGCCTAACAGAGAATAGATTTGTGAAGGAAAATACAGAAAGTTCTAGTACCAGACCTCCTATGTTCTCACCAAATGTTGGTTCAAACCACAAATCACCTCCGGCAAAAGGTACTTCTCTATACTACGGTTCTTTTTCACGGACAATCGAAACAAGTTCAACTATACCATTCTAATGAAATCATAATTTAAGAATCAAGTTCAACTATTCCAATTTAATGAAATAATATGCCAAAACTGGAGCTTGATGGAATTGATTCACAACACACAACACAGAGACTTCATGTCCTAAGAGCCTAATAGAGAACAGATTCATGACTGAAACTACAGAAAGTTCTAACATCAGTCTCAGACCTCCTGTGTTCTCACCAAACGTCGGTTCAAACCACAAATCACCTTCAACAAAGAGTACTTCTCTATACTAGGGTACTTTTTCACGGAAACTCAAAACAAATTTCACAGAAACAAAAAAGGGTTCTTAGCATGATAACAAAGAAATGTATCAAATTGAGGTTTAGTGTATGGTATCTTAAAATGCTACTAACCACTCATGAAGATGCTGGCAAACCAATGACACTGAGAAACTACAATCTTAAATTTCCTCTGAAATGTGTTAATTCAGAAACAGTAAAACTGCAGGAATAACATGACAGCCATTATCTTTCATTCACAATACAACTTACATTAGCTAATAGTAGAAACAAAGATAGCATAATAATTCAAAAATCCAATGTTCTCAAAATTGCTTCGGAAAAACAAATAAATAAGACCAACACATCAAAATATCAAATTAATGCAAGCTTGAAGAACCAAAAATATACCGAGGGCTCGAAGCATCTTCAAATCGAACTTTTGCGCCAATTGAACATGCCCAAACGCACTGGCACGTTTCAAAGCTAGTTTCTTTAAGGCAATCAATAAATCCTGCAAATTAGGTTCGTTTTGATTTAGATTTTCTCAATTAATTTTAAAATAATAATAATAAAAGATTAAGTACAGAAGGATAGCTTACAAGTTCGGATTCAGAGAGTGAACAAAGCCAACTGACATCGTCAATGTTATTATTTCCTAAACCTTCTTTCTCCTTCCCCATAGAAATGGGGCAGTTAAATTATCTCTGGTAGTAAATAACAATGGCGGCTAATTTTTTGGGGAAAGCTCCACAGAGGATTTTGATTTAAGAACCTATGCGAAGCTCAAACAGAAATAATCGATAAACAGATTTGAAGGGTTTTAGGGTTTTTGTAATAAATAGTTTTGTCCGTTTGGGCTTAAAGCCCATTATAAATTTATTTGGAACCAATACACCTATGTTTTCTTTTGGGTAAATTTAATTTTTGGAACCCAACTTTGACATTTATGTGAAATGTGGGTATTCAAACTTTTTTACGCAATTAGATATTTAACTTTGGTATTCATATGTAATATGGTAGTAAAATTTCTAATGGTATAATTAGGTTTCTAATTTTTTTTAGAGCAATTAAGTATCATTTTTTTTACTTTTTTTAAAAACTAAATATCCAACTTTTATTTTTTGGTACGAAGGAGTCAATATAAATTTAATGATTAAACTAACTATTAAAGTAATTCATAATTTTAAATTTAAACTAAGGATTGAATTAATGATTAAATTGATCCAAAAACTTGATTGATACACCGTTAATATTTTGAAAAATACTTAACCCCTCTCTACATAAATTCTAGAATGGTTTGCATGAGAAATATTTTATAGAAGCTAATAAAAAAATCTAAAAGAATTGAAAATCCCACAAAATTCAACAGATATCAACTCCTGATATACACAAGTGGTGGCTGGGTGTCACTTAATAAATGAATTTTAAATTGCATTGCCTGCTCTTTCAAGTTTCAACGCATAGGCTTTATTAATAATCATTGTTTTTTAAGGGAAAAAAAATTAAAGTCATTGTCATATAGATTGGTTTTTCTCCTTTTTGATCTTTTTAATAAAATTGTTGGATCATAATAATCACGTAAAGTCAAAATTTTAATAAACAAAGACTCTAATCATTCCTAAATTGTTGGATCTTTTTAATTATATTGGTTTCCAGGTATAAGTTAATGTAAAAAAAAAGTAACCAAATGAGATATTTGATATAATTTACCCTTAATATAAAAAAATAGATTTTAATGTGACCCGAAATAACATTTATATTTGCCACTGCTTTTAAAGTAGCTCCCCTCCACACATCCCATTCTTGCCCTTTGTTCTTAATTCTTTGGATATATTTGACTCAGAATTAGTTTTATAATAAAGTTTTATATGCCCTTAATTTTTAGTATATAAATATAATAAATTATTTAGGTTTGAATTTAAGTAGTTTGAAATTATAAAAAAAAAGAGCAAGTTTCCTTTTTTTTTCTTTTTAATTTAGATAAAAATGAATTTGCACCAATAATTCAGAACTTTACCTCCTACATTTTCTTGCCTATTTTTTCCCTACTGGAATCGTATGCGCTTGCGAATGCATACACATACATGCAATAAGTCTATTACGATCAAATTTAGCCTCGTTTACTCTTTTTTAACATTATATAAATTAAATAAAAAATAAATGATAATGCATGAACTTTACAAATAACTTCACACATTTTATGAGTTGACATTGTAAAGAATTGACCATCAGATTCATCCAAAGAGCATCATATTATTTTCGGCCAGAAAAATCCAGGGCAGCCACTTGAAATAGCTTTTTTGGATCAGGGAGTAGCTTAACCTGTTTTGGTATACATTTTACATGGCTAACCTTTTTATTAAGAAATCTGTGCTTCTCGAACTAATGTACTTCTTTTGTGTGTTAAGTTAGGGCTCGAGTACTCGATGCCAACATCAGACGTTGAAATGTTGGATGATACAGATGACTCTGGAATTGTGCTTGTTGGGTTCAGATTATTTTGATTCTTGAAACTTTGAAAAGCCAGCGGCGATTGTTGCCTGGGAGCATCGGGAGTTTGATGGCCTTGAGCCTCTTCCGCGAGTCGCTTAAGAAGGTTCATGACGGTGGGAAGAAACCTCGACGAGATAGAGATTAGCCCAGCCAGCTGATAAGAAGGAAAAATGAAGAAACTGGATCAGACTGAATCACGGTTATTCTAACTTAGGCAAGGGAACTAGATAATAGTTCCAAGGGGATGCTAAAGGTTAAAATTTGAGGACATGAATCCAGAGTCAATTAAAGGAGTATGCTAAAGGTCCATTTTCGATTCCAATCTGAAAATGCCATGCACAAATTCAACTTCGACGCAGTAAACAAGAAGTAAAAAATAGTGCATTTTTTTCTCTTTCATACTCACAGTGCCATGTTGAAATTGCCCTGGGATATCCATCTGAACCCACATGGCTTTTGAGAGTAAATATGCAACAAATAGAACCATGAGATAGAGAGGATTCCTGTTTCAGAGAAGCATTATGGGCATAATGATTAACATGATAGTCTAGGATGATTAAAATGTAATATTTGTTCAAAATGTTTCTGAGTCCGGCGCACACACTGCAGACGCAGCTGCTCGAACTAAAGTCCTCTGGAGAGAATAACATTCTCTTTTACCACAAAGGTCACTCAATGAGTCTCAATGTTAAAAATAGGACGCGGGCCTGTAGGCTCACCCACTGCCTCCGGGGATGGTGATCCCCCAGGACTAGGGCTGTAGCCCCAGCTCCTGTTAAAAGCCAGGGTCTTTATCCCTTTAACCCCAACAAAACAGAACTAAAATAGACGAGGGAATAAGAGATGAACTATGGACTATAGATTAGATTAAGTTACCTTAAAAGGAGCATAAATTCATTAAAGCCAAGGACAACCATTGCCATAATTGCCCACGGGGGAGGTAACCAGTTGTTACTTTGCTTGTAAGCCTCCTAAGAAATGAAGCAAAATCGTTAGAGTGAGCTTCTAAAAACCCGTCCTCATTGATATGTCATCTTCCTCCACAAGTAGCATGAATAGCAACCAACCAAGCCTTGGATAACATACCTGTGCTGAAATTGCTTGAGTAACTGTATACTCAGTCTCTGCATTAAACTGTCTCCACAATGACTTGCATTGAACTGGTGTAATCAGGATATTTTTTGGAGAAACCTGATGCGTAAGTGGCTTCTAAATTAGTAACTTCAGTTAGATAACTAACATATTATATTAGTGATAATATCACATTTGACACATGTACTTCGACAAAATGTCCAATGTGGCATTTGTACTTTTAAAATGTTTAATGTGGCATTTGTAGTTTGACAAAATGTCCAATATGGTACTTGTACTATGATAAAATGTCCAATGTGATACCTTTACTTTTAAAATGTCCAATGTGGTACCTATAGTTTGTCAAAATGTTGAATATGGTATTTGAACTATCATTATGTGTATTATTATGGTACATGGGTTAACACCTTTAGTAAATGTTGTACCCGAACTATTATTTTGTGTCTTATTATAGTACATGGATTGACACTGTCAGTAAGTGCCAAATCGCACAGAATGATAGTTTTAAGTGTCACATTGGATATTTTATCAAAGTACAAGTACTACAATAAATATTTTTTCAAAGTACCACACTAGACATTTTATCAAAGTACAAGTACCAAATGTGACGTGATCCCATTATATTATAAAACTAACCAACCAAACCGTTACCTCCTCCCAGGAACTAGAGGCAAGAGGGTCTGAAGATGTTATACTTCTGTCCACTGAAGATGCAGCAGTCATTGGTTCTTCCATAAGAGATGAAAACAGTGTGTTTTCGATTTCATCCGGTTTCTCGTCCAATCGTATGGAAGCCATAACAGATAAGAACCTCAGAGACTGCATATGTAACAATAATAAAAAGTCTCAGACTGCTAATGCGGCATGCAAAATGATATAGATTGAAAGTGGCACTCACGAAATAATCCAGAAAAATACCGCAGTACGAGCATCCTTAGTAATTGTCTTAATGTCTTCTTTTCCAGTCCAAGCTCTTGGCATTGAATCATTGTCATGACTGAAGACAGTTGAGAACCTGAAACATGCAATAAAGCCTTAAATATTACAGATTATTCTAATCAATACTATAATAAGGAAAATTAAAATTAAAGTTCTCCTACCTATCCTTCATGCAGATCAGAACATTTCCAGCTACTTCTCTTGCTTTCTTCTCCACCACATTTCTCGCATAATCCCTCAAATCTTGCAGCATTTTCTCAACTGTCGATTGGTCTAACTCAAAACCAGAAATGGCAGCTGAAAACTCTGATACGGCAATCTCAGACTCACGTGTAAGAAGCTTTCTTATTGAAGCCCAGGTGTCTCTTCCAGCAGCATCAAATAGAGACTCCACTGGTTCAGATAGTGATTTACTAAGTTGCTTCTGAATAACAATAAAATGTCAACATTTTGCTTATTCAATAAAACAATGCTGAACAGTAGATGGAATATAGATCAATGAAAATTGGTCATAGAAGATTGAAATGATAAGTAAAACGAATAATCATGTTTTACTTCTAAATATTAGGGGATTTTTTGCTTCTAGTCCTAAATGTTTGAGATTTGCTATCTCAGTCCTCAATGTTATTAAATCATAAAACTGTCAGTCTTAACATCAAATGTCAAACGGTTTGACAACCAAAAGCTAACGTGCCATTAACTGTGAAAAAAGTAGCAAATTGAGACATGCCAATGGTTCATGGCATTTAAGACAATAAACTTTTTAAAGAAGACATGAAAAAGGGAAAAAATGAATGGTCAAAGTCCAAGTAGAGAGATGAAATACCAGTATTTGTCACTGATGTGCCATTAATGCCAAGTCAGTTTCTATTGCCCTTTTCTTTTGGAAATTAACTTTAGGACTAACAGTGTCAAAAACAGTACTTATACCTATATATAATTACCTCATAGCTAACCATCAACTCAAACAATTTTGCATCTCGTACAGATAATGTGTGGGCATCAATATCACGTCGAAGTTTTTCCTTTACTTTAGAAGTATCCCAATTAGCCTGCTTGATGGCAGCATCTATAAGAGGATCAAATGTACTGTTAGAGCAGATAAACAAATTGAAAATAAAAATAAAAGTACTTCAATAGGGTACAGGTGCATGATAAGTTTCTATTATATTACCTGCATATCCTTGGTCAAATTCAAGCATACAAGACTGGGTACATGTACGAGCAGAAACAGCAAATCCTTCTCCTTTATTCAGCATTTGTTCCAATCTTAACTTGAAATCTTCAAGTGCTTTGAAGCGTAAATGTCCCAACAGGTTAAGATAAGCAGGATGCACAAACTGCTCAATTAAGAAGAGTACAACAATCAGAGGGGATTTCTGTACAATATCAGAACTCCGAAAAAGCTTACTTTTATGACACATACAATAAAGCATCTGAAACCTTACATGCAAAAAAAGAATCCTAAAGCTAAAGGAGAAGCAAAAAGTGGAAAATTCTAACTCAAATCAATCTTAAACAGAATAGAAAGCAATGATATTATAATAAACCGTCAATGCATGAGAGGCCTTATAATGCTTATATGCCAGAAGTTCAAAAACATTAAGTTTATTTGTTAATGAATGTATAGGTCTTATAATGCTTTAAATTCTACAAGACCTTGGACATGTATGAGGCCTTATAATCACACCATGTTTTGGAAAGAAAACTGGTTATGGTAGCCGAAGATTGTTACACATCCATCCTCAAATGAAACTTTAAATTCGTGCTGAATAGTATTAGGAAATTCAGTTTCATTGCCTAAAATCAAGATACCTTCAACCACCTCCATTGGCAAACAAAATCCATTGATGAATGCCAAAAACTACTCAGAATTAAATATTAAAAGCTTCCATTTGAACTAGATGCATGATCTACTTTTTAAAAATAGAATCGAAAACCATAAAGATAGAATGTTGTACTTACATCTAAAGCTTTTGATTCTAGTTGTTTCCGTTTTGCATTTCTTACACCTTGATCAAAGTATAAAGCTTCCTTGTCATATCTATCACAAAAGAAATTTCAAGCGTACGGGAAATATTATGACTAGGAGGGAAAAGAAGGAAGCTCAATATGAACAATAAACTAATTAAACCATTAATTCTTTAAACATCTACATACTACCCAAAGAAGTCGGTGGAGTGCAGGTCAAAGTGTGGTAGCATAATGTGTACACTTAAAGTCATCATTACATATCTATTTTCAACTCAGAAAATTATGCTTTGCATACTGTTAAGTAGTGCTATCCACATCTGTTAAGTATTAGGTTCCCCATGGCCTTGTATTAAAGTTGGACCCCTCAACCTATAATCAATTGGTTTCACGTAGGATGCTTAACATGGTACAGTGGTACCAAAGGCCAAGTTCTATAATGTTTTTCTTCCTACCTAACCCCACAAGAGGATGACAACTAGTGATGAAGTAGTTATTTTTAGACCCTGTGACTACATATGGAGGAGTGATAAGCAGTGTTATCCACATCTGTTAAGTATTTTATGGTCTTAGATTACATTTGAGCTCCTCCACCAATGAACAATTGGTTCAGTTCGAAACTTAACACAGAATTCAAAAACATCAAACAATAATTCATTACTCAACATTCCAAAAATAGTAATAATGATAAACTTACTCTGCAAAGTAGGTTTCTAGGATAAAGCTCAGCTTGCTCCCAAAACCAGATATTGGTCCACGCTGAACAGCTTCTTCAAATGCTAACCAATCCTACTCAAAATTTACAAGTTCAGTTACTAAAAAGGAGCATTCAATAAGCCAAGGAAACACCTAAGTGAAAGAAAGTTGCAACTTGCAAATGTACCTCATTAGAAGCCAAGTGATGGAGCTTCTCATCTGCAATCTCTTCACAACGAACTGTGGCAACCATTACCTGATGCATGGTGGAAGGACATAACTGATATGAAAAGGAAAGAAATGGTATTTGGATTTGAAGATAAGGATAACAAGGAAACCTTGTGTGCAGGAAGATCCAGATCCTTGTTCTCTTTTATAACTTTCCATATCTGCTGTGCGCTAAAAGAGAATCCAGATGCAGGGACAACACCCTGTCTATCACCAGCAAGTCCCCCCGGAGAAATAGAGTTGAAAAAGCGCTGTCTTAGTTCAGAAACCTGCGTAAGAGTATATCAGATGGACTGCAGGACTCTAAAATCTTTTTTTCTCCGTTTTAATCTAATATTCCAAAATAGTTGAACACTCTTGTAGGCTATAGAAGGTTGTATTTGATTGCCAATGAAACACAAATGAAAATTACAATTCTTTTCTAATTTTTATTTTCATTATTATCTAATTTTAACATTAAAATGACAGTTTCTACTCACTCTACCTCCCCCCTCCCCTTCCCCATCCTCGATAAAAAAAAAAGGGATCATGATGCCCAAACCCCAATATTTGGTTAAACAAAGAAACACAAAAGGATTTATCATAACTAAAATTCTTAAACATGAAAAAACTTCATTAACAATAGAGTGGGAGATTACCTGCTCTTTGAACAAATCCTCTTTTTCTTCAAAGCTTGATAAAGCAGTGACCTCCACCTTCACGTCAAACATGAAGCAATTCCTATAACTATAAATAATATACAAACAAAATGCAAAGGAGGTCAGGAAAATGGATATCTTCTTACATTAAAGAATTCACTGAGGGGGGTATCTTTATGGGACTCGGGTTTACGAACTGCATTCCATATCTGCAGTAATCCTCACCAATTAAAATTCTAAAAATGATATAGACAGAAAGTGAGAGAGTAACTGGTGTACAAAGGAACAGGATAGAGAAATCAATACATGATGTTACCTTTTGAATATCTTCCCTAAGGATAGGCTCCAAATATTCAAGAGGAGTCTAAAAATTGGAAAATAAGAATATTTCAAAGTTTTCAGCACAAAGCCAGAAAGAACCACAAAGTTATATAGAAGAAAATGAAATGGCATTAGTCCACTCCTGACCTTTGTTTTATCACGTATAACAAAAAGCAGTGTTGTTTTCCGGGGGCTAAATAATCTCATCATAACCTAGATTAGAACAGCAACAAGCCTATTAAGCACAATAAACAAAGCAGAAATTCAGACAACAGAATTAAGCACACACTATAGTACCTGAAAAACTGTTTTCAAAAGTGGTTTGTTGGCAGCCTGCTCCCGACCAATATCATGACACCACCTATATCGATATCCTATATCTGATTAATACCAAAGTTTGTTTCTAGGATTCTCTCCCAAAAAAAAAAGTATCAAATGTCATAAAAGCCAAACCCACATATGACCATTGAAAAACAACAAAGGATATTAAAAAATAAAACTGTTATTTAAGAACTACGGTTTATTGCAATGGATGAAAGTTTAGAAATTATGCCATATTCCAAATTTTTCTAAAGATGACGTACCATAACATTATTTATGATTCAAGTTTATTTGTTATTAAAACAGGAAAAGGAAAAAGAACATCGCCAGAACTATGAGAGAGTAATCGTAGCAATACATCCTACCATACAGATAAGCATTCATTCTACTGCTATCATTTGGAAAACCCACTCAGGCCAATTAATTTATGGTTGGGTAGGCATGATATTGAAAATTTTAACATTTTCTTCGACACATCCATGGTGAAAGTTTTTAAAAAATCCATGTATTTTCATTCAGTTGCTATTTGGATATCAATAAAACAAAACGAAAGGAAAAAATAGAATAATAGGATATGTAGTGTTCTAATGAAGTCCTTAAAAATGAGCAGTGCGACTGACTATTTCACTTTTGAGACAACAGACCCTTCATTCTTTTCATTCACTAGAATTCTAATGGTGGCTCATTGCTGAAATTTCTCCAGGTTACACGGTTTGAGTCCTGTAAACTCCAATATAATGCACATACCCATCAAATGCATGAGACATTAAAACTTTTATATGGTAAATTACATGTTAATTAGAACAATATCTGCAACGGCCAAGGCAAAAAGGGCACTTTGTTTCTCAAATGTTGTGTCATCCTGAAAATAAAATAAAAAACAGTGAACAAATAGTGACAAAGAAATGTGATTAATGAAACAGAAATGAAGAGAACTACACATGAAAGTTGTCATTTTATATGTAACCATGCACATATTGAGGTGTCCATTACAAAATCAAAATGCCTATATGCTTCAACGTCAGTCTTTATTCGTGTGTATTGGTGAGTGAGTGGGAGGGAGGATGAGTGGGCTTGAGGTACTAAGGTGAACAGCAACAAATATGATTTAAGATATGCATTCAGTTAATCCTCCGAGCAAATACATGTTTAGATGAACATATCTTGCTAAAATAAAACAAATTCTGAGGATTTAACTCCAGTTTGAAGCAAACTACATTCCTAGGGATAGAGGCCACCACCACCACCACCACACCAATTAAACAATTATAGCGTTTGCTTTATTGTTGCAAATACTTTTCCTTCAATAACCAAAAACATTTTAAAAAGGCTGATTACCTCGCCTCTTTCTCTTCCATCAGTACCTTCCAAATCCATGGCAACCGTGAAAGGTTCTATGCCAACACAGTTTGCAATCCAAATACCCTTCGTAGTTTAAATTCTGCAACAAAATTATATCTGTTAACATGTCTAGCGCATGATCAAGAATACAAAGGTGGAGAAAGTACATAAAAAAAGCAACAAGATTTTTGAAAATATTTATTCCTTTGAAGCCATAAACTTTGAAAAATGAAATTGCAAACCTTCCTCTGAATGCATCCATCTCCCTAAAATTTGTCTGGAAAAGATGATTTAACAGGGTGCTCTTCCCTATAAAAAAAGACAGAATTCTGAGCCTACAAGATACATAGACAGTGATAGAGCTAAACTAGCACGCGGGCGTCCCTATAAAACATGCGCCCAAGAAAATTAAACAACAAGTGTAATCAATCTAATGGGAATAGCAATGAAACTAAACTTACAGAACACTGAAGAATCTAACAATTATGTATATATAACAAATTATAATGGAAAGGTAAATGCTAATCACAAGTCACTACACTAGCATTCAAGCATTAACCTTTCAAAACTAACTTTGTTTTGACGATAAAGAAAAGCAAACTTTCTTCCGAAATCCATTAAATTTTGCAGCAAAGTCCAGTGTTTATATTAGAAATCGTGAGAAACTCCCGGCAAGAAAATTCTGAATGTAAGGATTCTCCCACATAGATTATTATACACAAAAGCCGAATTCAAGTAAACAATGTCAATCCATTTCACTTAAAATTCAGAATCATTTTACTATTAACAGAAGAGAACCCAGTATAGTAGAGAAACTCGATTTGCTTGCCAAATTGAAGTGATCGATTAGCTGAAAATTAAAGTAAAATAAATGCTGAAAAATATTTTTTACTATAACATAAATAATAACTAATCCAAGAAACTATAACGATTTAAATATCGACATGCAGGAACCAGAAACAAAAAGAAGTAATAATAATTGTATCCGGAAAGTCGACGCACCGCCACTTTGGGGGCCCATGATAGCTACGACGGCGTAAGAGAGGCCACAGTTAGAGGGCTTAGTGGTCCGAATGAAGTTGTCGAGTCCAACCACATTGAACTCTCCATCTCCATCAATCAACTGAGTGGAGCAACAATGGTCTGTTTCCGCCATCTCCGAGACAGGATCAACGATTCCCAGAAAAGGAAAAACTGAAGAAGAAACAAAGATTGACAGATCTCTAAACACAGAATAAAAAGAAGCAAAATGGGTTTGTTTTCTTTTACAGATATATTAGAAGGGAAACGTGAGAGAAAAGGAGATGATGGATCCAAAGTGAAACAGCGGTAGTGTGCGTGAGCAGAGACTTTGTCTCTCGGTTTGCGAGATTTTCTTTTTGTTTTCTTCTTATTGTCTTTATTTAATTATTTATTTACCTTTTTCCAATAATCGAAATCCTATTTGGTTTATTTATTGGGTCAACTATAATTGTCATCACTTAACTTTGTTCTTAATACTGTTTTGGTCACTAAAGTTTAATTTTTTTAATTTACTCAGTAAACTTTTGATTTCCTCTTATTTTTAATCACTTGGGTGGTAAATCATAAATTAAAATTTTTGGAAAATGACATGATACTCATATGTGTTGATGTTATCTGCTTTTTATTGATATGAAATTCATGTATCATTAGTGATATTTCTCTTTTTTTCTTTTATATTTTTTTCAAATATGAAAGTTTTAGTTTTTTTTTCATCCACGTGCCATGTTAATGTTTCGATTATCATTCTTCAACATCTTCTTCAATCATTCAAGAAACATATAAACTCTCCTCATTATTTCCTATCACTATATCAGTTTAATTTTTTAAAATGACTTTAAAACTCATAAAAACTAAACTCATGAAATTCACATCTCGTTGTTTTGATTTGAAAAAATATGTTTTGTCGACAATAAATAAAAAAGAATATTAAATCAGGGTTTAGGATTAATTAAAAAATAGGGGTCATTTCATAATTTTTAAAAGAAAAACATCCAATCATAATATCGTTATAATAGAAGTAAATTGAAAGTTTATTGAATAAATTTTAAAAATTTAAACTTTACTAATTAAAATAAAAATAAAAAAAATGTTAAGTGATGAAACTTATAATTTATCATTTATTTGGTGCATTCGTGGTTAAAGTGATTGATTGGATGACTTGATGAACTATATTATATTTATTTAGTCTTTAAATTCGATTAATTTTTATTCACCTTAAATTTTGAATTTTTTTTATCTGTTTTTAATCTATAAATTAAAAATAAAATAAATTATTTTAGTGAATAATTATGTATATATTAACTAACTAACTAAAATAACTTAATTAATTAATAATTACAGTAAAAAAAACACAGAATCTTCAATAGCTAGCAGTTTTAATAGTTGTAGGAGTTAATTTTCACAAAAACAGAATAGTATATTATATACTAATGTGGACTAAAAATATAGAACAGTAGATGATATACTAATATAGAAAATTAGTCAAATGCAGGGACTTTACCACAAAAAAACAAGTTTTGAAGAATAATGTAGACCAAAAATCAGGGACTAATGTGAAAGAACCAGCCAAAGAGACTAAACGAATATGTGTCCCATTATTTTATTATAATTTAGTATTAGTAGATCAATTTCAATGTATGTGAAATGTTTTAAGTTTTTATTTTTTTTTATAAATATGGAATAAATATAATAAAATATTTATTTAAAGACTTTTAATTCTTTAATAATGAGTATTTATATTCTTACATATATAATATATGATACGAGATCTAAAAGAATAACAATAAATACTTAATCATTAAATTCGTTTTCAGTTTCTATATTTTAATGAAAATAAAACTCTGAACGAAAAAGGCAAAGTCGACAGTTTGAGAATCCAATGTTGGTTACCTGAATTGATGGTTTAAGACCACTTAAATTATGCATTTAAATTCCAATTATCAACATTATTGGTAGGAGACAACTTGTTCATTGCTTCAAGCCAAATCAAAGGTTTTAATCACGTAATTATCAATTTATATGAATTTATTAATAGTCTAAAGTCTCTGCATTAATCCGATAAAAAAAATCATACGATAAAGAAGAATAGAGAATAATATATAACAATAATAGTTTTAAAATATATATTTTCAATCATATGTTATCCTATGCCGGTATTTAAGCACTTCTTTCGTTTCTCTTCTATCCTTTTTATATTATTTTTTTAATCAAAAAATTATATTATTTTATCACGGAAAACAACACTAATCTTTTTTTGGTACATAAAAGTTTAGGTAAGGGGTGACTTTCCAGTCTAAGGTAAGGGCATACTTAAAATTCAATTGAGATTTACATAGTAATTTACAAATTGTCCACCAAGAGTGACGGTAATAGGATTCAAACTTAGCCTTACAAGCTCAAATTCTTGAATTTCAACCACTTATACCAATACTCATCGACAAACAACACTAATCTTTAACTAGTCATCTTGATTTTTTATTCCCTATAATTTGAGTTATATTATTTTTATTTAATTAGTATTTCTCTTTTTGTATGAAATTGTTGCACGCTATTTGTACGTTATTGTAACATGTTTTATTGTATGTTCTTATAGCATATGCTTTATCTGTTGGAAATGAAATTTGAGGAAAATTATATGCACAAAATTATTGTTAGTGATGCATCATAATGATATATTTTTCTTTCTTGCTTTATTTCCACCTAAAGAAATAACCAACTGTATCTGGCAACTTCTTGGATTTCTTAATGTAAAATATTACAGCTTAGAGCCTAAAGGTCAGCAGAAAGAACTTTTATAGGTGGATTTTAACCGGACGAGGGGGCATTTGTAATCTCATGGAAAGGAATGGTCGATGGCTATATGGACGGCAACAACGACAGCGGTATAAACGATCGATTTCGATGACAGTGAAAATAGCAATCGACAAAGGAATTGGATGATTTGGATTTAAGAATCTTAGGGGCCTTTTTTGATATTTTTGAAACATTTAGTTTTTTTTAAATAATAATATTCTAATTTAATTTTAAAAAAATCAAAAATATATATATGAACATGAAATGTGTCACTTAACGGTTTTTCTTAAATATCGTTACTATGTAAATACCTAAAAGTATAATGGATAAAACGTTAAAAACCTATTTTTAACAAAAATTATTTAAACACAAAAAAATTAACTTAATATATAATTTGAACACTTATTTTTATACTAAACCTTAACATTTTAGTAAAAGTTAAACGTCTAACCAATGTTAACGATCCAATTCAATCAGAGTTTTGGATTTATTAACAAGCCGTAATGGTTAAAGTCAAGTTAATAGATTAGGTTATAAGTCGAAGAAGACATGGGTCAAGTTCTATTAAAAGTGGGTATGGACTGGGTTCAAGCCATAAGCTTTGGCCCTTGGTAGATTTGGGCTCGAGTCTTTCTTAGGTGAATATAGCTTAGGGAGCGTTTGTTGCATAATGTAGGATTACCTTTGAGATTAAGATCACTAGAGTGTAGCATTGCTCTAGGAATATTACATTATTTTGTTTGATTTATTTAACATAGGACTGGTATAGGGCTGTAAACGAGTCGAGTTGAATTCGACTTGACTTGAAAACTTTAAAATTGAGCTCGACTTGATTTGAAAGCTTATGAGCTTAAGATTTTAAAGCTTGTTTCGAACTCGAAAAATCTTGAAGTAAAAAAAAGAAAGCTTATATTTAACTTGATTGAAGCTCAAACTCGAACTTGAACCTTAAGTACATAAAATTTTTATATTGTATTTTAAAAAAATACTAACACATAAATGTTAATATTCTTAATAATTTAATTTTACAACATAAAATTTCAATATATTATTTTTTAGTTGCTTGCGAGCTTTTTGAGTATCAAATAACTTGCTTCGGCTCTGAGAATTTGAGTCGGGTATTGATCAAGATAAACTCGAGTAGCTCACGATATGTCTTGTCTCATTTACAACCATAGTGTATCATAAATGCAAGATTTCAATATTTGGTTTGAAGAATATAAGATTAATTGAATGCATATTTTATCAAATTATTCTTATGATATACGTATTTTTCAACAAGTTAAACTTTAATATTAAATTGTAAATATTTGAATAAAATTTCATAGAAATATTTTAACCGTTGCATTATCTAACTTTTGAGAAAAAATACATTTAAAATATGATTATTATAATTAGTATATTAAACATATATTGTGAAACAATTTTTATAAGTATCATATTTATTTATATATAAAATAAATATGATATAAAAAATAGTATTATGGTCTTGAGTGAATGAAAATATTATTTTTCAATGTATAAGATTCATTTTTAATAACTCAAATTTAGATATTATTTTAAATAAATACTTTTTAAAAATAATATATTTTTCATCTCATAAAATTATAGACAATTAAAATGTAAAATATAAAAATATATAAAATAATTATAATTACTAAAATTGATAATATTTTATTAAATCAAGCCCTTTGTATATTATTATTATGTTTATATTGTTTAGTAAAACATGAAGAATAAGTATTAAAAATATCTATATGAAAATAATTCATTATTTTAGATGTATTCTTGTCCAAAATTATAGAAATTGTTTAGTATCTAATAATTTAAAGATAATAGTCTCACCATTTTAATCAAAAAATATTATTGTTGGTAATAAATTATTACATGGTATGATTTTTTTTCGCGAACTCCCCTAAGGTTAGGCTTAGAAAGGTGTAGGCTGAAACGAGCCTAAACATTGGGTCAAAGACACCTGCAAAACGGCAGGCTTGGTCATGCAAGTGGGTTGGCTGAGAGGGCTTATTGGCTAACTGGTTCATATAGGAGCTGGGTTTGAGAGAAGGGGACCATGTAGAAAATACGTCTGTTAGATGTGGGCTAAGGTCAGTGACGGATTCACATGTACTCAAAGGTAAACACTATCCATCTTAAAATTCAATTTTTTTAATTCGTAATTTATTTTATCAATGATATTATCTTGAAATTTTATTTATATTTATCTCATTTAAAAATTATATATATATATATATATATATATATATATCTCTTCAAAAATATTTACTAGGGCTTTTTGCACGACGATGAAACAATGACGCGGCGGTGCAAACTCGTAAACAGTGATTCAAGGAAGGTTCTCTTCAATCCGATGAATAGCCACTGGCGGCGGGTTTGACCCTTCCGAGGGTCAGTTTTTTATTCTTTCTCATTTCACCTTTTATTCGTAACTCAAAATAGGGAAAGTTAGGCGTTTAACCCTTAAACCATTTGAGATTCATAGAACTGGCTCTAAATTCATAAAAAATGTAATTTAATCTTTTAACCTTCTTTTAGAAAAAAAAATAGGGTGTTATAAGGGATCATTCTTTACGTGTCATCAACTCTTGAACTTATTTCTTTGATTTCATAGACCAAATTTTTTTATTTTAATAAGTTCTAATTTATAATATAACTTTATTAAAATGATAAAATTTCAAATCACGTGTAAACAGAAAAGATTGATGTCGACTTTGATAGAACTAAATTATAATACTAGATATAAAAGCGTACCTAAATTCAACATGACTCTTAACCATTTGATAGATATCGTTTTCGAACCTAGGACCTTTAGAGATAACAAACAATCCTTTAACTACCAATGTGGCTTAGTTCATACATATAAGAATTTAAGTTCTTACATCCTTGTAACATATTTAATTGAATAAACCCGTACTTACTTTTTTTGTATAATCATTTGTATTTGATCTATTCATCGATTAATCTAGATCGAGTACTACAAATGTTCATTATGGGTGAGACACTCCCAACTTAATTAGCTTCATTCACAACATCAAAATTCGAATCTTACTTAAAAATAATAATATTTTATCTCATTAAACAAACTGATTGTCGGTCAGTTAAAAAAGAAAAAGTTGTTGGTAAATATACACTTTATTTATCGGCCATTTGATTGTTTTGATGTTCCTTGAGGTTTTGCATGTTTACAAGATGGATTAGATTGTTGATATTGAATTTAATATAAATTTTTTTAAAAATAATGTTGAGGCTAATAAATAAAATTATGTAAGAACGGAATTAAAAAAAAGATTATAATATTAAAATTTACTTGATATGAGTTAAAGCCAAATGTTCATGCAAGAAACATATATTTGCAGACTGTAGGTTTGCTAAATCACTGTGGTATATATTCTATCTTAAACCTTTCTCATTTGCGTAAACCCCACATGTCTTGGGAAGTTATGATTGAATGGGCTTGTGATGAATGTAGGGGCAAATCACTCATCTTCGTCTTATTGAAAATTGTTTGGACTTCTTACATCTATTCGAATCTTTCAATGAAAAACTAGAGAAGCTGATCAAATTTTGCTAACCATCAAGGAAATTGTCCGGATATAGCTTAGAGGCAAAAACATCAATAAAAATGATAATGTCAACTTTAATCTTTACTGTAATTGGGGTATAGACTAACCATTATTTTGTTGTAAGTAATTGTTTATACTCTCTTTTGAGACGTTTCTTGTAGCAACATTGCTCCTTTAGATAATAAAATTTAACTTATCCAAAAACAAATGTTCATCCAACTTTTTGGACTTTATCTCCAATATACTGAACCTTTTATGAATCCTTTTCTGTGTATTGATTTTACCTATCAATTAAATTCTTTCTCCATAAGTTTTTATATATTATTACTATATAATTTCGAGGCAAACTTAGAAAGGAGAAACAATAATAAAGGAGTTATCCATAAGCAGGGATGGAGGAGTGATAGTCTTTTATAAATTTCAAACTTTTATATATTTTAAATATTTTTATATTTTTATTGAATATTTATTTTTTAAAATTTTATAAATCTGTTAATTAACATAAAATTACACGTCGGTAGCCAAAGTGTACCGAGAAATGCAGGCTAGAGTACAAAAACAAACGAAAAGACCAGTCATGAGATCCCATGGTTAGTTCTTGGTCAAAACCCTAGTCAAAGTGACCCCCCCAAGCAGTAGTTTTTGTACCTCTTTTTTCCTGGGCCTAGCTGGCAGATAGAAACAAAGCAAAAAAGCTTGCCGATGTGGCACTGATGCCTTTACATGTCTTGCCTTAAAAGACTAAATGGACATCTGTAGTATTCCCAAAAGAACAAAACTATACCTCGTCGCCACATAATTAAATTGCTTGTCCAAACAGTTGAAGGGTCTTTTATGTAATAATAATACTCCCCAATGTTACCACGTGACATCTTCTGCTACCGGTTTCTCTTCGCATTGCATGGGACTTATTTAAGAACCCCAAATGATTAGGGTGTTCTTAACCATGCAGTTTAGTCTTTTAATGTATATCTCTCTTGTCTGATCATGTTTAGAGGAGATATCCAGTGCTTCAAGTGTTCCATGTTGTTCATTGGCTTCTATAAGATATCACATTAATACTGCAGCTTTTTGTGCTGGAATTATACTTTTCAGTGAAGCTTAAGAGTCAAATGCCACATGGAAGTTTAAGGTTTGAGTGATGATTGGTGGATTATCCACTTTTTCCAGTATGCTTTCATTGTAACACTAAATCTTTTTTCTCCATCCCTAATTATCTAGTACCCTTTCCTAGAAAAAAGAAGTCTCTCTTTCTCTTTCTACTTTCTCTGAGAAATTTTTAGGGTTTGTTTTTGTGTCAGTTTGAGTGGATTTTGCTTGGCCTTTTCTTATAATGCTAGTTTCATAACACTTTCTCTCTCCCACCCTTCTTTTTTTTCTCTCTCTTGCCCTCACTTTGTGGGAATAATAAGTAGTTTTAGATTTCAACTTTAAAATTTGAAGATTCTTTTGATGATTTTAATGGCTTTTGTTGGTTCTCTCCTTTTCTTTTACATATAAGAATCAGAACATGTAATTCTCTTCTGGAAATCACCACCAACCATGAAACAGCATGATCTTTGATGTTTATTGTCATTGATCATTTTCATTGCCTAAGTTTCATTATTTTCAATTTTCTGTTGTAAGAAAGGGTTATTTAGGTGATGGATGATCAAGGTGGTAATATTATTGTGACCAGAGAATACAGGAAAGGGAACTGGACTGTTAATGAAACAATGGTGTTGATCGAGGCGAAAAAGATGGATGATGAGAGGAGAATGAAGAAAAGTGAGGGAAAACCAACGGAGCTGAGATGGAAATGGGTGGAAGATTATTGTTGGAGGAGAGGGTGTTTGAGGAGCCAAAATCAGTGCAATGATAAATGGGATAATCTCATGAGGGACTACAAGAAAGTGAGAGAGTACCAAAGGAGAACAGCTGAGAGAGGGGAAGGGAATGATACTGGTAGTAACTATTGGGAGATGGAGAAGAATGAAAGAAAAGAAAAGAGCTTGCCTACTAACATGTTGCGTCATATATATGAGCATTTGGAACAGGTGGTGGAGAAGAAAGGAGCTCAGAATGTGGTGGCTGCAGGTGCTAGTGGTGGCGGCTCGGTTCCCATCCCCAATAAACCTTATGTTATGGATACACCAATTACTAGCGTGCAACCTTCATTGCTACATCAACTTCCACCTATTCCAGCTGCAATTCCATTGCCTCTAACAGCACCACCGCCGCCAAACGCTGCTCCTGCACTACTACTACATCCACCCCTTTCGTATGCTCAGGCTCAGCCATTGCCCACAGTAGGTACTCTCCCCCTCTCTCGCTTCCCTTGCTCACATGCATTTCAATTTGCCATGTTCACAGACTTACAGACCATGATGATGCACTGATTTCAATATTGAACTACTGATTGATTTAATTGGTTCCATTTCTATGTCTTGGAGATGTACGTGATAGCTCAGATTCTGTACAAGCGAGCATTCAGGCTCACTAGCAAAGAGAAGGAGAAGATCAAGAGGTAATGGGGAAGGCGCTGCAAGTCCAAGCAACTCAAATGAAGTGGGAACTGCAATCTTCAAAAGTGCTTCCGTTATAGCAGAAGCCATCCAGGCCAGTGAGGAGAATGAGGAGAGAAGACATAGAGACCTTGTTATTTTACGCGAGAGAAGGCTAGAGATTGAGGAATCTAAGACAGAGATCAAAAGAAGAGGAATTGAGGGCCTGGTTGAAGCCATTAACAGGCTTGCTAATTCCATCATTGCTTTGGCTTCCCATAAAAACCAGTCAGCTCCAAAGTGATTCTCTTGATTATGATTCTAATTATGTCTTAATTAAAACTCTCTCATCTCCTTCATGTCATGTATTTAAACTCCCATGTCTTAACAAGGGTTAGTTGTAATACTACAAAAAAGTTAAATATAAGCAAATTGCTGTGCATTTGGGTTTATCTTCAAGGAAAGCATATATATATATATGGAGATGCCAAAGCCCTAATCTTTATTGTTCAAAACACAAGTTATTTGATTAGTATGTAGCTTTGGCTTCCCATAAAAACCAGTCAGCTCCAAAGTGATTCTCTTGATTATGATTCTAATTATGTCTTAATTAAAACTCTCTCATCTCCTTCATGTTAAACTCCCATGTCTTAACAAGGGTTAGTTGTAATACTACAAAAAAGTTAAATATAAGAAGATTGTTGTGCATTTGGGTTTATCTTCAAGGACATCATATATATATATAGATATATGGAGATGCCAAAACCCTAATCTTTATTGTTCAAAACACAAGTTATTTGATTAGTATGTAGTGATTATAAGGTTCTGATTTTTTTTTAATTTAGTGACACCGCTTACACATTGCATACGCACCTTACTTTTTACCACTAAGTCTACTCAATGGTTCTCAAAACTCAAGTTACTTCAAGTAAACAATTAGGGGTATAAATGAACAAAACGTTCGACGAATTATTCGTGAACTGTTCGTATAATATTTACTTATTAAACTAATAAATGAGTATGAATAAATATATTATGTTTATTTAACAAATAAACAAACACAAATATATATATATATATATATTTGATTCATTTATGTTCGTGAATAAACTTATTTATTATCTCATTTACAAGCAAGTTGATTTACACCCTTACAAGCGATCCTTTCAAAAGTTGATAATTCTGATACACTGATTTGGAGTGTGAATCACACATGGGAGCGGGAAGCTGCTTAACTTATCATTCAATCATATATGAAGTAGCAATGTGAGAGAAGTGGGGCAGCAACTGGTGGCATTGACCAGTATTTCTGGGTCAAAAGCGACCAGTCAAAGGATCTCTGAACTGAACCTTCTGACTCTGACCAGAAGGATGCTGTCGTTCAATAACTTTACAGAAATGCCATTGTAGGCACTGTTCTTAGGTCAAAGTTTTAAAATTAAACATTTCATTCATCATGTCATCTGTGCACTCAAAAACAAAAAAGTTTGCAAGATTTCTCACAATTATACCCTGCATTTTAATAGCATATCATTAGATATTTTGGTGCATGTGATTTTGTTTTTAATTTTTTTTCACCTATGCGAGTTCTAATATTAAAACTGTTAATATTTTTTTATCAATATATGTAATTAAATATAATTTTTTTAATGAATAAATAGAATCTCTTTCTAATTATTTTTGATGTCAAACTTTTAAAAAATTATATATGAAATTTTCTAAGGAATAGCTATGACATTGTTGAAGTTGATTTTAACTTAATCGAGTTATAAGAATCCATCAATTCCTTATACCCAATCCGAACCAGTATCCTTCCTTTTCAATATCATCATATATCACTTCTATTTCTATTTAAAAAGGAAACTTACTTTCTTCTCCTATATCTTTTATTTTTTTATCAATCCTTTCCCTTTGATTTTATTGAATTATGGGGATCCAATCTTTCGTGTATTCAGTTCAAAAAACTTGATGGTATCGATGCTCCAGTTTTATTTAACTTAGATTTCAATGATGATATCGACAATGAAATAAAAAATTATGAGTGACTATATAAAGAATATATTAAATTATCTAACGAATAGTCAAACTTTCTTAGCAAAATGAAAATATCTAATTGGTTGTCACAATTTGCAAGATTATATATATATATATATATATATATATATATATATTATATATATATATATATATATTGAACAAAAATCTATTTCTACCAGCCTACCCTTCTATTCATGATATCTCAGTACCCATCACCCTTCTTCTTGGCCACAATCTCAACCACCTTCGAGCACTCTAAACTAGACACGGCACTCTGTCCGTGCCATCCCTGAACCTAAAAAATGCCTTCAAAAGAGGATTATCGAAAAACTTGATAGTATTTTAAGAGATACTTTTGAAGATAGGGTAAAAAGTTTAGTACCTAAACTATTATTTTTGCTTGTTTTGGTGTTTAAACTTTATTTAAAAAAAATCATATTTAACGTTTAGTTTAAGTTTCATTTTGGTATTAAAACTTAATAGTGATTTTGATGTGTCACCATAAAATAATATCACGTCCTCGTTGATTTACAAATATGAATATTATCTAAAAATGTCGAAGCTCAATTGGTTTATATTTAAGAAAGAGTAAACTACATCAATGATCACTTAACTATTTAACCCTTTTACTTTTATCATCAATCTTTTAATTTTGTCAATCAGACCATTAAATTATTTAATTGTTGTCAATCAAACCACTCGTCATTAACATTTAATGGATTAGCTAATGTGATAGTTAAAATATCTTGTATAATTATATATGTGGTTCTTATTATTTAATTTAATATATTTATTTTCTACCAATCAGAGGGTGACACATGGTTGAAAAAAACCCAAGCAAAATTAGGGACAAAAGAATTCAAACCAAGGGGATGTCTAAGGTACGACATCCATAATATACGAATAAAGAAAGACGCTACCAAATATGTTAATATTTTTTTAACATTTTCGATAAAGCGCTATATAAAACATTATTTTTCTACAGGAAATGTTAATATTGAGCGCCACCTAAAATGTTTAATATTTCCGGTAAAACGCTACATAAACCATTGTTTTTCTACCAAAAACTAGATAGCAAAATTCACATTTCCAGTAAAAAAAAATGTTTTAGGTAGTGTTTTACCAAAAATGTTAAAAAATATTAACATTTTCAATAGAATCTTTCCTTAAATGTATATTAAAACTGTCGTACAGCAGAACTATCTAATCAAGACTGATTGGAAAATCAAGTAAACTTTACCAAACCAAGACCACTGCATCATTTAAAGTAGACAATATTATATATATATATATATATATTGTGTATAACTTAAATTCATAATATTTTATATATATTTGAAATTATATTTTATTTATAAGTTTAATATAAAAATAAGTATCTAAATTATATAGTATTTTTATTTAAATATCTAAATTATTTTACGATCAATTTATGTATCTAACGTTATAACAATTATCATTTTTAATATATTAATCGTAACAACAGTTAAAAAAATCGTTAAATGACTCCTATTGTGTTTAGAAATTTAATTAAAAATTTAATACCATCACCATTGACGAACACCCACCCACTACGGACAACCCACCTTCTTACCAACGCGACACCACTGTTCATATACGGAGAAAATAGGAGTGGGATAAGGGGAAAGAGGGAATTTACATTCACTGGGTTAGAGGGAGGGAGTAGATAAGAGTGGGGGAATAAGAAAGGAAAGAGGGAATTTACATTCACTGGGTTAGAGGGAGGGAGGAGATAAGAGTGGGGGAATAAGAAAGGACACTTATAATAATAACATTTGTAATTTTAGGTAATTAAAAAATAATTAAGACACTTATATAAAAGAATATAGTTTGAGTACTTGTTAGGAGTAAAATTTACTAAATTGAAATTGATTTAAAACTCTTAATTGATCCTCTCATTTTTTTTAAAAAATTGTAGGTTAAATACTAATTAAGAGTAAAGTTATCTTCTATGTTTAAATAAAAATTGTTAAAATTACATCACATATAAAAAACATTCATATTTTTCTTTAACGATTAAATCTAAAAAATACAAATTTGATATTAATTATCAAAGAATATTATTCTAGTATTTACTTTTTTTTAATTGTTGATACTGGAGTAATTTAGCCTTAAATTTGATCCAGTACAAAAACAAAAACAATAACAGAAAGAGAAGGTGAGGAAAGAATAAGAAACACCAATGGCTCGGCCTTTGCCACGTGGATTTATATTTATAAAAATTAAAAAAAGCGAAAAGGACAAAAGAAAATTCCAATGAAGAAAGAGAAAATAAAAAAAAGCAGTCGCTGTCGTGCTTGGGTTGAAGAGTCATTGGTAATTTTCCATAAGAGGTGTTGAGGATGATCTTTCCCTTTGCTTTTACCCTTTGGATTTAACATCACGTCTTCTCAATTCCCTTTTCTTTACTTGTTCGTCAACGCATCCAACAAGCCTCAATTCTCAATCTTTTCCTTTATCCCATAATCTTTTTTTTTGTGTGTGGGAACATTAATCCGATTACAGAGGATTTCATTCTCATGGCCACCACTGGAAATAAGAACATCAATGCTAAATTAGTCTCTCTCTCTCTCTCTCTCTCTCGTGATTTAAACCCTCTTTTGGTTTTATAAGATTTGTTTATTTTCACTAGTATTTGATGCTTTGGGTCTGGTTTAGATGCTGAATTCTGATCTGGGTCCTGATGAATTGTTGATCATGCTTTTTTTTTTGTATGAACTGTGATATGGGTTTAGTTTATGTTTGCAATTAAAAATTGTTTTTATTTTTTTGGGTTTGTTTTAGATTTGATCAAATCCCGTCTGAGTTTTGCTTACATCCTGTAGGTTCTTTTTCTTTGATATCTCATTAAGCACCTGATTTAGGCTGATTGAATTGTGCAAATTTCTCTCTTTTCGTCATTTATAAAGCTTAGGGTATATTTTTATTATTTCCAAAGCTTTGAGATTTTGTTAAAATTATGTGCTTAAGGTTTATGCCTAATTTCTCTGGTACTTGTTGTTCAGATTGTTGATATTTACCGATGTTTTTGTTGCCTGTATTTGTTGTTAATATGTAATTTATTCTTCAGGTTCTACTTGGGGATGTTGGAGCTGGAAAGTCTAGCCTTGTGTTGCGCTTTGTGAAAGGGCAATTTGTTGAATTTCAGGTTGTTGGTGTTCTTATATTTAAGATAGAAAATGCATTAATAAAAAAAATCAGTAGTAAAATTATAATTTGATATTTATCTTATTATCATGTAGGAATCAACAATAGGTGCGGCTTTCTTTTCCCAGACATTGGCTGTGAATGATGCTACTGTAAAGTTTGAGATTTGGGATACGGCTGGCCAAGAGAGGTACCATAGCTTAGCACCAATGTACTACAGAGGAGCTGCAGCCGCGATCATTGTGTATGATATGACAAATCAAGTAAGTGTGTTCTCTGTGTGGTTTGGTCATCGAGCCACTAAATTGTCTATTGCTCTAAAGGTGACATTGTGAGATGAAGTATTAAAACTTTGGGAGCATGTAGGTCATACTTCGTTCAATTCCCTATTGTTCTGTTTTCTTGGTGCTTTTGCTCTCTGCTGTTTGCCCCTTTTGTAAGTTATTTTTGCATTTATTGCTTTTCATTTTTTATATAAAAAAAGTGAAAAATGCTAACCAGACAGCGCCTGAGCATTACTGGTATGAGGGCAATCTTCATATGAATCTAATTTTGTGATTTTTTGCAATTATATGTTTTTGAATGGTTTTATGCCTTGATCACTATTGTTGGCATCTTCTCCAAAATCATGTTACGATATCGTTTAAAGAATTATCAAATCCGAGGCTTGTTATTTGAAGGAAAAACAAAGGTTATCTTCAGATTGCTGTTCTCTCTTCTTTCCTCTTTAATTATTTTGTTTGATAATTTTTCTTTTTTGTATGTAAAGTTGCTTGTTTTTCCCCTTGAAGGAAGAGGGTGGGGAGTGAAGGGGTTTATATTTGAGGCATTTTTAGTGTATTATCTATTCACTATTACAATTTGTCACCACATTAAAGTTTAGATTTGCAAGGATTTTAAATTTTTAAGAACTTGGCGAAATTTTTAGTTTGGAATGGCTTTCAGTATCCAAAGAATGGTAATAGCATTCTTCTTACTTTGTAGGCATCATTTGAGAGAGCCAAGAAATGGGTCCAAGAACTTCAAGCCCAAGGTAGTATTTTGCCTTTTCCATTCCTTGACGTTATCCTTCTTGATTGTCAATATATCCATTTTTTTCCTTCTTAAATGTTTAATTTTAAGGACTCTTGATTGATTGAATTCTAAGTCTCTGTTTTAATTCGTTTTCTTTTCCTGTGAAGGCAATCCTAATATGGTAATGGCTCTTGCTGGGAACAAAGCTGATTTACTAGATGCAAGAAAGGTGGAACCGGAGGCAAGTTTTCAGTTTTTTTTTTTAGTTCACCTCACTTTTTCTTTAAAATGTAAACATATATTATTACTTTTAATCATTAATTATGAGCATTCTGGGTTTCTCTGCTTCCAATTTTTTGACACTTCAAAACAACTCATCTCTTTGAGATGGTAAAAGGTCAATTGGTCAAATGGAATCATGGTCCAATTTTGTTTTTGACTTCAAACTACATGCAAATCTCTATTTGACTTATTCTCCTTGGTGATTCAGGAGGCACAAACTTATGCTCAGGAGAATGGTCTTTTCTTCATGGAAACTTCTGCAAAGACCGCATCCAATGTCAATGAAGTTTTCCATGAAATAGGTGCTTTATATGTTGTTTTGTTAAATTTTCTAAAAGCATGCAGTATTTGTTTTGTGAAGTTGCAATCGACTTATTTTTTTATTTCATGCAGCTAAAAGATTGCCTCGAGTTCAGCCAGCACAGAATCCTGCTGGAATGGTTCTCATCGATAGACCTGCAGAACGGGCAGCAAGTGCATCTTGTTGCTCTTAGACGATGTTGTTGTTTCCCGCGTGTATCTTCTAAATAGATCCTGTAATGCTCAATGGCTCTGCAATCAGAGTTTTATCTTTCCTTTACCCTGTTTGACGAATCATTCAGGGCTGTACATGAATGTTGTCTAGAGGCATTGATGTTGACCCGTTTATGATGTTGGAGATTGGTTTTTCATGTAACTAAAAATGGTAATGCTATGCTTATGTTCAAATAAATATGACATTGATGGTGTTGACTTGGCTGCTTGTTTTACAACTCGTGTGTATAGCTCTTAGGCTTTGATAACATTTTTCTGAATATATCTGGATTGGGGTCTTGTCTATGACCTAAACTCCATAGGTGGAAAGGATTTAAGGACTTGTTATCATCCATAGGAATGGTTTGGGAGCTTTCTTCTCATTCGTGGCTTGATCCGAGACAAACCATCTTTTGTCGACTTCGAAATAGTTGAACTCAATGTGACTTGAATGTAGTTTATGCTAACGATTGATTGCATCATAGAAACAATTTTTCTGCCTCTTTTTGGATATTACTGATAATATAGTTTAATAAAGTTGGTCCACCATATTTATATTCTCTGCAGCTAAGCTAGAATGACCAGCTTGTTTTTCTTAATTAATCCAAAACCAAAACGTTACAGCCCCAGAATCTAGTTTGCACATTAACTCAACGAGTACAAAACTAACTTCATTAAAATAAGGAAAGTTGCAACATATTATTCAAATAAGAACTAGCATTAAAATCATTTCTTATGAAGTCCCTGAGATGCTGCGGCGGCTGCACAGTCCATCGGTTGAAACCCAATTCTCTCTTTCTCCAAATCATAAACAACTTCCACATTTTGCTGTTGGAAGTTCCCAAATACACCAGCTGGTCCATAGTTGCTATCATCCATGCTTTGGAACAACAGGCATTTCACCCCAGTTGAATTAATTGGAGCACTCATGGCGTAGAAGTAATTAGCTTGTGGCAGAACAAGGCTCACATTGTTTAGGAAATGAAAAGTGATGGAAGGGAAAGAATCAGTTGTGAATCTGTTATTTGGACATGGAACTCTATAACAGAGATCGAATCCGGTTTGTGTCTCGACATCCGTGGCCCGAGGATAAGTTATTGCTGATTGGAGCATTGAGAGAAGTTGAGAATAGAATGGTTCAGGGAGGTGAGTGTAAGTGGTGCCTGAATCAATCAACATTCCCCCATTACCTTGAGAATCGAACTCTCTCAAGTTTAAAGGAACTCTAGCAGAGCTAATGTCGCCGACAGTTATGGCCTCTAGACCAATGTAGTAGTAGTTTGGAAACATGGGACTCTTCAACATTGGGGTGAACTGTATATTGTCATTGGAAGATACAGCAATGTCTCCCATGAACAATGGGCTTGAAATACTCTGATTGTTGGCATACTTGAAAGCTAAGAAGCAATGGGAAAACCCTTTTTGGAGGAACCCTAACTGTGATGGTAGAGAAAGTACGCCCCTACCAAACCCTGCAATGCCAATAGGTTCTCTATAAGTAGAGCCGACACAACCAAAAGAAAACCTGGGAAGATCCTTAGTGATATCAGGGTTACTACCATGGACCCTAAGGTTATCCCTGGTTAGTGTCCCTGTGACTAGCCCTCCTTCACCATAGGAATAGGCAAAGGAAGGACAAGGCCTAGAGCAGGTGGCTTTGAGAAGGGAACTTAATGAACATCCGGCCTCGATGCATGTATCGAAAGAGTTATCAGAGCTATGAATATCTATGCAAAAAGAGCTACCGCAGGTGTCCCTAACAGATGATGAAGAATATGAAGTGGAGAAAGTGCCTATTAACTTATTGTTCCTATAGTCATCACAATCTAGACAATCAAAGGATAGATTCCCACAAGGAACCCAAGTCAGGTCACTCCCGGTATCCATGTAAACTTGAATGACCTGTCTTGGTGTTCCTATATTTAAAGTCAGCAAGTACCCATCTCTTACTGCCCTCAATGGCTCAACCATATCTGAAGCTTGTGAAAGTCTTTTTATTGAGTATTTGGTAGGTTTAGGTATGGTGAAGGTAGGGCTAGAACGAGTTAGACCAAGAACAACTGAATTAGGGTTTCTGTTCCCAGCTTGGATTTGATTGAAACTGAAGAAGGAAATGAGTAGGAATAAAAGAATGGTGGTAGTGGTTGAGTAAGATGTTGCCATTGGACTCAATCTATCTATTTTTTTTTCTCTGATATGAATTTGCATCTGCAGAAAGGAATTTATAGCTGAAACCAGGCTACGCTACGTATATAAACAGATGTTGCATGATGTTAACAATGTGAGCCGCATTCATCCCCACCACCATCTCCATGAATCATGATGATAAAAAAGAGTTCTAAAAAGGGTTTATATTTATTTATTCAGTTCTTTGCATGGATGTTGGTTGAAGTACAAATGGAAGGCAAGCGGCGGTCTCTGAATGGATAATTACAGGGTGATTTGCTGACAAAATCGGCTTTGAAGCTTAGTTGAAGTGCGCATGCGAAATTTTATAGTATGTTTTTAAGTTATTTTGTTAATGTGATGCAAGCAAAACAAAGAGGAAGCCATGTTTGAGTCTCATGTGAAGCAGGAGCTTCCATGGAATATTATAATGGCATCGGCATCAAGCTTACATCTGATGATAGTGGCGAGCACGTATCACATTCACTTCGGTAAAACAACTGCTAGATCTTTAGAGGAAAACATTTTTACACCAGTTAAGTTATTTTAAAACTAAGGTAATTTTCTTGGCTTGGCTTAGAAATTCTGATATGATCTTTAAATTTCCAAATCGATTCAGAAAACTTCAAAGGAGATATTGAAGATGGAAATTTATTTAGCAGGCCAAAACATATAATAAGAGTGGGGTTGACAATATTGTAGACCGAATCCATTTTGTTTTCAGTTTGTCTAATTTTAGTTATTGGTTTTTGAAAAAATAACATTTTGATCACTTTTATTTTTGGTTTGTCTTAAAACCTTTATCACATCTCCACACGAAATACAAGAGCCCTTCGCCTATTTCTTGGGTTAAGTTGTTGAGCGTAAAGAGATTCTACAATACGATTATCAAAGGTTCCTTCCTTTTCTTTCTATAAAGATAAAATAGCTCACAAGAATCCACCATGCCGTTCCGACCAAATGACATGACACTATTTCATAATGATCCAACACCTCACTCCCGAAGTTGTGCATGAGAAAATAAAATTTGACTTGTAAAATGAAAAGGGGAAGGTAAAACCATGTTGGGTTCCCATCACTACCATCTTCATGGTCGCTCATACTGTGCGAACCAGAGAGGAGGCCAAACTCGAACTCATAGTTTTCTTACGATACACCACAACTCAACAGCTAATTCTTGACCTTGAGCCAAAGAGTTGTGCATTAAAAAATACTACCATTCGCTGGTCGTTGACAGATCGCTTCAATCTTCTCTTCATCTCTCACAGTTTTCACGTTGTTCTTCTTCGATGTCATGACATCAAGCTTAGATGATCTTGCAAAGGGAAAACAACAACGCTAAAGGATCTGCGTCTACCACTCTAAATCCTCATATGTAACATACGAAACGATACATCCCCAACGGTAAAAAAGACACACCACTTCATCGTGTCAAACACAAGACTCCACATATTTAGACTCTAAATCCTATTAAAGTTTTGTAACACTTAAATGATTATGTCATGGGTCAAGCCACTTTATGATATTCTCTCAACAAATAGGGGACAAATGTTGTATCTCCGTTAAAAATCTTTTGCACACACATCATTTCTGTGCCTCACATCTACCGGAGGACCTTAAGGCATCGTCAACCCTCCAGAACCTAGGGAATTCCAAAAGACATAGAGAGGGAGCATCTCCTAAAGAGGTCTCTCGAATATCAAACATCTCTTGGGAAGTCATAACTTAATGATAAGACCTCTGAGAAGCCTACGTGATCCATCAAGGTTAAATCTAATGCCACCTGATCATATCCGCTTAGGCTACCGGCCTACGGATAGTCACAATATCCCTATGACCGACACTCAAACTAAACATCATTATACATCTCCTAAAGAGGTCTCTCGAATATCAAACATCTCTTGGGAAGTCATAACTTAATGATAAGACCTCTGAGAAGCTACGTGATCCATCAAGGTTAAATCTAATGCCACCTGATCATATCCGCTTAGGCTACCGGCCTACGGATAGTCACAATATCCCTATGACCGACACTCAAACTAAACATCATTATAAAATCTCTCAACCAAGATTGAAAGACGAGATGTGACCTAAATGAAAGCACCTCAACTTACATTCTCATATCTAATCGACTAGCGATCGATCTACCATCAACTGCGATTTTTTGTTTAAATTAAAAGGGATGAATCATCTATAACCGCCGTAACTCAATTGATCCATCAACACTAGTTAACTCAAAAGCTTGATGGTGAAAATAACCCTTTTTATTTATTTTATATTTAGAAGGAAGACAAGCTGAAACAAAGGCTGCGTTGCCTTAATTTAACGTTTTAAGTTTGTACTTGGAGTTACATAATCAAAGGAGATAGTGGCTATCATGCGGCTTTGGGGACTTAAATGATTAAACTAATAACATCATTCTTTGGACCAAAATCCTTCTTTTCAGCGGGCAATGACATGGATATGACGCGAAGATCCATAAACTTGAGCACCATTATAACATTAAGCACAAACTGATGATCAACCGTCACACAAACATCACATGCTTTTTACTTCATCTGGCAATGTCGTGTCTCTAAATTTAGTATACTAAACAATATCACACCACTTTCTAAAACATTACTCTTTCGAACAACTCATGTATTGTACTTGCTACATTATTATTAACCAGCTACTTTGTTCTCAACTGGCATAATTTAAAAGAGGTGGCACTGCATTTTCCTGCACAAAAATTCAAGCTTTTTATTAATATTGCAAGTATCTTAACAGTTTTTCACTTGTTCGAGGTTGTTTTTAGTTTATTAAACTTTCTAGCAGGGTAAGCAAAATTCGACTCGACTCAAATTGATTTCGAGTTGTAATTTTATAAATTTGACTTCACTCCAAAAGGTTTCAATTTCAAATCGAGTTGTTAAATACAACTCGAATAACTCGAAACTTTTTGTAATTACTGGATTGATTTTTAAGTTTGATTCGAGTCCCTTGACTCTGTATGAATATGTATATCACATATGAAGAAATATATACAATTTAAATTGGAATATGTATGAAAACTATTTAAATTGGAATCAAATAATAACATAATATTATAAATATTTACAATTTAATTTAAACAAAAACTCAACAAATCGACTCAAAAAAATTTCAAGTCAACTTCGAGTTATAAAATAAGACTCGTCAACTCGAATAACTTAATTTTTTTACTCAATTCCGACTCGGCTCGATCGAACATTCACTTCTACTTTCTAGTGAGATTAGAATGGTAAAGTGATGACCAAATTTGAATCGATCGATAAATTTTAGATTAATTCGTAGATTATTCTATTATGGTTGGACAAGGTGGGGTAGGGTATGGTGACTATGAATGTATTTAGTGGTGGATGCACATTTAGTTTAGAGTGAATAAGTGTCCACTTAAAATTTTGAATTTATTTCTATTAATTATTTATTTTGTTGATTATATCCATTGAAACCCAGATTTTCTTTTCTTTTTGATAAATTTTGTGTTGTTCATATAGGTATATGAGTGTATCAATCCTAAAAAAATATTTATGGATCTGTCACTGATTGTCTTCTAAATATGTAAAAGTGATAATGATATTCAAATTTTAGTATATACAATAAAAAAATTGAGAGTGGAGACAAAGCATGCTAACAATGAAATAATAATGAATTTGATAATATTTTTCTTTGTTTCATTCTGGTACCATTTTAAAATGCGTTTAAACTTTGATTAAACATTGATGTAATAAGTAGAAGAGATTCAAGAGGGAGAAACAAACTAAAAAAAGTGAAGACAAAACAGAAAGAATAAAACGTTGGTGGTCGTACCAAAACTTTATAGAAACAAAATGAGGTTGAAGATTCGTCCTAACGCATTAATGAGTGAGTAGGTAATATATATCCTAATCTTAACGGACTATGGAAATATTTCAAGTGGCTTTCTTTTACATTACAATATTTTTTAAACTGACTTTTGGATCTCTGCTATGATATGTGCTTAATGAACAATCCAGCTAATCTCTGGCAACCCTAATATTGATCATTGAAGAAACTTCGAGAACCATCACGGCTAAGTTTTCTTTTAATTGAAGAAACTAAGAAAGGATTAAGGGTCACTTTTGCCCCGTAGTAGATCCGATTTATCATTTTCGTCCCCATCGTATTTTCGTATTAATTTAGCCCTCAAATTTATTTAAATGCATCATACTATATCTTACCTCTAACTTAAAACCCTAAATCCTAAACCTTAATCTCCAACTTAAAACAATCAATTTAGGGTTTTAAGTGAGGGATAGGGTATGGAATGACACAATTGAGTAACTTCGAAAACTAAATTGATGTAAAAATACGATAAGGATGAAAATGATAAATTGAGTCTACTGCAAAAATAACCCTTTTACCATTAAAAACAATAATTCATCGGTAAATAAGAACAAAAATATCTCTCCAATAATTAAATCTTGAATTTCTTTTAGAACGGTACTATCGAAGATTGTTTAAAACTGTTGAGAGTTTATCATTATAGTCGTTTTATCGATTTTATCTTTACGAAATTTATCATTTTAGTCGTTTTGTCGATTATTATATTATCTTTAGGAAATTTATCATTTTAATCGTTTTATCGATTATTATATTATCTTTACTATAAATGTATTATATTTTCGTCATCAACATCTTTATCACAACTTAAATATTATTCCAGCCATTAAAAAAATTATTACTGGCCTCTAAATATTCCACCACATTTACAACTTAGACATTGTTAATTTAAACCTGAAGATATTTGAAACTACCCCAATTTTAGGATTAAAAGTTTTGAAAAATTGTTTACAATTATTTAAATAAATTTTAAACCAATTTCCTTAATTTTAAAATTCAGTTAGAAGAAAAATTAAAATTTAAAAAACTAATTCAAATAAATTCATCACTGTAGAAGAAGTCAGCCCCAAATCATTTACATAAGTTTATATGTGGAGAAGTCCAAAAGCTTTGTTGAAACTACAATATAGAAAGACCGAAAAAATATTTTATTTAAGGTATCAAAAAGTCTCAAAAACATGTGAAGAAAATTTTATCAGTTTTAAACAACTTTTCCAAAGATGATTTCTGATCTTAATCAATTGATTAAAAAGATGTAAAATACATAATCAAGTTTGTGGATCTTTGAAGTGGATTCATTCTTTCAAAAACAAATTTCAAAATCTCTTTGACGTAGTTGACTATGATATGATTGTACCAATATAAAAGATATCATTCTTTCTTGAAGACCTTCGGATCACGTTTCAAGTAAGCTCACATCAATTTATCGAATCTCAATAACCCTTAAAGTAAATTTTTTAGTTAAAAGTTAATTCTATTCAATCTTTGGATCGAAATTCCACACACACAAAAATGAATCAAAATATTTTCTTTACCATTAAAAAATAATCCAAAGATTGTACTCCTTTCGGTTTACTCCAAATTTCCCTCTCATATATCCAACTCAAAATTAGTGTATAATAGTACGTAAATGTTAGTAATGCTCACTAACAAAGATAATTGTGATTTGTGAATAAAAATAAATTTATATATGATTGTATAATTAAAGTTCATATGTCACACATATAAATTTTAAATTTATCTCTAAAATGAATTAGTACGTAAAAAAAACTATACGAGTTTAAACATGACACAATACCTTTTTGACTAAACTTATCATGAGAAATATTCTGAAAATGTGTGATAAATTAGGACATAACATGAATAAATAAAATATTCTGTAAATTTATCGTAGTAATTGAATGTAACATTTCTATATTTGCTCCCTTCCGGTTTTTCTTCTTATATTTTCCACCTCATTTCTCCTTTTTCTTGCAACATGCCATTTGTCTTAAAAACCATATTAGGTAAATACTATAATTAATCTTTTCATTACCATCAATGACAAAACTTGTAAATCTTAATTAGTGGCCTTAAGACCCCTCATTCATTTGAAGGGTAACTTTTATTGCTAGTTATATATTTCTCAAGGGATTTAATATCCGAGACTAAAAACTTAGGCCTCACAACCAAAATGAGCAACACACAGATGGATACTTGAGCAGTCACAATGTCGTAACAAAAAAACCAAGTTCACAACAGAATTTTGGAAAGATATCAAAGGAAACAACAAACAAACAAAAAATCAGTTCTCTCAGAGCATACCCCATTATTAGATTCAGACACAAACCCCATCACTAGGTGGTTAGGAAAGGAGTAAACCTGCAACGTTCAGGGCTTTTCGTTGTCAAATGGAATCTGGCCATTCTTCAAACAAAAAACATTGTGTTTTCCAGGTCTTCATGCAGCTTAAACCACTTCTCTTCCGATGGCATCGATGATGACGTTGGAGGAGGAGGATGACGAGGTTGACTTTCTTTCGACTGATAGTACAGCCTTCCCCTAAAAGCAACAAGGTCAGCAAAGTACACAGGGGGGACCAGAGATACTGGTTTCGTGCACCTTTCAAATGTAAAGCACAGATCATAAATAAGCTTCTGCAACTGGTCAGAGGATAACCTATGCTCATCCCACAATACATGGTAGTGCGTAGGCTTGCTGGTACCAAGACTTCCATGTTGACTACAGAGATAGAAGTCGAACTCAAAAGGGTGCACAATTGTAGTGTCAACAACTGTACCTGGTAAAATATTTCCATCGCGACTACCATCTTTCTGTGCCTCTGGGAGGAAACGAGTTTGATGTCGCTTCTGAGCAACAGTAAGGGTGATTGTAGGCAAGTAATTGTTTGCCTCGAAAAGCCTCCTGAGATCCATCAACTCTTCATTAAGAACCATATCAAACTGACCCTCGCTAACTCCATCACGGAAGATCACAATTTTTTTCTGGTCTGACGTTGTTTAGGCGAGCATAAGATTGAACAAGCTCCAAACACATTGTGCCAAACTCTGCGATCTGCTCTTTGCGATGAGACTGAGGTCGAACCCTTGCCGCATAACGATTAGCTTTAGGCCAGTTCATTGTTGCTACTACAGCCGCTATTGATGGGCTATTCTTATCATGAGGGGCAGGATGATTAACATCTGCTCCAACAAACATAACATGACCTTCACCATGGAACTGGAGAAGAGGGTCTTTCAGCTCCACCTCCACATTGCTGCCCCCGAGCTTGGCATTGATTTTTAGACCAAGATTAGCAAGGTACTGGTCCTTCCCTATTTTTGCTTTGCTGGATAGACAACACTGAGTCACCACGCCAATTTTGGTCTCCCAGATCCACTTAAGATTTTTGTAGCCATCCTCATCCTTCTTCGACAACACACAGAGTAGAAATTGTAAATTTCCTCTACCTTCTCGACTAGTAACTTTTTTAAGCAGTTTACAAAGAACATGAAAATCAGAAAAAAAAATCCCATTCCAGCCCTTTCCTTTAAGATAGGTTCCTCCAATCTCATCCCAAGTTCCGTGCACCTAGGTCTCAGCTTTGAAATGAACTGATTCAACTGATCACATTTCAAGTCACGGGTAAAGTCAATCACACCCCACCTCTGAATTTCTTTTCCTTTCACAACAGCATTTCGAACCAGGTTCCACTGGCATGTTGGTTGCTTAACTGTTATCGTCATCACTTTGCCTTTTGGATCAGACAACTTCAAAACTGGAGATTTAATCAAACGTGCTTTCACAGGTGTCATATTAGTATCAACTCCAATACCAAAATTCTTGATAATGTTTCGACTGCCAAAAACAAATGAAAAATAAGATTCATGTTACAGTTAACCTTTTCAGTTATTTATGATTGAGGTTCACTAGAACAGATGATGCATGAAACTTCCATATAGCAATAACATATTATCTTTTCATATAATCCAGGTTTCCATCAGACAAACAAAATAACCATCTAAAACATGAAAAATAAGAAAAACTTGTACATGTAGTCAACTGAAACATCCAAAAAGTGATGTAAACTCAGTTCATTCATGCCAAGAATGCACCTAACATCAAGGGAAGAAGCAGAACTTATTGATCAATGCGCATAGAAGAGAAAAAACTTCAACAGCGGCCAACTACTAGTATTCACCATCATGCCAGATAGTTACACAACTGAATATAAGTGGCTACCTAAATTGACTTCACAGTAATGAAGCAAAACAACAAACAACAAAGGGAATAAAAGGCTCAATTGTTTTGAAAACATACCCACATGGTCCATGCTTGGATTGTACCAATATAAAAGATATCATTCTTTCTTGAAGACCTTCGGATCACGTTTCAAGAAAGCTCACCCGATTCTTCCTGCTCACATCCAGGCAAGGAATATCCAAGTAGGTAATATCCTTCTTGTGTTTCTTCCTGAAATAATCAACAATTCCAATACGCTCTTGTGCATTATTTCCATCAGGAAATGAAACGTTGCGAGTATCTTCAGGTGTCAACCCAACTATAACATACATCTGTTTGGTATGTCGATGGGTTACATTAACCTTCAACTTTTTCAACGCTTCTTTAACAGCTTCCCTGGATGCTTGAAAATTGTTGACATTAAAATCAGCAATGTTCTCAGCTAGAAAGTCTAGAACCCGCATTTTCTTGTGAAATGCTAAAACCGAATAATCCAGGCAAAGTGCCATACCCTGGAATGTGAGCTTGAGGCTATAAAAGATTCCTGTAGATGCTGTGATGCCTTGTCCAAGATAATCTGCTGGAGAAGCTTCAGTAGGAAGGAAGCTTCGGCCAGTACGAATCATATGCATAACTGGATTCTCGTTCATAACAACATCCATCCCCTGTAATATGTCACGAGGTACCAAGGAGACGTTGTTAGTCAAGTAATCCATCAACTTGCCGAGTTCGAGCTCTTTCACAAGCTTTATAGAAAATGCGTATTTGCCGGACTTTATATCTTCCCCTTCGAACAATTCCACCTGGAATTCTTCTTCAGGTAATTGAGTAGCACTAAATATATTCTTTTCGCCATCATATGCAGTCTTCAATAATGGCAATTTAGAGTCATGAGTGAATAATTTTTTCCGGATATTCGACAATATTAGCTTAGATAGTTTGGCAGGGCCTTCATTCGTGGGAGATTCCACTGGTTTGATGTCAACATCATAGAGACTTATGATTCTCTCACAATCGAAGTCCACAAGAAAATGATTGACAACAAACTTAACAGTTGAATCAGATGCCTTTCCACCTTTATCAGGTTGCATAATTGGGTTATGCTTACTCTGACTCCCTGATGCTAATGATGTAGAAGCCAACTGTTCTGTAACATTCTTCACAACGGAATCTGTAACGGAAGAACAATGGAAGAACTTATCAAAAGTGACGCACAAATCCAAGCATTAACTAAAACTAAAAGATCATAAAAAATTAACTTCATCAACATGGTATAAAAGTTTGGATTCGTTGACCGAAAAGTCAAATGAACAAGAAAAAATTATACCAGGTGCAGGATGAGGAGTGGAAGGCAATGCCACTCTGCTAACTCCAGGATCCGGGGATGGAGCAGCAATCGGCCTCCCACTTGGCGCGCCACCAGTTCCACCGCCTCTTCCGCCGGGTGATTGCACCACTTGTCTATAACTAGGTCTCTCCGGTTTAGTCGGAAGCCCCCCGCCTCTGCCGCCGGATGATTGCACCACTTGACTATAAATCGGTCTCTCTGACTGAGACGGAGGGCCCCCACCTCCCCTCCAACCATTGCCACCGCCACCACCAGCGTAACCACCGCTTGCAGTGCATTCATGCTGCCCCGTGCCTTAATAAGGACCACCGCTTGATGTGACGGCGGATGCTGCTTCTGGTCATCCCCGCCGACATCTATACCTCGTCCTTCACTGCTTCGTACACTCTCACGACTATGACGACCACCTCTTCGTCCAGAATCACCACCACTGGCCATTGGATTCGGGAGCACAACTAGAGCAGTAAACAAAACTCTTTCGTCACAAACTCAATCAGCACCAACAGGAAAACCGCCAAATGAAAATGAAGTTTGCAAAAACAGTTATAGAGAAAAGTCGTAGGTTTGTAACAGAAAAGGATTGGAGAATGAAATTACAAAAATGACCTTACGTTGGTTTAGTGGTTTCGTAAATGATAATTTGAAATTTTAAATATTTATCATTAAGTCGGTTCTAAGCTTAAACACAAAGATATAATGGGACTAATTAATTAAAGAAGGTTGACTAATGATAAGGACAAACTACACTAATAATCACTAAATCTTTAAGACATTTTCACTTCGATCATCAAAATTATCAATAATAATTTAAATGATTTTTTTATTCAGATGATCAAAATTAAAACGCCTTAAATGTTTAGTGATCATTAGCAGAGTTTATCTTAATAAAGATTAAGAAAGTAATTGAGCGATGTTAAGGAGGAATTCCAGAAAGTTCGATGGGTCCGAGAAGGTGATGGAAGGACGGAAGATTTAATGGCTTTATTACCTTGAGGATGCAATATAGAATAAGTACAAAATACCTAAATTTCATATTCTTCTTATACACAGCTTGTATTCTCATTGGTTAGAGTCCCCACGTCACACTACGTGCGTTGACAAGTTATTCAACACAAACATACCATTTTCATTAATGTCATTTTTAATATTAAATTAAAGACTCATTTTCAATTAATATATTATTTTTTTTAATAGTCCAAGATAACTATATAATAATGTATGTTAAGATCGTTTCATCACGATTTGCTTCGAATTTAAGTAGAGACTTTATTAATCCCCTTACATACATGCAATGTCTCAATGTAATTGTTTAGATCTCTTTCCATCAAAAGAAAACGTATGTTAAGAATTTTTTTTCAATCGTATATAAATATGTAGATATAATTATTTAACTTAAAATTTTTAAAACTCATCAATTACTAAGATCACTTTATGGATTCAAAGTAATAGTTTTTCACTTCAAAATAATAATAGTAATAATTAAAAAGAGAAGTTGTTGATTCTATTAATTTATTGATGACCTTTAGTGATAAAATAAAATATTATTATTTAAGGGTTTTGAATTTAAACAATCATGTGTGTAAGATATATATATATATATATATATATATATATATATATATATATTCAATAATTAAAAGAATTTAAATAATACTATCTTAAAAATCATTCTACAAAAATAACTTATTATATTCAAAACATCTAAACAAATAATACTTATTCGCTCAACAACTTCTCTTTGTAATTATTACTATTATTACTTTGAAGTGAAAAACTATTACTTTGAATCTATCAAATGATATTAGTGATTGTTCCGTTTTGAAAGTTTTGGATTAAAATTATTACATCGAGCGAATAAATATTATTATTTTTAGATGTGTTGAATATAAGAAGTTATTTTTATATAATGATTATAAGATAATATCTATTTAAATTTTTATTACTATTGAAAACATATATATATATATAGCAGACAAGACTACTTAAATTTAAATTTTTAAAAAAATAATATTCTCTTTTATAGGTAGAGGTGCTCAATAAATTAATAGAATCACCTACTCACATTTGAATATAGGTTATTTTAAACACTGAATTTGTAAAACCGCATACTCACACTGTTTATCCTCAGCCTCATTAATGAAAAAAATATTACTAACAGTTGAACTATTTTATCAAGATTTTAAGAATCATACCATTATATATTTTTATCAATTCTAGTTATTTTGAAGAAAAAAAATTATCCGAGTATTTTTATTAAGATGCAAACATTAAATTTTTGCAAATATAATTGTATCATGGTCTAAAAATGATTATAATTTATTATAATAGACACAGAATTAATCTAAAATAATCATGTACTTTTCCCTTTTAAAAAATTAATTATGTACTTTCTTTTGAAACTAAAAATAGTTATGGAGTAGATTTATGATAATTATTTAACGTGCACGAACCAAAAAAATTTCATGGCTAAATGATTAATGTTATTTTTGGATGCATTGAGTTTGAGCATCACGTATATAAGAGTGTGAGCGTTTATTGTCAAATTAATTTAAATTTTTTGAACATATACTATTTTATATTCATCCTAAACTTCTAAAGTTTTTTTTACAATTATCGATTAAAATTTCAAAACTAATGAATTAACCACTAATGTTATCGACTTTAAACTGATCACTTGATATTAACAACTATTAATGTGGAACTTACATGACTGATTAACAAATATATACTCAAACATTAATGATTATTTGCGTAATTTACTAAAAAGTTGTCCGAAAAACATACTGCATCAATAAAAGCTCCTGCACTACAAACCTTCATGAAAAGAATATTATTTTTTAAAATAAAATTTTAAAACAATATAAATTACTTAAATAATAAAATGATATTATTCCCGTACATTAACTCCTAAAAAAACGCAACTTTTTTAATGAAACCTGATAACGGTTTTCAGAAACCACCTCACGTCATTGCTCTTTCTTTTCACCTTCAACCCTCACCATCCTTACAGCTCTCATCGTTGTTTTAACATCTTGCTTCGTATTTCAAAACAGAAACCATTGGGGCATCAGCAGCATCAACAGTCCCAAACCCAGATCCTCAATAGTAAGCAACGGCAACATATTATGGTAGTAAATAATTTTGATGACCTCTGCACTTATTACTTTGATTCTACCATTTTACATAACTTCTTTTTATTGCTTGTGTAGATGTGTCGCCAGGCAAAGTCATGCCCGGGAAGGCCGAGAAAAATGAAGAAACTCCCTATAAGGCTTTTAAAGGAAACCCAATGTAATCTCGAATTGCAATCTCGTCTAGCCCAGCCCATTGTGAATCGATAAGGCGAGAGGAAGAGAAAAGCAACTAAAATAAACTGTCAGCTGTAGCTGGGGGTTGGTAGGTAGGATTGCTGAATTTCAACAAATTCTATATCTTCCTCTCTTTTTTTGACGAAAATGGATTCCTTTGAAACGCTTGATCCTTCAAGCAAGCTGGTACTTTTTTCATTTCGCTTGATTTTTTTCTGAAGTCAACTCTTAATATTTATCTGAGAACTTACTCGCTATCTGTTTGATACAATGACGCAAAGAAGAAAGAGCTCAATTCTTTTTTCATACTTCCTTCAGTTGGGTTTTGTTTTTATCAGGCTTCTTCATATCTGTTCTGAGTATATAAATCATGTTCCTTTATTATTGTCATCAAGGTATATGGCTGATTTGTTTTCTGATACTAATTTAGTCGATCTTGAACATGGTTTTTATTTTTATTTTTTAACATAGTTTTATGCTAGAATCTGAGGATTTCATGGTGATTGTAAAAATTTACTAGTTATATGCTTGAGACTAAGTCTTATGATTGGCATAACACCTGCAAAATCTATAGAAAGTGTATGAAGTTTGGTGGCATTAACTCTGCCTTAAGACAAATTCCATAAGAAAATACTGTGATTTATGCAGTATACTGTATTATTGCACTGCCTATAACAGTTGTGTGTACTGGAAGCAGAAAAATGTATCAGATTACATAAATAATATGATGGATGAGCTCTATCAAGAAGCAGGAACTACATTGTTGAATGCACCAGATTCCAGTATGGCGTTCATGGATATGTACAGAGACGATGAAAATCACATCAGAAAGATAAAGGAATTTCAGGATTACTTTGAAATGGTATATACGTTTTTCCACTTATCTCCAGTTTTTTATCCTTTGAAAAGTTTGGTTTGTGAAAATCTGTTTGTTCTCGGTTTGTGTCTTGTTGGTAATTGGGTGTGTCAAACAAAAATGAATTCCACCTTTCATGTATAGTGCCAGTGAGATAAAAAATGAAATATGCCTTGACCCAACTTGCTAATGGTTTTCTGCCTTCTTTAGTTTAAGTAAGGATATTTTCAGCTTGGAAGTGTGCTTACTCGCTAATGGTTCCGGAGCCTGACCGATTCATGCCCTTTAAACTCGGTAGCTACATTTCTGTCTATTGAGAAGGCTTAGTTATCCCGATTACTGTTTTCTAAATTTTACAGGATGATCGTATTTATATGTTTTTTTAATATTAGATATTATCTAGTTTCGAACCCTGTGAGAATGCATAATCAAATTGTGTAAATTACAAACCTACTTTTAAATAAATCTAACCCCAAAGTTAACCTGGAGCTTGGCATGTCGCAGGTGAAGAGAATGGTTAAACCGGGTTGTTCAGAAGAAGTCTTAAAGGTGGCGTTGGCTTCCATGTCCTCGCTAGTAAGCATACTTACCTACATGTCCTCTCCAAATCACCGTTCCTCATTGTGAACAAGAATTAACCCGAATGCCACTATCTCGAGGAACAATCTGCTGGTTTTTCCTCTAGATGAAAATGCATGCTGCAGATTTTCCATGCCTGTATCTATGTATATTAAACTTTATGTTCCACCATTTTTTGTTGTCTAGTTGTCTAGAGCAGCTTTTATATTAGAATATGTCCAAGAAGAAAATATATGTTCATAGATGGTTAGCTTCATCCAAGAACATGGGAATGCTCTTGCCTGTAAGTTGTCAGTTGCACGACATTGTGTACCATAAGCTGTCAATATTGTTTGTTTATCGTTCAATTATCACGACTACTGAAAGCAAACATATTAACTTGTTTTCCTTGAAGCAATGTATTCTTTCTATTTTGGAAATCCGTGTATCTATGGCAACACCTCAGGGTATGATGATCAAGCCTGCTTACTTAGAAGAAGCATAAAGCGTCAACGCTCAAAGGTGGAGAAGGTTCACAGTCTGTTGTCTACCCAGCAAAGGCCTTTCCGTCATGCCCTACAAGAAAGCAGATACTGAGCCAGTTGATCCGAAGCTGTCAATGCTTCTGCCAACTTATAATGCTTGCCTCGCCTATCTCTGATGTATATCAGTGGCGGGGTGGTGCGGACAATCGACAGAGAGATGCGGACAATCGACAGAGAGATGCAGAAAGGGTGCATCATGGTGGCTCAAGACCAGGTGGAGGTCCGGGTTCGGACTAGGGAGTTACATTTCAAGTTTGCCATTCTTTATTTAATGGATGACTTCACCTGAAAAGATTCTCGAGAGTGGATTGATGAATGACTATTTACTCGAAAAGGATGAACAAAACGTGAAGGCCGAACCACTGAAAAATTCACAAGGGTATCCCAATGCTTTTATGATCAACTTTATGTTTCGGTAGACGATGACTTCAGAGTTGTTACCACATTAACTATTTAATACATTAAGAATAAAACTTTTAACATAGAGTTTCAAGATAATAAAGAAACAATAAATTGCTAAACCATAGTCAATATTTATTTTAATAAAAGAACTAAAAATTATTATTATTATTTTTGTAGTTTTCTGTGCTTTGTTTAACTCATTTTGGAAACTTCAATGCATATTATATTATGAACCAACCATACTAACATTTCTTTTATTCTAGCCAATAGTTAAGAGTCGACTAACAATTACTAACTGTGAAGATATGTTGCTCAAATATGAATGCAATTTTCTGAATCCATCAAGTAATTTCAATTTCAATGGTCAAGGGAGTGATGTTATCTCTAGAGGTATTGAGTTCGAATAGTTACATCTGTTCAAGGGCGGATTGAAATTTTCAGGGGCTACTGCCCTACCCACCCCTTCGGTCTATCCTGGATAAGATAATTTTGGAAATCACACGTCCTGATGTACTCAATGCAGACATTTTTATATGCATGAAAAGGTTGTATAAAAATATTTTACAAGATCAGGCTTCAACTATATTTCCTGACTCAAGTCAGCAAGATTTCTCTTCTTATTCTGGAAGTCCTTTGTTCTTTAACTCTCCATCTGTAGGTGAAGGTAGATTTTAGTGAGAGAAAAGTAAGAATTCATTGTTCTTGTGGTTGACGAGTGGGTTAATAAAAGAGAAAAGAAAAGGAGAGATAAAACTGTTCCCTAGAGAAAGCAAAGTTGTAGACTGTGAAAATGGCTCCACATCATGGGAGCTTTGGTGGCGTCGGCGTTGCTGCTACAGTTGTTTCCGTTCTGTCTGATACACGGACCAAAACACCATTTTATTCTGTAATCCAAAATTTATGATTTAACATTAAAAGGATGCAGTCCTTGCTATCTCAACTGCGGGGATAGCTCAGTTGGGAGAGCGTCAGACTGAAGATCTGAAGGTCGCGTGTTCGATCCACGCTCACCGCATTGTTTTCAGTTTTGCTTTTGTGTTAACTTGATATTGATTCCTGTGGGCCTGACTTAAAAGCTTACCCAAATATCAATGGTCCATATTCTTTATTATGAATCTGCCAAATATTCGAAATATATATTAACAAGAAATATAAGTTTCTATATAATTATTCCTTAAAAAATAATAACCTCGTAACAAAAAACCTGTTCACTCTTTTTCATTTTTTTTTTCCAAATTTAAAACTCCATGTTTAGTTTTTTTTAAAATCACATTTCTCTATTGAAAAGCATGAGATACGAAACAATTACATCATCTTTAGCCTATATAACACGTAAAAGTATTAATCCGAAAATTAATCTTAAACCAAATAATTTTTTTATGATATTTGAGTTAAAAAAAGGTCATATCATTACCCCAAAACAATGCAACAAAAACTAGTCTATCACAATGGGGACTGATGGTTTGATTTAGGAGCCATTTATATATTTTATAATGAAACCTTGTGGTCTTTGACAATACGAAAAAGTTTGAACTTTTTTCATAGTTGAATTATAGTTTTTTTTAATTAATCAAAACACAATTCTGCTGTCTGTTTCCCAAGAGGGAAAAAATTGGAAAACTAATTACTCCAAAATTTAACAGGCAAATAGGAATAGATTAGGAGAACGGACGAGGACAGTAATTTCTTCTACAATTATTAATTTTTATATTTTTTTATTAATAATCTGTTTTTATTTTCTTAAAATTTTATATTTTTTTCTCTTTAAAATTTGAAAATGAGATAAATTTATTTTACTAATTTAGATTTATATATCCGTTTAGGTAGACAAGGAAAATTACCCAAAGCTAAAGGGTCCCTCAGCCCTCAACATCTGATTTTGGAGGCATATAATTATAGGTCACCACCTAGAAAATTGAGCCAAACATTTTATCGGCCTTTTATGAAAATAACATAGATTCTAAATTTATTTATTGTTCTCACGCTCTTCCTAGATGATTTATGAAATTCACATCGTTTTACTGATTCAACCTGACGTATAATATTTTAATATTATAATTAATACATATAGTGTCAATTCTATTGCTAAAAATTAAAAAAATATTATATCAATAATTTTGTTAATTTTTTTACTGTAAGTTATTAAAATAAAATTAAAGCGTAACATTAGTTATAATTTTAAAAAAATAATCAGATGACCAAAATAGAAAAATAATAATAGTTAAGATATTAAATATAGAATTTACCCTAAAGAAATCGATTTTATGAAGTAGGATTCGGATAGCATTTTCGTAGGAAGCCCCTTAACACAAACACAGCAAAAGACAATGAAGCAAAGCCGAAACACATAAGGCAGAGTGAGATCCGGATATGTCAGTTCCTATCCGGAAAATACCCTACAGGTGTATGTTGGCAACATCCCAAATTTGAACAGTTCACATGGGATCGGGGAACCCATCCTAGTCAATTTCAACACCTCCATTTCTCCTTAAAGTGATCGAGGAGTAGATGAAATGTCCTTTTATGTGTCCCTTTAAAAGGCTGTCGTTTCCCATCAATCCGTCACTTGTCCTCGCTGCAAATAATAGTATTTTCTCTTTAAGCATCTTCTCCTTTTACCACAAACCTATAAAAAGAAAGGACGTAACAACATGTTCTATTAAATTGAATTAAAAAAATAAATTATTTGAGTTGATTAATACTATTTTATAGTTCAAATCCTATTTAATTTTTTTTAAATTGTCAAAATGATTATTGGTCAAAAGGTTGATGTATTTTTTTGACATAAAAAAAAAATGCCTCAGTTTTAAGTGATAAGTATGTATTTTTTATAAAAATAAACAACTAATTTTATTAAAAAGAAAACAATATTAAAAATTAAAATAAGAATTTATAATTAGAATCGTAAACTAAATATATTAGGATATTCTCCTTTAATCATTGACACATAAAATTAACACAAGAAATTACAATGAAGGTTCAATTTCAAATAGTTGAGAGTTATTTTTCAAAAAATATTATCTTGTACTTATTCTAGATTAATCAAAAATAAAAAAGAGCATACAAGGAAAAACTTAAAAACTCATAAAAAAACTCGAACAATAAGTAAATACGAATAGATCTAACTACCATGGTAAACGAACCATGACATGAGATTAAACTATCTACGAACGCATGTTGCGTATCCAAATCTAATTCAAAGGTCTAAAATAGGATAAATCAACGAGATAACAAATGAACACTATCTTGATTAGTCGTAACGATATCAAATCTAATATTAATAAAAAAAATGACAAAAACGACCAAATGAGAAAAAAATAAAAAATATGTCATAAAGATAAAATTTTTGAGAAACAAAAAAAATAAAATTACGATATAAGAAAATAAAGAAATACCAACAACGATAATTAGTACTAAGATTAATGCCTTCATCTTTTAATCAAAAAGAAAAAGAGAAAGGACAAGACTTGAAGTAGTGGTGGATGTAGACTTTGTCCAGGTGGACACATGACATAAAATTCAAAAAAATTTATATTAATAGTTCTTTTTATATTTATTTATCCCATACGAACAATTTATGTTATCGATATATATGTTTCTATTCTAAAAAATATTCATCATCCTCGGAGAAAAGGAGCTCCTCAGTCAAGGAAAGTTATTTAAGTTCTTTTAATAATTTATCTAATTGAATTTGTTTAACCAAACCCCTAAGCGATAGGCTTAAAAGGAAAATTGAGGGGCTATTAGCCGATAAGACAGTTAAAGTGCACTGTTTTCTCAGCCTGCAAAAACTGCTCTCTTCTGACACCTTTGCACTTTCATTCGTTTTCACTGTTTCTGTTTGCTATTTTCCCACAATATCATCATCCCATTAGATTCCCACGTTTATTATTATTGTTTATCCTCCTCAATTCATCCTTTCATTCTATTTTTTTTATTACTGAATATAATACAAAGAAAATGAGCTTGTTTTTTTCTAATCATATCCTAATACATTGAAATTATCTTGGTTGTCATATGATGGCGATGGCCATGGCCATGGATTGTTTCATGTGAATTCAACTCCTTTCTGAAATTTCTTTCTCATGCATGATCATCACTTTCTCTATCTTTTAAATTTTATTGTCCTCTTTCAATCCCGGGTCCTGCTGGGAATTCAAGTTTCTTTGGTAGCTAACAGGAAAATTGCAGATTTCAAACCAAGGTAAAAACTTTTAGCCAATTTCATCTTTTTGTGGATTATCCGTTGTTTGTTGACTTGGGTTTTCCTCCGTCTTTCATCAGCATCCAATTCCAAGTTTTTTCATGCGAAGATGGATTATGATGATAATTTCTTCTGTGAATTATGCAGATTGTGATATCAAAATGGACCCTTTTTTTACGTCTTCTCAACATTAATTACCCCTAATTTCCCATATTTTCTGTAAAAGTTTGTGAATTTTAGATGGACTTGTCCTCTAACTGTAAGCTTTCGAGGTTATTCAGTTGCCATTTCACTTCTTTAACATGCAAATGTTGTCTTGCTTTGGTCACTATGGCTCTGTTTATCAGAGCTGTTTTTCTCCATTCATTTCCTGGCTATGGTGTGATTGAATGGAACAACCTAGACTTGATTCTAAGCCCTTCTTTATTGCTGGAATATGATGATGGGATTCGTAGAGATAAGTTCTTGGAAGTTCCTCAAATTGTGTGGGGACTAAATAATCAGAAGATAGCACTTGCAAGAGCTTGTCTAACTGCTAGAATGCTGAACCGAACACTTTTGATGCCTAGATTAAGTGCTTCACTTTTCTACAAGGAAATCGATCGCCTGCAGCCTATTTCGTTCGATAAAGTCTTCCGATTCGAAAGGTTTAATTCACTTTGTAATAGGTTTGTGCGGTTAGGTCGGTATTCGGAACTTAGGAATCAAACGGGCATACATGATCTTCGGAAGGGAAGTGGAAGAAGGTGGACAGCTGAGAGAGACTTGGAGCAGCTGAAGGAAAGCAGCCGAGGTTTTGTCGATGAGTACGAAGTGATTAGAATAGTTGGAAAGAATCCGTTTCTTTGGCATGATCATTGGCCCGTTAAGGACTATGTGAGGGTCTTTGAGTGCCTTGTTTTGGTTGATGAGATTGTCAAAGAAGCGGATAAAATCGTGTCCAAGATTAGGCAGATCGGGAGAAAGCTTAGGAGTGAAGCCGAGACGGTAGAGAACAATTTCGACACACAGGGTTCTTCACTGCGACACGTTCCTTATGTGGCAATCCATATGAGGGTAGAAATAGATTGGATGATTCATTGTAAGAACTTAGAGGAAAGATCAGGGATAAACCAAATTTGTAGTAGCAAGCAAGAGATTATGCAAAGAGTGGGGAACATTGTGGGATTAGAATCTCCCACTGTTGCTTATCTTGCTGTTGCTGATAGCCTCCTTAATGATTCTTCAATACTGGATGGTTGGAAGAAAGGATTGCTTCCTTTCGAGAAGAAGAAACTAAGGGTCGACGGAATCTACAAGAAGCATCCATATCTGATTCAGTCAGCAATCGACTATGAGGTGTGCTCAAGAGCTGATATATTTGTAGGCAACAGTTTCTCCACTTTTTCTAGCCTCATTGTTCTTGAGAGAACACAAAGGATGATCAGAATGGGCATCACAAGCTTGTGCGGCGTCGATGTTCGATGGCCATCTTATGCATATAATATACCAGGGGAATCGGATGGTCCTCGGAAATGGATGACTAATATGTCTGATTCGAGTCTCAAAGCAATTAGTTATGGTTCTAATGCTATCTCATGTTGAAGTTTCTGAATAAAATTCAACCGGCAGGGTGCGTATACAGTTCATACTGAAATATATACAGCTTCATTTTGGTAGATTTGGTTTTTTCCTCACTTTTCATTTATATATATATTATATTATTTGTTCATAGACTATATACAGTTGGACACTGAGATATGTGATTGCATTTTTGTTATTTCTATTGAAAAATGAAATGGAGTGGTTTATTGCCTTCACTTAAAATCAAAGAATTAGGTGTTCTTTATGTTTATGTAGGTCCAGCAATGGCGGTGCTATTCCATCATGAATTATGATGGGATGAGTTGTAATAAAATGACTAAACCAGTAGGATTCTCATGTTTTCTTTTTCTGTTTGTTTTCTAATGTCTTGTTCAAATCATTGCTTATAAATTTTGTTGGATGAATACTAGGCTCTTCACAATGCTTTCCTGCTCCTTTCTATATCAATGGAGTAAACAGGAAAATTCATTTGTCAATTCCTCAAACACTTTACAACCAGAAAACCAATATCAGATAACTTGTACTAAAATCAATGCAATGATTTGTTTCATCAACTTCACTTTCAATTTGATGACATTGCCAAGATATTTACCCTATAACATGAAAGATATATATATATAATCTGAGGTGATTATAAAGTGGTATCTATTTAGAATTTTTCTTAGTCTGTTAACAACGCACCGACATACGCAGCTGGAACATGAATCTTCTAAAGAAAAAAACATTAGTAATCCTATTACCACAGTCGGGGGGGGGGGGGAAACACAAATAGAGTTAAATCTAGTGTAAAAACCATCCCTCCATTATGTACTGCAAAACAACAAGGTGGAAAATAAATAAACAATAAACAAGAGCGTATCAAACTATAAAATCAAATGAAATGGGCACCACATATATAAGAGAGAAAAGGTGGGCACCATTGATGTAATGAACAAAAGAGCTTGATTAGATATATTAGTTGATAATTAAAGATTGTATTACTTAATAATGGATGCTCATGTACACTACGAAATATTTACTCCTTTCATCTCTCGATCTCACTCAACCAATGCCAGTGCAAATCTTTCACGAGTATGCTTGTTGTATTTCAATCCCACAATCAAATAAGATAATCAAGTATATCCATACAATTCAAAACAGAAGCTTACTATACCATACACAAAACAAAATCTAGAACTCATATATATATATATATATATATATAAATCAACTCATTAAACATGATCAAGAACTGAACTTTAACAACAGAGTAAAGTTGTAGCTGCAGTGAGATAGTAAAACAGCAAAAAGGCAAATCTGCAACTAGAGAAATCAGCAAAAGATAAGAGACAAACGGCAGTCGAGTATTCCCCTCCCAAAGTCAAAGAGATCATCGAAACGTTCTTTTCCTCCACCGAAGATTTCAATGGCGTTTCTAAATATCTGGACTTTTCATTGATATATTGATATTCTATTTAAAATTCAAGTGTCAAATTAAAAATTGGTCATTTTTATTAACGTAACAGGTTATTTATATAACATAAGTTGATGATTCAATGATTAAATTCTAACAAATTGATAAAATAATTTATTAGAATGTAAATTTTTGAATTTCGGTGATTGAAATTGAACAAAATTAGAAGAAAAATAATCAAACTCGTACTTTACCCATTTAAAAATATCATGGGAGAATGATTTTTTTTTTGAATTATTTGTTTTAAGATTTATATATTTAGTATTTGTGGTGAATTGTGTTTTTGTAATTTAGAATTTTTACATGTTAACAATCTTGTACTTTGATTTTACTAATATAATTAGAAATGTTGGTTTTATTTTATATTAATTTTCATTGATATTGATGTTCTAAGATTATCCAGACAATAATGTCTGGATCATTAATATTACATACATTACATGTTGCGGAAGACGGCTATCGGATAGAGCAAAATCGCAACTGATAATTTGAGAAAATTAAAATGAAAATAAAGAAGACACAAATTTTACGTGGAAACCCCCTAAATAATATATAGTAAAAACCACGAGCAACGGTAAAAGAATTTCACTATGAGAAAATAGGAATTACAACTTCTCTCGATATATCAAGGAGAAAACAACAACAATTCTCTCTTGATAAAAAGGAGAAAACAACTCTCAAGAAACTCTCTAAATTCTCCAGTATTGGGAGAAAACTCGAATGATATGGGATGGTTTTGAAGCTAAATGAGATAGGGTATTTATAGTTGAAGCTTAAGGACTAATCTTGTAAATACTATAAAGTTTAGGGACTACATTTTGGTAATTATCCCTTAAAAAATCAACAAAATCATGCTTAATAATTCATTCAACAATTTATGCAGCCGACTTTGAATTTATTTAGCAACCAACTTTAAATTAACCGGCTGCTTTGACGATTTTCAACAATCTCCCACTTGAAGATATTCCAATCATATTTTCACACCATTCTTTCTACCTTGTACCTTCATGTTGCTTACGTTTCTGACAGGCCACAAGAGGACTGACATCAGGTAAATTTATCAGCATTGATTGCCTTTGGCATGGATCTTCTGCATATCTACCATCTATTCTTCCATCTTTTCACGAATGAAATGGTACTGAACTTGTATGTGTTTTGTCTTTGAATGAAATACTGGATTCCTTGCTAGATGCAAGGCACTTTGACTGTCACAAAACAGAGAGACATACTCTTGATTGTGCCCAAGCTCCTCCAATAGCATCTTCAACCAAATTGCTTCTTTATTGGCTTGTGTAGCTGCTACATATTCTGTCTCTGTTGTGGATGTAGCCACAACTGACTGCAATTTTGAAACACAACTTACAGCTCCACCAGCAATTTTGAACACATATCCTGTAGTAGATTTGTTTTTATCCAAATCCCCTACATAGTCAGAATCTACATACCCATTGATTAGTAAATTTGATCATCCGTAACATAATGCAACATTTGAGATCCCTTTGATATATCTCATGATCCTCTTTACTGTATTCCAATGATTGTGCAATGTCTGGTCTTGTGCATATCATAACGAACATTAAACTTCCCACTGCCGATGCATACGACATTCTAGACATCTTCATCCTCTCTTCTTCACTGCTAGGACTCATACTGTAGGATAATTTGAAGTTATTATGAAGAGGGTTAGAAATTGACTTACAATATTGCATGCTGAATCGTGACATGATCTTCTTCAAGTTATTCTTTTGTGAAAGCCAAACCTTCATATTATTTCTGTCTCGGTGAATTTGCATCCCTAGAATCTTATCTGCTGATCCCAAACCATTCATTTCAAATTCACTAGCCAGTTGTGCTTTCAATTCTTCAATATGATCTTTGTTGGGTCCTGCAACCAACATGTCTTCCACATACAACATCAATATAACAAAATCATTATCACCAAACCTCTTGAAATAAGCACAAGGGTCTATATTAAGTCCCTTGTATCCAAGGAACATAATGAAGGAATCAAATCTCTTATACCAACACCTCGGCGCCTGATTTAGACCGTACAGAGATTTGTTCAACCTGCAAACCAAGTTCTTCTTTTCTTTTTCTTCAAAACCTTCAGGCTGGAGCATGTAAATCTCTTCTTCAAGATTTCCATGAAGAAAAGCTGTTTTAACATCTAGCTGCTCTAGATGTACGTTTAATGTAGCACACATTGCCAAGACTACTCGAACTGTTGTTGGTCGAACCACAGGAGAAAAGATTTCATTGAAATCAATACCTTTTTTTAGCATATTCTTTGACCACCAGTCTTGCACGATACATCTCCACTTGATTGTCACCATTTTGCTTGATTTTGAAGACCCATTTATTACAAATTGGCTTCATTCCTTGTGGTAGTAAAACAAGGTCCCATGTATTATTTTTATGAAGAGCTTCAATTTCTTATTGCATCGCCATCATCCACAGTGAAGCCTCTGAGTTGTTTATTGCCTCCTAGTATGTTGATGGCTCACCGTCATCTGTTAAAAGATAGTATGCAATATTACCTTCTATAACATAATCTGAGTGTCAATTGGGACGTTTTCTAACATGATCTGATTGACGAGTTGTTGGAGCTTCAGAACTCTCTGGTTCTTGTTCATCATGTACTGGTTCTACTTCAGAAGTATCTCCTTATTCAACCTCCTTTTCCACATATATTTGTGTAGTCTCTGAATTTTCAGTGCTATCATCGTCTTCTTTTCTTTTTAGTTTATCTTCTACAAAGATAACTTCTCTGTTGATGATCACTTTACGGGCAGTGTGATCCCATAAGCGATACTCCTTTACTCCATCAGTATACCCCAAGAATTTGCATTTCCTGGATATTTGATCCAGCTTTGAAATTTATTGGGAGTTGTACATCACGTACACAATACTTACAAATACATGGAGGTTTGAATAATCAGCTGGTTTACCAGTCTACATCTCCATTTGTGTCTTTAGCTCTATTGCAGTTGATGGAGCTCGATTCACCAAATAACATGCGGTATTGACTGCTTCTGCCCAGAATGATTTTTCTAGGCTTACATTCCTCAACATTGCTCTTGTTCTTACAAACAAGGTTATGTTCATCCTCTCTGCCACTCCATTTTGTTGAGGAGTGTTCGCCATTGTGAGCTGTCTTTTAATGTCTTTTTTCCTGCAAAAGTATCAAATTCTTCACTTGTGTATTCTCCTCCATTATCTGCTCTGAAACACTTGATCTTATTCCCAGAATCAAGTTCTACCCGCGCTTTGAAACTTTTGAAAGTTGAAAACACGTCTGACTTTTTCTTAATAGGGTACACCCAACATCTCCTGGAGTAGTCATCAATAAATGAGACAAAGTATTTTGCTCCACCTAGGGATATAACTGGTGCTTTCCATACGTCAGAGTGAACCAATTCTAAAACACTTTTGCTTCTAGAATTTGATGTGTTGAATTTCAACCGGTACTGTTTACTTGTTATGTAATGCTCACACAAAGTAAGTGATACATTTGTTAAGCCTGGAAGTAGTTTTTGCTCTGCAAGGACTTTCATTCCTTGTTCTGACATGTGTCCAAGTTTTTGATGCCATAGCATTGCAGAATCTGAACTACATGAGGCAACAGAGGCTTCTACTTCTAGCAAAGTCTTTCCCTTAAGCATGTACAAGTTTTCTTCTATCTTTTCGCCTTTCAGTACCACAAGCGCTCCACGGAACACCTTAATGATTCCTTTCCGTGTTTCAATATTGCTTGCATTATTATCCAACAATCTGTAGGATAATAAATTTTTCTTCAGGCCTTTCACGTGCCGCACATCTTGAACAACTTTAATTGTTTCATCATGCATTTTCAATTTGATGGTTCTCATGCCAATGATCTCTAAGGCATGATCATTTTAACTATACACAGATCCTCCTGAGACAGGTTCATAATGATGGAACCATTCTCTTATTGAGGTCATGTGATATGTTGCTCCCGAATCAATGAGTCATATATTGTCATATCTCTTTCTACCTTCCACGGTGGTTGACGCTTCACAACATAGAGCATCTCCATCATCTGAAGTATTTGCGGTATTGCCTTGTGGATTAGAGTTTTTATTTAGACTCTATCAATCCTTCTTCAAGTGACCATTCTTTCCACAATTGTAGTACTTTAAATTCTTCTTGCTTCTCGACTTCGATCTACCATGTTTGTGACTGCTGCTTTGGCCACGTTCTGTTGATCTCTCTCTCATCGTTGTTAATGCTTCTACTTGTTGAAGATTTACTTGTCTGTCTTCCTTGTTATTGCGCTGATTTTCTTCTTGTAGAACAACAACTGCAACGTCATCGAAGACTAGACTGGTGACATTACTGTTTGTCAAGTTGATGATAAGTTGATCATACAAATCAGGTAGACTTTGAAATAGAAGTTCAACACGTTCTTATTCTCCTATTGCACATCTTAAGCATGTAAGCTGCGAAAATAAAGTGTTCATCATGTTTAAGTGTTCTGTCATTGAGGTAGATTCTGACATCCGGAGAGTGTACAATTTCCTCTTAAGGAAAATTTTATTGTGCAGCGATGTGGCATCGTACAATTTGGTGAGATGATCACATATCTCCTTAGCTGTCTTCTTCTCCTCGATGCTTGACAATACTTCATCTGCTAATGCTAGATAAAGTTTTCCATAGCATTTCCGTCCATTTCGATCCATTTGTTGTCATCTATAAAATCTACCGGTCTTTCACTGATAGCTGCTAGACAACCGTCTTTCCCCAGGATGGTCTTCATCTTCAATTTTCACAATGAGAAATTTCTCCTATTGAACTTTTCAATATCAAATTTCGTTGCCATAACTTCTATTACGGATAGCTCCCACTATTCACTATCGTGAATAGTTCTCTGAAACATTCAAAGAATGGGTAATACCTTTTTACTTTCTTATGTTGGAGGATCAACCTTTTGGTGGCAACCACAAAAACAATAAGTAGATATTACACACTCTAACCTGACTCTAATACCAATTGTTGCGGAAGACGGCTATCGGATAGAGCAAAATCGCAACTGATAATTTGAGAAAATAAAAATGAAAATAAAGAAGACACAAATTTTACCTGAAAAACCCTTAAATAATATAGGGTAAAAACCACGGGTAACGATAGAAGAATTTCACTGTGAGAAAATATGAATTACAATTTCTCTCGATCTACCAAGGAAAAAACAATGACAATTCTCTCTTAATATAAAGTAGAAAACAACTCTCAAGAAACTCTCTAAATTCTCTAGTATTGAGAGAAAGCTAGAATGATTTGGGATGTTTTTGAAGCTAAATGGGATAGAACATTTATAGTTGAAGTTTAAGGACTAATCTTATAAATATCCTAAATTTTAGGAACTACATTTTGGTAATTATCCCTTAAAAAAATCAACAAAAATCATGCTTAATAATTCATTCAACAATTTCTGCAGCCGGCTTTGAATTAATTTAGCAGCCAACTTTGAATTAACCGGCTGCTTTGATGATTTTTCAACATTACATGCCTATTGTCTTATGTTATTACATTAAAAATTTCAGGAGGTTAATGCATTAACCTATTTGAGTCAAGATCAAAAATTTAAATTTAAATTTAAATAATACAAAAAAATTCAAAAGGCATTTGCCTTTTCATCTCTGATCTGACCTCTCCGTCCTTGCAAGGACAAGAAGATCTATGGTGAAGAAAAGTCCAAACAGTAATAAGTCTATTCATTAGTAGTAAATTTAAAAATATTTTTAGTGTTGATATTCGTATATTAACAATACGAAAATTTCGTACGAGAATGGATGCAAATAAATTTTTAGAGTATATATAATTGATAAAATAATTAATTAATTAATTAAAATAAATTTAAATTCTAGAATGCATATTTACTTACCGTAAAACACACACACATATATATATATATAAAACAAGATTGAACTGAAAGAGCTAAATTGATTTTCTTTTATTGGTGTTTGAACGTGATGAAAGGGTCCCAAAAACTAAGTTCATAACATAACAAACATGCATGGTAAGACAGCTTACAACTTTGCACTCTCTTTTATTCCAAAAACCAGAAAGTAGTGTTGAGATAATTAAGCCCATTTGGCCATGAGAGACATGCCACCAGCACCTAGAAGAACTGCAACGTAAGACTTCAGTTGGAGCTTAATACTAGACTGCAACTTTGGACCCATGAAATCTGCAGAAAGAAGATCAACCAATGCCATGTATATCAAAAGTCCAGCCGACGACGCATTCAGCAGCCCCACCATGGTCAACGCCGTCGGACTATTCTCTTTGTACGTCCTCGACAGAGCCATTCCCAGTGCGATCCCAAATGGCGTTGTTACAGAGAAGAAGAACACCATTATAAACTTCTTCAACGCTTTGTACTCCGCCTATATATGTATGTATGTGTATATATATCAGAAGAGAGGCTTATAGGTTAGGTTTTGAGAATGTAGAATTGTTGAATGAATTACCTGAAGAATGCAACCGCCGAGGCCCATCCCTTCAAACATTTGATGGAAGCAAAGTGCCGCCACAAGACCTTTGATGCTGCATGTGTTGTTTGAGGCTCCAAGTGAAAGCCCTATCACCACCGAGTGAACTACAATTCCCAATTCCAACACCTGCAGTCAACAATCATTTCATAACTATCTTCTAATGGTTGTTTTAGTTACTGATTTTTTAAAGTTATAAAATAATCATTAAATTTATATCACATTATTATAAAATAGATTGTGTTGTAATAAGGATAAAAATTTGATATCACTAGAAGTTTAATTTGAGGTTGTATAGTGCGATTAACCCAAAATATTAATTAAGTAGTTTGGTATCTTTATACTTGTTGACACGTCTTAAATAATAATACCAAAAGACAGGGATAGATTGAGGAGAGATTAATGCGGGGTAATCATTCTATTGAAAATTTAAAATTATCCTATATTTTAGATTTTTTCTATGTATTTTCTATTAAAAATTTATTTTTACCTCCTGAAATTTTATAAATTTGTTCCCTCTAATATAAAGTCCTGCATACGTAAAATATGAAATATCTTACCATGGCAATGACACGATAACGCATCAATTGTTGATCAGCATCGTCTGCTGGCTTTAGATTATGATGATGGTGATGGCCATGTAATTGCCCAACATTCGCAACAGCCGCATCATGTTGTCCTCCCCCGGTTTCTGGGTTAACTCCGGCGGTGCATTTCCGGCTGTATATGGATGTAGCCATGGAATCTACCATTAAAGTCACTATTGCAGATAACATTGCCACGAAACCTGTAAACGGAAACTTATGCCACGGGTTCTCGTCCAAGCAATTCGACGATAACATGTCGAAAGAATCCGGCAACACGTGCATGAACCCCGTCGCCAGAATGATTCCGGCCGCGAAACACTTGACGATCACGAACAAACTCTTGTCGGGTTGAAGAGCCGGGATCGAACGTGTGAATAGAGGTGAACTTACACCTATAATACTAGTGATCAATATGGAGAAAATGGCTATGATTTTGAGGGGTAAGGCCCTCTTTTTGCTGGTGCAGCTGTTTGTTTCTGCTCGGCACTCCTCTGGTACTACTGAAAGTGCACGAGGAGTGAAGATGGAAATGATAATCAAGAAGATGGTGAAGAGCTTGACAAGTGAAGAAGAAGAAGCCATCGACCCTTTCTTAGTCACCTTACTAACAAGACTGATTGTTTGTTCGGCTACGGCGACTGCGTATGATTGGGGTCCTATATAGAGAAAAGTGACATCATAGATTATTTTTTTAAATAATATGGAGTGAGATTTAATTTACCGATAATGTATACAATACAAATGAAATTATGTAAACTCAAGTCATTTAAGTACAACAACACTTAATTTTGTAATTGATACCGTTTAATAAATTCATAGATTATAATTTTTTTTGAATTAATCATTGGTATTTGATCTATTGAACAACTAATCTAGATCGGGGAGGGCCACCCTCCCAAACCAATTTACTCCATTCCCAAACGCCAAGATTCGAACCTCTAATCTTACTTAAGGGACCTAATGCCTCATCTCATTAGACCAACTGGTTGTTGATATAATTTTTATTTTACTATAAAAAGATTACATTTATTAATTTATAAATGATGCACTATAAATTTACACAATGCCATTATATTTATTTTTGTTCTTTTTAAGAAAGAAAAAATTTGGCAAACTTATTCATTTTTTCCATTGATTTGAGTTCGATTGATGAATATAAATTTATTTGTATTATGAACCTTTGAAATCAGGAATGGATCGAAGAGGTGTATGAGGTGCGATTGCACCTATTTAAAATTTTAAATTCCATTATATTTTATATATTTTTTATTTTTTTATATTTTCTATTAATCATTTAATTTCGTACCTCTTGATATTTTATAATTCCACACTCCTTTAAATTTCGAATAAGTTCACACCTCTAACGTAAACTCATATGTCCGTCTCTGCTTGAAACGTTTGGTTATTAAAAGGAGATATTAATTCTAATTTTTATAAAATAGAAAATATTAAAAATATATTTGATTAAAATTTAAAAAAAACGATTTTCTATTAGTTCAATTATAATTTATTTTCAATTATTATCACTGTTTATTTCTCAGATAATGTTTTATCTAACATAAATAATATATAAGAAAGCATAACTAAGCTTAAGTCACATAAATTTTATAAAATATGAGAAAAATAGATATATATTTTTATAGTAGAATTTTCTAAGTTGAATATAACAATATCTGCCAATATATTATAGTTATAGACTTAATATCAAAATATTTAACAAAAATAGAGGAAAATAAAATGAAAAAATCAAATATAAAAATATTCATAATTCATAAAATAGAAAATTAAATGTAAACTAGAAATTATAGAAAAAATAGTAAATACAATGTAAAATAGAAATTATAGAAAAATATACAAAAAAAATGAGTTTATTCAAAATTAAAATAATTTTAGTTTTTCTTCCCTTCCATTTTCCCCACTTTACGTGGCTTTCTCTCATCCTTATCCAATCCAAATATAGAACTTAAAATTTTATTTGATTAAAAATAAATGTTAAATACCGGAAAAAATTGAGATTAAAAAAATTTAAATTTTTTAATCTTTGTTTAATTCAAAGCTTGAAGCATGCCGCTGGATAGAAGTTGCATCCAATCCCATGCCTTCCTAATATCTTTGGATGGCAAATTGCTTGCTATTTTTTTTACTCGTTCAACGAATATTCCAAATAAAATATAATTCCAAATTATAATAATCTCAAGTTGTTAATCACAACGTAAGCATAGTTTACTTTATAGAAGGTACTACAAATGTACTTTGTCAACCATCCAATAATGTAACGTTAATTGTTAATTAAGTTGATCTGTTTATTTTTCGTTGGTTCAATTTTAATCAAGCTTTGACAATATTTCATATTGTTATATAATATTGTGGGAGATCATAAAGAAGCACTTGGCATTTGGATGAAGGTGCGACTCTAACGACCGTACCAACGTACTTAATAATATCCATTAAGTTTGGACGTATTAAATGCTAATTTAAATTTTTTCTTTCGAAATGGTAATGTCAAGCTATACACAAGGTCAAACTATGTGGATTAAAGAAGCCATCTTCCATCAAGGCAACGACAAAGCTCCTGGCCCGGATAGATTCACATCTTATTTTTTCAAAAAATCATGGGATGTGATTGGAGACGATGTGGTGGACGCAATAAAATACTTCTTTCAACAAACATTCTTGTTACCAGCTTTCAATGCTACAACAATCGCATTGGTGCCTGAAATACCAAATCCAAGCACGGTTAAAGACTTCCGACCAATTTCCTGTTGCTCTGTTGTTTATAAGACAATTACTAAGATATTAGTAAAAAGGCTAACCAGACTACTCCCAGGAATGATTACTCTGAATCAATCTGCTTTTGTAAAAGGAAAAAGTATCGTTGACAATACTCTCCTAGCACAAGAACTGGTGAAAGGATATGGAAGGAAATCAATTTCCCCAAGATGTTCTTTGAAGATTGATCTACAAAAGGCATTTGACACTCTCCATTGGGGCTTCATTTCAACAATCCTAAATGCTTTACAACTACCAAAAACCTTCATTGGCTGGATGGAAGCTTGTTTCTCAAATGCAAGATATTTCATCTCCTTCAATGGAAGCCTGATTGGATACTTCTAGGGTACAAGAGGAATAAGACAAGGTGACTGCCTATCCCCTTTCTTATTCGTCCTCTCAATGAATGTGTTGTCCAGAATTCTTAATTTGGATGCTGCTAGAGGTATGTTTGGCTACCACCCTAAATGTAAGAAGATAGGTCTCACTCACTTAATGTTTGCGGATGATCTTCTTATCTTTTGTAAAGGAAATGTGGAATCTGTTGTAGGAGTCCCTACTGTTTTAGACAAATTCTACGAAATGTCTGGACTTAAGCTTAATGCGGCCAAATGTGAATTCTATGATGTTGGTATCTCTATTAATATTCTGGAAACCATTAGCAAAACTACGGGGTTCAAACAAAGAATCTTGCCTGCGAGATACTTAGGGGTCCCTTTGGTAGCAAGGAAACTCTCTGAAAAGGGTTGTGTTGTTCTCATTGATAATATCAAGTCCAGGCTTTATCGATGGTCAACAAAACACTTGTCTTATACAGGTAGACTCGAACTTATAAGAGGTGTCATGTTCAGTGTTACTAACTTCTGGTGCATGCAACTATTTTTACCTCAATCTATTATTAAAAGGATCGAGCAATTCTGTTCTCGATTTTTCTGGAAAGTTTCAGATAAAGCAGCTACTGGAGCTAGAGTAAACTGGGGAACGATATGTCAATCGAAATCTGAAGGAGGGCTTGGTTTAAAGGACATAAAAACATGGAATAAGGCGTGTATGATCCAACTCATTAGAATATTCTTGCGGGAGAGGGCTCATTGTGGGTTGCTTGGCTAAAAAACTACGTCTTAGGCGATAAAGACTTCTGGCACATTGAAAATGGAACAAACTTCAGCTGGAGCTTCAGAAAATTACTTAAAGTTAGGAGAGAGGCCAACGTTGTTTTCTCAACAGGAGAAACAACAGTTCGTGCAATTTGGGAAGAGCTTAGGGTAAAGAGAGACAATGTTCTTGGACAGACTTCCAACTAAAGACATATTGCAACATATGGGAATTGATACCGATGGTTTATGTGTTTTCTGTAACAAGGCCCAGGAAACGAGAGATCACCTGTTCATAGAATGCCCGCTGGCAAGTTCGCTTTGGAAGAACATCCTTCTTCTAACCGGCTTGCAGAGATCTTCATTGTCTTGGGATAATTTGTTGTCCTAGGCTTGTGGTACTTGGAAAGGTAAGTCCCTCCTAATTACTATTTTGAAGCTTGCATGGACTGCATTTATATATTCTATCTGGGAGGAAAGAAACAAAATGTTGTTCTGAGGAAGCTCAAGAAAAGTTGATGAGATTCTTAAAGTTGTCAAGGAGTTTGTTAGTATTCAACTAAGAGACAAGAAAATTAATAGACTAGATAGAGTTAATATTTCTCTTTGTATTCAATGGGGGTATTGAGTAACCTTTATTTGTAAGTTGGTTGTTCATGCTCCATGATGGTTTGTTTGTTGATTGTCCTGTAGCAGTTTACTGCTCCTTTTGGATAATAATATTCTTTTATTTATCCAAAAAAAAGTCAAACTATGATAGTTTAGCTAGGAAGAATATATCCAAGCAAGGATAGATATTCAATCAAGTGAAATCCAATTAAAAGATTTTACATTATTCAAATTGAAGATTTAACGAGATAGCGGTTATTGCCCTTGTCTTGTTCCTTGTTTTTTTTTTCTTTTTTTTTTCTTATCCTTCTTCGTTTCTTCTTCCGCTCTTGATCACCTTTTTTTCTGATTATTTTTCTCGATTATATGATTTTCATTCAAATTAAATATCTTCCTCTAATCGTGACATCTTTGTAGGTTTAGTGGATAAGTTTTTCTCCTTTTTTTTAAAGATGAATCTCGTTAAGGAGAAAAAATACCCGAAAATATATAAATCAAAGGAGGCGTACATTGTCTAATACAACATAAGATAAAAAAAAATCGAAACAAACCAATTCAAAATACAAATCGCTTGAGCAAGTACGAGGGCAACCCTATTCGCAGTACGACAAACCAGCTCATTTATGGTAACTTAGGGGAAAGTTTGTATTTGACTAGGAATTCATGTTTGTATATTATTTGACATAATATTCAAAAGGTTTAAAGACTTCAAAATTCTTTTAACTATTTTGCAAAATCAATTAAATTATTATTATTTTGATTATAATTTTTATGATTCAAAGTACTCAATGGAATGGGGTGGGGGGAAATGAGGGTTTAATTGTTATTTTTTATTTTGAAAAGATTTAACAGCTTTTGGTACCCTCTATCCTATTAAAAATTAAATCAAGAATATAACTAGATTATTTGATATATAAGTTATATTTTTTATAATTATATCCTTAACTTTTTAAGAACATTTCACATTATGTTAAACAAATACAAAATTGTGAACATAGAATCTATAAAGAATAATATAGTGTTGAATGGGTCTTTGTAGTACTTAATATGGATTAGTTAATCAATAGATTAAATATTAGTATAATTTATCAAAAAAATAATATAATATTAAAAGAAATTAAATTAAATAATTGAAAACATTCATCATTAAGTGATAAGTACTTCCCTGGTTAGTTATCATTTTGTATTTTTTTGTTTTTGTTGTCCTCTCGGTTTTTCGGGGTTTTGTCTTGATTAATTCAGACATCTAACTTTGTCCTAATTACTTATCATTTTATACAATTTTTAATAAATAAATAAATAAATAAGATGATATTTATTATAGAGTATTAAATATATTTTTTTAAAATAAATGAAAATATTAATTTTTTAACAATTAAGGTCTAAAATTATAAATATTGAATAAGCTACCAATGAAGAATATGTTGGAGAGGAAAGCTATGGAATTCGCAAATGGATGATAAGGGATTTGCTATATTGGGCCAAGCTCCACCCAACCACAACGATGATTTCTCAATGACTTGGGTTCCCGTATTCACCTCCTTCAGCTCTATTTGTTAACCCCCTTCATCTCAACATGTAGCAGCAATGCCTTTATCAAAAGGCTTAAATAAAAACAAGTCCCTAAATTATGTCTTTTTTACTTTAAATCCCTAAATTATTTCTTGTTCAAAATAAGTCCTTAAACTTTTATATGTAACCATTTTAAGTCTCTTTATTTTCTAATTTAGAAAATTTTTTGGCCAATGAGATATTGATATGTCACACAAATTTATGTACTTATTTTAACTAAAAAAATAGTTTAGGGACTTAAAGCAAAAAATAGCATAGTTTAAGGATTTATTTTGACAAAAAATAGTTTAGGTACTTAAAGTGATTACATATAATAGTTTAAGGATTTTTTACCAAAAAATAGTTTAGGGATTTCAAACAAAAAAAGTATAGTTTAGAATTTCTTTTAGGAGAAAATAATCTCAGTGACCGAAAATGTCTTATAATATACGATTTTAACCAACTTTTTTTGGATTTGCCAAAATGACCAACAAAATCGCAACGCGAACTCCAACTTCGTAACTCAGTTTTCCATTTCGCGTTGCGATAGTCCAAAATCGCAACGCGATTTGCATATTCGCATTGCGATAGTCCAAAAGCGCAACGGTAAAGTGACTGGTGGTATTGCATTTGTTTCTTAAGAATTTTTTCTAAAAAGATAGTATCCGCGCTGACGTGTCAAAGACACGTATTACCACGACCACGACCCGACCCGAGACGGCGGCGGCGCGCGAGAGTCCCATTTGTTCTCTTTCACTCAACAAGGAAGTGGGAAATCCAAGCCTTAAATACTCATTCCCAATAGTGTTTCCAATACTATGTGGGATTGAGCATTACCAACACTTGTTTCCAATTCTTTTCTTGTTTCATTTTGGGATCCGATTCTGCCACTCATTTTGTTTGACAAATGGTAATGGAGAGGCAACCGAGTTGGCTTGGATCAGTTGAATCTAAACATTGGCTTGTTTTAGATTTGATTTGGTGTCAAATTGTTTTTTGTTAGAGTCTTAAGCTTCATGTGAATGGAAAAAGCAAACAGACTTAAGGTTTTGGAATGTGCTTTTTTGGAGCGTACTAGTTTGTTAAAAATATCAAGAAAATTACTCATATGATTGATTCATTTGCTTATACTTTCTTCTTGTTTTTTCCTTGACATCAAGATTCAATTTGGAGTTATTCTGTTTCGTGCTTGTTGTGGATCCTTTTACACAGGATATTCCACCTGCATAATCATTGTCTTCACATCCTGCAGGTTGTAACATTTAGTTTGATTCTGCATGTATAAATACTCCAAATAACAAGTTTGATTATGCGTCAAATAGCCATTGTTGCATGGTGAAGAGGTATGCATCAAATCTAAAACAAGCCAATGTTTAGATTCAACTGATCCAAGCCAACTCGGTTGCCTCTCCATTACCATTTGTCAAACAAAATGAGTAGCAGAATCGGATCCCAAAATGAAACAAAAAAAAATTGGAAACAAGTGTTGGTAATGCTCAATCCCACATAGTATTAGAAACACTATTGGGAATGGGTATTTAAGGCTTGGATTTCCCACTTCCTTGTTGAGTGAAAGAGAACAAGGGGGACTCTCGCGCGCCGCCGCCGCCGCCGTCATGGTCGTGGTCGTGGTCATACGTGTCTTCGACACGTCCGCGTTGATACTATCTTTTTAGAGAAAATTCTAAAGAAACAAATGCAATACCACCAGTCGCTTTACCGTTGCGATTTTGGACTATCGTAATGCGAATCTGCAAATCGCAACGCGAAATGGAAAACCGCGTTTCGATTTTGGACTATCGCAATGCGAATCTGCAAATTGCGTTGTGATTTGGACTATCACAATGCGAATTTGGAAAATTGCAACGCGAATTTGGAAACTGAGTTGCGAAGTTGGAGTTCGCATTGCGATTTTGTTGGTCATTTTGGCAAATCCAAAAAAAGTTGATTAAAATCGTATATTATAAGACATTTTCGGTTACTGAGGTTATTTTCTTTTTCTTTTAGTCTTCTCAAAACAAAGATAAAGGTGAAAGTCCACCTTAGTTCTCTTGTAATCTTTCTTTTAGACTCAACCTCTCTATTGTTTATCATCTCCTTCAACCTATAAAATAATTGTTTGAGGCTTTCCACTAACATGAAAAAGGGGTCAAGTTTACTAGAGGTTGTAATGCGTACCCACTTGGACAATACGAATGGACTAACCATTTATGATGAAAACGTAATCCTTGTACCCAAGATGAGTGTTAGGCTGATTTGCACTAAGCAGCCTTAAAAGTCCTCCATTAATGGAATTGAAAAGGACCAACAATCTTTTGAACATAAAGCACAAGGGAATTACTTTATTTTTTAGTGGGAGAATAGGATGTGTTCACCCATCTTTGCTAACACCTTAAAAAATGTCACTTTTTTTTATAGGTTCATCCTTATTGGGTTTTTTATTGATTCAACTATCAAATAATGACCTCTTAGCTTTACTTCCACTCCACTACCACCCCCAATCCAAAAAAAAAAAAATCACACCACCAAAATGTATACGCCTTTAAAATATTCCCAAATAAAGGCACATGCATTGTGGGAGGGTCATGATTCTAGATTGGTAGTGCTCATGCTCTCCCTTTTTATCTTTCTTTCTCTTACAACTTTGTTTTGGGAGTGGGACACCTTGTCATAAAGGGAAATTGTGTTGCAAGGGGAACAAAAGAAGCAAACATCAATTCTAAGGCCATGGACCAGCAATATATTTCACCCCAAAAAAAGTAGAAGAAAGGTCAAGATTCACAGCTAAGGTCCCACAGCTCTTAATTTGATCCATATTTCAGGTTAAATTTTGCGCTCTCCATCCCCTTCAATATCTTTACGCTAACCAATGATAAGGTGTTCTACATAGAACTTGGGTTGATGTTTGGTGCATGTTGTTGAAATTTGGGTCGTATTTAAGATTTTACATATATTATGGAGCCTGAGAATCAAACTGGTGCTAATTGAATCAGATAGTACGGAGGTCATGAAGATTTATAAGTGAACTTCTAATTCTCTTAAAGGGATCTCGAATGTAAAATCGATCCGTAATCTTCTGTAACGCGAGTGACAAGTGGAATTTCAACCCGTGTTGCATCAAGGAAATATAACGGTTGATACGTTAGCTCAGATAATTATTATGACACACCTTTCCATTTGTTTACACAATCGGGACCCATTCTATCCCTCTAAATTTTTCTTTGTCTTGGACTATGCCCCACTAATCAAAGATGAAAGGATTAGGGACCTCGGCAAGGGTCTAGACATTGGGGTCCTCTATTTTGTGTTAGATAATGGGATTTTAACACCGACAATATACCAATAGAAATAGAGATGGTGGGGGCCAATGTGTCATTTTCAATACTTCGTTTGATATCAAATGGTTGGCAAAACATGTGGGATGAACTAATAGGATATCTTGATAGCCTATTTTGTTACTTTCTTAATATGGCCATGTTGTCTAATGGATGAGTCTTTTTCTCCTTATGACAAAAGTTCCCAAAGCATCTCCCACACTCCAAACCCTTCATTCACTTTGATTCAATCAACGGGTCCTTTCACAAAAGCAATCAACTTCTAACTATTTATATGTTTGATCCGTCAATTTTATTCATTTCTTACAAGGACAACCCTTTTGGGAATATTAAAATTTTATTAATTTGTGATTAGGTACAAGTTAAGAAATGAAGCAAAGCAAAAGAAAATGACAAGATAGAATTTTGTATTCTTAGTTTAGTAGTTTATCTATATGTTGTGCACATTATGTCCTCAAACATGAATTTGTTCATTAAGTGAAAATAAATATCATCTTGTTGATTGCCTGACAGTTTAGCTATGAGCTTGTCTATAATGCATAAGATAACTTATATTAATTACTAATCTAAATAAGTTTATAAATTGTGGATTTGTCGTGAAATTTTTTTCATGTTAAGATTACTATGTTGTCTATAGAATTAATCTTAAATATATAATTATATATTAAATTCACTTGTGACATTATAAATGTATTTACCTTAGTATTCAATCATTCGTTTAGTCACTAAATTTCAAGATTAAAATAGAGGGCCAATTCGTAATCAAATTGACTTAGGTTTCCTCATGTTATTTTATTTACAGTTTAATTGCATGTATAAACTAGAAAACTAGGTTTTGCATGTTATTACTGAAATTTATTGTCAGAATTCAATTTAATCTTTAGGAATGTTTGCTTGTTTAATTGAAGGCTTAAATGATGTCCAAATGACCTAAAATTTTACATGTTGTATTAAAGTAATTCAATCATTCGTTTAGTCACTAAATTTCAAGATTAAAATAGAGGGCCAATTCGTAATCAAATTGACTTAGGTTTCCTCATGTTATTTTATTTACAGTTTAATTGCATGTATAAACTAGAAAACTAGGTTTTGCATGTTATTACTGAAATTTATTGTCAGAATTCAATTTAATCTTTAGGAATGTTTGCTTGTTTAATTGAAGGCTTAAATGATGTCCAAATGACCTAAAATTTTACATGTTGTATTAAAGTAACCTTAATTACATATCGGTAAATTTAAATTATGTTTTGAGCATGTTTAATGTTGTCGTATGAAAAGACGAAAAAACTCCTATGTTATAATCGACTTCTATGAAACTTAAATGAATATTCTTGCAATCGATATGCTATGTTTGGTGTGAACTTTTGTTGTTTGTTGTATGGCGTATGATTATTGGTTGCAAGCATGTTCAAATAGAAAAAGAATAGTGATTTGTTATGGATCACTTAGACGACTAATGTGACACTTTATATTCGAGCCGGATCTCTCCGATCAGGTATTGGGTCTTATCTATTTTTTTTTCTATGAAGGTGTTTTTAATTATTACTTTTTGATTAAGTAGTAATAATATATTTTCAAAGTAAACGCCAGGATTAAAACTTATATGTAAGATAATTATAAACATTAGTTATAACTCGACCAATTAATGAATTTTAAAGTATTTTTAATTATTTAATCAATAATGTATAGCAATAAGATTCTGCGAAAGTGGTTAGTATCAAGGATATTGTTATCTGGAATAAGTCGTTATCAAAACACCGAGCATGATTTAAGTTAATTAAATTAATCAAAATCCTTATTTGCTCAAATTTTAGGTAAGAGTTTAATGGAAGATAAATTAAACAAGAAACGCGAAAGCGAAGCCAGCTCGAAATTAAATATGAACGGACCCAACAAAATTTGTTTTAAGAAAAATAAATCTCCATTGTTCAAGAAACGTTGCTTTCATCAATTAAATAAACTGATGTGCTTTTTATATTTTAAAAAACAAAGATGGTTAAGTAAATTAATATATAAAAAATTAAGTAGAGATTTTAAAACATAAAAATCAATAAAATATGCAACACCTGGCAAGATTTAATAAATTAAAAATATTTTTTTATAAAGTACTAAATCAATTCAACCATGAAACCTTCTAAAAAGTATTAAATTCGTTTTTTATGGAAAAGTACTAAATTCTTAAATATCATTATTTAATTATGGTTTTATAAACTCATTTGTGACATTTAACGAGGTGCAACTTTTAATTAAAGCAAGATAATGATGATTTCACCTCAATATAATTTTGTATAGTATTCTTGGGATCTAATGCAAGTCCAACAAAGCTATTTGCTTGTCATGCGAGATTTCCAAATTAGTGTTATTTTAGGCCGACAAGTTGATAAACAATTGGATTAATTAAAAATGAAATTAAAAAAGTATCATTATTTAAAAAATAAACTTACACGTTGTAAAACTAAATATTATAAATTTTTTATTAGATTTATATATAAAAATATTCAAATTGTTGAAGTGAAAAAAAATTAAATAGATCGTTGAGGGTTCACCCTTTCTAATTTAGACAGAGAGTCACAGTTGTTGATTGCATACGATCGTTGACCAGAGTCGAGATCCTCTATTTTTATGAGGAAGAAAATGAGAATAATAGGCGAAGAATGAAGCATTAGCATTTGTTTTTGTCCTTAGAAAAATTGCAGCTGCTTTTTGTATTAATATGTATCCATTAATAGAACACATTATAAGAGAGAGAAAATATAGAAAAGAAATTAATTTGAGCCTTAAAAAATAAATATACGTGGGTGTGAGAGAGAGATGTTGCAACTTATGAAAGGAAGTAGCCAAAAACAGTTTAAAAGGATAATGAATTGAATTAGCTGATCAAACTTTTATGATTAAAGCAGTTGGTGGGTTATGTCGTGACCAAAATTGAACTCTTCAAATCGTTTCCAACTTATCATAAAATATTTCATTGAGTTTTGTCATTGAAAACCAAATATATGTTAAAGAAATTATATAATTTGATGTCACCTACGTTTTCGAATAAGAAGTTTATTATTAGTTGGGAGGTCAGATTAAGGGTCAATTAAGCACCAAGTGTGATGTGTCTGCAAATGAAATTGAGCAATTAATTAGTTCCAATGTATTTGACATTGAATAATATAAAGGGCAATTGGAGTAGCTTAAACATATCTCATTTTACTAACCTCTTCCATGTGTTTATATGAATAAACTAATTAATTCTTCACGTACAAAACCTGCCAATTTTACTAAACCTGCTCAAATTTATTCCCTTTCGTACATGTTGAAGTTTTGTAGTGGTGGGCCGGTGGCAACTTAATTGCTACGTACACCCCATTAAACAAAGGGGAAATCAGTTGGGAAGTTTATAATTGATGACCAACAAGTTGAACCTAGATTTTAAATGGTATCATGTTAGAAAAATGATCATCCAGCTCAGTTGGTAGAGCACAAGGCTTTTAATATTGGGGTCGTGGGATTGAGTCTCACGGAAGGCATTTCATAATTCGGAGGTCTCCTACGAAAGCTGCTCTTAACCTAGCGTTGAGGGCAACCTACTATCCTACCTCCCCCTTACCCCATATTACATATGGGAATAAGGGTCAGCTAATTTATATTAGAAAAATGATGTTAACATTTAATTAATGGTAAAGTACACAAATAATTCTTAGATTATAAGATGATATTTTATAAAATTCCTCAATTATTAATTTGGTTCTTAATGTCCTTAGATTTTAGTTAATAAAAGGTTAACTCTCTAAAATAAGCATATATTTTACTTTAAAATGAAACGTTGAAAATAAAAATACTAAAATAAAAAAAAATAAATATCAAAATCGAACAAAAGTTAAAAATCTCTTTATCCTTAAATAAAAAAATAAAAAATAAAATAATTATTTTAATAAAAATATTATAATCTAATTCTGACAACATACCATTTCAAACCTATGACAACTCCCTTCAACCATGTTTTCCATTCATTTAAGATTATATTGAATTTTATTTAACGAGGAAGTGGATTGAACAACATAACACGTCGGGATCCCAATTCATGTGGATCCTTCCATGATTCTGAGTCAGAACTCTTAAGAAAACAAAACAAAAGTGCTCCAGATTCTGCAATATCTTCTTCTTTATCTGATTTTTGTCGGCTTTGCACCCTCCTACATTTTCCATCTCTCTGCCAAAAACCAACAGGAAGAAAGAGAGAAAGGGCAAAGCATGATGTTTGAATTGGGTCATGCTCACGCCAGCTCTGGCTCTCCAGTCATCACTATAGTCTTGCACGTCCTCGGCCCTCGCCTTGTTTAGGGGGCTTTTGGGTTCACCCCCCTTGGACGCTTCCATTCTATGTAATAATGGACCACCTTTTTTATTGTCAATGTTTCATTTACTTACATCTATGTTGGAAACATAAACAAACCAATTGATTTATTCATATAATTATAATGGATTTATGGTGCAACATGTACATCAACTTCTATTTTGGTTTTAATATGGTAAAGTTTGTGTTTTATTTTATATACTTTAAAGTTGTACAAGATGATGTTTAAATCATATGACATTTTTAGGAAGATCTCGAAGAACCAAATCATCTTTCTTAGATAATATGTAGTGTGAAAATTGACCTTATGAATATATTAAGTCAGAAGACGGTATATTTCTTCAACTTCTTAAAGATGATAAATAATTTAAACCCTTTTCCTCATATCATGTTTATAGTATCTTAATTGAGAAAATAATTTTAGTTTCATATGAATCAGTCTTTTTCTACCACATTATTTAAGGGAAATTGCCACATAATAAATATTTTTTAATTTTGGGTTGTGTAAAGTTACACATTGACGGTGGGGCTAGTACTTGAAAATAAATTATCAGTGTCTCTTTCAAAACTGACATATCCGCCCGTCCATCCCACTTGCCTCCTCTCATTTTAATGCACACAAAACAAGTTTCTATTTTTCTCGCCCTCCAATTGTATCTGTAATCCCTATTTATTTTCTGATCAGTTTTGATTTAAAAATATAATAAATTAAAGGTATAGTGATGAAACTACATTAATTGACAAATCAATAACACGTTTCCAACACTCAATATAATAGATTGACAAATTTGTACCTTATCTTTCTTGCTCCAACTTTTGGTAAATATTTTAAATTTTTTTATATTTGAATTTAAAAATAATATTCGAATTTAAAACCTCTAAAATAATGATGGGTAAAAGAATGTATTGGAATTTAAACAATATCTTGAACAGTTAAGATATGACATTAAACTTTGAATTCTAAAATCATGAATGAAAAAATTAAATTATAAATATTATCTTATAATAAATATAATTTCAAATATAAATTATTAAATGAAAAAAAAATATTGATTAAATTTTCTTTGCTTCACTATTAACTATAAGGAAAGGGGGAAAAAAGAAGAGGAAAGAAAGTTTATCACGACATGTTAACATGCAGACTGGCATTGGCAACAGAGAGACAAACAGGGCAAGTGCCTGCGATAGTGGACCCACACATTGTACATAGACATAGATGTCTGCATGGCAGCAACAGTACACTTGACTCTTTCTCCCCACACTTTCTGCACTTATGGTCCCCATTCCCAACAACCACCGCCTTATCCTCCGCCGCCATCACCACAACCTTTCGCCATCCGTTGTCGCAGCTGCCACAGCTAGACTCCGCGTCATCTTCCAACGCCGCACCTCCCATGTGTGCCAGGACTTGTTCTAAATTGCTGCGTAGGGAATTGGCCGTCGCTTCGTTCGTTTGTGCCAAGTCTCTCCACAGCTGGTTCTCTACGTACAGGCTTTTAACCCTTTCTTGAAGAACCCAGTTTAGTTTCCCGATTCTTTGTATCTCTTCGTCTTTCTCCCTCAGTTTCTTCATCACCCCTTCTTGGATTGCTGTAATCAACATTCTTGACTGGCTCTTTCTTCTCTCTTCAAGCTCCATCCTCACTTTTTCCGTCTGTAATTCATCCAAAAAAAAGTTCAATAAATTCCATGTTAACTGTAATAAGAAAAAGTTGTTTTTTTTCTTCAAGGAACTTACATGATCAGAAATAAAACAGTCAATATCTTGTTGTTGTTGTTGGATCTGGGAGAAGACATCAGAAAGTTTGTTCTTTTGAGGGATCGAGTATGAATCGAAGCCATTGTTGAAGGAATCTCTAGACCTTTTTCTTGGAGATGAAACTGGGATATTCATGTTGAAAGTAAGACCACTATCGGCTTTGTTGATTGAAGTTTTGGCTGAGATATTTGGATCACAGACGAGGGATTGATATAATGGTTGCATTGAATCAACCAGAGGAACACAAGAATCCATCTGGGTATTGTATAGATTGCCCATCCCTTGATTTGTTTTGATAAAATCTCTGCTACAAAAAAAGGAACTAAATCAAGTTAAAGAAGAAAAAGAAAAAGAAAGAAAACCCATGTTGAAGAAGAAGCACCCACCTGTTGGCGATTAACCGAGGAGGCAAAATATCCATACGCCGAGCTTCAACTGCCATTGGCTTTGCTTTTGCTTTGCTTTGCTTTGATGTATTCTTCTTCGAGTTTGCTATATATATATATATATATATATGGGTTTATTTGGTTCTTAATGGAAAGAGAAAGTTTAGAATAAGAACAAGAGATAAGAGAGAGGGAATCTAATAGTTATTTATCGTACACAAAATTTGTTTGGAACTTTGTAAAACATGGAGTGGCTGATGTATATATACACCACACTTCCACATGCTTTTTATTCCTCTTTTTTTAAGGGAAAAAGATAAAAGAAAGTTTGCATTTTGAGCGTGAAAGTTGATATCAAAGATGTTTTTTTTAGGTTATGGATTTAAAAAAATTATAAAATTTTCCGAGTGAAATACTGAATCAATGTACATATCATATGAATGGATGGTTTTCTTCTTGCATTCGAAACGGGTCAAATCTGTCGGACCCATACCGGGGCTTTAATTTCATTTGAATTTCTTGTTCATTTGTAAATCTTTTCCCGTGAAGGTAGAAAATGCAACTTCACTTAGACAACTGATTTCATGAAAGGCTAAAACATGCATGGATGGCATTTGGATGGGTGCTTTTGATACTTGCACAACGTTCTCTCTTCGCTTTCCATTCAGACTTTGACTAAACCTCATCTTTTCATTCATCTTTGATACTAGACCAGTATGGTAGTTCTCTTTATCATATAATGTTCTCTTTTGGATAGATTTATGTTTTGATTTTTGAAACGATTAATGGAAAATAAATATGATCAAACAAAAAAATTATATGAAAATTCAGAAAAGAAAAATTACAGACAGACGAGAATAATATTTTACTATGTCAAGAAAATACAAGATATATTACATTTGTTACATCTCAAAACTCTCGCACCCTATCGTCAGACCTCACACTTATATCACTGTTTTGATTATAACTTTATGATCTGGTCAAAAAAGAAATTGGGTCATAACTCTATGTAATTATTTAAATTCAAATAATTTGAATATTTCATTTTGTTCACACCTGTGAGTGCACAACCAACCCCAAATAAATTTAATTTGCACCCCTCGCCCGTGTGCAAGAGAGAGCATCATGACTTGCACATTCACTAACTAATAATTGGTTCTAATTTATAAACATCTTCTAAACTTATATATATATATATATATTCCATTTAGTGCGAGGTATAAAATACTGATGTTTTTTTCCAATGTTGTTTATTTTGAACATCAATTTCTTATTCATCATTTTAATAATTTCAACATATTATGTACGGTTTTAAAAGTATGATTGAGTAGATTATAAAATCATAGTTTTATTATTCAAAACTCTAATTTTATCAATAAAAATATATCTTAAAATTTTAAAATATCTATTATTTCCAAACAATTATTTCCTAATTGCGAGTTTGGAGAAATAATAAATGGTTTAGGTAGATAATAGAAAAAAAATCACAAGAGAGAACATACCATGGCAGAATATTTTTGAAAAAGTCATCTAAATACATATTATTTGAATTAACACTAAAGTATTACATACAATATAAAAAATTAATAATACAAAAGAGAAGACAAGTCAAATTATTGATGAATCTAAATAGGCCCATCAACCAAATTTTGGTCTCCCATAACCTTGGTTCCCCCCACCCCAATAAATCGAAATGATGGGCAATTCGCAACCACCATGAGAGGCTATTGACCAAAAAATGAATGGGGATAGAGCAATGATGCGGCTCCCACCCATGTCCAAGACAATTTTTTTCTCTTCTAGTTACAGAGAAAAGTAAAAGCGGTGCTATTAATTTACTGCAAATCCTCGAAGGAAAGGGATACCCCTAACATCAGCGTCTAGGAAGGACATGATTTCAGCAGGCGGTGACTCAAAGGTTATAAACTCCTCCTCTAGACTATATTCTATTTTCGAGTGAATATCGGCGCAAAAATTCCATTCACATAATGTATGCTTGAAGGTTATCACCCAATTTCGAGTTTCTAAAATCCTTATATCTTCAATGATTGCTCCCAGAGGGTGCATTCTAACATCCCCTTTTCAGTAAGATGAAGAGTCACACGAGCATCCACCTCGCATTTGATGTTTCTAAAGCCATAGTCCCATGCGCACGTTAACCACAATCTTTACACCCCTAGTTGATCATTCCCCTCGCAAACACGCACATTGAACAGGAAAAGTGGAAAATGTTTATTCCCGAAAAGAAAAACAACAAAAGAGAAGGGGGGGGGGGAAAGAAAAGGAGTTGGCACCACAAGAAAGAGAGATTGCAATTAAGTGTAGACAGATGGAGATGGATTCCCACACCCCCACTACCACCCTCATCTTTTTTCCTTATCTACTTTTATTATTGCTTTGCTTCCATCATTGCTCATTTTTTTCACTTGAACCACCACCAACAACAAGAAAATACAAGATATATATGATCACCTAAATTCATCATTGTCCAATCAAATGTTCACTAGAACCGTTTCAAATTCGATTATTTAAATCGAAATCCGATACGGACTAGAACAAGATAGCCTAAACTATATTTGATACTCGAAACAAATCAAACTGAATTAAAAGTGACTTGAATCTTAACTAGATCGATATAGGTTTGTTCCTAATTTGACCCGAATCAAAATTAACTCAAATAAGAAATAATTCAAATCGAAAGTAATCCGAGTTTAATTTATCCAAATCTGATATGAACACCGATCCGATTTTAACTCGATATTGAGTCAAAGTGAACGAATAATTTATTTTATTATTATCTATTTTTTTTAAATGTAATAATAATAATTAAATGATGCATATTTTAATATTCGCTTGTATTATACTAATAATTAATTATCACATTTGACAATAGTTTAAGAGTTCAATACTATTATAGTACTAGGTAATTACCACCTTTTGTATTATCTGTTTTTTAATTTGATTTTACTCATATCCAACCTAACCTGATTTGATCCAAAGATTTAAATGCTATCTAGATCTGAAAACTAATCGATTTGATATAGACTCAATCCAAAAATTGGTTGATCCTATATTAACACAATGCAAAAATTGTTCTATACAATATTGACTCGACTTAAAAATTGATTGATTTAATATTGATTTGACCCAATGTCTTACTCTACTTATCAAAAACTTAAACTAAATCTGAATTGAATTCAATCTTATCCTGTTCAAACTTTAATAGAATTTAATTTAAGCTCAAAATGATTCGACCCAAAATAACCCATCTTGAACTCAGTTAGAATTATCCGATTATCACCTCTCATTTGCATTACCTAAAATGAAATGCAGATTTCGTACAAAGTTTGAATGGGATTCCTAGAAATCCAAGATTTTCACTTTTAAAAGTAGGGTTGTAGCAACAAAAATGCTTCACTAGGCAGCCACTAGTTACCAGTTTACTTTCTCTTTTATATCTTCAAAGGTAGGTTCTATATGCCAACCACTGTAAGATTAGATCCCCATGATGATTCAGACAGCTCTTCTATGTAGGAGCCACCAATGGGGAGAGAAAGTAGAAAAAGGTATCCTCTCACCGCCCTTTTTGGGGGTTGCCTACTTTATAATATTTTCTTTTTCTTTCAAAGTGGGTGGCTAAATGAGTATTAAATTAGACAAAATCACAGATAAAGTGCTAATGCTTTTCTAGTAAGGCAGAATAAAGGGCTAAATGGGGTCACTCCAAAAACCTTAATATGCTCATGTACATATTAAAATAAACAAATTGAACTAATGTGTCAAATTCGAGTGAAATTAGGTTTGTCATTGCGACCAACATGATTTAACACCACCTTAGTATGATCATATACATTAATAAACTTTATCCCTATCAAATAGAATGTCGTGAAAATCTAGTAGGTTTTTTAATGATAAAAAAATATTATTTTCTTTAAAGGATCTGAACTCAAATAACTATATATATACAAAATACATATATTTGTTAATTTAAAAAAATTATGAATATATATTATCTTTAATCACCTATAATCACGTTGTTGATTAGTGCTAAACTTACTCTAAGTTCATCAAAACTTTGGGGTTTCACACAAACATGAGAATCCAAGAGATATCATGCACCTTAAAGAAGTGTTGATTCAGTTGGATTTTGACCTCTTCTCTTTTGGTTACCCACCTTTGATGAGTTTTACGTGTCAAAAGGTGTTAAGTTTTGGTTTCCAAGAAACGATGAAAGCCCATTTGTGGGGACAACCCACCTTTGGATGTTGCTGCAATTTGTGACATGAGTTTTGGCAACATGTTATGCTTTACTTTGAATTAACAATGTTAAAAAATATCTTTAAGAACTTGGGGTAAATTATAATGATGATGATCAAACTTTTAGAGCATTTTGACTTTGGTCGTCAAAGTTTTAAAATTTATATTAAAGGCATTGAATTTTAAATAATCTGATACCTATATTTATTAAATATTACACATTTTATACATCTATGTATTAAATCAATGTCAAATGTTTAAAAGTATAACATGGATTCAATATTAAATAAGTGATAACTTATATAAGAAAATTATTTGATATATATATATATATAGTGTAGATTTTAGTTTACACGAGTATGTTTATTTTACTGTCACATGTCTTAGTAATCGTTTAAGATTTTAAATTTTATAATTTAAAAATTAGTGTTTAAAGATTACAGTTTAGAATTTAAGATTTAAGAGTTTAAATTTTAAAATTTGAGATTAAAATAAATGAATAACGTAAAATAATTTTTATACAATTTATGAATCAAATAATAACTCATAATATTTTAAATTTTTAGTAATCCAAATAGACTTGATCGTATTACTATTTACATGATAAAAAGAGTATTTAAATGATAAAAAGAGTTTTTTTTTTATTAATTTAGGGTAGATAAAATGTAATATATGTTTGAAGTTAACTCAACTATTTGACATTGAATGCTCACATCACTATCATTCATGGTACTTGAACCCGAAATCTCAAGAAATAACAACAATTACTTTACCACTGAGGTTGTTTGGTTTGTGCACTGACGAAGCCAACGTATTACAAGGGGTATCAAATGAAACCCCAAAATTTTTCAAAAAATAATTTTTTAATAAATTTAATAAAAATATTAAAATAAATAAATAAATAAATATTAAAAAATTATGGGTACCTTTAAACATAAACTGACACCCATTATTCATTTTCATTTGTTTAAATTTTTTATATAATTTCTAATTTGAAACCTAAAATAAATTTTCTAGTTTCGCCTCTGGGTTCGTGCAGATAAAAATATAAAGAAATAGTAGTTTAAAAAGATTAAAAAGGACCTTAACTAAAACCCAAACGAATATAAAATATGCAGTCGTTTTCGAAATCCGAATTTCTCTTTTATTGCTGCGAAAAAAATTTAATTGAGCGTGACATTGTATAGATGCTTTAGTGTTGTCATTCGTCGCGTACTTTATCAAAATTAATTGTGGACCAATCTTATTTTCCAGCCTTCCAATCTTTAATGCATGATGTGGATACATCGTGTTTGCGTGGTTTTCCATGTCATGTTGAAGAAACTGAAATACTACCTTCATGTAATTCATTTACTTTGGGGCTTTCTCTCTCTTTATTATTATCAAAACTTGAGGGCTCATTTTCTTTGAATAATTGTTGCCTCTCCAATATATATCCCAACATGCCTGCTAATGTTACAATTCTTATCAGGACAAGTCAGCAAGTAATATTGTATATAGATTCAGTATTGAGTTACACCTTACGTAATATAATAATTTAGAGTTAGACCTTACATAATTATTATATAATAATTTTTAAGTTTTACACAGATTTAGGATTGTTGGATGAGTGAAAATAGATGACTGAAATTAATTTTTGTTATTTTTCAGTGAATATTTTCTCATTACCTATTGTTAATCTCAATAATCTATTTTCATTCATTCAACGGTTCTAAATATATGTAAAACTAACAAAATTGCATTACACACTATAATTTTATCCCAAGATAAATAGATTGAAAAGAACGATGTCCCAAGACAAATTAATCCAGCTGAAGACTTAAAGAACAAACCCTGAGTTCCTAGTGTTTGTGTTTGTTGAATTTTAATTAAGCAAAAGGCCATTCTCATAATATGTGGACAAGGATGAACTAAGGGATATTGAGATGCAATCGCATCTTTCAAAATTTTTAAATTTTTATATAATTTAAATATTTTTTTTAATTATCTATTTTTTACCCTAATAACTTTAAATTAAATTATTAAACATTATTTGTTTGAAAGCGAGAAAGGCATATTTTTAGCAGCTAATTCCCTTATTTTCTTGCCACAATGAAGGGTATAATCCCATCGCTTGTTAGCCCGTCTTTGTTGCCAGTTGGAACACGCTATTGAATTTATCAGTAAGTGAAGATGAATTCTTAGTAAAACGAGACGATTGCAAATATAAAGTTTTGGATTATACTACCAACTTCTCTGAAAAACCCATTACAAGAATTTAATTTTTTAGTTTAACTATTGATATATGATTGATTGATTGATTATTTTAGGTTGAATTTGTAGAAACTTATTAAAAGAATGATTTTTTAATTCAATTTACTCTATTTGCAAACACAAAGAATCTAAGTCCTAATTTAATTTAAGAAATCTAATATCTCATCCAACTAAACCAACTCACTTAATTTTTCAAAAAAACATCAATTCATCACAACCTGGTAGATGTATCGGTTTCTTGCAACTTCTCTTTACTCCACAAATGCTACAAACGTAAAAGTATTGGAGAATCATTCATTGCAAAAGACAAAATTGCACTTAAATTTTGGGTTTCGACGTGCACCAAATAGCAATGTGCGCCAAAAAAGATAAAGTCGGTCCCAATAATTTTCCATCTTATGGCACTTTCCACATTGTCGTGCACGAGAAAATTTGAGATACTGGAATCAATGCTATCTATCTCCTAAAAAAGAATGGTTTGATATAAAAAATGTTAAATTATATTTTTTATGTTTAAATGTTAAAAGAATCTTTTGAATGACATGGATAATTTTAAAATATTTTTATTTAAAAAAATATTTATTATATTTAAAAATTAATTTCTCTAAAATTACAAAAAAACCAAAATTTTCTAAAATCTAAAAAAAATCCTAAAATCTTTAATCCTAAAACATCAACCCCACTCGCCGATCATCCCTAGTTGTCGCCACCATTACCGACTATCTAGCCACTCGTTGACGAGCCCCCGTTGTCGACCATTCCTCTCGTTATTGTCCTAATCCCCTAAACTCTTAAACTTATATACTTACAATATCAAATATTAAGATCCTTAAAAATTCCTTAAATGTCTTTGGCCGCACATTTGAATTGCGACAGTCGATTGACCGTTTAATCACCCATTTCCTCTTCAAGTAGCAGTTGTTAATTAGAAGTGGTGCCGACCAATTGCTCGCGAGAGAAAGGGGGTGAGAGGAGAGAACGGGGTGGGTTGGTTGGAGGGAATTGATTTTTTTATTAAAAATATTTTTTTATTTTTTAAATCAAAAATAAATTTCAAAAAAAATATATATAAATAAACACGACATGTATCACTAAACATATTCTTTAACAACCGAAATAAACAATACACTTAAAATAATAATATTTTTAACTTTAAACACCAGAATTAACAAAAATTAAATAATTTAAACACTTAAATAAAAAAATTATATAATTTAAATTAATTACTATTATATAAAAAAATTGAACAGATAATGATTGCTTTGTACCCGTCATATCCTTGTTATATATCTCAATATTTATCTAAAGGCCCACTAGAGTAGCACGATAGATACGTTTTGCGAGTCATGGTGTCATTGCTTATTTTTTAACCTAATTATTATGTGCAAATATGGGTTTATTCATTTAGTATTCTTTTTCTAGATATATTATCAAAATTCATTTAGTGAAATGTGCAATATTATAATTTTAAACATATTATATATATAATGTCATTATTATATATATATAAGACTTTTTAGGGAATATGAACCAACTTATCTCAGTAGTTAAAGGAATCGTTGATGTTTTTAGAGGTCACACGTTCGAGCACCAGTGATTTCAAGGGTGATTAAACGTTTATTGTCAAATAATTAAGAGTACTTAGAACAGATGTTATTTTGTAATCACCTTTAGCTTAATAAAAAAAAAGACTTGTTAGGGAGTACATATTAACTTATCTCAATGGTCAAATAAATCGTTGTTGATCCTAAAGTTCATGGGTTCGAGCATCTACGACAACAAGAGTGATTCAAACGATTGAAAGTAGTTAAAATAGCTTAATAAAAGAGACCATATTATCATATTAATGTTGTAAAACTGTCATCTATTTTCTATTATATAAAGTAAACGGATTACATAGCTCAGACACATTGAAAGAAAATCATTTTCCCTACATAGTCTCTACAGTTTTAATTTCTTTTTTTACTGGGTGAATTATCAAAATTATATATTTTTTGTCTGAAATTTTCCTTATCGAGAAGAGTAAGATAGATTTATTTTCACTTTATTATTCAAATGTATAATTATTGAAGAATTGTATTAATTTTAAGAAAAAAACATCCATTTTAAAAATTACATAAGTGAAGTAGATTTTATTTTTAACAGAATACTTTATATAACACTACAATTAAATTTAATTTAATTTCTTTCAATTTTTTTATAAAGGAGGTATGCACGTTTTTTATTAGATAACCACATACAATACCAAACTGCAATCATAAATCTCATTAAAAATTCTAAACCTAAATGGAAGAAAAATAGTACACCATACTTACGAATATAACTCGAGGAAATCAAAAGATAACACAGAACAACAACAAACCGAACCAACACCAAAAAAGGAACCTAACCAGCGCACAAGCACAATGTACCCCTAAACAAATCCACAGCCATACTACAGCACCGCGAAAGCACCACACGACCCCTGAAACAATATTTATATTTTATTTTACAACCATCCTATTATTCCAACAAAAATAACCATCAAAACAATCAATGAGTGCTTTTGGATGTGATATTGGAGCCATATCGACCTGTACTTTGCAACCTCCCTTGCTTAGGCCTCAGTTGGTTCCACACAAGAGCAGTTGAATATGTAATGCAATTTTACTACGTGATAGTTTAATTTAAAGTTAATTTAGTATATTTTTTTATTTTTAAATATTTTTTTATTCAACTTAAAAAGTTATATATAAATTTGTAATATTTTCGATTGCAACAAAAAAATTATATTGTGGGAGTTTAGGACTTACAACCGATAATATTATGAAAAATGTAACATTTTTTATTGTAACCGAAAATGTTATCATGTCTAACTTAAAAATCACGTTTTTTTTATTAGATTTTCAGTTACAACCGATTTCTACGGTTTTTTAACCTTATATTAACCAATTGTATTTTAAAATTTCCAAAATATATACTACTAGGAAAATGACCAAATTTCCACTCCGTTGTCTGGCATATTTGGTAACTGATACCTAATACTGCAGATTTATTTCCTTTGTTTGGCGATGGTCGACCCTCTTCATCGTGGGTGGTTCCACTAAGGATAAAGCTTAAAATATGGTTTAAGTATATTTACTGTTGTTGTACGACCCACGGTTAAAATATTTTTAGATTAATGTTTAATGGTTTAATCGTTTATTTTTTTTATATTTTATACACGTAAAATATATGTTGAAAATTGGATAATTTAAAAATATTTAATTATTTATTTTATGTACAGTACTTTCAGCTATTGAACATTTATTACTAAAGATATTGATTTGGATCAACATAATAAAATTATCAAATTAATTCAAAAATTGTGCACACACAACAATTGCAATTATGTTTTTTTTATCGTAGTACAACTACATGGTTAAATTTAACAGTTAGATTATTAATACTAATTGTATAAAAGTTACAAAATTATATTAAGTTAATTGGCTTGTGATTTTCAAATTCAAGGAGAGAATCGGTTAAAAAATATTAAATCAGTATATTGTGGATTTTTACATCAGTAATGTATTTATATTACATTTGTGTAATTTTAAAATTGATTTTTCAAACCCAAATCCATAATAGTTTCCCCCAGTCTCAAATAATTATAGCCATCATCCAAAACCTAAGCCCAACAAAAGTTTCAAAACCCAAATCCATTATAATATCACCCTAACCCAACCAAACTTCCAAACCCTAATCATTCAAAGGATTATTCCACACCCAGATGAATTTAACCGTACACTTTGCTTCTATTGGGTATTGAATCCACAACCTGAAGAAAATGAAAGATATCAATAGAGAGTTTTTAACCATTTGTACTAAAGACTTTTGATAAATATATCAAATTTTTTAAATAAATATAATATTTAAATACAAGTAAAAGATATAAAACTTATAGAGTTTAAATTTGGTTTTACTTGTTATATCCAATACAAAGAGAAGCAGACCAATCTAGGCCTCCTCCAAGTCTACTTAAAGATATGGCCCAAATCATTAGTCAAAACCTATTAAACATATTTAAAAATAAAAACCCTACGTTTTTAGTTCTTAATTCTACCAACCATGACGAAGCCAAAATCCAGGAGAAAATCAAATGCCCAACAGGAAGAAGCAACAAATCCAAGTGAATTCTCGTTCGACATAACCAGAGTAGCCGTGGCTCAGATCTGCAAATCGGTTGGGTTTAGGCGTAGCCAGGTCACGGCGCTCAACGCCCTAACCATGGTAGCCACCAAATACCTGGAAACCCTAGCCAGGTCCGCCACATCATTCTCGCACGCCGCCAATCGCGCCCAATCCAACATCCTGGATATCACCAACGCCCTCCACGACACGTCCCTGCAATTGGGTTTCAAGGGTGCAGCCACCCTGTACGGAGACGATTGCTTGTTGAAGTCGGCGGTGTTGGAAGATCTGTGTACTTTTGTCAGCTCCACGGATGAAATACCTTTCGCCAAACCCATTGAGAGACCAAAGGAAAGAGAAACAGAAGATTTAAAAGCTTCACCGGAGAATTTGCAGAGAGGTGGTCATATCCCGGAATGGTTACCAGGGTTCCCTGATGTAGGTAATAGAGAACAATGCAATCAAAGGGTCAGCAGGGAAATGTTGTGGGAAAATTCTACTTCGGTTCTGGTACATAACAATGAAGGATTTGAAGAGAAGAGAGATGACAGTAAAGGTGGGAAATCGTCAAAGAAGAGAACAAGAGTGAAATTCTGGATTAAGGGAGATCAAAGAATGCGCATGAATGGTTTTAGTGGCAATAATTTGTTTAGTCAAAGTACAGATGACGAGGCAGAGGTGAAACAGACTTTGGTGTATCAGAGGAGAAAGAAGCTATAAGCTTAGACTGGGATTTAAATTAGGGTTGCAACTATCAATTCCGGTACAATTGTACAATAACGGTTTCGAATTGCATCGTTGCTTAATTCCCTGGCTGAGGCTCTTCAACAGAAAACTGGCTTTTTTTTAATCTCTGGAAACATATATTTGTTGGCCCTGGGCCTTGAACCCAGGAACCCCTTCTGTATAAATATTAAAAAACTTATTGCATCCACTAGGCCATCAAGCAGAGCAATGTTGTAGGATTCAGAAAATTTATATATATTTTTTGAATATCAAATGTCCAATGACTAAAGAAACAACCTTGTATCAATAAAGTTAATGTAGAGAGAAAATTTTTGAGCCAACTATGAAGCTTGCAAAAAGCACATTTCGTATAATGCAATAAGAACATATACGGTTTGTTCACATTCAATGAATAACTAGAAGCAAACTTCTGGTGATTGCTATATCCTTTTTCTGGCAATGAAGTCTTCACAATATATTTTTTTAATATTTTCGTCACAGTATTATCAGAAAAGCTCTGCTGAAAAACTAATAACCCTATTCAAGAAGGCTCTCATTTTCCACAATGGAAACCATGGCAAACAGAAAGAACAATGATCAGGGTCAAGGCTATCAGTATTCCTAGAACAATTAGCTTGATCTTCATGTTCTGTAACCACATTTTCCTCCGTATTTTGGTTCCAGTGTTCCGAAAGTCTTGAGCCTGCAAAGAATAATTATTTCAGAAAATTGAAACGAATGTTGTAGCTACAATAGCAACATGTTAAAATTACATCTCCTTGTAATCGCTTAATCAGCAAAAGTCTGGTGCTGCTATCTAGCGCAGGGTTTAAGAAAGCAGTGGCATAGCAGCGTCTTTTCAGTAGCAACACTGTCTGCCAACGCTGTTGGACTAAAATAACCGTGAAAATATTTTGCACCAATAGCTACAAAATGCAGTTTAACAAAAGTTTGCAACTTGAAACCTCAGACACAGAGTATAGAAACCGCATCCGCAACCTTTCTTTCAAGAATATCCAGCACACATCAACAACACGATCTCACAAATCACACAGATTTTTTGAAAAAATCTCAACTCAAGCAGAAATTCAAAAGATAAGTCGAGCAATTATCCTTCAGTTTCTTACTTCTGGGGTGGACTCAATCAGAGAGCGCAAATGCCTGCTGCAGCCTTGAACTTAAAACCAAGGGAGGGAGACTGGAGAGAGACCAAGACCTGAGAGCTTAAAGCATGACAGACTGAAAAGGCAGCTAAATGTTGAAGCTTTAAGGCAGAGAAAACTCTAGGGAAGGAGCATGTTTGAGCGAATTGCCTGTAAGCTGTTACTATGAGTGGACTTGGTCACTAGAGTTGAAGACATGTGGGCTTATTGGGATGTAGACAGAAAATATGAAGAAGAAGAGAACATGGCTGGATGAAAATAAAAAATATATATAGAATTGAGGGCATTTGGAAATTTGGGTGAAACTTGAGTGATGGGATGGGGACTGTGTGGCAGGCGGTGCCAAATTAAGCTGAGTCCATTTTGAGTGACCAGACCCTCTTATCTTTTTCTTATATATATATATATATATATATATATATTTAGCTAATGCTTTAGGAAAATGATTAAAAAGGGTTTCTAGAATTATAAAAGTCATTGTTATATTTTACAATAATTTGTGCAGATTTGAAATAAAATAAAATAAAATTCATGACTGTGATCACATCCAGGACCATGGTAGCATCAGTTGAATCTGCAATCATGACAAACATGATCCGACCAAAACACGACATGACCAAATTCAAACTCCGTCTCTAGCATGTAAAATTAACATCTAATCCTACTGAAATGAATGTCTCTTTTCTTATACTTCTAGCATGCCTCATGTCTTTCTTTGGCAAAATAACAAATTTATACAGAGTACTCCAAGCCAAATCTCAACTCTTAACATGTTATCAACTGAAACAACAAACTTAGTTGATGCTATTGGATGTTTAACTTTGCATTGATATCTGATTGATGCATGAAGGAGAGAGAAAAGGGAGATAAACTGACCTGGTGATGAAGATTCTCAGTCTTATCCACTAGCAGCTCTATCTTTTCCCCTCTATCTAACACCTATAGGAAGGAAATTCAGTAAAAAAAATATCAAAAGCATGTTTCAAGTAAGTTGGTTATTACCAAAAAATTTATTATAATTTAATACGGGAAAATGCAAGTATTAGCATTTGGAAAAAACCCACAAATAATTGAGTCCGCAAGAAAAAATCTATCCCACACCAATTAAATATAGTCACATAGATTTAAGAGAGGACGTATCATAGACTTATCAAATTGAGTATAGGTATCTGTCACTTTGACTATGCAGTCAGAGTAGCCTAAAAATAAATGAAACGTAAACCACAAATAAACCTATGTAAAAACAGAGCACCAAAACCCATATCATCTACTCTAGAGTCATTCCCCTATCTAGAAAAAGCTGGAAGAACAATAGGAGCATAATCATGGTGCATCTAATAAAGCACATCTACCTTTTCAATGTTCTCCATCATAACACCTTTGACTTCCGAAACCTGAGCTTTAACCTTAGCAAGCTTGCTTATTTCTTCAGGATGCTCAACGCAGTACTGCATATGCTCTTTTAGCTTCGGCCTGCAATTTAAAGCATGTAATATTATTCTCTTCACAAGAAGATAAACTATCTCCATAAAGTAATTCAAGATCTTAGTCAGGGGCAGATACCCGAACTCCTTGCTCAGGCTGTTGGCGGGAGCTGATGCAGCCTTTCCGCTGCCATATTTTGAAACAAAATCATCCTTGATACGCTCCAAAAAAGCAACAGGCACTTGCCTTCCAGCAGACTCGTCGGCAACAACACAATATGCTGCAACATTGAAAAGTCAGCCAATCTACCAACATCATTGAATAAAGAAACCTGTCCACAAGAATGCAAATAATAGCACAAAATGGTTCTTACAACAACTCTTGAAGTCGATTAGACTTCATCAAAGCAGAACGCATAAGCACTAAAACTAGCTGATTGTTTAATAGATTTCTAATGATATCTTCTCTACCCCCCAGACAGACCACATGCTGTGAATCCCCTTCTTCTGGTTCAACATTAATGTGGAATGTGGATTACATAAGTGTATCTATATACTTAAATAAATACGAGATGTATTCCAATCATGTTTATGAGAAATTGAACATCAAAAGACCAAACCACACAAGACACAATACACTTGCACATGGGACTTCAACAACCAGCATATTGAACAGATTCAGTACACCGCAAAAGAATAAACCAAAAGATATCCATAATAAAGCTTTATACACAACGCAATCAATTTAAGCTCGCATACTATAATGCTTAATAACTAGAGATAAATTTAATTAATCTAAAATTAAACAAGAACACAGTTTCCACTTATTTTTTCATTTCTAACAAGTAATATTCTCATAAACAATCCAATGGGGAAAAAACCCAAACTTCCTCTCTAGATCTCAAATCTAACTTTTTCCCGACGATCAAACTCATTTTCTAAAGATGCGAACTATAAAATCAAGGAACCCACAGTTTAAATTTCTAGAAAAAGAGAAGAAGATGAACTTAACTGTAGCCATTGTCAACAAGATAATTGAAGGTGTGGCCATCACAGTTGTAAGTGAACTTGTTGTTGGAAGAAGGAAGCTTTTGAAGGCATTGGAAAGCTATGGAATTGAAATTCCCAGAGAATTCAGTGTACTCTGCTAAGATAACTTCCCCACGAGATACAAATGCATAAATCAACGATTTCTGCACCATTTTCTCAGATTTCTTTGGCTATGAGATTTGAGGAATCAGGGAGAAAATAAAGAGAGATCTGAGATTTGAGAATCCCTCTTTCTCTTTCGCTTTCTCTTTATATTGCTTCCCTTTAGTAGCACTCTTCTGCTGGCATTTTGTATACCTATAGATCACAAAAAGGCAAAGTAAAAATGGTTTAATGAGGTTTAAAGAAAGCTACGATTCAAAACCTTTTCCAATAATATAATAATCCACTAATATCTTTAATTTTAATTTAAGAGTTAAAGTATTTTTTTATTTAATTAATTCATTTTAATATTATTATTTAAATTACAAGGTAAAGGAGTTGATAAAATTTTATTATAATTTTGGTAGAAATAGTATTCCAAGTAAACCAAACCCTTTTATTTCCTTTTAATTTAAATTAAGGGTAAATTGGTTATTAAAATATGAATAAACTTTTATTTTTAGCACTGAAGTTTTAGTAGTAGTAAAATGATCATTATTGTTTTGTAAGAAATCAATTGCTCAACCATTAATAGATGGTACTACAATTATAGAAGTCTAATATTAAGTAATGAAATGATCGTTAATATTATCGTTTTATTAATGAACTGTAAAAAAATTATGATTCGATTAAAATATTAAATCAAATATCTTAAAATCATTCAATCAATACATAGTTAATATTGTATAACAATTCTTGTAGACTATATTTATCCCATTAAACTTATTATTTTATTGACTTTTGATGTTATCTTTTCTATTTTTACTTCGAATTATTTAAAAGTATTAATATAAGAATATGTTTTAAAAAGTCTGAAACCATATTATTGAAGAAAATGGAGAGTGGGTATAGATATCAGATAGGGTGTGCTTATGCGTTGGGGTGAAATTAAGTTTCGGAGGATGTAAACCAAAACACAAAACAACGCCGTCTGTGGGAATCGAACCCACGACCACGTGGTTAAAAGCCACGCGCTCTACCGGCTGAGCTAAGACGGCAAGGATGGCATTTGTCTAATTTAATTTTATTTGATCTAAACTTTTTATTATTATCGTGATGAAATGGTCCCTAATTCGTTTATCAGAAGCGCGGGAAAAAAAATTGGGTACTGTTGCCAACAAATCAGAGAAAAGCCTAAATTTCGAGGTGTGGAGATAATTAGAATTAGGGTTTTGAATTGAGAAGGGGAAAATGGCGGAAGATAGGGGAACAACAGGAACCATAAACCTAAGCCAGAATGTGAAAGAGGAAACAATAAATATAAGTGGTCAGATCCATCATCTTCCATGCTACATCAAATTCAATGGCCCTTGCTCTGTTTCTCAATACTTCAAACCCAAACTCAAAGGTAATACCATTTTCCTTTTTCTTTTTTTATAATTAAAAGTTTTTGCAAATGTAAATATTTTTTATTTTATTGTTAGTAGGGAAGGATATTGATGGGTTAACAGTAAAGGAAGCGCATTTTAGAGGAAGGAAGCTTCAAGGAACTACTATTTCTCTTCCAAATGGATATTCTGGTAGTTTCCCCCCCCCCTTTTCTTTCTGGGTTTTTGTATGTCTAATTTTGTTGATGTTGTGGACTGAAATTCTGAGTTGCAGTTGCATTGTATGTTGGAACTGTGAACATTTTGTTCTTAACAATGTTTCCAGCCCTCTGAATTTTAGGAAAATCTATATGGTTGTCCGTTTACAGGTAAATTATTATGTAAAAAACAACGGGCAACGAATTGCATGATATATGTTTTTTGGGTTTTAGGAAGTTCCACTAATCTTGCTGAAGGCTTCATGCTCTACGTATTACAGTATTAACAGATTCGATATAGTCGTAGTCCATACGCTGTTCCCTCTTGTTTTCTTCTTCATTGTCCCTGTTCAGAAATTTCATCTTTGTTTTTTGGGTTTGCACAATTGGGTTCATAGTTCTTCCCGACGACTTTTCATGGCTTTAACTAGATGAACTTCTCTTATCTAGGAGGCTCGTAGGGTGTCTGTTTACTGAAGTTAGCATCAATTTAATCCTGCCATATTTGTTTCTTTTGTTTGCTTTTATGTAGATTTGTATGTGTTTCAATAGATTTCAAGTGATTTTACTATTCCTGGTTGCTCTTGCAGGCTTTGTTCTTACGAAGAAAACCTCGGGCAAGAGGAAAGCTTGTGATGTATCTGAAGAGAACTCAAACAATTGGGAAATGAAAGCCATGTTTGATGAATTAACATATTGGAATCACGATAGCCTTCCATCAAAAGATGATCCCTTCCTGCGTTCTTTTCATTGGTTTGCTGTTGCAGAAGCTGTAAGTTTATCCATCATACGATGCCTAAAGGCACGGAAATATTCTTCAATTCCGATTATTTTGGGCCTAGTTCTTGATGTTACATTCATTGGTTTATAGTCATCTGACAAAGGCAAGCCTATGTATTTAAGTCTAATGACGCAGGAGCTTATACTAGAGGTTTCCCTTAACCCTAAGTTTTTCTCGAGTTCCATCTTCTTTCCTACTCGTTTGTTCAGCCTAGTTCTTTTGATTACTATTGTTGTTTTTATTCTTACCCATTTCATATAAGTAGTCTAGTCCATTCAAAATCGTTCCCGTTCTTGATTAAGTTGGATCGAGTTTGAGGTATTTATTTATGTTGTATTAAACCGTCCAAATGATATCATTGTAAGAAATTGTGTTTATATTGACTAGGATCTCATTTTGTTAACAATAAGTGTATGCGTAATTTCTTCCCATCTTACTCTGAGAAGCATCTTTTGCAGCTGCACAAACCGGTAAAAGCTGAAGACTTGGCTACTGTTGATGCTGCCCCGGGGAGAAACTAGTGGACCAATAATTGAAAGCGTGGAGCATCTTCTGATATCCGGCCACTGCATTTCTTTCTTGTACAGTTCGTAGTGGGGAAAGAATTGATAGGCTGAGTGAAAACATGGCGAAAATCCGATAACCTTCATCTATGATTTACTGAACTTCTGATTCGTAGAGTAAGTTAGACTTATCAACATCAAAAATCTCTTTGGAGGAGCACAAACTAGGAAAAGTCGTTAATTCAATGATCAATCAAGACTATTCTCTTTCAATATGTTAGTCTGATATGAGTTTAGTCATCTTGTCTTTGCATTGTTGTCTGTGTACCGTACCAGCTCATTCAGTCTAGGAATTACTAGGGTTTTCTCCTTTCCTTGGCGGGGAAGGTTTAGAACCATTAGAATGGAGTTAACATATGCTTTGGAATCTTGAGTGACACCAATGCTGGATGACTTTTCCCTTAATCTAGTCGTCTTGAGTGGCCAATGAACCTCAAATTTCATCAAAAGATTCACTTTGATTTCCTTGTTTGATTTATCATATTAGATTCCCTAGAATCTCTCAAAAGAAACGAAATCACCCCAAAAAGGTTCAAACTTCTTGAATCTCAATCTACGCATTCCACCATCATATGACCTGTGTCTAGATATATGTTCTTTCTCTCACCAACAACAATCCCTCCACCGTTTAGATCCTCGAATGAAGTCACCGACTTTGAGAAGCCCAAAATCTAAATCACTCATTTGTAGCAAAAGTAATTGAGTGACTCAATCATAATATAATGACCCATGTATAAACTTATTAGTAATATAGTGACATGTGGTGTGATTCACCTTTATACTAATCGTTATACAACGTAAGTCAAACACCTCAAGAATAAAAGAAATTTCTATGTTAGCATCTCAATTTTTAAGGTTGGCATCAAGAACTAAATTCTTTGTAATATATATGTTTGGATGCGGCTCATAATTGCCAAAGCTTGCAAAGATCTTAATGATAGGAACCACAAAGATTTTTTTTTAAAAACCCTTCATTTTCGCAATGGCTAGCAAGCTTCATCAAGAAGCAGATAACAGTAGTATCATCCAGCACAGAGACGCTGTAAGTACATAGTGTTATAACACACGCATGAACCAAACATGTTGTTTGGTTACCAGGAAAATAAATTTAATTGTCTTTTAAAAGTTACGTTTCAGTCATTTTTGTTATCAATTTATAAAATTTTTAATCATTTATGTTATTGATTGTTACATTTTGGTCACAGAGTTGTTGGTCTTATTATTTTGATGAAATAGTTAATTTTTAATTATATTCTTGAACTTTAGATTAAATGCTAATTTGACTCTAAATTTCGGGTAAAATATAGTCATTGACGTACTATTTTACAATTCTTTTTATATTTTTTAAAAAATATTCTAGGCCTGAAGTGTTGCAAGCGCAAGTTTTACACATTCTTTTTGCAATAACAAAGAGTTGAAATTATTTATTATTGTCTACCAATAAGATAAGTAGTGTTTTATGAATTATGATTCTTTTCTCGTTTTTATTTTCATAACAAACGGGGATTAATGAGCTAGCAAAATCATTATTAATTACTAAACAAAGAAGGTAGGTTACGTAATGTCTGTGGAAAAATATATTGGTCCCTTTTTTAGAGATTATGTACATGTATAAGTTTTACTCAAGTCCACAACGGAAGCACCAGTGGTCTAGTGGTAGAACAGTACCCTGTCACTGTATAAACCCGGGTTTGATTCCCGACTGGTGCAGTTATCTTTTCCTTCAAGCAATGCTTAGATTATTCGTGCTAGCGATGGCATTTTTTTTTCAGACCAACAGATGAAGAAGAAGCGGAAACATTAGTATTAGAACTGTGTTAACTTATTAACAAAAACCAAGTTCCCACAAATTAATATAAACCAAAACGGAGTTGGTCGTATGAAGAAAACATTACAAATATATATATTAAGATTCATATTTTATAATCTTTACTGATATTTTTATAATAATTAGATAAACCAATGTTATCTTAGAATCCTGCACAAATCTTTAATGTCCCCCGTGCATATTCACACTCTCTATAAGACTATTCCATTGCCCCTAAATCCCATTTCTTTTAAGCAGATCATTTCCCATAAAACTTTATTCTCTGGCCTCTTTCCATGGCATCATCATCTTCTAGCACTAGCACTGGATAGGTTGCCTCAGGTAGTTCCCTTATCATTGGTAATTGCATGGTTTTGACGATTCTTGGTAATTACACGTACATTGAATTTAAACCCTTTGTGGACTTAGGACCCCTCCTCAAAAGACTGTACCCTCTTTTATGCTTTTATTTTGGGGGATAGTTGGGTAGCCCTTTGGGCGGTATGATTTTGTTGACAAAGTTGAGTGAATTTTCTATAGCTTACGAGTTATGCCATTGCAATGTCAGCTCTCAAGGGGAGCATAGTTTAACGTTATAAACAAACCATCCGTGTAATCTTCTTTTAAGATAATCTGAACTAGGATTAGCGATCATCGATAACGGTGGTCAGCGGTGACCCAAGGTGATTGACGGGAGATTTCGGTCCAATTTTGGGGTCAAATTAATATTTTACCTTAAAGTTTAGGGTCAAATTAGTATTCTGTCTAAAGTTCAGGAGTCAAATTAAAATTTAATATTTTTATTAACATACTATGTGATCAAACTAACAGTAATGAACGACTTAGTGATCAAAATATAATAATCGATAACGTAAATGATTTAAATCTAATAAATCGATAACATAAGTGATCAAAACGTATTTTTTTTTCAAAACCAGTGAACAAAACTGAAACTAAAGTGACAATTCATGTAGTTAACCCTATACTTTAAATACTTGTTTGGCTCCAGATACAAAGCTTTTCTTTAATGATACAAAATCAATGTCAAATACATTTATATACTCGCACATGTAGGTAATATAAACATACAATAGCATACATGTAATGTTGCTCAGCAACTCCACCATTATTTTTGCTTGAGATAGTCCCAAGCCAGATTCCCTAGTATCCTCAAACATATACAAATTTGCAAAAATTATAATTCTTTGTTTACAACACCAAATTGGTGAAATGGATACCGAGAAGATAAAAAAAAAGGAGTGAGCAGAGAATTTTGAAATCCAACAATCATTAATAACAACGACCAACAGTGAGTGATAATGATAATCAATAGTGACTTACAAGTGATGAGTGGAGGTCAACCCCAATGATTTTGATTGGATTTGAGCCAAATTTATATTTTATCTAAAGTTTAAGAGTTAAATTAGTATTTTATCTAAAATTTATGGTCAAATTAATATTTTGTCTAAAATTTAAGGGTCAAATTAAGATTTAACTATTTTTATTAATTTATCACATCAGCATATAAATATGAATTAATGGTTCAGTGTCCAAAATAAAATATATTAATAATAAGAGTAACCAAGAAGTAAATTTTTCAAAACCGATATCAAAAGGCTTAATATAAGAATAAGTGTTCAAACAACACCCTAAGTTAAATTTTAGGCAATTTTTCGTTAACAATAAGTGTATAATAGTTTATCCATCAAAATTTTAGGTGCATGAATTGTAATAGTCATTAAAAAAATCGTTATATGACACATGTCACGTTTATATTTTTTAAAAAATTAGGAATATTATTAGTTAAAAACTAATTTTAAAAAAATATAAAAAAAAATTCGAAAAATTAAAATCTTTCATTCCAATCTCATTATCAATCATCGTCGATCATCATTTACCACCTTCGCCATTATCAAATGATCATCCACCCGTCGACTTTCAATATCGACCATCATTCATGTCGTCATCCCAATCCTCCTAAATTTACAAATCTATAAACTTAAATCTCTAAATCTAATACTCAAATTCCTAACTCTAATTAGAAATTTATTATTAAAATACTATTGATTGAAGAAAACAAGGAAGGGATATTCAGGAAAGTAGTAAAAAGATTTGAAATTTCTATAAAATTTCTCACTTTTTCAGCTTGAGAGTGTGGGGGGGGGGGTGTTTACGGGATTTGAGATTTTGCACGGAGAATGCTGGGATATGGGGGCATTCATTACAACGTCAGAGGGACGGTTTGCCGCCGACCGGGGGGGAGGGGGATGGTTCAGCCGCTGACAAGGGATGAAATGGTTCAGCAACCATAGGGTGTTTTTCTTTTCTTTTTTTAAATGTTTTTTAAATAATTTTTTTATTTTATTTAAAAATAATTTTTTTAAAAAAATAAACATGATAAATGTCGTTTTTAATGACTTACTCAAGTACGACAAAAAATATTAAGTACTCAAAAATTCTTTAAATACGTTAAAATATAATTTAAACACTTATTTTTACATTAAATCATATAAAAATAAAACAGTTTATTTAAAAAAATTTGGGATTTTGATGTTTGGTCAAGGTTAATACAGCACAATATAAAAGTGGAAGGATAACAGTGGTTGGTGTGGATGATTTGCCTTCCATCTGATTAGCTTAGCTTCCGGCTTCCATGAGCCGTGGCACTTCTATTTCTGTCTCGGGCAACTAAAACAGAGAAAATGGAGATTCTTTCTGCTGTGTCTTGTTGCAGCAACATCACTCCCTCTCCCCTTGTAAAGGTGATTTCTTATCCATTTCATTCTATTTCTCTCTCCATTTTATTTCTGTTCTGATTAATAGAAAAAATGAGGGTTTCCAAAGGGAAGTGCAAATCAAGCTCCTTCGAAGCTGAAACATGTCGAACGAGTTAAAAAACTGCAGTTCAAGAACTTGATTCCACCTCTAGTTGCTGCAGTCGTCGCCTTATCTCCCATCTGCAACACCCCAGGTGCCCAATCCCACTAATACCACACAATTCATTGCTTCCATTATCTTATATCACTTGAACTGTGTTGATGGAAATGTTTCATCCCTTCTAATTTAAAATAGGAGTCGTAATCAGTTGTTCTGTGATAATGATCATCATTTGTAGGTTGCCAAAGTGAATTGATTACACTATCATGTGACAAAATTTATCTGTGATAGTTTTTATAATAATCAAATCAATGGGCTGCAACTGTTCTCCTTTAGAGGGCTCCTGAAATTTTAGAGGTTTTGATTATTGGAGGAGGTACAATAAATTGAAATTTACCAATAGATTGTTTTTCATGGATGCAGCTCTTGCACAAACCATTGATATACAGAGAGGGGCTACATTATTTCGACAAGCTTGTATTGGGTGTCATGATGGAGGTGGAAACATAATTCAACCGGTGACACTCCTTTTCCATTTCACCAACTACAGATATGATAATTTTTCCTTTAATTTCCTCTCTAATCCAGTGTTCCTTGTTCATTTCAGGGTGCAACACTCTTTACCAAGGACCTTGAAAGGTAATTCAGGCCAATTTTTTTGTTAATAATCAGCAGAATACATAGTAAACAATGCAAAGAAATCCACATGCTCTTGAATTAGATACCTTTCAATGCAATGAAGTTGAAAAACCTGCAACCTGCAACATTTTAGTACGAGTATTGCTTGATTGAATGATTGTGTTACAGAAATGGGGTTGTGACCGAAGACGATATATACCGTATCACATACTACGGCAAGGGAAGAATGCCGGTAAGAATCAACATAGTATTCAACATCCTTGCATATCAGTTATTAGTTATTACTTACTCACTGCTCTGATCCTTTCTCCAATGATATGTTCAAAGGGCTTTGGCGAGAGTTGCACGCCGAGGGGACAATGCACATTCGGTCCGCGACTGAAGGAAGACGAAATCAAGCTCCTGGCTGAGTTTGTGAAGGTACAGGCCGATGAAGGGTGGCCGAATCTAGCAAGTAATGGGGATTGATTTCTTGTTTTAGCTCAAACTATTGTAAAGGACAAAGTCCATGAATTTTTTTATTAATAAGTAGAGAGGTATTACACTTAAAGAAAATATAAATATTTGAACCCACACCAAATGAGATAATATAAACATTATCAACTACTTGACTAATTAATGAATCTCAAAGGACAAAAGATTAAGCTTAGTCTTAGATATGATAAATTAACTTCATTGGACCTATGTTAATTTGGGCTCCCATCATTTCTTGAGCCCATCATTACATTTTAAATGAGTTAATTTTCAGCGAAAATGATAAAAGAGTTTATAAATAAACTTGATTGTGTTTAACCTTTTAATTTATACTTTATTTCATTTATAATAAAAATGGAACAAATTTTGAGATTAGTTCGAGTATAATTGTGGATTTCTTTAAAAAAAATTAAATAATTTAAGATTTTGATTTTTTTATTTTAATATTATGTGTCTTATATATTAATAAAATAGTAATAATAATAATAATAAATTCCAAATCAAGTAAAAATATTAATAAAATAATTTAGATTAAATAAAAAATTATAATTTGCAAACTAAGTGATTAAATTGTAAAATTTTAAATTTTAATGAAAAAAATAGAACTGAAAAGATTATTAAGTGATGAATTGTGTAATTTACCCTTAAAATTTGAGATGAATGACCTTTACTCGTCATTATCATTTCCAAGGCACCGATTGAACTATTTGACTCTTTGGATAAATTATTACCATGAAGGAAGACAACACAACAAAAATTGTTTTTATTAATTTAGGGTAAATATAAGTAATATTTATTTAAAGATTCTTAATAATTTAAGATTAAATATTTATAATTTTAATATATATAATACTCCATAAACTCAAAAAATAATAATAATTTCTTAATCACTTTGATCAGTATGGACCATATCACTTATTAATGCTTCAACTTAATCTAAAAAAAATTGGCTGACCAAAGGACTAGACACCAATAAATTTAAGAAAAGTTTTTATACATTTTTTAATTTACAAGTTTTTTTATAGATGAATTTCAGGTTTGAGTAAAATTCAATTTGATTTAAAAATTTGACTTATATTATATATATATATATATATGATTTGACTCAAAAAATTAAAATAAAGTTTAAAAGATAAATATGATTCATCAACTTAACTAATTCAAAAGTTTTAACTCGAATACTCACTCATAATTCCTCCCACCCTTAATTCATCCATCATTTTAAGTCTATTTTTGATCAAATTTGAATCACATGCTCCTCTAATACAATAGAATATCTACTTAACTTAAATTCTTATTTTTTAAAAAAAATTACTTTTTTTGCAATTTAGTCATTAAACTTTGTATTTTATTCAATTTAATTTTTTATTTTTATTTTATTTAAATTATTTCATCACATCGATTCTTCTCCTTTATAGTGTAATCAATACATTTCTCAAAAAATACATTCTTTAGAAAATAAATTATAAATATGATTGTATAATTTTAGATGTTATTTGATTTATTAAATAATATTATAATGTAAAAATATATAAATAAATATATATATATATGGTTAGAGAAAGTGTTAAATTAGACCAATATAAACTATAATATTATAAATATTTAAAATTAAATTTGAATAGAAACTTGAAAACTCCTCTAAACTTGAAAACTTCTCAAATAAAGTTTGAATACTAAAATATGACTCGTCAACTAGATTAACTCAATTTTTTAACTCTCTTCAAATAAATTAGATCGAATACTCATCCCTAATAATTCCACATATTTTCATTTTATATATATATATATATATATATATTTTTTATATTTTTGCTTCTAACTCCCAAGTAAATTTAAGGTGATACATATCATTTAGATTATATTTTTTTAGAAAAAAATTTATTAAATATTTTCTTATGTATAAATTTTAAAATATTAGTATTTTTATATATAAAATAAATTACTATCAATTAATTGATTCTTAACTCAATTGATGTGGTTGTTTGATAATATTTAAGAAAATGTAAGTTCGAAATACTTACTGTATCATACCATTCATTTCAGAAATTTGGTAAATATGAATAGTTTAGATATTATATAAAATTATTATTAATAATAATCATTTAATAAGGTGTAAGCTAAAATTTCATAAAACTAATGTTGGAAGCACATATTCACATATATCAAGTTAGATGCGTCAAGGAATAAAAAGTATCATTGCCCAATTAAAAACTATCCAAGGTGCGCATATTCGTATTATATATATAGACCATCATTAAGTTCTCAATAATGATTTTGATCAACTTAGGAACATAATCACATTTTGTTATGGACCCCTAACGTAAACCATTTTTTAAATGAAGAAAAAATAATTTTCCTTTCTAAAAAAATATTATTAATATATATTATATATAGATCATCATTAAGTTCTCAATAATGACTTGATCAGCATAGAAACATAATCACATTTTGGATATTTAGTTTTTGAATATTTGAACTATTATAATTTAAATATCTGAAAAATTAATTAAAACATTGGTGTAAATATACTTTGGGTCCCTAACCATTTAAAAAATAAACAAAGTGATAACTCTCACACACAAAAAATAAAATATTCTTCAATTTTTTTAAAAAGTTATAAATATAATATAAAACATTCAAAAAAATATTATAAAAATACTATAAAAATTTAGAAATATCAAAAGTTAAATGATAAATTATAAATATAAAAATCCAAAATTTATAAAGTATTAAAATATTTTAACACTTCAATTAGAAATTCGACTTCCTCAATCTAGGTCTACTACTATTTATTGAACTTATTTTCAATGGGATCAACATTATATTAGAGTAACAACTAAATTCAATTTTTCTTTCAATTTTCTATATCAAACTGGTGTTTATTAATATTTTATGTTGAAAATTGAAGGTGATTTTGAGTTTTATTGTTACTGTAATGTAAGGTTGATTCCAGTGAAAATATGTTTAACAAATAATAGTAAACTTAGACTAACGAGAGATAATCAAAGACTTTTCAGATGGTTTATAAATATTTTAAATTTTTTATTCTCATACATTTATAATTTATCATTTTATAATTTATGATATTTTTTTACTTAATTTTTTGAATTCTTTATTGTGTTTTTATTTTTAATATTTTTAGAAATATTTTATAATTTTAATTAATTTTTAATTTCTTATTTTTTTTCTTAAAGATTAAATAAATCCTCGAACTTTCAATTAAAATCAATTGTGTCATATATAAAAAATCAACCCAACTCCTACGTCATGTCATCATTCACATGTGGATGCCAACATCAACACTGTAATAATCAAAGTTATTCAAAGGATAACATGATGTGATTAAATGACTTTGAAGACAAAATTGATGCAATTAAAAGTAAGAGCAACATTAATGATTTAGGTTTACTTCATAGACAAAATAAACGAAATCTAATATTTTCTTTCATTCGTACTGTGGTTGGCTGTCCCTTGTTCCCATATGTAATGGGGTAAGGGGGAGGTAAGATAGTAGGTTGCCCCCAACACTAGGTTGAGAGCAGCTTACGTAGGAGACCTCCAAATTAAGAAATGCCCTCCATGTGACTCGATCCCACGACCTCAAGATTAAGAACCTTGTGTTCTACCAACTAAGCTTTTCATTCGTACTGTGAATGTAACAAAATCTAATATATTTTACTTCAATATTATGTATGAAACTCACTCACTGAGAACAGGAAAGAAGATCCATCTAAAAATGTGATGCACAGCTTGAAATTAACCCTAAACCCAAATTCAAGAAGACAAATTTTATGAGTTCATATATATCTTTTAATTGGGAGAACTAAAGAGCAACCTAAAAGTAGACTTGTAATTGCTGAACCAGACCATTAGCCTAACCATGCATACATAAAAATCCAATACTTCCATCTAACTTTAATCCCAATGCCCTGGAATACTACAAAGAAAAAAAGGAAAAAAACTAAGATTTTGAGGTGTTGGTGCTGACAAAACCCTAGAGGAGAACATGGAAATGTGCAAATTTCTTTGATTATTGTATGAATTTCTATAAAAGTGCTTCCAAGATTTAGGCCATTGTAAGCATATCTGTGGTTAACTGCTCGTACTTTATAATGCAGGAATCAAAGTTCTAAAAAAAAAAAAAGATTCGGTAGGAGCTAGCAAAGGCCAAAGAGAGATAGAGACACATGCAGTGAGTCATATGGGACAACCTACAAATCCATTTCCCAATGAAAGAAAATTGTTTTACAGAAAAGGTTGAAGGGCAGAGGCTGACAAAGACACCAAGATCTGGTTCTACAACCATCAAACCTTGTTTTTCCATTATTCGATTTCAATCAACATAGGATCATTTCTGTATCATCTTGGTAAAAGGCTCATTTTTTTGTCTGCAAATTACGTATATGAATAGGGCTGTAAATGAGAAAGTCGAGTATGAGTATTGTTAAGCTCGACTCAAACTCGAAAAGTCTAAAGTTGAGCTCAGCTTGGAAAATTCGTGAGCTTAAAATTGTTAAGTTCGACTCGAATTCAAAATTAAAAAATGAAACTCGACTCGAGCTTGTAAAAATTTGAACTCGAAACATTCTCGGACTTAGCTCGAAGTTGAGCTAAGTGCAAGCTTGAACTCGAACCTGAGCCTTAAGTACATGAAAATCTTATATTGCATTTAAAAGAAATGAAATATAAATGTTAATATTATTAATCTAATTAAAAAAAAATAAAACTTTAATATATTGTTTTTTAAATTACTCGCGAACTTTTCGAATCGGATATCAAGTAGCCTATTTCAGCTCGTTAAGAACTTGAGTCAAGTTCGAACTCAAATCAAATCTATTTAAATTGAGTGTAGACCAAACTTTAACCACATCAAACTCAAATAACTTTAATCTATCTCGTATTTACTGCCCCTATCTTAGAAAAAAATTCTTATAAACTCGTGTGGAACAAACTTAAGGCATCCGGAAAACCCTATCTTTAAAGCAATACAATAAGCTATATTATCCACACAAGTGGGACCAAAAATAATAATAATAAAAATCCTTAATAAGTATATATATATATATATATATATATATATATATAAGAACTTAATAAATTAAGTATGATGTTTATATTGCTTTATTTTCAACCACCACAACACCTACCTTAATCAAATAAATTAGATTCAACAGTTTTAGCTAATCTACAAAGCAAAACCATGTGACCCTATCCATAATCACAACTGTTGTGTGGTCCTTCCCTTACGTTAGGGCTTTGTCTCTATGCCATTGTCAACCATGGAAGACATAAGAAACCGCCCAAAGCTAAAGACAAAAGGATTCCTCCAACCTCACTAAGCACATGACAGCCGACTTTGTGTTTCTCATATAAAGACGAGATTAAAATATTTATCTTTCGGTTTTAGTGTCATCTTTATACAAAATTAACTGGTCTTTTGCTTAGGGTAAACGACATTTTACTTGTCGACAAACCAAGCATGCATGCTTGTTTTGAACCATCAATGTCCAAGTTTTAGCCTTATGTCCTTTGGCCTTTGCTCCTATCCCCAACATAAATAAATAAATGCTCAACTTCTAATAACCAATTACTTTTATGGAAATAAACACTAGATTCTTTAAATAAAATTAAGGTTGGGTTTAAATTTTGATATTTACGTAAAGAACAAGTGGGTTGAAAAAGTCGCCCCATGTATATTAGATATTTGTAATATTCGATCTGAATTAGTCGATTAATATATCAAATACCGGGTGGTTATACCTAAAGAAATGTTCAACTACTCTTCTTTGAAGTTTGACCAATCATAGCTTAACATGTATTAACCAAATTACTTGCAACCCCTTTAAATATAGGATTCCACGTCAGTTAATGTCATGATTTAGACCGTGGTGTGTTCTGTCATCATACTAACTTTTGATTGGTTTAATGAAAATTTACTAGGGTGAGGACGAATCATCGGTAGATTTGTTTACTTTTCAAATATACTCTTAACTGGGTTGACCATTTCAGTTTATTCAGATTCATTGAGCAGTACACAAAGATTAACATATTCTATTATGAGTTTTAACTCTGGTATTCTAACTTGTTTAAAGTGTCCCACTGGTCCCTATTCATCTAATTAATTTGCTTGTGTGCTACTCATCATATTATGAAGGGGCAACAAGTCAGTGTCAATAGCTGTAAGGAAGGACCAAAGACCTCCATTAGATACTCTTCTGTGACACAATACAAGAAGAAAGCAAAGAGAGAGGGGGGGCATTAGATTATATATATAATCATTGATTTGGTACCTTAAAACATGCATGTGTCCTGCCCTTCCTTTCCTAAATCTTTAGGTCTATGGAAGGGGAAAAACAAATCCTTCTTCTTCTTCTATCTTTCCTGGCTTCCCTTCCTGGAAAAGGCAAAGGCGAAAGAAAATTATTCATTTGTTGCTGTTCTGGCATGTTGGTTTGAGAGGTTGAAGCTGCCAGCATGATCTGGTAATGAATCTAGATATCACTCGTTTTCTTCTTCTTTTCTCTCTCTTATGTATGTAGGTAATTAAACTGTATCTGTATTGGTGAGAAATATCCATAGTTAAGTAGATCGTATACCACTAGTTAGATTCATAGATACGGTTCGGCATCAGGTCATCCTGCAGCTTCAATCACTCACTCACCAACAAAAAAGCTTTCCAGCTAGCCATGGATATTTCAGATTTTTCTCTCTCACGAGTAAGACCTTCATTCCAGGTAACTCATTATATTCTATATATATACGATGATGACGACGACGACGACTTTCTTTCCCCGAATGATTTGGTGAGAAATTGCAGTCTCTTAAGGTTATGTAATTTTCTTAACCTAGTCTCTATTTCTTTATTGCTTTCACACATACAATCAATACTTTTGCAATTATGTATATATTACTTGCACATGAATCCACATGCACAAATCTTCCTGACAGAGAGGAAAATTAATATGACAGATCGGGATTAACAAGTAAAACAATATCCCATTCGCAAAGACAAGATTGTAAATGCATTAACATTGTGACAGTGATGTTAGGGGACCAGCTTGAGGTTTCGTGACCCACCAATTTTAACTCAATTCATTATAATATAGTACCATGATTAGTTATCTACTATATATCTATATGTATGTATAATGCAGTGAACCTGTGGATGTATAAATCCTGAATCAGAAACAATGGCATATAAACTTGGTGAGATGCTATATATTCCATGGTGTTTGAGATAAACTAGATAGCATGTGAATGAATTGAGTGAGTGTAGGGTATTATTTGATGTGGATCTCCATGTCTGAATTGGTCTTAGGAACATGATTTAGCTGAGTAAATACCTTATAATACGTATAAGATGCGTGATTTGATTTCTTGAAATACACTATAACTTAGGGTTTTACCTTCTTAAGGTTTGAATTACAAGTAAGAACTCAATCCAAAGTTCCAAAAGCTTTACTCTTGACGTTGAAGCCAAGTCTAGATGCCTTTTACTACACTTTCCAAAAAGATGGTTCTTAGCTTAGGGTAATATACTTACACAGGCTGTCTCACAGATTTCAAATGAAAGGTATATATAGACATGATAGTAGGGATGGATCGAGGGGGTTCGGATGTGGTCACATTCCTTGAAAATTTCAGATCCTCATATAATTTAGTTTTTTTAATTTTTTTGATGATTTAATTTTTCATCCCTTGAAAATTTGTAATTTTACACTCCTAAATTTTTAATATAATCTCCTAAGTTTGCACTCCTAATATAAAATCTTACGTTCTAAGAATTTATAATCATATGAAAAAAAAACTTAAATTTTAATGATACAATTTTATTTAAGATTTGAGATTAAGGATGGGGGGACTCAATTGAAGACATTAAGATTTGATTATTCATTTTTATTTAAATCAGGGATGGAGTATGAACTAAGCGACTTCGATGATTGCTATTATTCCTTAAGTTCTCAGGTCCGAGTACCATAAATGTCAAAGGTATGAGCCTTTAATGTCAAAAGGGTTTTGAGTTATCTTTGAACATATATTATCTCATATCTATCCTAGATTAATAAAAAAAATTCAAATATTATCCCTTGAAATATTTAAATTCTCACATGTCATCTAAGAAACGCCAGACATATGGTTGCTCTTTCTGCTTCATATACATATTAATGTATATATTTATATATCGCTAATAACATATTGTTTCTTTTATTCTTCTTTCTGCCCAAATGTTGTATTCTCTTTTTTAACTTATTTAAAATATAGATGCACACAGTTTAAATTACAATAAATTATTCTGTATTATTTGAACTCATCAAATAACTTACAAAAAAACTTAAGTAATTAACAGAAATATTATTTTTTTTGGAAGTTTAAAGTTTAAACATCTCTATGTCTGTAATGTATGTATTATCAATGATTAAAAATATATGTAAAATCACTCACTCGTTTTATTTTTAAAAATTTTATATTATTAAATATGATTTTTAAAGTGTTTCATTCTCTGCTTCTTCCAACTAATTAATGAATGAAATTAGAAAAAAATTGTAGTATAAGGGTTAAATAAAATATATGAAAGGGTCTTTGAACAACCACATATTACTCTGAAAATCATTATAAAATATTTTTACAAGATATTTTATTTTTCATAAATATAATTTTGTTCATTATTTTTCATAAAATATATGAAAGGGTCTTTGAACAACCACTTATTAAGTTTCTTTTAGTTGTTTTGATTTGTCAAAAATAAAGTTAAAATCATTTATATCAATTGAAATACTACGAAGATCATGACCGAGAAACGAGAGAAAATAATGACAAAAAATAATATTTTATACTTTTTCCTAATTTAATCTTAAAATATAATTTATTCTTAATTTCACTTATTAATTTATTGGAAGGGTAATACTGTTTTCTTAACAATATCAGATAAAATGACCAAAATAATTAATAGAATGAAACTTTAAAAATTACATTTAACTGTATGAACTTTAATAGATAAAATAAAAAGGGCAAAATTACTTCAACGTTTGTATAAATGGTATTTTGACTATTTATTTTATTTTTACAGATCATTTTAATCTCTTAACGTTTTAATTTTTGACAGAACATCCATGTTGGAAAGAAAGTATTAATTGACTAACGGTGAACACTGACTGACATATCATTTTCACATGTGTTTAATTATTGACTTGATATGTGTCATGTCATCAAAAGTTATGATGTGGCATGTCACTCACAATACGTGATACGTCATACTAGCAATCAAGCACATATAAAATTGGCATGTTAGTAATATATATTGATTGTTAGGCAACTAACAGTTTCCTTTTAAATGGAATATTTTAACAAAAAAATTAAAAATTAAGAACTAAAATATTCCAAAATAGTAGAATATAGACCGAAATAATTATTTGTATAAATATGAGGAATATTTTTCTGATTATGCTAAATAAAAAGACATTCAACTTGTTGCGGAAGACGGCTATCGGATAGAGCAAAATCGCAACTGATAATTTGAGAAAATAAAAATGAAGATAAAAAGAGACACAAAATTTACGTGAAAAACCCCTAAATAAAATGGGTAAAAACCACGGACAACGGTAGAAGAATTTCACTATGAGAAAATAGGAATTACAACCTCTCTCAATCTACCAATGAGAAAACAATGATAATTCTCTCTCGATAAAAAGGAGAAAACAACTCTCAAGAAACTCTCTAAATTCTCTCTAGTATTGGAAGAAAGCTAGAATGTTTTGGGATGATTTTGAAGCTATATGAGCTAGGGTATTTATAGTTGAAACTTAAGGACTAATCTTATAAATACCCTAAATTACAATGACTAAAATTAATTATCTCATTACTCAATTTCAACAAAAATTAGGTGCCTAATTTTTAACTTTGACAAAGCACCATTTGGTGCCTAATTTGGTGCCTAAATTATTTGGCTTTTAACAATCTCCCACTTGAAGATTTGATTGGAATAATCATATCTTCACACCATTCTTTCTACATTGTACCTTCATGTTGCTTACGTTTCTGACAAGCCACAGGAGGATCGACACCAGGTAAATTTATCAGCGTTGATCGCCTTCTTCATGAAATCTGCTATGTTGTCTTTGGTATGGATCTTCTGCATATCTACTGTCCCTTCTTCCACCTTTTCACGAATGAAATGGTACTGAACTCGTATGTGTTTTGTCCTTGAATGAAATGCTGGATTCCTTGCTAGATGCAAGGCGCTTTGACTGTCACAAAACAGAGAGACATACTCTTGATTGTGCCCAAGCCCCTCCAATAGCATCTTCAACTAAATTGCTTCTTTACTGGCTTGTGTAGCTGCTACATATTCTGCCTCTGTTGTGGATATAGCCACAATTGACTGTAATTTTGAAACCCAGCTTACAACTCCACCAGTAACTTTGAACACATATCTTGTAGTAGATTTGTTTTTATTCAAATCCCCTGCATAGTCAGAATCTACATACCCATTGATTAGTAAGTTTGATCCTCCATAACATAATGCAACATTTGAGGTCCCTTTGATGTATCTCAGGATCATCTTTACTGTATTCCAATGCTTTTTGCCTGGATTCGCCATGTATCGACTAACCACTCTCATTGCTTGTGCAATGTCTGGTCTTGTGCATATTCTAGCGAACATTAAACTTCCCACTGCTGATGCATACGGTACTCGAGACATCTACATCCTCTCTTTTTCACTGCTAGGACTCATACTGGAGGATAATTTGAAGTTAATAGGAAGAGGGGTAGAAATTGGCTTACAATCTTGCATGTTAAATCGTGACAAGATTTTCTTCAAGTAATTCTTTTGTGAAAGCCAAATCTTCCTATTGCTTCTGTCTCGATGAATTTGCATCCCTAGAATCTTGTTTGCTGATCCCAAGTCCTTCATTTCAAATTCCCTAGCCAGTTGTGCATTCAATTCTTCAATATGATCTTTGTTGGGTCCTGCAACCAACATGTCATCCACATACAACAGCAATATAACAAAATCGTTATCACCAGACCTCTTGAAATAAGCACAAGGGTCTGCATTAAGTCTGTTGTATCCAAGGCACATAATGAAGGAATCAAATCTCTTATACCAACACCTCGGCGCCTGCTTTAGACCGTACAGAGATTTGTTCAACCTGCAAACCAAGTTCTTCTTTTCGTCTTCTTCAAAACCTTCAGGTTGGAGCATATAAATCTCTTCTTCAAGATTTCCATGAAGAAAAGCTGTTTTAGCATCTAGTTGCTCTAGATGTAAGTTCCATGTAGCACACATTGTCAAAACTACTCGAACTGTTGTTAGTCGAACCACATGAGAAAATATTTCATTGAAATCAATACCTTCTTTTTGAGCATATCCTTTGACCACCAGTCTTGCACGATACCTCTTAACTTGATCGTCACCATTTCGCTTGATTTTGAAGACCCATTTGTTACCAATTGGATTCTTTCCTTGTGGTTGTGGCACAAGGTCCCATGTATTATTTTTATGAATGGCTTCGATTTCTTCTTGCATCGCCATCATCCACAGTGAAGCATCTGAGCTGTTTATTGCCTCCTGGTATGTTGATGGCTCACCGTCCTCTTTTAAAAGGCAGTATGCAATATTACCTTCTATAACATAATCTGAGTGCCAATTGGGACGTCTTCTCACACGATCTGATTGACGAGTTGTTGGAGCTTCAGAACTCTCTGGTTCTTATTCATCATGTGCTGGTTCTGCTTCGGAAGAATCTCATTCTTCAAACTCTTTTTCCACATGTATCTGAGTGGTCTATAACTTTTCAGCTCTATCATCGTCTTCTTTTCTTTGTAGTTTATCTTCTATAAAGATAACATCTCTACTAACGATCACTTTGTGGGTAGTGGGATCCCATAAGCGATACCCCTTTACTCCATCAGCATACCCCAAGAATTTGCATTTCTTGGATTTTGGATCCAACTTTGAAATTTCTTGGGAGTTGTACATCACGTACACTATACTTCCAAATATATGGAGGTTTGAATAATCAGCTGGTTTTCCAGTCCACATCTCCATTGGTGTCTTCAGCTCTATTGCAGTTGATGGAGCTCAATTCACCAAATAACAGGAGGTATTGACTGCTTCTGCCCATAATGATTTTTCTAGGCCTGCATCCTCAACATTGCTCTTGTTCTTTCTAACAAGGTTCTGTTCATCCGCTCTGCCACTCCATTTTGTTGAGGAGTGTTCGCCACTATGAACTGTCTTTTGATGCATTCTTTCCTGCAAAAGTCATCAAATTCTTCACTTGTGTATTCTCCTCCATTATCTGTTCTGAAACACTTGATTTTATTTCCAGAATCAAGTTCCACCTGCGCTTTGAAGTTTTTGAAAGTTGAAAACACATCGGACTTCTTCTTAATAGGGTACACCCAACATCTCCTGGAGTAATCATCAATAAATGAGATAAAATATTTTGCTCCGCCTAGGGATGTAACTGGTGCTTTCCATACGTCAGAGTGAACCAGTTCTAGAACACTTTTGCCTCTAGAATTTGATGTGTTGAATTTCAACCGGTGCTGCTTACTTGTTATGCAATGCTCACATAAAGCAAGTGATACATTTGTTAAGCCTGGAAGTAGCTTTTTCTCCACAAGGACTTTCATTCCTTGTTCTGACATGTGTCCAAGTTTCTTATGCCATAGCATTGCAGAATCTGAACTACATGAGGCAACAGAGGCTTTTGCTTCTAGCAATGTCTCTCCCTTCAGCATGTACAAGTTTGCAGCTATCTTTTCACCTTTCAGCACTACAAGCGCTCCACGAAACACCTTCATGATTCCTTTCTGTGTTTCAATCTTGCTAGCATTATTATCCAACAATCTGTAGGATAATAAATTTTTCTTCAGACCTTTCACGTGCCGCACATCTCGAACAACTTTAATTGTTCCATCATACATCTTCAATTTGATGGTTCCCATGCCAACGATCTCTAAGACATGATCATTGCAACTATACACAGATCCTCCTGAGACAGGTTCATAATGATGGAACCATTCTCTTCTTGAGGTCATGTGATATGTTGCTCCCGAATCAACGAGCCATATATCTGCAAATCGTTTTCTTCCTTCCACGGTGGTTGACGCTTCACAGCATAGAGCATCTCCATCATCTGAAGTGTTTGCGGTATTGCCTTGTGGATTGGAGTTTTTATTTAGACTCCAACAATCCTTCTTCAAGTGACCCTTCTTTCCACAGTTGTAACACTTTAAATTCTTCTTGCTTTTCGACTTCGATCTACCATGTTTGTGACTGTTGCTTTGGCCACGTTCTGTTGATCTCCCTCTCATCGTTGTCATCGTTGTCAATGCTTCTGCTTGTTACAGATTTACTTGTCTGTCTTTCTTGTTCTTGCGCCGATTTTCTTCTTGTAGAACAGCAGCTGCAACGTCATCGAAGACTAGACTGGTGACATTACTGTTTGTCAAGTTGATGATGAGTTGATCATATGAATCTGGTAGACTTTGAAGTAGAAGTTCAGCACGTTCTTGTTCTCCTATTTTACAGCTTAAGGATGTAAGCTGAGAAAATAAAGTGTTCAGTGTATTTAAGTGCTCCGTCACTGAAGTAGATTCTGGCATACGGAGAGTGTACAATTTTCTCTTAAGGACAATTTTATTGTGCAACGATGTGGCCTCGTACAGTTTGGTGAGATGATCTCATATCTCCTTAGTTGTCTTCTTCTCCTCGATACTTGACAATACTTCATCTGCTAATGCTAGATGAAAGTTTGCCATAGCATTTCCGTCCATTTCGATCCATTTGTTGTCGTCTGTGAAATCTACTGGTCTTTCGCTGATAGCTGCTAGACAACCGTCTTTCCTCAGGATGGCCTTCATCTTCAATTTCCACAATGAGAAATTTCTCCCATTAAACTTTTCAATATCAAATTTCGTTGACATTGCTTCGTTTACGGATAGCTCCCACTATTTCACTATCGTGAATAGTTCTCTGGAACCTTCAAAGAATGGGTAATAACTTCTTACTTTCTTATGTTGGAGGATCCACCTTTTGGTGGCAACCACAAAGACAATAAGCAGATATTACACACTCTAATCTAGCTCGGATACCAATTGTTGCGGAAGACGGCTATCGGATAGAGCAAAACCGCAACTGATAATTTGAGAAAATAAAAATGAAGATAAAAAGAGACACAAAATTTATGTGGAAAACCCCTAAATAAAATAGGGTAAAAACCACGGGCAACGGTAGAAGAATTTCACTATGAGAAAATAGGAATTACAACCTCTCTCAATCTACCAAGGAGAAAACAATGATAATTCTCTCTCGATAAAAAGGAGAAAACAACTCTCAAGAAACTCTCTAAATTCTCTCTAGTATTGGAAAAAAGCTAGAATGCTTTGGGATGATTTTGAAGCTATATGAGCTAGAGTATTTATAGTTGAAACTTAAGGACTAATCTTATAAATATCCTAAATTACAATGACTAAAATTAATTATCCCATTATCCAATTTCAACAAAAATTAGGTGTCTAATTTTTGACTTTGACAAAGCACCATTTGGTGCCTAAATTATTTGACTTTTAACAAAAATTACTTCAACTTTTGTATAAATGGTATTTTGACTATTTATTTTATTTTTACAGATCATTTTGATCTCTTAACGTTTTAATTTTTGACAGAACATCCATGTTGGAAAGAAAGTATTAATTGACTAACGGTGAACACTGACTGACATATCATTTTCACATGTGTTTAATTATTGACTTGATATGTGTCATGTCATCAAAAGTTATGATGTGGCATGTCACTCACAATACGTGATACATCATACTAGCAATCAAGCACATATAAAATTGGCATGTTAGTAATATATATTGATTGTTAGGCAACTAATAATTTCCTTTTAAATGGAATATTTTAACAAAAAAATTAAAAATTAAGAACTAAAATATTCCAAAATAGTAGAATATAGACCGAAATAATTATTTGTATAAATATGAGGAATATTTTTCTGATTATGCTAAATAAAAAGACATTCAACCATGCTTTACATGTCAATTTATTTATTAAGCCTTTTGAAGTCATCGTTTACGAATCTTCTAAATTTATTGCATCACTTAACCGGCCCTGTGTTTGGTTTAAAAAAACAAAAGTATTTTTTCATATGTACTTTTTAGAAAATATAAAACAATGAACAAAATTTGTTTAGTTAGAAAAATTAAAATGTCTTTTAGATAATAAAAATGAAAAATATGTAAAAGTTAAAAAAAATAAAAATGTGTTTCTATTGCTTCTTTGTAAATTGAAAATTTTGAAAATAAGATAATTTTTTATTTTTGATCGGGTAAGGATTAACAACTACAATTCAGGTTTGGCCTAGGCCATTACATTCAAGTTGGATTAACGCGACCATTTCCTCCGGGGTTCCATATAAATGTAAGGATTTCTTTTATTTTATTTCTCTCGTCTATTATAAACAGTTTCGACACCGAATATATTTTTTTCTACTTTTGTTATAGGAAAAATTTTATTTTTATTTATTAAATATATTTTTCAAATTTGTAATTATTGAAATTTAGTAATATGGTGGAACCCATCTCTCTCTTTTTTGGTACATTGATTTAATAATTGCATCGTTGAAGTCCCTCCAATGGTCCCTTTTCCATTTTTCATAGACCTTTTCAATTCCATTTCTCATATTATATGACTTGTTATACCAATATTAAATCATAGCTTTTATCAAATACATTTGAAGAAAAAAGGCCTAAGAATGGAGTAGAAGAAACTGAATATTACAGAGCATTTTCCAAAACAGATTGGGTAATGACACAAGTTAAGAGTTAATACATGACACGATGATTGTTGAAATAATTTGTATTGCAGTAAAATAAAAAATTAACAATGATGGGATAGAATAAATTGAACAAAAATAAAATAAAAAGATTAGATCGTGTCATAGATAAATAATTATCTTAGAAACAAAATTATCATGAGACTGAATGATTGTTTTCTGAAATTAACATGATCCTTCAAATCGTACACCCAAAATTTAAAACGAAACAAGTGATCAGAATTTTACACCCTACTACTTAATTAACTTAAAGAAAGATTTGATTTGTGATTCATAGATACAATTCACCTGGTTAGTGTAGATTGGTGGTTTTCTAATCATTGAAATGTGAAAAAAGAAGATAAGATGTGGCAAGTGGAGAGGGAGAGAAGATTTGGTATAAACTTGTAGAAAGGTGATTCTCTTTAGCAAAAATGGCTATTAATACTGTTTTGGTAGGCCATGTAAAGCAAATATAATGGAAAATGGCACATCAAAGGGGGGGAGGGAACAAAAGGGCAAAATTTTCACTATTTAGATAAAACCCATTAAAAAGAGAAAAGTAAAAGCGGTAATGATAATATTAAAAAGGCAATTTTGAGGGCTTTTATTTCTACCCCATCTATGCCCCACGCCTATTTTTTATCTTATACTAAATGAATCATCTTTAAATCATAGCCCCAAAAATCTTTTAAAGTATCAACAAAAATAAATGATTAAAGATAAAAGGCTTAATTAATTAAATAAATAAGAGTTTAAATTATACATTTTATTAAGTTTATAGTTTTTTTTTCATTTAAAGTGAGTGTTTAACATTTTTTTCGTTACTATTTTATGTGTCTTATCATTATGATAGTTAAAAAAATCTATTAAAAATTAATTAACCAGTCAATGTTTGACATGTGGTCTAATTAACCATGATTCTCAGATCTCTAAAATCCTAACTCTCTAATTAAGTTTAGAGATTTAGAAGATTTAGACGACGATATCTAACCAACAGTAAATGTCCAGCTATGGGTTGATGGGTGTTTGACGACGATGATAGAAATAGATGATGTAAAAGAATTAAAGATTAGGAGATTAGGTATTTGAGATTTAGGGACTAAGGGAAATTAGGGTTTGAAATTGAAAATATATGGATTTAGATACCTTTGTCGTCACCTAACTGTGTTGGAAGCTGAGATTTAAGCATGGTGCAGGCAGCTGCATTTTGATGCAAAACTTGGTAGAGCGCAAGACAGTTGCATTGGTGCAAAAGTTTGTGCAAGGTGTTTCGGTCATGTTAGTGCAAAAGTTGGTATATGAGATTTCAATCGGTTAACAACATTAGAATTTCGATCGATCGGTAGTGTTGGGGTTTCTAACATTAGAATATTTTTGGATTTAAAAAAAATAGGATATGACACAACTGTTGGAAGTGGCTAGACAAGAAAAGTGTACAATGAATCTCTGTTCTAAAAGATAAATGTTTTTGTTTAAACAAATCTTCCATGTAAATATGTAGAGAACCTATATATCCCTCCTGAGGCATTGTAACTATTCGTCCTTTACAAAATATTATTCGTAACTTTGTTTACATGTTTGAAGCATAATAGAATATGACATTACTGTCAGAGTACGTAGACAAGAAAAGTCTGTAGAAAATCTATAAATTTTAAAAGCTATCATCTTTCAAACTAATAAGCTATTAGCTATAAAACTTAAGTTGCTCACTTTACTATGAAACATTTTATGTCATTGTTTATTATAATGGAAATTTTTTGAACATGTGCTTCAAAAGAAACATTAAACTTGACAAGTAGAATAAGAAGATTTAAACAAAGATCCAAGTAGACAAATAGAAGACTTTCTTCATTGCATTTTAGATTCCCATCAACATTATTTTCAAAATTATATATAAAGATTTATCTAAACAATGATGCTTTCACAGGATGTTAACATATATACAATGTCAATTCTGAAGTTAATATGGAGCTATACGCAGAATTTATCGAGGTTGACACAGATGTTTCTAGTTTTTATGCGAAAGTAGTGGAGAAAGATGATACGTAAACGAACCTATAGCATTGTATGATGATATGTACCGCAAACAAGAAGAAAAAGCTCAAAAGATTGAACAACTCAACATAACTTCTAACGAGTTTACAAATTATAATGATTAAAGTTGATACGTAAGAGTTGTGTATTTAGAGTTCATTGCATGTTTGTCATTTTCCTCTCCTTACATCTATAAAAGGAGATAAATCTATGTAATGTGGCAATGTTATCCTTCACTAATGAAATTATCTTTTATGTCTTCTCTCCATTGTCATTGAGATAATTTTGCTTGATCTTTAGATTGTTGTTTTAACGGATATCATAAAATATATAGCTGAGTATTGTACTTCTTAATTTTTAAATTTTTATTTCGTTTGGAGAACCTTCTGAGAAATTTGTAACAACGAATTCATATTTGAAATTATTTATTTGTACAATTACAGTTGTCAACCTTGGTCATCAAACACATCTTACTTTATTAAATGTGCAATTGCTTGTAACCATGATTTTATATTCATAATTATTTTCTTGCACAATTATGATTGTATGCATTTCTCTCTACTCATGTCTATTTTCTTCTATGCGTCAACCATAATTATTTTTTTAATATGATATTTGCTGCAAATAATATCTATGCACTGTATAAATGGAGATGCAAGAGTGTTTTTCTATGCTACTTCCATATGTTAAGCATGCCTTATAATTGCTTCAACAAGCTTCTAATCGAGGTTGGTCGAAGCAACATGCGTATTAAGTCTTCATTTGTTATGTATAAGGGACCAAGACCTTGAGGGTTCTTGAGTTTTATCTAACCTCGATATTGTATCGTCGATAAGTTATTGAACGTATGTTCTCAAATTTAGGGCTTACATTCCTCTAATTATCAACGCAATATATTTGTATGTGTTTTAAGACTAAGATTTACATTCCCAAAAATTATAAAATCCACATATAATTAGAAGGATAAATTATCTATTTAGTCACCCATCTATTATTTTACTTTTTTTTGGTCATCTTATTATTATTATTTTTAATATCATACTTAACATTACATTTTATTTCTTTTTTAGTTATCCACAATTAAAAGATTAACGGCGATGTTGATGTGGTATTTTTAATTTTTTTTTCACTTAATTATTTTTTTATTATTTTTTAACAAGATGAAGAAGATTGAAATTGAATATGAGCCCCTCTAAAAGAGGATCACACTTGTTTTGTGTAAGTAGTTAGGTGTTTAATAATGTTCTTTTGATGCATTTATTAGATAGTTTATTAAACATAATAAAGAAAATAATTTACAAGCAAATTTATTTATTTTTGGTTTGTTCTTACAATTCATTTATTTTTTTATTTTTTTTATTAGAGGTCTAATTCCTATATTCGCCCCCATGCTACTGAAATCTTAGAAACGGGTTTGATTCGATGCACAGATTATTATTAAAAATGTATTTTTAATATCTCTCAGGATTTTTTATTATTTATTTATAAAATCCCAATATTAAAATAGTTCCTCTGCAATTCAATATAGCAGTATCAGGCTATCAGCTTGTAGATTTTGTTTGTGGCCTTCACTTTCTCTCTAAATTAGAGCCATCTTTCATTTCCCTTCAAGAGGAGCTTCAAATCTTGCTAAATTTAGAGCCTCTTTTTCTTACACACGGATACAATTAGAATAACACCGAATGACAGTTTAATAATCACTAGGGCATGAAGCTCCCAGAAGGGATTGACTTGGGATTGACTTTTGAGTCATCCATCCCAGCTCCACCATTGTTTGTAGGTGAGTTTTACCTTAATATATGCTCAGGATTCTCATAAAAGGTCATATCTTTATTTGGGTTTCCTTCTAAAAATTACTCTCAATATTCTATCCGTTCTTTTGAGCTCTTTTGGGGTTTAATATGTTGAATTGGTGCTTTTTAGCTTTCTGGGTTCGGATTAGTCCATTATTATTCTGCTCCTAAAATACCCATATTCCGAAGGTTCAATTTTTGCAGCACTTTTCCCGACATCCTCCTAGAAATGGGTATTTAATTCGGTTGTTGGTTTTCTTTCTGTACGGCTATCTAAGCTATCATCCTGTTCCTGTTAGTCATATTTTCTCACTCTTACATTTTTCTTCAGCTTGGGGAGGATGATATATCATTGTTCTATCTGGTTGGCTTTCAATTTTGAAAATACCCTTGGAAGAATTTTCTTTCCTTTATGATCATTGGACATTAAATATAATGATGTCCTGTCTTTCGTTCTATTAATGTTTTTTTATTGCATTATTGAATATTTTTCAATATAGTTACTTGTTCTATCAACGTTTAACAATTTGTTGACTAGGATTGGCGTTTCATGAATTTGTTTTTATTAGTATAGTCTCCATGTAAGAGGTGAGAATCTGAGAATGCACAGCTCTTTATTTTTCCTTTTTATATGATTTGATCTTTTCTGTTTGCAGTTAGTCTGATTTGCCATTTAGCTACACTCGTTCTTACTCGGCCTTTATGGAATTAACAGAGTTAGTATGATTTACTTATACCTGTTTATCTATTTTAATGATATCAACGTTATCTTCTTTTGGTATTCTAAATTCAGTATCGGATGTAATCAAGAGTAAGTATTGTATATGTTCATTATCATGTTTATTCTTTGGTTTGCTTTATGTTGCTAAACTATTCATTTAGTTTTGAGTCAAATTGAATTATTATTTAGGGGAGCTGAAAGATGGAAAGGACCAGATTGGATTTAAGATTTCATCACTCTGGATCAACAGAATCAGTGGAATCTGCTTTAGATTTGGAAATAAACTTCTGCAATCATCTTAATCTGCCTTCATCAAGTACTTCTCCTCTTCAGCCCCTTGCATCTAGTGCTCTGCATTCTGAGAGCAATGCTGCTTACTTCTCATGGCCTACTTCAAGTCAATTAGTTGATGTGGCAGAGGATAGAGCAAACTATTTTGGAAACCTACAGAAAGGGGTCTTGCCAGAAACTCTTGGACGGTTGCCATCAGGACAGCAAGCAACCACCTTACTTGAGTTGATGACCATTAGAGCATTTCATAGTAAAAAACTGCGTAGGTTTAGTCTTGGAACAGCAATTGGGTTTCGTATTCGACGGGGTGTCTTGACGGATATACCAGCTATTCTTGTCTTTGTTTCACGTAAAGTTCATAGGCAATGGCTTAGCCAGTTTCAATGTTTACCTACTGCTCTTGAGGTAAGTTTAGTGGTTCTGGCTTAATCTCTTTTGCTGAACCACTATGGTTTCTTTCTTTAAGTTTTTCTTGTTTGGTCTCTGCTTGCTTTAATGGGAGGTTGTTGCAGGGAAGGATTGTTCTTGGTCTCAAGCTATATTAAACTTGTTGGTTTTCATATTATCCATAGTGGCTGATGTGATGCTAGAATGTTCTCGAGAAGTCTTCAAATTCATTTCAGATTTTACTAAAAAATGTAATGTGTTGTTGATTGTTTTGGAAGTTCCTAAACAAGTATATTGGATCTAAGCAATAAATTTTCAGATGTAAGGCTAACTTTCCTGAATTAACCTATTTTGTTTGGGAAGTTAAAATGTTCATTAAATACTGGTCAGGGTCCAGGAGGCGTGTGGTGTGATATAGACGTCGTGGAATTCTCATATTATGGTGCACCTGCTGCTGCTCCCAAAGAACAATTGTACACCGAGCTTGTACATGACTTGAGGGGAAGTGATCCAATCATTGGTTCTGGTTCACAGGTAATTGTTCTTATTAAAGTGTGTAAAAATTGGTGTTTGATGCGCATGCATAGAAACGCAATACATAAAATTTATGCATTGACAAAAGGTCAAATGAAAAGGGAATTTGTGGTTAACAATTTTTCCTTATGGGTTGACCAATCTGGTGACATTCTCCTAGCAAGCTTTGTTTTTTGTTTCTTGGATATGTTTGCCATGCACAAACACACACACGTATGTTCTGTGATTAATGTTGAACACTTTACAAGTACTGTTACCCTTGGCTGTTATTGGATTGGCTAATCGACTCATCCAGTTAGTTGGTACTATAAACTGGTGGCGTTATTTGATTCCATCAAACACTTTAGCTTTTATTTTGAGGGAAAGAAAGGAAAAACCTCTTTCATTTAACTCCAGAGATACCTATAGAACTTGAAAAGCCACAGGCTAGGTTTGGATTATTAATCAGAAGATGGAACTCTGCTAAAATATTGTCCTAACCCAGTTTCATTGAAGTATAACGATTATCTGTTTTTTAAAATAATATCCTTGTCAACTTTTCATAACAGTATAAAGAATAACAAAAAAGAGATAAAAGTCCCGTTTGGTATTTTAGAAACAATAGTGTGAACAATCTGTTGAAACTAATGGTAGAATTGGTTTCCGCTTTGTTCTTTTTCTGAGCACCTACCTTGCATTATTCCTCCTCTGGATGAAATAAAAAGAGTATCATCTCTGTCAGCTTCATGTGGCGATAATTGTACGATCTATATAACATGCACCATCATTTGGCACTAATAATACATTGATAGAGAATCCTGTTTAAGATTTTCAATTTTTCAACCACTTGTCGTAAAAAGTTCTTTTATGCTATGCCATCTCATACTCTAGTTTGTGGTATGATGTGTTGATGACCTATTATCAGTGTGGGGAAAGGATCCTCATTCCTAAAATAAAAAGTCACACTAGTATAATTTATTTCCCTAATAACTATTTGAGTGTATTCTGTATAATTGCCCAAAGCTATAATTTGTTTGGCCATTTGAAGTTGCTAATATACATGATGGTATGTGGAAAGGTTAACTGTCAGTTCTATTTTACAACATTTGCTAGAAATTTGATTATACAATAAGCAGTTTGAATTGCAAGTATTAGTGAAGTACGGAAGCCGTTTTGCTTTTATATACGCTACAATTGTGACTGAATCATCATATATGTAAAGACATTTCAACAACATCAGTCTTGTGTTCTTCATTCTAGAAATGTTCGTGTCTTTTCTCTTACATCATTTGTATTTATTTTCAAACTCACTTCCTAATCTTTCTAGGAGAGCATTAAGACTTGCAACATTTCTTGTAAAAGTGCTGGTAATAGGACTTCGTCTGAATAACTCATTTCTTTAGAGAAAAAGAGTTATCCCTCTCACACTTGGCCTGAACTTTTGAGAAATGGATCCCAGCTTTTAGTTATACCATTTAAACCATTCAGCTACTTCCTGGCACGTGTAGGTTGCCAACCAAGAGACCTATGGAACATTGGGTGCTATTGTAAAGAGCCGAACTGGAAATCGTCAGGTAGGTTTCCTCACAAATCGGCATGTTGCAGTTGACTTAGACTACCCAAGTCAGAAGATGTTTCATCCTTTACCGCCCAGCCTTGGGCCTGGTGTGTACCTTGGTGCTGTAGAGAGGGCAACCTCATTTATCACAGATGACCTTTGGTATGGAATCTTTGCTGGTATAAATCCAGGTAATGCAGTTCCAATTTCTTTGTTTGCCTCCAAATTTCTGCAAGAAAATTCATTGATCATTGCGTCGGAATTTTAAGTGGAAAATAGATAAATTGAATAAAAATCAGACCAGGATGCTAGGGTCAAGTGTATGAATTTCAATGAAGATTTAGAAGGCTTTAGAATCATGAAACATACCATGTTAAACTTTACATTTGTGCTAATGGATGTTCCATTGCTTCCCGACTCCCTTACATGTCACATCATCACGGTTTGGTCCTCCTGCAGAAACGTTTGTGCGAGCAGATGGGGCTTTTATTCCGTTTGCTGATGATTTTAATATCAACAATGTAACTACAACTGTAAAAGGAGTCGGTCAGATCGGTGATGTTCATATCATAGACTTGCAGTCTCCAATTAGCAGTCTCATTGGAAGGCAAGTCGTCAAAGTGGGAAGAAGCTCTGGATTGACCACTGGGACGATAATGGCGTATGCTTTAGAGTACAATGATGAGAAAGGGATATGTTTCTTTACCGATTTTCTCGTTGTTGGTGAGAATGAGCAGACTTTTGACCTTGAAGGTGATAGCGGAAGCCTCATACTTTTAACAGGTCAGAATGGGGAAAAGCCACAGCCTGTTGGGATAATTTGGGGTGGTACTGCTAATAGAGGTCGGTTGAAACTCAAAGTTGGCCAACCCCCAGAAAATTGGACTAGTGGAGTTGATCTTGGGCGTCTTTTAGACCTCCTTGAACTCGATCTCATCACAACCAATGAGGGGCTTCAAGGTATGTATTCCCAAGACATCCATTATTATTATTATCATCTTCCCCCAGTTTGTTGCTCTCATGTCGGTTCTTTATTATCAGTGCTTAAGAATACTTATTTGGCTAAAGGACTTTAATTTGAGCCAAAAAAAATTAAATGTTGAAACGAAAGTAATTGTTATCTAATTATATAGAAATGACAACTACCCTACATTGCAAGTTCAAAGAAATATGAAAAAAATAAATACAATAAAACACTCACTGGAAGACGATGCATAAATAGATGGTATTGCATTTGGTCTCTTTATTTGGCCTTTTACGCTCTCTATTTTCTGCTGTTATTGACACAGCTGCTGTACAAGATCAAAGAAATGCTTCTGCAGCGGCGATCAATTCTACCGTCGGGGAGTCTTCTCCCCTGGTCCAGGTTGCATCCAAAGATAAAATTGAGAACTTTGAGCCTATTAATTTAAATATCGAGCAAGGACATGTAATACCGGTCATGTGTACGAAGTATCAAGCTGCAGGTAGCGTTGAAGCTGCTCCTAATGTGGAACACCAGTTTATTCCAAGTTTCAATGTGAAGTCTTCGGTTCATGGTAATAACCGACAGGAAAACCTTGAGTTCAAAAGTCTTTCAGCATTACGAAATGGATCAGATGAGGAGATTTATGTTTCACTGCAGTTAGGCGAGCCTGAAGCAAAGAGAAGAAAATATTCGGATTCCTTGTGTAGCATCAAAGACTCGATGTAAAAGAGTTTCACCAATCAAGGCAAATTGCTTGGAGATATCATCTTACCAGAAACAATCAGTTCAGACAATTATTCCTGTCATCACTTCAAAAAAACAATGGGGCTTCCTTAAAAAGAACCAAACCATGAAACTGTTGGGGAGTTATCATTATTACCCCGCTCGAATCTTTTGGTGTAGGAATTTGTTATACGGTCTTGGTTGAAAAAGATGGTTAGGGAGTAGCTATGCAAAATATTTCTTTGATGACTGTTTGTGTGGAATTGGTGTACCATAATAAAGCACTCCAAAAGTGGCAACTATGAGCTGCAGTTAAGTAGAAACATTGAATAAAAATGTCATATTTGAAGTATCTATTAGAAATGTTAACCTAATACACTTCAAAAGTTGAAGGCTTTTTAGAAATTACAATAGCTGCATGTAAGATTTCTATTGATAAAGATTTTGACACTTGTGTAACCACTTATGTATCATAATATCAAATGTTAAAAGATTAACCTTGTATTTTAAGTCGATACCTAAATGGTAAATATAATGTAGGATTAATTGAAAGTTATGTAACACTAGTATTCGCCAACTTAAATTCATCAAGGAACTCATATTCTAGCTTCTTTTTATTTATTAAAATATGTTAATAAAGTTTAGGGATGTCAATTAAACGGGACGAGGGGAGATATAGTGAGTATAAGGTCATATCCACCTGTTCCCACCACCTACTGTATGTAGGTCTAATTTTAAATTTTTTTATTCTCGTCTCACCACTCGCGAAACTTGTATCCATCATTGTTTAATTGAACGCGAAGTGGGAGCAAGTACTACAAAATCCGTTCCATTAACATCCCTAATAAAATTCATTAGACATAATGAATTCACTTAATTGGTTTGTATGTTTTTTTTAAAAAAAAAGTACAAATAGCTAAATTAATGTACATCCAAAGGAGAGATGCTATGCTTCATGCAAACAACCAAACAGAATGGTTCCCTAAAGCATATTATAAACACAAATTTCAAGTTTCACTACTTGTGATTTGCGACACAAAGAATGTACATCAAACAGATGACGCTGTTCTTGAAAAATGAGATAAAGCATCTTCAAACTGTCCATCGTCTTGCTTCTCGGAAATCAAGCTTGGCGGCACATATGATCTGAATATCTGTTCCATGTTCGGAGTTTGCTTCAACTCTTGGCTGGCAACTTCGAGAGCCGTGTGACAAAACGCGTCATAGAACTTCTTTCGACAGACATAGCAGAAGATCAGAGACGATATCGGTAGCAGAAACAGGATGGGAGTGTAGTAGAATTGGGACACCCCAAAGTAACCCACCATTGTAACTTGGTATAACAGCAGGGCGCCAATGATCCTGTTATGCATGTGAGGCCACATTCTTCCGTAGCTCTCGTATGCCGGGACGTAAACTTTGATTGCCTGTTATTCGATGTTCATACAACTTTTCTTCACTGTTCTTCCTGGATGCATTTAGTTCAAAGAGTTAAAAAGTGATGTGTTACCTGATTCCGAAGAACAAGCCAACCCAAGGCGAAGTAAAGCACTCCGAATGGGATGATCACAGGAGCTATAACCGAGTAGCAGAGAACAATGGTGATGACAAGCATGTCATTAGGAACTCTAGTGGCATAGCTAATATCTCCAGGAAACCAAGCTTCTCTAATCTCTGCTTCCGTCTTGCAAAGATATTTCCTCTTCAGATGATATATGATTAGAGGAACTATTCGGGAGAGCTCGAGTCCATAACCGACGAAGAACCTGCGTACCAAAATGTTAATGACCATGAATCGAACATCAAGAGATCACAAAATACACAAAGGCAATTATGCTTACTTTAGAGCCACAAATGTGAGGAAGAAAGTTGCATTGACAGGGAGGCTTTTAGCCAGCAAAGGAACAAGAGAGTTAGGATCTTTCTCAATGCTCTTCATTGTCCTAAACAAAGTTCCACCAATAGTAACACCAATGAAAACATTCAACACACTAAAATAAAAATATTTTCCGGACGCCGCCCTTATTACATGGCTGCCGGATGGAATTCCCTCCATCTTGGATAGAAACAAAAGGAACATAGGCAGTAAAGCTAAAAATATGATGAGTGCAAGCTGAGGAAGATATGCCTCCAACACTGTCTTAATTTCGACCCGATCAACAATTGGCTTTAAGAATGGAAAAAGTTTTCTCAGATTCTCAAGGGTTGTGATTGCAGATATGAAACCAATCGGAATTATATAAAAAACTATAGTCAAAAACACAACGACGTAAACGATATATTGTCGAACTATCCTCTCGAAGAACTTGATAGTCAGATTGCTCCATATAAGTTGTCGCGGTTCGGGAGCTTCCTTTACCGTCCATTTATCAACCATTTGAGCATGTAGGCTCTGAGCAGCCAAGGCTGCAGTTACCCTGTCGGTAAAGAAAACCAAAGCAGATCCGAGCTGCTTTTCTCGCAGGGTCACCTTTTGTTCAGCTTCCAATTTTTGTGTCAGCTCTTTGATCTTTTCATTATAGTACTCAATACTGTCAACCTGTTTACCACAAAGGCCAAGGAAGCCGGTTTTGTTGGTCGGTCTCGTCGAGCTGCCTTCGTATATCGCTTCAGCTCGTGCAAGCTTCTTTCTGTATCCTTCCAATTCTCCCCATATTTTGTCAACCTACACAAACATACACAATGCCAACATATGATCAATCAATGGCCAAGAAAGAAATGAAGTGGTAACTCAATTGAATTACCTTCTTGTTGTTTGTAACCACAAGTGATCTGTAGAATGTATCAGGATAGATCGATTTAAAATATGAATCGACCTGATCCTTTCGAGTTCGACCTGGAGCGACATCCGGCAAGTCTTGAACAAGAACAGCAAATTGCTCAGGTCTCACTTCAGAAGACATTAATGCATTAGCTCTTAGTGCAGAAACATGTTTATAAGCCTTCCATGAAAGGACATAGGTAACAACAGAAACCCAGTACACAGCTATCAAAAAAGCCCACAACTTTGGACTCTTTTCCTGCACAGATCAAAACGAAGCTCATCAGTAAAGGTTGGGGTTTACAATGTTTTTGATTTCCAGTTATAACTTACTTCAATATTGGCCATCGACAACTTGTCAAGGTCATTGAAAGTCCCTTTGCTTGTTGTAGTATTTCCGTTCTTCCTTAAACCATCATCAGTTGCAGCAATGGGTAGAAGAACTGGAAGCAGTACAATTCCAGACAAAACCAATACTCCTAGCACTGGCACAAGTTCAAAAGCAGAAAATTCAGAATACATATCGAGTTGAAGAACACAACAACAACAAAAACAGCAAGACCTGTGCTCAAGAAGACGAAGTAGACGGCGGTGTCAACACCGGACATGTTGATAACATCTTGTTCGGTAGAAGACAAGGCTTCCCTTATCCAAGAGAAAGGGTTCCGAGTCCTTGAACCGCCTTCACACGGTTCCAAACCTTTTAAGATCCGATTGGGATAGTACACCACGGCGTTCCCTGGCTTTGCGGAAAGCCAAGCAAACAGCAGCATCAGAAGTATGAATAGTATAAAAGATGTGCCCAAGGACGTCAAAAAAGAGCTGAATTCCATCTGGGTTTTCGCCAACAACTTGTACAAACAGCTTCTTTCCTTGATTAATCTTTATGTTTTCTCTCACTCTTTATGTGAACTGAGAGAATGAGATGTAGAGTCTAGAAGTAGAGTAGTTGCCGTTAAAATGGTTATAAAGTAAACCGTTGGAGAAAAAAAGAAAAATGAAGAGGCAAGTATTTATAACAAAATAAAAAAAAAAATTAAATATTTTGGCATTGATCGATTGATTTGAATGATACAAGACTAAACTCTTGTATCAAAAACTGGTAATTTATACAAATCATTGGGGTTAATTTTATTATTATGCCAATAAAGATTATTATACAGTAAAGATTAAAAAACTAAAAAAATAATAACTAAAATGATAATTTATACAAATCATTGGGATTAATTTTATTATTATGCCATAAAAATATCTAATTTTTTTTTACATGTACGTCAATCTACATTTGTTTCACTGTTACCTCAAATTGGTAATCTATACAAAGAATATTTTGGCTAATTTTATTTCAATTCTTCAGTGTTGCTTCAAATTAAGTTTCACCTCGAATAATTTTTTGAATCTCTATAAAATTATAAACTAAAAATATTTTATTTAACCTTATTTCAAATCAAAATATTAAGGTGAAAAATTATATAAACCATAGTTTGTAAAACATACCATTATTGAAAATTTAAACTCGAAAAAGGCACATTTAATCAATTAAGGTTACTTGACGAAAATTCTGTCGCGTGTTTATTAAATATATCACATAAAATAAAATTGTAACTAATCAATCATACTTTTTTAAAAAATATATTATTTTAATAAATAACCTAAAATTAATATTATTTTGATAATTATTTTTTAGATGATATTTAAATAATTCAACCGCATTGACAATAATTCTAATAATATAGATTGATCTACTGTTGTAGGGTTCTTGAAAAAAATTGGCTAAATTAAAATATCGTTGTAATTATTTCTCGAGATTATGTGAATATTACAATAATAAGAGAGTCGTCGAAAACACAATATGTCGTGAAAAACATCGAAAATACAATAAGTCTTTCCCATTTTTATGCCGTTGAACAAAACTGAAGACATATTATGTTCTCGACGACTTTCTAAAGATACACTGTATTCCCAGCAATTATCAATAGGTACTATAATATTTAGACTAGACAAAAAATAATTTCGACAACCATCAATAATTTTTTTCATATAATCATAAGAGCAATTCAGCCCATAATAAAAGGGAACTATTCAACATCTCAAATAATAAATAGATAAATAAAAGCAATGTTTCGTCCGTTGGCATTATAAATAAAGTGTAGCTTATCAATCACACAAATGTGTGTCTCGTAAATTTCCACCTCACTTCTTAATCTTGGTCCACACTCCCCATTGTTTACAGAAATGGCAAAAGTACACATGATCCTCTAATTATAAGAAATTACTTTATTAAGTCTTTCAATTATTCAAAATTATAAAATGATCCTCCAACCATAGTGTGATGTTTTTTTGAATCTTTTGACTATTAGAAATTACAAAATAGTCATTTGACTATTCATATGCTCCAAACTCATCTTTTTTCATTTTAAAAATATTGACGGTCGTCAAAGTTAGACATTAACTTATTGATTGAGATATGATAATATTTGATATTAGAATTGTTTGAATTGTATCTTTTAGATCGACTCTGTATTTACATTATATAGTTGAGTCGGTGCTTGAAATATTATGTTGTCAAGTCAGTGCTTGAAAGCAGTGATGGTAAAAATATATATTATTAGAATATAATTTTGTTATATCTCACTCAGCAAGTTAACATCTAATTCGGATGATCATTAATTTTTTTAATAAAAAGAATGAATATGGGACATATGAATAGTCAAGTGACAATTTGTGACTTTTAATAGTCAGGTGACTCAACAAAATAATGTCCTATAATTGGATGACCATTTTATTACTTTTAATAGTTATAAGACTCAATAAAATAATATCCTCTAGTTGAGGGACCATTTGTATACTTTAACCATATAGAAATCAAACATTAATTTAAGTTATTATCCAAAATGAAATTAATAAACCCCAATTTCACACGGATCCCACTCTGTCTATCATACTTACGCGTGTCACGTCACCCTCTGCCATTTGTACGGAACCTAACAAGCTATCGTGGACTATGTTGGAGACGTCACGTGGCTACATATCTGCGGTGCCGACAGTGATTCCAATTTTGCTTCCACTTATGGGGTGCGATTGGAATTTTTCCTTTTCTCAATTGTTTAACAAATTTTTGTGGGGAAAAATAATATAATTACTAGATAAATTGACCTTATGGTTAGTAAAAATAACTTATTTTTTCTTTTATTTTTTTATAATTTTATCTCATATATTTTTTTTCAAATTTAAGAATAATAGCAAAAATGAATTCCACATTATTATCCTCCCTAGCACTAGTAGCATAATTTATAGTCGAAATCTTCATAATTTGTTGTTCTCCTAAATCTTTCATGAAATTTAACATGAAATTTAAAGTCAGTAATGATAAATATGTCAACCTTTTAGAAGTCAAATAATTTTATGAAAAAATTGTATCCAGTTAAACTTTTTATAGTTTAATGACTATCATATGAATAATATTGTATCTCATCTTTTAATCTTATGATCAGAAGTTTGATTTTATTCACAATTATAAAATGTATTTTATGATTAATGATCAAAGAATATGAACTGAACACGAATCAAGTGATCTTAGTGATCAAAAAATTTACTATTAGCACTTAAAGTTTCTAATCCGAATATCGTGTAAACAATAATATAAACATTCATTATTAAAGAAATTACAAATATTTAAATATATATAAATTTATATTCATCTTAAATTTATGAACAAAATGTGGACTAAAATTCTATATATGTGGGGTCTAATTTTGGCTGAACATTTCCCCTTGTGGTGCTTCAATTCCCACTTAAACATTTAAGAATGGTAGCAAACACGTGTAGTAGTAATTGAGTTGCCAAATTATGACACTTTGCTACAAAGCAAGGCAACCACTTTCGGCCACTATTCATTCCCTTCATTTCTGCCCTGCCATTCATTTTTCTTCTTGTCCAAGTTGTATACATGATAGTTGTACAATATTTTCTGTAACAGTTTAAATAATTATAAAATAATATTTATTTAAAATTTTATTAATTTCTTGATAATGATAATATTTGTTTAAAATTTTATTAATTTCTTGATAATGCACATATTTTACAAACATTGATGGTCAATTTTATAACTTCTAAAAAGATCAATATATCTTTTTACACTGAAACTATTTGATGGGCGCAATAATTATGCAATGTTTAAAATTGATTCATATGCTTTAAATATATTTTGCATCATATATATAAATTGATGTTCGATTGAAATTATATTAATAATTTAAAGATTTAATTAAAATATTTTAAAATTTAAGGTTAACTTAAAAATTTAAATAGAATTTAAAACGTCGTGCAATTAATTTTATAAACTACTATAATTTTAAAGCTAAATTACAAATAAAACCATTGTTTTTGCAACTGTCACGAGCCATAATAGACAAATTTATGAACCATTGACTTTATCTACTTATTTTAAGCCCAACTGGCGTTGCTTAGATTAGAGGCGAGTAAAACTCATTCCAAGTTAAAAAAATCAATTTTTTTTTTTAATTTTGAGTTAACTCAAACTGTTGAGTCGGTTTTCGAGTTCAAATCGAATTGAGATTTAAAAATTTCGAGTCACTCAAAAAATCAAAATTTTAATTGAATAATTTAACAGTTTTACATTTAGTCTTTAATTTTCTCATTCCTTTCGTTCTTCTTTTATCTTGAGTTTATTTTTCAATAAATTTAAACCACGTACCCCTAAATTAGTGTAGAATATATATGTACTTTCAATTTCATTTTTGATAACAAAATTTTATTTTTTTCAATTTATTCTCTCGAGTTAACATAATTTTTTTATTTCTTCAATTCAACTATCAATTATTCGTTTTTGACCAAAATTGAACCAAATGCTTACCAATATAGAATATATGTGTAACTTTCTTTTTTTTTACTAAAAATATATATTTTTATTTTAGTCTCTTAACTTTTCATTTTACTCAATTTGATCTTTTGACTGCAATCGTTTACAAATTCTTTCTTCTAATCAATTAACTCCTTTATACTCATATAAATATTTTATCCTTAAAATACATCATTTTGAAGTATAACATTATAAATATATTTTATAATTTTATATTGTATTTGATATATTAAATAATATTATAATATGAAATGAATATGAATAAATATATATATGTATGTAACTTATATGGTTAGAGGAAGTAAAAAAAATAGAACTAATGTGTACCTTAATATTATAAACAATTATAATAAATTTGTACAGAAATTCAAATAACTTGACTCGGCCATTTTTAATAAACTCGACTCGATTTCAAAAATTTTAAATTAAATTTGAATCGTAAAACATATCTCATAAACTAAAATAACTCAAAATATTTTAATTCGAATGAGGAATACTCGCCCAAACTTCGATGATTAGCTGGAGTTTGAAAAGTAGTAGAACTTAAAGTTGGTGTTCATTCAAAACAAATACGACGCCAACAAATCTAATCAATACCCATTTGCATTTTTTATACAAAATTCTTAGGTACAGTATACAAATCGTCACCTAATTATAAAATATTAATTTATTAAATCCTCAATTATTAAAAAATATAAATTATCCTTTAATATAAGGTGTTATTTTATTAAGTTCGTCGATAATTAAAAATTATAAAATAATTACTCAATTATTTATTATATTTTCAACTAATCATTTTTTTATTAAAAAATTGATAACAATTTAAACTGAACATTAATATCTTGAATGAGATATAATAAATCATTTGAGATTATGAGTTCATATTTTATTATATCTTAATCAATAAATTAACATCCAACTCAAATTGTCATCAATATTTTAATGAAAAAAAGAGTTTGAAATATAATAAATAGTTAGGTATTCATTTTGTAATTTTTAATAATCGTTAAACTCAACAAAACATCTTATAGTCGAAAATCATTTTGTAACTTATAATAGTCTAAAGACCCAACAAATTGATATTCTATGATCAAGAAATTATTTGTGTACTTTACCCAATTATCTTATATATGGTATAAATTAAAATTTGCATAAATTATGATCTAAAGGATTTAAACACTGATTTCTTTCTTTCATCTTTCAATTTGAGAACACACACAACAAAGCCACTATGAGTACAACACTCCACCATCACTACTAATGCACAAAAAGAGTTACAAGAGATCACAATTTCGAGTTCATAATTCATTGTTTACCATCCGCAGCACATGTAATGGGATGATGGCATTCTGCCGGTTCGGCGAATGTATTCTACTTGTGCAGAAGTCCTTTCGGCATCTCGGGTTTTTCTAGCTTCAGCCGCTTCTCGTTTTTCTTCCGATCTTTGCTTAGCCATTGCGATCTTCTTTACCATCTTTGCTTCAGCTTGCGCTCTCATTTGCTCTACTTTTGCCTTAAAAATAGTTGGGACATAATTATATACACGCTTATTGCTCAGCAGTCAGCATACATATGTCGTGTGAAAATGTTGATAATGTTAATTATTTTCTAGTATGGGATATGAGAAGGGATTTTCGATACCTCGATTCTCCGCATCTCTGCTTCTAGTTTTGCTCTCTGCTGACTCTCCCATGCTTGAATTTTGATCTCTTCACGCTTATACCTGAGAAATCGAAATATGCATTCAGCCGAAAAGTTTTACGAGCGTACGATAAAACATGGCATAGTTTCGTAGTGTATAGAATCATATCAGAACCTTGCAGTATGTTTAGACTTTTCAGCTTCCTCCCATGCGGCTGCTCGTTGTTCATATTCCATCTGCCCAAGCTTCTTCATATGTGTGGCATCAACTGAAGTAGTATTGTTCTCCTTGTCGTCTTTGCTAGCCCAAGCAGCAATATTCATCTTGCCAAGCTGCACACCGAGGGCTACAATCTCTTGTCTTGTCTTATTCTTCATTTCTTCCTCTGACAATTCCTTTTTGCCGTTATCAGGAGGATGCTGTGACTCATCATCCAATGGCATTGATGTCGGTGCCCCTCCACGAGGAGTAGATGGGATCGAAGATGTTGGACTCCGGAGCGGGGTGGTTGCCCCTACAGGTGTAGCAGTCCGAGAAGGCTCTTGACTAGTAACAGGGGTCATTTCTGTTCCCATATCTCTCATACAAACTGATCGTATTGCAGGAACAACTGCAATGCCATATCATAAGGTGAGATAAAGATTAAATAAAAGAACCATGATCAACATAGAGTATCCATCTCGAGACCAGAAAAGTCGAAGAAACAGTCTTCCAGCCCCATGGCTCAACCCCTTGCACATAAGCTCGTTACGGTGATCAAACGATGCAGAAGAGAATATGCAGTATATGAAAATATACAACAGTTCATCATGCAATTTTACCTGTTGCATCTTCTGCCGAACTTTTTGTACAAGATAAATCCATTTGACCCACTTCCCTTAAATCCTTACTAGGATGAGGTCCAGAGGGATTAAAAGAGAACTTCTCGAACGGCATCTGCACAGCAGACTGATAGAAATCGAACCGCTTAGAATCAACTGTACGATTAACGTTTGACCTCAGATCATAATTTGCAGAGTCAGGAGCAACTCTCGCCGTATTCAACACAGGAAATCGATTAGTTTGGTTGTGAAATGCGTTCTTCTTAGCATAAGAGGCTTGCACGTTTTGCCTGTTCATTATCCATTTCTCTGCATCATTCCACTTAGATGACATAGGTCTTGAGTACGACCTCATGGAACCTTGTACTATTCTCTCCCCTTTATGAAACTCAAAGCTTGATGAACTAGCATTGCTATCATAATCAAGATTTTCGTCTTCCAAAGACCTCATCGGAAGAATTGCACTCGAGTTCCCGTTATCAGTCTTCGAAAATTGCCGCAATTTAGCATGATCTGTCTCGATATTTTGGCTACAAATTTGATCATTTAAGCTGGAATCCAACATCGGTGCAACATCTAAACTGGGAACTGCAAGTCAATTGAATATATGCAAATCAGCCTGCAGATTCAGATGAAACCTAAACCAGGTTCAAAAGAAATGTTAACTATCTCTAATTTGCAGGCAATGGGAGCTTCAGGATTAGCATGTTTTTACCTAGATTAAAATTTTACAGCCATTTAGCTGTTTGTAATAATGAAGAAATGAGAGAAAGTAACAAACCTTCCTCGTCAAAATCTACAGTTTTAGAGCCTAACAGACTGTTGACAAACTCAGCATCCTCAACCCTGGAAGGGGAAGTCCTTGAAGAATTGTTGTTTGGTGACTTTGATCCATCTTTTTTTCTGTGATGATGAGGTCCCATCAGCTTCATTCTTAATTTACTTGGTGAAATACCACTCTGCAGTAATTAAAAGAAAAGGTGACTTAAAAGGTAAAAAAGGAAGAAGAATAAATAAGCCTTCATTACACTACAAATTTCAGAAGAAGAAAAGAAATCAAACTCACAATTTCCCATCGTCTAGAAAAAGAAAACTCTTTTCCCTCACTTTTCAATTCAATCAAAACAAGAACATCAAAAAATGAAATTTGTTTGAAACCCAGAACAGAAGAAACACCATTCACCATTGAAAACCAACTCTTTTTCACAAAAAATGTTTCCATTAACAAAACATCAAGACTCCCCCATTAACATGGTAAAGCTCAAAGAAGAAGAGAAAAGTAGGCCACCTGAACTATGTCTATTCTCTCATACTCCATTGGATATAACAAGACTCTTCAATCTTCTTCCTTTCTCCAACAGTAGAGTTTCCAGCAGAGATTAAAATACTGACAGAGTCTGTATATTGTAGAAGAAAAGTATATCTATGACTCTCTCGCCATTATTGTTCCAAAAACATAATCCTATCATCTTCTCCATTACATCCTTCTATATGTTCCCACACTCCTGATCTTGCCATGTGGCCATCTCCGATGGGGTCCAGCTGACATGACCGTGTCAAGGTTGGTCAAACCCTTGGTCGGTGCAATTCTAAAGTTTTCAACCTGTGCTTTGAACGCAGCATTACACCGAGGAATTGCCGATTTCTAGAAAGAATAAAAAGTAAGTGCAAATTACTTATTACAATTTTACGTTTATTGACGCGACGCATATGCTACTCCTACTATCGAAGTGTTTGGATGTATTCGAATTTATTGGTATTCTAAATCTATTTTTTATAACATAATTTTAAATATTTTAAGATAAATTAAGTAAAAAGTTGTTATTTGTCGAGTATTAAACTATTAAAAATTATTCATATGTTTTAAATTTATATTTTTATCAAAAAATTGACAATTATCTGAATTGTATGTTAATCTACTAATTGATATATAATAAAATTATATTTTAATAATATATGATGTCATCATCGTTGCTTTTAAACACTAATTCAGTGACATAATGTTTTAAATATTAACTTGATAATTTAATGTAAACAGAGAGTCGATCTATAAAATACAACTTAAATGATTGTAATAAGATTTTGTCATACTCAATTAACAGGTTAACGTCTAGATCATATGATCCCTAAATTTAATAAAAAATGATAAATTTAAAACATATAAATAGTCGATGACCATTTTATAGTTTTTAATAGTCAACTTACTCAATAAATCAGCATCCTATAATTAGGAGATCATTTTATAACTTTTAGAGTCAAAAGACTTAATGAAACAATATCCTATTGTTGGTGGACCATTTATATATTTTATATAATATTTTAAAACAATCGAATCCATCAAGTGTCTTCATGGTTAAATGAATTGTTATTTTCCCTTAAGATTCTATATTTTAGCAGTTGCGTCTGTATGATATATATACGTTATAATAATTAAGAAATATTCTAAGATATTTATATATCTAATATTATTAAAGATATAATTTTCAATATGTATAAAAAAACGAACATAGAAATAAATAAATTAAATTTCTAATTCCGCTCGGCAGAACCCTCTCTCATGATGAGTACTGGCAAGTTACTAAGTAAAGGCCAAAGGGTAACATAAAATGAAAGCAAAAGATGACCACCGTGAAGGAAGGTAAGTAGAAACCAAGTTAAGATTCTGAACAACAATGAAAAGGAGAGTTGTTGGTGAGAGTTTAATTATTATTTTTTCAAAAAAATTAATTTTAAAAAACAATATTGAAACGTGCTGTAAAATAGTATTTCTAAAAATGTTTTTAAAAAGTGTTATTTAAAATTTAACTCTTTATGTATATAGGGGTTGACTTAAGTGATAAGTTATTTGATATTGTTTAAGTAATGTCTCAAGTTTGAGTCATTGTGAATGTAAAAAATTTATACTAGGAGACTCATCGACCAAAGTTAGATGTGTGATACGGGTCGATTTGGATTAATCAAGACGAAACCTTGAAATCAGAAGGATAACTAAAAAATAATTTAACTGTTTATGTTATGATTATTGTTAAAAGGTGATTTTGAAAAGATAAAATATTCATTTTAAAAATTATGTTGTAAATAAAAAATAAATAATCAAGGATAAAAATATAATTTTACCCTAAAAGTAATTTTTCACATCAAAAGTTAGAAATTTAAACTTTTAAAATTATTTTAAAAATTATTTTTCTAATTATAATTTTAAATTAATTTTTAAATATTTAGTATTATTTACGAGAAAAAACTACTTTTCCATGCCATAAGTGTTCACAAACTGGTTTCAGAATTAAAAAATTATACTTCTTTCCATAATCCGGAAATCCCATTATAGTTTCACTCAGCTAATCTCGTCGTACCTAATCTAATATTTTTCATGATAATATATATTTATGTGTAGACAAAACATAACGTTCTTCTTCCCAGTATATTAAGGGATAAACTATATGTTTAATAATTAAATTATTATTCAATTTAAGTTTTATTTTGGTATTTATCATTAAAAGCTTAACAGATTTGTTAACGTGATATTTTTTTTTACTTTTTAATGATGATGTGTCATTATCTTATGGTGAAACATCATCAATTTTATTAAATTTTTAACGGCAATGTATCAAAACAAAATATAAACTAAACGTTAATGGTTTTGGAAATAAAATAAAGTTTGAGTATTAAAATAGAATAAAATTAATAATTTATATACTAATCGTGTAGCTTACCCTATACTAAAAGCTTTCTCTTTTTTCGACAAATCTCAGAATAAAGAGTAAAGAATTTTAGTCTTAATGAATATTTAACTCACAACTTAAAAGAAAAAAAATATGAATTACAAAAAATTTTAACCATTTATTTTAAAGATTGTTGACCAGTATTTTTAATTTTATCAACGAAGGTACAAAGTTACAAACAAACAAAATTAGATTGTATATTTAATTAATTTTACAGGCTTTATATTTTTATATAATTTAGTTTGCTTATTGTAGTTTATATTATGTTGATTTTTAAAATTAATAAAAATGTTTAATAAGCTATATAATGTATAAAAAGCTAATTAAATAGTCTATATGGGGTAGATAATACTGAATTTTGGGTACATTTGGTACTGAATTCCTCGCAGAGTTTTATACGATTATAGTATTCTTCTTTTTATGTCAGCGGTCAAAGATAGTATAGTGGGAACGGAACTCTGTCCATTGTTATTGTTTTTATTTGTATTTTTTTTATGAATGAACGAATGATTATGAAAGTCCAACAGTGGGTCAGAATTCTATCATTGTGGTCCCTTTTAAATGTCACCTCTGCCCTAATCCCTCGTCATTTTCAGGCATTAATGTTTCAATAATTTAAAATAATTATAAAATAATATTTTAAAAAAAATCTTATAATTATGATAATATATATATTTTATAATTATAATTGTTTAAACTTAAAATTTTAAAAATAATAATATTATTTATCACTAAAAGAACTTAATAAATCCTTTTAAAGCATTGATCTAACAACTCCAATTTAGTGTTAGTCTAACTAGCATTGTATTTATTAATTATATTTTTCTACATACGTAAGGCAAAAATTCTTAGATAATATAAAAAGGACAAAAATAATGGGTTATATGGTGTGTTGGATTTTTTTTTCAAAGAATAAGTAGTATATGGAGGAATGGGTAGAACCACTTAACATCTTTTAGAAAGACACATATAAAAAATGACGTGTTTAAAAAGACATATGAAAGATATATTATTTTCTCCTATAGTTAACTCATAATCTAGCAACGTTACCATTTAGGTGATTTGAATTGAATATAGAAGACGTCATGCAGTCAAACCAACTTTTGAAAGTCGTTAAATAATTTGATCGACCTCTCCGCACATTATTTATTCCACCATAATTTAAAAAAACTCCTAATACCTTATATGATTAATCCATTCCTTCCAAGTCATTATTATACATATACATATATAACTTTAATAAATGTCATTAGATACCGGCTATTATTTCCCATATTTAAATATGGTTATGTAGATGGGATAAAATCAAGGTATGTTTGTGTCATTATTTTGGTAATCAATATTTTCTCTCTCTTTATTTTGGCATGCTATACATAACCCATGAAAAATGTCCCTTAAACCAAAGAGATTAGTGCTTCTTTTTCACTGTCAAATGTCTGTAGTCCACACAATCCGATGTGTAATATTAGAGGAAAATACCTTCTAGGGTTCCCTACCCTAGGAATTAAGTCACTAAAGAACATTTCCCTGGTAAACAAGTATAATTGAATGCTCAATGCCCAGTAACAAAATTTGGGGGGTGTCCTACCCTATACGTTAGGATATTTTATGTAATGTATAACGAATAATATATATCTTAAAATGATTAGGTGATATTATTTTGAATGGAAAGTGATGAATTAAAAATAAATAAATTAATTAATCCTTAGAACAAGGAAGGTATGTAAAGTACCGTTCCCATTGTCCTGGTTGACGACCCATTCGCGTGTTATATGTGTGAACATGATGACTTGGCCTACCTTTCTTGACTATATAATCCACATGCCCGACTTTAATACTATATATTCTTACAAAACAATTCCATCATTTAGCACCTATTCAATTAAAACAAAAAAAAAAATTAAATCATAGTGATATATGACAGTATGTTATATTTAAATAATATAAAATTTCATGAACCACACGATTTCAGTGGTTAAGAAATTTATTGTTATATTTTGAGGTATCGGTTTAAGCACTGCATATATAAGGTATAAGTTTTTATTGTTAAAGAATTGATAGTTTTTGAACATAAAATGTCTTATATTCACATTAAATTTATCCCAAAAAAAGTAATGTTAGTTTATTTAATAAGTAAAAATCAACAACAAATATTATAATAGAATCACAATATAATAATTTCAATATTATATTAATAATATGATAAACTACATGTTTAATACGCTAATTATCACTCTTGTTCCGTTTTGGTCATTCTATTATTTTTTTTTATAAATAATCATACATAATACTACATTTTAATTTGATTTTGGTCATTAATTGTTAAAAGAAATTATTTATTGACGTGGTCTTTTTTAAAATTTTTAATGATGACATGACATGACATTATGATGACACATCAACATTATAATTAATATTTTAACGATGTGTGATTAAAATAAAAAAATAACAATTAAAATATTAAACGTTTAGTTTATTCTAATAATATTATATTTAAATAAATAATTTTATATTCTATAAAACATACTCGTCGTAATGTATTATAATTATTATTCTCTGCCTAGTGAGTTTGTCTTAAATATAGCTGGCTAATACTCAGCACAACAGATTTGATCTCATAATGAATGAAAGTCAAACTTATGTTTTTTTATGGTTGATTTCGAACTTGATAGTTTTCAACTACAATGTACACTCTTCATTAATGAATGAAGACTTTATCTTTTAAAAAAATCACCATCTTGAATAAGCTAAAAAATCTTATTCATATAAGATTAAAAAAATAATAAAAATGGATTATAGTTAAAGATGTTATGAAAAATGTAATTTTTGAAGTTTAATAGTTTATGACCGAAAATATTATTTTATTTATATTTTTTTTATAAACCCTAAATTATAATGACGTAATTTTTCAATTGAAATAAAAAATATTATAAATTTATATAAATTTTTAAGTTAAATATAATAATTTTCTAAATTAAAATTATTTTTAATTATTTTTAAATTAAACTATCACATCAGAGAACTATCCATCTTAGATGTTTAAATCTTATCATTGTACACTTCATAAAAGTTGGCGAGTATCTTCGAATAAAGAAATAAGTTGTAAATGGTAAAACCTGTAATTAAATTTTGGCAGAGGACAGTCCAAAATTTCATTCATGGCATACCAAAAAGACTTTTGTTTCCCTCCTAATTTTATTCAATTCATCACGAAACCCGTATCTTAAGTTTTCTTTTTCAACTAATTGAAGACATTTTAGACCTAATCACATAGGTGCCAACTAGGATTAAGAGTCGAATATGAGTATTGTTAATATCTATTCGCTAGAAAAGTTTAAAGTTGAACTTGTTTCGGCTCAAAAACTCACAAGTTTAAAATTATCAAATTTAACTCAAATTCGAAATAAAAAAATGAAGCTCGATTCGTTTTGAAAGTTTGCGATCATAAAATTATCAAGTTCGATTTGAACTCGAAAAAACTTAAACTCAAAATATTCTCAAACTTAACTCTATTAAAACTCAAATTTGAGGTCGGTTCGAACTCAAGCTGAGTTCATTCCATTAAACATTAAACTTTAACCGAATCAAAGTTAAATAACTCACGATAATTGTAGACTCATTTAGAGCCATAGTGTCAAATACCTCTTATTTAAAGCTTAAATTGCTGTGAAAACTCCGTAGACTACGGTGGAGGGAATACTGAATTGTAATTGTTGAAAACAAATGAAATGAATGAAAAATAAAGTGTTTGATATTTGAGTGGCAATGGTCAATAATCTTCCTCGTATGGGTCCCTTAATCTTTGAAATTTTTGGTTTCTGAATCCATCTTCTTCAAACATAGATTTATATAAATCACACCAACCAAATTGTTTTTCTTTTAACGGTAAAATATATTCTCTGTCACTCAATTTAGTAGTAACAAGTTTGTATTATAAAAAATAAAAAAAATAATATCTATAAGAAAAGAATAAGTATTTAGAAAAAAATAAAGATTAAAATAATTAAATTTTTAAGTATAAAATATTAAATTTATTAAACTATATTGAATTGGGATCAAACTGATAGACTATATAAATGTAAAAAAAATTAAACTATTATTATACCAACCAAAGACTAAAAATGAGTGGGCGTTGTTGGGGGTGGGGGGGGGGGACTAGCGAGCATACCATCAAGACTTGGGATGAACTTGAAAGAAAGCAGCTTTAACCTTCTCTATCTGATATTTTTATTAGGGGCGAATAAAATTTGATTCACTTAAAAAAAATGATCTTTTCGACTTGATTCAAATTGATTTCGAGTTGTAATTCTATAAACTCGACTCGATTTTTTTAAATTCAAGTCGAGTTATAAAATAGAACTCGAATAAAGTTGAGTCATTCGACTCTGTATGATATATGTATATCACATTTGGAAAAAATATATGAAGTACATATGTATTATATATAGTTATAGAAAATCATGTAAATTAAAATTAAATAATATTATGATATTATAAATATTTAAAATTAAATTTAAATAGAGATTAGAACAACTTGACTCGGACTTGAAAATATTTCAAATTAAATTTGAGTTATAAAATATGACTCATCAACTCAAATTTTGTTGACTCGACTGAATGCTCACCTCTGTTCCGGTCACATTCTTTAGTGGATATTCAAGCGTGCCAACAAAACCGTATTAAGCATTAACCTCATCCTTGGATCGACAATATTATTAAACCCATACATTTCGGGCTGCTCTCTACAAATAGACTCGCATTCATGTCATACCTTTGTTTGAAATTGTCAACAGTGTCGTCGGAGTTGAGTCTCGTACGAGAATACTACGTGAGGTCCTTTAAAGGCGATATAATGCCCAAGAGCATGAAACGTTTAGGGGCTATTTGTGTTTGCCTCCATTATCAATCACTTTTTTCCCTTCATTAATGTTGGCAATCCGAGCCCTCTTTAGGGCTATTTGTGTGGTGACTTGGTATTAAACACCCTCTTGTTACTTCTCATGGTACTCCCTAGTCCCTACCATGTTATTACCTCTTTCATCACAAGCTGTAATACTATCACCCTTAAACCAGTGCCCCAATAACATCCTAGGGAAATACTTAGCAGATAGTGCCTTGCAGCAAAAAGAGCTTGTATCTCGTATTAACCACCAAATTTGTTTACCCAATGATGCAAAGTTAAACCGTAAGCCTTCAGCTCGCTTAGAAAGACACATTTTAATCCATGCAACCAAAACCCAACCACGTTTTTATCCTATTCGGAACAAATAGTCTTCAAATGACGATGGATGAGTGATTGCAGCTAAACAAAGGCAACCTAATGTGGGGTGAAAAAGACAATGGATGGTTTACATGAACAAGGGTTCGGATTGGACACACTTTAGGAAAAGACAGAAGATGTGCGTTTGGTTTACGGAATGTAACATTATTTGTGGGAATAAAAGATTACCAGGGAATAGGATTACTGGGAATGTTGTGTTTAGTTGGTTTAGCAGGAATATAAGATTATCGTGTTTGCTTAAAGGAATAAAAGATTATTAGAATGTATATTTGACTAAATTGTCCTTATTATATATTTATTTTTATTTATATATTTTCTTTAAAAAATTTAAATTCATAAAAATTATATAATTTTTTTTTACAAAATTAAAAATATAAAAAGGTTTAATGAAAGGGTAAAATTTTATTTTAACCCCTGAACTTTATATAAAATTTTAATTAGACTTTTTGTTGTAAATCTAAAATAGTTTAAGGATAAATTTGTAATTTAACCTTCGTATAATTTTTATTATTCAATGATAGAATAAGGATATTTTCGAAAGAAAAAAAATTAAGGGCATTTTAGTCCAAAATGCTAGTAATCCAATAATACCTAAGGAAAGAAAGGTAATGACATTCTCGGTAATATACCCTAAAAATTCACTATTTGTAATGTAAGATTACCGGGAATAACAATCCCGGCCAACCAAACGGAGAATGTGATTTCATTTAATTTTTTATGAAAAGCTTGGAGTCAAGCCATCGTTTGCTTGGACTAGTATTTTCAAAGTCATGCAACCTCTGTTATGGAAGGTACTGTAAGCTCGTGAATCAAGGTACTACAACCTCAGTTATGGAAGGTTATGACTAACTGAAAGTCACCTGCTAGCAGCAGGGTCAGAGGATGAGAAATGTAATATGTGTGGCCAAGGATTAAAAACAGTGGTACACGCTTTTAAAGATTGTCCGACCGCTAGGAAGATACAATCTCTTACAATAATTGACGTTAGGGTATAATTTTATATACGAATTTATAAAATTTTAAAACTCATAACATTATATGAGAATTTGATATTTTCAAGGAAGCGACGCCAGCCACCCCTCAATCCGTCCCATCCATCAATGATTGTTGCCAACAAGAGTCACAAACTGATATTGCCCAGAGGGTCAAGAGTAGCAATCCACATTTGCTACGTGAACCTATATGTATACATGGAATTGACAGGTGCTGTAAGCTCCACAACCAGCAACGCAAAATCATGTGTGTATAAATGGTAAATGCTAAGACATCCGATTGATTCCCGTGACAATATGTATAAAGTTTATGCATGCAGACAGTGCTTTTATTTAGACTACCAAGCCCATTAAAAAACACGATATGATATTCCTTCCGAATAGCTGGTTTTCATCAGTTCGGACTATAGAAATCAACGGATAACGCATTCAGATTGAGAACGCCAGTCATCGGCGCGGAGAAGGCCCAGCAGCAGACCCTGAAATCAATTTAAGGATATAGGAATGAAGAAGAGTCCAGATTTAAATCATAGGAGGATAGGTGATTGAGAATTCAAAAGAGATACATGCTCTGTTAAATGGTACGATATACTAACCATCTTTTTCTACGTCTGTTGTTTTCCAAACGATATCTTTTAACCCGGTAGACAGATTATTATAGAACTGCAAATTTAAGAGAGTGTTAATTCAAGGTGATATAAATAAGAAAACAGGTGTACTTGAAATCATGGAAACATGAAATTGACATGCTTTGATTGGTTTACATGATAAACCGATCATGGTTATCGACAAATTATTAAATATAAGTGCCCTTTGTATTAACAGTGCAGCATTGACAATAGGACTATACCGTGTGAAATTCCAGGGTATCTCCTTTGGACTTTCGAACTTCAACCATGCAAAGTGAAGGAGCCACCTGAAAAATCTGAAAAGGAAACATAGATCAGATCATAAACAACTTTCGAAGATTAACGATTCCATCGTAAATGATAAAATATTTTCCACTTTTCCACTTTTCCACTCAACCAAGCAAAGCCTGAGATCGAAACAGGGGTACCTCTGTTGTAACAGCCAAATGGCCCTTGCGTCCAGTTTTTTCTCCCAGAAGCTTCATCTGAGATGGGGTAAAAGAAGGGAATTCATCATAATGAGAATTTGATTAACATTTGATTACTGGTTTTATAGTCAAAGTTCTAAAGTGGCTACACATCATCTCAATTCAGATACATATGAATCTCTCTATTTCATCCAACACCACCCAAAGAAATGGAATTTTCAAGTGCTTAATGCACAACATATGCAACACTTCTATTCTATTAGAAACAACTCGATGCCAAGACAATCTTTACCAAATTAAGTTGGTGACAAGCAAAAAAAAAAAAATCGGCTCGACCCTTAAAAACTCGACTCGTGATTTCATAAACTCAACTCGACTCAAAAAAAATTCAAATAAAGTTTGAGTTATAAAATATGACTCAAATAACTCGAGATTTTTAGTAATTAGTGATTGTTTTTCAAGTTCAAGTTGAATTTCTCAACTCTGCTTGAGATAAGTATATCGCATATGAAAAAATATGAAATAATATATATATGTATATCGTATAGAGTTATAGAAAGCTATTTAAATTGTAATCAATCATTACCATAACATTATAAATATTTAAAATTAAATTTAAACAAAAACTCGAACAACTCGACTCGAAAAAATTTCAAATAAAATTTGAGTTATAAAATAGGACTCGTTAACTTGACTAACTCGAACTCGACTTGATCAAATTCTCACCCCTAGTGACAAGCACCAACAAAAACTGAAATTTGTTCAATCAGCGTCCATCAAATATAGCATCAGTGCTTCACTGAGCAGGTGATAGAGCCACTAATAAATGATAAAATATCATGATAAGGTTAATTGCAAATTGATCCATCAAGGTTCTTGAGAAGATAAAGAGTAGTCAAAATGAAGAGGATACGAAGAGATTATACCTTGTAGTTATTTTTCTTCACACCAAAACCCATGGGCATCGCAGCTGCTTCTATTTTCGAGATTATCTCATTAGCAGGACATTTTGACGTAAACCTTGTTTCCTGTTTAACAAGTCCCTGTAGTCGGAGGAAACTGCCACCACTTTAATTGACAAGGATATGCATTTCACGAGTTAACGCATGAGATCCCAAGACTAGAAAAGAATGAAACATAGGCTAGTAGATTTGGCAGTTTTTTTGTATGAATATTCAACTATGCTGCATCTAGCCCTAAAATTTCATTTTCTGCAAAAAAGGACCACTATAAGATGGTATATAACAGGTGAATTATGAATTACATGCTTCAAAACGGTGAAAACAATTTATACAGGTGAATTATCAATGTTATGTTTCAAAAAAATTATCTGATGTATCTTTCACTTCACTGGATGAATCAAAATGTGAGATTCTCGAGGGTCCTATTTCCATCTTATGCTTAATATATCACATGCTAAGTAACAATAACTAGCTAACATACCATTTGCTTCTCAAACAGACTACCGAGGTTGAGGCCCTGAGATGTTGAGATAAGTTCAAATGCATTCATAGTAGCAGGTACAGAAGACCATTCTTCACGTCGTTCGACTACAAGGTTTTGAGAATCCTGCAACAAAAATCATGTAAACTCTCTTATCCTCAATCATTGCATCAACACCGCAAACATGTCAGATATGTGCAAAAACACAACTCTTACCCCTGATTCATTGAAAATGGCATCTACATCATCAAGACTAACATCAGCTTGCTCGAACATAGGTGGCATATATCCTTTCTTAAACCAATCATTCTCAATAATCTCAGAAATAGTTATCCTCTGGTTCAATCACAAGTAACAAGGAGTGAAAATCACATCCAAAAACAAAATTAAATAGATCATCAAGGCTAGCAACCTTAGGCGCAAATCGAATTAAGAAATACCACCAGAACACACACACAAAAAAGTGGAAAAGTGGAAAAAGGAGAAAGAAAGAATGGGCAAAGGGCAAGAGAAACGAACTTACGGTCAATGGATTAGGGTCTAGAATTTTCTTGATTAATTTCTTTGCACTTGAGGAGAACCATAAAGGACAACTGAAGTCGGCCTTAAATATCTGCAGCCACAAAATAAACTCATTAAAAGAAACCATTTTAAACGCAGAAGACAAAATCATTAATCAAGTGCAAGATGGTTGATCAACAACATGACAGCATGTTGAGCACAGATACAAAAAAGGCAGATATATGTTTTTTTTGAGCTTATTTGTATGCACATGAACTTTTCTTATTGATGTTTCGAAGGTATTGTCCTACCTGGTTATGAGTTAAAAATACCTCCATGTAGAAGTGATGGTTTGCCAAGCCAACTACCACAGATCAGACTTTCAACATTTCAATTTATATTTCTTTAAAAAATCATTTTATTCTTTAGAAGTAATAATATTGATGGACACCGGCTAACAATAGGAATATAGAGTCCAGATAAATATTTACCAAGAGAAATTGATCATTTCCAGAATGATTCTTCAATTAATTTATGCCAATGGTGATTTTATAAGACATAATAGTTTAGCAAAATTGTTTACTTTGAAGTAAAAGAAAAACTTTGAAAGAAATCGAGAGAACAACCACCTTCTTGTATAAACCCATTAAATTGGGGTCATCAAAAGGCAAGTAGCCAGCCATTAAGACAAAGAGTATCACACCACATGACCAAAGATCAGCCTTAGCTCCATCATAGCCTTTATCGTTGATCACCTAAAGAGTGATAGAAAAAAACAATAAAGAAAAGGTAATGGAGCATGAAGAAACAGAATTTTGTTTGCAAAAAAAATAATAATAAAAAAAAATTGCAGATATACCTCTGGAGCAACATAATTTGGTGTTCCGCACGTTGTGTGAAGTAACCCATCGTCCTATATGAAAAGGATAAGATAGTTTTGAATTGCCTTATCAGTGTATTACAAAAAGTTGCATGATAAATAGCCATCCACCAATGTGGTAGGCAAGGGAAAACCCAACTATAATGCACTTTTGGGGTCTGTCATCTTCTTTTGCTGACCACAAATGTCTAGCGGTCAAACAAGAAAAAAATAACACACGCAAAGGGGTAGACTGTAGTATAATACAACAAAGAGCAAGCAGCCATAAAAGTACTTCACAATGAATATAAAATCTTGGCAGAATATTATCATTGAGGAGAGAGAGATCATAAGACATAAACTAGCACACTCACTCCAACTTGCTGAGGTAAAGCACTCAAACCAAAGTCTGAAACTTTAAGAACTCCATTAGCATCCAGCAGCAAATTCTCTGGCTGTAAATTACAAAGCACAGTTCTGCTGTATAACACATTTAACTGTTTTAGACAATGGGGCAATGAGCATAAAAAATATCCCACACCTTCAGGTCTCGATGGCAAACACCTCTGCTATGGCAATAATCCACAGCATTAATAAGCTGTTGAAAGTACTTTCTAGCCTCATCTTCCTTAAACCTCCCTCTACTAGCCTGGCACAAGAAGATAAGCAGGACACAATGCCAGATTACTATATGGTATTCAAATGCTGATGAACGACTGAGATTTTATTTCTAGTTGCACTTTTACTTTTCCCAAAGTAAAACATAAAACTATACATTCATGATCTTGCAATTTTGTCAAAAAGTTCACCACCAGTTACGAATTCCAAGACAATGTATATCTTTGTCTTGCTAGCCATCACCTACACCAAGAGCATTGCTAGAAGTTAACAAGAAGTATAGACATAGCATACTTATATTAGTTACAAAGCCAAGTAGAGTCCACTTCTTACAAAAAGTCGAGATCCAAAAGTGAGCAAATACAAGATACAAGGAAGAAATGCATGAGATAAATTAAACAACTAGGTTATGATACCCATAGAAAAGCTTTGTAACAAACCTCATACATACGGATGACATTTGGGTGTCTAATGAGTTTCATCGTTGAGATTTCACGTTTAATCTGCAAACAACAAAGAAAAAGGAACAATTTAGCACATGCAAGGAAAAACAGAAATGAGATTCAGAGGGGGGAAAGGAAAAGATTTCCATCCAAGTGTCACACTGAGCAAGGAGAAAAATCAAGGGGTGTATAACAATTCAAAAATAATTTTTTACATGTATAATTTCAAAACCTGGAGCTTGGAACACTGTAGAAAATACCACCCATCTTTCATTGACTTATAAGTTGAAACTGTACCTTCTTTTACAAGTTAATCCCCAGAAATATCTAAAAATTGCAGATTTTAAAACACAGGATCATCTTTTTTATTCTAAAATAGTTTTACGGGACCAAAGTTGGTCAATGAAAAACTATGAAGATCATTTCTTGTTGACAAATTAGATTTGACTCGTATTTTTCGACACCCATTTGTCTGCTAAATCCTGAACATATCACTAAATCATCTCATTCTCCCAATTCTTGTTTGAATAGTCAAATCAAAATAAATAAAAATAATCAACTGTCAAAAAATGAAATCACAAAGTCAAATCATGTTTAGTATCCTGATCAATCCAAAGCTAAAGCAATTAATCTGACCTAGGAACAGAAAAATCATCCAAGTAATTTAGTATCAGTAATTAGTACAAGAAACCAACCAAACAGTTAAACATTGCAAAAAAGAATTCAAATCAACATAAAATTAAGATTCCGTATAAAGAAAAAAATCCACGAATCAAATCGAGTCAATTAGAGTAGTAATGTTCCGCACAAGAGTTTTTTTTTTTTTGAAAAAAAAGGTACCTGGCCGATCATCTTGTGCTTCATAACTCTCTCTTTATCAACAATCTTGATTGCTACATTCTCCCCCGTCTCGATATTACTCGCAAATTTCACCTTCGCAAATGATCCCTCTCCCAGCGTCCTCCCTAGTTCGTACTTCCCCACGCGTGTCTTGCTCGATGCACTCGTGCGATTCGCCATCTCCTTCTCCGATATTCCTTTCTTTTATTTCTCTTAAATTTCTTTTTCTAATAAGAAAAAACACCTTTTTTCTCTGTTTCTCCTAAAGCTTGCAATTAATCAAGCACCTCTTCTTCTTGCATGGTTGCCATACCCGAGACTTCGCCACCCTCGTTTTTTTCCTCTCTAATAAAACGAATTCAAGAAAACAAACTCCTATTTATAAAGATCAAAACCGGAAACGCTTTACAACTCGATCATTAAGGGGGAAATGTTGAGGAGAAAGAGAGCAGATTCAGTGGGAGAGGAATCAAACGTGGGATTAATCATCGTGGCGTTTGGTTCGCTGTAATGTTTTTGAGGTAATTTAAATCTGTCAAGGAATTAGAATATGTAGAAATTAAAATTCAATTTTATATTTTGTTTGATTTGCAGGAAATGAAATTAGAATTTAATTTTATATTCGATTTAGTTCGCAGATATGTCGGATGAATTTGATTTTAATAATAAAAAATGACAGAATTATCCTTCTTATTTTTTTATTTTATTTTAATTTATTTTATAATTTACATGTAGTAATATATTATAAAAAATTAAAAAAATTAGAATATTTTATTTTATTGATTGATTATTCATTTTAATAAATTATAAAAATCACGCTAATAAACATTATAAGTTAAAATCATCGTAATTAAAATATGTTAATAAGTTATCAAAAGATAGAGCAATATTTTGATACACTCCAATCGGAGTATGTTAATTAATTACCAAAAAATATACCAAAAACTATTTTTATTCAATATATGAATTAGAAACTCGACTCGACCCGACTCAAAATAATAAAAAAATTATTTTTATTCAATAAAAATATTGATTTAATTGAAAAAAATTATATATAGAACGATATTATTGTAATTATTCCTAAATATATAAGGTAAAATTATATATTTTTTCGGGTCGGTCCGGTTTTTTTCACCATAAACTCAAACCCGACCCGAATAGCACACTTTAAAAAACCCGACCCGACCCGAATACTACACTTAAAAAACCCGACCCGATCCGAAAAAAATAAAGTTTCATCCGACCCGACCCGAATATATGAATTAGAAATCCGACCCGACCCGAAATAATAAAAAAATATTTTTATTTAATAAAAATAGTGACTTAATCCGACCCGACCCGAATTATATATATTTTCGGGTCGATACGGTTTTTTCACCCTAAACCCGAACCTGACCCGAATATCACACTTAAAAAAACCCGATCCGACCAAATTAAAGTTTCACCCGACCCGAATATATGAATTAGAAACCCGACCCTACCCAAAATAATAAAAAAAATATTTGTATTCAATATATGAATAAGTTACCAAAGGATTGATGAGGGTAGTATGGTCAAATTTCAATTTCATCCAACAAGGGAATTGAATTCACTTTCCCTTATTTGATGGAATTGATGGAATTCACTTTCCCTTATTTGATGGAATTCCATCCATTTTTTGATGGAATTCACTTTCCCTTATTTAATGGAATTGAATTCCATCAAAGATTTCAATTCCCTTGAAAAACTTAAACTAAACATGAAAAAGTTGTGGAATTGGATTCTAATTCCCACCAATTCTAAGGGATTCTACCCAACCAAATGCCACCTAACAATCGACTTAAGAGATTTGAAATAAATATTTTTCGATCAGCGCGTTACCAAAATTTTACTTCTAATTCGCTGAACCTAAACAACCTCTTCTTTCCCACGATGAATTCGATCTGCATGAAAGTCAAAGGAGATTAGCGTAGAAAAGTCCACTCAGGGAAGTACGAGGATTGGTCGAAAATTAATTAAATAAAAGTAAGATTAGATGCTGCAATTAAAAAAAAAAACTAGAATACGCCATATTAACTTCTCTGATTATATTTTTAAAAAACAATCAAATAAATTGTCATTTTTAATTACAAATTAAATGAATAATATATGTATCATTTGAAATAATAATTTAATATAATTAGACAGACATATTTAATATATGAATCATTAAAACATATATTTTTAAAATATTATAGGTTTAAATTATGTGAATAATTTTATTTTAGGGTAAACTACATGTTTAATATCTAAACTATTAATTTTCTTCTGTTTTGGTACTCCATTTTTTTTAAATTATACCTGACGTTTAGTTTAAATTTCATTTTGTTACTCATCGTTAAAAATTTAACATAACTGCTGGTGTGACTTTTTTTTATTTTTTTAATGATGACACGGTACCAAAATGAAACATAAATTAAAAATTTAATATGATTTTGAGAAAAAAATAAAGCTTAAGTATCAAAACAAAACAAAAATAATAATTTAAGTATTAAACGTGTACTTTACCCAATTCTTTTATATGTTTAGCAGTATTCTAGAATTTCCTTAAAAGGCACTATCTTAAAATTTCCGAAAAAGACGAATGAGGAGTTGGAAACGCCATATCCCCTTAAATTGATAAAATTATAAAGAGGTCCTTAAAAAACAATTCAAAGGTTACTACATACTAATAAAATTATACTTTAGCCCACTTAAAATGTTAAAATAATAATTTAATCTTTTCAAAAATTATAAAGTAACAATGTAGTAATTAAAAATTAGAGTGATGATGTAGTAACATTTATAATAATGTGAATTTGAGCACATTCAAGTACACAACATCTTTTTATTTAGAGATCTAATAACATCTAACTAATTTAGTCATTATAAAAAATAAAAAATATATTAACCATTATTTTGATTTGAAAAAGGAATTCACTTTTAATTATATTTGTTAAAATAATTTATTTATCAATTATCATTTATCAAGTGAGTCTGTATTATATTAAATTCAGCTTAAAAAATTACAATAATAAATAATTTGATATTATATGAGTTGAATTTAGACAAATATAAACACAAAAAGTTACCATGACAAAATATAATAAAAAGTTGTATTAATCTAAATGCAACATAAATAATATGAGAAAAATAAAGAAAATGGCATGACATAAAAAGAATATACAAACATGTCAATTTTTAATATTTTATAACTTGTGATGTTTTTTTATATATTTTTTTTATCAAAATTATATCATCATCTACCTCGGACTACCAATTTCACATTAATATCGTGAACTATCGTGTTAATATCGTAATGGTCAACGATTATTTTCGTTGTTCAAAGGGCTGAATTGATATTTTTCTTAATTTAAGGGTTATATTGGATGTTATGTAAGTTTAGAAACTGCAATAATTTTATTTTAAAAAAACTTTATTAATTATAATAGCATTTGATTGATGCTGACCCTGGCATATATAATATTAGAAGTATACTGCATACTTTTCAAACTTCCAAGATTTACTCTTCTGAATATTCCTGGAAGGCTTAGATTTAATATTCGGAATATTCCTCTATGTTTGGTGTTGACCGTTTTATTTACCCACCATAAATACAAGAGTAAACTATACAATTGTACTTAAATTAATTATTATTTCTGTATAGTTTAAAACACAAATTTTATATATTTTTTAAAATCATACTTAACGTTTAGTTTAAATTTCATTTTGATATTCTACCATTAAAATCTTAACAGTGATATTGACATATCATCATAAAATAATGTCACATCTTTATTGAAAATAAAATAAAATATAATGTCAGAAGTTTTGTTAATTTCCTAATGATAGAGTACTAAAATATTTTAGGTACATACATTTTCTTATTTTTTTCCTATTTTTATTAACAAATTAAACTAAATTTAAGTTTTTCCCCAAAAACAATAATAATAATAAGTATACAATTGTTCTCCTCAAAAGCCACATACATCCGCCCTTAGAGAGGACCCTAGATTTTAAATTGTTTATTTTAAACAAATAAAATAATAAAATTTTATTATTATTATTATTATTATTATTATTATATTACATTCGAATCTTTTTACTCAAAAGGGTTCCTTCACAAATCATACAAGACCTCCGCTGAAATATACCTTTAGAGATCCTTTTTCGGAGTTCCATAACTTTCGAAAATTTTAAAACCTTTTGTTTAAAGATTACTCTCAATTATTTGACATTGATGCTCGTACTTCTAGTATTTATGGTGCTCAAATTCGAGACTTCGAGGAATAACAATAAATTTTTTACCATCAAGGTCGTTAGGATTTGTGCTGTTTCTTGCTCTCTCTTTTTAAATGGCTTTTTATGAGTTTATTTCGCTATGATGGCTCTCCACACAAACTAAAAAGGATACATTGATCATAACAATAATATTACAGCTCTCAAACGTGTGGTAAGTAGATTTCCGATAAGAAAGATGTATTTGAGCCCAACTTAATTGTCAATAAAATTGGCCCAAATTTTCTCAACCCTATAAATTCCCATCGGCACTCCCGTCACTCTAAAGTCTAAAACCCTAAAACTCCTTTCTCCAACCTCCATCACCGAAGGTGCGGTTCCGGTTACAATTTACAAAGACAATTATTCTTATTATAATTTGCCTTTTCTTTCTGGGTATTCTATTGATTGTGTAAAAGTTCTAATATTTCTATCTTTCCATAGTTTCTGTTCTATTTGCTTGGATAAAGATGTATCTCCAGTTCTACATAAATGACAATGGTGACAAAGTCTACACCACTAAGGTAAAGTCCCATACTTCTTCTTTTCTGTTCTTTATCTTTTATTGATAAAAACAGAGTTTAAAGTAGAACTCGACTCATGTTTATGTTAATTCTTCAATTCTTTATATTGTTTATGGTGACTGAGACTTGGTAAGGACAACTTCGTATGTATAATGAAACATCAAATCCCTTTGCGAATTCGGAACTCTTTTTTGCTGGTGTTTTAGCTTGATTTGATCTTAAACTTGTTATATGGCCGAGAATCGCTCTTTGGAATGTCAATAACTTTATCTATTTTTTCTTGGGAGGATTTCTGTTCCATAATTAACTATCAATATTATATTCTTTTGGAAAAAAAATAGGTTTTCTAATTTATTTGTGATCAATATTTCACCAGTTATTTCTCTATAATTACATTTACATCGATTTTTGTTTGCAGAAAGAATCACCAGTGGGGCTGCCCACTCAGTCTGCTCATCCAGGTAATAATGCCTACTGTATTTTTACATAATGTTCTGCATACGCTGCCGTGTTAGAAATTGATATGTTTTTTAGGATTCTGATTTAATCTTAAAAATCAATAAAAGAGGTTCATTTTAGTTGAGAATCTGGACTGCTCTGATTTATGCTACTACTTGGACTAGGGTATCAGTGTGGGATATGGACATTATCCGACATGGCTATGGTTAGATTTTAGTGGAGGATACTTGGAGGTCATATCCTCACATCCATGTGTTGAAAATGAGTGTAGAAAATGGGTGCTTCAAGAGAAATGAAGACTCTGAGCAACATAGGTTCTGATTACACATTGGCCATTAGCCATCTGTTTCATTTATCCTTTCATTGGCAAGTTGCTAAGCAAAATTTTGCCATCCATGGCAGTCATTGTATTGGTTGGTACTGTTGCCTTGAATGCATGTTATCAGGTTGTATTAGGATTACAGCATATTTTTGAAAGTTGAATAGAAATCTTCTTTGGGAGTGTTATGCTTTCTAATGACTCTTTGTTTATCTTTTACCTAATGCTTGTGCAGCTCGTTTCTCCCCCGACGACAAATATTCGAGGCAAAGAGTTCTTTTGAAGAAACGTTTTGGTTTATTGCCAACCCAACAGGCACCTCCAAAGTACTGATGGATTGAACGTGTTGCTGTACTTTTATGAATCTTTATTTTTAGGGCACCAATGCACCTCCAAAGTACTGATGGATTGAACATGTTGCTGTACTTTTATGAATCTTTATTTTTAGGGCACCAATGAGTGTCTCTGGCTGTAAAATGCTGTTTTCTTGTTATTTCATGGAGTCTTTTAATTATTTTGATTTAAAGCTACCGAGAGTTTAATTGTCTGGTTGTAAGAACATCTCTAGTTCATGAATGTCAGTATCATGTGTTCTTCCTGGATTATTTTTTGTATTTGTTCATGCCTTGACTCTGATTTTCTTCAAAGATGCTGGTGCGTATGAGAATGTTCCGGGGCTCACTGAAAATTGTTTTAAGTTGTGAATTTTTTATTATTATTTATGTATATGTCGTGTATATTTTTATCATTTACATATTTTTTATTACTTCATATATATATAATAATCATGCATGCGTTTTCAATACAATTTTTTTAATTTTCTGTTAAAAATTAATTTAAATATTTTTGTTTTTAAATAAATTCATTTAATTGATCAAGCTTGCATTCATACTTTAATTCAACCGATCATAAATTAAAATTAAATATGAATTCATAACTTTTAAAAATTGAGATAACGAAGAATTAACGTGTATCGTAGGATGCTCCAATTTTTTGCATGCATAATTAACTTTCGAATCTATTTTTTTCTAATTAAAACACATGCTTTTAAAATTGCCTTTTTAAAAGCGATACAGAAATGTTTATAGAGGTTGATTTATAGATGATTAGTCATGTCTGGCCCAAAATAATCAATGTCTAATTCAGTCTTCTGTTCTGCACTTGAAAACATGAACCCCAGTTTAGATGTAAAGCTTTACCTTCTGATTTTTATCTGAACACCATTAAATCCCGAAGTCCATTCAAGCAACCAGATTCATGAATGTTCAAACAAGATAGTTGGCATGGATATAATTGAATGGAAGAGAAAGATCCTCAAGAAACAAGTTGATATTCCAGTGGTCCTGAAATATGAATGATTCTGATCTGAGAAAAAAAGCCATTTATTTCTTTAATAAATATCTAAATGTATTGGCACAGTTAGCCTTTTACTCATGCTAATGAACAGTCTTTTGCTTCTTGCAATTAAGTGTCCACAACTTGGAAGTTCTTTTAATTGAATCCAACATTTTGTAAAGTGTCTTCATTTCTATCCTTTTCTTTTTCTTTTTAGTTATTATTATTTCACATGCCGCATTGGTCTGATAGCGATTGTGGTTTGGTTTGGATAAGGAATGGTTGAAGTTTCAGGCAACACGTCCTCATCTTTGCAGGGTTTCTTTCCATGGTATAAATATTTATAGTAATAATTTCAAAAGTTGGTGCTTTAATCTACTTTGACTTTGTCTTGTTAAGTTGTGTTGACGGGTAGGTGCTTTAATTTTTCGGTTTGGGCGGGAGCCCTGGTATATGATTGGTAAGATGAGAAATACAATGAATAGTAAAATAAACTCGGTGAGAATTATTCAAAAAGAGTCCAAGAGAGGGAGGATCTCTTCTCCAATCATACATGATGAATTTTATCTTAATTTTTAATTTTAATGTCAAATTTAGGGTTATGATAGTTATTTGTAAGTTGACATAACAAAAATCTAATTATCATATAACATATTTAATATTAACAGATTACGTGAATCTATCGGTAGTCATGTCAAAAGATTGTCACAAGATACTATAGAATTCTAGAGACTTAGGACTAGAGAATATAACTCACCAATTCACTACTTCTTCAACCAATACCCCAAGTTTCTTTATCTCTAAGAATTTTTTTTATAATCCATCCTTGGCTTCAACCACCGACCACTCTGTTCTACAAGTTCAAAATAATTCAGAAGATTTTGATTGATTTGTTGCAGGAAAGATGAAGGGTATGCAGAGTAGGTATGAAAAGGCACCAGCCCTTTTTATTTCTCGCAAGAAGACACCGACTTGTCCCAGTTTAGACACCATTTTTACGTCAAATTAAGAAATTAAGGATTTAACTAAAATTAATTAAGAAGTTTACGTCAAATTGATTAAAACTGAATTCAAATTACATACTAAATTAAAATAATTAAGAAACTTAAGACAATTTTATTTATCAATTTCATATTAGGGACCAAACTAAAATCAATTAAGAAATTAAAGTAAATTTTATTACCTAATTTCAATTTAGGGGCCAAATTAACCTGATTGAGGACTAAATAACTCAATTATTAATCCAATTCAATGAATTAATGATCTGATTGTAATATTCTAGTCATGGATGGAGGCCAAAAATTATGAAGTAACCTGATTTATGGGACCTAATCGCACCAAACAGAAATTAGAAAGGACCAAAATGAATAAAAAATTTAAGGTATCTAAAATTTAAGCGCAAGCAGTTTTGTATCGTTAAGTAAATCTCAAGTTTGAAGTTGTGTATATGTAAAAAAATTCTATTAGAATATTCATTCATTAAAATTAAAATTATGTGTACCACGTAAGTTAATATGAATTAATCTGGATTAAGAAATCGAAATTACAATAAAAAAAATTAAGCAAATATTTCTAAAATGAACGTTTAAAAACTATTGTAAACATAAACTTTGAAAAACCAGAGACTGGAGATGGATTAATATTTACAAAATTTTGACATTGCAAAGAGCAATTACCCAAAATGCATGCCCCATCCTTCCCATATTCTCACAGAATTAGATTGCCATACACTTATTGAACATTAATCTCTCTGTAGCATTGAGCTTCTTCCATTTTGCAGGCTTCTTATCATGAACTCAAACCTCTTAAACCTTTCAAGCATCGACATCTGCAGCAAAGAAAGATCATCCACACGAAACCCACTGTTTCGTTTCCCTCGTATCCCTTTTCAAGCACAAAGAGTAAAATCCTTGTTTATCAAGAAATAGACAGCCGTAGACAACACCAGGGGAAGAACAACCAATAATTTCTTGGGAAAAACTGCATGATTCTCATACCCTTCTTCCAGAATGGTCTCTAGCCTTGGACAAGTTGAAGATTTTCTGGGATTAATGAGAAGGGATGGAGCCACTGCACCCCAGTTTTGCTTGTATCCCACCTCTTTCGTCATCTTAAAAACTCGGAAAAAGAAGATTATAAAGACTGGTTTTTTTTTCTGGATGAGTTTTGGGGGAGATTGTTATGTTTCAAGTAATTGTTTTGAGTAAATTATGAGGATTTATATAGGGGGAGATGAACAGGTGATTGGAACTTTCCACTGCGTAAAATAAGGAAAGAAAGAAAAACGAAAAAGACAGGAAGCTGGTTGGCAATTTGGACCAAAGTAAACAGTTTTATTTAATGATGGGAGGTTAACCCACGACCTTTTCTTTTTTCCATTTTCGTATTCCGTTTATATTGTTATAAAACATACACTGCTGTCCTTCGAGAAGATTTCCTTTTCTTCTTTTGGGTTCTGTTTCTAGGAGATTTGGTTGGTCAAAGAAAATCTCGGGATAATTTCGTCTTTTTCTTCTCAATACAAGTGTGTTTGATAAGGATGAGCTACGAAGCCGAGAAAGTCGAAAAATCCACACGAATCAAGTAAAATAGTTCGGTTTGATTCGATTTGACCTTATACGATTCGGTTTTGGGTTGGTTTAAAGTTTTAATTCTATTGATTCGGTTCGGTTCGGGTTTTTTATATGGAACCCATTTGTTCCATATTGAACCGAATAAACAAATTTTTTTTAAAAAAAATTTATAGTTTCAAGTGAATTTTTTAATTGAAAAACCGATAAACCGAACCGAAAAACCGAACCGTTAAAAAAACCGAACTGAACCGAAAAAATCGATTTAACATAATTCAGTTTTTTAACCATTCGGTTTCAATTTCGGTTTAAATTCTAAAAACTCGTTTATTTCGATTCGGTTCAATTTTTAATAAAAAACCGAACCGAATACACCTCTAGTGTTTGATTTATAGTAAGGGTTAATGTATGTTTTGCTACTTGAAATTAATATTTAAGGTATAATTTGATATTTTTTATTCTAATTAAGTATTGAATTTTAATTTTAAAGCTTATTTTAATATTGAACGATTTTTTCTAAATAGATATGTGTATTTGATATATTGGTTTAAATAAATATTTAAACATCATTTTTTTGTCCAAATTGATATTATGATAAATAAATAAAAATCAATTTAAATCATGAAGTCAAGTTGATGTATTAATTTGAACTTAAAAGCCTAGTTCAAGTATCTAATTAGAAAAAAATATTTAAGCACCTGATTGAACCTTAAGATCAAATTTAAATATTTAATTAGAAAAAAAAAACCTGTCAAATTACTTCTCAATTTTTTTTCTCAATGAAAAATCTAATTTCTTATTTAAAAAAGTAACATCGTTTGAATTTTATATTTCTCATTTGGATGCATGAATGTAGAAATATTTTGTTAATATTAGAAGACAACATCCATTTTATGTTTATATTAATAATAACGGAATCATTTCTAAAACAATAATTTATATCATGATATAATAAATTAAATATTTATAATTATAATCGTAAATTAAACACATAATTAAGACAATTTCTTATAATTAGGAAATATTAAAATCTAATTAAGAAAACTTGAACAAAGATAGATACAAACAGATATGATATCATCGGTAAACGAATCACAAAAGGAGATCAAGCTACTAAAAGACCACCGACAAACTGTAAATCAGACTCGAGCGATGTGAAAAACTATCCACGAACGCATAATAGGTATCCAAATCCAAACCGACGGTCCAAAACAAGAAAGATCAACAATATAACAGATAAGTGTCATATTGATCGGTCATGACGATATCAAATCAATCCTTAGAAAAAGATAAGTCAAAACAACGACCAAACGACCGAAATAGGTGCTAAAAAAGAAGAAAATATGACATAAAGGCAGATGAAAATGTGTCATACAAGTAGATTTATTGAAAATATAAAAAAAGAAAATAAATATGTAATATAAGAAAATAAAAAGACAATAAAAAATATCGATGATTAACAATGAACACTAGAGTTAGTGTCACCACCGATCAACAAAGATAACAAAATAGATTTACCAATGAGGAAAACTAGGAGAGAACTATTTCTCACTAATAATGGATGGAAGTAATTGTAGTTCATACATGACAAGACTAGGAAATTTCACACAAAATTAATGATGCTGGTGTCTACATAATTGATTTTCTAAGCAATTTTACAGTTGACAGCCACATATTTCAATTGATTCAAAATAGAAGTGACCTCCAAACAAGGCCTAGACAGAGTCAAAGCCATCTAGAAGTAGAATGTAGAAGTACAAGTAACCATTTGACACGTGACAATATCCAATTGGATCATGCCAACACTTGATCTATGCTAAAATTGATTGAATTAAAAGAAATTAAAATGTAAGAAATTGGAAATCAAAATAAAGGAGTGATGAAACTGTTTTTCAAATAGTTAGACGATTTTTTTTTTAAAAAAAAATAGAGTTTACATAATTCATTAAATGATCGACTTTTAGTTATTTTGCTTCGTGCTTAGGTGTTTGGTGTTCTTTGTTTTTGAGTATGGATCTTTGAACTTTGATGTTCCTCTGTGCATCCATTATTATGTTAAGTGGTTTGCTTTCTTTTAAATTTGTGAAAAAAATGATCTCAATAATAAAAGAGAATATTATTCTTTATATGTTTACAAGTTTCATGTTGGTTGGTTGGGTTTCGGGCGGTTCGTGGATTAACGGTGGTCGGTGGTAACATATAGGATCTTGAGTTGTGTGGTGTTTAGTATTTGTGTAAAAAGGTCGAGGCAGAGTGTTGTGGTGCAATGGGCATTGGTGTTGCTCAAGGACGAGGGTGTTTACAGTAGAGAAGATGATGTTGATGGAGTTTGGACATAGACATGGTGCATGTTTTTAGATTTGAATCAAATGAAATTCAGAGGACATGATACATTTTTTTTTTAGATTTGGATCGAATGAAACTCGGTGCCAACAAATAACTAACCTGAATTCATTCAATTTTGTTTTAGGACACTAAAAACAAGAATTATCTTTATCCTAGCCTTGTTGTCATTCAATTCTTGAACCTGTTAACCATATCATTAAAAGTTTTAAAAAAGCATTTCCAAAACGAACGCTGAAAATCTATTGTAAACAGAAACTTTCATAAACCAGAGAAACTGGGAGATGTTGGATTGATATAATAAAAAAATTAATTGACATTGCAAGGAGAATTTACCCAAAACACGTGCCCCATATTCTCACATATTACAATGCCATAAGCTTATTCAACATTAATCTCTCTGTAGCGTTGAGCTTCTTATCTTGAACTCAAAACTCTTAAACCTTTCAAGCATCGACCTCTCAAGTAAGGAAAGATCATCCGCACGAAACCCACTGTTTTGTTTCCCTCGAATCCCTTTTCAAGCACAGAGAGTCAAATCCTTGTTTAGCAGGAAATAGACAGCCGTAGACAACACCAGGGGAAGAACAACCAATAATTTCTTGGAAAAAACTGCATGATTCTCATACCCTTCTTCCAGAATGGTCTCTAGCCTTGGACAGGCTGACGATTTTCTGGGATTAATGAGAAGCGACGGTGCCTCTTCACCCCAGTTTTGCTTGTATCCCACCTCTTTCATCATCTTCAAAACTCGGAAAAAAGAAGATTATAAAGCCTGGGTTTTGATGATTTAAGGAATTGTTTAGAGTATATGATTTATATAAGGGAAGATGAACGAGTGTTTCAGACTTTGCAATGCTTAAAATTAGGAAATAGAAACTAAAAAAACAGGAAGTTGGTTGGCAACTTTTGACTAAAATACGGTTTGACAACGATGCTGCCCTTCACGAAGATTTCCTTTCTTTATTTTAGGGCACACTACATCATCACTAACGTTACCTTTGTTTTATTATTATTATTATTATTTTGGGTTCAGTTTTGAGATATCATTGGTCAAACAAATTCTTCTAGATCAGTTCATGTGTGAATAGTTGACTTTCTGGTTAGATATGTGAATTTCTGTTTTTAGTGCATCTCAGAACACATAGTTTTACTCCCATTCCAGATTTTCTAGAATTTATACAATATAGAAATCTGTAAACTAGATTTAGATGCATTCATAGTTAATCAATTTGCAAGTAAATTATATTATATATTATAGTTCATAGATTATTCCATCCATCATCAAATTATGTTTTTTTATTGTCCTATCCGTTCTTTATAGTTTTGTTATGGTTAATTAAAATCAATCTATGTTGTATATTTGATTTTGATAAGTGAATCTCCCAATAGAAATTCTCTATATAGTATATACATAAGACCTCAAACTCGAGACATGTTTAAACTATATCAAGCTAGTTAATCAAATATTATAGACTTATCAAGTGACATTGTGGTTAAAGAGAGTACTATTATCTCTAAAGATATGGATTCAAGTAGGATTTGTGTGAATTACGAATAATTGAAAAATATTTCAAATATATATTATCTTATAATCACTTTATACTATTAAAAAATATTATGCATCAAGACCCCCACAAATATAACAGATTTCAACACGGATTGAAGTTTTTTTGTTTTCAAGTTTCAACGCGTTTTGAAGGAAAGAAAATAGGAACCTCCATAGTCTAGATGTCCACGAAAAATAATAGATACCATATTAATATTAATATTAATATTCGCTAAAATTAAATGAACCGAACAGAGTATTTTAAAAAATAAACAGAGAATACGAAAATAATATTAAAAAATAAAAACGAACCTAAGTTAAATATAAACCCATTAAAAAATAAACAAACGAACATAAACAACACCCTTTTTTGTTCAAGCCTGATTCATTTGCATCCCTACTTATATGTGATCGGAGATGGGTGTGAGGATATGATCCTCTTAGAAATAATTTAACATAATCCCACCCGAATCTGAATAACGTAGGCTCCAAGAACTTCCATGGCTATATATGTTTTTGGTAATAATAGTAACAGTTATCATTTTCTCACTGTTTTGCAGCCATTAATCCATGTTAAAAGTCCTGATGATACGAGGAAAGAGAAAGCGAGGCCTCCAAAGCGACTGAAGAAGTCTTGCACTCTTGCTAAGCCATATCTTATACATGATGTGTTATCTATTCACATCCATCTTTTTCCTCTGCTGAATGCATGAGTGCTGGTAATATAAACTTGTAAGTAAAGTTGACAAATACCATTTTTCCGGACAAGATAGTAACTCGAAAACTTACATCTTTACGATCGATCAATTCAAACAGGCAAACGTCCTGTTCTTGCAGGCGATTATCCTTCGCAAAATTGGCCCAACCAGCGCAAAATCTAGCATATCGTTGATGATTGGACATGTTCACAAGCCATGTTTTACCTGAAACCCTGAGTTTTATGGTCATCGCTATTCGTTTCAAACCATTTGCCCTCAAGAATCTTTTCGGTACATTCTGCATTTAAAAAGAAGAATATTTTCAATTAACAGAGAAATTAAACCAAACAAAACACAGAGGCATAAATGAACTTACCACAGAAAGTCTGTTCACGTAAGAATGTGTCATGGTAACTTTGAAGAATGGATATCTAGAGCTGTAATTCTGGTCAGTTTCAAGTCCACTGGTTTTCTTCGGATTTTCCATTTGACCAAACAAGCTTTCCTCATCATCACTATCAGATATTACTATATACTCAACTTCACCAGCTCTCCCACCTGAACACTTACTAAACACTTTAGATCCTCCTTCACCTCTTCTCATCACATGATTCAAGTTCCCAAGATTCTTTCTCCGAACATTTCGGATCGGTCTCGGTCGATATACAGGGACTGGTTTGCCTGCTGTTGTTTTCCTTTCATGCTTTCTCAACGGCTGTTCCCTTTTTCTGCAGCAATTTCTCCCATAAATTTCGAGCTTGAATCTTAAATTCCCATGGTAGCTGAAAACTATGAGGTATCCCATCTCTAGAGAGTTTTGTTGCACGAATTGCTTCCAACCATTGTTGAAACATAAATTGTCATCAATCTTTTCAGCATCAACATGCCAAACTCTCCCATCACAGGTTTCAAGTACAGACTCTCGAGGCAATTTCTTATGTAGATTCTCCTCCAAGTTCTTTATAAAAGCTGGTGGGATTCGCTATCAAACAAAAGCACGAGGTCTAATTAGAAGTAATTAACATAAAATACTTAAACATTAAGTTGTGCTACAAAACAAAACAGTATAAGCATGGATGAAGGGGTATTGAGGGTGCGGTACCCTTTAAATTTCTACTATAACTTCGTAATTACTAACATAAAATATTATGTCCGTCCATGAATATAAGAATCGATGTCTACATATCATCCTAGATTGTACTAGTACGATAGTCTCTTAAGAAACCCTAATCTACATAGGACAAAAAGAAAACAAAATCAGTTAACAATGGCGTTAAAAGATAGTAGACATGATAAGGATGGCAAATTACCAGCCGAGTAAGGAAGTCGAAGATTAAAATCTTGAAAAAACTGGTCCTTCTCGCCATTGAAAAAGATTTGGGTTATTTGTTCAAGAGACTTTGCTTTAACATTATAAACCAAATTTGCCATGATATAGCGAGAAAAGTGATAAAAAAAGAAACCCAAAAATCTTATTTAATTACTTTTGATTTTAATCCCATTTACTTCGGGAAAGACTTCAAAGTATGTTAGGAAACAATCTACAAAGGGTCAACGGCATTGGTTCTTTCTTGTGTTATAATTTAATAAATATAATTCAGAACAATAATATTTATTCTATTTAATTAATGATTAACGATAATAAATAATATCAACTTTAATTTTTTTATTATTTTAATAATAAATTACATCTATAATCATTCGATTATAATGTTTGTCAAAAATAAAAGAGAAGATGAAACAGTTTGTCAAAGTTTTCAGTGAGGGCTACAGTGATAGGTTGAAGTACAGTTCCAGATCTCATTTCTTCTAGACAATATTATGTTCTGAACAAGTTTCGACATGTTGCTTAATGTACCAACACAAACATGATTCAAGTAAATATGTTTAGACATGCATCACCAAAAATGAAATTATAGAAACCTGATATTTTTTAATTGTGCTTGTATTTAATGTTTCAGTTGTGGTCCTCTTTGTACTTTCCACAATTTAGCTTCATCAAATGGAAGTGGGCATGCAGCTTGCAATTTTGGATTATAAAGTAAATTCTTCATTAGGGATTGTCTTTAGGTCGTCGGTTGGATTACCTGTATCATATTCGGCTTGTTCCAATTACTCGGCTGCCTGAAATGCATCAAATTAAGCAGGCTCAAGTGAAATAAATACTTACTTGGCAAGTAAATAGAGATTTATCAAGTACTTGGCTACGTGTCCAAGGTTTGTTTTCGCCTAATTTTATGCTAGGCTCCTCAAGTACCCAAATAGATTCCTTATGCTACTCACCCTTGTCACAGCTCGGAATGCAAAGTACAAGTTTTCAACTCGATTTGGGTACCGTCAAACCCGATCATACAATATTTCGATATTGCGGCCCCACTGAAATAAGGAAGATCAATAAACAACGTTAGATCTCTGTAACATTATAGTGCACCTATGAAATTAAGTTCATAAACAAGCAAAAGACGAGTCTGAGTGACACAAAAATGAGAATTTTATACCAAATTTGTGGCTCCATCGAGTAGATAATCAGAAGCTATATGGACCGAAATTGCATGTAGATGCACAGTTTTACTTCCTTAAAAATTACACTATTTTACTGAATTTTAAAATCTTAATCATTGTCTAATTATACTGATTAAAATTTTAAATAACAATAATGATGATAGTAATTAATAGGAGCCCACCTCTAATCTAAGGGGAAATGATAATTAAAAGTAAAGCACAGTTTAGATATTACTAGAAAAAAGGAAAGTTTATTTTTTTATTAGTCCGGGTTGAATACACGGTAATATCTATTTAAAGACTATCAATCATTTGATATTAAACGTTCATATACCTCTACATACGTGGTGTTCAAACTCAAAACTTTAATCCACAATAATAATAAAGATTTTCATTTTCCATCTGCTTTTCAAATAAATCACAACTGTTGCCGGCTTCAATATAAGCATGTGGGGCTTCTTCATTTTCTATATCTCTAAGCTTCCTCATATTATAATTTCCTCTTCTTCATCTATGAATTGCTTAATTAATATTAAATTATATAAAAACAAAGGCCAAAATCAAAGTGGGTTCACGTGGACTGTTTCATGTATGAAAGGGAAGAAAGCTCATGCGATAAACAGATAAAAGGAAGAAGAAGAGCCAGCTAATTAATATTATTGCAATATTATTTAATGCTTCTTCAAAATAAAATGGCCAATCAATCAATTTTTTTTTAAAAAAAAAAACAGAAACAAGTGGTGAAAATGGCTACTCATAAATTTGGTGCAATATTTTATTGCCAAATGTCTCTCCCTAACAGCATGAAATCAATACCAAACCACATAAAATGATTCACATGTCCATTTCTCTCTCGTGCATGATATAAATGAAATTAAAATGAGGAACCCTACTGCTTGTTTCCAGAACCATATACTAATCAATTCCAAATTAAATGTTTCAAAATTTGTATCACAACAAATATTAAAGATCATTCTTTAATCAGATAGGCCATGCTGCCACAAGCTTCGTTGGAACTTAATGATAGTACGTGTTCGAATTGTGACAATTATAGATGATTCATCTTTTTTAATTTAGATAGAGTTTCATCCGATAATTTATAATGGAATTGCACACAATCTATATCGCCTTATTTAGTAAATCTCAAGAATCCATAAAAGGAAGTTTGAGAATAAATCCATCATCTTAGGGGGGGTTATAGTGACTCTTAATTATTAGCGTAAGACCTATAATCATGATGACTACTAGTAAATTAATAGATTGATCAGATATGCTTAACTAACAATAGATTTGACAATAATATATTAAGTAAATCTGTCAATAATCATGTCAAAACTATTGTCAAGAGAAGATAACTGGTTGGAAGATGACATTTCAAAATCCGTGGTCGACGATGTAGAACCCTTTGTAGGTCTTTTCATATTTTAGAGACTTTGATTTTCGACGGAAATATTTGTGAAGGAAGTCCAGAGGAGACAACATAATTTCATGGAGTAAATATAGAAAACTTCAAATCCAGATAGACTAATATCACACCAAGATCCCTTTCATCAACAAAATTGTTCAACGTGGTACACATTGCGTTACCATCACCGGATTTCTATCACACCCTATGTCACTGAGATTCGAGTGTGAATATCATATACATGTATGGATCAACCAAAAGTACAACATGAGTGTTACACGAGAATATTTAAGAAAAATAAAGAGTGCAGACGTCATCAACATCCAAGTTTAAACCTCGACCTTGTATCCGCAACATCTGACTCTTTAAGAATTTGAGATTCTTACAATAAAGTATCTATTAACTTTGAAAAGAAATGTAGTAAATTTATCGAATAAAAACTGAAAGATAAGCGCAAACTACATTTCTTGATGAAGTTGATAAGAATATGACATAAAGGATGACATCTTCGTACCTATAATATTCACATATAAGAGGGATTAAAGGACTACAAATTGGAAGTTCTTACAACATCAATCTAGTCATAGGTGTGCACTCTAACAAGCATATGCCTGAAATAAAAAAAAACCAGCAGGTGCATATGGCTATCAGTTGAAGCTCAAAAGTCGAATAGCTTGCGGTGCATTATTCTTACCAACATTCATGGATTGCTTTCAAAGGATGCAGCACCGAGACTAAGCTACAACACAAAACAAATTTGTTGTTTGATCATCAGCTTTTCGAAAGCATGCTATCCCTTACCCTTGACCATTGTGCATTGCTACTCTCCTGGAAAATGCAAGATGAACATTAATTTCAGCAGAAACAGGTAAAAGGTATGTAAGCAAATAATAAACTAAAAACCGAATGAAAGCCGACATGCATTCCATGATGTTTCCCTGCAAAACTATTTCATTTCAAGAAAAAGGTTTCTCAAATGAAAATTGAACTCTAAACCAACCACTACCAATATAATCATGCTTGTTCTCCCCTCTAATTCACAAAGAATTGCAAAAATTAAAACAATCATAATAAAAGTTAATTTCAGCTAATATACATGCATTACCAAAAGACATTAACATTCAAGAGCATATTTATAGCTTAAAACCATGTATCTAATCAAAGGTCTAATGGTAAATAAAAATCGTTCACAAACAGCATAAATGCTCCATCATTTGAAACTAATCAATCCATATGAGGCAAACATCAAAACACTTTTCTAACAAATTAATCAACATAAACCAGTAATTCCAGCATTTGAGATTTTCACCATTGCAAGTGAGGAAGCAGGCATCAAAAGGAGTTCATCTCCAAGCAGTACGTCCTTCTCTTGATCAGAATCTTTGCCGCAGTCCCATAAGGCTCTTCGAAAGCAGTTGATAACCAAGAAGTATCTGAGACCTCTTTTTTCGAAGCAGATTGTTCACTAGGCCTAATAGCAACCAAAGTAGCACCTTTTAAAACAACCCCGTTAGGCAATTCCAAATAAGGAGCATACCAGAGCCTCATATTCAACGCCGGAACCTGCGTCCTTTTAGAAGCCGAGGAAGCAGATAATGGCTTCACTCTCAACTCCTCAAGCTGATCCCTGTTCATACGAAGCACCCCTTGTCCGTCTGCATCGGTTAAAACCAATCTATCCAGAGTCTTATGCTCTGCAATTATCGGTTGAAGCAAATAATGCCTTGCTGATGCTGCGATTAACGAACTAATCGTCCAAACAACCCTTAGTTTCAAGCCTCCGTTAGTATAAAAGGACTCCGGAATACTCCCATTATCATCACCGATTCCAACATTTGAACCGCCGGTAATGTTATTGTAGCTGCAAAACCCATCGTTGCCAAATTCCGATACTTGCATACGCACGTTGTTAATAACAGAGGCAGCTCCGAGGATGACGCAGTTATCAAGGGTTGATCCGAAATCTGCTCTCCATTTCAAAAGAACTCCATCATCAATCCCTAACTCGCCGCTGGGCAATTCGATTCGGAGGAAACGAATCTCGTTGAAATTTCTAAGTACTTGTGTAGGAGAATGATGGGTAACCCCACCTTGGTCCATTTCCCCGTCATCAGCACCGCCGGGACCGACAGATAGAGAGGAAGAGGAATGGCTGTTAAGGATTTCGTTGAGAATGGACCGTTTCGGGCCGAGGAATTGACCCAAAGCTTGAAGTGGTTTAACAATGCCTCCAAAAACGAGACGGAAGAGGTTCAAGAAAGGACCAGCGGCACGTGATTTGTCGGAGGAAGAAGACGGGGAACAATCGTCGTCGGAGATGACACAATCGACACGGACGAAGACGTTTTCGACTTGAGGGACGAGGGAATGGAAACGACGGGAGACAACGCAGCAGCGGCCGAGAGCTTTAACGTCGCCGATCTTGTTGAAGATTAAAAGAAGAAGAGAGTCAGGCAGACGGTCGAACTGGTCGATTGGTGGCGGGTGGATTCTTTGGACCGGATCCGGACGAGCCCAAGACATTTCCCCCCTCTGTTATCTTCTTGGGGAGGGAATGAATGGAGAGTAAAGGGGATGGAGCTGCTTATTTTGAAGGCAAAGATGGAAGGAAGCAAACGGAGGGAGGAGATACTTCCGCGCTTTTAGTCTTTACACAGATAAAGATAGTTACATAAAGAGAAGAAAAGAAAAATTAAAGGTGTGAATAGGAAGGAAAAGGGAGAGAGAAAATTTTATTGAATTCAACCCACCTTTCTTTACCCCTAATTTCAATATGACTTAATTTAATTATTTTTAAGTCATTTCGATGATAATTCGATATTTGCTCGTAATATCTAAGGTAGATAATTAACTTTAGTGATACTCTAAACAAAAAAAGTTGTAGTTCCAAACGTTATGCAATCTTGATAATATTATATTAAATTCATTTCAGTCAAATCTGAAATAAAAATATGTAATGGTGTCTTTTTTTATGCACTCAGATATCCACATATTTATATTGTAATTGCGAGTTCATATTTCTGTATCAATTACAAGAGATAAGTGTACAATGTATATTGACTTTTGCGTGTCTTGAAGATATATAAACACGAGTTTCCTTTTATCAATAATGAAAGAGAATGGAATGAGGTTGTCACATGGTATACAATTCTATAAGATCTTTCATTACGTAAAGAATTTATAAATTACTCAAAATTGACTAAAATTCGTAATGATATGGATATCAAAGAAAAGATCGAAGCATCTAAATGATTCTAATACTGTAAAAATTGAGAACATTATAAAAAAAATATCCATCTCTTTTAATATTTCACAACAAATTATAATCATCTATAATTTATTTTCTCTAATAAAAAATTTTTTTAAATAATTTTTTCTTCATATATCATATATATATATATATAATATTAATATCTAAAAAAACATAAACCTAAAAAATCAAATCCCTAATGAAATCTTAAATCATTAAACCTTTAAAAAGCTTAACCCTAGAAACTCTAATAAATTTTAAAAAATATAAATCATTGTCTTGAATTAAACATCGAACGTGATATATTATGTGAAAAATGTGTTTCATCCGAAAGTCTTTCTTTATCACGTGTGGTAATCAAATGCGCCTTCTAAAAGATATGACTGAATATGTGCACCTTTAGTCTATGTAATATACATACGTGTTATTTTGATAAATAAATTTGGAAGGATAAATTTTAGTATATATTTTTGAGAAATAATATAGACTATTAAAATGTCAAGATTATTTGCTTCGCACGTATATCAGTCATAGTTTTCGATTCACCCTCGTAGATGACCTCGGCAAATATCTAGGCGTTCCTCTCTTGCATCGTCGGGTTATGTATAGTACATATCAATACTTGGTTAAGCAAGTCCAAGAACGCTTTTCAAGCTGGAAGGCGAAACACTTATCCTTGGTACGACGCATTACCATGGCCAAATCGGTCTTATTGACATTTGCCATCATATGCTATGCAAACATGTTACCTTTTCAAAGGAATATGTGATGATATTAAGTGTTTGATTCGGAGATTGATTTGGGGTTGTTTCGAGGAGAAACGTGGGATCCATTTGGTTCGTTGGGGAAATATCTGTAAACCGATGAATGCAGGTGGCCTTGGGCTGCGAAACATTTGAAGGGCGTGCCACCGTATAATTAGAGTGCGGTTACATTTGAAGGGAGAATTTCGGTGAACAACTTTCCATCCTCCATATTTTGGTTATTCAATTTGATAATGAATCTTGTTTATTGATGGTCAATTTCATTTCGTATTTTATGTGTTTAATGGTTTGTAGTTTAAGATCGAACAAAGAATTTCGAGTCAGAAGAGCAAAGTGATGATCTACGAAGGAATAACTTCAATTAAGATCCATCAATTGGTCGAGTGATGAAGGATATCTCACCTTATAGTCGAATTATAACATTTGCTTTAACATGTAATATCTCTACTTAATCAAAATAGGAATAACTTCAATCGATACTGATATTGTTCGTAAGTTTAAATGCTGAATGTAATTTGGAATAGGGAATTGTATATTAATATTAATTTGCTGCAATTTCATAACCTTTAACACCGATGAAGCATAAGTCTTTTAAGTAGATGCGGTGAACACGATGGGTCAAGGTTAACACCGATGGAGCATAGAGTGTCAAATGTGGCATAGAGTGGTTTATGATGAAAAGCCATCAATAGAAATATGAGTTATTTATAAGTCTTTAAGTACATAAAACATAAGTAATATTTTCTTTTAAGGATTATATTTTATTTAATGAGGTGTTTTTAATGCTTAAAAGACTTCGATAATTTTTAACATTACAAATATTAAAATTTAATATGTTTAGCGGTATACAAACCAAACGACCTCAGTAGTTTAAGGGATAATTATTATTATTAGAGGTTCTGAGTTTGAACACGATATGGGATAATTGTTATTATTAGAGGTTCTGAGTTTGAACACGATATTTACATGGATGTTTGAGTGTTCGTTATCAAATGATTGAGAATATTTCTAACAAATATTACTTCATAATCATCCTAAATTAATCAAAAAAAATATTTAACTGTAATTATATCTATTTGATGATGATTTAACATGTTTATTGGAAACGTCTTTCCTAAAACATTCACAATATCCCCATCCAACCATTTTTTATATACATTTGATAATTTAAAATGAAATTCATCTTATCATTTTTTATATAAAAAAGGTTATTGTTGAAAATATAGATGAAATTATGTTATTTTATTTATTTCAAAATAATATTATCCTTTCATTTTTTTATATATAAAAGTCTAATTATATTCAAAATACACCGATTAACTTAAATTTTATATTTAATCTTTTAGAATATGAAATCACATTTGATTGCTTATTTTCTTATAATAGAAATATGACAAATAAAAGTAATAAAAAATATTCTATATTTATATAGACCCGAACTAGGTTCAATGATTTAATATATATATATAAATTATTTAAAAATAATATATTGTGTTTCCATAGATTTGAGCAAAGATTAAGTTAAAAGACTCCTATTTTCAATCATTTTTTTTTAATTCTACAAAATATTTTTAATGAAAATAATCTCTTTATTAATTTTTATATATTTTTATTTTAAAATATTTCAAAAAATTTAACCAACTATGTTTTCTTCAGTGTTTTTATTTTTAAGAAAATGCAAATTCATTTTGTTTTTTTTTAAAACCAAATGACTTTTAATTTTTTAATTCATTAAATTATATCTAAATTAACATACAAACTACCATAAAATAAATAAGTCGATTGATTAGGATGGATGACATGCATCCCATTATTTTGAAAAAGTGATTAAATTTAGTTTATGTGTTAAGGAAAAAAGAAAAAAAATTACAATTTTTGCATATCCATTATTTTTAAGAAAAAATTAAAATTTTGGAATCAATTCTTAAATTTTTGGATCCGCTACTGGATGGCTTGAATTAAAATTATTATTATATTTTACATATTTTTTTATTTTTTATTAATAATATATTTTCATATCTTGAAATTTAAAAATTTATTTTTTTCTTAAAAATTTATCTTGTAGTATAAAATTATTCATTGGTCTATGATAGATAAGTTTATCAAGTGTCACCAATCAATCTTTTGATAAAATTATTCATTGGTCTATAATAGAAAATTGATTCATTGAACCGATGCCGCATGCGTGCATGGCCATGAACATTTTAGGTACGTGTTGAAACATTATTGGCAGGTGGTGAATCGTTAATTGTGGCGGTGGAGGTCAATAGAGACTGCAGTTTGCACGATCGAAAATTCTAAATCTTGATGGAGACAACAATGATACACGTGGCAAGTTATCAATCACTATACTTTTTTTTATAAGCAAAATTTTATATCCAAAACAAAACAGAAACATGCTACAAAGTGTAAATGAAACAGAACAAGGGGAAACCTATACATAAAAAATCATATTATACCCCATTGATTACAAAGAAATAAATTATTGATATCTAATCTATTGATATTTCTATTGCTTAAATGTAAACCTATAGTCTGCTTAATAACAAAAATAATCTCCATTGATCTGCTTTTGCCTCTGAATATCCTTCGATTCCTTTCCTCCCAAACGGTGTAAAGGAATGCACACCAAGACAATTTGAGAATAACATAAATTAGAGATTTACCCTTCCATTTCACTGTAGCCCAAACCATAAAATTGGTCCAAGTTAATTGAGGTTTTCGAATGCCTGAAAGGTGTAGAATGTAATTCCAGATTGAAGAAGTTACGTTGCATTCTGCAAATAGGTGATTTCTCGTTTCGCTTCCTTCATAGCAGAAAATACAGTGATCATTTGTGACAATATCAAACCTTTGCAACCGTTCTTTGGTGGGTAGATGATCTAGAACCACCATCCAAGAAATGATACTATGCTTCGATATGCGGAGGGGGAACCAAATGAGTTTGTGCCAGTGAACTCTGTTTCTTTTCGATCGGATCTTCTCCCAAATATATTTAGGACTGGAAACTCCTGAATTTAGAAGAGGTTAAGCCACACTTCGAATCTTCATGGGAATGATTATGAAAGATTGAGATGGTCACTATTTTTTTCCTTTAATTATAAAATAATATTATTTTATGTCAATAAAATAAATATAATTTTAGAATGTAATTAAAGTTTTATTGTATAAAATGTAAAGAGATAATGTCAAAAAATACTTTTAATGTTCGATTGAATAGTCACTTTGATTATTATTTTTCTTTTAAAGTATTTTGACCTTAACGTTTCATTTTGGAGTCAAAATATGAGTCTTTTACCTTAAAATGAAACGTTGAGAGCTAAAATATTTTAGAAATATAAAATAAAGATCAAAGTGGCTATTCAGTCAAGTGCTAAGGGCATTTTGGTTTTAAAATGAACTGTTAAAGACCGAAATGTTTTGAAAAAAAATGAGCCAAAATTACTATTTTGATAAACATTTATAGACTAATTTTGATATAATGCTAAATGTAAAGTACGCGTTTTCTTTCATTCAAAGAAGTTATTAACCGGTTTCAATTGTAAAAAAAATATTATTTTTATAAGATTTTAGTTTAAGTTTATGTTTGTGTGATGTATATATAATATCAATAGATTATATAATTTTTTTGAACATATATTATCTTATAATAATATTAAATTATTAAAAAATAAATGAATAATACTAAATAGTTTTTTTAGAAATAGAAAAATAATAATCTTTTGATACTAATTGTTGTAGAGATGTTGACTGTGAATTATAGCAACAGCGTAACAAACTTAATTATAATGGTGAAATTATTAGGTCTATGCCATGTGCAATATCCATTTAATTGAATAGATACAAGTCATGAGTAGGGCTCAATGAAAAAGAGAAGTTTTGAAGTTCATTACAATCCAAACCCATTCCCAACAACTTGTTTACTTTCTAAGGGAAGACAACAAAATTGGAGGATAAAGCCCCCCCCCCCCCCTCCCCACCACCCAAAAAAAAAAAGCACAACTTATATTTGATTAAGACCAAATCTTTTATTAAAAGTTACATATCTGTGTATAAATTATGTGATATTAATGATGAATATTTTTTTTATTATTTTTTGAAGTTTTGTGTTAAGATCATTTTTGTAGAGATATAAATTTTCATTGTTAAACATTTAAAATTCTTTATACAAATATTACTTTATATTTACTTTATATATATATATCTTAAATTTTGGCTCAATGATTTGAAGGAAAAATAAAACACAATTTGATGCTTTGCCCAACAGAATCAATTTAGCACTTCATCAAACACTCAAATTATTCAAAATCACTCCATAATACTAAAAAGAGAGTCATATAAGGCATGAATTTACTAAATCACATTAGTGCATAATGAACCTTAAGACAGTGATAAATTTAAAAATATTTTGAGGATGAACACATGTATATTAACCACACAAAATGTTTGTATAAGGTGACACAAATAAAATTTAACTTTTATTAGATTTAAATATAGACTTGATTTACAGTATCTCCTTCCTAATTCATCTACTCGTATTCGTATTGTAAAACTTGGCGGTTTCCAACACCTTGAAGCCTAATCTGCCTGTTGAACTTTCGAATAAACTCTTCAACTCTCCTGTTGAGTTCCTCATCCGACATGGTCGAGAACTCGTTTTGATCTTCTTCTCTGGACGCTTTCTCTTCATCAGTCTTCGATGTCTGCAAATTATTCTCCCTTCCATGACATGCAACACGTTTCACTTTATAAGACTTGCTTCTTCTCATAGTTCGGGGTTTAATTGTCTGATGATCGCAAGCTTCATCATCAAGTTTCATGGGACGTTGTTCTTTTTGTTGCAATTTATCATCCAATATTCTTACTGGGATTTCATTTTTCTTTTGATCACCTACGTCTTCTTCTTCTTTGGGACTGCTTTCTTCGACAAATGAAGGAACAGTCACAGGCACAGCAGTAATATGTGTCCTCCTTGCTTGGCCATGCAACACATATTCCTCGTAAAGGTCGGGTTTCAGATTGTTGGAGGAAGCGAAAGCGCTGTAATCGGCTGCGATGATGAGGATGAGAGTGTTGTAAATGGCGAACCAGAACTTGGGATTACTGAAAAGAGTGGAAGGAGAAAGGCTAAAGATGTAGAAGATAGAGACGTAGATGATCACAATGGAAAGAAGGAAAGCAAAGGAGGACATGCCTTTTGCCTTGTGACTATCATAGCTCTTGCCATATTTGTGGGTTTTCAATGGATTTTCCATTAGATTTGCCGATGAAATAATGGGAAAAAGGGTATTGGTTAAGGACTAGATGAAAGGGCTTTTATAGAAAGGAGTAGGCAAATAATTGACCGACCACAATCACAAATATCTCCCACGATTTCCATGTACTTTCTTTGCATGTCCTACTACTCGATCAACTAGTTGACTGCTTGAGAAAAATTATAAGGTTGCTTAATAATGAGGTGTTAACATCAACAAAATTTCTATCAATGTATAGAGTCTATACACCCTATAATGCTTCAAATAGTAACACACACACATATATATATATATTAGTTTATATGGTAAACTACACATTTAGTATTCTAACTTTTGTTCCGTTTTAATAATCCAACTATTATTTTTTTTGTCAAAATCATATATATATATATATATATTAGTTTCTATGGCAAACTACACATTTAGTATTCTAACTTTTGTTCTGTTTTAATAATCCAACTATTATTTTTTTGTCAAAATTATACCTAACATTAGGATGAGCATATTATTTTTTTGGTAGAAATCGCCTACAATAACAGTTTTCAGTTGAACATTTAAAGAACTTCGTTTGAGATGATGTATGAATTATAATCGTAAGTGTAAGACTCAATTGTATTAGATTGAACTTAGTGAGGGAAAGATGGTGGGATTTAATTTGATTAAGGTAATGTAATTCTAACTTTGTGATATAGCGTGAATGTCTTAAATATGATTTCTATGAATGAATGTTATGTTGATATATGATGATTGATTGAGTGCAAGCATAAGTAGTGGTTAATAAGGGCAAATTTATGATATTGGTTGTTGTTTAAGGGGTAAAATGAACCTTCATTACCTTCAATAGTTTAGGAATAGAGTAGGGCTCTTAAATAGGGGTTTAAAGAGGGATTTAAGGTATTTCCTAGCCTAAAATACTTATTTACAGGTTATGCATGGTATTGATATCCATTATATGGTATCTATATCCTGTGAGTACCAGGAAAAAGTAAACGATTTGAGTAATGGATATCTATATCCTGTGAATACCAGGAAAAAGTAAACGATTTGAGTAAGAGAGTATTGATACCCATGTTTGTATGGAAGGAGGTGGGAGAATGCTAGAATGAAGAGTTTAGGAATATAAATGAGACGAGACAGTTGTTAAAATTCATTTAGAGGTTGAACTTTATATACCCGTTTATGTATTAGACTTTAGCATGGGCTTTGAATAAAAAAAATATGATTATGATGTATTTTTCTCTATAATTTTTTTAACATCTTTCTATTATTATCTTCAAATTTTCAGTGTTTTTCAGTTTCCATTGCTTTTATTTATATTAAAAGTTAATCCCCTCGTAGCTGCTGTCAAATCTGCTTTTGGCCCAAAAGGACTTGGCTCCCTGGAAGTGGAAGATATGGCACATAGTAATATGCTAGCAACCTCTGCCTTCTGGCGTCATACCATTGTTGCACACGAAGGTATAACTTCTCTTTGCTATGGAAAAAAGCAAATTCAATGAAATTTAATCTGTTTGTCAGTTATCATTTCTTGTTAATATATAACATTAGGATTCCTGGTTATTAATTACCTTAATATGTACTTCATCAGTGTTAGATTTGTTGATAGTCTCACTTGTTTGTGTTTTTTCTTTTTAATCTCGGGGATGACATGCAGTTAAACTATTACAACAATTAGAACGAATTTACTTCTAAGATTGTGATATTTTAACTGTCCAGTGTAATGAATGTGGGTGGATGAGTGGATTCAAACAAGCATGTATACTGATTTTTGCCGAGCATGTGCTGAGGCACGCTAACCAAAGGTTTTGGCCCAATGAATAACGATGTTAATTTCTATTTTGGGTTAATGGTACATGCATAAACAACCGCATCAGTTTTGCAGCATTTGCATTTGAACACTTTACAACCACTTGTCTACTTTTATTCCTCGCAAGCAGAAACCAGGAGCTCAATGGTAGTTTTAGCTTTTCAAGCGCATGAACAGAAAGACCAAATAAACATAAAACATGGTTACCATATTGCAAGCATTATTATTATTTTTTAAAAAAAAGGGGTTATTATATGTTTCAGTTTTGACATGCAACTCATCATAGTAATGGTTTTCCTTTTTCCTCTTCACTTTCTTATCACATGTGCATCATTTGCTTTTTTTAGTATAAAAGCTTCTGTCTGCTTGCCATCATCTTTCTTCTTTCTTTTTCTTTCATTTCACATGCATATATATATATATATATATATATGTATGTGTGTGTATGTATAGTTATGGGTTTGCATGATGAGATTCCTTTTCTGCTTGATTTTTTTACACAAATTATATTTTCGTTTTCAGCTGGACACAGATATATCAGATGAGAATTCTTTCATTTTCAATTGAAGATTGCCACTTGGGGCTAAGGTAAGCTTATATATATATCATGATACTTTTGTCCCTGCTGTTAAATTTCATTTCTAATACAGTACTATACACATAAATGTAGTTCATATATAATCTAATTAATTAACCTTTGCAGCATAGCAAGCATCTACTGCAAGTACATGCTGGTATAATATTAAACATTAACTGTAAATTAATTCGTTTGATTTCATTCTTCAATTGTTTTTGCTGTCAGGTTTCCAAAGGTTTCTTCACTGCCTATGTTACCATATTATATATTAAAGTGAAAAGTAAACAATATATCCATGATATTTTAAGTGAAATATATGTAGTACTGAGAGTTTGTGTAACGTTATCATCAAAGTGGGGGGCCTAATTAAGTTAGTTGGAGGGTTCAATGTATATAATATAGTAATAATATTTGACCGACCCCAAGAAAGGCACACACTTTCGGTAATTTTAAAATGTTAAGAAAGTGTCCACCACTACTGCTACCCAAGCCTCGAGTGAAGTTTGTAGGTAGGATTAATGTTTATTTTTCTAGTTTCTTTTAGTTATCCTTGGAACTCAATGGAAAGTTGGTTTGGATTTATAAGTTTATCCAATGGAAGTGGAGAGAGCAAGGGTGGCCACTCCTCTAATTGCTTGCATGCCCCCATTCAAAATATTAAATAGATAGGCCACAAGTTAATTAATTGAGTTCCAATATAAATTTAAAATATTATTAAAAAACTGTTATATAATCTCCGTATACCAAGACTTTAGAGAATTATCTTCGCAATTAAGACCTTGAAAGAGCATATTTGGATAATAAAACCTCTGGTAATTTTGTACTTTTCAGGGAAATTATTACCGACATAATCTTTGTCAGAGCTAAAATCAATCGACAGTTGATCACATCAATCAGGTACATTTATCCTATCAACTTACGAATAATCATCATGATCTTACGTGTGAAATTAATACTAAGGATCACTATAAAATCTTTCAATCAAGATCGAGATGTAGGACCAAATTTTCCTTCTTCACTTGTCATTCTTTTACTTTCTATGCCAACGGCCACTCAACCACTAACTGTGATTCTCTGTTCAAATTAAAAAGAATAAATTGTTTATAGTTGTCGTCAAAGAAATTATCATTTTATATACTGATGTTAGCCTTAATAAAAGTTTTGTGAATTCCAAAGTATGGATTTCTTTTATAAGGAATTCAAAAAAAAAAATAATGAGATGATGTTTGATTAGGAGACAATGACAAGGAGATTTGGTGATTAGTTCTTAAACAATGACACACCAGATAAAGGATTGGGTTTTATTAAATAATTAATATAATTGTAATATTATAGTAGTAAAAGGTATGCATTAATTAATGTAAACATATAATATGATTTTTCTTTTATAAATTACCTGGAGAATTTCTCGAAAAGGATTGAAACAATATAAAAAGTAGTAGGAGTAGTAGTAGAAGTTTGCATCATCCAATTCGTCACGGTGCATAGGCATTTCCCCATAAACGTGTTGTTTCTTTTTTCTGTTTTTGGGGGTTGAAGAAGCTGTCTGTTTGTGGTCGCAGGGCTCCCCTTTGGTGCAGGCTTGCTCATGGATTGTGTCACGGGAAAAAGAGAACACTTTTTGTTTCTCCGATTTTCGGTGGGGCATTTCGTCAAACACCTACCGCCGACCATTGATTTAGCGGCCACTGTTGTCCCACTCAGCTGCCACAACTTTTACATATGAAATGGATGTGGAGGGGTTTTTCTTAAGCCACACCATGCGTATTTGAAATATATAATGTCGAGTAAAATAACAGTCTTGTGTTTGACTTCAAAACAATATTTTATATATATATATATATATATATATATATATATATATTGTGCCTTGAAATTTTTATAATTCTATATCCTCATCTAATTAAATTTTTTAACATAATCATTAATAAGTCCATGTAACTAATATATTATTTGACAGATTGACAGTAAGATAGATTTACACTATCAACTTACAAGCAATTATTATCACGTTAAGTCTGATCCTGAATCAACTTTTTTATATAAATTACTATGTAAGATCGAAGAAAATTAGATTCTCTCTAGATCTCTATTATTGTTACATTATCTTTTTTATCTTTTCTGTTTTATCTTTTTCCTCTACTCACTGGCTACGATTCTTTTCTTAAATAAGAAATTGTCAAAAATAATCACAATTTTATTTGTCTCATCAACAATATAAAAATATGAATATTAACACACAGACACACATATATCGACATTGTGATAATACAGCCGTTGAACTTTTTGAATGAAAAGGAATGTATGGCTAAGGTAAATCAAGACGATTAATGTTAGAACGCGGAAATTATGTTGATTGATAATTAATGTTGATGGATAATTGAATTGACAATTGATATTTATTAATATATGGCATGTGCTTCCAAATTCTAATAAATTATATCATGCATGGAATGTACATCCTGCATATTTAATTAATTAATATGCATAAATATTTATTAATTTATTGTCTATGGAATGATAAAAACGACTTTTATAATATTTTACAAAATTGATATCGTCATACTTCTATACGTGTGTTAATGATAAATTCTAATAAAAAGTTATAGATAGTGTCGGTACTTTTTCAAATTCAAAAATAACATTTTTAATTTTTAAATACAAAAATTAAATTTCAAATTTATTGAAATATTAAAACTGTATTTTTTTAATAATTTTATACTTTCAAACTAATAAAAAAGTTATAGTAATTACAGAACACTAATTGAGACGAGATTAATCATAAATCTTATCCAGACAATGATATTGTTTGATTAGTGAGGTAGTTTAAATCTATTGAAAATGACGTGCATATAATTAAAAAGATGTTGTGTTCGATTCCTTGTTACTTTCTGCTCTAATTCAATTTATATTTTAGTTTTCAAGGAAATACAACGTGTTAATAAATCATTGGAAATGTATATTTTATTTAAAATAATTATTTTAAATATATTTAATAATTATATTGATTTTTTATTTTATAAAAAAATCTTAATAAAAACAGTTAAATTAGATAAATAGGTAGATAATTAGTTATCATTTACCGTTAAAAAATTAATTGGTTTTATTTAAAAATAATAATTTATATATGGAATATACTAACTATTAAAAAAAACTCACATTATTGATTTGAATTTTATTAATCCTAGAAGGTGATTTTTCGTAAAAAAAATAGATATATTAATAATTATTTTCCTCAATTATCTCTAAGATTACATTTCTTTAATAGTTTGGGATGATTATGATGTATTATCTGATCATAATCTTTACTAATTATTGACAACACACACCTTACAGGTACAGTTGTTCAAACGCAGAATTTTTAAAGAGAACCATACTCCTCTTAACTATCGATATCACTTAATGAATTCTATATATATATATATATATATATATATATATATAAAATGCAAAAAAGTGTAACTTTATGATCTTTAAAAAGTGTAACTTGAGGATGGGAGACTTGACCTAATAGAGTAGGTTCTTCACTCTCTTTGTTTTTGTTGTTAAATTGTATCAAGCTTTTAGGGGTAGAATATGTTTTCATTTAAAATATACTAGTTTATGTCATATTCATAATGTGGATAAAATAACATATTTTTATGTGAAAAAATTTAGAAGCTTAGATTTTGTTACTAACATCTTATCTCTTTCTAGAGATAAATAAAATTATAGTTTAAAAAATTATTCTTCCGAAGAATCAATACTTTATACAAATATCAACGTTGTTTCACTTAATATATTTTCTTATTAAGTATCGATATCAATATATCTCTCGAAAAAAATGATTCTTGTTTATTTCTAAACAAGTCTATTAAGAAGAGTATCATCACAGAACAATTTATCATAGAATAATTTTATTTTAAAGACATATACTTCAAAAGACTTTTCATAAAACATGTTTCAGGTGGTATTACTTCATCAAAGTAGAAGAAGTTGAAATATCCCTAAAAATGGTTAGTTCTTAGGTTATTTTCACTCTTGGGATGTTTTACATAATTTAGCTTAGTGGATCAGATATAAAGTATTTTTTAATATTGTAACTATTTTTATATGCTTTAATTAATACTTTATAAGATGATGTTAGATATTATTTATTTTGAAAATCTTTAATGAATTTTTTAAAATTTCCATAAACTTTAATACGTATTTTATAAGAAAAATTGAAAAATATTACGTTATAATAATAATTTCCATTTATATGGTTAGAAATACCACAAAAGAAGCTTTTTGTGATGAGTTGTATAACCAATTACCAAAGTAAGTCAACAATTAATTAGTCTAATGGTACGAGACACTAGATTTTTTTAAATAATGTTAGAAATTTGAACCTAGCGTTTATGAATAGAATAAACTGGATTAGAAGAGTCACCCTCATAATGGACTTCTGTAGACCTTTATAAAATTTGATCTAAATTAATTGATAAATAAATCGAATATCAGTGACTAATTAAAAAAAATGAATTCGATTTATTAGTGAAAATACCATTAAAAAAGCTAGAGGATTTCGTCTTTTGTTGGTATCCCACTTGCCTATATTTCTCTTTATGTTTCTCAATAATTCCGAAAACCTAAACAAAACTGTCATCCCCATCCAACCAACTTTAGTAAACATATGGCCTATATTCGTTCTCCGGCAAATCATGAATTTTTATAAAGAAAAATTCAAACAAATTACAGGGGGAAAAGTCATGATATAACTAGGAAACTTGTACTAAAGACATCTACTTCCTCTTAATCATTTTAATGTTAAATTAATAATTATATATAGAGACGAACGTAAGATTTTATGTTAGAGAAGTCGAAGCTCTAAAGTTTTAAGAGAAAGTAAAATTTTAAAGTTTTAAGGAATGAAAATAATTATTAATAAAATAAAAAATATATTAATTTAATTTTTTTTAAGAGACAACTATCCCAAGTGTCCACCTTTCAGTCCATCTCTAATCATAGATCTATAGGAAAAATGATATTACACATAGACTGGTTGTCTTTTAAAAGATTTTTCTTAAAACTTCTTTAAAATTACATTTTTAGATATTCAATCTACCTATCCAAAAGGTTGACGAGAACTCCAAATTTTAATTTTTAGTTTTTCACTTAAAATCGAGTATCACTCCTAAAAGCTTAAAAACCGTTTGGACAGATTTTTACAAGAATGTGTACCCTTTAGGATTTAATAAGCACTTTTATAGTGTAGGGAGCAGAAGAGCAAGAATGTATGAATACTCAGCTTAGAAAGTAGAAAATGAAGATGAGATTTTGGGGGGGGGGGAATTAGCAAATCATTTTATGTAAGAAAATTGAATTAAATTATTTCTAAGATCATGAAATACATCCCGTTTAAAACACTATCGTCTTAATGTGTTGGTTACTTCTGAAAAACTAAAATTTAAAATATTTGCGGATCATTTTAAAATTATAAGAAGGAACCTCAAGAGAGATAATTGTTCTAATGTGAGGTTGATTCCATAAAAAAAAAGTGTTACTTTCTTAATATTTTTAAAATTTGTTACTTTCAATAAATTTTCAATTATTTTATAAATTTTAATAATTATTTTTATTTTTTAAATATTTTTTCATTTTTAATATTTTTTAAACATCTAATTTCTTAATTTTATAATTGTCTTCAGTACTAAATAAACACCTGAACTTTTTAACAATATCAATTAAACATCTTATTTTTTAAAAAAAAAATTAAATTTTTCTACCACATTATTATCCATATATTAATTATTACATCAGTAAGACTAAACAACCATATTATTATATTATAATAATCTGTCGATCGGTTTAAACTTACTTTGAAAAAAAAAGTAGAAACTTTATTATTTTTCAAAATAGTTGGTGGGCTTGGTTTTAATTGTTGAGCCGAAATTTTAATATTTGTAAAACAACATTATGATCATTGGCTTCATTGTAGATTTAAAAAAGAAAAAGAAAATCATGCATGAAACTGCGGAAACAGGCAAATTCTGATAACATTACAACTGTAAACTTAAATATTACTCTCCACAGTGAAAAACACAGGAGGGAGAAGGAAACAGAAACCAGCTGAGCTCAAATTTTCTAGCTACAATGCTAAAAAGCTTCAAGCTGGTCCCTTCAAACCTATGTATATAAAACTAACCCAAAAATATAAAGTTCCAGGAGAATCCGGGGATCTGTGCTGTGAATCATCCCTCTGGTAAAAATCTCCTTTTTAAAACTTAATTTTATGTCTAATTAAGCTTGATTGAGTAGGGACTTAGCGTCAATAAAAGTTCCATGAAAGCCGTATGGAACTCTGGAAGGTAACTTAATTGAAGCTTCGACCTGTAAATTCATGGCGTTTACAATACAGAGCTCCGATTTCCATGTCTTTTCATCGTGTACAAAGGAAAGAATGTATCCATCGTCTTCAGCTCTTTCGGAATCGTCGTCTCGAGGTAAGAAAAATGGTTCCCCGCCGTATTTTTTGTCACCGTATATGTGTTTTTTTACCTCTCCGGTGAAAAGATCGACCTTGGCAAATCCCGAAACTTTCGGCCATGGTTCGGCAATGGCAAGATAAGCGTACCTTGTTTTCCTCCCAAGTCGGTTCTTGTTCACCATCCCGGCTTCCAAGTTCACTTGATCGGATTCCGAGATTATGGGGCGGCGCGTGGACTCACCTGTCTTTAAGTTAAGCCTGATTTCGGAGAGTACACTCTTTAAACTCTCGTCGCATTCGTTGAAAATAGAGTCGGGTGGTGTCATGCAAGAACCGATCACCACGATTTCATCGGATTCCGGCTCTTCCCAAGCGTTCCACAGATGGAAACAGAAGGTATCATCCGATTCAACCCATATGATATCATTAGCATCACTCGCATTTTTCGAGAGAATCCCGAACCGACACATCTTGTCCTTATCGTAAATAACCGGAGAGCCGCCGGTTATCATTTCTTGTAGCTTGAACACAACTTGTTGATCGGGGATCACCACAAAATTCTCGGTGATGGCAAAATCATGCATCATAGTTGGCACCGGTAAAGGAATCTCGACGTCGGGAGATTTCGTACCGTCGGGCGAAAACTTGAAATACTTCAAGTAAGGCTTTTGGACGACATCGTAACTCAAAGCAAAGAGTTCCTTGGAACACGGGTCTATTTTGGGATGTGCAATCATTGTTGATTTGAGTAGATCATCAAAATTGTATCTTCCGACTGTTTCTAAATCACCCGACGGAGTGATCCGCACATGGTAAGGAAGATCATCCTCGGACATGGCAAGCAGCCGGTTGTTAAAATAGACTAAGCCGGCATTAGCAACACCGGTGCCTTGCTTGTGATCGACGAGGCCAAAAAGACCTCTGGCGTAAAAAAGTAAAAGCCTGGCAACCCCCGAGTGACCGTGTAGTTCACCGATTGCTTTAGGGAAAATAGGACGACCCAATTCTTTTTCTTGTTTTAGCCTTTGCGTTTCAGTAAACCGACAAGCGTAGCTAGCTTTTCCATTATCGATGGTGATGGCATGTATCATGCCATCACCATCGAACAAGTGATGTCCAGCGACCGGTACGAATAAAGGGTTGGCACCGTTGCGGAGGTAAGCACCGTTGATACAAGAAGGGATGGTTCCGGTGAGAGGAAGAGAATGTTTCACGGGTTGTTCGGGAACCGGAGCGAAGTTTCCGGAGATTTGCACGCGTGGGTCAGCCGTTTTAGGAAGTGGGTGCCGAAGCTCGAGTGAGAGCAAGGCGTTTTCAGTCATGTCAAGCGCCATGGATGCAGCTCTCTGCAGGAAGTTCCACTTCGGCTGCTGTTGTTCAGGCTGGTGGTGGGTTGTTTGGTAGGTTTGTTTTGGGAAATGGAGAACCGAAGGAGAATGCAAAGCTGAGTGAATTGTATTGCTTCTTCTTGGAAGAGTATGTGGAATTTGGGTTTTAACCCAAGTACATGGGGAAGAAGACATTAGAGCTGTTACAAGGGAAGATCACTTGTGTTTTGTTTATGGTTTTTGTTGATTTTGTGCTTTGTTTGTTGGGTTGAGGAAAGAAAGCATATGGGAAGAGAAGAGAAAAAGGAAGAGTGAGCGTTGGAGATAAAAGAAGAGGAAACCGGGTATAAATAGAGTATGTAGTTGGAGTTGACTAGATAGAATAAGGGGTAAACTATTTATTTAGTCACCCAACTATCATTTTGGTTGGATTCGGCCATCCAACTATTTTTTCAAAATCATCACCAACGTCACGTTTTAGTTTTATTTTGGCCAATCATCATTAAAAAAAAAAAGAACTACTAACATGATATTTTCCCAATGATGTTGTGGTATTGTCTTATGTTGACACGTCAACATCACTGTTAATTTTTTAACAACAGATGATCAAAATGAAATCAAAAAGTAACGTTAGTAATGATTTTGAAAAAAAATAGTTGGATTAGTGATGATTTTGAAAAAAAGAATAGTTGGGTGACCAAAACAAAACAAAAGTGATAGATAGGTGGCTAAATACGTAGTTTACACTAGAATACTTTGTAAAATTGTAAGAGAATCCACGTAGACATCAAAGGATGACGTGGTTGTTGGAGTTTGCAATGGCCACTTGGTGATTGTTGGTTTGTCAACATTATTAAAGATAGTAGTGGGGGTGGGGGGGAGGGTCTCAAATGGAAAACCTCCCCATTCCGGAGAAATTTGGTTGACAATTGAGGCATAATTGGATGGCAGAGGGTCCCAAAATTAGAGACCGATAAGAGTGAGATTTATGGAGTCGGAAACACACTTATCCTAGGAGTGTAAGAAATCAAGGGTAAACTAATTATCTGGCGCTCCACTTATTTTTGTATTATTGTTTTGGTCATCGAATTATTGAAGAACTTGGTTTTGATTTTCTAATAGATTTTGCTTCTTAGTTTGCTCTATGAGAATCTAAACCAAAAGTTAAAAGAAGGGAGAAGATTTCTTTTGCGTCTAAATCGATCAGAAACACCATTGGTAGGGGCAATCATGACGATGGTTAAGAATTTGATCGTGACGAAAGGTGTTGAGGATGATCAAGATTTGAAAGAAGAGATTTAATGAAAAAACCTTTTGTAAATAAAATTTAATTAATATATATTTTATCTTCTTTTTTTCGAGTGAAAATGAGCCTAAAACAGAACTCTAGATTAGATTACAAAGGCGAATATAAGGAGGGCCAAGGATATCAGGAGATAAAATTCCGGTAAGCTCCGTGGGGCACCAGAAAATCAGCAGTCATATTAGCCTCACGTCGAATTAGTTTGAGGTCCACCTGTCAGTCCCTGTTGAGCAAATCAAAGATACCTTGGACTAAAGAAATAGGATTATCATGGCTTGTCGATGTAACCATCTCAAAAGCATCCATGTTGTCCATCAGTAGTATTAAGCGATAGTAACGATCTAATTGAATTTACTATACATGGCATAAAATTAAATCAATTTCTTAAATTATTTTGAATTAAGATTAAAATTTTAGAATGTATAGGTTTTAGGGATTAAAACTATTATTATATTAGGTCATGTCACTATTTTTGTTAATTGAGTGGTCAAAGTTAATGATAGGTGACAAAAATAGAATTAAAAAATCGTGTTAGGCATTAGCTATGATTTTGTTAAAATAATAATTAGATGACTAAAACAAAAATGTCAAAATAGGTAGAGCACCACTTAAAATTTTACCCAAAAAATAAAAGAGCTCAACGGTTGAATCTAACCCATTCCCACATTTATTTTTCATTCTTCTTTGGATTTATAAAAAAGTGCAACTCCGCGTTCCTCACTCTTGTTGAAGCTACATCGACTGAGCACTCCACCGACGTGCCTTTTTTTATTTCCACCGGTTTTCAACCATCAAAATTGGCAACATAACATTGGCAATGGTTAATCACCACACATCAATTAAGCTTTACGCCAATGTTTTTATAAGTATTAATAGTCGGTGAATTTCTCGAAAAATCATCCTTATAATCATTATTTATATGTCAGATACATTTTCATCTTTATTTTTCGATTTAACACCTTTTGCAGGAAGGCGCGACCCATACACTTTAATTAGGATAATTTTTTTTTTAAAAAAATCAACTTTATTTTTTTTTGTGTGATATTATTTTTTAACAATATTTAATAATGTTTATTGACTTTTAAAATTAATTGCTTAAAAATATTAAAATAAACTTTTAATTACAATCGAGAGATCAAATGAATTACTATTCATTTTTTTAAAAAATCAATAAAAATGCAATAAAAAAAGAATTAAAAGTGAATAAAATTCAATAAAAAAAAGAATGTAAAACTAAAAAATATTGCCTCTTTATTGAGGGAATATTTTTCTAATATTAATTTTAAAAAATATAAAATAAATATTAAATTCTAATTTTATTACAAATGAGTAAACATTATTAACTGTTGTTAAAAAATAATAATTCACTTGATCCCTAAATTGTGATTAAAAATTTATTTTTATATTTTTATATTTTTAAACAATTAATTTTAAAAGTCAATAAATTTTTCAAAAAACATATGAAATTTATAATTTTTAAATTATAAAATATTTATTATCATCATCATCATCATTTTGTAAAAGAAATATTGGTTATAAAACTTTTATAAAATTATTCATATTTTAAAATATTTACCCTCAAAGTTTTCTTATACTAGATTATACGTATTGTATAATTTCATGCAAAAATAAAATAATTTTATTAAAAAATGAATAAACATTATTAATTGTTGTTAAAAATAATAATTAATGAATAATAATTCATTTGATCATTCAATTGTAATTAAAAGTTTATTTTAATATTTTTTTATTTTTAAACAATTAATTTTAAAAGTCAATAAATTTTTCAAAAATATATGAAATTTATAATTTTTTTAAATTATAAAATATTTATTATCATCATCATTTTATAAAAGAAATACTAGTTATAAAATTATTCATATTTTAAAATACTTACCCTCAAAGTTGTTCTATACTAAATTATATGTATTGTGTAATTTCATGCAAAAATCAAAGTAATTTTATTAAAAATGAATAAACATTATTAACTGTTGTTAAAAATAATAATTAATGAATAATAATTCATTTGATCCCTCAATTGTAATTAAAAGTTTATTTTAATATTTTTTTATATTTTTAAACAATTAATTTTAAAAATCAATAAATTTTTCAAAAATATATGAAATTTATAATTTATTAAATTATAAAATATTTATAATCATCATCATCATCATCATTTTGTAAAAGAAATACTAGTTATAAATTTTTTATAAAATTATTCATATTTTAAAATATTTACCCTCAAAGTTTTCCTATACTAGATTATATATATTATATAATTTCATGCAAAAATCAAAATTTATCGAGTTATAAAATAATTTACAAAAGAATATTTAAAGATTTTAATGTAGAAAGTTTTTTTTCACACACAAAATTTATATAAATAAAGTTGATGTTTTTACACAAATATCACCTTAATATAAATTAATTACATATTAGGCACTATGTTAACAATATTTACAAAAATAACACTCGACGCAGTATATGGGCCGCACCTTACCCTATGTGGTGTCACATCAACGTAAGGTGCGGTGCATGGGTCGCGCTTTCTTGCAAATGGTGTTAGATCAAAAAATAAAGTCTAAATGATGTCTGACAGAGAAATAATGATTATAAGGGTGTTTTTTCGGGAAATTCGCCTTAATAGTTGATGTTATACAGTTTAATAAAAAATATAAATTTAAGAAAATAATCATATTTAACATATATACGTGGAAATTTTATATGAAAATTTCATAAACAAATAGGATGAGATTCACTGTTGTTAAGATTGTACAAGATAGTTACAAACTTAAGCATCATCACTCTAGAAAATTCTAGGTACATAGACACAAGTTGAGCGACCTGATCTGTACCACGGGGTCTCCTCCTTCACACTACTATCGAGGTCCGTGATCAGAGACAAACACAAGATTTTATGTTGGAAGTGAACTTATTAATAGAAAATACTTAAATTATATGAGAACTTAAAATTTAAGGGAAAACCGTCCCATCATCTCCCTTAATCCATCATTGTATATGATGAATTCAGGTACAAAATTGTGATCTCTAACATGCATATTTACAATACATAATTTCATTTATCATCAATAAATCATACGATATGACACTAACAAATTTCCTAATTTAATTACACTTTTTCTTTTTGCCTTCCTTTCTTTGCTTCCCAAATCCTAATCTTTCGCTCACATATAGCCATATTCTAGTGGGAGTCATTCGGTATTATGATTAAATTTTAAAGGAAATATAATTTTAATAACATATCGATGTTTAGATGTCCCTTAGTAGGAATTGTGATGTATGTTATGCACTCAAGCTTAAAGATAATGGCATTATAATGCTAGTTGTAGGAATTAAGATGTAAGACTAATAATGCTACTTACTTACTATATCCTTCTACCATATACACCTTATATTTTCCCTTTAAGACGGTCCAATGCTAAAATCAGTTTATATTATGGAAGGTTACCGATATTCAAGACAAAGAATGATGAAAAAAAATGGAAAATCTTTATTATATTTTATGGACTCACAACATTATCAAATACAAACATAGAAAACTAAGCCACACTAATAAAAGTAGGAAAGATAGGTTTTGTTTCATCCAACGATGAATCGAAAACTATTAGGGTTGATTGTACCTTTTAAAAAAATTAAATTGTTATATAATTTAAATATATATTTTCGTTATATTTTCTTTAACTGATTTAATTTCATATCTCATGAAATTTTATAAATTCACACTCTCTAAATTCTTAATATACTTCCTAAAGATTTTGACATAATGTTTCGATAGTGAATCTCTTACATCAAAGATTTGATCCTTTCTCATACTAATTAAAAGAGATATGTCTTACCTCTCTCGTCTCTTTGATGTCTAATCACTTCACGACGACGAGGATAATAGGCTTTTCAATTCTTTGGTAATTAAATTGTGGATAGAAATTTAAAATTTAATTTAATTATTTTATATAATTAACATCAACTAAATTTAGATTTAAATCTTAATGTCTATAATATGTATTGTATCATAAACTACAATATTCTTGTCAAACAAAAAAAATTAATTAAAATATTCTAGTCAGACCAATTCAGACTCTTGCACCAATATTTAAAAAAAATTAAAATTTGATTAATTAAAGTGTTATATATATAAATATAATAAGCATGGTTAGCCTCCTGGTTTATCTAATGTCATGGATGACTCTAAAACCAACCTTATAAGTTGACTAATTAGTATTTTTATCATGATGAATAAAGCAAGACGGACAGATAACGATATTTTTCCTCCCTTTTTTCTTATTTTTAGAACCACATATTTACACTAATGAAAAATTATATAACGTTGGTCGAGCATAGATATCATGATTAACGATGAGTATAATTAATTTATAAAACGTTAAATTATAAAGTACTAAACGTATAATTATAAATTAGATTAAAAATCTAAATATAATTTAATTAAAATATAATATTTATAAAACATTAGTTTTTATAATCTTATTTTAATTATAATTAGATCATATATTAATTTGGGAAATCCTATAAACCCTAATTTATTTTTATAGCTTTGAAGCCACCTCCGCCATTACCACCGTTGTCGTCGCTACCGTCATCACCGCCTTCGCCATCGACAGTATCATCTTTCGTCATCGATTTAGTCTTTGTCGTTTGTCAGTGGTGAAAGATGATATCGGTCACGGTGGTGGTGACGTCGACGGTGGCAGTGGCGATGGTTGCGGCGACGACGACAGCGGGAGCTTCAAGGCTATGAAAATAAATTAGGGTTTATAAATTTCTCAAATTAATATGTGATCTAATTATAATTAAAATAAGATTACAAGAACTAATGTTTTATAAATATTGTGTTTTAATTAAATTATATTTAGATTTTTAACTAATTTATAATTATACGTTTAGTACTTTATAATTTAACATTTTATAAATTAATCTAATGGTACTCATTATTAATTGTGCTCATCCATTCTTGTCGAGTGTGATAGCATCATCCTACATCTATTTAGATTAAAAAAAGATTAAAAATAAGTTTCCTATCGAATCAAATCAAGAGAGAAATTTTAAATTAATTGAATTGATGAATCATATTTTATCATTATAACTTTATTTAATTTTTTATTGAGTCAAGTTTATTAAATTTAAACCCAAGCAAATTAGATATATTTATGTGAATTAAATTAATAGATCAAATTAAAACACAGACGATAATCTAACTAAATTTAAGTTAAAGCACATAAACTGGATCTATATAAAAACCTTTTTCAAAACAAAATAAGAGAGGAGAAAAGAGATTTTAGTATGATAAATTAAATTTGATAATTTACTTATTTAATGTTTGAATTTAATGATTTTTAATTAACTATAAATTTAATGATAAATCAATATATTTTTATAATTTAAAGATTTTTTTTTATTTTATGAGTATTATATAATATATATATATATATATATGAAAATTTGTAGATTATTTTGAATTTTTTGTTAAGAGGATCAATTTGATTTTTTTTTAAATTAAAAGGGGCTCGAGAAGTATTTACACTAATTTATCAATCAATTTCAACGTACTTATTTAAGTTTATTAAAAAATCAAATAACTTGAATTACTCTATTTGGTTAATTTAATTATTTTTATTTCTCGAATCTAATAGAACTTCACTCACCCTAATCTAGGTCTCAATAATCCATTACTAAGCAAATTGTTCTCTTGATTATATTTTTTCTGAAATATCCGATCCTCTCTCTCTCACTAGTTTCAGATGATATGGAAATTAATAAATTCAGACAATTTTAGATAATTATTTGTATAAATAAATAAATATAGTGAATTTCTATGTATTAGAAGCAAATGTAGTGTCGACATCAATATTATTTTTAAGGATCTGCAGCATACAATATCTATAACTATAAGACGATTAGACTTTTGACAATTTAGTTTATTTATTTATTTATTTGTAGTTACTGATGTATGATTTTATTAATCGATTAATTCAGATCGAGTATTATAGAAATGATAACGATTATCTCAATCCAATTTATTTCATTAACAAATGTCAAGAATCGAATCACTGATCTTATTTAAGATATCTAATATCTTATTATACCATATTAATTGATTGTTGATACTGTTTAACGTTTTAGTTGAAGCAATTTCATGTCATCTCATGCAAGTGGTTGCAAAGTTTGTCGTGCGGGCCCAAAACCTAGTCCATAATAATTAGCTGATCAAAAGGTCCTCTGATTGATATTCGAATGGGGGCCGCCTTCCCCACTACTTTAGTGGCATTGACAGGCTGCTTTTATCACCGACCAAGTTCAATCAATTTGTATAAATTACCAACACCCATGGTAGTTTCTTTGTCTCTTATGAACTTCTTCAACTGTCATTCTTTTCACCTATCGATATATATATATATATATATTTGAATTTTTTGAAATCTTTGAAAATCCTCTAATTAGCTACATTTCGTTGACAAGATCATTGATAGAAATCCATAAGATTTATCAGTTAAATCTATTATTTGACAACTAAATCTATTTACTCTGTCAACCTACAAATATACATTATTACTCTAGGCCTAATACGAATACTACGAGTTTATACATAAATCACTATATAAAATTGAAATAAGAAGACATTCTTTGACTCTCTCTATCAACTTTTTCAGTTTACTTCGTTTCTTCTCACCATCTATCGTTTGAATTTATTGTCTCAAATTGAAAAGAATGAATGATAAAAAATCACTATAATTCCAATTCTCCCCTTAGTAAAACTCTCCGTTGCTTGGAATTGCTTTCTTCTAGCTAGGTTTGTCTTTGGTAAAACAACGAAGCAAGTGACAGATTTAACTGCCCAAACTTAATGGCCCCGGACACTGACAAATGCATAACATGGGGATGCATCTCTTGAAATTGACATTTGGGCGACTCAATAATGGCTTCTCATTTTCACTTGTGTATCTTGCGGGGAAAAATCTAAAGAACAAGGGAAGACAATGCTTGAGCATTACGTTAACAAAGGGAACCATGTTTTACTTTTTCATTGTTGAATTTTGTTGAGCACTAACCTTAGATAAGGCAGGCCCTTAATAAATATATATATGTATTATTGAAATGGATAACCCATAATCTATGAAGGCTAAATTAAAATAGCTAATGTTATTGATAAACGAGGCAGCTGTAGGGTTTCACATGGTTAGCACACAAAATTCAAACATTCATCCACAAGTCCGTTATTGTCGTTATTTAGCGGTTGTCACATGGAATGCACAAATTTAAAACAAAAGGAAAACTCTTGGGCAGTTGCCACTTTGATTAATTATATATATTCGTAAATATCAAGAATGTATATGTTTCTAAATTATTTTCTCCATACAAGCTATATACTCGTCACGAACCGTGTGTGTATGTGTATACAACAATATTATATTACTAGATCCCGTTAAGTAGTTTCAGTGATAAAAAATATATTATCCTCTTTAAAATTTTAGATTGAGGCAACAATATGTTTAAAAAATTAAACAAAACAAACAATTAAAAAACAATACTACATTACTACTTTTTCATAATTTTTTTATATGACGTATATTTATTTATTCATAAAAACAGGGGCGGGGTTAAAAGTTCGCAATACATTTACTTGGTTTTCAAGATTGGATAAACTCAAAGATCGTACTTCTACTCAATAGTGGGTTGGTTTGTGTTATTGAGTATTTGTTAGGTCAAGGTTGTTTAGTAAGGAATTGAAAAACTGGGCTTTTAGTTCGGCTGAATGCAATAAATTAATCTTATCGATCATAAATGGTTTATTCTTTTTAATTTGGATAGATAGTCATGTTCGGTAAAAGAATAGTCATTGGCTGATATTTTTGTATTAACAATAAAATCTCTCTTGCATGTTCCTAAAATTACTAATAAAATTCATAACAATAAATTCCTTCAAAACTTCACAACTCAAACAATGACTTTGATATCATTTGTTAAGAATTTACAAGCTGAAAATAAATAATAATAGATTAACATAAAAATAGACATACACGAGAGAGATATATAAGATTTAATGTAGCTCAACATTGTCTATGATAATCGTAGAGATGAAATTTAATAAAATTAAACCGGTAGTAAATTTGTGATAGGAAATTGGGTAAAATATACAAATTATCACTAAATTATGTTGAAATAATATATTTGGACATTTAAATCTTGAAAGTTATAAAATATCTACTGAACTACTTAACCAGTTACAAAATGATCATTAAAATTTATAAAACTATTATAAAATAGAAATTAAACTTATCAAACTGTTACAAAATGATCCTTAAATTTATCAAAATTTGTCATTATTTTATGACATGCAACGATTAATTTATAACAGTTCGATAAATTCAATGTTTTTTTGTAATTTCTGAAATTTCAATGACTAAAAAGTTGTTTTAATATAACCGCTCAAACATAAAACTTTTAAAGAGAACAACATCATTTTTAACCACCGTAACCAGTTGATGAGTAAAAATATTGATTGAACATAAAAAAATCTAGAGATTGATGAATTTATGGGGTTGACGACTTCATGTGATTAATTAGAAAGAGTAATGTATTTTTTATTTTAGAATAATATTAAATAAAATATATAAATGAATTCTAAATTATGTTAAAATAAATTAATTGGTAATTGAATTTTATTATGTTGAAAAATATTGTTAAAAAGGGAATGTTGATGGACGTACAACACCAAGCGAACATGTTCGCGAATGTTAAATAAATATGTTCACGGATGTTAAACAAACGGACACGAACAACTTTAAAAATAAAATAAACGAACACGATATTGAAAAATTAAACAAATACGAACTGAATATGAAAACCTTCAAAAATAAACAAATGAACACGAATATAACCTCAATTCATTTACATCCTTAATTGTGAAGGGAAAAAATTAAGTTAAAAGAGTCGTCTCATAATAAACCTCTATAATGCATAATATAGATTAATCAATTAATTGACTAAAAATAAATATTTTTTGAATATTCTAAAATAATTATAAAATAATATATATTCATAATTTTTATAATCTATTAATAATACATATACACCTACAAACCCATCTTAACAACTCTTTATTATATTCATCAACCCATCCGAGTCTCAGTTAAATTGAGTTCAAAATATAACACATTTCATCGCACCGTTCGCAATATTATTTTTGTATTATAATCACACGAATACTCCAATCAAAGGACGTGTCTAACATGTCATATCCGAGGGTACTACGTTCCTTAGACATAGGCAACATAGCAAATAAAATTATTTTCCAAGAATCGAATCTCCATTAGGTCCCATGTCAATTGTCATGTTGCCAACTTTGTTTCCATAGGGCTTTCGCTTTCAATCTTATTATTGACCTGAAATTTAATTGATTGGTTTTCATTCTATGAATATTCAATAATCTTGATTTGTGGTTCGTTAGATAATTTTTTTTAGTAATTTAATATTTTTTTATAGTTCTTTTATTGATAAAATCATATTTGTGTGTATATATATTTTGTTTAAGTTTTTTGTTGGGTTTTGTTTTTTATATTTTTCTTGTATGATCATTGTGTGATATATGATTTAACTTTTTGTGTTAAAGATGATAGAAAAATATCCTTATTATGTATTTAGTTTACAATTATGTTTGTAAACCTTATTATAATTCTGATTTAATATTATAAGTTAAAATTAATTTTTCCAATAATTAAATTAGTTGTGAATGAAATAAATTAAATTAAAAAGATCATTCTAATAATAAATTTTATATTATTTAATTTAAATTAATTGTTCAATAAATTTAATTTTAATGATTAAAAAATAAATTCAATAGTACCAAATCAAAGAATTTAAATTATTTGATCATATATATCATAATCATAGGAGAAAATTATGACCAAACCAATAATCTTTGGACCCCGTTAAACGTATAGAATCTTTTGTTTATTAAGATATTTAAATTTATTAAGTGACATCAATAATAAAAATGAATGTTCTTTTGTTAGAAATTTCAAGTTCAATGATATGGGTACGTTATCTATTGATTAAAAAAAGTATAAATAATATTATTTTATAATCACTCAAAGTAAAAAAAAAAGATATTTTATAAGAATTTTAGTCGTTTTAGTTTATATATTTCCTTCTACTATGTTTTTTCACATAGAATAATTATTGTACGCATGTTTTTTTAATGCAAGCATATTTTTCAAATGCTAATAATATAAACATGTTTTTTTAATAAAAAAGCTATAATAAATTTATAATATATAATATTATCTACAAAATTATTATTACTTCAAATAAAAAACATGTAACGTAGTTTTTATTACTCGTGTTTTATAATAAGGTTCATAATTTGTACAATATACTTTATATTACCACATTATAAACTATATAATATTACATAATTGAATAATGCACATACAATATCTACCATTAATCATAAATAATACTCGTAAATTAGGATAAATAATTATATGATTTTTTTATTTTCTCAATATTAATATAATATTATCTTTTGGTGACACGTCAATATCACAGTTAACGTTTTAACGACGGATGACCAAAATAAAAATAAAATGTAACACTAAGTATGATTTTGAAGAAAAATAATTGAGTAACCAAAACGAAACAAAAGTGATAGTTGAATTATTAAACGTGTTACCATATTTTGTTTAAAATTATTGCTTTTTAAATAAAAAAGTTATTATAAAAATTGAAATTGATATCTATTTGAAGAACAAATTAGCTTATCCGAGTTGAATACTCATTTGAAGGCTGAAACTTGGCAGAACTTGATTTAATGAAGCCCAAATAATTGGCCTGTTTGAATGTGATTATTAATATTGAAAGAAGCCCATTTATCAATCTATCTGAGTGGACTCAGTATTCTGGGCATATCTGATTTCCTTCAACAATAAGGAATACCCACGTCTTTCTTTCAAGATTTTTCACCTGGTAAGAAGCTTTCTTCATAGATTCCTATACCATTTTGTGAACATGAAGGTCTAGTCAAGGTTTTTGATATTCTTTATTTAAAAAATATTATTTCTTTTTTCGTATTCGTGCAAATTGTCTGTTGCTGTATCCTTCAATGTTACTTTATCAAGACAAGCTGCAAGAATTATTATTGTTGGTTTCTGGAAAAAAAATATTTCCCAGAAAGTTAACAGAAATGGGATCTTTAGGTTTCATTCCTCCTCATAGTGACACATGATATTGTATTTTTTAATCCAAAATCATAAATGTATATAAGCTATGATAAATTTATGCTGTAAGGGGAAATATGTCTTATTATGAAAGCCCTAAGCCCTGTACCTTTTAAGGGAATAAACTATGGGTTATGATTTTTTGAGGTTTTGAAAATACATGCTAAATATGTTTTCAGATATTTGACGTCTAAAACAATAAGCTTTCCTTATCCTTGTGATATGCTGTTGATGCCCTCATCCAAGAATGCAAGTGAGGTTCGGGTTTTTTTTATTTTTTGGAATAGTGCAGGTATTGTCTGTCCAAAATTCTATATCATACGTTAACTTTGTGATACATAATTTCGATGATTGGAGGTGTCGGCTATTATCAATATTTGTTTCCTCTTTTAGTGGAACTTCTGATGCCTGGGCCGTCTTTATTCTGGTAAGCAAGTTACAGTGTGTATCTAACTCTAATTTTGTTAAAACTAATCAAATTCTTTTGAAAGTAATTTAACTTCCCGCTCTTGAATGATTATCTTCAAATCTGCTTTGCCCTTTTTGTTTTATTGCTTATCTAGTTTTACTGTCATTTCCTTCCAATCCCCTATTCATGTTGTGAGTTTGCTTCACCATCGTCATGTTATTTTACAACAGCTTCAGAGTAGTTGTGGCTGCTGGTACATGGATTGCAATGCTGGATAATTATTGGATGTTCTAGGGTTGGGAACAGGAGAAAAATGCTAATGTGAGAAGAATATGATTCCAGTACTCGTTTTAGTGATATAGACCACGGAGTCATAGATATTGAAGAAATGGTGAAATAGTTAACAATGAAGCGGCTAGGGTGGGGAAATATGAATGAATCGATGTTTGGTGCTTTACAATTAGAAGTCCTCCCCTTCGGGCTTGTGTAACTAGCTTCTTGAAGAAGCAACAATCTTTTAACCCGATGTTGCCTCGGGTTATGGTGATCTGTACATGAAGATGTCTTCCAAAAGCAAACAAAGCATAGTTTACTATGTTTGCATAGTTTACTATGTATCCTTCACTTGTTGGTTATAGTATCTCTAGTGCAATTAATACCCAACATAAATATGCATTTTCTTTTTTGAGTAAAACATCCTCCACACTCTTTCAATACATTTTCACTGACATTATAGGTTTTCTATGAGTGGTTACTATAGAAACTGAGAAAACCTGTTTGTATGCAAGCAAATATATCTTGTTTCTTCCTGGCATTTCTTGCTGTTAACTCATTGTTAGCTGTCATTCAATGTCAATCTAGATGCAAGAACATAAGATCAACATAAAAAATTACTTATGATGGGAGATACTGTCAGTATGTGTTTATTTTGTACACTTTGAGCATATTCCTTGTTTATTTCAACTGGAATTAGTTGAAATCTTGTTAAGAGTTTGTAATTGAGATGTTCTCTGGGGCAACTAGAGGATTTTCCTAAAATCATGCCTGTTAAGAAGAATAGTACGATTCTGCATTTGTTGCAGAATGAGGACCTTCATAAGCATTGTGGAAAAAGTCTTATAAGAATCTCATTTCGACAACCTTGGCCATAAGGAGTGATTGTTGTTGTTTTCATTGGCTTTTCATGGATGCATTTTGTAGGGGGTATTCGACACTTCCTTTAGGAAAATTAATTTATTTTAAAAGAGTTAAAAGCGGAAGAAGAAATTCCTAAGTCTCATGTGGTAGTGCATTCTTTGCTTCGCTCTCTTGAATGGCTCTTAGTTTATGGGACTGGTTACAACAGTTTGGAACAATAGGAGATAGGGGGTATTCAACACTTCTTCAGGAAAATAAAATTATTTTAAAAGAGTTTAAAGTGATAGAAGAAATTCATAAGTCTCATATGCTAGGGCATTCTTTGCTTAGCTCTCTTGATTGGCTCTTAGTTTAAAGGACTTGTTACAACAGTTTGGAACAGGAAGAGGTAAAGTTTTCGTCATTTATTACTGGATTTTATGATTTTAATACATTGAGAAAGATGTTTGTGGCATATCTTTGCTATTCTCTGCAAAATACGTGCGCCTCTTTTACACTTGCATTGAGCATCAAATCACTAGTATGATTTTTTTCTCTTTTTCATATTCTTGAAGCTGTTGGGTACAATTAGATCACAAAAATGTAGCAAGAATGACCCACGTACTCCCATTCTTTGTTTTCTTTTAATTAAGTAATGCTAAACAATCAAATACCTTGACTGACATCGAGTTTTGGTAGAAATTCCTAAATATTAAGAAAAAATGCATATGTATATACGTATATATATATGGTGAACATAAACATTTATCGGAAGGCTGGTATCAAGTCCAGGCCATGTAGATATGGCATTGACGAAGGCCTTGGATGCATCCGCTTTCCTTTTATGTTTTATTCCATGTTCCAAAACTACCCCGTAACTGACACTCAAAATTAGGTTCCAGGTTGTTTCATGGCCTTGTGGAAGTTGGTGTCCTTCCTATGTGGTTTTTACATTTGTTTCGCGAGATTAGATACTCTGCAGGGTTATTTATGTCTGCTATAAATGCGGGTTATTATTGCTGAAAATGCCTCTTCAAAGTTGTTTCAGCATGGATTTTTTATGGTAACTTTTCTCATTTTAAGCTTTCTGAGGCTTCTTTCTTAAATGGCTTTTATTATAATTTGTCTTTTACAGAAGGATTCGCCTACGATATATGCACAGTACATGAACTCTATACACCGTCATTGAACTACATGTTGCTGCTTTCGACCCTAAGTTGGAAAAACTAATTATTAATTAGAAAAAGGTTAACCAGTAAGCTCTCCCTAATTACATTGCCTTTGAAATTGAAATTTATAGATATTTACATCTTAAGAATCTCAAATTTTTAGTGCTTATTAATGATGCTGCAACATTTGATTCTTTAACAGTGTATGAAGTTTATATACTGTCAGTCCATCAAATATATACCCTTACATTAATTGGTGTAAAGCCCTATGACCTGTTTTTCCCCCCTGAAAAAGGCTATAAAATCGGGTGATAACAAGGCCTTCATCCGCATCATTGTCCCCTTGAGATTTCAAATTTTTAGTGCTTATTAATGATGCTGCAACATTTGATTCTTTAACAGTGTATGAAGTTTATATACTGTCAGTCCATCAAATATATACCCTTACATTAATTGGTGTAAAGCCCTATGACCTGTTTGTCCCCCCTGAAAAAGGCTATAAAATCGGGTGAGAACAAGGCCTTCATCCGCATCATTGTCCCCTTGAGATTTCCAGTTCTCTTTTCTTGAAAAGAATACTAGCTTGTCTGTCTTTCTTAGTTTCTACCATGAATTCCCCTTTGGCTAGAGAAGATGCAGAGAAGAATGCAGGTGCCAGATCATGCTCCTACTGCAACAAAGTATTCAACAACTATAGAGCTCTTGGGGGCCACCTTAGGGTCCACCAGGAGGGTATGCCATCAGGGACCTTGAATTATCTTGGTTCTTCAAGTAATTCCAGACACTACCAGGAATCCTCCTGCGTCCCTACCAAACAATCAGCAGAACTCCACACCTAGTGTGAACAACCAAACTCCGTTCTCTAGAGCACTTCCTCCATTTGACCACTCTCGGGTGTGAAGATACTAATTTTTTACCCATATTGATTTATTATTATTATTATTATTATTATTATTATTATTATTATTATTATTATTATTATTTTTATTATTATTATTATTAAATATATTAAATACATATATAAATATTATTAAAAATAATTAATTACAGGCCCAATGAAAATTGGACCGGCCCAGTTACAAACAACCAGAACCGGCCCAGACCCAAAAGGAAACCCTAAACCAATTTAGGGTTTCAGCTAGGGTTTCTAAACCCTAGCATTCTTGTCGTCGCCGCCGCTCCAAGAGATCTCAGCAGCTGCCTCTGCCGACGCCTCCCAAGCCAGATGGTTCAACCAGATGCTGCCGACACTACAGTACCACGCCATCTCGTCGACGAAGCCTCCATAAGACCCAGCTGCCCTCCACACGTCAATGCTCAAGGGTGAGTCACCACCAGTTCGGTGACTCACCGAAAAATCACTCTAATGACCGGTCCGAGACGAGGTCCGATGAGGCCTATAAATATGGCCACCGAATCTGCAGCGAATACCAAAAAAAAAAAGGAGACAGAGAACACAGAGAGACGGAGAGAAAAACAGAGAAAAGAAAAAAAGATATACTAAAAAATATACCAACGATCTCAGTCAACATCAATGCAGAAAAAAAAAGAAAAAAAAGAGAGAAAAGAGGCAAGAAGCTTACTCTATTATCGGAGAACCCCAACCGTCGTCGGATACAACGAAAACCGAAGGTACTTTTGTAGATTTGCTCCGATTGGGAGCTTTTTAAGGAAAAAGAACACCGGAAACGGTTTTAGACAGTCCCGATCTATATTTTGGTGGATTTTTGTAATTTCCGGCCACCATTAACGGTGGCCGGCAGCGGGGGTCGGAGCCCGGCAGCGGTGGCTGACCGGGACGACTTCTCTCAGTTTAGAGAGAAGCCAGAGAACTCTTCTATCTCTCTGTTTGAGAGAGAAGAGAAAGGAGGAAATGAGAAGCTGGCCCGTAGGGCCAACCGGCTTAGGGAATAAATACCCTCTCCCAAACGACGTCGTTTTGGGGAGGGTATTTCTGTAATTTCCATTAAGGTTAAACCCTTTCCGCAGCCATCTGAGTTTTGTAATTATTCATTTTAGTCACTGAAATTAACTTCTGAACGTTGTAATTCAGTCTTCGAATTTCAATTTTATTCATTTTAGTCATTTATATTAAAATAATATATTTAGGATAAATAACAGATTTAATCCCTTAACTTTAATAAATAATATTTTAATCCCTAGTTTATATTTTTAATTTATTTTAATCTTATATTCGAATTTTAGATAAGTTTATTTTAGTCACTAAATTATTAAATAAGAAAATAGCATGTTTAATCCCTGTAATTTTGATTAATTATGAATTAGGTTTTTAATTTTAATTTTACTATAATTTAGTCATTTATTTTAAATATTTTTAGTATTTTATTGCTTTTAAATATATAGCTCTAATTGTATTTTTTTTAATTTTATTTGTTTATATATTTAAATATTGTCATTATGTAGTCATAAATATATATAATAAATAGATATTTATTTTAAATAAATTATTTTAATATTTACTTTTCAATATCGAAGAAAAGGACAGTCTTAATACAACTGGATGTCCTATTCTGATATTTTAAAATTAAAAATTATAAAAAATATTATTTAATTTAAATTAATATTTATCAATATCAAAGAAAAGAGCTGTCTTAAGGCATCTAGAAGTTCTTTTCCGATATTTTTAAATATTTTTTTTATAATTTTGAAATAATAGGATTATAAATTAAATATATTTTGAATTTTTAATATTTTAATAATAGAGACAATTCATAATTAAAAAGTACCAATTTTGGGCATTGTAGGGGTGCTAATTCTTCCCTAAACGTAACCGACCACGAATCCCTTTTTATTATTAAAAAGAGTGAATTTTTGGTTATAAACGCAGATCAGTTCATTCTTTTAATTGATGTTTTCTTAAAAACTCTTTTAAAAGATATTTTTTAGGTATTCGACCTACCTGACCCAAAAGGCCGATGGCGACTCCCAAATTATTTTCAAAACCATTTATTCACATCACTTTTCCCGTCAAAATAAATATTTCGTGCCCGGGCGAAAACCGGTTACGACAGCTTGGCGACTCCGCTGGGGACTGGTCAAACTTTTAAAATCAATTATAAATTGTCTCTATTAATTATAAATTAAAAAATTCATATATTTAATTTATAATTTTTTCTTTTCAAATTTTTATATACTTATTATTTTTATAGTATTTATATTTATATTTCATTTTACTTGCAAGTATTTTATTTCATTATTTATTTTTCTGTCAAAAGTTTGAACATTTCTCATCACACACAACACTTGCATTGCATAAACATAATCTCTATAATTGAGATTTATCCCTTTTAAGTGGGAGTGAAAGCGACGTCTTCGTGAGAATTTATTCTCCGTGTCAGACCTAGCAAGTAACTTTCGGGGTTCATATGCTCTATGTCTTCGTGAGAATTTATTCTCCGTGTTAGTCATAGAGAAATGTATCCCCTCGAATTGAACTCGATCCACTTTAGTCTGTAATGGACTAGGGTTGAGGGTTAGCAACCCAAGGGGGCACTAACAAGGACAATTCGGGTACCTTTATTCTTAGATCTGAAACCCTGCATATAAAAAACCCTAGAAACTCTTCCGATCTGAAGTCATGCCGAAATTTTGTCCAAAATAGGTGTACACACAGGAGAAATGAATTCTAACTTTCTTGTTTGTTTATTTTCTTTACTGATTAAATTACATGTATATTTAAATTATTTCAATTTAGAAAAGCATGTTTAAATAAAAATATTTAGGTAAATGTTATTATTAAATTTCTTTATTATGTAAACTAATTCATTTCTTTTTGTGTGTTCTTTATTTTTTTCTGTTTGTATAGCATCATACAGGATAAAAGGCATTGATCCTTGTGTTAATTGTCTCATTGGAAAGCCTTCATCTATGGATAAAAAGTGTTCAAATCAAGTAATTCTAAACTCAGAAGTAAGACAGTGGGCTGAAGAATTACAAAGACAAGAAGGAGACAGTCTGCAGGATGATTATGTATCTGACTTGGCCAGTTATGCTCCAGTTTCGCTAAAAAGAAATGATATGCAAGATTTGCGAAGTATTTGGGAAAGTTGGGATTCAAATAAAAAATTGCAGTTTTATCAAACTTACGGAGACATCCCATATTTGCTCTATGTCGAAGTTGATGATGAATTACTCAGAGCCCTAATTCAATTCTGGAATCCAGGGTACAATTGCTTCACTCTCAATAAAGAAGACTTGGTCCCTACTATTGAAGAGTACACAACTTTGTTACATATCGAAGGGGCTTTGGAGAATCGAATCTATTCAAAGTCAATTAAAACTCAACCCTTTCGAGTTAAATTAGCAAAGATTGCCGGGGTACGAGAAGAATGGGTGGCATCCCGTACAAAACAAAAAGGCGAAAGCGAAGGCATTGCTTGGACCAACATTAAAGAACTTATTCAAAGCCATCCAGATATTAAAGTACGATTCGATTTATTTGCTCTGGGTATGTATGGTATGATCATCTTCCCAAAAGTATTGGGATATGTTGAAGCTGTAGTGGTAGATTTGTTTGAACAGCTGCCGAAAAAGATTAATCCTGCTTTTGCAATCCTAGCAGAGACCTTCAGATCGTTAAATGCTTGTAGAAAGTTAGGAGGTGGACGATTTTCAGGGTGTACCCAGTTGTTATATGTTTGGATCCGTAGTCATTTCTGGAGGACAAAAAAAGTTTCATACCGACGTTTTAATACGTATTACTCACCATTAAAAGAATTTCTGGAGCAGGAATGGCCGAAAGAAATTAAGAAAGATATGTGGATTAATGCCTTTCGAAATCTGCAAAGCAATGACGTTGTTTGGCGAGCCCCGTGGCAAATCCAAAGGGAATTCTTTTACAGATGTGGTGATTATAATTGGATAATGCTGCTCAGATTATGGGGAGGAATTGGATATGCACCACTTCTGGTTATAAGACAGTATGAAGGTCGCCAATTTGTACCTGTCACTGCTGGATTACAGTCATCTGAGTTCGCATTCCATAGCAAAAATTATAAAAGAAATATCATGGAAGCTGTTACAGCTTGGAAAACAACTTTTTGTATCCGAGCTAAAGCAGCAAAAGAAATGCTAACTCCTGATTATGAAGAATGGAGATCTGCCAGGAAAAATGAAAATATTCCTCTACCAGATCAAAAAGAGGATATCTCTATGGAAGATCGCATTAAGGTGGTTCCATCAGAGATTGAAATCCTGAGAGCCGAGTTTGAAGCAGAAAGAGAAGGCTGGTCGAAAGAATTAGAGCAAATGAGACAAGATAAAGCTATGTTGGGAGTTGACATTGATTTTCATTCATCACAATGTGCAATGTTGAGAAAAGATAAAGAAAAAGTTGATGATGAATTCAGAGCATTACAGAAAAATTACCAGGAATTATATAAATCCCGGAAAGCATCAAGATCAAACCATGCAACAATACAAATGACCAGAGAATTGAACATCGAGAAAAGACGAGTTGAAGATCTGAAAGGAAAGAATAGCCGTCTACTCAAAAGCCTTGAGAAAGGAAAGCAAAAAATGGAAGATTTTGAGGTTGACAGAAGAGAGCGAATTATAAAAAACAAAGCTGAACACCGTGAGATCATGAATGAAATGCGAAGAGAAAGGGATCGAGCCAAATATTTAGAAGAGATGAAGAATGACATCTTTGATAAATTTGAAGGTGAGAAAAATATCATGTTCAAGGGATTTGAATCTGAAATGAACCAGTTGATTGCTGAACTTGAAGTCAGAGGCCAAAAGATGGAAGAATCCAATATTGAAAAAGAAAAATGGGAGCTGGAAAGGAAAAATTTCAACACGAGACTTGAGGTAGAGCAGGAAGTGGCTAGAAATTGGATGTAAAGATGCAGAAACAAGGATGTTCAAATTCAGAAGCTTAATCAAAGAACGCAAGAAGTACGAACAAAACTTGAAGAAGATTTGGATCAGTCTAGAAATAAAAACTCAGAGTTTAATGCTTACATTTTGCAACTTGAAGAATCATTGTTTCAAGAAAAGGTTCGTCTAGGACCTAATGACCTCAAAGAAAGTAATGAGGAAAATGCTTCACTACGAAGACGCATTAGAGATCTTGAAAAAATTCTGCACAATTGTCAAGTCAGAATCACTGAGTTAGAGCAAACTCTTGAAGGAACGAATGAACAATGGCAAAAGTCAACTGATTTCTATGTGGAAAGAAGTGAAGAAAGAAGTAATATGGTGTTCGAGGCCATGGTACAAATGAGCGAAGTTGCTAGATATGTTGGGGAATTAGCTGTTGAAGCCAAAATAATTGAGCATCACGTTGATCCAGTTTCTAAGTGCGGAAAGAAGGTGTCATGGTTAATGAAAGAAATTATAGAGCTTAATAGGAAAGCTATGCCTTATCTGTAGTTATGAACTATTATAAAGAAACTTTTGTATGCCGATGAAAGTTGTTCTATGACAGTTAACTTTTTGGGATCAATACCTTTTTGCATACATACATTTTGCATACATTCATCATTCATTTCATAAATTTATTTATGAATATCTTTTTATTTTATTTATTAAGATAAAATTCATTAATTAAAATTTGAAAAAAAATAATATTAAAAAGATTTTTCAATCGCAGTTATTCTGGCCAAAAGAGAAATACAACATCACTACGGTACTAGACAAGCTACTAAGAGAATTATGGAAGATAAAATACAGCGTATTGAGGAACAGCATAATAAAGAACAAGCAGAAATGAGAATGAAGCTGGAGAAAATTGAAGCCAATATTGCAAATTCACAAGACAGTATGATGCAGAAAATAGAGGACATGTTTAAAAGGCAGGCAATCATTGGAAAAATGCATGAAAATCCTGTATCTTTCGATCAAGAACCTATGTATCCTCTAGGTTTTCCACCAGAACCAATTTATCATTCTGGTACTACACCTATACAAATCAATGCTCGTACATCTGCATTACAAGAAGCCAAACCACATGAAAATCAACAAGTGGATCCTGCATCTTCAAGCAAATATCCGCTTATATCATATGTGAAAATAGGGGATCTTAATACTGAGCATTTAATTCCAGATTTGAATGAGCTGAATGAGAAACAAAAAGTAAATGAAGAATTGACCAGACAGATCAAGAGTTTAGAAGAACGAATGAAATCCGTGGAAATAACTGAATCATTCTATGGGTTTGATGCTAGTGAGTTGAGTTTGGTTCCAAACCTAATCCTCCCCATCAAGTTCAAAGCTCCTGAATTTGATAAATATGACGGTACTACATGCCCTTCATCCCACATTACTATGTTTTGTCGAAGAATGGCAGGATATGAGAAGGACGAGAAATTGTTAATTCACTGTTTTCAGGATAGTTTGACAGGACCGGCTTTAAAATGGTATACTCAATTGACCAAAGCCAACATTAGATCTTGGAAAGATCTGGCTAAAGCATTTCTAGAGCAATATCGCCACGTGACAGACATGGTTCCTGATAGATGGACTCTCCAAAATTTGGAGAAAAAGAATAATGAAACATTCAGACAGTATGCCCAGAGATGGCGTGACATAGCAACCCAAGTTTAACCACATTTGTCAGAAAAAGAGGCCACAGTAATATTTGTCCATACATTGAAAGCTCCTTATTTAAATCATCTAATGGGGAATACAACCAGAAATTTTGCGGATTTGGTCATTTCTGGAGAACTCATTGAAAATGTCTTGAAAAGTGGTAAAATTGAATCAAATGAGGGGTCTAGTTCCAAAAGACCTATGTACCGAAAAAAGGAAAATGAAGTCAACAATGCCAATTCTTACAGCAAGGATTCATCGAAAAGTGTTACAATAACCCAGCCAAGGGTTAAGAAAGAAGAAACAAACACTAATCGAGCAGATTCCAGAGGATCTCGAAAGGAAAATGAAAGGTTGTCTTTTACACCTTTACCAGTACCATATGCTGAGATCTATGATTCGCTGTTAAAAGCAGATGTCATACGACCCTATCCTTTGGTTCCCATGCAACCACCATTCCCTCCTTGGTATGATACAAAGGCACACTGTGTTTATCATGAAGGAATCACGGGTCATTCTATTGAAAACTGTTTGGCATTCAAAAGGGTGGTTCAAAATTTGATCAACACTGGGAAGTTGGAATTCAATACACCATCTGCATCAAATCATCCATTGCCAAATCATGGAGATAAAAACGTGAATGCAATTCAGGAAGAGAACAGAAAGAAAGCAAAAATTGACATTTCTGAAATTAAATCTCCGTTTGTTTGGGTATTCCAACAACTCTCTTTAGCCGGTATAATTCCACAACAATTCAGACCAAAGCAGAATGAAGGCAAGAATTATTGTGAATATCATCAGGAGAAAGGGCATAAAATTCAACTATGTCCTGAATTTAGGGATTTGGTGCAAAAATTGATGAACAACAGAGAAATAGAATTCTTTGAAGAAGAACCAGGAAAAAAGAAGATGATGTTTGCTCATCAGAGGATTCTAAACCTAGTCAAAGAACAAATGATCCTGTGATCATTAATGTGAAATCATATACGGTGATTCCTGCACCAATAAAGCCGAAAGTAGTTATCACCACTCCTCTACCATTTCCATACAAAGATACCCGCAGGGTACCTTGGAATTATACTACCAATGTTTCAATGGTAGGAGGATCTGTTTCTCTAGAAAAAACAGAAGAGAAAATACAGAGTTTGGGTACAACATCGACGTTTGAAGCAGTGAGCGAAGTCGGTTTCTTTACGAGAAGTGGGAGATGTTACTCTCCCGAAACATCCAATGCTTCAGAACAAGTGAAAGCAAAAGGAAAAGCCATGGCAATACCTCAGAAAGTATTTGAGGATGAATCCCTTCCAGCATTTAATGAGCCTGTGACAGAAAAACAAGCTCAAGAATTTTTAAAATTCTTGAAACATAGTGAGTATAGTGTGGTTGAACAACTACACAAACAACAAGCGAGAATTTCTATTCTTGATCTATTAATGAATTCCGAAGCACATAGAAATGCTTTGATGAAAATTCTCAATCAAACATTCATCCCTGAAGATATATCCCTCAATAAACTTGACAGAATTGTGGGACATATAGCCGCTGACAATTATATAACGTTCACGGATGATGAAATACCAGAAGGCGGAATGGGGTCAGTAAAAGCTTTGAACATCACGACACATTGTCATGGTCATGTGTTGCCAGGAGTATTGATTGACAATGGATCCGCTCTCAACTTGATGCCTCTAGTCACACTTCAAAGAATGCCTGTGGATCAATCACACATGAAGAGTTATCAGAATGTAGTGCGAGCATTTGATGGTACTCAAAAAGAGGTGCTTGGGAAAATGGAAATACCGTTGTTAATTGGCCCAGTCGTGTACAATATTGACTTTGTGGTGATGGACATCCACCCTACATATAATTGTCTATTAGGGAGGCCATGGATTCATTCAGCAGGAGCCGTTCCTTCTTCATTACATCAGAAATTGAAATTTGTTGTTGATGGACAACTAATATGCGTAGGAGCTGAAGAAGAAATCATTGCGTCGGTAACAAGTGATGTTCCATATATCGACACCAATGATGATGCTCTTGAATGCTCTTTCCGAGCTCTTGAATTTGTAAATGCAACCTTTATTGCAGAAGGAAGCAAAATTCCATATCCCAGATTGTCTGATTGCACCAAGATGACGGTACGACAAACTTTAGGCATCGGAGCTAAAGCTGGGAAAGGTCTAGGAAAGAATCTTCAAGGGATTTCAGTTCCTGTCAAAATAAAAATGAAGAAAGATCGTTTTGGGCTTGGATTTAAGCCCAATTTTCAGCAAAAGAACAAAGAGATGAAAAGAAGATGTGAAGACAGAAAGACAAGGTTGAAAGGAAAAGAAATCCTTTGGGAACACATGTTTTTCCCACAGTTGAAGACTATATTCAGATCAGTGGGAACAATTAATGTAGAACAGCAGCTTGTTGAAGCTTTTAAAGAAGAAAAGTTGATGAAAGATCAAGACATAGTTGAAGAAGCTATGAATGGATTATTTATCAACATGATCATGAATGACAACAAGACTGGCAAATACTTGGATAGAATTCGCCCATGTTTTCCTGGAGAAACACTCACCAATTGGACCACTGAAGATCTTCCTATAGTTTTTAATATTAACGCAGAGTAATATTCAGAACTAATCTTTATGTTTAGCTCAAAAATATGAAAACTTTTTGTTATATTGTAAAGGAAATTATGTTAAATATAAGAAATTTTCTTTAAAATTTTCAGATGGCAATCATTCTTTACATTTTCTTACATTTTTACATTTATTTCATAAATTTACTATATTCTTTCGGAAATATGTCCGACTTAAATTTGCAGGTGTCACCGTGTTAATAGCATGTTTATTCCTAAATTTAATCTAGTGATAAATTTAGAGCAGCCTATATGTCTGGAAGAAATCAATGGGTGTGAGGATGAACTGGAATGTGATGTTCCTACTGAACTATTAAGATTGGTAGAAAAAGAAGACAAACAAATTCTACCCCACAAAGAAGAGATTGAGACTGTGAATTTGGGAACAGATGAAGAAATGAAAGAGGTGAAAATTGGTACTACTCTGACAATCCAGATAAAACAAGAATTGATAAATCTCCTTCAAGAGTTCAAAGATATCTTTGCCTGGTCTTATCAAGATATGTCTGGTTTAAGCACAGATATAGTGATACACAAGCTTCCAATCAATCCAGAATATAAACCAGTCCAACAAAAGCTCAGACGAATGAGGCCAGAAATGTTGTTGCAAATCAAAGAGGAAGTGATGAAACAGATCAATGCAGGTTTCCTCCAGGCAGCTAAATACCCAGAATGGGTAGCCAACATTGTTCCCGTACCAAAGAAAAATGGAAAAGTTCGAATGTGTGTGGATTACAGAGATCTCAACAAAGCTAGTCCGAAAGATAGCTTTCCATTACCCCACATAGACACATTGGTAGACAATACTGCAGGACACGCATGGTTTTCATTTATGGATGGCTTTTCAGGATATAATCAGATAAAAATGAATCCTGAAGACATGGAAAAAACAACATTTATAACCATGTGGGGCACATTCTGTTATAAAGTGATGCCATTTGGATTGAAAAATGCAGGGGCAACGTATCAAAGAGCCATGGTAACTTTGTTTCATGACATGATGCACAAAGAGATTGAAGTATATGTAGATGACATGATTGCCAAATCCCGAACTGAAGAAGAACATATTCAAAATCTGAGAAAGCTTTTCCAGAGATTGAGGAAATATCAATTAAAGCTCATCCCCGCAAAATGCACTTTCGGGGTAACTTCTGGAAAACTTTTGGGATTTGTGGTCAGCAAAAAAGGAATCGAGATCGATCCAGATAAAGTAAAAGCAATTCAAGATCTTCCACCACCTAATACAAAAAAAGAAGTTCGAGGCTTTTTAGGAAGATTAAATTATATATCTCGGTTCATTTCTCAAGTAACTGACAAATGTGATCCAGTGTTCAAATTACTTCGAAAGAACAATCCTGAAGTCTGGAATGAAGAATGTCAAGAAACTTTGGATATTATTAAGAAATATTTATCCAATGCCCCAATTTTAGTATCACCAATGCCTGATAGACCATTAATTCTCTACTTGACGGTCTTCGAAAATTTGATGGGATGTGTACTAGGACAGCATGATGAATCTGGAAGAAAAGAAAAAGCTATTTATTATCTGAGCAAGAAATTTACTGAGTGTGAAATTCGATATCCACCAATACAAAAATTATGTTGTGCTTTGGTGTGGACTACTCGAAGACTCAGACAATATATGTTATACCATACTACTTGGTTGATATCCAAACTTGATCCTTTGAAATTCTTAATGGAATCACCAGCTTTGACAGGTAGAATGGCTAGATGGCAGATGTTATTATCTGAGTTTGATATTGTATATGTCAACCAAAAAGCAATAAAAGGAAGTGTAATAGCTGATTTTCTGGCCAGTCGTGTATCAAATGATTATCAGCCTTTGAGTTTCAATTTTCCTGATGAAGATTTGTTATGTATATCCATGAATGAAGAAGTCAGAACAAATGACACATCTGCATCTTGGAAGCTTTACTTTGACGGAGCATCTAATGCTTTGGGACGAGGAATCGGGGCAGTGTTAATTTCTCCAGAAAATATTTATTATCCCTTTACAAGTAGACTGGAGTTCTTTTGCACCAATAACATGGCAGAATATGAAGCTTGTGTCATGGGATTGAAAGCAGCTATAGAAAGAAAAATCAAATGTCTCAAAATATATGGAGATTCATCTTTAGTGGTGTATCAATTGCGAGGAGAATGGGAAACAAAAGATCCCAAATTTTTGGAATATCGGAATTTTACCCTCGAATTAGTAAAAGAATTTGAGAGAGTTACCTTCAATTATCTCCCTCGAGAAGAAAATCAAATGGCAGATGCTTTGGCTACATTAGCTGCTATGTTTCAAGCAACTAAGAAAGTTGATATGATGCCAATCAAAATGCAAGTTTATGAAATTCCTGCACATTGTTATAGTGTGGAAGAAGAGGTAGATGGTAAACCATGGTATCATGATATTCTGCAATATATAAAAAATCAAAGTTATCCACCAAATGCATCAGAAATTGATAAAAGAACCTTGAGAAGAATGTCTGCTGGATATTTTCTTGATGGAGAGATTATGTATAGAAGAAGCAATGATCAAATGCTATTGAGATGTTTAAATACCAGCGAATCTCGAAACGTCATTGAAGAAGTACACAGTGGAATATGTGGAACACATGCAAATGGTCTTTCCATGGCCAAAAAAATAATGAGATATGGATACTATTGGGCTACCATGTACACAGATTGCATTGATTATGCAAAGAAATGTCATAAATGCCAGATATATGCAGACAAGATTCATGTACCCCCATCTCCTTTACATGTAATGACAGCACCCTGGCCATTTTCTATGTGGGGAATAGATGTCATTGGTGCAATCACACCAAAAGCATCGAATGGACATTGTTTCATTCTGGTGGTAATTGATTATTTTACCAAATGTGTTGAAGCTGCTTCATATACCAATATTAAGAGGTCCACAGTCTGCAAATTCATAAAGAAAGAGATAGTTTGCCGGTATGGCCTACCAGAAAGGATCATTACAGATAATGCTCTGAACCTGAATAACAAAATGATGACCGAACTTTGTGCACAGTTTAAGATTAAACATGCAAACTCAGTGGCATATCGTCCAAAGATGAATGGGGCAGTTGAAGCAGCAAACAAGAACATCAAGAGAATCATTACAAAGACCACTGAAACTTATAAAGATTGGCACGAGAATTTACCTTTTGCTTTATATGCATACCGAACTACTGTTAGAACATCTACTGGGGCAACACCGTTTTCTTTAGTCTACGGGATGGAAGCAGACTTACCAATTGAAGTTGAGATTCCATCGCTTCGAATATTGAGAGAAACAAAATTGGATGAATCTGAATGGATCCAAGCTAGAGTTGATCAATTGAACCTTGTTGAGGAGAAAAGATTGAAAGCTATTTGCCATGGACAGATGTATCAAAAACGGATGATGAAGTCTCATGACAAAAAAATACATCCGAGAGAGTTCCAAGAGGGTGATCTAGTACTAAAAAAGATTTTGCCTATACATAAAGATTTCCGTGGGAAATGGATGCCTAATTGGGAAGGGCCATACGTTGTAAAAAAGGCCTTTTCCGGATGAGCATTGATCTTGGCAGAAATGGATGGAAAAATTCTGAGAAATCCAATAAACTCGGATTCTGTCAAGAAATATTATGCTTGAAAAAAAGAAAAAAAAAGGGGGGGGACAAGGTGAAAACTCGCAAAGGGCATCTTGTAACCAAAAGAATGATTTGAGTTGAAAACCTGAAAAGACGGCTCAAATGCAGGATGATATTAGGCATCTGGCAATTGAATCCTCTCAAGATTTTGACAGTTTGGGAGAAACTTCACATCTACAAGCATCTTGACAACGTTTGAGATCTTCCAGACAAAAGCTTACATCATTTCTCTAAATTGTGTCAACTTGATTAATTTAGAAATACTTATGCTAATAATTTGTTGAGACATTTGAATTTTTATCAATCTTATGCTTGCCATAACTTTGAATACAATTCTATCTATTTCAAGTTCAATTTATTTGAGATTCAATTTATTTTCGAAAATTCAATTTATTCTTTTATATGAATTAACATAATTTTGAAATAATTTAAAGATTTCTGAATATCACTTTATGTTAATACTCTTAAATACATGGAATATAAAGTAAGCAAATCATCACCATCTTAAAGCCATGAACATCAAGATTGTTACACAGGATACTACCGACAACAAGGTCGAATCCGCCAAATCTACTCATCAATTGCTCCAACCGATCACCATTCAGTTCTTGCACCTCTGTTTTCAAAGATATACTAAGGCAGTAGAAGGCGATCTTTGCAGCACTGATTCCAGCAAAAAGAAACAAGACATTAATATCAATGGGAAACATGTCTCTATACAGATCCTTGTGTATGGTTTTTAAGGAAACCTAGAAGTATTTCCACCTCATCAGGTTCAAGTGGAGCAACTTTATTCCTTCCAACCCATACTAGATTCCATTTTCAGCACTCATTAAGAACATACTTCTGGATACTCGAAGGTGGCTCATTGTCATAAGCTTCAAGAACCTTACAGATCCTTTCTGTCAATTTGGCACTTCCTGTACATGTTTATAAACAGTTCAACTTTGTTCTTGGATCCCAGGAAGGCCATCATTTCTTTGTCAATGGAAAAGCATCAGCACATGGAGGAAGCAGAATAAAGAGAAAATCTGTTCTTAATTGGCAGAATTATGAATATAACCCTTGTCAGTGTAGTAGCATGAAAATGTTTCGAATCTACAAATTATGGCTTTACATGTAATAAGTACTGTGATATCCCAGTCTAAACCTTAACTGGAATAAATGCAATTTGCTAATAGCATCTTCTGGAAGTGTTCTTTGAGTTATCTGATCTGGTTTGGCAGAACCAATCATTGAATTTGGAAGATGAATTTGCTCATAGTAAAAATAAGGAGACTCAATAGCATATTTTGGAAGTGTTCTTTGAGTTATCTGATCTGGTTTGGCAGAACCAATCATTGAATTTGGAAGATGAATTTGCTCATAGTAAAAATAAGGAGACTCAATAGCATCTTCTGGAAGTGTTCTTTGAGTTATCTGATCTGGTTTGACAGAACCAATCATTGAATTTGGAAGATGAATTTGCTCATTGTAAAAATAAGGAGACTCAATAGCATCTTTTGGAAGTGTTCTTTGAGTTATCTGATCTGGTTTGGCAGAACCAATCATTGAATTTGGAAGATGAATTTGCTCATAGTAAAAATAAGGAGACTCAATAGCATCTTCTGGAAGTGTTCTTTGAGTTATCTGATCTGGTTTGGCAGAACCAATCATTGAATTTGGAAGATGAATTTGCTCATAGTAAAAATAAGGAGACTCAATAGCATCTTTTGGAAGTGTTCTTTGAGTTATCTGATCTGGTTTGGCAGAACCAATCATTGAATTTGGAAGATGAATTTGCTCATAGTAAAAATAAGGAGACTCAATAGCATCTTTTGGAAGTGTTCTTTGAGTTATCTGATCTGGTTTGGCAGAACCAATCATTGAATTTGGAAGATGAATTTGCTCATAGTAAAAATAAGGAGACTCAATAGCATCTTCTGAAAGTGTTCTTTGAGTTATCTGATCTGGTTTGGCAGAACCAATCATTGAATTTGGAAGATGAATTTGCTAATAGCATCTTCTGGAAGTGTTCTTTGAGTTATCTGATCTGGTTTGGTAGGAACTACAGAACCAATCATTGGAATTAAAAGATGAACTGCATGATCGTCTTCATTAAGAAGCTTCTTTTCAAGCTTCTTTTGCTTATTCCTTTCCAAAAAAATCATAGCCCAGGTTTCGCCTTTTCTTGTAATTGGGATCATCACATAATGGCTTCCCATCTTTTACCAGAAGAAGTGCGTCAGCATCCTTAGTCATTTGAACAGCACATATAAAATCTATCAATTTTATAATTGATGAATCTGGACCACATTTCTCCAGGGCTATTGAAGTTTCAGCCTCTGAGAATCCCATTTTTGTCAAGTATAACAGTTTATTCTCCTCATCAGAATCAGAATTCAAGATTTCTCGATATTAAAAGAACTATCGATATCTGTGAAATCATCTGAAAAGGTCACTTCATAATCAGATGAGTTGTTATCAGAATCAACATGTTGCTTGAATGCAAGCTTTTCAAGAGCCTATACTATTGAGTTTTATTCTCAAGAGGTTTTGTGACATTATATCTACATCTACATTTGTCAAAAATGATAGATTCTCTGATTTGAAGAAGAAAGATCTATTGGGTTTTTACAATTGAAGAAATACTCAATTCACCAATCTGAAATCAAATAACTTAACATTCATGCATCATATTTAGGTGTTTGCAAAAATAGGTGCATTTTCATTCATTTTCATCTATGTTGAATTTTTAACAGGAATTTCAAAGATTTTAGCAAAGATTCAAATCTATCATTTGATGGATTGACATTTCCAGAGAAAGTTCATAATGAGAAGAACTCATCTGAAGAAGGAAGAAGAAGTTCATAATGAGAAGAACTTGTTCAACCTTTTACATGAATTCATCACTTGATGGATCAGCTTTTCCAGAGAAAGTTCATAATGAGAAGAACTCATCTGAAGAAGGATGAAGAAGTTCATAATGAGAAGAACTTGTTCAACCTTTTACATGAATTCATCACTTGATGGATCAGCTTTTCCAGAGAAAGTTCATAATGAGAAGAACTCATCTGAAGAAGGATGAAGAAGTTCATAATGAGAAGAACTTGTTCAACCTTTTACATGAATTCATCACTTGATGGATCAGCTTTTCCAGAGAAAGTTCATAAAGAGAAGAACTCATCTGAAGAAGGAAGAAGAAGTTCATAATGAGAAGAATTTGTTCAACCTTTTGCATGAATTCATCACTTGATGGATCAGCTTTTCCAGAGAAAGTTCATAATGAGAAGAACTCATCTGAAGAAGGATGAAGAAGTTCATAATGAGAAGAACTTGTTCAACCTTTTACATGAATTCATCAATTGATGGATCAGCCTTGCCAGAAAGAAGTTCATAATGAGAAGAACTCATCAAAAGAGAAGGATGAAGAAGTTCATAATGAGAAGAACTCATCAAGAGCTTATTCAACCTTTTGAATGACTCTATCACAAAAAGAAAGAGGTCAACATCATCCCCAGCGGAAAGTTCATAATGAGAAGAACTCATTTGAAAGAAAGAGAAGAAGTTATTCAACATCTCCATTATGATCAAGTGAAGCCAAATGGATAAAAAATTTTATTATCTTTTCATCTTTGCCCTATTCCTGTTAACACAAGAATGAGCAAAGAGGGGCAGCTGAAGATACTAATTTTTTACCCATATTGATTTATTATTATTATTTTTATTATTATTTTTATTATTATTATTATTATTATCATTATTATTATTATTATTAAATATATTAAATATATATATAAATATTATTAAAAATAATTAATTACAGGCCCAATGAAAACTGGACCGGCCCAGTTACAAACAACCAGAACCGGCCCAGACCCAAAAGGAAACCCTAAACCAATTTAGGGTTTTAGCTAGGGTTTCTAAACCCTAGCATTCTTGCCGCCGCCGCCGCTGCCGCTCCAAGAGATCTCAGCAGCCGCCTCTGCCGACGCCTCCCAAGCCAGATGGTTCAACCAGATGCTGCCGACACTACAGTACCACGCCACCTCGTCGACGAAGCCTCCATAAGACCCAGCTGCCCTCCACACGTCAATGCTCAAGGGTGAGTCACCACCAGTTCGGTGACTCACCGAAAAATCACTCTAATGACCGGTCCGAGACGAGGTCCGATGAGGCCTATAAATATGGCCACTGAATCTGCAGCAAATACCAAAAAAAAAAGGAGACAGAGAACACAGAGAGACGGAGAGAAAAACAGAGAAAAGAAAAAAAGATATACTAAAAAATATACCAACGATCTCAGTCAACATCAACGCAGAAAAAAAAAGAAAAAAAAGAGAGAAGAGAGGCAAGAAGCTTACTCTATCATCGGAGAACCCCAACCGTCGCCGGATACAACGAAAACCGAAGGTACTTTTGTAGATTTGCTCCGATTGGGAGCTTTTTAAGGAAAAAGAACACCGGAAACGGTTTTAGACAGTCCCGATCTATATTTTGGTGGATTTTTGTAATTTCCGGCCACCATTAACGGTGGCCGACAGCGGGGGTCGGAGCCCGGCAGCGGTGGCTGACCGGGACGGCTTCTCTCAGTTTAGAGAGAAGCCAGAGAACTCTTCTCTCTCTCTGTTTGAGAGAGAAGAGAAAGGAGGAAATGAGAAGCTGGCCCGTAGGGCCAGCCGGCTTAGGGAATAAATACCCTCTCCCAAACGACGTCGTTTTGGGGAGGGTATTTCTGTAATTTCCATTAAGGTCAAACCCTTTCCGCAGCCATCTGAGTTTTGTAATTATTCATTTTAGTCACTGAAATTAACTTCTGAACGTTGTAATTCAGTCTTCGAATTTCAATTTTATTCATTTTAGTCCTTTATATTAAAATAATATATTTAGGATAAATAACAGATTTAATCCCTTAACTTTAATAAATAATATTTTAATCCCTAGTTTATATTTTTAATTTATTTTAATCTTATATTCGAATTTTAGATAAGTTTATTTTAGTCACTAAATTATTAAATAAGAAAATAGCATGTTTAATCCCTGTAATTTTGATTAATTATGAATTAGGTTTTTAATTTTAATTTTACTATAATTTAGTCATTTATTTTAAATATTTTTAGTATTTTATTGCTTTTAAATATATAGCTCTAATTGTATTTTTTTAATTTTATTTGTTTATATATTTAAATATTGTCATTATGTAGTCATAAATATATATAATAAATATATATTTATTTTAAATAAATTATTTTAATATTTACTTTTCAATATCGAAGAAAAGGACAGTCTTAATGCAACTGGATGTCCTATTCTGATATTTTAAAATTAAAAATTATAAAAAATATTATTTAATTTAAATTAATATTTATCAATATCAAAGAAAAGAGCTGTCTTAAGGCACCTAGAAGTTCTTTTCCGATATTTTTAAATATTTTTTTATAATTTTGAAATAATAGGATTATAAATTAAATATATTTTGAATTTTTAATATTTTAATAATAGAGACAATTCATAATTAAAAAGTACCAATTTTGGGCGTTGTAGGGGTGCTAATCCTTCCCTAAACGTAACCGACCATGAATCCCTTTTTATTATTAAAAAGAATGAATTTTTGGTTATAAACGCAGATCAGTTCATTCTTTTAATTGATGTTTTCTTAAAAACTCTTTTAAAAGATATTTTTTAGGTATTCGACCTACCTGACCCAAAAGGCCGATGACGACTCCCAAATTATTTTCAAAACCATTTATTCACATCACTTTTCCCGTCAAAATAAATATTTCGTGTCCGGGCGAAAACCGGTTACGACAGGGTGATCTGCTCAAATGAAACAAACCATGCAAGCATGACCGGATTCACCAATGGCAACCCAGGAATTGCCCAAGCTCAGATTATCATGTTTCCAATCTACGCATACACTAGTGGTAGTGCTGCAACTTCTCACCATAGCAGTTTGGCTTCAGGGAAAATTGCTCCAGCTGGTACCCATGCAGCCATGTCTTATGCTGCTTTTGCTCCATCTAACAGTGTTGGAGCCACTGGCTTTCACATAGATACTTCATTACATTTGGGTCCAAATGGAGTTTGTCAGTTTAATACCGATGATTTCCAGATTAGCCGGGATGGTTTACCACTTACTCGTGGAGATGCCTTGCAGAACATACAAGGTCCACCTATTGGTGAGCTTCCAAATCCTACCTTTTTTGTGACTAACCGTGACCTTAGTTTCTGGTCAATATCAATTGCCTATCTTCGATGATCTATTGCTGTTTGTGCCTTTTCTCAGGTCCTCCAAGCTCAAACCTGGACAAAGCTGATCAGAACAACTGTGGAAGTTTGCTTACGTGCCAAAATGGTAAGAGGCCCAACTTAGCTGATGAATCTGAAAAGCCTGACGTAACGAACGTTTCGAAAAAGCCTAAGATTTCCCCCAGTGCTCATGTCAAACCTGAGAAGCCTAATATTGTCTCTGCACCGAAAGAGCTACCTCTTTTCGTGGACGTTGATGATCCAGTTCCTGCATCGGAAGCCTGTTTCGGAGCTGAGGAAGGTCCAGAAGAGGTAGATCTGTCTCTGCATCTGTAAACATGTTCTTCTCTCTAGAATAAATTAACGAATAAAGGAATGGTTTTTTTTGCCCTCCTCACCCCTTGATGGAAAAGAAGAAAAAGTGTGATGTTACTTTGTATCGATAAACGATGCAGGTTCATGTTAGTCAGTTTGGTTAGTTTTATGGAGTCAATATTTAGTCATTAAAATGAAATAAATATATTAAAATTTAAATAAAATTAAAATTAAAATTAAAATGTGTTACTATCTTAAAATTGTATAAAATATAGTGAAACAAAAATTTATAAATTTTGATCTCAAGTGCACAAGTCAAAGTAGAAATTAACTTTATCCCACTAACATATCACATCATCAAAATAACTGGGTTAACAACTCAATGACCAAATTATAACCATCAATCATGTAGGTGATTTAAATATAACTTTTTTTTTAATTTCAATGATCAAATTTGAATGAAATCAAAACAAAAGTTATCAAACTTGTAGCTTATACATATATTATAGCTTCCCATAATTGATTGCAAAGTAAAAGCTTTAGTACTCTGATGAGTTTAAAATCTGGGGAAGTCATGACCGACAATTTAGAAGGATCTTGAAGCAGCAGTATGCCAATCATCGGATTATTTGGCTGCCATAGTCTGCATTGTACTTCTCGTAGCGATGAGCATGCAAATGTGCCGATGGCCTGATGTTCCTCAAAGCAGTTTCTATGTCGTCTGGCGTAACTGGCCCGACTTTCGGCAACTCTGCAAACCACAAACCTGTTTTAGAAGCATTATATGTAACATATAAAAAATATGATAACAAAAGCTGCATTCAAAACAAAGGAATAAGAAAATAAAGCATATCCATTTATCTACAGAGATAAGTTATGGGTCCGAAAAGAACTCTTTCCTTCCAGACATCATTCTTGTCTAATTTGTATTCCTGTTCAAATGTATAATTAGTGCAAGTCTAGATGGTGTTGGTCTTATAACTAGAAATAACATGATTTGATTTACCTATCCTGGCTCCCAAGCTAAAAGCACAATAATATTATGTCGATAAAAGCCAGTTACACTCTTAAGACTATGAGCGTAGTCAATTGTCGGATATAAGAGTTCTCGAGTTTGCTATGCCAAACAGCAGAAGGAAACGGATGAATGTGAAGTGATGATGCCCTAGGGGATAAATGTTAAGCTACACAAAATATCGAGCTTCTATGTAAGACGCAAATGATTTTGCAAGACTCGTATCAAGTTTATACAACCTTCTACTAAGAATATAAGAAAGCACATACCATTCTCAGGCACTACTTCCTGCTTATCTTCAAGGACTGTCATTAGGCGTCTCAAAGGTTGCATGGCTGCTTCTTTGCAGAGTAATCGAATATCTGAACCCGAGTACCATTCTGACCTTTCCACTAATATATCGTAAGGAAGAGCCTCCTCACCATGCTGTTGAGGCAGAAGTTCTTCAAACATGGCTCTTCTTGCTTCTGGCTCTGGTAGAGGAACAAGAATCTTATTTCACTTGGTTAAAGGAAAATCTCTTCATTGCATTTCTTGAACTTCAGAATGTTTATCATAATGTTTTAAACAAATTGTTAATAATGTTTGAAAAGATTCAGAATAAATTTAAATGTCAAAGGATACTCTCTTCTCAAGACGACGGAGCATGGCAGCATCCAATTCCCAAGGGAGGTTTGTTGCTGCAAGAACAAACACGAGCTCATCTGACCGCATCAAACCATCCATCTGCAATCTAATTCTACTGATCAGTTGAAAACTAATGTGATGTAATTTCCGCAGTGCTATAAACAGCAGCTTGTGTGGTTTAATCAATTTATTTTCAAATTATTGCAAATAACAAACGCAAAAAAAAACAATGCACCACTAAATCTGCTGCAAAATTGGTTTAAGATGCCAACCATGCTCAAGGTTAAAATACTATCACGAATGAAAACATGCATATCTCATTGCCTAAACTTTTGTGATGATATGTCACTGGATTATAGAGTGAAAGAATTAAATAACAATTCGGGTTAGGCCAGCCCGAATTCATGAAAATATTGTCCAAGGCCCATCTCATCTAAGTAGGTAACCCAACCTTTGGACAAGTCTAGCTACAAGGTATCTAATTAATATGCAAGAATTATTGATCCCAATTTTAATATAAGCACACACAAAACCACGCGGCATAAATATATCCAAGAGAATGACACATTTTTCAAGAAAGAAACATCACCTGTATAAGTAGCTCAGTTTTCAGACGCCTACTTGCTTCATGCTCACTGCGTCCTTCACCCCCACGCTGACTTATAATGGCATCAATTTCATCAAGGAAAATGGTAGACGGTGCATGGTGCCTTGCCAGGTCAAAAAGTACTTTTATTAACTTTTCAGAATCACCTGAAATGTTATGGACTCCATGATTAGATAACTGAGCTCTATTTCTGTTAACAACAATAAAATTTATTGGGTCCAGCCCTAGTAGATCCTTTGGTTAATACTGATATCATGATCCATTTAGCTTGTCAAAGAATTTCATCTTTTTTCTGCCAAGTAAAAGCCCGAATGGAACAGAATACGAAAACAGGGTAAACTTTTTAAATTCACACAATCATATCCAGAGCACATTCTCACAATCCAGTTAGAGAAGAATGTTTTTCCTGTAAGGTTCCCCATTGATTAGATTTAAGGTAAAAAAGTGTTAGGAGAGAAATATAATGGACCGTCGGTTAGTACCAAAATATCTAAGAATCTACATCCAAAACTCCTACCAAACCAGTCATTAGAACTAAGGAACAAACAATCAGAAAATATGGTTTGACAGTCAAAGATGCATTTAACATATTCTCCAATAATATCTTTCATTCTCCATTTTAGAGACAACTCTTCATAACTTTCATACCTATGATCAAATCCCTCTACAAATCAAATGAGATCTTGGAAAAGTTGTGTTTAACATACCACGCCATTTGCTGACAACAGATGAAGCTGAAATATTGAAAAATGTGGTATTGCATTCTGTTGCAACAGCCTTTGCTAGCATTGTCTGCAACCAGAACGGTGATTCAAATAGAAACTAGCATCATTAACAAAAAAAAAAACAATAAGCACTACCAAGATATATTAAATTATCTACCCTGATGTGTAATTTTGTCGTCTAGTGTTGAGGAGATGGTGAGCTATGAAGATCTCTCTCTTTTTCCCCCTTTGTACAAAGGGGGACTTCCACATGGGAAGGGGAATGCAAGCATTGGGATTAGAGCTCCCTAGCTTCGTCAATCTAAAGTGTACTATGTGGTTATGAAAGACGGATTTCCTCCATATTAACCAAATATATAGCACATATACAACAAATGAAGATGGCTTGCAAAACACAAAATCAATCTATTGGAAATAACGAAACTGAATATACACCTTTCCAGTCCATGGGGGGCCAAAAAGTAGAATCCCCTTCCATGGTGAAAGAAGACCAGTAAAGTACCTGCAAGAAATCAGATCGATTGTGAAATGAAACTTTCAAATTCCTTGATAGCATATCATTGAATGTTTCATCACATTTTACTATATCAAATTGAAAAAATAAATGCCCTCATGATGCTTGACAAAATATTTCCATTGATCTCAAGTGTTTGTTCCCAGAAAATGAACTCATATCATACAGCTAAGCATCCACAACATTCAGAAGAAAAGTTTGAAACTCTTTGTAGTATTTTCCATTTATCTTTCAGAGTTCAGACCACTAGCTTCTAAATTACCTAAGCCTCATAGTCACAAATCCACTTTTCTTTTCAATCAAAAATTGGAAAAATAGAAGAATTCTTTGTAAAAGCACTCAATGCTCTTTCCAGAGAACTAGCTTTAGAATCCTAATAACTTGACTACCTTGTAATGAAGGGAAGCTATTGTCAATTGTACTTCAACTAAGTTGTTTTCCAAATGTCGAATCCCATCATTGATATATAGGTCAATTACATAAAGTTTAGTCAAATTTCTACTCAATCCGCCTTATACTTTGGTCACATTATTTGCATCATATACACAAAAGGAAACTTAAATATAGGGGAAACCACAAGTGTAGGTTTAAATACAATGCAGATAACAAGAATGCAAGAAAAACTGACTTTATATACCCAGAAACATAGGATAGCAGTCAAGTGAAAATAAATTCTTAGTCTGATAAATTATAGTCCATTATTAATTCATATATGTAATACAACGATTATTTCTTTGTATAAAGACAGTATTTGTATCATTCAAGTTTATAATTTTTTTATTAACTTTTTTTTATCAAAGATGTTAGCAGTATTTTTATCCCAGCACCCTCAAGATGAAAGTTCTGGCTTCACCCCTGAAGTCACCCTTTGCAAGGAGTAGTGAAATGTCATACTCAGAATTCATGGTCTATTTCATAGCAAGACTTGGGATATTTTATAGGCATGACAACTGCTTCTTTTAGTAAGCGTTTGGCATCCTCTAGTCCCTTGATGCTTTCCCACTTAACATCTGGGTTCCCTCGAACAATGTCCCTAAAATGGATATGATGGTAGACAAAAATTTCAAGTAAAAATGTTAAAGAATATGCTACACAAGCTTTCCAATACAATAGCCAGAACTTCTTATCTATCACCCCTGAAGATAATGAAATTTTAATTACCTACTTAAACTCTCTCCTAATGCGCGCATTTCCGCTGATTCAAAAGCAGGGCAGAGATCTTTGTCTGAAAAAGAAAAGAGAAAAGGAAACATCAAAATCCTCATTTCCTAAAGAGCTGGAGAGAATCAAAGAACTAATCCAGCGGTCGATGTGGAGAATTATACATATAAAAGCCTATTTCTAAGTGTGACGAAAGAAATATATTATGATCAGGAATCAAAGAAAGGAATAAACGTACGGTCTTGAATCAAATCCATTAGACACAGCACCATTTGAGTGCACGAGTTCGTACCCTGAAATCGAAACAAAACAACAATGAAATCATTCCAAGTTCCAACCAAGAAACAAGTAAGTTTGACTTTAAAAAAATATATTAAAATCGCAAAAGTACCTGATTTCGATACTGCTTGTTAATAGCCATATCAGAAGTGTTCCTGACAGAATGGTTACTATTCGAGGTGACGTTGGAAGTAGTGCCGTTGGAAACAGTCGCATCAGCAGGTTGAACATTTTCCGGCTCAGGAAATATCTTCCTCCCAAACTTGGCATCATAAAACAGTTTAAAATCCTAGAGAATAATAGACATAATTGCTTAAAGAAAATGCTTAGAGCTATTCCGTTTCCCTTTTCCTTCACCATGTTTCTTCACAAAGTTAGATCAAATTTTTTAAAAAAACATTTCTTCAATCCAATGCAATCTAAAGCTAAAAATTAAGTGCAAAAGAAAAAGGTCAATCCAAGTAAGTCAAGTTGCTTCATAGAGCTCGTTGACCGAAAGATAAATCAGGAGTAAACAACGGTTTTTCTTCTCTCTTGCTTGGATAATTTTGATAACCAAACAAGAGATTAAAAATAAAATTAAAAAAAAAGGAAAAAAGCGAGTACCAGAAAAGACCATCGAGTGAGAGAAGGTTCATCGGCCATTACTGGAATGAAATTGTTGAAAAGAAGAATAGAGAGATGCTGATTGAGATCTCTCTTTTCTCTTTCAAACTCTGTAGGTTTGTTGAAATGAACTGAAAAGAGTATTGCAGAGAGGTACAGGGAGCCTGTGCTTTAAAACCTGAGAAAATGAAATGAATATTATTTTATTATTTCATTTCAAGAGTTTTGTTTTATGAATGGGTTTTTTCTAGCTGTCTCTTGTCGTTTCATTATGATAAAATACATAAATAATCATTGAAGTATATTACAATGATCTTTTCCGTTATTAAATTATGATAAAATAAACATTAAAATTTTAATTGTCAATATTAATTATAAAACTGTCATTAAGAGATATCTCATTGGAGATCTTAATTGTAATTAAAAAAAATTATTTTTGTTATTTTATAAATATCCAATTTTTAAATATATAAAAAATTATATTTTTATAAAAATAAAATATTTTTCACTCTTTTAGAAAAGCATAAAATATTTGATTTTGTTATAAAAAAAGGAACATATATAAGTGTAAATTTGTAAAAAAAACAAAAAGATTTCTTTTAATTTTAATTAAAAATTTAAGTCATTCAAGTCAAAAGGAAATAAAACTAGAGGGAGAAATTATTTTTTTACAAAATCTATGAAAATTTTCATTCAAAGTAAATTTTCACAAAATGTATTTGTTATATAAAAAATAAGAATATTTTTTAATCATTATTTGGTTTTAATATAATATAGAATATTACAAATTAAATTGTAAAATTATTTACTTTTAAATAAATATTAAAAAAACCATAATTGTTAGTAAAAATATAAAAAGACTATTGTAAAATTTAGTATTGATTATCACAATTAACCATAATAAATAATACAATATAATATAATTTTTATGATGTGTAATTAATGTCTTAGAAGTAATTTTTCCAGATTTATCATGGTACACATCAACGAGTATAATTTTTCTTGATTTATCATGGTATAAGTCAACGAGTATAATATATTGATAATATTCACATATCTTGCGGATACAATTGTTAGAACTCAAAGACCTCTAGAAACAATAACTATCACTTTCACCCCTAGACATGTGATGAGTTCCATATGAGTATAAATAGAGTTTAAACAAATTCATTGCTTTTCATAACTTGAGTTCAAAAGTACTACTTGAAAATCATTTGGTTTTTCGTTTCTAGGACCCTATTTTAGTTTATATAAATTGTAAGCCTTGTCATGGCAATTAGAGGCCGAAGGGCGAAAACCCTCCAATGGATCATGCAAATTCTTCCCATAAATTCTGTGCTTCCTCATCTTTTTCTATCATTCTGCTTGGAATATCAAGAGGAAAAAGTGAAAAGAATAAATCCAATCATAAAATAAACTAGTGTCCACCGAATCATCAGTTCAATTGATCTTGCATTGTTTGTTTTCCGTTTAGACGAGTGTAATGAACAATGTAAAGAGTAGGTCGAACATCAAAATTTGAATTTTTTTTTCATGAGTGCTCATAAATCCATAGGCTTCTTCATATTTCCCCTGGTTACAAATGTTAATCATACGTTATGAAGGAAAATGTTGATAAGAACAACATCTCTTTTAATTTAAGTGAAAAGTCGCGATCGTTGAAAAAACGATTGTTGAATTGTATTTTTGTATTACAGGGAGTCGGTCATGAAAGAAAGAGGATGAAGAAGATGAGATTGATAGTGAGGGGTTCCAACCACTTTTTTAATTGTGTTGAGAGGTATTTATAGTGGTTTTAGTGTCTGTATCAGCCGCATGATCATTATGACTATTCGTATGTTGACAAATTATGTAGATCTGATGATTATATTTTGGATTTTATTCTGATAAATTACGTGGAATTTGTCAGAGGTCGTGTATGAAGATTTTGTTTGTGTTATTGTTGACTGAAAGCCTAAGTTTAGAGATGCGAGCTAGACAGAGATTCTGATAGATAGAGAAGCTTGACTGAAAACTTTGGCCGATAGAGAACGGATAGATTCTGAAGGTTTGAAGATTTATGAAAGATCACTCTCTCACTGTATAATAAAAACAAACATAAACATCTACATTCTTAATCCAGTTTCTGAAAAGTTTTCAACATATAATAAGCGGACTCAGGTTCCGACATTTCTTGTACTCATTCTTCAACATATATAGTGCTTCTTCTAGCAGACCACGTTTCATTAGGCTCATAGCCTCTTTCTACAACATTAAACTTCACTAAGAACACGAATCATTGCAAACAAGGTATGGTAAGACTTGAAAAAGTATGTAAATTTAGTGAACCTTGAGTTGATCAATTTGATCCTTCGATGGAGCCGAATGCCTCGGACCAGGGACATGTGACCCTGGACTAACGTCCCTCATCCTTCTTCCCTCTTTTGAAGCCAGGCACACCGTTACATCCAGTAATGACTTGAGTGCCATTTTCCTCGGTGCCACCAGAGGAGCATTTTGCTGGAAAGATGGAGCTTTCCGATAAACCTGTTGCTTGGGACAAGCCATAGCTTTAAAGTTCATTTTACAGCCTCAACTGATGATGCTTAGAGTGCAAGCCAAAGCAAGAGACGGCCGAACTGCCCCTCGAACGGCTTTAGCAACGCCTTTTTCGTTTTCTGAAGGCATTGATGAATTAGACCTGTCGAGTGCAAGAGGTCCCGGACTATAGAACCGACAACATCGCCAGCGGTTTGTAATGGAACCATTTGAAACGGACACAAAAGAATGGTTAAACCCGAAACGAAGTTTTGCAATTGTGCGGGGGGAAATACTCGGCATTGGTCCATAGCCAAGACAAATTGCTGTCTCCACGAAGAATCTGGGGAGTGAAATCAGAATATTTTTATTTATTGATTGAATTCTTTTACTATTTTTGTCGATTTTATGGAAAAGTATTGTCGAATTTATACTTCATTTTTGTCAATTTTGTAAATAATTAATCACAATTCTTCATCTAAATCATAATATGTAGATCATTAAAAATTGTTACGACCCCAGTTTTTCATAGATATTTCTATAATACTATTTTACCTTATTTTCAATAATTTATGTTATATTACAGGAATTAGAAAATTTCTAATTATGTATTTTATTATTCTATCAACAAATTGTATTAATTGGATAAAACATAATTGGCAATGTAATTTAGACTTCTATAAATTAAATTTCTATTACTGAAATTAGAAGTTTAATATTCCATCAACAAGTTGTATGATCAACCAAATGATATATCATGAGTTCATTATTGAGGTAATTTGTAAGAAAATTAAAAAAACAATTCAAACGAAATTTCAAATTAATCACATAATTAAAATTTGGATAATTAAAATTTGGACAATTCTAAAATGAGTTATCCAAAAGAAAATAAAATAAAACCATGATCTAATATTTAATAAAAGGTGAATTACGAAAAATGTTAAAAGAATTACGCATTTAGTTAGAAAGGTAAAATGTTGGGAATTATTATAATTAAGTAATTATGGTAGAAGTTAGAGAAAAATGAAAACTATTCTAATAAATTATTATAACCAAAAGGCATAATTGAAATTTCGATTTTTAAATAAATACTTTATATATATATAGTCTAACATGTTTGTTGACGTTTCATGATTAAAGGAACAATTTATAAATCAAATAAACGTTGAGTTTTAATTTTTTTTATGTATTTTTCGTTCTTGCTTTATAATTTTATTTTGAATGTCAAAACACATTTTATAATATTATTTATTTATATAAAACGATATTATTTGAATGATTGTAAAACATGGAAAATGCCACTAAAATAAAAATTAAACTAAAAGAAATATGGGATTACAAATAAGAAAATTGTTAATCATTTTCCAATATTCTTTCAATTTTATTTATCTTGAAAATATGTTTTTAAAATATCACTATATTACTTAATTCATAATTGATTAGTGTGTAACGTGCTAAGCACAAATTTAGAAATAATTAATATTAGGTTTTAAGTACACCTCATTTAAAAAAATTACAATTTAATCCTTAAACTTTTGAGAAGTTACAAATTAGACCTTAAATGGTTAAACTCCTATACAATGAGCATAGATGATGTTTTAAACTTTATTTATTATGTTCTACTTGTGAATTTGATCCATGAATGTTTGTATAAGATTTAAATTAGTTATGTTTTTAATTCAATAACCGTATGTAACATTTTCTTTTCGATCGCTCGTATGAATCGAGGATGGGTATTACAGACATTGTATACTTTTATTTGGTGTTTATTCTCTACATTTGTTATTAAATTTTTGGCTAAAGTACACAAATGATACCTTGATTATCGGATGATGTTTTTATTGAGTCTTCCGATTATTAAAAGGTAAAAATGGTCATTCGGATATAGGGTGTTACTTTGTTGAGTCATCTGACTATCAAAAGTTACAAAATAGTCACCTGACTATTCATATGTTTCAAACTCGCATTTTTTTGGTTAAAAATTGACGACATTCTGAGTTGGACGTTAACATGTTGACTGAGATATGATAAAAATATGATCTCATAATTGTTTCAGGTGTATTTTATGGATCAAGTATTTTTTTACATTATGTCATCGAATTAGTACTTGAAACATTATGTTGTCGATCCAGTGCTAAAAGAAACGATAGAGGCAGTAGGTATCATTAAAATATGATTTTATCATATCTCAATCAACAAGTTAACGTCAAATTCAAACGATCATCAAAATTTTAATAGAAAAAGATGAATTTGTAACATATGAATAATCGAGTGACCATTTTATAATTTTTAATAGTTGGAAAACTCAATAGAATAACTTTCTATTATCAAGAGGGTATTTTGTAATTTTTAAAAATTGAGAAACTTAACAAAACAATGTCTTGTATACGTTTCCCTAATTCTTTTTATAAAATGAAAATCCATTTAACTAAAAACAAAATACAAAAGGCAAAGAGTTGAAGACAACCAAAATAATGAAAGCATTTTGAAGTCGAGATGAGACCCAAACCTTAGTTATTTAATTTTGCTCCGGATATAAAATTTCAACCCGATCTTAACCCATATACTACATAACTAAATTTAACCTGACCCGACCCGTATTTTTTGATCTAGGGTTTTGATCTGTCAAGTTCTACAACTATATAATCTAAAGAAAACCCTAATTTCGTCTTCGCCTACCTTGAGCAGAAGAGTGAGACAAGGCTGCCAAATTCATCAGATACTTTTTCCTCAGAAATGGTTACTTTCAGGGTAAGTGACGAACGATTCTTTTTCCTCAAATCTTTTTACGTAACCCTATTGATTTCCCTTTTTGAGCTCCAGAATTCTACAATGATTACTGGTTTTGGGATATTTTTTAGCAGTCTGTGTGTAGATTTGGTGTCGGTTTTGTGATTATACTATATCTAGATCCATGTGTTTTTATTTTTTTCATTTCGCTGGAAATTTTTAGTAAAATGTGGGATAATAAGATTTTTGTCTTATTAGAAACAAAAGGGTGGAGTAATTTTCATTCTGTGGTTGATCAACGTGGGAAAATATATTGAAGTCTTGATTTGTTGTTGTTTATGGTTGCAGTTTCACCAGTACCAGGTTGTTGGGAGGGCTCACCCAACGGAGAGCGATGAACACCCTAAGATTTACAGGATGAAGCTTTGGGCCACCAATGAGGTTCGGGCCAAGTCTAAGTTCTGGTCAGCGATTGTTTTGATCGACATCCGTGATTTTCTGGGTTTTAATTGTAATCCCATTTGATTGAAGTTTCTATCCTTGTATGTTAATCAGGTATTTCTTGAGGAAGCTGAAGAAGGTTAAGAAAAGCAATGGTCAAGTCCTTGCCATCAATGAGGTGTGTGCTGGATGTTGTATATTTGCTGATTCACTTTATGTGAAGTAATTTATTATTTAGATGTTACGTTGGAATGTGAATTGAAGTATCCTTTCGCTTTGTATGTATCTGTAATTTTCTTAGAGCTAGTCGTGTCAGTTATGTGAGATTTGGCAACACTTAGTTTATGCGTATGTAATGTATATTGAAGTTTGTATCTGGTAAGCTACATTTTTAAATTTATCCCTTAAGAAACATGGGAATTAGATGAAAAGTAACATATGATCTAAGGATTTATGGAATTTTGTTTACGGTTTAAGAGTTCCATGCATCTTGAATATGAAGTATCTGGTCTTTTATGCTGTACCCTTTTCTTTTTTAGGAAATTACTGTTTGATAACTTGTTCATCTCTTACTTTGGAATGCCATTGCATTGTATGATTAAAAATATTGAAAGCCGGAGTTCCTCGAATCCAAGTTGGTTTGGAACCTTGGATAAACTTTATGATCTCTTACTCTTATCTCTGTTTCTTGAGCATATGTAATTCACTATTTTATACGATGCTTCTGGTTTGAAAAAGGAAAAGAAATGTTAATGGTTGCATATTGATTATCTTATGAACCATCTGTAACTTGGTTTTTGATGTATTTATCATTTTTCTTTTCGATGCCTTTTGTCTAAAATAAATTATCTGCAGATTTTTGAGAAGAATCCTACTAAGATCAAGAATTACGGTATTTGGCTTCGCTACCAAAGTCGTACCGGTTATCACAATATGTACAAGGAATACCGAGATACTACTTTGAACGGAGCTGTTGAACAGATGTATACCGAGATGGCTTCTCGCCACAGAGTTAGGTTTCCGTGCATTCAGATCATCAAGACGGCAACCATCCCAGCCAAGCTATGCAAGAGGGACAACACAAAGCAGTTCCACAACTCAAAAATCAAGTTCCCCTTGGTGGTGAAGAAGGTGAGGCCACCTACCAGGAAGCTGAAGACAACCTACAAGGCATCAAGGCCCAACCTGTTTATGTAATTTCTCTTTGATAAAGGAGAGTTTAAAAAGTTCTGAAATTTTCGGTAATGAATTTCTACGAGTTTATTGGCCGAATGTTGCTTTTATTTGAGAAGGGCTTGGACTGTCAGACTGGTTGAACTTAATTGGGTTTCAATATCTCATGTTATCTACTTATGATTTATGGTATGCCATCATCCTGAATCAATTGATTATACTGGAGCTCCCAGGTTTGCTTGGATTTAAGGGCTCAATTATTTTCTATTAAAACTAACCATACATAGGTGAGTACATAACTTACTGAATTTGAACCCATTAATTGATTTCAGTGGTTAAAGAATGTTATTTTATAATTATCACATACTAATAAAATTAAAAAAGAGAAAGAGAGACGCCCATAGTTTATCATATTTTTATTTTATTCATTTTCATTCTCAAATATTTCCTTTAGTTCTGTTTTGACCCTAAAATGAGTGAAAAACTCAAAAATTATTACACAATCATAGCCCACAAATTACAAACCTAACAGCACCGCCCTCTTCTTTTTGTTATTAGAAAAGGGTAAAGTTCAAAAATCTCACTAAACTTTCATAAATTGATTACTTTTTTAAATATTAAGTTTTTAAAAAATATATAAAATCAACGTTAAAACTTTGATTTTGTTATAAAATCAAAGTTCAAAAATTACCGACGGCCGATGCTCCTCCTTCTACAACTATCCTCACGCAATGATTTACAATAAATAACAACATTTGGGAAAATATCCGTCATTATATTCTGCAATCGGGACTCTCTCCTACATCAAACACGCGTATGAGACTCTACGATGATCTCCTCTCCTTAGTCTCCTATAAATAAAATGATTAGTTCTTTTCTTTTTCTTTTTGACTTTTCAAAATATTTGAGTTTTTTTCTTCTTTTTGGTGATTAGCAGTTATTACACTAGTCGATTATGGATATGAAACGTCTCCTCATGAATTCGTTCTTATCTTCGACACCGGTAGTACTGTAACTTATGTTCCTTTCTCCAGTTGTGACATACAACCACTACAGCAATAGATTTCTATGGAACTATGGTTCCACAAAACCATTACTGCAAGCTCATTCAAACTGTCGTCCGCAATCGCAAAGAGCTGGAAAATGATGTCTGTAATTCCAACATGCATCAAAATTGATGTTTTTGGTTAAATCTTGCTAGTTCCCCGAGTCTAGTCTTGTCCTCTACGTCTGTGAAATTAAAAAGCCTACCATCTACATATCACAATTCACAAGGAGGAATCACAGAAATCATGGGATAGCGTTGTATAGTTTAAATTTCAAATAAAAAAATTCCATATGGAAAAGTATTATTGCAAACGACTCCGCTGGGGATCGAACCCAGAATCTCTGGTTCCGTAGACCAGCGCCTTATCCATTGGGCCACGGAGTCATTGTCGGCTGTTGGTTTACAAGTTTAAATATTTATATTATGTTATATTTTAATTATTTAAATAAATTTTCTATTTGGTCAACCACCTATTGCTTAGTTTCTGTTTTGATCATCCAATTATTATTATTATTTTTTATAAAATCATACCTAATGTCATATTTTAATCACTCATTATTAAAATATTAATGGTGATGTCGATGTGATAATTAAATAATATGTGAGTTTTAATAATCCATTGTTAAAATATTAATGATGATGCTAATGTAATAACTAAATAACAGTTAAGTGACCAAATAAATAGTTTACTCAAATAATAGGGAATTGCTAATAGTGAATGGAACATCACCTTATTTAAAGCTCCCGGTGGAAGTCCTGCCAGCATTACAGGATGATTGCAGAAGATCAATACAACTAATGTACTAGCCCTTTTAAAGCTCTCTATTAAAAAAAATCAGATATATGTGATTATACGAAAAATATATTTATATAAAATTTTAAATATTAGAAACACTTTCAATGTTGTGCTAGGGTCTCTTCTCTAAACATGGATATTTGATCTATATACGACGGATTTTGATTCGACCCAATTTTATAAAGATATATTTTTTTAAAATTTATATTTGAATTAGATTAAGTTAAAATTTTATCTTTAAAATTAGATCTAATTTCAGATTCAATAAAATTTAGTTTAATCTGAATTAGGTAAAATGACGAATGAAAGAATGTATATTCGATCAAATTCATATCGGTAACCATCCCTACTGCTTTTAGTAGGTTAAGACATAAATCATTATTAGTAGGGAAATGATCCAGCTGTTGCTGGTTAACTGCTAAAGTGGTTTCTGCTCCCGAAAGCAAGGAAATGCCAACTAAACCATTTGCATTTGCCAAAACAATCAATTAATCACATTTTTATAATTTAATTTATGTTTCGAGCCTACTGGCCACCTTACTTATATGTTAAATTAAGCCCAAAGATTCCTATATAATGTCTAGCTATCATTGTAAAGAATCTCCCATGTGCCTCTAAAATGATATTTCTTTCCTAAATTCAAAATGCTTTTGTATTATCATCTAAATTATCTGTCTAACCAATCAGATTAATACATTATTAATATGGATAATCATATACTCCGAATATACGTTATTAAATGAAAATAAAATTAAAAAGATAAGAATACGATAATGCTTGAGATATTGTACGACGTATATTATTTTAAAAAGATATATCTGATAAGATGTGTAATGTCATCACTTTTAAACTTTAAAATATCTCTTTTCTTCCTCCAATGATTAATGTTTCCTCGAGGTAAAATCCGACTATCGAATGATCGTTTTTTATATGACTTGTTATAAAGTCATTAAATTATATTCAGAAGTTGTCTGATATATCTCTCACCTCTCTAAGATGTGACATATGGGAATTACCGAAGACTTGCCTGGAACGACTAATGATTTTGTTAGTGGTTAAGGCAACAAAGCATTAGATAGCTGGACAATGCTTGATTATTTCCATAATCCTTGCCTATAAAAAAGGGCATTTGAAATCACTTCATCTTCAGTCAAGCTCAAAACACAAGACGCTCACTTCAATAGCTCACCTGCTCTCTATTCCTCACTCTGTAATTCTTAAAGAGTGCTTGTTTTTGGCTTGGTCGGAAATGGAGGGTAGCAAAATGGCCATGATTTTGATTGCTTACATTATGGTGGTTGTCGTTTTGGCCACCGGAACCACCGCTTTGAGGGAAGATCAAGGGGCGATTCCACCATCTCCGATGGAAAGTGGGGGAGTGGCACTGGATGTTCCTGCTGCACTTGCTGTCTTAGCTTCAATGGCTGCATACTTCTTTTAATTTAATTCCTTTGCATTTCCTTAATCTTTCTTTTCTCTTCTCGAATTTGATTATATATGTATTGCTCAAGTTTATTTTACGTACTGCACTGAAAAATTGGTTCTTCTTTTAAAGTATTATATGTTAAATTGACTGATATCTTCTTCCTGTCTACATGATCTTGCGATTTTTTTTCCATTTTCTTCTCAATTCTACAAAGAAAACATCATACGCTATCAAAATCAAAATCAGACTCTCTTTCCTTTCCTGTTTCTATGAGCACAGCGAGAAACTGAGCCGATTGTATTTGACGTTGATTAAATGTTTTGGTAAAATACACCCTGATCACTCAAATATTACTTTGGTTACAAATAGATCACTCTTTAAAAAATTAAATTAAACTTATTAAATTAAAATTATGACCAAATTATTATAATATATAAATAATAAAGATCAATTATATAATATAAATTTATTTAACTATTGTGTTAACATTTCCGTTAACAATTAATGAATGATTTAATTATGAAATAATGAATACCATTTAAATAGTTAAATGATATGGGTGATAAATATTTTAATTCAGAGCTATATGGGTAGGGTTCTGTTACTAGTGGTTGAGCTGTTTGTAAAGATTTGGTGGTATCGTTTTTGTTCTTTCTTTTTCTTTCGGTTAGGAGTAGGAAAGTTTTTTAACGAGTCCCGTTTCGATGTTCCATTTTGTATGATTTGGACATTATCCATACAAAACATCCATTTCAAAAAAAAATCAAGAGTTTAAATAGAAGGAAAATTAGGAAAATATTATGGGCAAGAAAAAGAATTAAGAAAATGAGGCTGGTAGAAACTTATTTAGGGATCTGACATTTGTTAAAGTGAATTAAAAATTTGTCACATGGGCACGATGAATTTTATAAAATACATTTTTTATTAAAACTCGTCACATTAACATAATAACAAATTTCACAGATAAATTGAAAAAATATATTTTTTATTAAAATTAATCATGTCCACACTTTGAACTGACCATCCAGCTCAGTTGTTGGTAGAGCACAAGATTCTTAATCTTAAGGTCGTGAGATCGAGTCCCATAGAGGGCATTTCATAATTTGAAGGTCTCTTACGGAAGTTGCTCTCAACCTAGTGTTGGGGGCAACCTACTATCTTACCTCTCCCTTGCCCCATTACATATGGGAACAAGGGACAACCATTTTTTTAATCATGTCCACACTTCAATAAAAATTTATATTTTATAAAACTCATAATGCCCATGTTACGAGTTCCTAATTCAATACAACAAATGACATTTATCCCTAAATAAAATGCCCACCAACCGTATATCCTAAAATAATTTTGTCACAAGCATTATTCTACCAAATTTATCCTAAATAGAATGTATCAATGTTCCCATAGTTAAGTAACTATTCCATTTTATCAATGCTTAAATTTTGCACCGAATGATTAACATATACAAAGCTTATGTGCGATCATCCTACAAAATGAAGAAGTTGGCAATTGAGAACCCATGATCATGAAGCCCACTTACTAAACATTATTTAGAACGTAACAAAATCTCTCCCTCATGCTTATTCTCATAAATAAGAGTAGTTTTAAACAAGGGAATTGAGTCCACAATTAAAAGTTGAAAGATAAATGGATAAATGGCACACTCATTTTAATGAGCAACGTCATTTTATCTCTATCTTTCCAAACAAATGCAGAGCTAAGTCACAGACTTTCATGGTTTAAAGGCTGAAAATGCGACCACAGAGTTGTGTCCACCAAATCCAAAAGAATTCGAAATCGCTGAGAATCATAAACATTTTGTTTAGAAATATGGGGTTCTGGTCCAAATCAACTAGAAGTAAAGTATAGATTATAAAGGCTTGAAGAAACTTAAACAGGAATTTGTCATGTAGTTTTGAAAGGATCAAGAGTTCAGGGGGATTACCAACATTAACCTCGTGCTGCTGCTTTTTGTTGGCAACGGTGTCGAACTCAACTGAAGACTCTGGATTCTGCGTTCAAAATTGATCACTTAATCTACAATAATATAATGAAGTCCACACAATCATCGTTGGGATAAAGGAGGCTTTTGAGGATGGACAGAAAACAAAAGTAGAATTATAAACAATCACAATAAGTTTTGTTATGGGAGTCTACCAAAAAGAGCGCCAAAATGTTACGGTAATTAGAAATGGGAAATTATTGTAAGGAAAAAATTAAAGGTCATGCATGAAAAAGGCATTGTCTATGGGTTTGATACAACTTCAAAGTTCAAACAACAAAAAAGGGGTATTAAACAAGCAACAAGCACATACAAATTGATTTATCGAGGGATGCAGCCATCCTGTTGTGATGGCTTTCACAGTGGCAATGGCTTCTAAACCACCCGCTGCACCCAGACAATGCCCTATCATAGACTGAAACAAGAAGCAAAGCAATTAACCAATTGCGAGACGGCAATATTAGAGTATGACCATCTCAAGTTTTGTAAAATTAGGGAGAGAAAGTGAAGTTACCTTTGTTGCATTGATTTTGACGTCAGACATATTCTTGAATACCTTTTTAACAGCATTTATCTCGGCTAGGTCACCAGCGAGAGTAGAAGTTGCATGTGCATTGATGTAGTTAACCTGAAAAGGACTTGATTAGTTTGAATTTTTTCACCTTTGGAATTATGCCTAAATTTCAGAAAATAATTACATTCTGAACCCTATTATTTGCATTTTTACATCTGCAGTAGACGACAACAGTCAACAGCAGTAACCAGTCATTACATGGACTTAAGTATCTTAACAATTAGGTCAATTCTCTACGGTCTAGCTTAAATTGAAGCATCAATGTAATGGATAATAGATCATGTGACAAAAGAGAAGCTAAGTAGAGGCATTTTTCGAGGACTCTCAACTCAAAGAATACAATCAATTTAACCATATAACAGAGAATTCATGAGTATTTGTATTTAGTTTCTCTGTAAGAAAAAAAAAGGCGTGCATGGGTGGCAGCAAAGTAGATAGAAAGAAACAGCATAACATAGGTGATACTAAACATCAAGAAACCAGACCAAACTCGATTACTCCAGTATATTAAGAGAATTGGATGAAAAATCCAAAAGTATTACCTCCTCAGGGGACACACCAGCATCTTCAAGACTTCTCTCAATGCATGAAGACACCCCAAAACCATCAGCTCTTGGATCAGTCATATGATGAGCATCACAATTAACTGCTCCACCTAAGTACTCAGCAATAATTGGTGCACCTCTTTTCATTGCATGCTCCAAGCTTTCCATTACCTGGAAAGAAAAAGGAAAAAGTGAATCATTATGAAAGCATATTGCATTTCCACCCTCATCAACATGATCAGTTGAAGCTATAAATAGCCAACTAATTAACACTTGAACCAAAACTCTATGTGCAAAAGCAATAAACCATTAACACAAGACTCTGATTAACTGAGTAGTTCAATGTGACAAACGAGGGAAAAGTATCCAAGTATAAGTCTGGCAATCTTTTTCCCAGTTAACAGTTATGCATCACTACTACTGAATAGCAAATTAATGAGTAAGAAAGTTAACATAAATAGGGAATTGGCTCATCTGCTACAAACAACACAATATAACAACAATTGTTTTGATAAAAAGAAACCAGTCAGTATCTCCTCAAATTCACACACACCTAAGAGCCAGGTACAGTCAAAGACAATGCCTACTTATCTTAACAACAATATAACATATCACAATGGAGGCAAAACATGATAATAAATAGCTAACCAGAAATAGACAACAGAACAACCAACAAGAAGCTAAATCATGCACATATAGGATTAGCATGTTATGTTAATAAATGCAAGCTTACCAATACTCCAGCACCTTCACCCATTACAAAGCCATCTCGATCTTTGTCCCATGGCCTTGATGCAGTTCGAGGATCATCATTTCTTTGAGACAATGCCCTACAGGCAACGAAACCTCCCAGACCAATAGGAATAATTGCAGCCTCAGTTCCACCAGCAATCATCAATTCAGCTTCACCTCGACGGATGTGGTTGGCAGCAGCATAAAAGCAATAATTGGAGGTAGCACAAGCAGTTGAAATTGAATAATTTGGACCCATGAAACCAAGGTCAATTGCAAGCAAGGCAGATGACATGTTTGTTATAGCATAAGGAATGAAGAATGGTGTTATTTTTCTATAACCTCTCTCTATCAGATTTTGAACGCCATCAGAGAACACCGTAAGACCACCCATACCAGTTCCAACAAGCACTCCAGCTCGCTCCCTATCAATCTGTAACAAGTACAAAGTTAACAAATTTCTGAGCGCCACGGGAGAATATATAACAAATATATAAGCTCGAAAGTGCTAGACTAACAAACATAATGTCCTCTGCTACTCACATAATTCAAAAAACAGATATCAGTCTCAACTCTCCAGATATCTATTTTTCTTGCATCTTTCATTCTATTCTATAAGGTAATCATCCAAAGGGATCATAAACATAATCAATAATCTTGACTTCTATACACCTTTTCCAAGGCATATTTCTGGTGGATGAATCACATGTAGCATGTAAAATTAGCAACCTGATGAAGAATTGCTTTCAAATATAAGATCACATTAATATTGTTGAAATTGTTCCAATGAGAATGCTCTAAAGCAAATGTACAAGACCACTTGATTTTTTCACTATATACAGATTCTCTATATGTAAGAGCTGCATCAAATTAAGGGGGGAAAAAGGCTATGAGCTTGAATGAAATATAGATATCAAAAGACCAACTCAGCAGTGAAATTGAACAAAATAATCCTTATGAACCCATTACTTAAATCACGTTATGAATTAGACATGATGAGTCACAAACAATATAACACAACAAAGATTTCTAGGAACTGCTAAGGAAAAGGTATGAAATGACCAGAATACACACACAGCGATCCCGTTGCTTAACAAATAATGATCTGTGGATCAATAATTAAACAACAAAACACGCAAATCATTAGAAAAACAAGAACTACCCATTCTTAAAACAAGCCGATTAATAAAACCCATTAACCAAAAAACCATTAAAGAAGAAGAAAATGAACTAACTTCAGATAATTTATCGCCCCCGAGATCAGCATCTTCCAATGCCTTCTTGCCAGCAACAATGCAGTACCTCAAGCAATCGTCAAGCCTCCGGTCATTCTTTCCATCAATGTAACCTTCAGAACTAAAACCCCGGATCTGACCGCCGAACCGTGTAGGAAACTTGGAAGCATCGAAGCGATCGATGAGTCCGATCCCGCTCTCTCCAGCCAGCAGCTTATCATAGTAAGCATCCACATCGTTTCCGAAAACGGAAACCAACCCCATACCCGTAATAACGACCCGTTTCTTGGGGTCGGACTCGCGCTTGGGAGCAGAAACGGTGGGGGATGAAGCGGTAATGGAAGAGAATTTCTTAGTAGGCATGGGAGGAAGTGTTGATACATTGGGGAAATGGGGATTGGGTTTGGGGTTTTTGAGAGGGTTTAGAGAAGAAGCTCGAAGAGATGAAGGTTGAAGAGCTTGCATGGTTGATTGGGGACGATGGCGATAATACCAAAGTGAAGACTGAAGAGAGTAACAGTAGGCGGTCTTGTACACATAAGTAAACGAAAAGTCGAAGCCAGTGCTTTCCCCATATATATATTCATCTATTCAATTATTTTTCTTTTTAAAATTATACATATGTTTTTATTTTAATTATCTGGTTATTCTTATGTTTTTATTTTAAGTATCTGGTTATTCTTATGTTTTTATTTTATTTATCTAATTATTTATTTTAAATAACAAAATAAATATAAATATTAAATTATTTAAGACATATTATATTTTCTATAATATTTATTTAATTTTAAAAAAATTAAATTTATATTTTGTCATTAAAAATATTAATTTTTTTTTGAAATAATTTATATTAATATTATAAAAAAATATATAAGTAATTATTTAATTATATTTATTTTCAAAACAAAGTTGATTTTTTTTATTTTTCATTTAATAATTATATAAATTAAATATTAATATTGATCAGAGTCGTCTATGACATTTTCGAGCCCCGATCGAAAACTTAAAATAGGCCTCTATAGAATTAAAATATATTAAGTTACTTTGAATAATTAATTTAATGTTACAATAATAAATCATAGAAATAATAAAAAATGATTAAGTTTTGTCCAATACTTTATTTTTTATTATTTTGTTAAGAAAACACTTTAAATACAACTAAGAGAAAATAAATATAAAAAAAATTGAATGTGGGTATGATACGAAGATTTATTTTGAATAATAAATAAAAAATAAAAAATAATGTATTATTTTATCATTATATTGAGATTAAATAAGACTATAAGTTAAAGAATATTTGATAAATTAAAGAATGAGATTTGAAAAAAAAATGATATAATTAAATCTAATTAAAAATGAATGAATTAATGATAAAATTAGAAGAATGAAGTAAAAAAATAAAACTTTTAGGAAATTGAGAAAAGTTAAATACCACAATTATAAATATAAAAGTTGAGAGATCTCAATTATAAATATCAAAATTGGGGGTATACTTTGGTTAATTCGACAGTCATCATCTTATTAATTACATATTTTCAATTGAAAAATTAGGGGTATACTTTCGTTAAATCGACAATCACCATCTTATTGGTTGCATATTTTCAATTGAAAAATATCATTGGTTGTTGTTGATAAAAAAGAAAATGACATGAAAGTTATAAAACGATAGAAAAATATCACATCAATATTATCCTTAATTTTTTAACTATAATTGAAATATCTGATATTCATCAAAGATTTCATTAAAAAAGAGAAACGCCACAATAGAGCTTGAAGCTCCCTTGGATGGTTTTAAACACATCCAGCAAGGCATGCATAAGCTAAAGTTCGTTTTGCAATTTAGTTGGGGCTCTGTAACCTTCTTCTGGTTTACTTTAGCTGAGGCATGCATAGCAGGATGCGTTTCGAATTGCGACGAGTCAACAAGTGATCCTTTAGCAATCTAGTCGGATTCCACGACGACATGGTGGCAGTTTTGCCCTCGGATTATTCCGGAACCAAGCCGTAATCTCAGGGCTCCAGCCACAACTGCTGATGAGGTGAGCATTCGGGCGTTGACGCCGGCCTCCTTGACAATTCCCAGTTATTGCTTCTGCACCATCAGTTTTGCTTGAAATTTTAAGCAGCGTCACAATTAATTTTAGGGTAAAGTATATAAATAGTCTCCAAACTTTTAAGACACTTGCATTTTAGTCATCCAACTTTTAAAGCTTACAATACAATCACTGAACTTTTAGTTCGTTTTCAATAAGGTCTATGTTGTTACCTCCCGTTAGTTTTATGTGACGTGGCAGTTAACTTCGTACCCTCCTCCTCATTCTTCTTCTTCTTTGAGCCACCACTCTGTTGCCATGAAACACACAACCAGCAAAGTGTCCACCACTTGAAAGCAGCACAATCCTGAAACTTGCATTATCCTTAGGTTCTCGAATCAAAGCTTTCAACCTCTCAATCACCTCATTTTCTCTCAAGCATCCAGGATTATCATTCTACACTTCTTTATCATTCTCATTTAAAATACTTTCGGACTCATTTAAAATTAAAGATTTCCAAATTGAAACTCTCTCTCTCCATTTTGAAGAAGAATAAACAACTTCTTCCTTATATTTTTAATCAATCCCTTTGATGCATCATTACGAGGATAAGCTCCCTTATCAGCTTCATCCTCCTAGTCCGAAACCTCGAAGTCTTTGTAAGAATCCATGGTCAACTCATCAAACTCTTCCTCCTTTACAGTATCCTCACCAGCAATGCTTAATTTTGCCTATAATCAAATAAAACGGGGAAATAAAAAAATCATTACTTCAATTCAAATGTAACTTTTTCAGAGAAGTAAAAACAAAGCCAATTTAAAAGAAACAGGTGAGAAAATTTACATTGAAACGATGAAATTCGGATTTGAAGTGGGAGCGTTGGTCCTGGAGAGAGTCAAACTCAGCCTTGCAGGTGTTGCAAGTCCATCTGGGCAAAGCAAAGCGATGCCGTTTTTGGTGCTCTTTTCGTCCCTTTCGTCGGTGTTATCAGGGTATTCTGAAGAATATTTTTCGAAAATTAAGAGGGGCTCGAAGAGTGAAGTTAAAGAAGGAGAAAGTAAACGTCACGAATTGAAGAAGTTGATAGGGAGGTCAAATATCGAACGGTATCGATTTTCGTGTGTGTGGCAGAGGCAGAAGGAAGAGGTTCGGTCGCCATGATTGTCGTTTGGATTGAGTCCTTTGGTTTACTTTGCTATGCTGCAGCGAAACGATGCATTGCAAATAGGGATGGACATTTCATCCCGATGCGATGGGTTTATGTTATTTTTTTAATTGTTATGGGTTTAAGTTCCTGAAGAAAAAGAAGAAGTGTAGCTGGGCTTTTCCTGCTGGATTCGTGAAGGACTGTGCAGATTTACTCCCGAAAGCCATAAACAGCATCATTCCTTACATGGATTTGTGAGGGCCGAGACCTGGGCTTTTCCTGCTGAATTCGAGAGGGACTGTGCAGCTTTACTCCCGAAAGCAGAAGAAGAAGAAGTGTAGCTGGGCTTTTCCTGCTGGATTCGTGAGGGACTAGAATCCCCTAGGTTTGAGGCAGTAGTTAAACATGAAGGCTCTCCACATCGCTTGTGATACCGAACAAAAGAAGAGGAAGCCTCTCCGCATCGCTTGTGATGCCGAACAAAATAAGTGTTTCGTTATTTTTCTCCACACCTCATGAAACATGCTCACAAGCTTCTGGTCGTCGCAATAAGTTATCTTTTGTTGCAATGACATCATGTCAAGCCTTCCATACAAAGTGTTGGATCTTCGGCACAGGTTTTAGTTGTCAAATACTTGCCCATTGGGGTTTATTTCATGCAGTTTGTCCATGGCAGTTTTACTTAACGTCATACAAAGAGAAAAAAACATTGCCAATGGATGGAGGGTCAATTGATATATCCACGACAACATCATCATCGGCATCCCCTCCCAAGAATTTCCTTGTTCCGTAACCTCTCTGGTTCATCAATAAGGTATTTCACTGTGAGAATGTCTGAGTGTGAAGGAATAGGAGAACTAATCTTGAATCCAGGTAAAGCAGGTTCCAATTTGATCGAGTTCCCTTGTTGAGAAGTGTCGCTCCCTCCTTTAGGCGATTCCATGCCCAAGAGAGAGCTGGCCTAGATGTGGCATTAAAAGAGGACGTGAAGGCACTGGTCATTGTGTTTTAAGAAAGACACTTCTTGGTTCAGGAATTTGACCGAACAATTTGAGTGCATGATCCATTTCACCGTATTTAGTCATCCAACGAAAGGAAATTACTTTGTTATGGAAGATGGGTGTTTTCGGTAGGCCAAAAGTTATGGTTCCGCAGTAGATTTAGTCCATGGATTTGCAGGTTTCAGTAGGAGAGAAGGATGGTAGAAGCCATTAAAGAGTGAATATGTTTGAAGCGAATTTTGATTGTTTTAATAAAAGGGTCTACGAAATTGGCACAACAGTTGCATTGATTTTCTTTTCATGAAACTGTAAATCCAATGTCAACGAAAACAAAGATAAAAAAAGTTGAAGCTCAGAAGCGCTTGGTAGTCATTTTTAAATCAGACAATTATGAAGAACCCTATCTCCACTAGTATACGCTGTAATCATCACAGCTTCGTGAGTGCACCAGCCGGGAATCGAACCCGGGTCTGTACCGTGGCAGGGTACTATTCTACCACTAGACCACTAGTGCTTGTTGAACAATAGGAGGAATATAATATATAACATGTATTACAGAAAATTTTTTTATTTACATTTTAGCTTGAGTTGTACACACGCATTAACGAAACCTTTTTAGAATGCGGATGATAGCGTTTATTAGTTTTTTTTAGCTAGACGAGTATTTAATGAAAATATTTTTGTTAGAATGTCTGTGTACATAAATTCTAAGATGAGGATGAACATGAAAAAAACGCAAAACAGAAATATAAAATAGCAAGACTCTGTTGACTTCTAGAATATAATAATTTTTAAGTTAATCACTCAATATTTACATTTATAATTTACAAATAAATATAAAATATTCTAAAATTTAAATATTAATTTAAAATGAAATTCATAATTTTGATACTCGGTGAATAATATATTTTCCTGGAAAGGGATTTTTTATTTGAGTGGGATAAATATGAAAGGAGTTAGGTAGATTTGCCTTCAAAACAGAAAGATGGGTGTGGCTTAACAAGTTTCCTAAATCAGATTACATTGACATATAAAGTAGATGATAATATAGTAAGTTATTTTGGTCTAGACTGTGCCAATAAATTACCCACCTTCTCATTTAAAAAATTAATCAATTTCTTCTAGAGTAAAATTGCTTGTTCAATTCATCAAAATTCCGCTACTTAAGAAAGAATTTGTTTTTATTTTCTTAAATAATCTAGAGTGAATATAATATAATATAATATAATATTTGATAATACATACTTCCCCTGTAGCCGTAGCTACTCAAATCTAGATTCTTTGAAAAATATTTTTTTTTATCATCACTAGTATCCCCACATATATTATTTCCAAGAGAAAGATTAGCTCAAAATTGAATTAGTTACTAAATTGTGATATTTCTAAAGGAGAATTAAATTGTGCCAACAAGACAATGTAAAGTTTCATAATTATTGGACTAACCCAAATTAGAAAACATATTTAAATTGTTTCCATGCTGGGGAAAATAATTAGTAGTATTTAGCATTATGAAATAAATTAGAAATATTTCCAATTCAAGTGGCCTGCCCTGGTTTGTCTTTATAAATGCTGACCCGTTGAGCAAACCTTGTGCATTCAAAATATTTATGAAAAGGAAAGCATGGGTCGGAGAAAAATTGAGATGAAAATGGTGAAAGATAGAAGCTCGAGGCAAGTGACTTTCTCGAAGCGCCGAACAGGGCTGTTCAAGAAAGCGAACGAGCTAGCTACCCTTTGCGCCGCTCAAGTGGCCATCGTGGTTTTCTCCCCCGGCGGCAAGCCTTACTCGTTCGGGCATCCGAGCGTCGAGGCAGTGGCTGAGCGGTTTCTAAATCAGGACGGGAGACCGAAAGTTTCTATTCCAGGTCAAGTTGTTGATCAATCTTGGCGAGAGGCTAAAGTTGGAAAGCTCAATCGACAACTCAACACCGTTCTCAACCGGCTGCAGGCGGAGACGAAGCAAGGAGAGGTGCTCGATGAGGCGATCAGGGCGAGCCGTCAAAAACTGAAGCACCAAAAACCTGTTAACGAACTTAACGTGGATGAGCTTTTGGAGATGAGGGGATCAATGGAGAAGCTTCGTGAGAAAATCAGAGGCCGGATTAGCGAGATTGAAGCATCATCTTCTTTGCTGCTGTTGTCGAAAATGGCTGTCGAACAAGCTTGAATCATAAACAACTCAGTAGTCACAGTAGTTAAAAACACCATGCTTTTTAGATCTCTGACATCAAAATATACAAGCAGATGGTGGTTTGTTCTTGAAAAGAATTTGATCCAAATTTCCCAAAGTAAAACATAATTCGTAAACAACAGGCGACAAAGAGACTCGATTCAAGATTACAAGGCCCAAACCTCATATTTCATTGTCGTCTACCTCTCACCACATGCCTTTCCGATCTGAAAACAATATATTACAGAAAGACATTCAATTGCTAAATTAAGATTTTAAAAACTTATCGTCCTAATATAAAATTCACCATCCGTCTTTGTTTCGAAAATATTCCCCTTAATATAAGAAAAGGAAAGCGCAGTTAGATTTGTATCTATCACAGGGAAACACCCCCTTTGTTCAACAAAAACTAGCAGCAAATTCTTTGACACAGACCATTACCAGTACTCGCCATCCAAAATATGTACACACACAGAGACACATACTTTATTTACATTTGAAGGTTGAACCTAGGATATCCAAGGCCCCATAAAACATAAACTCTAACTTAAGAACCGGGATCACAATTAAGCAAGGAAACACAACCGATTAGTAATCCTTAAAAACCATCAATGCATTTGAAGTCAATGAACAATATGCATGCAAATTGACTTCAATTTACTTAAATGTTCAACGATTTCTCTATAATTCCTAATAATTATCAAAATATTTGTTATTAAAATAATACTACTTATAATATCTATAAAATAATATAGATATTTATGATATATAATATTTTGTCTAGAATTATCTAATTTTTTTATAAGATTAATAACTAAGATGTTGATATTTATCTAAAAGTGAATTATTTCATTACGAGAGTCTAGAGGTAGAGAAGATACTAATGTTGGGTGAATGAAAACAAATGAGCATCAATCTTTTTTTTTTTTTTTTGTACATGTGTAATGTAGGGATAAAATCGTCTATTTTCGATTTCACCAATATCACACGTTTGACCTTAGCATGGGACAATGAATTCCAAGTTTTACTTCTGCAGGTTGACAGCTTCGAGGCGTTTGAACTGGTCACTTCAGCCTCAACGGACAGCCCACTCAGTTTGGTTCATAGTATTTTTAACCTTTTGGATAAGGATTGGTAGGTCAACTTCAAGCTTATTATATGGGAGACGAACATGGCCGCCGACTTCTTGGCAAAAATTCATAGTGGTATTGATGGTGAGCTTCACACTTCTGATAGTATTCCTCCTGATATGAGCGAACTACTAGTCCTCCATACCTGCGTATGTAATTGCCTTGCCTAGGCTCACATCTATTCCCAAAAAAAAAATCTTTCTAAATTACTCAATTTCACCACAACCACGTATTTCAAATTTAAATTCTAAAATAATATCATTTGATAAGATAAAATTAAAATATAATATATATATATATATTATATTAAAAATAATTTTAAACAATAATTTATTTAAAGAGACAGGCTGCAAAAAAAATAAAGGCGTTAACATGAATACGGATTAGACTAAACTATACTAGGCCAAGCGGGTAGCAAACACGGACTATATCATAACTTTAACCACACTATTACATATAATAGAAGGCAAGTAAAGTTCTATAAAAAAGTTTTACCAAAGTACCCGATTAACGTAGGGAATGTTGTAATATTGTAATTATATTTTTTTATTAATGAAAAATGTTATGTTCTCTTGTAATTATTTGTTTTTAGTTTTAATTTGCTGGTTAAACCTTAACTTATTTTTAAGTTCTTTATGCATTTGTGTTAGTGTTAATTTATAATCGGTTCTGCCATTTGAATAATATATTATTGATTCTACCGCTTAAATGATGGATGGTCGACTATGCTATTAAGTATTATTGCAAATTATAAAATAAAAGACTGATCGATTTAAAAAAAATTGTGTGATGTTAATGTTAAGTCTTAGGTCATCTATAGTTGGACTTATCAAGTTTCTAACAAATTCAAAATTAAAACATAAATAATCTAAGATTAAAGAAACAGAGATAAACAATTGGAAACATAAGGATCTGTAGCTACAAAGAAATGTTATTATCAACCGATAGTTAAACAAATCGACGAGCATAAAGAAATACTCACGAGAAGCAAAAGAAAGATGTTAGAGGGTTCTTGTACAATTTAGCATTAAGTTTGGTAGTCTTCTTCTTGTGTTACATTTTGGGCATTGATTTGGAGTTAGATCTCTTTCCTCTCTCGCTAACAGCACTATGTGGAGATGACCTCTTTATTTTCGCATTTGATTTTAATACCATTTTCCTAATATTTTTGTCTAAGCAACCATATCATTTGTTAACCCTAAAATATTCATCAACAAGAAAACAAATCAGCAGAACAGATAAAAGGAGAAAAATAACAATCGAAAAGTGTTGAATGGTTCTTAACAGAGGCAGTAAAGTTGAGGATGATAGAGAATTTGTTAACCCTAATAATTTATGACATATTAGTGACAGCACTTCTTAAACTACCATATGAGGAGGAGGATTAGAATTAATCGTGTTTGTTTTACTTTTTTATGATAAAATAAATCAAGTAATTTTAGTGGCTAAGAGATTGTTGTTATCCCTTGACCTTGAGGTCTCGAATTCGAGCATCGCATATACATGAGTATGAAAGTTCGTTGTTAAATGGTTTAAAGTTACCGAGCATATCCTACATCTTATATTTAACACATATTTATAAAAAAAAGAAGAAGAATTTTTTATAAGAAACTATAAATCTTAAGAATATTTATAATCTCTATTTCTAAATAAAATTTTATCTTTAATAGAAAAATCCAATTAGAAATCAACAACTCAATTAATTTAAATTATTGCAATCTCTTAAATTTAACAACTATATTTCTCTTCCCTTTCCTCTTTTATTCTTTCATTTCCATTTAATTATTTCCTTAAACGTTATCTTAAATTGTTATGGAAAAATGTTTTTGCAGAGTGTTTGAAAATTGTTTAGTATAAAATTTAAATATTTAATATTCTTGTCAAAATAAATATTTATTTAGACATTACTTTTAAAAATATAAAAGATTGTTCGATAGGAATGAAGATAACCAAAATATTCTTGAGATAAAAATAAAAAATTACAAATTTCAACTCAAGTTGAAAATTAATTTTAAAAAAATTATGTTATATATATATATATATATATATACTCTAGAAATACTTTTGAAAAACAATGAAAGGAGGGCCCAAAGGATTAGGATTTGAGATCAGTTATGGAAAGAAGAGATATTAGAGGTGACGGTTTAAATTGTAATAAAAAAACACAAATTATATATTTATATTTCCCACTTTAGCCAACGAGTACCAGTGGTCTACTGGTAGAATACTACCCTGCCACTGTACAGACCCGGGTTCCATTCCCGGTTGGTGAACTGTGAAGCAATAAGGATAGCTCTGCGGTTTTCGGTGGAGATTAGGGTTCTTCACAATTGTTGATATCTATCGAGACGACACATTAGTGCTTCAGAGCTTCAATTTTTTTCCCTTCTTTGTTTGTTGACATTTGATGTACAGTTTCATGAAAAGAAAACAATGCAACTGTCGAGGCAATTTCAAAGCCCTTTTATCAAAACAATCAAATTCGTTTCAAAATATTCAAATCTTTAATGGCTTCTATCATCCTTCTCTCCTACTGAAACCTGCAATTCCATGGACTAACTCAAACAAATCCACTGCCGAACCATAACCTCTGGCCTACCGGAAATACCCATCTTCCATAACAATGTAATTTTCTTCCGTTGTACGGCTAAATAAGGTGAAATGGACCATAGCAAATATAACTTATTGCGACGACCAGAAGCTTGAGTGCATGTTGCATGAGGTGTGCAGAAAAATTAATGAAACACTGCCTGAAAGGCTGAAACTTATGGGATTCTAATTCTTTGCCGACTGGTGGTTGGATATTAAGAAACTTGTTCCCAATTTCTTAGACTTCTCAAGCCTAAGCCTCATGCATGGAGCAAGGGGCGGAATTATAAGGGAGGTAAATTGTTTAAGTTTAAAATTAATGAGGTATTTAAAATGAAATAAACCATAAAATTTAAAGGAATTATAGTTTAATTTCACTAATTTTAAATTTGGAAAGCCTTAAAGTGTAATTAAACCAGAAAATGGTAAGAAGCTCACCATTATGTGTTATCTATTGTTTTTTATTGTAGAAATACTTTTGAAAAGCAATGAAAGGAGGGGCCAAAGGATTAGGATTTGGGATCAGTTATGGAAAGAAGAGAGATTACAGGTGACAGTTTAAATTGCAATTAAAAAAAACACAGAAATTATTGATTTATATTTCCCACAATCGCCAACGAGCACCGGTGTTCTAGTGGTAGAATAGTACCCTGTCACGGTACAGACCCGGGTTCGATTCCCGGTTGGTGCACTACGAAGCGATGATGATAGATGCGCTTTTCGGTGAAGATCAATCGTTTTGTTATCCAGACGACTCATACCCGCTTCCGAGCTTCAACTCTTTTTTTATCTTTAATGGCTTATACCATCATTTGGCCTACCGAAAACAAAGTAATTTCCTTTCTTAAAAACACAAAGACCAAAGTGTCTTCACGTCCTCTTTTGATGCAACATCTAGGCCAGCTCTCTCTTGACAAGCCCTGACGATATGTCTTGGATCCGGAATAATCCGAGAGCAAAACTGCCACCATGTCGTGGTGGAATCCGACTAGATTGCAAAACGATCACTTATCGTAATTTGAATCACATCCCACTATGCATTCCTCAGCTAAAGTAAACCAGAAGAAGGTAACAGAGCCCAAACTAGATTGTAAAACGAACTTTAGCTTAGGCATGTCTTGCTGGATGTCTTTCAAACCATTCAGGGGAGCTTCATTCTCTATTGGTCTTTTTTAATAAAATCATAAATGACTGTTGAATATATATATTGTTTTAATCTAGGATTCGATATCATAACTATGTTACTTTGACTCTTCGTTTGTCTTAAAATACATGTGTTTGACACGCATATATGTCGCATAGCCATGAAGATATGACCTAAAATGATGCTTCATGTGCATGTAAATTATGTTGACTCATTAGTAATACCTTGATATATGAAGTTTAAATTTTTAATATCTTTAAATAATTAATATGAATTATTTATAAAATTTATTTTGAATATATAAACTATATTTCATGTATTAAAAACATAGGTAAAGTACACAAATAGTTTCCCAACTATATAGCATTGCTTTGTTGAGTCCCTCCACTATTAAAAGTTATAAAATAGTCACCTAACTATTCATACGTTCCAAACTCATCATTTTCTGTTAAAAAATTGACAGTCTTCGGAGTTTGACGTTAACATGCTAAGTAAGATATGATAGTCGTTTGAGATTCTAGGATCATATTTTATCATATCCTAGTAAGTAGGTTAACGTCCAGTTCAAATTGCAGTCAATTTTTTAACGAAAAATGACTAGTTTAAAATATATGAATAGTCATGTGACTATTTTATAACTTTTAATAGTTAAGGGACTCAACAAACAATGCTCTATATTTTGGGTATTGCTTTGTAATTTTTAATAGTTGAGGGACTCAACAAAGCATTGTGCTATAGTCAAAGGACCATTTGTGTAGTTTACCCTAAAAATATTTGAGTTCTTTTTCTTTTCTTTTTTTTTTAAAAAAAAGAGGTGCTTGTGCAAATTGAGTTCAACGAAGTGATTGTTAATGAGATCAATTCAATTCATAGCTTCTTTAGTTTTCCTCTGAGCCAATGCCTCCCCTTCACATGAGGGTAAAATTTAGTTTTTCTTTTTTACCTTAGGATACTGCCTATTTTAATAAAATTCTCTTTGGTCCTTTTACTATTTTCCAATTACTTTTACCATCAACTTTCAATTCACTATCACTTTAACCCTTAAATAGCTTCCTTTAAAAAGAAAATGATATGTACTGAAAATGATACATTTAAAAAAGAACTAAAAAAATAATTACAAATGGAAAAAACCAATTGATTGGACCACATTGTGTTTTTTTTGGGTTGGAAAATGTCAAACGAATAAAGTGATAACAAATTGGAAGTTGAGGGGCTAAACTAACAAAAAATTTAATAAAATGGTCAAAATGAAAATCACTAAAATATAAAAGTCATTTCATGTATCAAGCCTTTTTTGTTTTTCATAATTAAAAAGACAGGTAATAAAATAGAAATTGAAAGTGTCTATACAATAGCTATAGTTAGAGATATATGAATGTAAACCTCAATGATATGATTCTCTCAGTAAAAAAAAAAGAACAATTTCATGCTAATATTCAGTTTGTAAGGTTACATATCTAAAGAGCTATGCCGAAGAAGAGCACATGCTTCAATGGAACGAATTGAATCGCTTCTGGTTAAACTCCCCCGACTGCATTTGTTGTAATGTTATCAACAATTGACAATCCACTTTCAGAAGCAGCAATTGCTTTGCAACTGTAGTCCAAGTCCAATATCATACGAGTTAGAAGAAAGATTATTGGATTAAATGTATGAATGGCAGATACATTCGGATTAAACGTGTTTGTTCTGTCGGTCGACTTGGCTTTCTTCAGCATATCATCAACGACGCAGTGTATGCGAGAAAAAAAAAAGGAAGTTCGAAAGAGAAGATGGAACTCACGGGAATTTAGAGACGACTCCATGTTCTAAGACACCATCAACATTTTCAAGGCTTTCGGCAACTTCAGCTACAAATATATTACGCAGATTACAAAAGAAACTAAAAGCAAAAATTGCTAGCAAAATTCAAAAGCACAAATGATGTCTCAAACCTACCAAGACTGACTATTGGAGATGTAAAGATGACATCGATAATGTGCTAAAAGTCAGCACCGAAAAGAAGCTGGAAATTGTTGATTTTTTCAACAATGGTAAAATCTCATTTTAGTCATTATAATTTAGGGTATTTATAAATTAGTTCTTAAGCTTCAACTATAAATACCCTAGTTCATTTAACTTCAAAACCATCCCAAAGCATTCTAGCTTTCTTACAATACTAGAGAGAATTTAGAGAGTTTCTTGAGAGTTGTTTTCTCCTTTTTATCAAGAGAGAATTATCATTGTTTTCTCCTTGGTAGATCGAGAGAAGTTGTAATTCATATTTTCTCATAGTGAAATTCTTCTACCGTTGCCCGTGGTTTTTACCCTAAATTTTTAGGGGGGTTTTCACGTAAATTTTGTGTCTCTTTTATCTTCATTTTTCTTTTCTAAAATTATCAGTTTCGATTTTGCTCTATTCGATAGCCGTCTTCCGCAACAATTGGTATCCGAGCCAGATTAGAGTGTGTAATATCTGCTTATTGTCTTTGTGGTTGCCACCAAAAGGTGGATCCTCCAACATAAGAAAGTAAGAAGGTATTACCCATTCTTTGAAGGTTCTAGAGAACTATTCACGATAGTGAAATAGTGGGAGCTATCCGTAAAAGAAGCTATGGCAACGAAATTTGATATTGAAAAATTCAATGGGAGAAATTTCTCATTGTGGAAATTGAAGATGAATGATATCCTGAGGAAAGACGATTGTCTAGCAACTATCAGTGAAAGGCAAGTGAATTTCACAGATGACAACAAATGGATCGAAATGGACGGGAATGCTATGTCAAACTTTCATCTAGCATTAGCAGATGAAGTATTGTCAAGCATCGAGGAGAAAAAGACATCTAAGGAGATATAGGATCATCTCACCAAACTGTACGAGGCCACATCGCTGCACAATAAAATTTTCCTTAAGAGGAAATTGTACACTCTCTGTATGCCTAAACACACTAAACACTTTATTTTCTCAGCTTACATCTTTAAGATGTACAATAGGAGAACAAGAACGAGCTGAACTTCTACTTCAAAGTCTACCAAATTCGTATGATCAACTCATCATCAACTTGACAAACAGTAATGTCACCAGTCTAGTCTTCGATGACGTTGCAGCTGTTGTTCTACAAGAAGAAAATCAGCGCAAGAACAAGGAAGACAAACAAGTAAATCTGCAATAAGCAGAAGCGTTGACAACGACGAGAGGGAGATCAACAGAACGTGGCCAAAGCAGCAGTCATAAACATGGTAGATCGAAGTCGAGGAGCAAGAAGAATTTAAAGTGCTATAACTGTGGAAAGAAGGGTCACTTGAAAAAGGATTGTTGGAGTCTAAATAAAAACTCCAATCCACAAGGCAATACCGCAAACACTTCAGATGATGAAGATGCTTTATGCTGTGAAACGTCAACCACCGTGGAAGGCAGAAAAAGATTTGCAGATATATGGCTCATTGATTCAGGAGCAACATATCACATGAACTCAAGAAAAGAATGGTTCCATCATTATGAACATGTCTCAGGAGGATTTGTGTATAGTTGCAATGATCATGCCTTAAAGATCGTTGGCGTGGGAACCATCAAATTGAAGATTTATGATGGAACAATTAAAGTTGTTCGAGATGTGCGGCACGTGAAAGGCCTGAAGAAAAATTTAGTATCCTACGGATTGTTGGATAATAATGCAAGCAAGATTGAAACACGAAAAAGAATCATGAAGGTGTTTCGTGGAGCGTTTGTGGTGATGAAAGGCGAAAAGATAGCAACAAACTTGTACATGCTGAAGGGAGAGACTTTGCTAGAAGTAGAAGCCTCTGTTGCCTCATGTAGTTCAGATTCTGCAATGCTATGGCATCAGAAACTTGGGCACATGTCAAAACAATGAATGAAAGTCCTTGTGGAGCAAAAGTTACTTCCAAGCTTAACAAAGGTATCATTTCCTTTGTGTGAGAATTGCATAACAAGTAAGCAGCACCGATTGAAATTCAACACATCAAATTCTAGAGGCAAAGGTGTTATAGAATTGGTTCACTCTGACGTATGGCAAGCACCAGTTACATCCCTAGGCGGAGCAAAATACTTTGTCTCATTTATTGATGACTACTCCAGGAGATGTTGGGTGTACCCTATTAAGAAGAAGTCAGATGTGTTTTTAACTTTCAAAAACTTCAAAGCGCGGGTGGAACTTGATTCTGGAAATAAGATCAAGTGTTTCAGAACATATAATGGGGAAGAATACACAAGTGAAGAATTTGATGACTTTTGCAAGAAAGAATGCATCAAAAGACAGTTCGTAGTGGCGAACACTCCACAACAAAATGGAGTGGCGGAGCGGATGAACAAAACCTTGTTAGAAAGAACAAGAGCAATGTTGAGGGATGCAGGCCTAGAAAAATCATTCTAGGCAGAAGCAATCAATACCGCCTGTTATTTGGTGAATCGAGCTTCATCAACTGCAATAGAGTTAAAGACACCAATGGAGATGTGGACTGGAAAACCAGCTGATTATTCAAACCTCCATGTATTTGGAAGTATTGTGTACGTGATGTACAACTCCCAAGAAATCTCAAAGTTGGATCCAAAATCCAGGAAATGCAAATTCTTGGGGTATGCTGATGGAGTCAAGGGATATCGCTTGTGGGATCCCACTGCCTGCAAAGTGATCATCAGCAGGGATGTTATATTTGTAGAAGATAAACTACAAAGAAAAGAAGATGATGATAGCGCTGAAAAGTCAGAGACTACACAGATACATGTGGAAAAAGAGGTTGAACAAGGAGATTCTTCTGAAGTAGAACCAGCACATGATGAACAAGAACCAGAGAGTTCTGAAGCACCAACAACTCGCCAATAAGATCGTGTGAGAAGACGTCCCAAATGTCACTCAGATTATGTTATAGAATGTAATATTGCATACTGCCTTTTAACAGAGGACGGTGAGACATCAACATACCAGGAGGTAATAAACAACTCAGATGTTTCACTATGGATGATGACGATGCAAAAAGAAATTGAAGCCCTTCATAAAAATAATACATGGGACCTTGTGCCACTACCACAAGGAAGGAAGCCAATTGGTAACAAATGGGTCTTCAAAATCAAGCGAAATGGTGACGATCAAGTAGACAGGTATCGTGCAAGACTGGTGCTCAAAAGATATGCTAAAAAAGAAGGTATTGATTTCAATGAAATATTTTCTCCTGTGATTCGACTAACAACAGTTCGAGTAGTCTTGGCAATGTGTGCTACATTGAATTTACATCTAGAGCAGCTAGATGTTAAAACAGCTTTTCTTCATGGAAATCTTGAAGAAGAAATTTACATGCTCCAGCCTGAAGGTTTTGAAGAAAAATAAAAGAAGAACTTGGTTTGCAGGTTGAACAAATCTCTGTACAGTCTAAACCAGGCGCCAAGGTGTTTATATAAGAGATTTGATTCCTTCATTATGTGTCTTGGATACAACAAACTTAATGCAGACCCTTGTGCTTATTTCAAGAGGTCTGGTGATAACGATTTTGTTATATTGCTGTTGTATGTGGATGATATGTTGGTTGCAGGACCCAACAAAGATCATATTGAAGAATTGAAGGCACAACTGACTAGGGAATTTGAAATGAAGGACTTGAGATCAACAAACAAGATTCTAGGGATGCAAATTCACCGAGACAGAAGTAATAGGAATATTTTGCTTTCACAAAAGAATTACTTGAAGAAGATCTTGTCACGATTCAGCATGCAAGATTATAAGCCAATTTCTACCCCTCTTCCTATTAACTTCAAATCATCCTCCAGTATGAGTCTTAGTAGTGAAGAAGAGAGGATGGAGATGTCTTGAGTACCTTATGCATCAGCAGTGGGAAGTTTAATGTTCGCTATGATATGCACAAGACCAGACATTGCACAAGCAATGAGAGTGGTCAGTCGGTACATTGCGAATCCAGACAAAGAGTATTGGAATACAGTAAAGAGGATCCTGAGATACATCAAAGGGACCTCAAATGTTGCATTATGTTACGGAGGATCAAATTTACTAATCAATGGTTATGTAGATTCTGACTATGCAGGAGATTTGGATAAAAGCAAATCTACTACAGGATATGTGTTCAAAGTTGCTGGTGCAGCTGTAAGCTGGGTTTCAAAATTGCAGTCAGTTGTTGCTACATCTACAACAGAGGCAGAATATGTAGCAGCTACACAAGCCAGTAAAGAAGTAATTTGGTTGAAGATGTTATTGGAGGAGCTTGGGCACAATCAAGAGTATGTCTCTCTGTTTTGTGACAGTCAAAGCGCCTTGCATATAGCAAGGAATCTATCATTTCATTCAAGGACAAAGCACATATGAGTTCAATACCATTTCATTCGTAAAAAGGTGGAAGAAGGAACTGTAGATATGCAGAAGATCCATACCAAAGACAACATAGCAGATTTCATGACGAATGCGATCAATGCCGATAAATTTATTTGGTGTCAATCCTCTTGTGGCCTAACAGAAACGTAAGCAACATGAAGATACAAGGTAGAAAGAATGGTGTGAAGATATGATTGTTCCAATCAAATTTTCAAGTGGGAGATTGCTAAAAGTCAGCACTGAAATGTGCAAAATTAATACACCGAAAAGAAGCTGGAAATTGTTGATTTTTTCAACAATGGTAAAATCTCATTTTAGTCATTATAATTTAGGGTATTTACAAATTAGTCCTTAAGCTTCAACTATAAATATCCTAGCTCATTTAACTTCAAAACCATCCCAAAGCATTCTAGCTTTCTTACAATACTAGAGAGAATTTAGAGAGTTTCTTGAGAGTTGTTTTCTCCTTTTTATCAAGAGAGAATTATCATTGTTTTCTCCTTGGTAGATCGAGAGAAGTTGTAATTCCTATTTTCTCATAGTGAAATTCTTCTACTGTTGCCCGTGGTTTTTACCCTAAATTTTTAGGGGTTTCCACGTAAATTTTGTGTCTCTTTTATCTTCATTTTTATTTTCTCAAATTATCAGTTGCGATTTTACTCTATCCGATAATCGTCTTCCGCAACATAATGTTATGACCTTCTTTAGTGACTAATGGAAAGTCTCCTCCAAGCGAATCTGCTTGTCCCATAGATGGTCTTCTCCATACCTTCACAAATCATTAAAGTAGAAAAAAGACTACACGCTCGGTTCAATAAAATTTTCGCAAATGAATAGCTCTTTATAACTATAACTATAAAACCAAAACACTAAGCTAGCTTCTTATAACTGGCAAGAGGGTTCGTGGAAAAGGAAATAAGAAAGGTCACTGGTTGACAGTTTAACTTTTACTCTGAAGCCCGTGATTTAGAACATAGAATGCTCTGTAGATGAAACACCTTTACTTACCTGGTGTATTGCAACTTTTCTCTTAAATGTTTGAAATTTTAATGAGAAGAATTTCAAGTGATGGATTTGTAGAAAATTGCCAACAATTACAAATTTTATGTTAATTAGAAGTTTATTTTATTTTAGGAGACAAAGTTTTAATTTATTTATATTGTGCGATTAGGAGTAAGTTTCTTAAGAGATAAGGTTTAGGATACAAAAGTTAAGAAAGAAAAAAACCTGGTAAGACTTTAACTTGTAATCCATAGCCTATAAGAAAACAGGCCGTGTTTTATGTTTTTCAGTGAGATTTTCAATTAGAATTTTTTTCTCCTCTCAATTTCTCTAGGTTATCAAACCTAGAAAGTCATGGAGAATCCACCTACATCATCGTCGGAGGTCAGTTCAAGCTCCGACAATGATCCTACCAGCACAATCATCGACACCTCCAATGAACAACATCCAAACATGCTAGTACAAGGTACTCTCTCTTTTGCAAATATAGCAGAAGAGATCTTGGATAAGAGATTCTGGAGTTCCAGATCACAGGACAGGCATGCTTTGTGGGTTTCACAAATCTAGCCCACAACTTAGTCTCTCAACTTTTCGAACGGCAAATGGATCACTCTCCAAAGTGAAAGGAATTGGATCAATTCAACTAAAAAAGTAAAGAGATGTTTGTTTACTTCAGAATGATTAAACGTTGAATGATTCAAATGCTAAATGATTCAGAGGCTCTATATGAATTAGCTCTGAATGTGACATGCTGTTTGATAATGCTCTGAATCATTCAGCACTATTTTGCTGAATCATTCAGAGGTGCGAAACAAATGTGCTGAATACTGAACGGTTCAGCATTCAGTGCTGAATGGTTCTATTAAGAAGCAAACAAACAGCCCCTAACTACTATCATTTGTGTAAGTTATGTTTCTACCTGAAACAAACATGGTGTTTATAGAAATTGATTTAGGAAGGTTTAATACACGAGGAAGAAAATTCAGTAGAGGCTGACAATGTTTGGTTTTGATCAAGGTTTACCTTTGTATCTTACCAGAAAGTTACTAACCTAACATTTGATCGAATACTTGGCTTTTTGTTTCAACAAAAAAAAAGTACCACATTAGAAAAAATTGACAAATTTCAGTATCAAATCTTATATTAAGCCAATCAAAATTAATGACCTTTCCTAACACTGGTTCGGCCCATAGCAGTCAAAAAGACTAAAAATTCTCCAAAATGTCATCAAAATGATACGCACACAAACACACATGAATACATGTAAATATCATACCTCTGCATCACCTAAATATAGGTCTTCAATCTCTTCGGCAGTTTCCAGCCAATTCAGCTAAAAGAATATACAAGGATTAATCAGTTCATCTTTCTTATCCTTTTGTCCATTGCAGAGGTTTCATTCACATATTTACAAAAGTAGTGAGCAGGTTGATTTAGATACTTACTGGTTCAACTACAACTGGAATAGATCCCTCTAGACCACATTTATACTGATTTTCTGTAACCATGAATACAAGCTGATCAGCCATGCTTAGCACCAACTACAAGTTAAAGTCGGCTGTAAGTGCTACAGAATAAAGTAAACTAAACCAGATTTTGAACTAATTTTTAGATTGTATAAAAGTACAATAATGCTATGAAATAACATGAATACTTACATGTCTTCTGATAAGTTTCCAAGCTGGGGCTCTGACTAGAGAGCCATTGAAATAGGACAGATAAAAAAAAATAGGACAGATAAAAAAACTAACTCACCTTCTCTTGAATTATGGACTCCTCACCTTGCAATCTCTTGCGTCCGATGACAGAGATTAGTGTCCTTTCCTCTATCATGTCAACATCATCAAATGCAAAATCAATCTGCAAAAAGAAATCCTACATCTTACCATAAAATAGTCTGAATTTTGAAGCATACCATGCTAATATTGAATTTAGAATCATGAAAGTTGAAAAGGCTTGAGAAAAAATTATAGAAGCTATGGGAAAAAAATCTTTCAGCATCAATAAATGGAAATTTGTTAGTTTATTGGAACTTGTAAATTCCTAGTGACCCAACAACAAAGAAGAAACTTTTCAATCTAGTGCTGATTTTACATAAGTTCACAACATGCTAGAGCAAGGGTTTTTGACGGTTCAACAAATTAAAGCATTCAACCAGAGCTAAAAAATGCAACAGTCAAAATCCAATTAACAGCAATTTATTGGTGGAGTTATGACCAACTTGAGGACTGTTTTCAAGCCCTCCTAATGGAATTCCGGCCTTTGCTGCCTCACTGGCACTCACGATAGACCTGCTAAAAAACAGATAAACTTACAAATATTATAAATAACAAAGAAGGCTGCAAAAATAGAGGAGCAAGCAACAAAAAATGGGTTCTCTAGTAAATGGAATTAAATAGGATGAGAACGCAGATGACATTAAATTATTCAATTCAAGGGACGGCATAAACATAGAGAATCACCAAATGAGAAAAATAGAAGAGAAGAGACTTGTGAGAATAGTAAGTTAGTTACTGGCTTACTGCTTATTAAGTACTATTACTTCATTCCTAGCAAATGAACTGGTGCGAACTACCTCTATCGGATTGCTTTCATATAAGTAGCTATTTGCGGTTTAATGTGTTCCACCTTGTTGGTAACATTATATATATGTGCGCACGTGTGTGTAAAGTCATTCCAAGTAGATAGGCAACAGAATTTCCAGCATAGTTGATGTAGGGATTGAAAAACAAGAAGTTGGTTGAATGAAAGGGGAAAGAATTCAAATGAGAAACGAGGATTGATCAATTATACTGAGAAAGAATGATCAACTCTATACTGAGAAAGACTGATCAACTCTATACTGAGAAAGAATGATCAATTCTATACTGAGAAAGAATGATCAATTATATACTCTATGTCATGGGTGACAAGTGGTAGAGCGGTGTAAAGGAGGATTGATGCCTAATGACAAAATATATTAGAGTTATAATGGATCTATCTTCTTAACTTATTAGTTGTTCAGCAGGGAAATGATTGCCTCCACTAAACTGCCCCATTCATCAGCTATCAAATGTTGAACAATAGTTGATAGTGTAGCCCGCAGTGAAAGGATGCCTTGAGCAGTATCAAAGTTACTTACTGTTGGGTTGTGCTTGTTGATTATAGAGGCTCGTTGTTCCGAAGAGGTACGTTGCGCTTGTTGATCATAGAGGCTCGTTGTTCCAAAAAGGTACGTTGCGCTTGTTGATCATAGAGGCTCGTTGTTCCGAAAAGGTACGTTGTGCTTGTTAATTATAGAGGCTCGTTATTCTGAAGCAATACCTCTGGATAATTTTATAATATTAAATTTAAAAACTTTAATAAAAGAAGTGAGGTAGAGTGACACAAAACAAAGTAAATATAATCAATATCTATAAAGATGGATATTTTCAACGTTTATGCTAATATAGGACAAAGGTGAACAAAGCAATTCACACCTCCATCCCGCTCTCCGACCGAACTAATTTTGGTGACCGATTATTTAACCCAACTAATTGGATTCAGTCAATTAATTTAGTTGAACCCGAAAAGTAAACACCCCTACATTTACTATTTACTCCTTTATTGATATTTCACTATACAGCTCTCTATTGGTTGGTTGTTCTATCTTTTATTTTCTAGCTTCATAAACGTAATTGTGTCTTAATGATTGCAGGTGCTTTATCACAGATTGACGATGCTTCTTTCTATTGTTCCTTAACTGGATTGAGAATTCCTTTTTATCAGATATATCTCAGTGTGTTTCTGATACCTTGTAGTCATCAATTTCAGCTGGAAATTGGGAATATTATCGATTCATGTATGGGTTCGGATTGCACAAATTGAGCATTCATTTAAAAGAACAATTACAATAGCCGACCTTACGAGCAGTCGAACAACGTACATAAACTCTTACACATGCTACTTGAGAGACGTTTTGACAAACACTTGGTGTGCAACAGACCCAGAAAATCTTCCGATCTAATAAAACTATTTGGGTTTAGGTGGCAAGGTTCCGAAATCTTTACGAGGCAAAAACTAGAAACAACAGAGAAGAAGTCGTCAAAATTGGGTAATGACAAGCACTTAAAAAACTGGTGAAAGATGAAGAGTGAAGGCTAACCGTCCAAAAAGCTTTGCCTTCGAGAAGACCGTAAGGAACAGCTCCAAAATTCCTTGAATCCTTTGTGTTATAGATGTTATCTCCTTCTACCCAAATATGCCCTTTAGGAACCTATTCACAAAAAAACATTTTAATTCATTGAATATAGAAAAACTGGAAATCCAAGAAATACTACCACGACAGTTTTGCATCTATCACTGTTCTTGGGGTCGACGACGTAGGTGACTTGATCACCTTCCATTCCCATCAGCCGTTTGCAGACAACTTTCCTAGGAGCCTCGGGCGACCGTAGGATCACAACGTCACCTGGTCGAAGTTTGCCGCTTCTGGTCGAAATGCGTTCCACCAACAACACGTTGCCTGTTATGCTCAATGTTGGAAGCATGCTGGGGCCATAAGTCTTTCAGAGTTCCCAGTCATTGCGCCCCCCCGCCCCACAAATTCAAAAGTAAAAAATTAAAGCCCAGAAACGAAAATTGAAATGAAATAAAATGATGATCGATGAGCTTGTTTCGTTTTCTTACAATGACGGTAGTGCCGATGTATTTGTGGATAACATAAAGTAAACAGAAGCCTCTGACTAGAGGGGTAACGCTGCGGCTCCATTCTCCCATTCTTCTATCTTTTCGAACCAAATTTTCAGATTTGAGTTCTCAAAGAACTCACGGCGAGGAACTAATGATAAATTCTGAAGAGAGAGAGAGAGAGAGAGAGAGAGAGAGGGAGAGAGAGGGAGACAAGATGAATGAACCCGAGCTGTGGGCTTTCGAACCGGAGTCCTTTTACTCTTGACTATTGACCCATTTTAATTTACCCTACTTTGGGCTTGTATCTTGTTCTTTGGTTTAGGGTTGAAAACCATCGAATAGTTTCAGTTTTGATTTAGGAATGTTACTTGGCATGCGGTGAGTGCGCGTCGGAGGTTCGAGCGATGGCGTAGCTTTACCAACGATAATAAACATGCCATGGTTAAATGAAAAAAATTATAAGATGGAATTTAGGGTTGGAGTATGATTTCAGATAATGATGTGTGACAACAAGAGGACGAATCGATGAAAGTTTGGTGATAGAAAGAATGACAAATGGTGGCTGATTCAACATTAACATGAATATGAGAATTTGGAGGTAGGAATTTAGAAATTTTAGATAATTTTGAGATTTTAATTTTATAAAATAAAGTTAAAAGAAATTAGAAAACATGCTGCGTATCCAAGTGATTGGACAATATATTTTCTTTAAACGCTTGTTTTGTTAACGAACAAACATCTTAAATGTATTAACAAAGGTTGGCATGAGTGGAAGGGGCTCTGGTTGCTTAAGCAAGTGGTCTCAAGTTTGAGCCCTTATAGATGCAGAAATTTTTTTTGGGAGAACTCCCACCTTTCATGCCCGACAGTACCTCGGAAGATTAGTCTCAGGCGAAGCCTGGGGACACCTTGGGATACCAAAAAAAAAACATCTTAAATGTTAATTTTGAAAATGTTAGATATTTATTTTGATAAAAAAATTAAACACCTAAAATAAATAAATATATAGTTTGAACACTTATTTTTCAATTAGATCAAAATGAGAGAAAGGTTTATTGAAAAATATAACGGGTAAGAAGGGAGCAGAAATGGATATAGGTAAGGTCGGGTCAATTTTCAGTAAACTCATCATGACTCGAAAGTTATACATCCTCCATCCAATCCGATCCGAACCCGAAAAATATACACTCTCCACCCGACCCGAATTCGACCTGACACGACCCTAAATAATATATTTATTAAAAAAATATTATTTTTATTCAATAAAAATAGGGATTTAATTGAAAAAATAATATATAGAATGATATTATCATAATTATCCTAAATATATAAGCTAAAATTATATTTTTTAGTCGGATATTTTTCACTCTAAATTCAAATTCGACTCGACTCAAATTCGAATTTTTTATAAAAAAAAATCCAAACCGATCGGATCGGAAGCCATCAAGTTCGAGTCATGTGCCATTCCCTAGAAGGGAAGCATCAAATGAAAGTTAGGATAGTAAAATGAATGTTAAGGTAAAATATCTTACATATACTATCTATAAGGGTATGTTCGTAATTTAACTTGATTGAGTCGTGTTAAGAATTTGGGTAAATTATGTATTTAGTTATTTAATTATCATTTTAATTTTATTTTGATCATCAAACTATTTTTATAAATCATCATTAACCTTACATTTTGGTTTTATTTTGATCTTCTATCGTTAAAATATTAATAGAATTATTGAAATAATATATGAATAAAAATAAAATAAAATAAAATAATAGTTAAATGATTAAATAAGTAATTTATCTTAATAATTTGTATCCTTAAACTGGATCCATCCCGACTTATTCCAAATTTTAATTTGAATAAAAACGACAAAACTATATTTATAACATAAAAGTTCAAGTATAATTGATATTACTTATTTTTTAAAATAATTATTATAAAGAAGCTTCTTTTCAAAATATTATATAATAAACTAATGAAAAAACTATGTTTAAAATACAAAAATTAGGGCTGGTGATTAGGGGTGCTTATCGAGCAAGTCGATCGCGAGTTGGGCAACGCTCGACTCGTGCTCGTTAAAAAAGTTTGTTGCTCGACTCGACTCGTTGCTCGTTAAAATTGTGCTCGACTCGTGCTCGTTAAAAAAATTTGCTGCTCAACTAGTCCCGTTACTCGTTAAGCTCGACTTGTTACTCGTTAAGCTCACTAAAAAAATTACCTTATTTTTTTAACTAAAAATAAATTTTACTAATACTATGAGGATATTAGGGTTGGTTTTTTTATATTAAAATAATATTATTAGTTAATAATATTTTATTATTTATTAAAAATAATAGATTAGTTAACTTATTATTTTTTATTATTTATTAATAAATTAATAATTATTATTTAGATTTATTTTTTGAATCAAATAATTTTGAAGTAATTACTAAAAATATATTTTTTAAAATTAACAAAACTTACCGAGTCGAGTTAGACTTTACTCGACTCACCTCGTTAAGGTCTCGAGTCGAGTCAACTCGAATCGAACGTTTATCAAGTTTTGACCAAATCAAATTTGAGCTACTCACGAGCTGCTCATCTCGTTAACCACACCTACTGTCGATAGGCTTAGCAGCAGCGCCAATATTCCGTGACAATCCAACTTATTATTTTATGTTGAATATGATAAAGAATATGAAGTTGTCCTACTACTTTAACTATTGTGTATTAATGAATTTATCGAGTAATTCAATGGTTTAAAGAAGTGTCGATTGAAATCATTAACCCATTTAGGACTCTCGGAGAGTCCAATCTTACAGACTTTAAGATTGTATGGAAACAAGTTGAATTCCACAATTCCTCTTTCCTTGTTCCAATTGAAATCATTAACCCATTTAGGACTCTCGGAGAATGAGTTGATCGGAACAGTACCAGATGAGGTTGGATCTTTAGCCTCGTTACAAGTACTGACCCTGCATTCCAATAAGTTCAAGGGAGGGATTCCTTCATCAATAACCAACTTGACAAATTTGACATCTTTGTCAATGAGCTACAATTCTCTCACAGGATAACTTCCACAAAATCTTGGATTGCTTTACAATCTAAAGAACTTGAGCCTTGAACGCAATCATCTTGAGGGATCGATTCCTCCGAGCATTGTCAATTGTACCCATATTCAGGCTATATCTTTGGGTTTTAATAATATAACAGGGAAAATTGCATCAGGTTTAGGGCAGTTGCCAAATTTAACATTTCTATCTATGGGGGCCAAATAGGATGTCAGGTGAAATCCCTGATGATCTCTTCAACTGCTCAAACCTTCGTCTTCTGGTTCAAGGCGGGTTCTCATATCTTCAGCGAGGGAGGACTTGACTACTTGGGCAACCCTAGCTTGATCCACGCTCAGAGCATCTTGGCCATATAGGCATGCCAAGTTATCTTGATGGGAGCTGTTGAGGGTTACCGCATTGCTGGTGGTCCTCTGGGTGAGGTGACTAACCCATTGTACCCAGGTGGAAGCTTTGACCCATTAGGTCTTGCTGATGACCCAGAGGCATTCGCCGAGCTCAAGGTCAAGGAGATCAAGAACGGCAGATTGGCCATGTTCTCCATGTTTGGATTTTTCGTCCAAGCCATCGTGACCGGAAAAGGACCACTCGACAACTTGGCTGACCACCTTGCCGATCCCGTCAACAACAACGCCTGGGCTTTTGCCAACAACTTTGTCCCCGGAAAGTGAGCTTAGAGATTGTTGCAAATTTGTTGTGGCCGTATGATGTAAATTCGTTGCAACTCAATGAGAGCAAAATGTTAAATTTCATCTGTTCAAACTGCAACTTGTCTATATTCTTCTCTAACAAAGCTTTTAATTTACCACTTACTAGCACACGTAATGTCGTTGAAAAAGCTAAAGATTTGGCCAAAAACAATGGATGATTCCTGGATTATCACTTGTTTCATTGCATGTTTGTCTTAAATGGGAATTACATACAACTTTGAAGATTATGGGCATGACTTTATCAAAATTAATTTGCAATCAACAATTACTTCCTTGTTTGCAACATTTAGTGCTTCATGTCAACAGAATTATGAGCATGAATCAAAACCATGCAATCAGTGAATTGAATTCACCATTTTATTTCGTTTGATACATTTTGTTGTCTTGGTTGCTAAGAAATGACAGTAATATAGCAAATCATTAAAACCAATGACAAATTCAAAAATACTTTTGAGAGTGAATATATATATTTATAATAGAAAATTTTCAAGTATAAATAAAATTTTAATGTGAACACCACTAATAAAATAGATAACTAATATAAAGAAATTATGGACAACACTTGTCTCCTCCATTATTAGGGACGGACACAAAATTTTGTATTAAGGACGAAAATAAAATATTCCTACTTATAAAATGCAAAAAACGAAAAAAATAATATTAATAGAAAATACTCAAAGCTCCCCAACATGGGTACATGACGAGTACAACTTGGGTACGTACAGGGGATGTTCCATGTTTAAAGGGTATGGCTGGCGTTAATTGGATATGTCGAAGAAAATTTTAGAAACTTATCAGGGACAATATTTGATCTTCACGTACATATCTAGAATCAGTTTTAAGATTTAAATAATAAAGCAATGATATAGATGAATTAGGATATGATTTTATTTTTAATTATGATTTAATTTCCCTTACAAAGAGGTATTCTTTGGATCCAAAAAGTAGGTAGACTAACTTTGGTATCGAAACTCAATTGCTCTAATCTTTTGCTTTCAAGTGCTTGGACAACTTATTTCATGTACTAGTTGTTAAAGAAATTTGAGTACTTATTACTTCATTCACTCACTTATGAAGAATAAGTTAAATCCAATTCATGCTCAATATTGGTTTACATCCACTATAATCGTCATCTTTTATCAAAGAGTTCTAATCACAATGAACTTTAATAAATATTTATGACATTTTTATGTTTTTTAAAATTTTAAAATTTATATAATATTTATTGTATACTTGTCGTACATATACTTTATAATTTTAATATTTGTTATTTTTTATCTATGTATTCATTCTCGTATACGTCTTTGTATCCATATCAATGCAACATAGGTTTAAAAGGATTAAATCATGTATGTGGACTGTTTGATAACTCCTTGAAAGTTTTCAATTCATTGGAATTATCCAAAGTTTTCAATTTAATGAAAATTAATAATGGTAAGGATTTAGCTGTAAAGAAAAAGCAGAGAAAACAGGAGACTGTGGCCTCTCGGTCATAGCTCCACACCATCACCAAGTGCCCTAGAAGCTCCCCCATTTGACAACCTCTAAACTACACCGAGCATTACCTAAACACTTCCAACAGTGGCCAATGCTAACAACCTGTCCAATTACCAATGCTACCAACCATAGCCACAATCCGACCTCTGCCCAATGTTAACAACCAGTCCCTCCGTTGTGTGTTTTAAGTGTTGTGCAATTTACATAATACACGTCAACGAATAATTGTATAATGAGTAAAATTATCTCCACAGGGATTGGTGGTATTGAATTATTGATGTTTGCATTGAAATAGGAAATTGAAATTGATAAGATATTATTAGATTAAGGAACGATAGAACTAATAAAATACAAAGAACTTGCCACGCCAATTGATATCTTGATGGCAACTGAGATTTTAAAATAGAATGATTAGGAAGGTTAGGTTACTTAGAAACATGACTTTGCTCATTCACGAATTACCCCGATAATTCTTATTATTTACTTGCCAGATAGAGTCCTTTAATATGTTAATTTATTATATCTTAAAAAATGACCTAATGAGAGCATGCCATGACAATACATATTTACGTGAACCTAGAATGAATATCATTGATTAAAATTATCCCTTATACTTGAGATAAATTAGATTACTCTATCTTTGAGTAAAATCATTTATCAATTTACTCTACGTCTTAATTCTTTTAAAATTAAAAAAAAAATAGATGAAAAATATTTTCCAAAAAAATTCTCAAACTATTAATAAAACACGATAATAATATATAAGATAATATATATTAAAAATTACCAAGAATTTGCAAATACACAAATCCAGCCACCATAATAATCAAAGTCAGTTAAAACCAGTTCATGGGTTGGACAAAATCATTCATTATAACAAACCAAATATTCATAAAAAAAACCAAGAGAAAGGAAAGAAAAGCAAGGAGTAAGTGAAGAATCCTCCTTCGTATGTTCTCTTGTCAAAGTTTGACAACTTTATCGTTCAAGTTTCATCCGATCACTTGATTTGTTGAAAGCACACCTTCGTTCCTTCCTTCAAGGGCGGTGGTCCGTCGAAGATGGATGATGAAGAAGAAAGTAATTGTTCTGGGTATGCACACTCTCCCTTCTAGTTCTTAAAACATAGAAAATCCTCCTTGTCTTCCTTTTTCATTGTTCTATGATTCCACTTTCCGAAAACGTCAAATATTCTAACCCACTTCCCCTTACTTTATTCATTTCATCATACTTAAAAAAAATAATTTTCTCGATACATCATGTAAGTCATTTTTGTCAAAACAATATCCTAACACTTTCGCCATAAATAATTATATCCACCTAATATAAAAATAATATTTTCTTTATCAAAAATAAAATAATAATATCCATAAAGATTATAGTCCACAAACTTCTATGGCGTGACGTGTCTACCTATTTATGAAAACATAGCCCCCCGACCTGCTGGTCATTAAAATAGATAGCGTACAACAGGCTTTCCACCGCAACATCTACCTAGTTATCCACCTCCCTTGATTCTTTTTGGTCATGACTATCATCTCAACTTCTCCCTATTCTAACATTTCTCACTCTAAAATCTGGTCGTGGTTCGGCATGGATACCCGCCGAACCGATGATTTTGCACGCCTCTTTTTCACCTTTGTCGGCGTTTTCGTGATTTTCCGGTATTCATTGATGTGCATCAAATCCAAGAACCGAAACCCAAAATCAGCACCAGGCCCTCGAGGCCTCCCTATAGTGGGAAGCCTTCCTTTCCTTGAACCCGACCTTCACTCTTTCTTCGCTCAACTAGCTCGCACCTACGGACCAGTCGTCAAACTCCGGCTCGGAAGCAAGATTGGTATCCTGATCTCCTCCCCGTCCACAGCTCGAGAAGTACTCAAAGACCAAGACATCACATTCGCCAACCGTGACGTGCCGGTGGTCGGCCTGTTAGCAACCGGGGGTCGTGATATAGTTTGGAGCCCCAACGGTCCTCAATGGAGGATGTTAAGAAAGGTATGTGTTCTCAAAATGCTTAACAATGCTACTTTGGACAAGATGTATATGCTCCGCTGTAGAGAAGTACGGAAAACCGTGGATTATATATACGGTAACGCCGGAGCGCCGGTGAATCTCGGTGAGCAAATGTTTCAAACGATATTGAATGTGGTGACCAATATGTTATGGGGAAGCACGTTGGAGGGGAATGCGGGGGCCAACGCCGGTGCGGAGTTCAAGCAAGTCATGTCGGAAATAACAGAGATTCTTGGTCTGCCTAATATTTCCGATTTCTTCCCGGTGCTTGCCCCGCTTGATTTGCAGGGTCTATGCAAACGTATTGCAAAACCATTGGAGAAGTTGAATAGAATCATCGATAACATGATCGATCAACGGCTGAAGGTGGAGAAAAAAAGCGAGAACTCGTTAGGGGAAGTGAATGACTTTTTACAGATTCTGATACAGTTGAAGGATGAAAATGATTCCAAGACACCTCTCACCATGGATCATATCAAAGCCTTGCTCTTGGTGAGTTTTTGACATTTTTTTTTACCAACTCATCAGACAACATCATTTACTATTTACTAATCCAATTCTATATTTTTTTCCTAGTGATATGGAAAAATTGTATTTATGTTTGATTAAATAATTTTTTTTTATTTTATATTTTATAACGTATTTAAACTCTTAATAATTTATTTTAGGATAATTTTTTTCTATAGATAAAAACGGTTAATCAACAAATAATTAATGCTAGAATATTTTTACCCTAAAAATTAAGAAATGTTAAATAATTTTTTAACATTATGCATATTTTTTAACCTATGTGTTTTTGTAATATTTGGTAAGGATATGGTGGTGGGGGGAACAGATACATCCTCCAATTCAATTGAGTTTACATTGGCTGAAGTCATCAACAATCCAGAAGTAATGAAAAAAGCACAGAAAGAACTAGATGAAGTTGTTGGCAAAGACAACATCGTGGAAGAATCTCATATCCATAAATTACCTTACCTACTCGCAATCATGAAAGAGTCGCTGCGTTTGCACCCGGTTCTTCCTCTCCTGGTGCCCCACTGCCCCGGCGAAGCCTGCACCGTCGGCGACTACACCATCCCTAAAGGTTGCAGGGTGTTCATCAACGCATGGGCAATTCACAGGGATCCTTGCATATGGGAAAACCCGTTGGAGTTCAACCCTGACCGGTTCTTGAACAGTCGATTGGATTTCAGTGGGAATGACTTCAGTTATTTTCCTTTCGGGTCCGGCAGAAGAATGTGTGCCGGAGTAGCAATGGCTGAGCGGATGGTATTGTATTTGGTTGCCACGGTTTTGCATTCTTTTGATTGGAAAGTGGCGGAGGAAGAAAAGTTTGATCTGTCGGAGAAGTTTGGTATTGTTCTCAAGTTGAAGAATCCACTTGTTGCGATTCCACTGCCGAGGCTATCAAATCCAGCTCTCTACCGGTTGAAGCTCTAGATGGATTGGTATGGTACCAATGAAAACAGAATATTATGTTTGAATTTCAATATTTTACTTATTATATTCAAGTTAATTATATCAAACATGAAGATACAATTTTGATTTTAACTTTCAAAATGTTTTTAATTCTCTCTTTTAATATTTTTTGTGATCTTATCTTTTTAATAAATTAGATATTATTCAAATCTAATCATATATTTTATCATTAAAATTAATACTTTACATGTTATATATATAATTTTTGAAGTGAATACAAAATAATATATGTTCAGACTCTTAATTACTAAATCGCTTGGTTTGTATATTTAATATATTATTTTAACATGTTTGTGTAAAATGATAAAGACTAAATTTTTTTTTGGATAAATTCCATATTATTATCCAAGAAGCAGTAGTAAACACACTGCTACAACCAATACAATGCACAAACCAACACCCACCTCCTAGGAGGATCTAATTCCCCAAGCTAGACAAAGGTCCATGTTGGCTACACTACTCTGTATGACCATACGAACATATTTCATCCTAACAACCTCAATAATATAATTCACTACATTAGCATCATCCCTACTGTGACCCCTAAACTGTCTATGATTCCTTTCTTCCCATATACAGTATATATATGCACACCAGGCAGTTCTAAGTATAAAAACAAGAAAAGTTTTCCTCCTGAATCTGGAGACTGCCCAACTTAATTCCTCATCCCAACTTCCCACTGTTCTGTCGATATTACACAATCGATTGATCACCTCCCAAATAGCTTTCGAGTATGAGCATTCAAAGAAGACATGGCTGCGGGTCTCGGCCTCGGCTCCACATAGCCTACACTTATCATCCACCCCGATCCCCATACGGATAAGTCTGTCAACTGTTGGCAATCTGTTGAGGATAGCCATCCAAGCAATGAGAGAGTGCTTGGGAGTGTGCAAAGGAAACCAGATAGCCTTATGCCATTCTACCTTCACTGTCCTCCCTCTAATCTCCTGCCACAGCCAACGAGCATTACTTTTGCCCCAGTCCATGATCCCCGAGAATAGGGGTTGCACTTTCTCTCTAACTTTTAAGATTTTCCGTATGCACCAACTGAAAGATGGTTTGCTTTCAACAGACCAGAGATCCACTCCCTTAAAAACGTAAGATCTCACCCAAGCAACCCAAAGTGACCCCTTTGCCATAAGAAGCTCTTTAACCAATAACAAAATGCAAGCTTTGTTCCAGCTAGCTAATTGCTTAAGGCCTAAGCCCCCTCAGACTTAGGTGAGCAGATGCAATCCCAACTCACACGAGCACCCTTAGCTGGAATGTCACCACCCTTCCAAAAAAACCTTGCACAGAGCTGATTCACCCTTCTAACCACTGCTTTGGGAAGAATAAGCTGTCTACACCAAAAATTGGTAATGCTAAGCAAGACAGATTTCACTAGCTGCAATCTACCTGCATAACTCAACCATCTGTTGGACCAAAGTCCTAATTTTGCCTTGATTTTCTCCACCATGCTAAAACAATCTTTCTCAGTTAGCTTCCTAGGCACAAGAGGGACCCCAAGGTATCTCACAGGTAGGCAGCCAAGTTTAAATCCAGTAACCTTGTGCACAAGAATCCTCAAATTATCATTCACACCCGCAAGAAAAATTTCAGTCTTTGAAGCATTAAGTCTCAGCTCTGACATCTCATAAAATCTTTCCAAAACACATTTCACCCCAACTATAGAGTCAACATTACCTTTACAAAATATGAGTAAATCATCTGCAAAGCATAAGTGCGTTAAAGTCACTCTTTTACGCTTAGGGTGGAACTGGAAAATACTATCAGCAGCAGCCACATCCAAAATTTTGGAGAGAACATTCATGGCCATTACAAACAAGTAGCGGGATAGGGGATCCCCCTGCCTGACACCCCTTCTACCTCTAAAAAACCCCACTAGGCTTCCATTTAACACAATGGAAAATCTAGAGTTCATAACACAAGCTTCTATCCACTTCCTAAACTGTTCAGGTAGCCCTAGACTTTTCAGAACAGCAAGGAGAAACTTCCAGCTTAAGGAGTCAAAAGCTTTCTGTAAGTCAGCTTTAATAGCACACCTAGGTAAGATGGAACCCCTACCATAACCTCTAACAATCTCTTGAGCCAAGAGGGTGTTATCTTCAATTTTTCTTCCTCTCACAAAGGCTGACTGGTTAGGAGCAATCATCCTGGGGAAATAATTGACCAGTCTGTTCACAAGGATCTTAGTAACTGTTTTATAAAACACTGAGCAACAAGATATAGGCCTAAAATCCATGGATTTACAAGAGTTGGGCAGTTTAGGAACCAGAGCAACAACAATAGAGTTAAAAGCAGGCAACATTTTAGAGGATTCGAAAAAAAACCTCACTGCTGCCATAAAATCTGTTCCCACAATGTCCCAGGCAGATTGGAAAAACCCAGTTGTGTATCTATCAGGGCCAGGGGCCTTATCCTTTTCTTGGCTCCAAATGGCCACCCTAACTTCATCACTTGTGAGAGCCTTAACCAAATCAACATTGGCACCTGCAGGCAAGGCATAACCCAACAGGTCACTCAGGAAAATATCTGAACACGCTTGCACATTACTATCTTCAGTACCAATCTGCCTTGAGAAGTAATTCACTAATTCATCAGCCATTAAATCAAAGGTATCCAGCTTATTGCCCCTCTCATCAATCAACACCCTTATAGTATTCCTCTTCCTTTTAACTGCAACTTGAGAATGAAAAAATTTTGTGCATTGGTCTCCATCAAGCAGCCAATCAACTTTAGCCTTCTGCTGGTAAAACAATCTTTCTGCTTTTTCTAGATCCATGAGCTCAAAGTATATTTTCCTCTCTTTTGCCATATCACCTGGATTTCCACCAGTTAAAGTCACAATCTGTTTTTTCTCTAACTGTTCCCTCTTCTCAGCAACCTTCCCAGAAATGTTAGAATAACACCTTTTATTAAAAGCTCTTAACTCAGCCTTCAACCTCTTCATTTTGCAAAATAAAGCTTGCATGGGGTCACCCTGCACAGCTTCAGCCCAAGACTTCCCAACAACTTCCTTGAAGTCAGGATGCAATGCCCAGAAGTTGAAATACTTGAAAGGCTTAGGCCTTGAAGCAAGACTATCATGAGAGTACCATGTAACAGCCATGCTATGGTCAAAAACTCCAGGGGCTTGAAATTCCACGTGGGAGTTAGAAAAGCCCTCACACCAGTGATCATTCACTAACACTTTGTCCAACTTCCTAGCCAGAAACCCCTCATCATGCTTATTTGACCAGGTAAAGACAGGTCCAAAGAAAGGGTGATCCACTAACCCCAGAGTAGTCATACAATTCTGTAAGTCCTAGGACTAAATTGGGTTATCATTAATTTCAAAAATATTTAATAAAGAGAAAAATTTAGATATATTGATATAATATAATATAATGTTTTAATTTTTAGGATCAGCTTTGTTGTATACTTTAAGATTAACTTGGGTTCGCCATTAATTTCCAAAATATTTAATAAAGGGAAAAACTTAGATATATTGATATAATATAATATAATGTTTTAATTTTTAGGATAAGCTTTGTTGTGTACTTTTAATATTTTACCGACTCAAGAGTTAAAATCGGTAAAATACAAAACGCGCCAGATAGGGGTCGAAAGTAGGACTTTCTGCTAAGGAAACAGACGCTCCATCCACTGAGCTACAGTCGCTGCTGCGCCATCGAATCAATATTATATTATTCTTTTATAATAATTACTATTTTATGCAAGTAATAGTCCAATAAAAGAAATAACAATTGGAGTTATAACTCTATTACAAGATCGTTAATCATGTTATAAATATAAGAACATATAACAGTATCATGTGTTTGTAAATTATTTTGTTCTATTAGTAATGGGAAAAAAAGAATGTTTATCTGTATAGTTAAAATACTTATACTATTTATTTAAGTTTATAGATTTATATAGATAAAGTTTAACTCGGGATGATACATTTCTTTGTATCTATATGAATGTTTACTTCACGACGATACAAGACATATACACTCCAAAAATAATATTATAATGTATAGAGGTTAATTTTATGATGGCATAACATTTTGCTTTCACTTAATTAGAATATAGCTCGAATAGAAAACACAATTTTATGTGTAGATGTGCACAATGGACTGTGAGATGCGATTAACAACAAGAACAAAATTAGGTTTGGTAGTCAATTACATGGAAAAATATTAGAGTACCATCATGGCTCTCAAAATTAATACCTTTAAAAGAATTGAATGTTGTCTCGTTTTTGAAAATAAATAAAATATAAAAAAATGTTAGTAATAATAAATATGATTACTAATTAGCAATGATGAATAATACTAAAACTTAAGTAAAAATAATAATAGGCAAATAACTAATGTTAAAAATAAACGAATAAATTAATCAATTAACATATCATAACTAAATTAAAAAAAAAACTTACGAGAATCAAAATGATAACTAATCTATAAGACGAGACAAAATTGATTGAAATCAGAAGTTAAACGAGACAAAATATCAATTAAACAAGTAAAAATGATGAAATTACAACATTTAAAAATGCCCAAATTTTAAAAATAATAACCATCATTTTAATCATTGAAATCGTAGTAATTTTACTTATTCAAATACAATTCCCCACCCTACCCTAATAAATAAATAACTTTATCGATTGATATTTTGTTCGCCCTTTCAAATCGAAGAAAAGAAATAAGATATGGATAACAATAAATGCAATTTACTTATATTACGATGTTTTTTTGTACAAACTACTATGATTCTGTACTTTCCTAAAATACCCGTATCTACGAACATATTCATATCTGACAGAATGTAAATCATCCCACCATCTACATTTAACATATCCATATCAGACGCATGTTCGTATCCGACACATACCCTGACTGGATAAGGCAACATACGCCGAGCATCGTACTTTTTCCGATCAGTAAAAAGGAATGGTGCATTGTGGATGAGCAAGATGACCAACTTAACATGCATAAAGTTCCAAGTAAACATCGTCATTGCTTGCCTTGAATGGCTAATGAACCAGCCCTTTATGCGGTTGATGATTCGATGACATCCGTGACTATGTATGCCACCGTCATCGTATCGTAACGACGTTTATAAGCAAGGCTTCACGCAGATTAATGACTATGCTCCATAAGATCGGCAAGAGTTATCCTCCCGCAGTTGCCAGCATCCAGCCTATCGAATGTCTCGCTGATCTGCATAATGTCTTTTTCTGAGACCTTTCCCATCTCCTTCAGCTTGTATATCACAAACTCAGATTTGCTGCATACAAAAACCAATATTAATACTAAACAACTGCACATTAGTTCAACAGAAAATGAACAACTAAAAACATCGAGAACGATGTTGGAAGTTCAGGACATAGTAAATTTAGACATATTAAGGACTTCAATCAGTCGTAAACATCGAGAACAACTGCGCTTAAGTCCACGAAGCAGCAAATGGAAAGATGGAGACACAGAAAATTATGAACTTAAAACTTGAAACACATTAACAAACCACTGAATCAATTACATATTATAGGCATAAGGGCGAAAAGCACCCTCTTCAATGCATCACAGAAGCAAATATGTATTGCACTTGAATCATCAACGCCTGCGTAAACTATATGGTCTGAGATAATCATAAAATGTAGTCCGTAAGATAACCGAAGCCAAAGATAAACCGGACAGACCAAGAAAACTAGCATTGTGACAAGAAGAAGCAGCATACGTTAATTGCAAAGTCCCACGTGCATAAAGACACGGTTCTATAGTTTATACCAGGCTTCAAGTGTGAAGGTATGTTACTTAAGCATAGGCTAGAGTGTAGGAAGATGATTCTAATTCGGACAGAGAATCTGATATTTTTGAGATGTTATGCATTATAAGTTCTTCGGGCGGAGAATCTGTTATTTGAAAATTTAAGCAATTGCATGTTAATAAATCCACCATGACTCCGAATACGAGTTGTTCAAGCTGTAATTCAATACATATTCTCCATAACCTTTAAACTGAAACAAAGCTAAAATCAACGTTCCAACACAATGAAATGCCAACTAATTAACTGAAACTAAATCAGCTACGGACGAAAGAATGAAACTAATGTAAATTTTCGGAATTAGTATATTAATCTTTTGGGTATTATTGCATCAACAAATAAACTTCAAGCATACAACTGCTAGCACAACTTGACAAGACGAAGATCAAGTACTAACAAATTTCATAAAACAACATACCTCACAAAACCATTGTTGTCAATGTCGGCAGCAAGAAACTCCGAGACAGTCATGTCCTGTCCAAGAACCCACTTTGCCATGCTCCTATGCCTCTTATCGACTCTAGCCTCGGCCAAGTACAGAAACGCTCGAGCAACAGCCAGGGTAGAAACGAGCAACCAAATAGCAGCGAAAATCCTACCGGACATCGTCTTAAACGCCCGATCGCCGTATCCGACCGTAGTGACCGACATAACAGAAAGGTAAAAAGCATCCAACCACCCAAGACTCTCAACAAAATGCATAACACCAACACCGATTCCGATACAAAGAACCACAACTCCTAATGCCAATCCAACCTTCATTCTTATCCTCATTCTTCCCTTTTTCACATCAATTATATAAGATCTCGCCGAATCGTTCTTTCGAACCTCATGTTCAACAGTTCTCAACAAATAATTCTCTTGCAGATCAAGCACATAACAAACCATTGCACTGAGCAAAATATCAATGAAACCAAATCCAACCAACACAAATAGTATGGAAAACAACTTGGTAGCCACACTATTAGGGATTATATCACCATATCCAATTGTGCACATAGTGACAATACAAAAGTACAATGCATCAACAACCGGGTGAGTTTCATCACCCAGAAAATTATGACGATTAAACCAAAAGATAACAACACCCAAAGCCAAATACAAGACCAAAAGAAGGAAAGCTTGTCTTACAATGAATTGGGAACCCAATTGAGGCTTGGGAATTGATGGGCGGACTACATCATTCAAAACCGCCATGGCAGGTGCCGTTTTGGACCTGTGAAGATTGGATTTTTCCCATTTGAAATTTGGGTCTATTAACCATGAAGCTGTTGAGGGTGAGTTCAGTTGGCTTTGTTGCAAAAGAGGGTCTTGAGAAGAAGATGAAGGACTGGTTGAAGTTAACGCATCGAAGATGGGAGATGAATCAAATGGAGATTGGGAAGAGGAAGGAGATGGACCAAAGATCAACCTTTCTTTTAACTCCGATGGGGTTAAAGGTATTGGGAGAGAGACTTCATCGTTTTCAGGGAGAGGGAAAAGAGGTGACGGTGGCGTTGGTTTCTTACGGGGACTTGCGTACGGGAGCAATGGATCATTTTCCATATAGAAAATCGTCTGGAAAAGGTGAAAACAGAAAAGATTCAGTTTTTATTTCTGGAAATTTCGGCTGAAGCCTATAAATCTCGAACGAAAATAAATAAAAAGAACCCGACATGAACAGAACCAGGAAGAAAACCAGTGTTTTTTTTGAAGTACAGCCTTCCCGTTTAAGTAAATAAAGGGTCTGCGCGTGTGATTGTGTTTTGTGGGTAGAACATCAACATGGAAGAGGACAATGTAAAAGTCGTATTCTGCTTGAAGAGAAACGAAAATTTATGCATTATAAAAATAGGAATTTTAGATTATGTGTTATATTGATGCATTTACGTATACATATACATTGACTGACCTACATTAGGATGACAAACGGATATAATTTTGTGAATTTCGTATCGCATCTATTTTATTTGAGGTGGGGATGTGTATAATTTTAGCGGGTAGTGGGTGAGTGTGGATTTAGAAAGTAATACCCGTCACGGGTAGTGGGCGGGTAGTGGGTTTGAGACATTATCCACCCCGCATCCGCCCACCCACTTTCTATTATATATGTACGTAGTAGTGAATTTAAATTGGAACGCTCTCAATTGAATGAAATAGAGAATGATGATTGTAATACTGGAGTATCAGATGTCACAAGTATTGCCTGAAATTTTAGAATGTTGTGCCAATGAACAGAAACATTATGTGTTTGTCATTTATGTTTATAAACTTTAATTATGTCTTTTATTATGGTGTTTTATGTACTTTAAGATCTATATTAAAATTTAATTAAGATAATCCTTGGATTATTTTATTATGTTTTTTAATGGAAATGTTTTTTTTATGTTTGTTGCTTATATATAACTTAAGATTGCTTTCACGCTGGTCTAGACGGGTACGTCGCTAGTGGGTAGTGGGTAGTGAGTGTGGGGATAGATTTGAGAATGTAACCGCGTGGGCGGGTGTGGATTTGAAAATTTGTACCCATCATGGGTGGTGGGAGGGTGGTCGATTGAAAAATATTATGTAGATATAGGGATGGGGGAGGGGGTATCCGCATCCGACCCGCCCGTTTGCCATCCCTAACCTACATTCCTACTTGGAGCCAGAGTTGTAAATAAATGAAGTAGAATTTGAGTATTATTGAGTTTGACTTAATTTAAAAAGTTTAAAGTTGAATTTAACTCGACTTAAAAACTTACGAGTTTAAAATTATCAAGCTTGACTCGAATTTAATAGTAAAAATTAAAGCTAAACTTAAGTCAAAAGCTTGCAAGCTTAAGTTTTTTAAACTTGTTTTGAAATCAAAAACTAAAGCTGAACCTGAATTTGAAAAAACTTAAACTCAAAATTTTCTCATATTTAGTTTGATTGAATCTCAAATTCAAACTCGGTTCATTTTAAACTTGAGTTCAAACTTGAACATTAAGTACATGAAAATCTTATATTGTATTTAAATATATATATATATATATAAATGTTAATATTATTAATAATTTAGTTTTAAAAATAAAAATTCAATATAATATTTGTTATGAGTTGCTAATGAGCCTTTCGATTTGGGTATCAAGTAGCTCGTTTCGACTCATTAAGAATATGAGTTGAGTTCATTCGATTTAAGTGTTGACTGAGCTTTGATCAAGTCGAACTCGAATAGCTCGTGATCTATCTTGTCTCATTTACAGTCTTACATAGAGTCTTAATTGACACCTGATTTTTAGATAAATTTTATATTAAAAAAAGTAAAAATAAATTTAACCTAAATTTGAGTTGATATTAGGGTTAATGTTCGATCAAGTTAATTCGAGTAAATTTTTTTTTTGTTATTCGAATTGACGAGTCATATTGTATGTCTTAAACTTTATCTTATTTTTTTAGTCGAATCAAGTTATTCAATTTTTAAAAAAATTTAATTACAAATATATATAACATTATAATAATATTTGTTTTCAATTTAAACCATTTTATACAATATATGTATATAACATAAAAAAAATATTCGCCTTAAACTTAAAAATCATTCTATTAGTTAATAAATTCTTTTGAATAAAGAAGAAAGTGTCCGTAGTTTCTTTTTAGACTTTGACGTATCCTTTTAGATTAGATTTCGAAAGAGGAATATGCACTACTGAGTGCACGCGCTGTTGAAGACGAGCGTGTAATTGTGAAAACAAAACAAAAAAGTCTGCGGTGACTGAACTAATAATAATGGGTAGTTTTATTATACGGCTGTTTAGTTTAAGATTAAACAAATATACAATAAATAATATTTTTCTATTGAACGTAATATAAAATATTAATTTTTTAATATTTATGCAACTTGAAATATTATTTTTATAACATTTGTTATTAAAACTAAAAATCTTATGAAAAAAGTAACATTTAAATTGTTAATTAAATATATTAAAAATTTAACATTTTAGATCGTATAAATATTAAAATATTAATATTTTAAATTATATTCAATCTAAAATTTTAATTTTTTAATTTTTTTCAATTACATCTTTTCTTATCCTTAAATTAATATGTCGTTCTTTGAACATTCACAATAATAATGAATCAACGTCTGCCAAGGGATGTTTGATTGAGCCACAAATGCCAACTCCACTGCGAAGCTGTCCCACTTCTCATTTAATTCAACTACTAATTAGTTACAATTATTTAATGTTTTCACTTTTATTTTTTTATAACTATTGATGTTTAATTTATTAATAAATTAATTCATATTTAATATTATAAAAGTGAGGATGAACTCCAATACAATTTACTCTATTCACAAATGTTAATATTAGAATTATTGAAATTTATATAATGTTAAAAGTTTCAATTAGTATATAGTGATGGTAATGGGTTGGGTCGTATTTTTGGTCAAACCGACCCGATCCAAAATATATACCTTCCACTTAAATTCAACTTGATCCGACTTGAAAAATATATATTTTTTACTCGATCCAATCTGACCCAATACAAAGAGCATATTTCCTGAACCCGACCCGATCGACCCAAATAACATATTTCTTGAACCTGGCCGACCTGATTTATTAAAGTATAAATTCGACTCAACTCGATATAAAATAATATTTAATTAGAAAAACTATAAAAGAGAAGTGTTATAGCAATTATCCTTAAAATTATATGAAAAATTACACTATTACTCTCTGATCGGGTCAGATCAAAGATTTTTCACCCACCACCAGAACCCGACCCGATCATACCTCACTCTTATATAAAATCGACTTGGCCTCACTCGTATTCGATTATTTTTTAAAAATGACTCTATCATATTGGATTGAATCGAGGAATCCATTAATTTAGATTAAATTATCATCTGTATCACATATATTAGATATCTGAACTGACAAGATAAATTAAATATTTTTATTGCCATTAATTTTTAATATATGGACTGTTTTTTTTATTAAAATACAATAACGAGGTGATAGAAGGGTGTGACTGATTCTTAAACTTTTTGAAGGTTTATTTAATTATAAAATATAAATTAATTTTTTAAATTATTTAAATAATGAAAATATTTTTAAAATTATTGAAAAATTATTGAAATCGATAAAAGTGTAAAATGTTTCAAAAATCATTAATGAAAAATATTAAAAATTATAAAAACACGATAAAATTAAAAAAGAAAACAACTTTTTTGTCATATGCTTCGCATTTGCCAACTTAAATTTATTATTATTCCTCTGACATGTTTTCAATCAAATCAGTTTTGCATCTTACGAAGTTTTCATACGATCAAAGAGATGAGTAGCGTCTACAACAAATTGGTGGACATGATCTATATTATTACTTTTAAATCGCATGATAAAACCTCAATGAATCACTATATATAATATAAATATAGATAAAATTAATATATTTTATAAATATAAAATACATCTAAAACATCTTATATTTATTTTACACAAAAATATTATATCTTTATATCAATTGTTCATTATATTTTTATTTATCCGTTTTTCACTATATTCATATTGTTTGAGTGATACTAACAGGACAGTCATGTTTATGTATTATAGATAAAAGAATATAAAAATAATCAGTGAAGTATTATATTAATCAAATATCATTTTCTGGGGCTCAATCATACTTATTATATTATTATTATATGCTTTGGTTATATATTATATATATTGTTTTTATATTAGTGGTCAGAAGGGGAGCATCCCAATGTCTGTCCAACTTAATGTGTTGTTTAACTATTAATTTTTTAAAATAAGGAATTAATTACTATTTAACACCCTTGGAATATTGCAACAAAACAATTTATGCACTGTTGAAAATATTAGAGAAAAACAGGAGACAAATTACTAGTTCCCAGACAGGCAACGGTTGGCTTGTAGCAAATCTCTATCTCAGAAAATAATTGAATTTAATAAAGTTAAAACTTTTAATCTAAAATTACACTTGTTTTACCTACACTAAAGTGTTTCACGTCTCATTTCTAAGCCACAAAATCTTCGAAGAGTTATTTCACCGGTGACATTCCCATTTTCATCGTCATTCTTGATAAGTAATCTATAAAATTTTATATAAATTTTAATTAGATTTTAAGTATACTCTAATCATGAACTAAGAAAATCATTTCTAACCAAAACCTTTTTTTATTTCCCAAAAAAATTTGTAATTTCTTAACACGATATTTAATAAATTTATATAATTTATTAGAATCAAATTTATTATGAATTGATAATGTCTATTTAATATGTTAATCCACGTATAGTCATAAAGACTTTTCGGTTAACACCAATTCTAAAAATTATTATAAAATTAAAAATGACTATAAAATATTTTGATCAAGATCGAGAGAAAGAAGAAAATCTTTTTTTAAAATAGTAAGGATTCTATGCCAAATTACATTAGATTTTTTTTAAAATAAGTAGGGTGGCCCATGAATATCACGATCAAGGAGGTTATGAAGAGCAGGAGTAGCTTCATACTTATTTAATCAATTATGATTGTTCTTTCATCCATTATAATTATGGGTCCAAATAAAAAAATGATTTATATGTAATCTTCATAACCTATTTATTCTCATTGATAACTCTCCACCAATTTTTTAGAATTATAATTATAATAAATTAAGCTCAATTTCGTTCAAATTTATAATCCTCCTTTAAGAAATGACACGATGAATTAAGTGTTTTCTATATAACTACTTTATTTATTTCCCAGGATGTTAATGTTTTTTATGAAATAAATATAAAATAATAACTATTCAAAAGACTCTTAATTATTTAAATGTTCATACACTTTCCAAACGTTTTACTTAAATTTAAGATCTCAAAAAATAATATCAATCTTTTAACCAGTGAAATCATTCGACTTATGCCTCCATGACACTACTAGAAGTTCAGAATTTGCCCAAATAGGTACATTGATGCCCTTCTTGATAGACTTGATGGTCTCCCTCCCCTATGTAATTGATGTAAACTGCCAAACATCCTTGTCCATAATTAATACCATTACCAAATTTGGGAAATAATTACTTACCATTACCAGTGGAAGTAATTAAGCAAACCAACAGCCTTACTTAGTCGATTCATTTTCTTTTATTAATAACCGACTAAATTAATTAATTTATTTAAATTCATAGAGTGATCTTAGTGATACAAGAAAATGTTATTCTCTTTAAAAGTTATAAGTTCAAATAACCTATCTAAATTGGACCGGATTATAATTAGATATCGAATTAATTAAATCGTACAAAGTAATTTTATTTTTGGTTTTTTAGATTTTAGGTCTTTCTTTTTTGTGGCTTGGTCGATATATACGAACCAACGGTTTAAAGAAGATTCGGTTATCTTATCTTCCTTTTGGTTTTGACTGAGTACTGAATTCTAATCTTCATTATCATATCCAAATGGAAACCTCTTCAATAATTTGAGTCCATCACTCTAAGAGCATACTCCTATACCCAGTTACAAGCATAAGCTTTTATGATAGACTATATATTTAAAAAAAATTATATTAAAATTTCAGAATATAAAATTAAATTTTTTTATAGTTATGAAAATAAATCATTATAAAAATTATAAAACTATATAAACATTTGAATTTTTTTAAAAATACGATTACACCCAACATCTCTCAATCAATCCTCACTTATCATAATTTAATCCTATGAAGACAATATAAAACTTCATCTGGCTTGTTCTTATATAGATCTATCATGGATGATTACAAAATTTTATGTAGATACATATTTTTACGAAATTATATTAAAATATTTTAAAAGTACGAAATTATAAAATTTTAAATGAAAAACTAAATCATCAATAAAAAATATAAATCATTTAAATTATATAAATTCTTAAATTTTTCATAAATACAATCTTATCTAACATCACTCGATACATCATATTTACTATGAATTTATTTCTATGAAGCACCATAAAACTTCAAAACTTATTTTTATGTTGATCGATTTTTTAATGTCTTATAAGGTGATTGAGAAGTTTAATTTTTTAAGGTTTATATTATAAATAAATACTTAAAGTATATATATTTTTCATATAAGTAATTGAAAGTGGAGATGTCTAAGGAAATGTAGCATAATATAAGGTTAAGAAAAAATGCTATCGAAAATGTTAATATTTTTTTAACATTTTCGGTAGAGCACTACCTAAAATGTTATTTTTTTACCAGAAATATTAATATCGAGCACTACCTGAAATGTTATTTTTCTACTGAAAAAATTAATATCAGAAATATTCATTTTAGGTAGAGAAATTAATATTTTCGGTAAAAAAAACATTTTAGGTAGTGCTCTACCGAAAATGTTAAAAAATATTAACATTTTCAATAACGTCTTTCCTTAGTCTTATATTAGATTGTCTTATATCAAAACTACCCTAATTAAAGTTCCAAACCCTACCCATGTGTTTTGATAAATTCTAAATTTAACCTTATCTAGAAGGGGAGGAGAAAGGACTCTAGAAAAAGGAAATATAATATTCCTAATAGGTTTAGAAGTTATAACTTAAAAAAAAACATAAAAAAACAAATATAAATAATTTAATCTACCAACCAAATTTATTACATAAAAATTTCAACAAAACTTCTTAATTACACCCTTTAAAGTTGTACACATTTTGACAAAAGCAAGATATTTAGGGGGAGTTTGTAACACCCCAACCCGTACCCGAATACGAGTCTGAGATGTCACATTACCTTTTTAAAACACCTTTATTACAAAATAACGACATTTGGACTTATATTAAGAAAATACGATAATATACATATATTAATACACATTTATCAAAATACTCAGAGCATACACAACTTAACCCTTTAGATACATGCCAACATCCATTTACATAATAAAATGACCTACTGATAAGTTGTTTCTGATCTGATAGTGTAGGAGTAATGCTGTCAGTTGCTTATCTTGTTTCTTTTACTTCTCGGATCCTACACGTGAAACACTCACACCTAAGTCATCGACTTAGTGAGGCAATTTAATAATAATAATAATAATAATAATAATAATAATAATAGCAAGGAACTGTAATGAAAATGTCATAATGATATGAAATGAAATGAAATCGTGTACTTAATCAATGTAGTTATATCACCATGATCCTTATCCATAAGCATATTACATTAGCATTCATGAATTTGTATTAATAAGTTATTGGCCCATGCTACCGTATGGAGAACCTAAGGTATGTGAGTATTGTTAGGTTGTACACTATGCTGTCACCACAACTCGTATAAATTGTACCAAAGTGCCGCGTAGAGTTTTGCACCGAAGTGCCTCGTAGAAATTTTATCCCGAAGGACCGCGTAGAATTTGTCCCGAAGGACCACATATAAACTTCTTAAGAATTATATACATATACCAAGGATCAATTATGTGTCTCAAAAGACCTCACAAATGTTCCAAAGAATATATATATATATCCCGAAGGACCACGTAGACCCTCTACCCTTGGCATGCCAACTATACCTACAGTTCTCATCTACAGAACATGGGCTTTTACAATTCACATAATTTATATCGCATAGACATATAATTTCCATACCTTTATCACGTAAACATTTCATTTTCCATACCTTTATCACATAATTCATATAATATGTATTCATGTCAAGTATCATAATATGAAATGTGATCATGTATCAAATATTGAATCTAGACTTATCACAAGTCTAGGACAGAATATAATACTATATTCATGCTATGCATATGCACTCACCTATATTTCCTTGTTTTTTCCTCGATCGACCTTACTTGTCGATTGTTCCAGAACTCGATATCTACATAGTATTTAATTGATACTTATCAATATACTAATTAGTATATTCTAAGCTATCATTTCTTAGGCTAAAAGAAAAGCCATTTTCATCTTTTAATGGAGGTATGCATCGATGCACTATACCATGCATCGATGCATAAATCATATTCGATGTTTGTATTTAATGGTGTGCATCGATGCACTCCTTATGCATCAATGGCATTCGATGTTTTCTTTTAAATTAATGCATCGATGCACTTCATGTGCATCTATGCACCTTAAACAATTTCTGGGATTTATCATTGATGCATCGGTGCACAATGAATGTGCATCGATGCACATTGCCCAGAATTGTCATTTTAGCACGAAAACCTCTTCTTAGTCTACTTAACACTTTATATTTCCCCTCTTTTTATATACATAACTTGCATACTCTTACTTAAACTCATTGTTATCCATTCCATACTTCTAAAACTTAGAAATCCAATTCTTCATATAGAATTTAAGAATCTAACCCAAATTCCAACATGTTCTAATTTGAATTCTAACACCTCCTACTTCTTAGTTAGCTTTATGACAAGTCAAAACTAACTTCTAATTCTTATTATGAGCTCTAATCCAAGATTTTACTTTTCTACCTCATTTCTTTGATTCTTCATATTCTTCTCATCTTATGGTTTTAAGATAATCTAAGCTTTCATTAAGCTTAATTATCAACTAATGATCAATAAACAACCTTAAATTCATCAAGAATTTGATCACAAGAAAACTCACCTTTAGCTTGGCTTCACGACAGAGAAGAAGAAGAAAGAAGAAAGAAATATCCAGAACCTTGTTTATCTCATTAGCTTTCCACGTGGATTTAAATATCCTCAACTATCATTTAATTATTTTTCCTTATTAAAAGACTCATTTACCCCTTTAGTTCCCCTTGGTTTGCTAATTGATCCTACACCAAATATTTCAATCAATTCCTTCAACTTTCAATTTATCTACATTGATCACTAAATTTTAAAATTTCACAATTTAATCACTAACCCGGTATGGAGGATGTTACAAATCTCCCTCCCTTAAGAAAATTTACCCTCGAATTTTCATTGTACGAACAGATGAGGATACTGAAGTCGCATATCTTCTTCACGCTCCCACTTGGCTTCTTCTACCTTGTGATTTCTCCAAAGAATCTTGACCAACAGAACCGTCTTATTCCTTAACTGTTTGACTTCAAAATCTAATATCCTCACTGGTTCTTCTTCATATATCAGATCCGATTGGACTTCTACTTGTTCTGGTGCAACGATGTGAGAGGGAACAGACCTATATCTTCGTAACATGGACACATGGAAGACGTTATGGATCTTCTCCATTTCTGGTGGCAAGGATAATTGATATGCCACGGGTCCTATCCTCTTAACAACTTCATATGGCCCAATGAATCTAGGACTTAACTTTCCTTTCCGACCAAAACATAATACTTTCTTCCAGACAGATACTTTAAGGAAAACTTTATCTCCAACCCCGAACTCAATCTCTTTTCTTTTAAGATCAGAATAGGACTTTTGCCTATCAGAGGCCACTTTGAGGTTATGCTGAATTTCTCGAACTTTCTTTTCTACATCCTGAATTAAATCCGGACCAAGAACATTTCGATCTTTGAGTTCATACCAATTTAATGGAGTACGACATTTTCTTCCATATAATGCCTCATACGAGGCCATCTTTATACTGGACTGATAACTATTGTTATAAGCGAACTCTGCCAATGGTAAATACTTTTCCCATGATCCTTTGAATTTCATTACGCATGCTCTCAACATATCTTCCAAGATCTGAATAGATCTCTCTGATTGTCTATCAGTCCGAGGATGAAAAGCCGTACTAAAGTTTAAACGAGTTCCCAACGCTCCATGCAAGGATTTCCAGAATCTCGAAGTGAATTGAGGGTCTCGATCAGAGACTATGGAAACAAGCACTCCATGCAATCTAATAATTTCTCTAATATACAGTTCCACGTACTTTTCCATAGAGATATATGTTCTAACCGGAAGGAAATGCGCTGACTTAGTCAATCGATCAACAATTACCCAGATTGTTTCTCTTTTGTTCGGAGTCAAGGGTAGCCCCGAAACAAAATCCATCGTCATATTTTCCTATTTCCATTGAGGAATGTAAAGCGGTTGCAATAATCCTGACGGAACTTGATGCTCAGCTTTGACTTGTTGACATATCAAACACTTAGACACAAATTCGGTGATGTTTCGTTTCATCCCTGACCATTAAAATCGATCATTTAAATCCATATACATCTTGGTTCCACCTAGGTGCATCGTTAATGGACTGCAATGAGCCTATGCTAATATTTCTTTCTTCAAATCTTCATTGTCTGGTATTACAATTCTTCCTTTATAATACAAATTTCCATCTGACTTAACCTCAAAGTCTTTGCTCTTTACTTGTTTAATTCTTTTCAAACACATTTCATCCTTAATTTGCAATTCTCCTATTTGTTCCAACCATGCTGGTTTAAGTTTTAACTCTGCACATATACCACCATCTCCAGTTAAAGATAATCTTGCATCCATAGCTCGTAAGGCTGCAAACGTCTTTCTACTTAAAGCATATGCTACCACGTTAGCCTTTCTAGGATGATAGTCAATTATCATATCATAATCTTTTAAGAAATCTACACATCTACGTTGCCTCAAATTCAGCTCTTTTTGAGTCATAAGATAATTCAAACTCTTATGATTCGTATATAAGTAACAACGCTCTCCATAAAGATAATGATGCCAAATCTTGAGAGCGAACACCACGACAGCCATTTCTAAATCATGGGTAGGGTAATTCTTTTCATGTGGTTTCAACTGTCTCGATACATACGCTACCACCTTCCCTTCTTGCATTAATACACAACCCAAACCATTATGAGATGCGTCACTGAATACTATAAAATTCTTGCCAGATTCTGGTTGAACCAATATAGGAGCTTCTGTCAAAATTTTCTTTAAATCATCAAAGCTATCTTGACATTCAGGATTCCAAGCAAACGGTACGTTCTTTCTCATCAACTTCGTTAAGGGCAACACTATCATCGAAAAATTCTTAACAAATCTTCGATAATAACCTACAAGTCCAAGGAAACTCCGAACTTCAGATACATTCTTTGGAATTTCCCAGTCCATTATAGCTTTTATCTTTTGTGGGTCCAACCAAATCCCCTCAACAGAGATCACATGGCCCAAGAAATTACTTCCTTTAGCCATAATTCACATTTGGACAGTTTAGCATAAAGCTTCTTATCTTAAAGAATTTGCAAAACTGTTTGCAAATGTGCGCTATGCTCTTCAATGAACTTCGAGTAAACCAGTATGTCATCAATAAAGACAATAACAAACTGGTCCAAATAGGGCTGAAAAATCCTGTTCATGAGATCCATGAAAGCAGCAGGTGCATTCGTTACTCCGAATGGCATTACGATGAATTCATAATGACCATATCTCGTTCTGAAAGCCGTCTTCGGAATATCTTTCTCCTGAATCTTCAATTGGTGATAACCCGAACGTAGATCGATCTTCAAAAATAACGAAGCTCCTTTTAACTGATCAAACAAATCATCAATGCGCGGGAAGTGATACTTATTTTTAATTGTCACCTTATTAAGCTGTCGATAATCAATGCAAAGACGCATTGACCCATCTTTCTTCTTAACAAATAACACCGGAGCTCCTCAAGGCAACACACTTGGTCAAATAAATTCCTTCTCTAACAGCTCTTGCAATTGATTCTTTAACTCTTGAAATTTTTTCGGAGCCATCCGATAAGGTGCCATTGCAATTGGAGCGGTTCCTGACATTACTTCAATTTAGAATTCTACCTCTCTATCTAGAGGTAATCCTGGCAACTCAGTAGGAAAAACATCAGGGAATTCTTGAACTATTGGAATCTCCTCTAGCCCTTTCTCTTTAGCTCTTGAATATATCACATTTACAAGAAATCCTTGACATCCCTGTAGCAGCAGCTTCTTAGCTGACATAACTGATATTACATTTGCTAAAGGATTAAACCTTTCACTACTCACACTTATCTTTATTCCTCCTAGACTCTTCAGGGTTACCTTTTTTGATCTGTAATTAACATCTCCATAGTAACGGAACAACCAATCCATTCTCAGAATTACTTCGAATTCATAAAAAGGTAGTTCCATCAGATTAGCAGGGAATTCAATTCCCTGAATCCTTATGGGACATCCCTTACAGAATTTGTTCACACGAGCACTATGGCCTAAAGGATTAGTTACTACTATTTCATTACTCGTAGCTTCTAAGGGAATCCTCAATTCCTTTACTAACTTACTTGTAATAAAAGAATAATTAGAACCCGGATAAATTAGTACCAATACTAATTTATCATACAGCTGAAAAGTACCTGCTATAATATCCCGATCATCACGTTCTTCACTTGTCTTTAAATTGTACACCCATGCAGTTGACCGAACTTCAGGTTGAGCAGAGGATTCAGACTGGTTCCTTACTCTACCTCTTCCTCGTCCTCTCTGTGAGGCAGAGCCAACTCTCTCAGATGAAGCAGGCTCACCAACCAATAACGGGCAATCCCGAATAAAATGTCCAGCATTTCCACAACGAAAACAAGCTCCAGAAACCATCCGACATGACCCAAAATGATTCTTCCCACAATGCTGACATTGTCTCGCTTGAATCTGAGTGGATCTCCCAGCATCAGGTCCCATTAATTGCATCTGTCCAGGCCTCACTTGACTTGCTCCTCTAGCTGAGGATGCAACTGATTCAGATCTAGCTTGCGATCGAAATCCTGAGTCTCTTCCTCTTTTTGGTGGTGCTGAGCTGGAAGGAGCACCTGTCCTCTTTGATGTCTGAACTCTGAAATCCCTAAATCTCTCATTCTGAGCATTCTCAAGAGCTTTTGCACGATTGACCACCTCTTGGAACGAGGACAAATTCAATACTATCAGCATCTCTATATACAGTACATATATTTTCTGATCTGACATTTGGTAAGGAGAACTGACCTGTCTTGCTCCACATTACTCTTTACTCTTCTCGAAACCTACGTGTGAAACAATCACACGCTAAGTCGTTGACTTAGTGAGGCATATAAAACATAATAATAATGAATTTCTCATAAATATAAACATTCAATCTATGAATTCAATCGGGTCGCATATAATTCAGTATACATGATAACATAAGATAATACAAGTACTTTTAATACCTTTTTATCGTTTAAGTATATATATAACGAACATTTCTCTACATACCATGGAACAAATATACTACTTCACAACAAAACATACATAGTAGCAAATCAATTTATTTATTTACTCTCTGTAAAGACCATGTATTAGCCCATGTATACTTTTGAGAACTTAAGGTATGTTAGTACATTGAGGTTGTGCACACATATGCTGTCACAACAGCTCGATCAATGTCCCGAAGGACCAATCTATAGATTCCGAAGAACCTAAGTAATCAGTCCATATGTCCCGAAGAACATAGGTAAACAGTCCATATGTCCCGAAGAACATAGGTAAACAGTCCATAAGTCCCGAAGAACATAGGTAAACAGTCCATATGTCCCAAAGAACATAGGTAAACCCTCGACCCTTGGCATGCCAACTATACCCCTAGCTCTCATATCACATAACATGGGCATTATCATTTATAACAGTTCACATTACTTATTCATATTCTTTCTCTTATAAACACATATCTTTTCTTTTCAGTCACGTATCACATGTACGTGTAATCATTGATCTCATAATCACATGTTCCTTCTCTTCTATCACATACCACATGTATGTGTAAACATATATCTAATATTATATGTTGCATGTAATCACATAGATCGTATCATATAGCTTCTTTCACATATACATGTAATCACTTAGTCTATTTTCATGTAATTCTTTTCACTTCTCATATGATTTTATATTCATATCTCACATAGCTCATATCACCTTGCATTGTTTCATATAAACATAGATGTCATATCTTGTTCGCATATATTTTCTATATGACTCATATATCTCATAGTTCTTTCACATAGCTCACTATCATATTTTCATATCATATATCTTATAATAGATTTTTATATCATCATTTGTTTCCTTTCTACCTATTCATAATCACATAACATATACAAAGCATATCATTATCTTTAGTCATGCATACATACAATCAATGTAATACAGATAATCACATATAATTATAACAACACATAATCATGTCCATGACTTCATGCATATTACTCTAGGAAATAGACTCATCGCAAGTCTTATTTCCATTAAACACTACATATCACTAGTATGCACTCACCTCAGCCTTGCTTTGATTCGATTATAATCCTTTGATTATTCCGGAACTTGTTTAGGCTCAATATCTACATAAATATATCATTTCAAAACAACTATCAGAAGCCTAAACTTTAAACTGATGTTAATAACTTAAACCGGTTTAATAAATCAAATTCTATATTTTCATTTAGGGGGGAATCGATACCCCCAGGGGAATCGATACCCCCTGAACATATTGGAATTTTTCGTTCAAGAGGGGAATCGATTCCCATTCATAGGGTATCAGTTCCCTCTACCCAGAAATTGTATTTTAAGCTCGAAAATCATCAATTTTTCCTTCAATTCTTCTATTTTAAACCCCTACCATGTCATTAAACTCAACTACCATTACTTAAACTAACTTATATCCATGAAAATCATCTATAACTTCAAAATCCTATCCTTCATATGAAATTCAAGAATCATACTCAATTTTCCATATGTTCTAAATACAATTCTAACACTTCTATCTTCTTATTCTCATAGATGACAAGTCAATTTCAACTTAAAATTCAACTTATCAACTCTATTCCATGATTTCATATAAAAACTCGTTTTCTTAAATCTCTTATAACTTCTTCATCTTTTGATTTTAAGATAACTTAAGCTTTCCTTAAGCTTAGTTATCCTCTATGGATCAAAACTCATGCTTAAAATCAACAAACAATCAAGAAATTAGAGAACTCACCTTTGCTTGCTTGGCTCTTTCTTTCTCTCGTACATGAAGAAGAAGAAGAAGATGAAGAGAATATCTCTTCATCCTTATCCCCACTAACATATATATCCTTATCATATTTATTTTTAATTCATTTATTAGTTAAATGACCATTTTGTCCTCTACTTCATTTGATAATTACTAACAACTTTTAGGATTTATTTCCAGATAAATCATTGAACTAATCCATTCTTCTACTTTAATCACCAAATTCTGAAACTTTACCATTTAGTCACTAACCCATAGTTTGGGATGTTACACTTAGTCTACTTAACACTTTATATTTCCCTCTTTTTATATACCTAACTTGCATACTCTTACTTGAACTCATTGTTATCCATTCCATACTTCTAAAACTTAGAAATCCAATTCTCCATATAGAATTTAAGAATCTAACCCAAATTCCAACATGATCTAATTTGAATTCTAACACCTCATACTTCTTAGTTAGCTTTATGACAAGTCAAAACTCACTTCTAATTCTTATTATGAGCTATAATCCAAGATTTCACTTTTCTACCTCATTTCTTTGATTCTTCATATTCTCCTCATCTTATGGTTTTAAGATAATCTAAGCTTTCCTTAAGCTTAGTTATCAATTAAGGATCAATAAATAACCTTAAATTCATCAAGAATTTGATCACAAGAAAACTCACTTTTAGCTTGGCTTTACGGCAGAGAAGAATAAGGAAGAAGAAAGAAATATCCAGAACCTTATTTCTCTCATTAGCTTTCCACGTGGATTTAAATATCCTCAACTATCATTTAATTATTTTTCCTTGTCAAAAGACTCATTTGCCCCTTTAGTTCCCCTTGCTTTGCTAATTGATCCTACACCAATATTTCAATCAATTCCTTCAACTTTCAATTTATCTACTTTGATCACTAAATTTTAAAATTTCACAATTTAATCACTAACCCGGTATGGAGGATGTTACAGAGTTTGGCTCACGAAATGTAAAATTACCTTTGGGAATAACATTACTCGAATGTAGCATTACTATGATAATATTGTATTACATTGTTTGGTTTGTTTAGCATGAATGTAAGATTATAGTGTTTGGTTGGAGGAATATAAGATTACTTGGATGCATATTTTACCAAATTATCCTTGTGATATATTTTTTAAGTTAAACTTTAATATTAATTTATAAAATATAATATAATACAAAAAATAATATTATGGTAGTGGATAATGATATTTTTTTCGATTATATAAGATTTGTTTTTTAATAACTAAAAATTAAATATTATTTTAAATAATTACATTTTTACAAATACTATTTTTAATCCCATAAAATTATAAATAGTAAAATATTGAATATTAAAAATATAAAATATTTTAAATTATCAAAATTATTAATATTTTAGTAAATCAAACTCTTTGTATATTATTATTATTTTTATAATATTGAGTAAAATATAAAAATAAGAATTTAGAATGATAATTATAAAAAAGAATTCATTAATATAAGGGTATTCTTGTCCAAAATTGTAAGAATTGTTTATTACCTAAGAATTTAAAAATAATGACATTCCCACCATTTAACAAAAGAATGTTACTATTACAAAAAGTATTTTTAATAATATAAGATTCTGTAAACTAAACTTGAAAATATAATTTCAAAAAAAAATTTCTTCCCGAACCAAACGCACCCTTACGAAATCAAGAGATTCCCGGGCATCCTAAATATCTTTCCTTGTTTGATGCAATTAGAGGAAGCCAAAATGACAAAAGTCTACCTCATGATGCAAGAGGAAGAGGATGAGCATGACTGCTCCCAAACTATTATTATTTTAGGTAAAAACAAATGAACAAAAGCAGGCTTTGTCCCCCAGATTCTGTGTGATTTTACCAAAGAAACAGTAATACCCACTGCCATGGCCCAGCCACCTCATTTTCCACACTCTTTTTCACTTTTGATTTCACACTCTTATCTGTTACTTAACAGGTTCCTGACTCACTTGGTTCACATTCAACTCCCATAATCTCACCTCCAACAGTTTAAAGCAAAAGATAATATCTTTACTCAGTACTCCAAGTAGAAGGAAAAGGCAAATGACATGTGAGAGATGATGAGCTTTAACCTATTTGGAAATTGACAAGTGACAAAGAAGACTAAATTAAGGCACCAAGATCCAGGAATTAAAGTAAGCATCTTTGTATGAAGGAGTGGCGAGGAGGAAGAAGGCCAGAGGCAGAGATCAATGGGTTTTACTATGGGATTAAACTTCCTTCTTCTCTTAGCTATGGTGGCTACCAATATAATCTCCCTTTATCACCTCTCTACCACCGTTCAATCTCCCAAACCTCTTCCGAATGTCCCTATTCCTATCCCCGAACACCTCATTCGTCAGCTTGACCACATACGCGCCGCCATCAATCACCTCACGCGCCGCAGTCCATCCACTTCCTCCTCCGGCAAGCCCGTCGTGCCTCAAGATCTAATCCTTCACTCCCAAATCGGTCCCATTGCTTCTTCCTGCCGCCACCACCCTGACCTTCTCCATAGGTACATGAATTATACTCCTTTCTCGATCTGCCCTTTTGATCCCGACCTCCAAGAAACGCTTATTCTCAACGGCTGCCACCCACTCCCACGGCGGCGTTGCTTCTCGAAAACCCCATCAAAACCCACTTCTTCTCTTCCTCTTAACCCTTTCCCGACCGCCCTCCCCGACTCCTCCGTAATCTGGAACAGATACTCGTGTAAATCGTTCGCTTGTCTTTTACAAAACAACCCCATAGGCTTTGATCTCAATACCCAACGCTCATCCCTGCTGAAATACGCTTCCGAGCTCGACCTTCCGGTTAACCGCTTCATGCAATTGGCTAAGTCGGCTAACTCTGTGATCCGTCTCGGCATCGACATAGGCGGCGGAACTGGGACATTCGCTGCTTTGATGAAAATCTTCTACAATGTTACGATGCTGACCACCACCATGAACGTCAATGCACCTTACAATGAAGCAGTGGCAGCAAGAGGGTTGCTGCCTTTACACGTGCCTTTGCAGCAGAGGCTGCCGGTTTTCGACGGGACGATGGATCTGGTCCGGTGCGGGAGGGCGGTGAACCGGTGGATACCTTCAACGGTGATGGAATTTATGTTCTATGATGTGGATAGAGTGTTGAGAGGAGGAGGCTATTTGTGGGTGGACCGGTTCTTTAGTAAAGCAGTGGATTTGGAGAAAGTTTATGAGCCAATGATTGGGAAACTTGGGTACAAGAGAGTGAAGTGGGCAGTGGCTAATAAGACTGATCCAAGTGGTTTGAAGAATGGGGAAGTTTACTTGACTGCTGTGTTGCAGAAGCCTGTTTCAAGGTGATGATTTGGGTTCAAAGCTTGAGGATTCTTTGAATTTTTGAGGTAATTTTACTGCATTTCTTGGTTAAGGTTGCTATTTGATCTGAGGTGAAGACGAGGCATATTCATATTGAATTATATTAGTGGCATTGAAGTGAATTGTTGTTGTTTAAGGTCAATGTTATAATGAATGAAACTGTTGCATATCTGATGTTGAATCTGTCTTTGTCTCTCTGACTCTGACCCTCATCTGAAATCGTTTGAGTTTGTTCTGCTCTTGCCTATGATACTCGGAGTCGTGATATAAGTGTTGGATACATACGAGAATGTGTGCGACAGTCATACTCAAAATTTTCCTAGTTTTTTTTAATATATTTGGAGAATCATACCTCATACTCATGTTCGATGATATATCTAATAGTATTTTAGGGAAACTGGATAGGTTCATATTGCCAACATAGAAAACCAAGAACATAATTGCATTCCAAGTAAGGTTATGATGATATGATGTCGCCGGTTAAGTACAATATAATTGAGAGTTCGAATAATGTCTTTCCGAGGATGGAGTTTCATTGTCAAAAAGTGGATCGTGTGTAGTCCAGTGTGAAGATGGAAAAGGCTCCCGATTATATGAGCTGAATAAAACAATCATTTGACATCTAGTGTTCACGCTTGTTCATGTTCATCAAAACACTCAGAAGCTTTCGTTTCTTGTTTCTTGTGTCTTGTTTGAGAAACATTTTAATTTGATCATGTGGGGTGTTTACCATAGATGGCAATCCTGTTATTCGTATCCTATCATTATGAAAAACCTCTACAACTTTTCTGTATAAAGCTTTCGACACGTTTCTCTGCACCGTAGAAGCCATAGTAAGGCTTCCTCTGGTATTACGAGTTCCGACAGATCCATCATAAAACTCGGCTTTGATGCACCCGAAGCCTTTCCAATGGCCTTGGGTAAATTAGAGGGTGAATTGTATGTGGTTTACATTTTTAATGGATTACCATTGAATTTCCGATGTTTTTTTTTGTTCTTTTCCGACAGATATTAATGTCAGATCACCGTTGCTTGGTTGCAAGGAAACATGCCACAACTGCACTAAGAAAAGCTGGAAGAAAAGCCTCTGATCAAGTGACAAAAGCAACGTATTTGTTTACTTCTGCTGATGTGGATTAGGTTTTTTTAAGGAGCATCTTCATGTTTAAAAGATCGTAGATGTCCAATACATACATACATATGTCGTCTCTTAATTTATATTGACGTGGTCGAAGTAGATGGCCCGATTTCATTTTTCAACTTCTTTGTTATTATGTTATATCATTATCGGGGCTGTCTCCCCTGATGAGATCTCTAAAGTTAAAATTTATGATCTAATATAGGATTAATGTCATCTCTAAAGTACGTAATTTTAAAGTTTAAAATGTGAAATCGGATGAGCTTAAAGACTAGTTGCATAATTTCATCATTTTTCTTTAACGCAAACACTAAATGAACCGAATATAAACACATTCAAAAACAAACACGGTATTAAAAATTTAAACGAACATGAACTCTTTCAAAAATAAACAAACACAAATATAACCTTATTCGTTCAAGTAGAGCGGTCCTCCCGGCTGGTATGTTTATTACTCTTAATCTTGGGACTGCAAAGTTATGGGATATGATCAAAACTAGGAAGGAGAGTATTTCTTGACATAAGTTAGTTTGACACACCTCCTATATTCATAGGCACTCGGTGATCCTATCATGGATGGTTATTTTGAATAGATTGCCTATGAGATTTACTGCTTTTGGCATCCAGGTTGAGAGAGGGTATGTGCTATGTGATGATAATCAGGAGTTTAGGGACCATTGTTTTTTGGGTGCCCTTTTCCTAAAAATGTTTGGTCTAGGGTCTTAAGGGCTTGCAACTTGCATAGGAAAATTATGAACTGGAATGCAGAGTTGAATTGGGCTACTAGCATGTTTAGGGGGAGGACTCTTCCTACTATTGTACTTAAACTTGCTTGAAATTTTGCTGTTTATTTAATTTGGAAAGAGAGGAATACGAGGATTTTTCAGGGGAAGTAGACGCAGGAGAAAGCTCTGATTACTCGGGTTAAAGAGGCTGTCAGGAGGTGGTTGTTTGGAAAGAATGTTCACAAGATTAATTATGTTAATAGGAATTTGTGCATTAAATGAGGATTGGATTGACTTTTTTTGTGGGTTTGCCTAGTTCACCTTAGTAGGTAGGTTCTGGTGTTGGGGATTTGCTCTTGTTTGTGTTGATAGCTTCAGTTATGTGGTTCTTTATTTATAACCGATTGCTACTTCTGAATAAATAAAAATGCATTTATCCGAAGAAAAAAAAAGCAGCAACCGTGCTGTCCAGTCATCAGCTTCCACATCTGTTCTATATTTATTAATTCTATTCTACAAATTAATCTGGGAAGGGAAATCCTGGGTATTGTTGCTTCACTAGGTTTCTAAGTAAATAATACCAAGCTGGGGACCAGTTCACATTACATAATGCAACACATGATATCCATTCATGGGTTCATCAATGCGGCAAGGGGGTCCCAACAGGGAGGGACAGAAGTTGATAAGCAAGGCTTCAAATATCCAACATAAATATATGGATCTCATTTGGAGGCAATAAACAAGAATTTGATAAAATGCAAGTCAAAACCAACCAACCAAACCTTTGGAAACTCATATTAATTCTATGTAAATATAGCATTGGCAAATTTCATGTGCTTTAGCTATATGTATCTACTTATCCATGTTTGTCGAATCCTCGTCAAAATTTAATAGAAAAAAGGATTAACCAGCAATGTTGCAGAGGGAACACAATTGTTTCCAACTTGTAAGTTTCAATAAAGCAAAAACATATTATTAGGAGCGTATACTTTAACATTCCATGGATACCTATCTAACTTTCTTTCTGAGAAGATAGTGCAGGTCGAGAGCATTGATCTTGCTAGCAAGAATGAAGTCATTTTCCGTAAGTCCGCCTATTCAGAAGGAATATTCACATTTGAACAATACAAGTTAGAGAAGAATTAAAGCCTTAATTCCATCAAAGCTTAGATAAAATTTGCCAGCTCCGTCTCTTAATTCGTTTTAACAGTAAATACTAAATAGTTAAAAGAAACAAGATTAACAGCATGCTCGCAAAATCATTCAAGAAACAGAGAACCTTTGCTTTTCATCAGGCATGAGAACAGGTAAAAGCCGGGTGATTAATGACCAAAGGAAAAGTAAATAGAAACCATCCTTATCAAATGCACAAGTAAAAGAAGCAAAAAGGAAGAACAAAAATTTAGTCTTTTCAAGGGCTAGATAATAGTTACCGACAGCATGAGTCCATATTTCAACAGTTACATTGTTCCATCCGACCAGATGCAGATCTGGATGATGCCCTGCATTAACAACAATCCTTTCACTCGTCCATGCAATGACCAAAATCTCCAAAGTCGATTACACATTCATTTCCTTTCATCAGAGATATATATCGAGTAAAAACGATTCTGCAATGTACCTTCAGCTTCAGCAATATCAGATATAAGCTGAAACATCTCCAGCCCTTTGGTGAAACTCTTTACTTTCCAAGACCTTTTTAGCTTCAATGTACCCCCTTCATTTACCAAATTTCAACCATCCACCTGATCAAAACTTAAGCAGTAAAGGTTCCGGTTTATATAATGAAAAAAATTAATAGATATTTTGAAAACATACCTTTGGAATTAATTTACTTGCACTTTCTTCCGTCATAGACCGTAGATCCTTTGAGTTACACGGAACACACTTCTTAGTCAACAGATCTAACAAAGCCAATCAACCACATGAGGCAACAAGAACCATCCATTATGATCAAATATAATTTCATCATAAAATGTCAGAAACTAATGACAGCCAATATGTAGAACTGCTACTACTGTAATACAGAAAAAAATCAGACCATCAAGTGAGGAAAAGAGTAACTATATATCACAGCATATCATACAGGTTTAATCCCCTAAAAAAGTAACGACACCTCGAAAATTGAGGATGGTTCCAGAAAAAAGTCATTCATTAAGGAAATTGACCAACTTAATCCCATTTCATAGCCTTTATTCATTCTAAGTTCAGCTAATGAAGTCCAATACTACATTTTAAACTCAGCATAATCAAAACAAAGTGCAAGATCATATGACATGGCAAGATAAATTGATGCTTTTGGCTCCGAAAAAAGAATGCAGCATGGAATAATAAAGAACGAAGTTAAGAGAGTCTTAGGCTGCCAAAGAAACTGTGTTTAATTTCTACAATAAGAAAGAGCATGAAAGAAAAATATTTTTTTCAAAGTCAAAATGAGAAATAAATTTAACCGTTGAACTAAGAGGGAACCGTTTTCTCTCAACTTGCAAGTTACAATCTAAGAGTAATTAAAAAGCAGTCCATTCTAAAACCTTTTCAACCACCATTCCATAAAAAATGCTAATAACCAATTCTCAAGGATATTGTAAACTAAAAATGCGTTCGGTTTGCCTCTTGCAAAAAATGTTCACAAGGGAAGGTCTTAAATCTTTTCCAGAATGGTATACCATCATGATAACTAACAAAAAACACAGTCTTGATTCAGAAAGAAACAGATCAACAGTAATGTGGCTTCGCTCCACACTATTAACATTATACAATGATGATCTATGGTCATTGATTATCACGCACCTTTATCAGTGCCAGTGCAATACGTTCTAAATCCATAAATAGAGATCATATTTGATGAGATTCCAATACGATCACGAAAAATCTCAGTCCCTTGAGTACCGGAACTGCATATAGGTAGAAAATATATCTTCATAAAATGATATTCTCTAACAAATTAATAAACAAAATCAAAAGAAACTAACATCAAGTCTAGCTATTATTAACTTATATGATAGCAGTATTTTAATTTTATTAACATAGCCCTCAAAATAAACTCGATTTTAAAATTAACACGAAACGGAAACTCTAGAATAAGATACAATTGGAAAGTAATAAGTGTCTATAAACCCTAACCAAGGGAAAACCTAAACGAAATTAGCGTATATGCTTAGAATCAGCAATAAATATTCAATTTCTGACTAAAAAGACAAAATTTTCAGGGAAATTACCGTCCATGAGAGCCGGAAAGGATTTGAAGCGAGCAAAAAGGTAGCTGAAAATGGGGGGAAAATAAAAGCAGAAAATTAGAAGGAAAATGTGCGAGGAAGAGAGTTTGGACTGTATGAGTGAAGTACCTGAGATATAGACAGTGAGAGAAATGGAGTTCGTAGCATTCGTGCCATCATTTCTCAATCTTGAAGGTTTCAGTTTTAAACCCCAAAAAAGAAAATCAAATAAACCGAACAAAAAATTTATCCTAGTAGATGATTACAAGAATGGACTCAGCAAAACTTAATTCCATTCGAAAACTAATTTTTTTCATTCAATTTGATTTGAAAAAAAATTTAAATTCGAATTGAGATATAAAATATAACTCAAATAAATTGAAAAACTTGAAATTTTTAGTGATTAATGAACTAATTTTTAAACTTTAGTCGAGTCCCTCGACTTTGTATAATATATGTATATTATATATGAAAAAATATATATGTATTGTATATGGTTATATAAAATCGTTTAAATTAAAATTAAATAGTATATAATATTATAAATATTTATAATTAAATTTAAATAAAAATTCGAACAACTCGACTCGACTTGAATTTTACAAACTCGACTCGAGTCAACAAATTTAAATTAAGTTCGAGTTATAAAATATAACTCGTCAACTCGAATAACTAGATATTTTTTGATTCGACTCGATTGAACACTCACCCGTAATTAGAAGGTAATATTTGTTCTTAATCTTTTTTTATAAAAATCTACGGTGAATACAAGGTAGTATACGTGCAAAAACTCTTAGAATTTTTTGACAACGAACATTCATACTCCTGACATATGTGATACTAGAACCCGAAACTTCAAAGGATAACAACAAAATCCTTAATCACTGAGATCGTTTAGTTCGTGATAATTTTAATCTTTTTAAATGATTGATAATGCATACATATTTATAACCATAATTGTTTGAATCCATGACTTCAAAGAAAAACAATATCCCTTTACGGGGCATTTACTTCGCGAGAAAGATCATTACAAAGGAGAATAGTTTTTTTCGAAATTGTATTCCCATATTTGATTCCCGTAAAAAAATCATTACCTGAAATAATGCTAGTTTTGAGATATGTTATTTGTCTTCTCAAAATAATGTTTTTCATCGTCCAAATTTCAAACAAACACCTCAAATATCATAAATTTAAGAAAATATTCAAACATCTAAAAAATGGTAGATTTTTCTTGTTAATTTCTTCGATTTTAAGTAAATTTTGTGGAAACCTAATCATATGAGAAAAATGAGGAGTGAAATACGGATATTTTAATACCAATTTTAGCGCGAAACACGATAGTGATAGGCGATGATTGGTTGTCGACAGAGATTGAAAAGTGTAAAGTTAAAAAAGTAAAATATCTAAAAGTTCAATAACAAAATTAATACACTTTTGAAATTAATTACTTAGATAACATTTTAGTTTGACATGTTATATCGATAATTATTAGTTGTGTAATCGTTTATTAGTAATTTAATAACGGAGTAACATAATTGAATATAAAATTAAAGCCTAATGTTATAATTGATTAAAAGTTAAATTGTACAAATGTGTCAATGAGTAAAGTAGAATGATATATGAAGTAATTTTTCCATTAATAATTCCATTTACCTAATTCGTCGCTCGTCCGTTTCTCTCCCGTCGCTTAAAACTCTCCATTTGCAGCTCTGACGGACATAACTAAACCAAAAATCCCATCGTATCCGAGAAAATCTTTCCGAACGAGAAAAATGGTCAGCTTTCTTTCTCTCTTTCAACTACGCAGTCTTTCTATTTTCAATTATACGAAATTTAAATAAAATTTTCTCCCAAATTGAGTTTCAGAGATCTTCCTTGGCTGTGTTCAGTTTAACTACAGGGCACCTCGTATTTGAATTTAATTTCCTTTGTAATATATATTTTTCAAACAGCCACACTCAGATCCAAGCTCTTCCTTTTAGATTTAACTTCCAAATGAACTAAATTTGACTACTGGAGAAACTTTTGAATTCGAAACTGAATTGAAATTGTAGAAGGATTTATTTATTTATTTATTTATTTTTACTTTTGATTATCTCGATTGGTTGTTAGCTTAAAGCATTGTTATTTTTACGAAAAAAATGATTCTTTAATGAGCTTTGGTGTTCTTGTTTGTAGGAGTTATGCCCTTTAATTAAAAACATCCTTCTTTTGGATTCCGAAGGGAAACGTATAGCTGTTAAGTATTATTCAGATGACTGGCCAACAAATGCTGCTAAGGAAGCCTTTGAGAAATCTGTATTTACCAAAACTCAGAAGACTAATGCCCGGACCGAAGGTAAACTAGTTTCCCCACAGAATGCATATTTTTAATTCAGATAGATTTATTTAGAAAATGGTGAGTTAACCAATTCAATTGGATTTTTTAATTTAAGCGGCTGCTTGCTTGATCATGAAGGGTTTACCGAGAATATGGAATAGAACTTTGTTTTCATTGTTTCTTTGCAGTGAATGGCAGAGCAACCTGGGTTGGCATTGGTGTATCTGTTGGTTCACTTCATATTGATATTCTAACATGATGCTTTTGTGTTGTGATTACAGCTGAGATAACAATGTTTGATGACTATATTGTTGTGTACAAGTTCGTCCAAGACCTTCACTTTTTTGTGACTGGAGGCGAAAATGAAAATGAGATTATCTTGGCCGCAGTACTCCAGGGTTTTTTTGATGCTGTCGGTCTTCTCCTTAGGTTTATCCATAATACTTTCCCGCTTCCATCTTACCATCTTGCGATATATGTGTGCTTGTATGTGATATCACCATACTGAATTTTGTTTTCCCCCCATTTCCTTACCTCTTGTTCCAGAGGCTCTGTGGACAAGAAGGAGGCACTGGAGAACTTAGATATCATTTTGTTATGCATTGATGAGATTGTTGATGGCGGGTATGAATTATCGTTCATTCTACTATTTTAGTTTAATAAATCGCTCAGTAAACACTTTTACTTTTATGATTATTAAGGTGTCTATGGTATATTTCTGAGTTTGAGCAGATGTTGTATGATTCAAAGTTTGACATGCAATGGACTAGTCGTGGGTCTACGAAAATTGGTTGTTACAAGATTGTGATTATAGACATGATATCCCACAGATATTACATTAAACCAAGAAGGTTCTTGGCCTGATTTGTCTCTCAATCCTTCTTTTCATCCCGTTAAATGCCATTGAGGGAGATGATAGACTAGGTCAAACATCTGCATGCATCTGCATTAATCACACATTTTTGACACATTTTATTTTTGTCCTGTAAATACCACTGAGGATGGAGATGGTAGACTAGGTTAAACATCAGCATGCATTGAATCTAATCACACATTTTTTTAATCATATAACAAAAGAACCAAGAGAAAAGAAAGGTGAAGGGAAGTCACAAGAAGCAACTGTCCCAAGAATATGCTTTGATGGAGATGGTAGGCGAGGTTAAACATCAACATGCATCTGCACTAATCACACATTTTCTTTTATCATATAAAAAATAACTAAGTGAAAAGAAAGGTGAAGGGAAGTCATAAGAAGCAACTGTCCCATGAATATGCTTGTAATTTTGCTCAACTGTTTTTGTTTCTGCAGTATCATTCTTGAAACTGATGCAAATGTGATTGTGGGGAAGGTTGCCGGTCACAGTATGGATGCTGGAGCTCCTTTGTCCGAGCAGGTATATGACCCTTGTTCTTGAAATGAGCGAACCATGGTTCCTCTTTTTTTGTTTTTCTGGTTATTTCTTCCACAAGAAAGCGAAAGTGGGTTCTTTAACTAGTGAAATCTGAGTATTGCCTCATATTAACAAATTTGATGTTGTGCAGACGATAACTCAAGCATTGGCGACTGCGCGTGAACATCTTACGAGATCTCTCCTGAAATGATGAGTACCTATATAACATATATATATATATATATAGTTTCTTTGTAAGCATACGATATTGGACGTGCTTAGCATGGTTTTGTTTTTCTTTTGGTACAGTGGAAATGTTTATTGTGAGCGTTGCTTTCATGAAATTAAAGTGATGGTGCCATTTGAGCTTAATGGCATTTATTATAAAATTTTCTTCAGAAGTCGATGTAAGGTCTTCGATTCCCAACCTGATCAATTGCTCCAGATGATTGGCCATAAAAAAATTAATTCGAAGATTTTTTTTATGTTTAGACACCACTTGACTGTTAAATGACCATTTAACTTAATGATATGTTAAATAAGTACAGATTAAACCAACAACCAATAGGTCTAGTAGGATAAGACATAAAATCTCTTAAGCAAGGTTAAGGGTTTAAATCCTGAGGTTTCGAATAGAGTGAACTGGGTTGGGAGGATCTTCTTCGTCTCTCGTATTCATTTTTATAAGCTAATTTAAAAAATTAATGTTTAACTATTTGTTTGAATATTTAAAATTGTTTTAGTTAAAACAGGTATCTAAGATTTTATTCTATTCTTATTTTTAACTCTAGAAAAATAACCCTTTTTAACTAGACAGTTAAAAAATATCTAAGAGCTATGTGACATGTGAGCGTGTGTTGATTTCATGCGTAGGTAAAAAACAAAGACTAGCAGAGTAAGGAGTGCAGCATAGGTCATCAGTCCAAGGTTGTCTCGTCAGTAACTATAGAAAAATTATGTCTACTTTTAATAATTAGATGACATGTATTTGAACTTATGAAAATGCTCTGAAATGTATTAAAGTCATAATTTTTGTAATATGCAACAAAGAATGTTTTATATTAAAATATTTTGTTTTAATTTTCGAAACAAAATTTTATGGGTTTTACAAATAAGTAAATGTTTTTAAAAGTCATGTATCACGTGTGACTTGTGTACGGAAACATATACAAGAAATGTGTATTACAATTCATCTCTGTATATATATATATATATATCAAAGTTTTAGGGAAACAAATAAAAATACATAGGAGAAAATTTAAAATTTGATTTGTTTTTGAAAAATCGAATTCATAAGTCCTAGCACTTTGATTTCGAGAACCTATCTATTTTCAGGGCATTAATTTCAATCTGTGTCTCTATTCTCTTTTTTCGAAGTCATAAATCCTCAAAAGCTTCCCAAATAAGTCCGAAAGGAGAAATCCATGAAATCGAGACCTCAACTCTCAAAAAAATTAGTTTAAAATCACTTCGATTTCGCTTATAATGACGAGCCGGATAAAAAAAAGGTTATAGGACTTGAAGAACTCTCATCAATGGAAGATAGTGATTCTTTTTATCAGATAACTTGAAAATGATTACGCTAAAAACTTACTTCCATCATTTTTCTATAAGTATTTATATTCCTTTTGATTCAAATCTACAATTCTTTGTAATAAGGTTCAGAGTTTAGATAAATCAACATATTTGTATTTAACACTTACATCCAAGATATATTTGAACATAAGAAAATTGGGATATCCAAAATATTTTACTTCATTAATGTCATCTTCTTCCTAAATTAGGAATAAAGCCCATGGTATCTGAACCTTACAAATATTACTCTTGAATCTTTACAGCCATCAGCCAAGGAATTATATCAGTCTTGGAAACAAAGATAGATGTAGCTGTGGAGTTGAGGAATTACAGTGCAATTCTCCTCTGGCAAAAATGCTTATTTTCTTGCATTTTTTATGTTTTGCCAAAGGAGATTTGCCTTGCCATTGCTACATTCTCTTTGTAAATCTCTACATGTCAGGTTTCAAGCAGATCTGTAGCATAATATGTAGGCTTTTGTTTTCCTTGTTAATTTGTTGCTGTGTATTTGTATAGAATGAAAAACTTCCAAATGAATTTTATGATTACTGCATGATCTTTTACCAATTTACTCCAACTTTATTCTTTGTTCATGGTTCAACAGAGAATGCTTAAAGTTTATTCAGTGCCATGTTCTTGTTCCTCACCATCCGATCTCTATGATTTTATGCGTTTTATTAAGGGATCATTTTTAAAGTTGATGTTGCATGTCTTTTTACACTTATGCATGTTCTGCATGTCTTTGAATTTGTACTGTAAAAGAATTGGTGGCAAATCTCCTTTGGCAAGAGAGCAAGCATCATATCAAAGCATGAACTTCTCATGCACGTTTAAATTGGTTATCTGCCAATGGAGACTTCTCCCTGTAATGCATGTGCACATAAGTCATTGCCACGGTTGGTTCACTTCTCCATATTTATGAACAAAGCATATCCAAAGGAACAATGCCTAATGTTAAGTGAATGGACTGCCCCCTGATTGTTCATACTTCATATGCTGAAATTCCACATATTCACAGAATTTCAGTGAATAATCACTAGGATTTTGGCGTCACTTGAACATGTAACCAGTATTCATTAAGTCCCAAAAATATTTTCACAAAAGATGGAAGTAAAAAAAAGGAAGGCTGGTCTTGGAGTTGTTGTACCATTATTAGATTCGAACATGATTAGAAGTACATTAACCTCCATTTTAAAGGGTTTAAGTATTTTACGCATTGTATTTGGAGAATACCAATGGATGCTTTGGCATGGAAAATCCAAAAGGATTTTCTTTGTTCCTTTTCAGGCGTCTACTCCCAATTCCCAAAGGACAACTTGGATTATCTTTGCTGCTTCAAATTTGTATGTGATTACAGTACTGTAGACAGTGTTATAATGCAGTGTTATAATGCAGAGCTATAGACTACTTCAGCTTTCTGATAATTTTTACAGAGTTGAGAGTCTTCATTTCCTACCAAACAACAGGTTGGGTATCCCCATAAGGCTTGCATGTGATCCTACAATGGCTACAACACTAGCAGCTGGCAAAGGTCCTTCCTTGCAGGGCCACAAACAAAGAGAAAAAAAAACCATTAAGGAATCACTAAAATATGCTTCATCCATTTTTGTATCTCCTTTTAGTTAAGATGGAAAAAATAGTTACAAAAAGTTTCATTGCTGGGAGTTTAACCCTGGTCTCCTGAGTGAATGCCAGATATCCTAGCCACTGGGCACAATAGAATATCAATATCGTGTCTATACGTATATTTAATATCCATAGAATAAATCTATGGAAAATAGATAACATCATCCATTGAAACTTGTAGTTTTCCGAATAATCATGAAACCAGAACTTATCTAAGTTTCTCCCTAATATGCACTTCTGAGGGGAAAATATGTAACTATTTAGAATAAGTTTAATATTATATTTTTGTAATAAATGTTTATTTGATACATTCAAATTTTAAAAAATAATTATATTAGTGACAAAAAAAGAGAATTAACATTTTATATATTATATGATTTTATTAATGAAATTATAATTTATCATATTTTAGTAATAATTTTCATTATATATACCCTTCTAATGATTTTAGCTTGATGATGATGTTGGTCATGGTCAAAGACATCAATACAATCGACGAGTTCCTTTATTTAACCTATGGAGATGAAGTTTTTTTTTACTAAGAATTGAGTTCGGCTCTAAATCCTTGGGTCTTGTTAGAGGTGGGGAATCTTGTCTTCCTCCGACATCGAACACCCCTAATCGCCAGTGTTTATGGTTGAAGAACCAACCAATAGCCCCGATGAGATGAAGTTGCAAAGAGAAATGGCGGCCGACTTTAATGCCGATCCCTGGGGAGTTGAGATGATGGCAGTTGAGAAGGTGGATCCTTCAAATGTCCGGGAACACCTCGGCGCTGAGACAATGACGGTAGTTCTGTCTCGAAGATAAATAATGGTCATCATCCTACCGTAAACGGCTCTCCTCGACCGACCAGCCCAGGACCTGTTTTTATTCAGCGCTTCCATGTATTAGGAGCCTGGCATCATACAATTTCGAATGCAGAAATACAAATCTCATCAACTGAGTTTTGATCCTGTGAGAGGAAAACAAAGAAATGTAAATAGAATGAAAAACAGTTGCTTGCACTATTTTAGACTAAGGATACCACAAGAGTTGAACAAAATGAATCAACGCATTGTTAAGTAAGCAGCAACTAAGAATTTACAAATAATTTAAAATGTACAATTTTGAAAAGAAAATTAGCAGTTATGTGAAAGCTTTTTACAAGGGTCCAAGGTGTATAAAGTAACTCTGTTAACCTCTAAATCACCTCCTACCATATAACATAAGAGTAGGATATGGAGGAAAAAGTAACATTAGACTATAAATGACAACAATCATCTAAAAGTTACATTCATCACTCGATGAGTTCTTATAAGCGCTTCGAAAATACAAGGTCAGTAGCTATATTTCAAGTAAATTAGGAAGAAAAGTGGTGCAGCGATGGAATTCTTCGTACCTATTATTTTTCCATTAGCAGATGCTCTAGTAATGTTCATCATAACACCTGCACATAAGGCATCCAAAACTGTAAAAATGATCAAACTCAGATGTTATCAGAAGCAATACGATCTTCGTTCTGATTTTGCTCAAGGCAATATAATCTTCCTCTTCTTATAACCTAAGCAAAGCTGACGGAGCCATTAACCATGAGGTAGGTCCCATTGCAAAAGATCTTCTAGATTCACTCATAGTTTCCATCTTCTGATCCATTCCTATCTTTAAGTCTTTATCTCAAGATTCTTGCACAAAACCCAATTCGATCTCACATTTACGGCACAGGTAAGTGTTTCCAATGAGTAAATTGCCTATATCTACATGGATAACATAATCACTAATCTTTTTGAATCTCAAGTATCACGAAATCTAAATATTTGGGGGGGAAAAGCAACATGGTTTGCCCCTAAGCTCTAGGGCTATATTTCCATCCCACCTGAAATAGCTCAATCACTTGTTAAACATGTCATCAATTCCAATACGATGCACTTTACAACGATAATAGATGGAGATAGTTTGGCAGTTAAGCACAAGAACGAAATTAATGTATTAGAATCATGACTTAAACAACATAAGCACAGGGAAGTATGCATACAATCAGCAAGAGAATCCCTACCTAATCATAAAAGACTTTTATGTTTGTCTCTACTGCTATAAAATCAAGTCATTGAATCAAAAACTCAAGGGACTTTATGACTAACTAAACTCTTGGGAACCTTCGAACAGCAGTCGTTGATAATATTTGATTTCCACTTCCCTACCATTATAAATATCTTTGTAGCAGAACCTGTAGTTTGAAACAAAATTTTTTGATTGCCTCAAATGCTTATATATGATCACTAGATTCTTTTCATATTTTGGGTATTTTCAGTCAACATAACTGTTCCTCCTCAATATGGCTCACATATAGGACTCGTAGAAATCTCAAAAGCTCAAGTTATGAAACATGGAGAAACAGTTACCGAAAGTTTAAGCTATGATCTCAGAGGGGTTCAAGTCTACCATGTTTTTTTTTAACAAAAACTACTGATGGCAGTATGAACTATCAGAAAAATACAATGGACTAATAAGACAAAAATTCCTACAAGCTTCCAATGTGAAGTTTTGATAGCTTAATACAAAAGCATAGATGGAGTCTAAATGATGTTCATATGAAGCAATGAAAATATATATATATAAACAAGAGAACTAGCTAAGCAGCAGAAAAGAATAGCAAACAGGAATCTGCAAAATTATATTTCACAAATAATTCATATACAATGCGTATATCATTGGAACTTTAGCTGTACAGTAAACAGACATTTACTATGATTACCTTTGATTAAGAAGAAAAATATATAAAGCACTCCATAGGGTTCTCAACTAAGGGTAGAAAGAAAAGGAAACAAACAATAAAATGCTGACACAGGAAGAAGACGATGCCTTATCCTGTGGTTAATTTTGAAGAGAAAAGAGTTTTTAATTAGAGGCCAAATTTCACTTAAAATCAAAAACGAGGGCGAGGCACTATATTGAAAGCTATCAGAAAAATGAAAACAAGGCGCTCTTATTCCTTGTTACCGAATTTCTTTCAATGATAGGACGTACATCATCAACATCAACCAGAGTCTCTAAGAAGGGAAGCAACGAAATTAGTGAAGAATCGGATGGATCATTGTAACCCCTAGACCCGGCCTATGCGTTTCGACTAAGTCTAGTGGATCACATTATGATTATTAAAGACATTTTCCGAAATCGTTATTCTATCAATATAAAATCATATTATAAATAACATGAAATTATAAACAAATTATACTATCAAAATCAAACTCGTAAATATAGTACCAATAAATAATAATTTAATTTAAAACATGTCTTCAAATTCAAAATCACAATAAACCGAGCAGTACTAGCAAAAGAGTCATCATTATAAAATCCGATATTTAAAATAAGGTCCATGTCACCAAAATAAAGTCAACTTGCAAGATAAAAACATTACAATCTGATTCACTTCAAGAGATATGTTGATCCTCCAAGTGCTCGAACCGAGGTATCTAACCAACAGTATCTGAAAGGGGGAAAACATTTTCAAAAGGTGAGCTAGGCTCAGTGTGTCCCAACATTTCCATAAAATGTCAATAGGTACAAATCATAGTCCAGTAATCTCACAAATTCGTAAAAGAGTTTAGCTTTTGAAAATCATAGTTTAAACCCTTTTCTGGTACACCATCAGTAGTTCTCAAAATTATTTTCCATATAGCTTACTTTATGCACATAGCAAAAAGAAAGCCGACTTAAGGATAGGCTCTGAAGCTTGTATCCTTAAGCCCAAGTCAATAAGTCCATATAGCTTACCCAAAGCACACAGCAAAGGAAAGCCGACCTAATGAAACATCTTGGGGCCCTCAAGAGTCACATTAGGCCCATTTAGCTTGATCAGAGCTATTCCATCGTAATTCAATTCCAAAAATTCAATTGCACCGTGACATAAATTCCATAAATCCAAAAACATGGTAATCATATACCATTTCAAAACAAAAATTAGATAGCAGTCATATTCCATAAATTGTCACATTAAATTGGTGCATCCATAAAACAATAACCAAATGAATTCGGTGTACCATATATTAAAACCAATAAAACAGTTCAGTAATAAGTAGGGAACACACCTCGACAATAGGTTCAAATAGCAAATCTATTGATTGCTGGTTTCACCACGCTCTGCTACCATTTTCGAACGCGTGAATAATGGCACACGTGGTTTAACTGATCTAGAAGAGCAGGGTCGAGTTGTCGAACGATCCGGAGAGTCTCTTGTACCTTCAAACAATAATAATCTATCAGTCCCAAATCCTATTTATTTGTTCAAAACCAGACTTCTTAAGTATATAAGCATTTTTCGGGTTTGACTATCAATTTGGGGTATTTTGAGTCTGAATTTGGCCAAACGAATTACGGAATCGGAATCATGACGTCGAAAAACATAAAGTATGACTTTTCGAAAATTCAGATTCTTGGTCAAAGTCAAAGTCAACTACTTTGACCATCGATTTGGAGTCCTTCGGGTTCGAATTTGACAAAACGGACAACGGAAACGGATTTGGCACATCGAAAACTATCAGGATAGGTATACTCGAAAAAGATTAACGGTCGTTTAATGCTCGGTCAAAGCCATTTTAAGTTTTGGTCAAAGAAAGTCAATGGTCAACGGTCAACGGTCCGATCGTGTCGGGTCAACGGTCGGGTCGGGTCAGACCGGTCAAACTGGTTCAAACCGGTCAAACCGGTTCAAACCGGTTTCCAGCAGCCACTCGCCCTGCGGCGGCGCGTGTGGCGCGTGAGGCGTCATCCGAGGCCCTAAAAATCCCGGAAAAATTTCTAAAAATTATTTTGAGCGATTTCGAGATACTTACAACGATCGGTTCAAATTTTTGAACGGCGGAGAGCTCGATTTCAAATCGGCAGAATCTTTGACTGCACCACCTCCTCACGCACCGCCGTCTACGGCGGACAAGGTTGACACCGGTGAACTCGGAACGGCACAAGGAACACGATGGTGCGGGAGGTGTCGTAAACGGAGCAACGATCAGCGGTGAATTTAAGATTTTCTCGGCGATAGAGCTAACAAAACCGTCGCTACTTTGACTGGAAATTCCCGACGTTTGGCCGCGTTTCGCTTCAATTAATTTGAAGGGTTTGTTCCTCGCTCGATGATGAACACAACGGTGGTTTCAAAACAACGATCGGAATTCGGACGGCGTTTGGATCGGACTTGAAAGTGGAGGTGTGAAAGGAAGAAAATTGAAGGAATATCATTTGTGATTTCTGATTGTAAATCAGAAATCACGCTTAAATCATCAAGCCTACCGACAGTTTTAGGGGAAATTCAAGGCTTGGTCCCTGAATTTCCTTTACTTCAAAAATGGCATACAAGTTTCCATAAATTTTAATTTAGTCACTTAATTTCACCCATTTTCACAATTTACCTCCAATTTCAATTAATATTATTTTGTAAATATTCGGGTTGTTACAATTCTCCCCCTCTACAAGAAATTTCGTCCTCGAAATTTACCTTATGAGAATAGTTGAGGAAACTGAGCCTCCATTGACTCCAATGTCTCCCAAGTAGCTTCTGAGGGGCCTCGATTACTCCATTGAACTTTGCCCATTGGAATTCGCCTATTCCGAAGAACTCATTCATCTCTCTCTAAAATCTGAATTGGCTCCTCTTCATATGACAAATCCGGTCTCAGCTCTACTTCTTCAACCTGAATAATGTGACCTGGATCTGGACGGTATCTCCTCAACATAGATACATGAAAGACATCATGAATACGACTTAGCTCAGAAGGCAACTCAAGCTGATATGCAACAGGTCCTACCCTCTTCAAGATACGAAATGGTCCAATAAATCTTGGACTCAATTTACCCTTACGCCCGAATCTCAATACTTTCTTCCAGGGTGAAACTTTCAAAAAGACCCGATCTCCCACTTCAAACTGTATATCCTTCCTTCTTTGATCTGCATAAGATTTCTGCCTATCAAATGCCTCTTTCAGACGGTCACGGATTAATCTGACTGTGTCTTCCGTCTCTCGCACTAACTCAGGTCCCAACGTTTTCCTATCACGCAACTCAGTCCAACATATCGGAGTGCGACATTTACGCCCATAGAGCGCTTCATAGGGTGCCATACGAATGCTGATCTGATAACTGTTATTGTAAGCAAATTCAACCAACGGCAAAAAGTTCTCCCAACTACCATGAAAATCGATTACGCAACCCCGCAACATATCCTCCAGAATCTGAATTACTCTCTCTGATTGACCATCAGTTTGTGGATGAAAGGATGTACTATAATCCAATCTTGTTCCCAAAGCCGTATGGAATGCCTTCCAAAATCTCGAAGTAAATCTCGGATCTCGATCAGAAATAATAAACAATGGAACACCATGCAATCCGACAATCTCTGAAATATACAATCTTACCAGCTTATCCAAAGTATAATTTATTCGCACAGGAATGAAGTGAGCTGACTTTGTAAGTCTGTCAACAATCACCCAAACTGAATCTTTTTTCGAAGGAGTCATAGGCAAGCCAGTAACAAAATCCATAGTAATACGCTCCCATTTCCATTCAGGAATCTTGATAGGCTGTAACAAACCTGATGGATGTTGATGTTCTGCCTTAACTTGCTGACAAGTCAAACACCTAGCCACAAAGTCAGATATGTCTTTCTTCATACCAATCCAATAATATCTCTCTCTCAAATTCCGGTACATCTTATCTCCTCCGGGGTGTATAGCATATGGACTACTATGAGCCTCAGTAAGGATAGTCTGCCTCAACTCAGCATCATCAGGCACACAATATCTACCTTTAAAGCATAAAACTTCATCCTGATCAATTGCGTAATCTGAGGTTGTCCCCTGCTCTACTTGCTCAAAGATGGAAAGCAATGAGCTATCAAGGGGCTGCTTAGCTTTGATCTCATCAACCAAGGTCGGCTTAACTTGCAATTCTACTAACAAACTTGCAATTCAGACCGGTCAAACCGGTTAAATCGGTTTCCAGCAGCCACTCGCCCTGCGACGGCGCGTGTGGCGCGTGAGGCGTCCTCCGAGGCCCTAAAAATCCCGAAAAAATTTCTAAAAATTATTTTGAGCGATTTCGAGATACTTACAACGATCGGTTCAAATTTTTGAACGGCGGAGAGCTCGATTTCAAAATGGCCGAATCTTTGACTGCACCACCTCCTCACGCGCCGCCGTCTACGGCGGACAAGGTTGACACCGGTGAACTCGGAACGGCACAAGGAACACGATGGTGCGGGAGGTGTCGTAAACGGAGCAACGATCAGCGGTGAATTTAAGATTTTCTCGGTGATAGAGCTAACAAAACCGTCGCTACTTTGACTGGAAATTCCCGACGTTTGGCCGCGTTTCGCTTCAATTAATTTGAAGGGTTTGTTTCTCGCTCGATGATGAACACAACGGTGGTTTCAAAACAACGATCGGAATTCGGACGGCGTTTGGATCGGACTTGAAAGTGGAGGTGTGAAAGGAAGAAAATTGAAGGAATAGCATTTGTGATTTCTGATTGTAAATCATAAATCACGCTTAAATCATCAAGCCTACCGACAGTTTTAGGGGAAATTTAAGGCTTGGTCCCTGAATTTCCTTTACTTCGAAAATGGCATACAAGTTTCCATAAATTTTAATTTAGTCACTTAATTTCACCCATTTTCACAATTTACCTCCAATTTCAATTAATATTATTTTGTAAATATTCGGGTTGTTACAATCATAAAACCAACTCTTAATAGGAATCCCGTTATTCACTTGCAACCTGAAAACCTGAAATCAGCAAAGAAGAATTCTTGAGCAATTAGAAGTATAAGCATAAGAAAATTGTTGTTCTTTCCCATTTTTCTTTTTCATTTCAAGATATTTCACCCTCTTACTATTTAATTTGATAGTAGAGAATAAATTTGATGCTGCTACTAGACAAAAAACCTTAGGTGAGTAAGTAAATACCTCTGGAGAATTATCAATTATAGCAACCTTTGCAAGATCAACACCTAAAAGTGTCAAGTCTTTTGTGAAAATTCCATCTGAAAAAATGCAAGATTCACGATAAACCCGCCAAGATATGAACTTTCGATCTGGATCCATTATGTCCAGTAATTGTTCAGCGTAAATGCTTTGGCTGGCAGTAAAGATGATAACTTCAAACATCTCTACAACTTTCTGCAAAAATGTCTGTAGGCGAGGCCTCTGCTGTACATATACAGTGTGCTCTTTCATATTGAAAAAGACTGTAAAGGTGAAGTCAGCATCATTGCAATGTTCTAGTGTAGAGTGAACAAGTCACAAGAGTTTCTGCGTATTTCAAAGAAATGGTAATCAAACACTATAGTAATATTTATTATTAGTTTGTTTAAAGCACCAAGTAAAACAGAAAAGAAGCTCAAATAATTCTACAGAAATTGTAAAAGGAGAAAGGAGCTCCCAGAACACAAATGCCATCTGAAATTATTCAATATGTGAATTCATACTGTCGGATAATATTTTAGCAAACAAAACTGGTCTGCATGCAATCAATTTATACCCCAGAAAGCATTTGGAAATTCGCTGGCAAACCTTCAATATTGACCTCACAGACATTAAAATTTGTACATACGCACGCACAACATTTTCCAGAGACTAGTGGTTTACCCTGCTCTGTTTATGGGACTTGACAGAATAAGTTCCCAAAAAGTTCCACCAGTTTTTCCTTAATCAGTTAAAGCCAATATCTTGTATAGTTCTCATAGTAAATTAAACTCCAAGTTATAGGCTCCATTTAAAGACTTGAATCAGTTTGTTTGATACACGCTTTAAAAGATCACAAGAATTAATTAGTTCATTTGAAGAAATGTTCAGGCAGCAGTGAAGGTGAATGAATGATGATGGATTGCTCTTGAAGACCAAAAAAAAAAAAAAACAAAGTAGAGAACACACGAAAAATGCAAATCTTACCATCCAAATCAAGCACAAGAGTTATGGGCTTCCTTTTCCAAGCCTCTGTTGGAGCATTAGCAGGCCGGAAGCTTGATACGACATCAGATAGATCCGAGTTGACATCTGATTCATGTATGCAGGATCGCATCTCTTCGATTGCTAGACATATACCAGTATTATATTGAGCCATCATGGATTTTAGGCTCAACCAATGGACTTTAGGCTCATCCCTCGACGAATCCAAAACCAATTTCCTACTTAACCCTTTCATAAGTGGATTAGTTAGGTTCTTTTTCGACTTCATATGCTATAAAGTGAGTACTTCATTTTTTATTAAATAAAATAAAATTATTAAAGAATCTTTAAATTAGGTGGTGACATATGTCATATGACACGTGTCACATCTTGATTAAATGATTAATTTTTAATTAAATTTAAATTATGACTAAATTGATAGAAAATATAAGAATTAAAGACTAAATGTATAGTTATATCAATTTTATTAACTGCCACAACGTCACTTCCATTAGATATTAACAAGAAGTGACTTGATTTCTATTACATAGTTAGGTGATTTAATTGATAAAATTCAAAGATCGATGATAAAAATAAAAGGGTTAAATAATTAAGTGGTTAATGGTATAGTTTACCCAAAGAACAAAACCGTAAAAGGCGAGAGGACTGATGTGAACCGTTGATATATACTAATCTCTCGAACAAACTACAAACCCTAACAATAATGAAACCCTAGAAATGCCATCCCTCTTACGGTCTCACCTCTTTATAAAGCTGCAGCAACTCAGTCCCTTGATATACAGGGCGGCCAATCCAAAACCCTAATTTCCCTTAGACCCTCTCTCTATCCGATCTATATCTCATTTTTTAAGAAGATCTGGAAGATGAGGATCAAGGAGTTCAAGGAAACCCAGATCCATTGAGGAATCTATGTAGACATGTTCCAAATTTTGCTAGTTTCAATCAAGTTTTGTTTGCTTCTTTTTTTATAACCCTTTTTTAACATTTAGGTATGATTTAGCTGGAAGAAGGGGAAGTGATGATAGTTATTGTCGCCCCAGTCTTACTTTGCATACATTAAATGTCTTCATATGCAAAGCTGGTGATTGACATTCTTATCTGATTCCATCTATTTATATCTTTTTATCATCCTCTATTTTTCAATTGAAATCTATTTTATGCGGATATGAAGATTGATCTTGACACCCAGTCTGAGTTTCTACATGCTGAGTTACTAGCGATCGACTATCTGATCCATTTATTTGTTCCGAATTCACTAATTTTTTATTTTTTCTTTAAGTTTAGGAGATGGAAATGATGATTGTTGTTTGACACCCAGTCCTACTTTCATCTCGATATGGAAACTGGTGATAAATTCAACTCTTTTATCTGATCCATCTTTACAAATCAAACTACTCTTTTTAATTGATATGAATTTGTGGTTCACTGGAGTCTGCAAAGAGGCGTGATGATATTTATCCATTATTTCTGCATTTGAATGATGAACACCAACATGCACTACCATCTGATCTCTTTGCGCGTGTTGTTTTCAACCTCTTTTTAGATTTTCAAAATTTGGGTCGGTTTTCAGATTGATTTTAATTGTTTTTTACTGTCATTTAGTGCAATCGGCGATGTAAATCATTATCAATCCTGATATATCTGTGATGATTATTCAAATAATCACCATCTTTCGACTGAGATTGCAAGTTTATTGTTTGAGTAAGTTGTTTTTTTAGTTGTTGCCCGTGGTATCTGATGTCCAGATTATCGTATATTGGTATCTGGGCGTTTCGTTTTAAGGGCAGATAAAGAATCATGATCAGGTCTTGCGACACTGTTAGCTTTTGTTTTCTCATAAGCTTTCTGTTACTAAATCCCTGCTCACAGTTGTAATGAACAACACTCGAAAACTAATTTTTTAGCTTCCCAGAAACGATTGATTCTATTTTACATCGATGAATGTAGATTTTGTTACAAATTTGCTTCCAAAGTGTGGCCAATTTCGTCAATTAGGCCACTCCATTCGAAGCAGAATATTCTCTTCTACGCATGTAGGTGAAACATTAGATAATTACGCACGTGTTTTGTTCAAAGATTTTTTATAATAGTTTTGTTTAGAATTTTCGTACTTTTTTAATAACATAAGATGATCGTATACTTCTCAGAAAATATTCACTTTCTAAATCAAAACAAAGCTCATGTTTACCAAAAAAAAAAGTTCTACTGTTGTATATGGAAAGTTTTAGAATACCTTATAAAACATACTTTACATTTGGGAGTTCTGCAATAACATGAACTAACGCAAAAGGGGGAAATAATAAGAAAAGAAGCATTAACTTATAAAACAGATTAGAAATTGAATGACAGTGAAGTTTAAGCAAGATAAACCAATGTCAGAAACAAATAAAATGTAGAGAACGTTGGCGTTCCTTTTGATTCGAATAAGTCGGATGTAAATAGCCAGAGTGTTAATGATAGTATCCTAAAAAAATTGAAGAAAAAGAAGAAGAAAACCCTTGGAAAGTAATGAAGGAGAATCAAAGATTAAAACAATGAAGAAGCAGATTCTACTGCCAGTAATTTGAATTGGGCGGGATTTTCCACTTTAAAATTGACACCGCCCTTTCGAATCCATTTTTTTTTTAAAAAATCCTCTCAGATAAAGAATGAATTAAGGTATTTTGACCATTCCTAATTAATTTTATATATTAACAGAATTATTATTATAGATTCTGTGAGCCAACTTAAAATAAAAATCAGATAATTATATTAACCATAAAATAAATATAAAAAACCAATAATGAAATAGTTAAACGAATCATATAATAAATATACCAAAAAATAAATAACTAAATACACCATATAATACTATACATAAATAATAACTAAATAAAAAATATAATAAATGATATATCAATCGCGGGCGTTGCTTGGACCTTTACTGTACTTGCCATGGGGTAACCCTCTAACTAACATCATGAAATTGGAACCCATTGTTACTAAACTAGCAAGAAATTTTATTTTTTTTTTCACAGATTTGCCTGCAAAGAAATCGAGCTCGAACTCAGGAATGCTCGTTTGGTAAGAAGGGAAAGAAATTCATTCAAGGAAATTGCAGTTATTATATGGTTTGTTTAATGTGAGCAATGTGTTAAATTTGCAGAGAACAATGGAGGCATTTTTAATCATACTTACAGTAACACAACTTGTCTACATAGCAGCAATTCATGGCGGTGCATAAATGATTGATGCGTCTTCTTCTTTCATCACTAAGAAAAATGATTCTTGAAACGTACAAAGAGGCCGGAGATCGGCTGCTTCTGCTTGTGTTGTTATTGGTTCCATTCATTTGGGTTTTTATTTCAATAGACAATAAAGACATTGTAGTTTAACGTGTCATGTTTGATTTAATTTTTTTTATTAATTTGAGATAAATATAAGTAGTATTTATTTAAAGACTCTCAACTATTTGACATTGAACATACACTCTTAATATACTATTTGTATATTAAAATAGGTCAAATGATATTAAAATGAATAAAGTTAAAGAAATTATAATTTACACTATGTTTATATCAATTTTTTTTCTTTCTCATAAATCTTTGTAGCATATTTTAAAGAATTACTTCACTCCATCAAATGCAAAACAACTAAAGAGTGCTTGCTTCGATACACGACACTGAAAATATTATATTATATTATTTAATTTATTTAATAACAATATAAGATTTTGGTATTTGGTTAAAAAATATAAGTTTATGTGAAAATAAATTTCACCAAAATCTTTTTGTCATATATTTGTTAAATTATTTAATAAGCTAAAAATTTTAATATTAAAAAGACTTTGCATCAACATTTATATAACTATTAACCAAAAAAATTATAGAACTATTTTTGTTACACTACCTGAATTTTACAAATATATATATATATATTTAAAATATTTTCAATATAATTAAAATATTAAGTAATATTTAAAAATAAATTTATATAAACAATTTTACACGTGTGTAAAATTTGTCCAATTTATATGAACAGCTTGACCGACCAGCCATATTATCAAAATACCAAACTTTGTTTCTAAATTAATTCTCATCAACGCCATTGATGTTATATTTATTATTAATAAATGGATGCGCATGTGAATTATCATATGATTAATAAATAAATGGATACCTCAAAAACTAACTGTTCTCCTAGCAAGGTCTCCTGTTCATTTTTCTTTAGGGGGAAAAGCATTGTGCCTTGGAATAGATACACATCTAGAAAACAAATCCCCACAAATTGATGTTCAGACTAAAATGGCACAAGACTGCTTGCTACACAGTTGACCACAAAATACAGACTGCCCCCAAAAGTAATCCAACCAGGATTCGAGTACTTGTATCGGATATGAGTATGTTTAATAGTTCTTATATTTAAAGAGTTCGTAGAGAGTTGTATTTCTAATCGCATGTCAGCTGACATGCACACTTCATAAGGAGTTAGAGCAATAAACTCAAAAGTGCATCATAGTAGCTAGAACACAATTCACAAGAGAGACAATTGAACAGGCTGCCATATGGTTTTTTTAATCATTCATCAAGCTAATCTAGATCAACCAGGAACCTTTTGTGATTAGTTGTAAGCTTTAAGCAATGGTTCAGTAAAGAAAAAAAAGGAAAAAAACAAGACAATGAGGTTCAAAGCAAAATCATTGCAAATTGGAAAAGAATACCAGATAACTGGAAAGGAAAAAAAAATCAAATGACAAGCAAAATGTTTGGGATCTAAAGTTCTAGTTTCATAGTCCTAGCATCCCCATACACCCACAAAAGCACAAAGGATATGAGCTACTCAGTATATCTAAAACACCCAGTTCTGCAAACAATAAAGTATAATATATCTTAACTTGGCGGATGACTCGAAACTTCAATTATCTCCCAGAACCAGTAAAAACTTCAAACAACCCACAGCAACCTAAGCATGAGGTTCTTTGCACCGGTGGAGGAGTAGAAGCAACAAGAGGCTGTGAATCAAAGCAGAAAATAAATAGGAAAAAACAGTTTTCAGTTAAATGAAATAAGGAATATCCAAACGCACGATTGTATAAAAGAATAGGGGCAAGATATACCTGCTTTTCAGAATGCTCATGGGGATCTAATGTTTGGTTTGTTCCTGCAACATCACTAGTTTCAGCAGTAGGAATATCTGAGGATGGGAAATTTTTTCCTTCAGCTCCTTCCAATTCAGCCCCAGAAATCCCATTTGATGAGGGCAACAAATTCTCTTCACTTGCCTTCAACCCTGATTCAACTGAATCAGGTAGTGTATTCTTTGCGGAAATGTCCATTTTCTCTGGCATAGATAATGCAGTTTTTACCGAATTGTCAACAGCAACAGTCTTCCCTGCAGAATAACTTCTACCATTCTCAAATGTTACATTTTCAGAAACCTTAGGTCCTTCGGACAAAACAGTAGACGACTTATCCTGGGTATCATAAGAGGCTTCTTCCTTTGATTTCATCTTAAAGGTTTGAGATTCATCATCCGAACTACTGCGGCAACTCTTCCCACTGCTGCTGCTGCTGCTGCTGCTAGAGCTCTTATCATGCTCAACACGCTGAATAGAAACATGGGTAATCTCAAGATCATTCTTTGGCTCCAACCCTTTTTCAAATTTAAAATCAACGCCATCCGATCCCAATTTCTCAGTGCTTTCTGCATCTTTAGTGGCCTTTTCCACAGGCTTCACCTCAGTTACATGTGATTTTGATTTTTTCCCTTCATCTTCACTAAGAACGAATGTATACTGTTGAGTGCGGTCATCCTGTGATACATGGGAACTAGCATCACTGTCCCTTTCATCTTGGCTTTTCGGATCATCATTTCCTAGCACCATTTGATAAACATCATAATAGCTCCAATCACCATTCAAACAACAAAATTTTCAATTCACTATAGAAACAACCAAAATAAACACTGTGCCAAACTGATGAACAAATCTTTAAATTTATAAAGCAAAATGATTGTTCAACCAATTTTGGATGGAACCAAGACCAATACTAAAAAGACATTAGACAAGTTCTTTCATGAACACAGATTCTGACCAAAATCAAGTAAAATACAGAATGGGCTAAAACTGGCCACAAGACTCTGAAACAAATATATCGAAACACTCCTAAAAAAGCACAAAATGAACAGTAAGTAATTAAAGGACAATAATAACCCAAATTGAAAAGCAACCAAATCAATTAATTAAGGGAAAAACTAGAAAATCAATATTATCCATTAAGCACAGAAAGCTGATTTCTTTTAACCATAAATTTCCAACAAATTAAACAAAGAACTGAATAGCAAATGCAGAAACAGAACCAATCAAGATTCAATCAAAAGAAGTTAAAAACAAAAAAGACCCATCATCCCAAATCCATCAAAAATCAAAACCCAAACCAATATTTCCAAAGAAAAAAAAGGCAAATCAAAGTACCTCGTGGGTTGTTGGTAGATGATGAACCGATGGTGTTGGATGCTTGTTCCTTCCTCCTCTTCTTGGCAGCTTTTCTCTTCTTAGGTGGCATGATTGATTCCCTTTTCCCCTCCTTTGTACTACAATTTTCTCTCTATTTTCCCCCTCACAAATCGTGTGGGGTGTCCCTTGGCAAAGGAAAACCTAGCTGTATTGGCCAAAAAACAAGAAAAGACAAATAGTAGCGGAAATGGTAATATTTAGTAACAGTACGTACGCTGAGAAAAATTAGTAGGAAAAAGCCAAAGAAATCAGAATCCGCTTCAAAAAAACGCTCCTTTTTATTTGCCTTAATCCGTTTGAAATTCACTTTTGGGAGGAAAGTTCTCATCTTTAGGTACTCGGTATTTAGCTAATATACGTGGACCTTTTGTTTCTGTGGCAAGTGTCATTTTTCTATTGTCTCATTATTTAGTTTTCCATTAATAGCCACATACTTTTTTTAATAGAATATTTTAGTTTATAAAATAAAAATTATATATTATTAACTACAAAATATTTTTTAAGATATTTTATTTTAGTTATATTTAGAGATTTTTATAATTAGTATTGAAGATGTTCATATTAATTAATTATTAAAATACTAAAAATATTGACTATATCTAGAGATTATTGATATTGCATACCTAAATTATTTTATCCAATGTTTGGATTGAAAAAATATATATAAAGGAAATGAAATTAAAGTTAAGGAAAATTAGATTGATTTTCTTGTTTGGATATTTTTTATTTAAGGAAAGTAAATTATTTTTAAGATGTGGAACATGATAATTGGTTTATTAATTCATTTGATACATTGGTGATGGATTTTTTTAAAATTTTTAAGTGATCTTATTAATTAATGACACATGAAAATGGATTAAAGATTAATTATATGAATGAAAAGTTCTATAATTAATGTATAATATGTATGCACTAAATTTATAAAAAAAAATAAGATATCCAAAAAAAAATCAATAATAGGTAGACAGACATCTTAATCTTTCGTTTAAATATAGATAGTAATTTAATATCTTTTATAATTCAATTACTTATTTTTAAAATATGATTTTTTAATATAGTGATTATAATTTTATTTCGAAATCCAACATAAAATTTTATTCTCACCTTGATTTTAAATATAAATATAATATAAAGCTAATACAAAAAGGTAGTTTTTATAAGAACAAAAAACATAGATTTTTATTTTCTTTCATGATTAGAAAACAATTTTGGTCAAAAAGGAGAGGAGTGGACTCCATTGGAGGGATCTCAATTTGAATTTCAAGTTTTTAAAGTCGTTTGATTTGAAAATTAAAAGGGTGAACGAGAAAAATATATAAAAATAATAATATATTTAATTTAAATTTTGTCAACTAAATTTATGGTATAATGATATAGTGACTTCCATTGAAACGTAATTATGGTAAACTAAAGCTGAAACCAAAATAAATTGTAGAGACCAAAATAAATTATATTTTTTAATAGTTAAAATATAGTTTTATTATTGTTTTAACTTACAATTTTATAAATTAAAAAATAATTTGAGATAATTACAATATATTATTTATTCATAACTTTCTTAACCAATTGACAATTATATACATATCACAAATACAACTATTTGAATCTAAAACCTCAAAAAAATATTATTCTCTTTAGTCAATGAATTCAATTGATGTATTAAAAAAATAAACTAAACTAGCAAGTTTACAACTTGAGGAGAGGTAGAGATGAACCTAGAGAGGGACGGGTGGGGAAGGTAGGCCCTTAAAAATTTTAAATTCCTATATATTTTAAATATGTTATTTGTATTTTTTGTTGGAAATCTGCCCTCCATAGAATTTTATAAATTCGTTAATCCTTTAAAATTTTATAAGTTCATCCCTTTAACATGATATCCTGCATTTATTCATGAGGAGGGGCATGATAAAAATAATATATAAAAAAATAATTTATTTAATTTAAATTTTGTCAACTAAATTTATGGTATAATGACACAATGACTTCCATTGAAATGTAATTATGATAAACTAAAGGTGAAACCAAAATTAATTGTAGAGACCAAAAGAAAATTATATTTTTTAATAGTTAAAATATAGTTTTATTATTGTTTTAACTTACAATTTTATAAATTAAAAAATTAAATTTTTTAAATAGTTTGAGATAATTATAATATAGTATTTATTCATAATTTTCTTAACCAATTGACAATGCATATACATATTGCAATCACAACTACTCAAATTTAAAACCTCAAAAAATATTATTATCTTTAGTCACTAAATTCAATTTATGGATAAAAAATAAACTAAACTAGCGAGATTACAACTTGAGGAGAGGTAGACATGGACCTACAGAGGGACGGGTGGAGAAGATCGCCCATTAAAAATTTCAAATTCCTATATATTTTAAATATTTTTTTGTTGTAAATCTGTTTCACCCTCCTTAAAATTTTACAAATTCGTCAATCCTTTAAATTTTATAAGTTCGCACCCTTTAACATAATATCCTGCATTCGTACATGAGGAGAGGCATGACCCATGTCAAGTGCATTCAACGTGCATATAAAAAAGTAATTTTATTTATGAAATGTAAAAACTAAACATATACAAATTTCTATTTTTCTAGCTTATTTAAGATTATATTGTAAGTGAACTTTTTCTAGAAAATAATATTATATAGGAATTAGTAAAATATATATTAGAGTCGTCATCGTTAATGATTTTTTAATTAATTAATTTTTTAAATAAAAAATACTAAAATTAACGCAAACAACTTTGACAACTTTTTTTTTAATTATTACCCTCAAAGTCATCGTTTTAAAAAAAAAATTATAATCCTCAAGTCGTCGTCTTTTATGGATGATTATCAAAATAAAATTATTTTGTGCTGAAATACGAATCATTAAAATTTAGTAGTTGATCTTTGATGATAACTTATTACATTTTATTGTTTAAGTTATGATATTTTTTTTAATTAATTTAAGATGACTATAATGCAACATTTGTTTTAAATCACAATCATTTGACAATAAAAATTCAAAACTTATGCAGTATTTAGTATTTAAATGTGAGAGTTTTAGACATAACAACTAGTTTAATTATGATATTTAAATTGTAAAATATCCACACCAACCAAATAAATTTGTTATTTGGTGCCGCATGCGCATCACTCACATGTCAACATGTAACATTTTTACTTTTAAAAATGTAAAACAATTTGGTTAAAAGAGTCACTATTTACCGAGTTAATGTTGAAACAAATGTTGGTTGAAAAAGAAGAGGTGAATGCATGGGATTGCAAGGGAAAGATGATTGGAAGAATGGTTGTTTTCGAGAGTAATAAATGGGTTGAGAATAAATTGAATGTTCATTTTTGTGGCTATGTTGGTTCCACGTTATGCCACCTACATCCTAATTTTGTCAATAAAAATACACAAAATTTCGTTCTAACTTAATTAGGAAATCTGAATATTTAGGACTAAGAACTTTTTCAATGCACCGTTCAATCAAGTCGGTGTCTTTCCGGGTGTTTAGTTGAAGGATTGTGGGATTCCCATGAGATGGAAATCTCAAATTCTCATATTTGGTTGGCTGAGAATCTCATTCCCGGTAATGTTTTATTACCAATAGTAGATTTTTTGGGGTATATTACCGGGAATGTCATTACCTCCCTTCCATTAGGTATTGTAATATTACCGGCGTTTTGGACTAAAATGTCCTTAAATTTTTATTTTTTTTCAAAAATATCATTATTCTGTCATTGAATAATAAAAATTCTACGAATGTTAAATTACAAATTTATCCTTAAATTATTTTAGATTTACAAAAAAAAATCTATAATTAAAATTTTATATAAAGTTTAGAGGTTAAAATTTTTTTTACCCTTTCATTAAACCTTTTTTATATTTTTAATTTTGTAAAAAAATTATATAAATATTATGAATTTATTTTTTAAAGAAAATATATAAATATTTTACAATTTGTAATATTATACAAATATATAATAAGGACAATTTGGTCAAATATACATTTCAATAATCTTTTATTTCTTTAACCAAACACGATAGTCTTATATTCCTGCTAAACCAACCAAACACAAAATACAACATTTCCAGTAATCCTATTCCCTGATAATCTTACATTCCCACTGGTAATCTTACATTCCGTGAACCAAACGCACCCTTAGTTCATAGGAATATCGGTTCATGGTGTGACTCTAGTCTATTCAAGTAAAATATTAATTCGGAGAAGAGATTGAACCAATCTTCATCGATCAACTTTTCAAGATTTTAAATTTAATAATCTAATTGATAAAAATGATTATTTAACAATAAAAATATAATCGATCCCATAATTTAATAACTGTAACGGTAATTTATCCTAAAATTAAATAACCTTTAAACTATTTATCATTTTCTCACACAATCAATTGATCCCTCAAATATTCATTTTTGTTGAATTAAGGCCTTAATATGGGTTAGTTCAGAGCCAATCCAAAATGAAGCCCATTAGTAAATTCATCAACCGATCCAACGTCCAAAAACCGAAAGAACATAATTTACAACAGCCGAGTCTAGAGTTCGGTGGAAAACTCAAAGGCATTTGTCTCTCCAACAGAGCCAGCTGCTAGATCTGAGTTTCTTGTCACAGGCAATCTATCCTTTTTATGCTTCATCTGAGAAGGAACTGAGCTTGTCAGTAGGTGATTTTGTTGTCGTGCGAAAGGTATTCTATTTTTCTTGGGCTATATCTAAGTTGTGCATATAGGTTTTATCTAGCTCAATAGACTGGTGTGTTCTAGTCTGTAGTCGTATAGATAAGTCTAAGCTGATGTTTTCATTCTTACAAACGGAAGAATAATGTCGGATACATTTTCATTTAAGGTGCATAGTTTGCAACTAATCCGCTTTATACATGAAATATTACAGAAGAGATGCCTTACTGGATTTTCTAGGTCCTGTCATTTTCAACTAGTGTAAACATTTGATTTAATGCATACAGAAATACATCTACTACTACTAATAAAACTGTCTACACCTTCGCATTCGATTTTTTTTCTTTCTTTGTCGGGGCTGGATTTCTTATTTGTTCAGATTCTTAAAACACTATACAGGTAAGTTCAACTGGATGGTCAGAAGGAGAGGGTGGTTTCCATCAGCTTATGTTGAGAAGCGTCAGAGACTTCCGTCGTGTAATCTGGCTGGTGATGCTTATTGAGTTACAATCATGTTTTGAGCATTTATCCCTCTGAAAAAAGGAAGGAAAAAAAGGTACACCTTTCTTTTTCTTTGCACAATTCATTTTATAATGGGTTCTTTTGCAATGTTCATTCTTTTGCCTTCTGTGTATATTTCGATACGGAAAAAGGTTACAGTGCATTGGTATTTATATGCTTCGGCGATCACTTCAAGCATATCGTCCATGTTTGCATTGATGAAGATTGCCGACTTGGACAAAATGCACGGTTATTTGACTGCATCATGGAGACGAGCAGATGAACGGAACCGATTCTAGATTTTCATTCTGCAAGTCTGTGCTATGCATGGAAATGAAACTCGGCGAGTCTAAAAGGTCGTGGATTGAGGGGGTGTTTTTTTTTTAATGATTAAAGCAAATAGTGTCTTTTTACTTGTTTTGAGCTTTATCTTTTTCCACTTTGAAGATGATTGATTGACAAAATGGTTGAAAAACACTGGACTAGACAATCACCTCCGAAGGCCAGTTCATATATGTTCCTATGTTCCGGTTATGTCGGTTCTCAAACAAGAACTATGTCCACCGTTGTTTTTTTTAATGTTGCTTTTTGTCTTTGTTTGCTTTGCAATATAGATTCAATGTTCAAACAGCGAAAGCAAAACAAAACCAAAATGTGAAAGAATCTTTACTTTACAATGTTTTGGATTATACTTCTGCAATTTGTCATTTGTATCGAGTAGAAATTGGAATATTTTGATTTTAATGACTTTTCCCTATTCAATTTACTTTGGAACTTCTTTATATGCTAAGCAAATTAACCTAAAAATAGGAATGCAACCCTTTTTGCATTAAAAGCAATGCCATCTTATTTTTTAACATGTATATGATTCATTCGTCGATTAATTCGTATTACATACTGTACAGACCCAATCATCTTAATCAATTTTTTTATTTACAACATAATGATTCGAATTATTGATCTTAAAATATCAGACTTATTTGGAGCACTTGTTTGTACTTGTACCAATAGCATGTTCTAGTAACTTTGAAAAATGTGAGTTCAATAATACAGTTCAATTCTTCTAAGGTTGATAATTGAGAAAAACGTGTTTAATTACACACAAATATTTTTTTTATTAATGATTCTCTTAAATCGTGTATAATTATTTTTTATCAATCAAAAATATTTAATAAACGATTATAGTCTAAATACGTTTTAATAATTATACTTTCATACAATTGTTTTATATTTTGCAAATACACTCTTAATATACTTTTTCTAACTTCAAAGTAAATACACCCGTAATAATTTTAAAAATAAATATTTTTTTCTAATTTTTTCTAATAATAATTAAATAAATTATAAAAAAACTGGGCGTAAGTATCAACATGTTTTTTTTATTAATCTTATTATAAGATGATATATGTTCAAGAAACTCTCAATTATTTGATAATGAACGTTCAAATATCCTTGCAGATGAAGTATTCGAACTCATAGCATCTAGAAATAATAATCATTCCCACAAATAACATATTTGAACTTAAAAGTTCTAAAAAAACAATCATTTATATAACAACCGAAATTGTTATATTCGTACGTTAACATTTCTCCTGCTAAAATATATTGCATGTTTTTATTAATGCGTAGAGGAGAGAACCAACCTGCAAAGTGCCGAGAATAAGCACAACCTGCAAAGTGCCGAGAATAAGCAATCAGTGTTTGACATTTATACAATGAAAGAAAAACTTGTATTTGTGTCCATATGTTTCATGCTATACCATTGTTACTTTTTTTAAACATATTTTATATCATATTTGATTTTCTTCCTATATTTTTATAATCTGATAATTTTAAATGCTTTTAAAATATATTATATAATCATTTTAATTTTAATTAACATTAAATCTCATATTTGATTTTAAATAAATTTACCTATATATTATAAAAAATAATAATTTTTCCCATATGTTATAAGATATTTTACCATATCCTATTAAAAAAAATCCATCACTTGGTTAAAAATTATCTCCCATATCAGTATTTTCGTTAAATATTAATGGCAACTTATCATTTAAATAACTAAATGACTCATTTGACAAAATTTATAGATTAGTAGTCAAATTAGAATCATTCATATAATTAAGTGACTGTTTAAGTAGTTTACCCAAAATTATATTAAACACAGAAAAATTTCAATATTTATACTCCCACCCATTCTAATTTCTAAACTTCTCTATTTCGCTTTCATCGGGATTCGTGCAAATTTTAAAGCTGTTCTATTTCTTACTCTCTGTACTCCTGTTTTAAGCGTTTATATACCCAAAACTCGAGTATTGTATTTCCCTTAAACCCATTTCCCCCCCAAGTTTAAAGCTATTGGCTTTGCCTTTCCTGTTAAACAAACTTTAGGGTGTAAGATGTGCTCGGCTACGAGGTCTCTAGCAGCCCATTGTGGCAATGGTGTTTTGCTCATTCCACTACATTTCCCTGCGAGCTTGTTTTTGCCACAAAGGTTTCTCCTTTTCCATCTTTTCATTCTTTTTCTTAGCTGTGTAGGTGAAGATTAGTTTATTTTCGTTGTTTTTCTTGTCATTTTTGTCTATGCTATGTTTTTTTTTCTCATCTGCTGAAAGTTCGGGTTTTTAGCTTGGGATTCTATTATATTTTTGCTTCGATGGCTACAGTGTTGAGAAAAATATGTATATATATTATGCTGAATAGTATGTTACTGCCCCTTTGTAGCTGCATCAGAAGGATGGGCTAACCAATGTGACAATTAGAACAATCGGTTTAAAATGTGTGACTGTTTGTTCTACATTTGTTGTCGAATTCTAAAGTTTAGTTGGGTTCCCTTGTCTGTATGAAGAAAATTCAGTCTCAGGGGAAACATGTTCTTAATGTGGTTCATGTTCAATTTGGTTTATAGACAGAGGGAAAATGAAAATTTGAATGTAAATAATTATTTTAACTTGTGGTGCTAAGGTCTGTCATGAAATGGATTAGAACAGTTTTAAGGGTTTTAGTGTTGGGTCGGTATTGCAGAAAGATGGTCTGATCGAAATGCACACGTATAAGTATGGAATACGGATGTGTCTATTGTGGGAAACCATGTATGTAGAATGTGTCCCTAATGATTCTCTGATCAAAATGCGCACATAGAAGTATGGAATGCAGATGTGTGTATTGTGGTACGTCGGATGCGTCCCTAATGATTCTCTGGTAAAGAAAGGGAGATTTTTGTTGTATGTATGCGAGAGTTCATGAAACTAATTGGTGGAAAAGATAAAAATAGATCGGAGGTGGGTTGTGCAAAGAATGCAGCCCCTCACTAATATTACTCGTAATGACTGTACTTAAAGTTTTTGCATCACAATTTGCATTCTCTTTTACCGGACCGAAACGTTTGCTCCGCCACTAGAGGTTCTTCAATCATGCCGAGTTCTTTCTTGAATCTCCTTGACTACCTTTGACTATTAACTGGTGAACCAAGTGGTTGAGCCGATTGGATGTCGGTGTGGAATGTAAGTGATTCTATAGAAGGGTACGGGATGGTGTTAGTTTCAAGCATTTCTACTTGATGGAATTTACGAGTATGCTTTCTGAAAGGGAGAATCTTGAATAAGATTGTGAATGGATGAAGTACTTTATGGCTTTAAAGTTATCCCTTTTCACTTTAGCTTTGTAAAACTTTAAAATTATAAATACTTCAGATAACATATTGTAATGAACCTTGTGATAGTGACTAGGAAAATCTTCTAGGATCATGAAGTTAGTTCGGTGTTACGTTTGAATGTTTGTCATAGATATAAAAGAGCGTGATCCTCGTAGGCTTTGCAAACTGCGTTTACTGAATGCTGGCTTCGTCTGTTAATTCTAAAATTTACATGACTTCGTTGTTATCTTCGGATGGGCCCGATAATACATCTTTTCCATTTTCTTGTGTCATCTTCCTTTTTACTGTCAAAATGCGACCATCTTGAACGAAGTTGCATAAGTTTGCTTATGTTTGTGTTTGGTTTACGATGTTAGGTCCGGAGACGGCGGAACCGATGCCTGCTAGCAGGGTTATGTTACCGGTCCCGCATAAGTTGCAGAAGACTTACCTATGTAACGTATTGTTGGAAATCATGGATTGACATTACTTCCGAGTTTAGAATAGGGAATGAAGCCATTGGTCCTTTTAGCATTGGATAAAATTTATTGTAAATTATTTTTATCTAGTTTTGAAATTATTTGGATTATGGAACTATGCTGCTGCTATCATTCGTTCACTTCTGACTTTAATGTCATTCAAAATGTTAGACTTTTGTGCTCTTGGGTGTTGTATTTTCTCCATTATTGGTACAATATTAAAATTTATCAAATAGATTAAATAAGCAAATGATGTAAGTAAATATAATTAATTGATTTTTTTGATAAAATAGTTAATTGATTATTTGTGTTAAACTAATAAGAAGTTATATTATGAGGATTGTTTTATATGTAAAAGAATAATTTTTAGGGTAAATTACACGTTTAGTATATAAACTATAAATTTTTATCTGTTTAGTTTTTGTTTTGTTTTATTACCTTATCGTTAAAAACGTGGCATCTTTTTTATTGATAAATTGTATCATTTATCACTCAATTATCTTTTCACTCTTATTTTGGTCACTAAAGTCTAAATTTTTAATTTAATTACTTAACTTTCAAATTACTCCTAATTTAATCACTCTAACTTTCAAATTTATTTTTTATTTTTAATTATATATTAATAAAATAATAATAAAAAATTTCATGTCACAAAAATTATTAATAAAATAAATTAGAGTGATTAAAATAGAAGCAGTTTGAAAGTTCAGTAGTTAAATTGTTTTTTTTTAATTTTAGTACCAAAATAGGAGTGAAAAGATAGTTGAGTGATGAATTATGTAATTTATCCATAAAAATGCAATGACGTTAATTTTTTAACAGCAGAGTACTGAAATGAAATAAAAATTAAACATGATGTATAATTTTGAAAAAAATGAAAATTTAGATATTAATATGAATTAAAAATGATAGTTTAAGTACTAAACATATAATTTATCCTAATTTTTATTAACGGGTAATCTAAATATAGAATTTATAGTTTATGATGTTATGGGGAGTAAGTAACTAATTTATTATTATTTTTTGAACACTATGAGGTGATTATAAAATAATATATGTTTAAAATCTTTTTTAATTATTGATAACACACATACACTCTGCAGACATAACTATATATGACAATTGGCAACGAGTCGGGCTGAGTTAGGATTTTAACTAATCTGAATCAACCCGAAAATATATATCATCTATTTGAACTCGATTCTATTCGAAAAGTATACACCCTCAACTCGAATTCAACCCAACCCCAGTTTTTTTAGTATAAACTCGACCCATTCTAATTAAACCCAACATAAATTAAGGATATAATTAAAAAAATTATAGGGAGGGGTACTGTAACAATTATCCATAAATTTATATGAAAAATTACTCTATTATCCCTATATCGGATCGAAGATTTTTCACCCTCCATCAAAATCAGTACCGATCTAATCCTATATAAAATCCGACTCGAAGTTGACCGAAACCTAACCTAAACCCAAAATTTTTAAGAATAAAATTCGACCATATCAAGTTGAATTAGATCGAAACTTGCTAGTAACAGGTAAAATTGTCATCTATATATACAATTATTCAAACTTAATACAATAACAAATAATTCTATTGACCTATTAGGTCACTTGATAGATTTTTCTACTGCACATTTTTTAAAATACTATTTTAAAATGATAAGATTATGCACTCACAAACATCCAACAATGCAAGTAGCCGCCATTGTAGGCGTTGTTTCACACTACATGACTTCATTTGTATCAATTCGATAGTCAAAGATAAGATAATGAAGGACGAATTCAAATTACTTAATGACTTTATTGTCAAACAAATATGATAGACAATTAACAAGTGAATAGAACCACAACGATTTTAGGTCACGAATATCATGTATGGTCGCGTGACATTAAGTACAATAACAATCAGAATATTTAAAAAAAGATCCTCTCCCAATCCTCTCTCTCTTTGATATTTTTCTCGAATGATCCCTTCATCACCATAAACTATTATCTTTTCGTTAAACATCAATATTAATAATCAAAATTAAATATCTACTCAAAAACAAACAATCAATAATTAGAAATAACTGATTTATAAATTCAATTAACCCAGATCATGTATGCAATTAGGAAAACCTAATATCATGATAATTTTATAATTTTGCTATTTGATCAAATTACATGGGAACTAAGCCCTTATTATTGACTTACTTTCTCGTCCCTTTTATAACAATTATAACCTGTAATTTTTTTTCCAGTTAATTTTCAATTCTCAAGTCATCAAGGTATGATTTTCCCTCGAGCTTACGTTTAAACAGCCCCTTTAAGTAGTGGGATACGACCAATGTTTTGAATTGAGGTGGAGTTTGAGAAGTGACGAGGCTTGGAGCTGGCCCCATTTGTGCTTCCAGTCTGGGGCAGTGAAATGTGGCGATGGATAGCCTTTCATTCTCTGAGTTCACCACTGCTCGATGCTCGATGCTTGGGTATGTTCCATTCGTTATTATCTGCAAATATCAAAGTAGAAGATGTAAGGTTATTCAAAATGAAAATGACATAATGACAAAATTAACCCTTAATGTTTATATTAGTAACATGTGTTGACCATTAATCAAGTAACAATTTCTACATAATAGAGACTATATTTGACCATATATACAAATGTTAGGAGCTAATTTTATTATTATGCAAATGAACATCGATATCTTCAGTTTTGAGTTTTTTGAATAGAGGAAATAAAAATTATGAAGAATTTTATCTCATTTACAACCTGACCCAACTTAAAATAGTTTGACTTGAATGTGACTACCAAATAAGGTTTCTAAATACGCGGATTTCAATATGATTATAGATACTAAAATTATTAGGTAATAAAAAGAAAGCTTACCTCCAAGATATCGCCTATGTTAACAACAAAAGCATCGGGCAAGGGTTTGATAGGAATCCAAGCTCCATCTTTCTTAATTTGAAGACCTTCCATTTCATTAATCTGAAGCAAAATGGTGATGCCAACCCCATCGGTGTGAGGGGTAAGCCCTATGGCAACTTCTGGTTGTGGGCATGGGGGATAATAGTTCATCCTTAATGTTTGGTATCCTCCTTCAAATATTCTCATATCATCAGGATCCATCCTCAACGCTTTTGCTTGGAAGCCAAGCATTTTCAAGGCTAAATTATTCACTTCTACCGAATATGCTTCAATGTCATCTCTGCAACCAAAACATATACATATACATATATATATATATATACATGAATAGAATTAGTATAAAATATTAGGTAGGGTCAAGTTGATTAGTTTAAAATTGACAAAGTCATAAAGCATCTAAACGGAAAAGAAAGGAAAAGAACGGAAAAGAACAAAGACATCACCAACCAAAATGGAAACAGACAAGGTTACTGCAAGCCAGAACCAATCAAAAAGCAACAAATAAGAACACTAAAACTGCACTGCACATGAGAGAAGTTTGGGTTTTGTTAATGCCAAGTTTCTTCTGTACAAGATCTTACACAAAATTAGACTTGAATTTTGGAAGAAATCTAATTCATAGTTCTAAGAAACGAAATGAAATGATCATAATTAACCTGAAAGGAAGAGGCAGGTTTTGAAAGAGGTGAGGTTTCCTGAGGTGTGTTGGCAGGGAAGAGATGAAGAACATGTCTCCCCAATCAAGCTTTTGTTCTTCAGACACAACAAAAGCTTGTCCAAAGCCCTCAAGCTCCCCCGTACGTTGCCAAAGCTTCTTCTTCTCTTCCATGGGCAGCTTGAACAATCCCTCAATCCCTTTCTTCACTTTCTCCACCAACGAACTGCTCACTCCATGATTTCTCAACTAAGGTTCATCCATGGTGACGAACCGTTAATTACCTTAAGCTTTATAAATAGATGGTTTTCAGTTTTCACACAAACATTTTTATATAGTTAAGTACCTGGAAGAAACCCCAGTCTTTGCAAGCATGGTGCAAGTTTTCTAGTTCAACATCCATTGAATCTGCGGAAAGTAGCTTTTGCATGTCGATGACCGGGACTTGCTGTGACGTCGACGATGAGTCGATGGGGTCTTGATCGGGACGCTGGTAGCGTAATGGGACTTGGGTGGGGGCTCCTTTTGCCACCTCTTGAACGCATGGAACCTCGATAGAGCTGCCTAGATTCACTTGTTCTTCTTCCATCAATAAACTCTTCCAAGAAAAAAGTTTGTGAAAAAATGAGTCGGTATCTGCCGGGAAGAAGGTAGGCGCAGCTGCCATATATATAGTCAACTCACAAATACCCTCACCCACGTTACAATACAGAAAAAAGCCTCTTGAATTGGGAAGTTATGCCGTGCTACGTTTAAAAAAGGGTTAAAAAATGACCGATTAAACAAGTGATCGGTTAAAATTTAGACCGGTTATGTTATATCATTTAATCGGAAATATTATCAAGTACAATAACATATTAGATACCGCTTATATAATGTAATAGGTAGCACTTATATAATAAAATAGGTTAATTACTGGAAACATTATCAAACACAATAATATATTAAGTACCGCTTATATAATGTAATAGGTATCACTTATATAATAAAATATGTTAATTACTGGAAATATTATCAAACACAATAACATTTAGGTAGCGCTTATATAATATAATTGGTAGCGCTTATATAATAAAATAGGTAGCGCTTATATAATAAAATAAGTTAATTACTGGAAATATTATCAAGCACAATAACATATTAGGTACCACTTATATAATGTAATAGGTAATACTTATATAATAAAATAGATTAATTACTGAAAACATTATCAAGCAAAAATAACATATTAGGTAGCGCTTATATAACGAAATAGGTAGCGCTTATATAATAAAATATGTTAATTACTTAATTTGTTATTATAACATATTAGGTAAACAATTAAAATGTTACCCAGGATAACATAACTGGTTAATTATTATTTTATTATTTTAAAATAACTTGTACGCTTATTATAATGTAATAACATTATTTTGTTATTACTTAACTTGTACGTTATAAAAAAAAGCTACGATAATTGATTATAATATTTTTTATATTCATTTATTAACGAAAAAAATAATTGTATCTTGTAATTAAGTTTACAATGTAATATAATAAGAATATTATTTGAAAATAAATTATTTATGAATTGTAAAAAATATTTATTATCTAATTATTACATACATATTAACGTAATTTGTAAAGGACTTGCAAAGATTATTTATTTATTATAAGGATTTTTTGTTTTTTAATGACTTAAAAACTCATTAATACTTTTTATAACGTACAAGTTAAGTAATAACCGCTTATATAACATTATTTTGTTAATTACTTAATTTGTTATTACAACATATTAGGTAAACACTTAAAATGTTATCAAGGATAACAATAAAATAATATTATTTATTAACAAAATAATATTATTATTTTTAAAATAAACATTGCAAAAATTTCTATTACATTATAATTATCGGTTTTGATGTTTTTGGGATTGATACAATTTTAAATGTATAGACACTTTATGCGTGCACCTCGTTGGGCATTCATTCTGGAAAAAAGTATCGACACAAACTTAAAATGTGTCGATACATTATGTAGACCTATTTTATCATAAAACCGGTATATTTATACCGAGTACATTGTAAATTTACATATTACATTGTAATTATCGGTTTCGATGTTTTTGGGATCGATACTTTTAATAAATGTATCGACACTTTATGTGTGCACCTCGTTTGACATTCATTTTTAACAAAATGTATCGACACTTTTTAAATTTGTGTCGATACATTATGTTGACCTATTCTCTCATAAAATCAGTATATTTATACCGGTTATATTGTAAATTTATTTATTACATTATAATTATCGGTTTCGATGTAACATATGTGTCGATACTTTTTGAAAATGTATCGACACATATGTTTCACAATTCTCTCATTATAATATAATTAATGATATATTATTCTTATTATAATAAATAATAAATATAATTTATAATAATTTTATTTTAATAAAATAATAATCATAATTTTTATTTATAAAATTATAGATAATATTTTAATAGTAATATTGACATAAATAATATTAAATAAATTATTATAATATTTAAAAAATAATATTATTATTTTGTTAATAAATAAAATTATTTTATTGTATTCGATGTTTATAATAAAGAATTTTTTAAAAATTTGTATAATTTGTGTTTACTAATTTTATCATTAAAAAAGTTTATTTTTACCGGTTTTGTTATTGTTGGGTTAATAAAACCGTAAAAATTACCTTTTATTATTTCTACCTAAAAATCAATGTTTTTTTAACATTTCCAGTAAAATGCCCAACAATAACAAAACCGGTAAAAAAATAACAAAACCAGTAGCACTTTACCTATTTTGTTAAAATAATGATATTTTCGGTAATTTTTACCGATTTTGTTATACACAACAATAACAAAACTGATATATTTTTACCCAGTAAAATGCCAAATAATAACAAAACCGATAGAAATAATGATGTTTTCGGTAATTTTTACCGGTTTTATTATGCACAATAATAACAAAACCGGTACCGTTTTTTTTTAGCCAATAATAAAACCGGTATCATTTTTTTTAACCGTATATTAAGTGCCTCACGTGAGCATTCCGTGGAAAATGAGTAATTATTATTGTCAAAGAAAAAATTGTTAAAGAAACTAGTGTAAAACGGGATGATAATAAAATAAATAAATATTATATTTATATTAAATAATAAAATATGAAATTATATTTATGTTATTTAATGGGGCAAACTATAGCCATGACCATTTAATTATGGAGAAATTTTAATTTGACCATCGATATTTTAATTTTATCAATCAAATCACTTAACTATTTAAATGATTTAATCAAGCCACACGTTGTTGACATTGGACGAAAAAGCTGACATGAAAATTATCAAAATCGATATAATTATACACTTAATCCTCAATACTTATACATTTTATGAAAAGGATTTTGGTCTTAACCAAGCTCAACATTTGTGTTATATATTAAAAAAATATGTATAATCCTTATACGGTAGTTCATGCCAACAAAAAAGAAATAAAGAAAAATGGTCAAGGACCACATAAAGAATTTGGAAGCACTTAAACCACTAAAACATATCTAATATTTGATTAATAATTAGATAAATTACATATATATTTTAAACTATAGTTAATACAAGATTAATAGAAAAAACAAGTTTATTTTTTTTTATATTTTAACTCATCAAGATATCTCAAAATATATAATTGTACTAATTTTTTTAACTGTCATATCAATAGTTCTGTTAAATGTTAACGACAGGTGGTTTGATTGAAATCACTTAAATAATTATGTAGTTATATTGAAAAAATTAAAAGTATCTTGGTCATATTGACACTAACCCATAATTAAGTGGTCACTTGAGTAGTTTACCCTTTTCATTAATAGTTAATTGTAAAAAGTATTCGTTGAGATAACATTTTTATTTATAAAAATATTTTATATAGATTTAAAATTAGAGGGACATTAATTAAATAAGTCGAATTCTAATTCATATATGATGTCACTATAATGAATTGTTGAATTTAGGGACATTATTTTAGAGAAGGTTGCGATACGCTAATAAACAAAGGATTTTCGTTGGATTATTAGGTCAAAGGATTAGGTGATTACGTTGCGTGTATAATTGGAAAAATAATATAAAATATATATAATTTGACTGTTTATCAAAAGCTTTTTTTTCCTTCAATTTGATTAATAATCATGATCATATAATATATACCTTTTATTTATTTTGATCGGAAGTTAATAATTCAATAAGTTCATAACAACTATAATGTTGTTAATATCTTTTGTGAAACTTTCAAGTTTAAATTAATAATATGCTATTTAAAAAAAAGGTAAACTACACCATTCATTATTAAATTTTATTCTCTCTCCTATTTTATTAAATGTACTTTTAATTTTTTCAATTTACTCACTGAACTTTATAGATTGATTTTTTTAGTCACTCAACGATAACATGGATTATTTATTATTTTTTATGACATGTAATATTTTTATTAATATTTTAATACCAAATATGATTAAAATAAATTTAAAATTTAAAATTTAAAATTATACCCTTAAATTTTAAATCCAAACCCTTAATCCCACAATCTCAAACCATAAACCTCAAATTACAATCCCAAACACCCTCACCCATGACAAGTTCACCCTCCCACTGGCGGATGGTGTCTCATCGATGGTGGGTCAAATTATAATCCCAACCACACCTCCACATAGCATCAAATCTTGAAATATAAATGACAACCACATGACTGTTATGTTCCAAGAAGAAGAAGGTGCCGTTGAGAGAAGGTGTTGTAGTTGAAAGAAGAAGGTGCTGCCATGGGGTGAAGATTTTATTGTGGGGTTTAGGATTTTAGGTATACTTTTAGAATTGAGTTTGAGTATATAATTTAATTTTTTAATTTATTTTTTATAATCATATATAATATTAAAATATTAATAAAAATATGACATGTCATATGAAAAATTTATAAAATAATTGATGTCATTATTATTGAGTGATAAAAAAATTCAATCTATAAAATTCAGTGAGTAGATTGCAAAACTTGAAAGTACAATGAGTGAAATAGGAGAGAGTAAAATTCAATGATGAATAGTATAATTTACCCTAAGAAAAATCATTAAATAAAATCTACGTCCTAATACATAGAGAAATCATAAAAATAACTTAACTCAATAAATCAATATAAATCTTAATTGAAAATTAAATCATAGTCAAATTATATATAAAAAAATTTGATTCTAATAAATAACATAATGAAAAATGTTAATATGAAAGGGTAAAGTATATAAATGTTTCTAGAGTATAAGGCGTTGTTTTGTTGAGTCCACTGACTATTAAAAGTTACAAAATGATTTCTCGACTATAAGATGTTATTTTGTTGAGTCATTCGACTATTAAAAGTTGTAAAATTATTATCCGAGTATTTATATGTTCCAAAAGCATAGTTTTTTGTTAAAAAATTGGCGTCCATATGAGTTGGACGTTAACATTTTGACCGAGATATGATAAAATCATATTTTAATGATGTCTACTGACACCGTTATTGCTTTCAAGCATTAGCTCGCCAGCATAATGTTTTAAGCACTGACCTCGACGATGTAATATAAACGGAGATATGAATCATAAAATACATCTAAAACAATTATGAGATCATATTTTATTATATCTCAGTAAACATGTTAACATCCATCTTAGATGTCAGCCAAATTTTTAACGAGCAATGACATGTTTGAAATATATGAATAGTCGAATGATCATTTTGTAACTTTTAAAAATCGAAAAACTCAACAAAACAATGCACTTTACCATATAGAAAATACAAACCCATATATTCAAGTCATAAAAGTGCATCAACCACCAAATTAAGAAAAAAATTAATTTTTTAATTAAAAATAAAATAAACTAACTACTTAATCAACCAATTATTTGGTCTTAAATTTTCAATTAAAAAGTTATATTTTTAAAAATAATTGAACTTTTTACAATTTAGCGCATTATTTCCGTTCAATGATTGTTTTTATTAATAAAATGAAATTGAATTATTATTATAATTATATATATACATATATATATATATATATATATATATATATATATTATTTTAATTTACGGGTCTTATTATTCTCATCGAATTGATGTCATCAAATTAAGTAGCACCAGAATAATGCACACACTGCAAAATATACATTAAAAATAAAAAAAATTAAACTTGGAAAAATTAAGTCAACAAATGATTATTGGAGTGATAAACATTATGCATATAAAAGTTATTAGTCATATGTTTGAATCTCAAATAATGATTTTTTTTTATTATTCGATACTTATATTATATTTTTATATATATTTAACTATTCACACATAATAAATAATTGGGTTAAATCTTTAATGGCTTAGTGGGTTACTCATTTATTGAGATAAATGCTATATAAAATCTAAAGGTCCAATTATATTTTTTCTTAATCCGAAATTGAAATTTACAAGCAACTTTCAGGTCGAACTAAATCAAAAGCTTTCCCACAAACATTGATACAAGATGATTGAGCAGCTTTCTTCAAATATATCAAATTGACATTTTGTAATCTTATTCCGGTGCATGGATTCTTGGGACTACAATCAAATTTGATAGCCACTGGGGTCGATGATGTTCCAAATACCTTCGTATACGATATCATCAACTTTTACTCCAGATATCTGACATCATTGCAGCATATAACGAAGGATTAGTCCAACCATTTACAGTAAACATAAACTCGGAATAAATACAAATCGATGGTATAATTTAGAAAGATCTTATTGTATACCTGGTTAGGACAATTTAGATTGTGAGGACAATAATTCTGATAAATTACGATGGGATTTTGTACATTTACCATCAAAGAATCCATGAACTGAACCCTTTGAACGAATCCTGTACTAGGCCTAGCCCATGACTTGATCCTCAGCCCGTTTTGAGTGCCCACAAAAATTGTCTTTTTCACCGTAGCATTCTGGACCCCTTCTCCTTTCAAGTCTTTTCCTAAGTTGCCAATGCTGCATGGTGCAAACAAATCAATTAAAATTATATATGGTATGAGAAGTTAGTAGGAGATAGACTGCTATGTTCTATTGTAAAAAATATCAAAAGTACCTAATGCCATGACCAGGACCGCAAGTGACTTGCTCGATCCATAAATTCTTGGTACCAGGGCCAATGGAGATGCAATCATCACCCGTTTTAATGGAGCACTTTATGATGTTGACATTTTTGGATAACTGCACATGGATGCCATCGGTGTTGGGGCTATTACCAGCGGGTATGATCTTAACCCCTTGGACGTTTTTACTCCAAATGTTCTTATTGCTGCAGCTTTCTTAAAACTTTTCCATTCATAATCTCAACGTTTCAATTATTTTTCGTCCTTACAATTTTCCTTTATTATTTTCTTTTCATAAGTTGTATTTTTCTAGATATGCCAGTGTTTTTATAGCAGTAATTTACCAGTAACTTACTGCTAATTAGTTAACTAATAATCTTACTAACTGTTGTTAACCGCTAATTATAGTTATAATAATCCCCTCAAGAGGGAGTCTTATGTATATTAATAAGACCCACCTTGGCAATGAAAGAATTGAAAGCAAGAGAATGAAGAGCTTTAGTTATAATTCAAATAACATAGTTTCAGAATATCCTCATGTGGCATGTGCCAATTTAATTGCAGCTACTTATGCTGATATAAATTCTATTGTTGACCATTCAAATCTATTAATGAAACTTTGTCTCCTCAATAATGTTAGCAATTAATAACCATGCTCACCAATTAATTGCAGGCGGCTTCAATATAGGCAAGTGATTGGTCGAAAAATAATTGGAACCTTGAGATTATGAATGGAAAAGTTTTAAGAAAGCTGCAGCAATAAGAACATTTGGAGTAAAAACGTAGCAAGCGTATATATTGATGCAAATGAAAGGCTTTACATTGATTCAACATGAAGTAAACGGCCCTGCCTTTAGTTTCGATTGATTATTCATATTATCCGAATTATATATTTTTTTTAATCCAGCAGTCGGATGAAGCATCTATAGAATAAAAACCAATAGATACTGTGATGTACAAGGAAGAGGCTGGGTGATGATATTTGTACATGCATTCAGCAGGAACGTAACTAATTGCCGCTGAAGTTGAATCCAAGCAAGCAGCTGTATTTCATACCAACACAAAAGGCTGCAGCTTTCTTTAATCCCACAATTATCCATCCGTACTCCTTTTACTCTCTATCCTGAATATGCTAAACTATAAATATCCATTTTCTACCAGACGCACCTCATTCACCTAATTATCCTAATTAACAACTCAGCTTCAGCTTCATTCACTCAATTGTTTGATCTACATCATCCTCTCAATCTTCTGTTGAGTAGCAAACCATGAATCTCACTCGGCCTTTTTGTGGAATTATTGTAATTCTCTTTGCCATGTTTGGCATAAATTCAACGTCTGCAACAAAAAACTACAATGTGTTAAACTTTGGGGCTAAGCCAAATGGGAAAACAGACTCCACCAAGGCTTTCCTCATGGCATGGCAAGCAGCCTGTGGCTCGTCAGACTCTACCATGATATATGTACCAAAAGGGCGGTATTTGCTCGGTTCTATGGCATTCCGAGGTATCTGCAAAAGCCCTCGAATCACTTTCAGAATTGATGGCACCCTTGTCGCCCCTCTAGATTATCGAGTACTCGGCAAAAGTACCGACTGGATCAGCTTCCAAGGAGTCATTGGCGTTTCCATCGTTGGTGGTGCACTTGATGCCAAAGGATCATCTCTCTGGGCTTGCAAACATTCCCACACCAACTGTCCCGCCGGAGCCACGATACTATTTTCAATCCATATTCATTTTTGAATTCATAAATCATCGTATCTCATTCCGATTTTTATTTATGTGTGAGAGCAGACATTAAGCTTTACCAACTCCAAAAACATCAGCATCCGTAGATTATTATCCTTAAATAGCCAAATGTTCCACATCGTGATCAATGGATGCGAAAACGTGAACATCCAAGGGGTTAAGATCATGGCCGCTGGTAATAGCCCCAACACAGATGGCATCCATGTGCAGTTATCCAAAAATATAAACATCATAAAATGCTCCATTAAAACGGGAGATGATTGCATCTCCATTGGCCCTGGTACCAAGAATTTATGGATCGAACAAATCACTTGCGGTCCTGGTCATGGAATTAGGTACTTTTGATATTTTTTTACAATAGAACTTAAGCAGTTTATCTCCTACTAACTTCTCATACCATATATAATTTTAATTGATTTGTTTGCACTATGCAGCATTGGCAGCTTAGGAAAAGACTTGAATGAGGAAGGGGTCCAGAATGTTACAGTGAAAAAGACAATTTTTTTGGGCACTGAAAATGGGCTGAGGATCAAGTCATGGGCTAGGCCTAGTACAGGATTCATTCAAAGGGTTCGGTTTATGGATTCTTTGATGGTAAATGTACAAAATCCCATCGTAATTGATCAGAATTATTCTCCTCACAATCTAAATTGTCTTAACCAGGTATACAATAAGGTCTTTCTAAATTATACCATCGATTTGTATTTATTCCGAGTTTATGTTTACCGTAAATGGTTGGACTAATCCTTCCTTATATGCTGCAATGATGTCAGATATCTGGAATAAAAGTTGATGATATCGTATACCAAGGTATTCGAGGAACATCATCGACCCCAGTGGCTATCAAATTTGATTGTAGTCCCAAGAATCCATGCACCGGAGTAAGATTACAAAATGTCAATTTGACATATTTGAAGAAAGCATCTCAATCATCTTGTATCAATGTTCGTGGGAAAGCATTTGAGTTAGTTCGACCTGAAAGTTGCTTATAGATCTTAGAGATCAATTGAGTGAACAAAACCTCCCCTCTATGTTTTTCATACATTAATTTATCGGGTGTAAATTATTCATTCTTTTTCAGTGATAATAAATAAATGATATAAAGTTTATTTATACAATTTAACCATGAAAATACTACTCACTCAATTTTAAATTTTTTATGTGCATGTCGCTACCAAAATGGCTAGTAAAATGTACTTGTAGGAATATGTGTGGCTCGTATTGTTTGTCGTGATTCCTCGTTCTCGTCTATTTAGTTTTCAATCTACACATGAAAAATGGATCGTACGCTATGTCATGCATCGAAGCTTAATGGTGCTATATGTAAAAGTAATAATGACAATATCATTAAGAACTTAAATCATGTAACTACCTATGAATTCAGCGTATACATAATATCATGATATTTGTTACAACTATAGTTAGTAGTCACCGATAGTTAGACACTCGAGTTAACTTCCAAAGAGAAATTTAAAATAGAAATAGAAATTAGGAAACAAGATGGAGATTTTACCCTTAAAAAAAACTCAATAAAAATCATAAAACATGATAGAGATTTTACCCTCCGAAAAGGCATCCGAATTAACATGGTGATCCATGTACCTATAATAATTTCTCCCGATAAAAAGAAAGAGAGAGATGCGACTGTAATTGGTAATTTTAACAGATGGAGAGAAAATAAAAGAAAGAAGGAATTGGTACTTTAATATCTTAAAACTTTGGTTACTTATGCCATATTCCTTATGCTTTCAAGAGTTCATGAATAGGCACTAAAATTTCAGTAGTACTTCAATAAAAATGCTTTTAGAACTCATTGAGAAACAAACCTAATTAGTTAACCATCTTGTTAACTATCGCTAATTACTAACTATAGTTGTAACAAATATCATGATATTATGTATACGTTGAATTTATAGTTATTTGCATGATTAAGTTCTTAATGATATTGTCATTATTTATTTTACATATAGCATCATTAAGCTTCGATGCATGGCATAGCGTACGATCCATTTTTCATGCGCAGATTAAAAACTAGATAGACGAGAACGAGGAATCACGACAAACAATACGAGCCACACATATTCCTACAAGTACATTTTACTAGCCATTTTGGTAGCGACATGCACATAAAAAATTTAAAATTGAATGAGTAGTATTTTCATGCTTAAATTGTATAAATAAACTTTATATCATTTATTTATTATCACTGAAAAAGAATGAATAATTTACACCCGATAAATTAATGTATGAAAAACATAGAGGGGAGGTTTTGTTCACTCAATTGATCTCTAAGATCTATAAGCAACTTTCAGGTCGAACTAACTCAAATGCTTTCCCACGAACATTGATACAAGATGATTGAGATGCTTTCTTCAAATATGTCAAATTGACATTTTGTAATCTTACTTCGGTGCATGGATTCTTGGGACTACAATCAAATTTGATAGCCACTGGGGTCGATGATGTTCCTCGAATACCTTGGTATACGATATCATCAACTTTTATTCCAGATATCTGACATCATTGCAGCATATAAGGAAGGATTAGTTCAACCATTTACGGTAAACATAAACCCGGGATAAATACAAATCAAAGGTGTGGGTAAATTTTCGGTCTAAATAAATACTAGAATGATGATATTTTATACCTGGTTAGGACAATTTAGATTGCGAGGGCAATAATTCTGATCAATTACGATGGGATTTTGTACATTTACCATCAAAGAATCCATAAACCGAACCCTTCGAACGAATCCTGTACTAGGCCTAGCCCAGGACTTGATCCTCAGCCCATTTTGAGTGCCCACAAAAGTTGTATTTTTCACTGTAACATTTTGGACCCCTTCCTCTTTCAAGCCTTTTCCTAAGCTGCCAATGCTGCATAGTGCAAACAAATCAATTAAAATTATATATGGTATGAGAAGTTAGTAGGAGATAAAACTGCTTAAGTTCTATTGTAAAAAATATCAAAAGTACCTAATTCCATGACCAGGACCGCAAGTGACTTGTTCGATCCATAAATTCTTGGTACCAGGGCCAATGGAGATGCAATCATCACCCGTTTTAATGGAGCATTTTATGATGTTGATATTTTTGGATAACTGCACATGGATGCCATCTGTGTTGGGGCTATTACCAGCGCCATGATCTTAACCCCTTGGATGTTCACGTTTTCGCATCCATTGATCACGATGTGGAACATTTGGCTATTTAAGGATAATAATCTACGGATGCTGATGTTTTTGGACTTGGTAAAGCTTAATGTCTGCTCTCACACACAAATGAAAATCGGAATGAGATACGGTGATGAAGGACTACTTTAGAATGATTTATGAATTCAAAAATGAATATCGATTGAAAATAGTACCGTGGCTCCGGCAGGACAGTTGGTGTGGGAATGTTTGCAAGCCCAGAGAGATGATCCTTTGGCATCAAGTGCACCGCCAACGATGGAAACGCCATTGACTCCTTGGAAGCTGATCCAATCGGTACTTTTGCCGAGGACTCGATAATCTAGAGGGGCGACAAGGGTGCCATCAATTCTGAAAGTGATTCGAGGGCTTTTGCAGATACCTCGGAAAGACGTAGAACCGAGCAAATACCGCCCTTTGGGTACATATATCAGGGTAGAGTCTGCCGAGCCACAGGCTGCTTGCCATGCCATGAGGAAAGCCTTGGTGGAGTCTGTTTTCCCATTTGGCTTAGCCCCAAAGTTTAATACATTGTAGTTTTTTGTTGCAGACGTTGAATTTGTGCCCAACATGGCAAAGAAAATCACAATAACTCCACAAAAAGGCCCAGTGAGATTCATGGTTTGAGAGGATGATGTAGATCGGAAAATTGAGTGAATAAAGCTGAAGCTGAGTTGTTAATTAGATGAATGAAAAGCGTCTGGTAGAAAATGGATATTTATAGTTTAGCAGATTCTGGATAGAGAGTAAAAGGAGTACGGATGGATAATTGTTGGATTGTAGAAAGCAGCAGCAGCCTTTTGTGTTGGTATGAAACACAGCTGCTTGCTTGGGTTCAACTTCAGCGGTAATTAGTTAAGTTAATGGTAATACGTTCCTGCTGAATGCATGTACAGATGTCATCACCGTCTTCCTTGTAAATGACACCATCTATTGTTTTTTATTCTACAGATGCTTCATCCAACTGCTGAATTAAAAAAAATATATATTTCGAATAATATGAATAACACTTCATGTTGAATCAATGTAAAGACTTTCATTTGCATCAATATATATACGCTTGCTACGATTTTACTCCAAATGTTCTTATTTTTGCAGCTTTCTTTAAACTTTTCCATTCATAATCTCAAGGTTCCAATTATTTTTCGGCCTAACAATTTCCTTTATTATTTTCTTTTCATATCTTGTATTTTTCTAAATATACCAGTGTTTTTATAGCAATAATTTACCGGTAACTTACTGCTAACTATTTAATTAAGCATCTTACTAACTGTTGTTAACTGCCGACTATAGCTGTAACAATCCCCTCAAGATGGAGTCTTATGTATATTAGTAAGACCCACCTGGACAAGGAAAGAATTGAAGGCAAGAGAATGAAGAGCTTTAGTTATATATGATTGAAATAAAATGGTTTCAAAATATCCTCAGGTGGCATGTCCCAATTTAATTGCAGCTACCGGTGTTGATATAAAGTATATTGTTGATAATTCAAATCTATTAATTATGCTTTGTCTCCTCAATAATGTTAGCAATAGGACAAAAAAAAAAGGATAAGACTATTTGTTGAGTGTTCTAAATTGACAATATTTGCTTGTTAATTCTTTCTTGTTGTGGATTTATTACTGTTGATTTGGTTGTATTGTGCTTATTTTCGTGCATGATTTTATTTTTCAGAATTAACATTAAAAATGACATATTATGCATTTTTTATTATTTGATCATGACTGAAGACATGGGCACGACATTGGACATGATGCAGTCTGACTTGGTGGCTTTTAGAAGGTCCAGTTAGGAGCAGTTTTCTAAAAATATAGTCAACACCTTTTGGAAGGTGGACAGAGAGAGATATTTTAGAAGGATTTGTTTTTTGAAATTTAAAGTTTGAATTTGAAAACATTTGGAATTATCTTTAAGATTTATTTATCTTTTAATTTTCATGATTATCTTTAGGATTTAAGGAGATATGAATACCTTTTGGGTAAAGCTTGAAACACACTTGTTTTTATATTTGATTCAATAGCTTTTGGGTTATTTGATTTTATAAAAGTTTTTATTTTTTCATCTTTTTTCTATTTTTATTTTAAACATGCTAAGTATGACTTGTATCATACTTAGCTAATTTTTTCATAATCTGAAAGGCTAAGCGATGACTCAATTCAATATGTGAGAATTGAAAACTACTTAATATATTTAGGATGTCATTCTCAGTTTTTTAGAAACTTGGATAGGTAATCGACCTATCATTTAAAATTAAAACACTTTCATTTCAAAAAGAGTTCGTTGGTCTGGATGTTGTTCTGATTTAAAGTTCGGAGGAAAGATCAGTTTGTAGCATATCCGACTTCTCGTGAACACACTTAGTGACGGTCCGCTAAGGAAAACTAAGATCGAGTTCGATTCTCAGCAAGACAACATAATTCGAGTTGTGCTTTTCCTAAATAAAATTGTTTTGTGCTAACGACGATTGTCGTAGTTGATTCAATTAAAAGCTGGATGATCAGTAACCAAAGTGAAAAGTAAGTTACAAGAGTTGGGCCTTGTAGATTGTAACCGGCATGAATCCCGAAGTGAAAATCCATTTCGATGATCATAAACGAATTGAGTTAAGCACGGCTTGAGACTGCTTTTTACCATAGTTATTTTCAACTTTACATTTTCAATCTTCTTTATTTTCACTATAAATTACTTTTTCTTATCCAATATTTTCCCATCAAAACTCCCCCTTTTATTTATTTTACTGTAGATTGCTGGGATCATAGTCGACTCAAAATTAAATTTGGGAATTTTCTAAGTCCCTGTAGATCGACCCTTACTTTTCTTTACTACACTCTTTCCTTTCTTATTATTTTGAGAATAAGGAATTTATTTAAAACTAAAACGACGCTTGTTACAATTATTTTTATAAACAAACCAGTGGTTTCAATTAAATTTTCTAATACAATTCGTCTTTTTTCTTGGCTTGTTTTTCATAATGTTTTATATGTCACAGAATTTCAGTTCAATTTTGTAACCCCCTCAAACCGATGTGGATATCCCGATCTGATCTGGAGTGTCACATTAGGGTCACCGGAGCGACCCATTGTAAAAATAGCAGAAAATTTAAAACTTTTATTAAAACATGTAACTCATAATTGCTTTATCAGCATTCAGAAATAAAACATATTTTCAGACTCGTATATAAAACAAAATACAATCTACATGCCCCCTAAACACATGTACCATACTCTGCAAATAACGCAAGAAGAGCTCCCTTACTGAATTCGATAAATGCACTGGTACAATTCTTTTAACCTGCAATGGTGAGTAATAGAGTGAGCTTCGGAAAGCTCAGTAATACAGAACTACCAGATGATGCTACATGTCATGCAGATAAATGAGAAACCATAATTTTCCTTATTAAATCAAACGTGTACTAATTGCGGACTAATCTGGGGTTTCATTAGTAGTTCATCGAGTATAAACCATGAAGATCACAGTTCATAGGAAGCATTCATAGTATCACGTTTTCATGAGATCGAATAGAATTTCTAGTGTGTTCCAACAGTACGATAAAATCATAGTAGGTACAATAAACGAGTAATAGTTCAGTAAATCATCATAAAATCATAATGAAGTTTCACTTTTGAAACTCGTAGTTTAAATCCTTTTCATGTACACCATCCGCAGTTCCTCAGAACTACGTCCGTAGGGCTTACCTTAAGCACACAGCAAAAAAGAAGCCACCTAAGGATAGGCTTTGGGCCTGCATCCTTAGGCCCGTAAGTCCATAGGGCTTACCCTAAGCACACGATAAAAGGGAGCCAACCTAATGGAGCATCTTGGGGCCCGTAAGCCTACCCAAGAGTCACATTAGGTCCGTAATCATCGTTATCATATATCAGTGAAAACCAATAATCATATATCAGTCATAGTCCATAAACCATCACCGGTAAGTCGGTGCATCATAAAACAATAACCATAGATTTTAGTGTAACACATTTCAAAACAGATAAAACAATTATGTAGTACATAGGGAACACACTAGAGGATCCAAGTATTTTTCAGAGGCATTTTGTAATTATCGGTAAGGATAACATGAAACTCGTGCAATTTGATCAGATTACAGGAACGAGGTTATATTGGAGAGAATCGATTGCTAACCGATCTAATCGGACACTTAAAGTTGATACTGTAGAATCCCACTATGATTCATGTGCATCAGGAAAGCATTCAGGAATAACCGGAGTGATTTGAGCTAATAAAAGAGAGAAACATAGATTCTAGACATTACAATTCATGTTGGTCGATCGGTTTATCAAACTATTCAAACTGAACAACTCTTAGAACTAATGCGTGTCGACCCGTCAATTTATTGACTTTCCAAGTATTCACTCTTTAATACCAATAATTCTTGTCCATAAATCATCTTCGTAATCATTGCTGAATAGATCTTCCTATGGTCTTTATCATTTCCACGTTTCAACGATATCAGAAAATATAAACATACTTAATTCATGGTTCATGACCCATAAAGACAGTTCATCATGTATATTTATCAGTGTTTCCAAACTCATCCAATCACCTATTAAATCCTCAATCATTGAGGTTACTTAGTTCGTTTAGCACGCAAGTCTATCTCGGTTACTTCAGAGTTTTCCATATTAATTCAGACACTTCTGAGTTTCAGATATATGTTTTACTTCCGTTCATTTCACTTTGGTCATATACTAAAATCATTTTGGTATTCGTAATTGATTTATCTCACAAATATCCACTTCTTAATATCGAATGCGCTCTAGCGTTGAGCTGAGCTGAGTACTTCCATAATTATCATCAATCCAAACTTGAGGAGACGAACTAGCATTCAAGTGGTACCTATGCCATTCAAGTAATGATATAGAACTATCATTGTTTGACAGGCTTAAATTGCGTTTAATAACATTAAAAAGTAGTACAACATTCATGTTTATTAAAATTTCTTAATTAATCCAAGACATTTACTTAGAATAGTCCATAAGGGCATTTTGGTAATTTTGGTGCTTAATGTTTTTCCATTCATTTCAAAGCTTGAGGATATCTATTCATTTCTGAACTTGGTTATACTCTTGAGTCATTTCCATCACAAGGGTATTTTGGTCATTTTATAGACCCCATGTAGTTTAATCAATTCATTCAGTCCGATCTTATTATTTAATTCAGACTTATCATCTATTTCATTATATACGGACAATTTTGACAGAAGAGCACCCTCTATAATTTATTCTTAACTCGGAGATTTTCAGGTCAATTACCTTCTCAAAAGTTACAAACATGTTATCAGGAATTTTCTGCACTAAGTCAGGATCTTAACAATCAAATTCGTACTTAATCGAGTTAAGTACGAATCCTCAAAGTACTTTCTTATTCAGGGTCAACTCGGACTATTTTTACCTTTCAAGAGCATTTTCGTAATTTCTTAACCCAAATAATTTCGGTATAACTATTAACGAAAGTAATTATGATTTAGAGATCCTATGGTTAATTTCTTTCCCTAACATTCTCTGATCTCAAAATGATTCCTTAATAGACTTCTAGTATCTTGCACAAACCCTCTTGGTTTTAAAAACCGGTTATTCGCATTTCCTATAAAAAACTAGCATTTCTTATGCACATAAATAGTTTTATCGATCAATATTTCTTTCAGATTTATAATCAACTTCCAGGACAATTCTATCATTTTCCAACATAAGGGTAATTTCGTAATTTTACCATACCAGAGTATTCTCATAATTTTCCATCCAAGTACCTTTAAATTAACCCTTGATGATATAAAATAAGTACAAATCCAGAGCTGATTTCTTTATCACCAATCACAACTTGTAATTTAATTCTAACAATTATCAATCTCTTATATTAGTCATTCAATCCGTATTCAGTTGCAGAATTTCTACCACATTCATATCAAGTGTATAAATTATTCAACTCCACAAAAGTGATCAACATTATCTTATTCATGATTTAACCGATATCAACATGTTCCATAAAGCATAAAGAGGTAGTAAAGTATTACCTCAATTCTGTGTCATTCTGATCGACCATTTAAACTCCATTCGCTTTCTCAAACTTTAATTATTCCCTCATAATAAAAAAAATGATTAATAGAAACTAATTTAATAGTTCGGGAACCAAATGATAAAAAAACTTCATAGTCGTTAAAATATATAACAACTAAATCAGGTACTAGATTAAATTAATTTAAACTATCATAACTTGGTTGAAATTTTATTAAAACTGATGGACAAGTTAGAACCTTACCAAACATAGAGGGTTGAAAATATGATTTGTCCATCTTACTATCTCAACACCCTACACACACGTGATTTTCAAATGTAATATGAAACCACTTCTCCATTTCACGCAACCTTCACAATTTCTATTTTTTTCTTTTATTCTTCTGGTGATTGATGCATCGTTTGGACCCTTTGACCGATTCTGAATTGAGGAAGCTCCAAGGGCGGCAGACTTAGCTACGACAGATTGGCGTTGGCTAGAAACCCTCCATAGCTTCATTTTCTGATGCATGTTTCATGATATAGGATTAACATATTTTCTTCTTTCCCAGTTGGCATCGGCTTTCTTTTCAAATGAATTGCTCAGTCTCGGAGAACTAATGTTCTGCAAAAATTCATCATCTTCTCTATCAAAATTAAACGTACCTGTTGTCATCCCATCCAAGACCTATATTCCTTTCTCAAAGAACTTAAAGAGGTCACTCATAGTTGAGATTCTTTAGAACCTGGAATTTCCACTCAATGAAACCTTCGAAGTTGCTTAACGATTTAAGAAGCCAACTTTAGCTTTCATGTTTGATGGAGTAATACACGCGCATGTATAAAAGATTGTACCATCCCATTCCAAATACACAAGCAACTTGGCACCAAATTTGTAGCCGAGAGGTATTTGATTGCCTGCAACTAACGTTCTCGGTTGAAGCCATTTTTTATTTGTACAGAAAGAAGATATTGAATAGGCAAGGAGTGGTTGATTGATTTCCCTCACTTGTGGTCTCCATTTTTCCATATTATAAAAAATAATAATAATAAACAAAATCACATCACTCATAGCTTTGCTTGGATTCATCTGTTCCATTATTATTGGTTTGGTTTCTTTATCATTTTTCCTCTTCTACGTGCCCCTTTTTACCCTTAGATAATTAACACAACAAGCTACATGTATATGATACAAAGTCTTCACTTCATTTGGTTGCTTTCTTTGTCAGACTCCACATACTTTTGTCTTCATGTTTGATTTTGTATAATATTTTTTTTTCAATCATGGAATGCCAACCCAACAATTTGTCCACTTCTACCTACTATATCATTCTCAATTTGTTTAATAATATAATGATATGATAAAATAATTAATTGAAAATCAACTTCATATTATTTCACATATTTAAATTGAAAGAAATCTAACCCATATTGGGGTGTGACAATTCTCCCCTCCTTAAAATAATTTCGTCCGCGAAATTCATTCATGTCACAGAATTGCAGAAATGAAACTTCCATCAATTCTTTTCATATCTTCAAGTAGCTTTTATAGAAATACAGATCCTTCACTAATCCTTAACCAGTTGAGTATACATTCTTATCAGAACTTTTCTTTTCTTTTTCAATAAAAGAATCCGAATGAAAATGACCTTGAGTAATCAATTCAGTCTTGGTCATGAGAATAGGCTCATAGTGCAGTAGCATATCCCAATTTAATTTCTGGAGTCGGGTCAAAATTTTTCAGATGAGTAACTCTCACATGGCTCATGAGGTACTTTTACAATGTTTAGACAGATGTTACTGGTATTCCTTTATAAAACGATAGAGTCCTAACGGATGAAAACTTAGTTTGTTCATTACAGATAGAGACTCAACCTTGGATTTCCGGCTCAGAGAAGTACGATTGTAGTCTAGGGGCATGTACTGATTAGACATATTTTAACATTCGACCGGCCGATCTATCATGAAAATTTTGACTCAAACCATAGCTCTGATACCACTAAATGTAACCCCTCAGACCGATGCGGATATCCCGATCCGATCTGGAGTGTCACATTAGGGTCACCGGAGCGACCCATTGTAAAAGTAGCAGAAAATTTAAAACTTTTATTAAAACATGTAACTCATAATTGTTTTATCAGCATTCAGAAATAAAACATATTTTCAGACTCGTATATAAAATAAAATACAATCTACATGCCCCCTAAACACATGTACCATACTCTGCAAATAACGCCAGAAGAGCTCCCTTACTGAATTCGACAGATGCACTGGTACAATTCTTTTAACCTGCAATGGTGAGTAATAGAGTGAGCTTCGGAAAGCTCAGTAATATAGAACTACCAGATGATGCTACATGTCATGCAGATAAATGAGAAGCCATAATTTCCTTATTGAATCAAACGTATACTAATTGCGGACTAATCTGGGGTTTCATTAGTAGTTCATCGAGTATAAACCATGAAGATCACAGTTCATAGGAAGCATTCATAGTATCAAGTTTTCATGAGATCGAATAGAATTTCTAGTGTGTTCCAACAGTACGATAAAATCATAGTAGGTACAATAAACGAGTAATAGTTCAGTAAATCATCATAAAATCATAATGAAGTTTCACTTTTGAAACTCGTAGTTTAAATCCTTTTCATGTACACCATCCGCAGTTCCTCAGAACTACGTCCGTAGGGCTTACCTTAAGCACACAGCAAAAAGGAAGCCACCTAAAGATAGGCTTTGGGCCTGTATCCTTAGGCCCGTAAGTCCATAGGGCTTACACTAAGCACACGACAAAAGGGAGCCAACCTAATGGAGCATCTTGGGGCCCGTGAGCCTACCCAAGAGTCACATTAGGTCCGTAATCATCGTTATCATATATCAGTGAAAACCAATAATCATATATCAGTCATAGTCCATAAACCATCACCGGTAAGTCGGTGCATCATAAAACAATAACCATAGATTTTAGTGTACCACATTTCAAAACAGATAAAACAATTATGTAGTACATAGGGAACACACTAGAGGATCCTAGTATTTTTCATAGGCCTTTTGTAATTATCGGTAAGGATAACATGAAACTCGTGCAATTTGATCAGATTACAGGAAAGAGGTTATATTGGAGAGAATCGATTACTAACCGATCTAATCGAACACTTAAAGTTGATACTGTAGAATCCCACTATGATTCATGTGCATCAGGAAAGCATTCAGGAATAATCGGAGTGATTTGAGCTAATAAAAGAGAAACATAGATTCTAGACATTACAATTCATGTTGGTCGATCGGTTTATCGAACTATTCAAACTGAACAACTCTTAGAACTAATGCGTGTTGACCCGCCAATTTATTAACTTTCCAAGTATTCACTCTTTAATACCAACAATTCTTGTCCATAAATCATCTTCGTAATCATTGCTGAATAGATCTTACTATGGTCTTTATTTCATTTCCACGTTTCAACGATATCAGAAAATAAAAGCATACTTAATTCATGGTTCATGACCCATAAAGACAATTCATCATGTATATTTATCAATGTTTCCAAACTCATCCAATAACCTATTAAATCCTCAGTCATTGAGGTTACTTAGTTCGTTTAGCACGCAAGTCTATCTTGGTTACTTCAGAGTTTTCCAGATTAATTCAGACACTTATGAGTTTCGGATATATGTTTTACTTCCTTTCATTTCACTTTGGTCATATACTAAAATCATTTTGGTATTCGTAATTGATTTATCTCACAAATATCCACTTCTTAATATCGAATGCGCTCTAGCGTTGAGCTGAGCTGAGTACTTCCATAATTATCATCAATCCAAACTTGAGGAGACGAACTGGCATTCAAGTGGTACCTATGCCATTCAAGTAATGATATAGAACTATCATTGTTTGACATGCTTAAATTGCGTTTAATAACATTAAAAAGTAGTACAACATTCATGTTTATTAAAATTTCTTAATTAATCCAAGACATTTACTTAGAATAGTCCATAAGGGCATTTTGGTCATTTTGGTGCTCAATGTTTTTCCATTCATTTCAAAGCTTGAGGATATTTATTCATTCCTGAACTTGGTGATACTCTTGAATCATTTCCATCACAAGGGTATTTTGGTCATTTTATAGACCCCAAGTAGTTTAATCAATTCCTTCCGTCCGATCTTATTATTTAATTCAGACTTATCATCTATTCCATTCTATACGGATAATTCTGACAGAAGAGCACCCTCGATAATTTATTCTTAACTCGGAGATTTTCAGGTCAATTGCCTTCTCAGAAGTTACAAACATGTTATCAGGAATTTTCTGCACTAAGTCAAAATCTTAACAATCAAATCCGTACTTAATCGAGTTAAGTACGAATCCTCAAAGTACTTTCTTATTCAGGGTCAACTCAGACTATTTTTACCTTTCAAGGGCATTTTTGTAATTTCTTAACCCAAATAATTTCGGTATAACTCTTAACGAAAGTAACTATGATTTAGAGATCCTATGGTTAATTTATTTCCCTAACATTCTCTGATCTCAAAATGATTCCTTAACAGACTTCTAGTATCTTGCACAAACCCTCTTGGTTTTAAAAACCGGTTATTCGCATTTCCTATAAAAAAAAACTAGCATTTCTTATGCACATAAAAAGTTTTATCAGATCAATATGTCTTTTTAGATTTACTAATCAACTTCCAGGGACAATTCTTATCATTTTCCAACATAAGGGTAATTTCGTAATTTTACCATACCGGAGTATTCTCATAATTTTCTATCCAAGTACTTTAACATTTAACCCTTGATGATATAAAATATAAGTTACAAATCCAGAGCTGATTTCTTTATCACCAATCACAAACTTGTAATTTAATTCTAACAATTATCAATCTCTTATATCAGTCATTCGATCCGTATTCAGTTGTAGAATTTCTACCACATTCATATCAAGTGTATAAATTATTCAACTCCACAAAAGTGATCAACATTATCTTATTCATGATTTACCGATATCAACATGTTCCATAAAGCATAAAGAGGTAGTAAAGTATTACCTCAATTTCCGTGTCATTCTGATCGACCATTTAAACTCTATTCGCTTGTTCTCAAACTTTAATTCCACGGTCCATAATGTCTCGAATACATAGCAAAGCATACGGATGGATCGGGAGGTACAAGGTCGAGATTCCAATTTTTCTCTCACGAACCCAGACCATCAAATACGCGAACTTGAATCCAATATAATTCCCCTCATTTTTCTCTCACGAACCCAGACCATCAAATACGCGAACTTGAATCCAATAATTCCCCTCATAAAAAAAAATGATTAATTGAAACTAATTAATAGTTCGGGAAACCAATGATAAAACTAAAACTTTCATAGTCGTTAAAATATATAACAACTAAAATCAGGTACTAGATTGAATTAATTTAAACTATCATAACTTGGTTGAAATTTTATTAAAACTGATGGACAAGTTAGAACATTACCAAATATAGAGGGTTGAAACTATGATTTGTCCATCTTACTATCTCAACACCCTACACACACGTGATTTTCAAATGTAATTATGAAACCACTTCTCCATTTCACGCAACCTTCACAATTTCTATTTTTGTTTCTTTTATTCTTCTGGTGATTGATGCATCGTTTGGACCCTTTGATCGATTCTGAATTGAGGAAGCTCCAAGGGCGGTAGACTTAGCTACGACAGATTGACGTTGGCTAGAAACCCTCCATAGCTTCCTTTTCTGATGCATGTTTCATGATATAGGATTAACATATTTCTTCTTTCCCAGTTGGCATCGGCTTTCTTTTCAAATGAATTGCTCAGTCTCGGAGAACTCATGTTCTGCAAAAATTCATCATCTTCTCCATCAAAATTAAACGTACATGTTGCTCATCCCATCCAAGAACCTATATTCCTTTCTCAAAGAACTTAAAGAGGTCAACTCATAGTTGAGATTCTTTAGAACCTGGAATTTCCACTCGATGAAACCTTCGAAGTTGCTTAACGATTAAGAAGCCAACTTTAGCTTTCTCATGTTTGATGGAGTTAATACACGTGCATGTATAAAAGATTGTACCATCCATTTCCAAATACACCAAGCAACTTGGCACCAAATCTTGTAGCCGAGAGGTATTTGATGCCTGCAAACTAACGTTCTCGGTTGAAGCCATTTTTTTATTTGTACAGAAAGAAGATATCGAATAGGCAAGGAGTGGTTGATTGATTTCCCTCACTTGTGGTCTCCATTTTTCCATATTATAAAAATAATAATAATAAACAAATTCACATCACTCATAGTTTTGCTTGGATTCATCTATTCCATTATTATTGGTTTGGTTTCTTTATCATTTTTCCTCTTCTACGTGCCCCTTTTTACCCTTAGATAATTAACACAATAAGCTACACGTATATGATATAAAGTCTTCACTTCATTTGGTTGCTTTCTTTGTCAGACTCCACATACTTTTGTCTTCATGTTTGATTTTGTATAATATTTTTTTTTCAATCATGGAATGCCAACCCAACAATTTGTCCACTTCTACCTATATATCATTCTCAATTTGTTTAATAAATAATGATATGATAAAATAATTAATTGAAAACCAACTTCATATTATTTCACATATTTAAATTGAAAGAAATCTAACCCCATATTAGGGTGTGACAAATTTATTATCAGATAGTTTCTTAATTAATAATTCTAATTTCAATGTCAAGTCGCAATGTTTTATTCAGGAACTTAGGCAAGTGCTTGGGAATGGTGAACTTCATCAAGGCCTTTACTTAATACAAATAAACCTACTACTTATGTTGCATTCAATAATAATGTTTCTGATATAGTTTTCACTTCCTGACATATTTAACTTGATAGAGAATCATTTGCATAATATTATGTAATTGATTCTCTACATAGATCATTTCCACAGTATTATCAAGGTACTCGTTCAATCTCGATTACATAGAACAGATTAAACGTAGCACTGATCAACTAGCTTTTCTTGGTCGTCCTCTAAATCCTGATTGTTAGAATTTGATCCTCTACGCGAAAGCAAATTTGAATCAAGCAAACAACATTGAGAAAATTTTGACCGAGTTTGGTCTTTCCTCTGGTCACATTGTTAATAAACAAAAGACGAAGTTGTTCTTTTCTCCAAACACGAATGAGGGAGTTAAACGAAGTATTAGTGATCGACTTGGATTTCTAATTGTCTCTGGTCGTGAGGACAATTTAGATTGTGAGGGCAATAGTTCTGATCAATTACGATGGGATTTTGTACATGTACCATCAAAGAATCCATAAACCGAACCCTTTGAACGAATCCTGTACTAGGCCTAGCCCATGACTTGATCCTCAGACCGTTTTGAGTGCCCACAAAAATGGTCTTTTTCACTGTAACATTTTGGACCCCTTCCTCTTTCAAATCTTTGGCTAAGCTGCCATTGCTGCCTAGTGCAAACAAATCAATTAAAAAAATGTGTATATTGTTTGAGAAGTTAGTATGAGAACTTGGGGATAAAATGCTTCATTTTTATTGTTAAAAAATATCAAATGAAACGATACTATATTAGAAGTACCTAATGCCATGACCAGGACCGCAAATGACTTGGATCCATAAATTCTTGGTACCGGGGCCAATGGAGATGCAATCATGTTTTAATGGAGCATTTTATGATGTTGACATTTTTGGATAACTGCACATGGATGCCATCTGTGTTGGGGCTATTACCAGAGGCCATAATCTTAACTCCTTGGACGTGCGCTTTTCACATCGATTGACTACGATGTGGAACATTTGGCTATTTAAGGATAATAATCTACGAATGGTGATGTTTTTGGAGTTAGTAAAGCTTAATGCCTGCTCTCTCACACTAATGAAAATCAGTTGAATGAGAATGAATAAAGGTCTACTACTTTAGAATGATGTACGAATTCAAAAATAGTACCGTGGCTCCGGAAGGACAGTTGGTGTGGGAATGTTTGCAGGCCCAGAGAGATGATCCTTTGGCATCAAGTGCACCACCAACGATGGAAACGCCATTGACTCCTTGGAAACTGATCCAATCGGTACTTTTGCCAAGTACTCGATAATCTAGAGGGGCGACCAGGGTGCCATCAATTCTGAAAGTGATTCGAGGGCTTTTGCAGATACCTCGGAAAGTCATAGAATCGAGCAAATACCGCCCTTTGGGTACATATATCAGGGTAGAGTCTGCCGAGCCACAGGCTGCTTGCCGTGCCATGAGGAAAGCCTTGGTGGAGTCTGTTTTCCCATTTGGCTTAGCCCCAAAGTTTAAAACATTGTAGTTTTGTGTTGCAGACGTGGAATTTATGCCCAGCATGGCAAAGAGAATAACAATAACTCCACAAAAAGGCCCAGTGAGATTCATGGTTTGAGACGGTGATGCAGATTCAGGATAGAGAGTAAAAGGTGTACGGATGTATAATTGTGGGATTAAAAAAAGCAGCAGCAGCCTTTTGTGTTGTTAATTAGTTAAGTTCCTGCTGCATGCATGTACAAATATCATCACCCAGCGTCTTCCTGTACATCACACCATCTATTGCTTTTTATTATTCTACAGATGCTTCATCCAACTATAACGCATGTTAAAAATTTAACTTAGTAAAGAATTAAATTCATATCAGTTTAATTAATTAAACATATGAGTTTATTTGAGTTCATAAATTCAGTCTATTAAATGCATGTCATAGTCACATAACGTATTCTGTTTAATTGGAATCATTTTATCCATATTATATCTTGAATTAAAAAAATATATATTTCGAATAACACGAATAATCAATCCCAACTAAAGGCAGGCCCGTTTACTTCATGTTGAATCAATGTTAAGCCTTTCACGGTTGCAACTTTTTTACTCCAAATATTCTTATTGCTGCAGCCTTCTTAAAACTTTTCCATTCATAATCTCAACGTTTCAAAAATTCATAATTTGTGTCTAAGATAGATATAAAGAACAAAGAATACACCTGAAAAGTTAATCACATAAAGATAATGTCGAATCTTGAATTCTTGTAACTGGTATACTAAATAAGAGTAAGCATTCGATTGAGTCGAGTCGAGTCAAAGAATTTGAATTATTCAAGTTGACATACCATATTTTATCACTCGAACTTAACTTGAAAAATTTCCGAGTCGAGTTTAAGAAATTTGTCGAGTTGAGTTGTTCGAATTTATATACTAATTTTTTATAATTATTTATAGTGTTATAGTAAAAATTTGTTTCAATTTTTTTACTTTCTCTAACCATATAAGATATATATATATATATATTTCTTCATATTATTTTCACATTATAATGTAATTTAATATATCACATACAATCTAAAATTATAAAATATATTTATAATATTATATTTCAAAGGAAGTATTTTGAGGATAAAAGATTGATGAGAGTATAAAAGAATAAAAAAATTGATGTGAAGAAAGAAATTGTAAACAATTGTAGCCAAAAGATTAAGTTGAGTAAAATACAAAGTTAAAGGATTGAATTAAAAAAGAGTACATTTTTAGTATAAAAAAAGAACTGAAGTTACAATTTACATAGGTATTCTACAATGAGGGGAGCATGTGGTTTAAATTTGGTAAAAAACATACTTAAAATGAATGATGAATTGAAGAAATACGAAAATCATGCAAAAATGAGGGGCTAGATTGAAAAAATAGAAAATTTGATATCAAAAAGTGGAATTAAGAGCATGTGGTTCAAATTTGACAAAGAATTGAATTAAAATGAAGGAGGAGTTAAGGAATATGAAATCATGACCAAATCACAAATATATCAAAATACACGTATAAATTTTCGATTTTTCGAGTTACTCAAAATTTTAAAATTTAAACTCGACTCAAATTCAAAAACCGAATTAATAATTTGAGTTGACTCGAATAATTCAAAATTTAAAAAAAAAATTGAGTTAGTTTTGCTCAGCCCTAATATCAATGATGTATTATTAGAGGGATGTTGGAGTATGATAGTATGCACTCTTGAAAATTTTAAAATTTTCATTAGTTAAAAATTTTTCTTTGTATTTTTTATCTATGATTTAATTTTGTATCATTGAAATTTTATATCCTTTTATCTTTTAATATGATTTCCTAAATTAGTACGTATGACAGAAATTTTGGTGTTGGTCCCTAACCAGAGAGTGAGATATAACAAGGCTCATGACGGATAATCTTTGTAGAATTATAGTCCATGTTCTAAACATGTATGGAAAAGGACTTCTTGTCTGAGAAGCAAACTTTTTTTATCAGTCTTGCACATTACACACACTTGACATAGCTAAATTCATGGCAGAAGAATTCTAGGGTCCTGCCTTATAGCATTTTCTGGGTACTTACTGCTACCTTCATCTCACAAAATACTCAGAAACAGCTGATGAAACCTTAAAAGTGTCCACTTTAGTCCCCCACCACAATATTACCTGCAAACCAACTTGCTAAAGCTATTGATGAAACCTTAAAAAAATATGTTGATGGTAATAATTCTTACACTAATTGAAGGGACATCTGGTCCTGGTGTTGGTAATGATTAGTGGGTTGTAAGCCATTGACTTGAAAGTAGCTTCGAGAGTCCAATGGCTGAGAAGTCATGGCCTCAAAGTTAGATCCTCCAGGCATCAACTCCATGTTCTGCATCTTCCTCTCATTCTCAGCTATCTGTATGACATTAAGTTATGAGCTCCTCACAAGACTGAAACTCTAAAGTTAACGGCCGTAAATGAGACGAGATAGATCGCGAGTTATTTGAGTTCGATTCGATCAAAGCTTGGTTAATATTCGAATCAAATGGACATGAATCGAGTTCTTAGCGAGCCAAAATGAATTACTTGATACTTGACTCGAAAAGCTCACGAGTAACTCAAATATATATATATATATATATATTAAAATTTTAATTTTTAAATTAAATAATTAATATTAATATTTATACGCTATTTTAAAAAAAATTGCAATACAATGTTTTCGTATACTTAAAAGTTTAGGTTTGAGTTGAGAGTTTGAGTTTAAACCGAACTCGATTCAAGTCAAGTTTGATAATTTTAAACTTGCAAGCTTTCAAGTCAAGTTGAGCTCAACAATACTCGATCTCGATTCGGTTTGTTTACGGCCCTACTAAAGCTCATCAAGTGAAGAAAAGAAAAAGAGGGATACCCTTGCTCGGAGGAACTGGTTATTATTCTGCAAGTCAATCTCCTGAAGTGGACAAATTTATCAGAACCAAATAACATGAAAATTTTGAATATATTAAGTTGAAACTCTTACCCTTTTCTGCATATACTCAATTTCTGCAAAGAGCTGCTCATTCTGTTGGAATTTTGCAGGAAGAAAATTAAACCAGATAGGGAAAATTTATCAGATACATATGAATATATGCATGTATGTATATGTGATAAAAGAGAGAGAGACCTTTTTGGAACGGATTTTGCTGATTCCTTTTTCTAAACGAGACTCCAAGCCCCTTAGCTCCTTCGTAGACAATCCTCCCAGCGATTCACCTATCATATGCCTGGAAAAATACATTGTTGCAGTTAAAGAAATGGGAGTTCTAAATCAAAATCATGCATGATGGAATGAAGAAGAAAGAAGATTAATTCATAGATATACCTAGTCATTTTCTGCAAATTCTGGATTTCTTTGCGTAGTTTGTCAGATTCTTGCTGGTAGAACTGACATTTACAAACGGCTTTGCATTAGTTTAAGTCCAATCAATAACTAGAATCCAGTGTACACATATGAAGATAGAATTTTGTACAGTGGTATACATAGGTACCATGTATTTTGGTATACCATTTTAGGTTTTTTGTTTTTTTAAAATATGTATATATATTTATAGTTTAGTTTTTTATTTTTTAATAATATATATTATATATACATAAAAAGGTATAATTCAACCTTGTTATATAAATATATTGGATAAATTTTATTTGCTGAATCTTTTTGGTATTTACATAATTAACATTGACTTTTCTCAATCTATTTTGATTAATAGTTATTGAGTTTTCTTTCACTTTTAACAAATTAGTGGCATGACCTTATATAAAATAGATTTAGTCTCTAAAACTTAAAGATTCTATTAATCGTATCCCTGATTGTTACCGGCCTAATCACATCTCTCCTGTTGCCGCCATGGCTGCCACAACGGTTGCCATTCCATATTTCTATTTTTAATAATTTTTATAAACATTATAACTATTTTTATGATGATTACAGCTCATATTCAGTGACAATAAACAAGTCAGTCAATTTCTCCTTTATGTGACTATGGTTATGATTGTTGTTTTCATTGGGACATGTAAACCAAAAAAAGAAAAACAAACTAAGAATCTTAGAGAGAAATAAAGCTGAAGTTTTTGTAAAAAAGAGGGTTGCTTCTTATAGTATAATTCTCTATACCTAAGTTTAAGAATAAGTTTGACTACGTACTTGATAGGGTTAAGGATGTTATCATATTTAACATAAAAAGTTATATAAATTTATAATATTTTCAGTTATATCTGAAAAATTATATTATCAGAAATTTATGATCTATAACCAAAAGAGTTATAAGAAGATAATATTTTCGATTTAAACTTAAAATATTACTTTATCCAATATAAAAAAATATTTTTAATAAGATTTTATGTTATAATCAATTTTTATCGTTTTTTAATAGTATATTAATACATAAGATTTTAAATTTCCAACGTACCTGAGTATTAGTTTCAGAAACTGATCCTGTATGGGAGGAATCGCAAGCCTTTTTGTACCTGTCAATTGTTGCTTTAACACTGCAAAAACAACGTTAATTGCATTACAAATAAATCAATAACTGAGCAAATAGTGTTTGAGCATTATATCATTATACCTAAAGGCAGCTATTTAGGCTAATAATTAAGATTTAATGGTCAAATCAACCAACTTTCTCAGTTAACTGAATCGAATACGAAACCAAGGAGGAGAAAGACATAACGTTTATTTACTTGACAAGACCCTGACACAGGCATCCGTTCCCCTACAATAACTTTAACTTTGATACCTTAATTTCGTCGAGCAAGTGATTGGCTGTCTAAGCCACGCTGGCACTGTCTTAACAGTTTGATTGGCTCAGAGATTTCTATGGTCGATATTAATGCCAGGTGTCAGAAACCCATTACACCATGGATAATGCTCTTGAGTCGTACGCTATTTTAGTTATTGACCACTTTGTTTCACAGTTTTAATATTATTTTAATGGGGGTGAAGTGAAGAAATAGAATAGTGATTTTAATCAACTTCTGTCCTTGTCTGGAAACTGCGAGTGTTGCAGCAGCAGCCATAGTTTACATTTTCACGGAAGAGAAAAACCAGACCGCTCAGAACTCTCCCATTGGCTACCAGTTGTCGTACGTTGTCTGTCTGAAACAACAATGAAGTCATAAAAACGATGACCCTTTCAGCGGTTTTGAGCTAAATTTTCATGGCTTCAACAGAAGCTTTTGTGAAAGGATTTTTACCCTAGAGAGAAAGAGAGATCTAAGACGAAGAAGAAAGTAAGGGTTTTGGTTATTTTATCTCTGTCTTATTAAATCTTATAAATTTTGGGGTTGAACTTGGAATGATATATATACATATACGTACATGTGTATATAAAAAAGAGAAAACAGTTTTGGAATCATGTCATAAAAACATTTGTCAGTAGTCAAGAAACTGAAAAAATCGTGTGTGACGTGACCAAAAGATTCTTGAACTAAGACAAAACACCAACCTTATCTTAGTATGGGGTCATCAAAACCCTAGATAGATTTCAACTGTGCCAAAAAGAAATAATAAAGAAAGAGGTAAATATTTGCAGAGTTGTGATCGGTTAAGGAAATATCACTCTACTTGATTTAAGGGTTTACTAATTACAAAGTCTTTTGTTGTTAATAGCAAAGATAAAATAAGAACCCTAATTAGGTTATGTGTTGGACTATGAACCCTAAATAAGATCTGATTGATTGGAAAAATGGTGATTTAGGGATGTTCAAGTCAGGGGTTCTTAGGCAAAAGTGGTTTCCACTTTCTTGATTCAACTTAACTGACATGCCATTAAAGTTGTCAAAGAGTTGGTGGAGGATTTTTGATAAGTTCATGCTTCAGTTTGTTTACTACCACAAACATGGTGTTCTCCATTGTTATATCTTGCACCAGATCTGAGTATCAACCAAACTGGGAACTCAAGAAAAGCCCTTTAAAAAAAAACCTGATTTTATGCAAGTAAACAAAAAGAAGAAATAGAAGAAACAAAGACTTGTAAATCTTAGTTTGAATCTAAGCTATGTACCAAAATATGTTTAAAAACCCCACCAAAGAGATCTGTTTGCAAAGCCAAAATCTTGAACCAGATTTTTTTTTTTTTTTGTACTTTGCAAAATAAAGTTGGAATTTTGAGACTGAAAAATCCCAGTTTGATCTAAATTGAACACTAATAGAAACTGGGTTTTGTTTCTTTAAAAAGAAACATGAAAGGGCCGATGAGCTGAAGCTGAGAGATACCTGTTATTAGCATACTCATAGAGGCGACCACGGTTGGAGAAGACAATCAGAGCAACTTCAGCATCACAGAGAACTGATAATTCATAGGCCTTTTTGAGCAAACCATTGCGCCTTTTGCAGAAGGTAACTTGACGATTCGTAGTGTTTTCGATCCTCTTGATCTCGATCTTTCCCCTCCCCATTTTCTTCGAGTTCTCTTGGAATTCATTGGGGTACACCATGGTTGCTAACTGAGAAAAACACACACACAAAAAAAACCCTTAGATAAAACTACACAATGATACCTTAAACAATACTAGCAAAAATGTTAATTTACATGGAACACAATGTTTTGCAAAGCTATAAATATCATATATTTCTTTAGCAAAAAAGAAGGAAAAAGAAGATTTCTATGTCTTGATGATCAAGGAGAGCTAAAAGAAAAAGATTGACTGAAACCCCAAAAGAAGTGAAGCAGTGAAAAATCAACTAAAAGGGATTATATTTCAGTTTATAGCTTACTAACCACGAGAAAAAAAGAAAAGAAAAAAGAGGTTGAAAAGTATGATAATTAATTAAGAACAGCAACAAAAGGAAACTGGGTTTTGAGGTATAATTTCTCTGAGCAGAAGAGATGCAGAGAAAATGGAAGCATGAAGGGCTGAGAGGTTTCTATTTATAAAACTAACCAACTAACTTTTTTTTACTACAACCATTTACAAAACCAGCTAATTAATTTTCCATTTTTAAAAGTCCCCCCTTGTTCTTCCTCTTCTAAGCTTTGAATTATATCAAAGCTAAAGGGTTAATGAAATGAAAAGTTTAAAGCTGGGAATGATTCTTATACCCCATTAATAAATTAAGCATATATTTCTTCTTCTTTTGCTCTAAATTGTTTAAATGCTTTAATGTGAGTGAAAAGAGGGTATTGAGAATTGCATTAGAGAGAGAAAGGGACTTTCTGAAAGGGATTATTAATGGTAGGGAATGAAACGTTAGGCTTAGTTGCAAAACAAGCAGACCTATTTTGGAAATTAAAGGATATAAAATTTTTAGAAGCAAATAAAAGTACAAATTAAGTATCATTTTATAGTTATAATATTGTTTGTTTTTAGTTAGTATTTTGTTAATTGAACAAGTATATTTTGGTCAAATTATTTATCTTTGTTCCCTCATATTTCTTTAGGTCATGGGTTCTAGACCTATTATGAGCACCCATATTCCTTTTCTTAGCATCTCTCATTCCCCTCCCTCTGAAGATAGAAATAAAATTAAATTTAAAATTTGTAAAAAAAATATTTTATTTATTTTTTTGTATTAGTAGAATTTTTTTACCAGTACAATTATAAGACACATTATATTTTTATAAAACTAATTTAATTCAAATTTTAAAGATAATATTATTTCTAGGGAAACTAAATATTAATAAACAGAATTAGCTTAACAATTCCAAGCCTAACTTATTGAACATTGAACTTATACACATTATTTTGGACACAAAAAAGGGGATATATCCATGATTGATGTTTGCTTGGACGATGATTTTTTTAGAGGAAGCTTCACTTTATTATTATACACATACATAATTGTGTTAAAATCAAAATTTATTTAATGATAAAATTAGAAAGAAAAAAAATCTGATTTTACATATTAATTTATATTATTTTTATCGAATTACGGTGATATTAAATCTTGCTATCCTTAAAATTGAAAGTTCAATCGATTCAACATTTATTTTGATTTTTAATTTTTTTTTGGGTAATATCAAAGCAGAATATAAACAAATCAAGCAGATAGCATGATAATTCAAACACAACATTTACCACCAAGTCTAATACACCTCCAATCTCATTCATACCCTGTATTGTTAAAGCAATACTCAATTCACTCTTTTCTAAAAGGACAAAAATGGTAATTGGCTTAAGATTTCCCAACTTATCCTACAAAGAATCTATCATAGAAAACAAACCCTAAACTTACCATTATTGAAACTTGGAATTTTCTAACCATCCAATTCCAATCTTTGAATTAGATTCAACTATCACACCATGTTTATTCTTCCACTTGAGTTTTTTTTAATGTTTCAAGTGCAACTTTGTACTTTGATGGCCAAAGTTTAACAAAATTTAAATTCAAAATATTAAAGAAAAAGGAAGTAAAATAGAAAAGAGAAAAGAAATGAAAGATTTTTATTAAGGGGAAAAAGTAACATATTTTATTGTTTGAATGGGTTAATAGAATAAAAAACGATCAGGAAAAATATTTAAACTCTTAAATAGAATTCTTAATTTCACATGAAGCAATTGTTAATATTGATTTAAATTCTAATCGGTAATTAAGTTGAATTTTATTGTAACTCTAGTGGTTGAAGATTATTTGGTGATTAAAAGTTTATTTGGGTACGAATTCTTACATAGTAAAAATTATTGGTGTACATGTTTTCTTTCTCTATAAATATAGAGTAAACTTTAACATTTAGAATTATGAGATAATTATTTTGGAGAGATGTAATCTTTATGTAATCTTGATAATTTTTGGGGAGAGTATTTCATTATACATCAAGTTTAGAGATATATATCGAGCTACGATATACAAAAAAAATTATATATTTGTGTTTTTTTTATCTCTACGTCTATAATGAATTATTGTTTTTCTCATTCATAGATATAAACAATGTAGAACCACATCAAATCTAGTCTCTTATAAGAAGTATTTCATGTTGATCTCTCTTTTGATTACCTTTCTACTTATAAATTCTTAAAAAAAATATGGAACACCCCAAACCTAATCCAAGATAATTGCTGAATCCAAAAGTACCCCATTAGATGACCGAAACAATCAATAAAATCAATCATTTCTTTTGATTCAGTCAATTCAACTTTCATAAAGACTTCCAATCAAGATCTAAAACATAATCACGTGAACTTCAGGTAAATTATACAAAAAGAAAAGTGAAGCTCCATTTAAAAAAAATCATTGTAAATGAATCGATAATAAATGTATTTAGAGTTACAAACCAAATAATTATAAAAGAGAGAGAGAGATTTTAGGAATACACATGCCCACTAATAAAAATAAGGCACTGTAACAGTGCTGGAACTCCTTGGGGATGTTACTGTCCTAACTCAAACTTAAAACCTAGCTACTAACATGCATACGGTAAGACAATTTTAAACGTTGAACTTTATGAAGTTTAATAGTGTACAACTATTTTCTTATACCACATGAAGAAGATAAATGCAAGTAAACTAGTTATAATTTCGAAATAGTTTTTAGGTTTAGATTGTATCTCGAGTTAAGTGAAAATTTTACTTTTTGATGTTGCCATTGGTCTATTGGTCTTTTGGGTTAGGTCATATACATAAAAATCACCATTATCAAAGATATTCTAGAAAATTTTTTAAAAGATAAAACAATTTATATCTTATCAGAAATTCACTTGGAAGGTTTCAAGAGTTGATTACGCACGGGAAATGATGAATATTTCACAACGCCCGAAATCGATATCAGATCGATTATAGGTTATCTTAATACTGAAATTCACAAGTTCAATCAAAAAATTAAAATATGATCCATTTACTTACCTTTGAAGATTTAATAAAGAGTAAAGATAACAATTAATCCAAATACTCGAGTAAAGTGTGAATAAAAAATAAAGACAAAATAGGAATCTTGAACAAAGAAAGTACTTCCACAAGAGAACCTTGAAAGAAAGAAAAAAGAACAATTTTCTAATCTCCTCCTCCTTTTTTGATGTACATGAGAAGAGTGTCCATTTGTATGTTACATTACATTAATGTTAGATATGCTAATTAAGAAAATAAATATTAAAATAATGAATATGATCCTAAATTGTTTAAACTAAATAACGGAAATTCTAAGGTTGAATTTAATTGCTAACAATTGAAAATTCGTATTAAATTGAAATTTAAATATTTGATCCATATTTAATTTTCTACACACACTATCTTTACTAAAACAAACATATTTTGAGTTAGCGATTTTCAATTGAGACATTCCAAAATGCTTTAGAAATATAACTTACAGTCATTTATGTTTGAAGAATACATCTTTTCTTGAAAATACCTTGCAAGTCAGCTAATCTCTCCGACTTCAAAATCAGTTCCAATTTCTCATAAAAATTTGAAGCTTAAAAAAGAGTACGTTAGACGAAAATAAGATATTACAATTGTCCATCTGTTTTCATTAGTGGGCAAAGAAAATAAAACAGCGACAAAATATGATCGATTTTGTCCGATCATGCTGCAACTCCTTTTACTAGGGCCCATATCTCTACTTCGGCTTTAAATTGATCGCTCTGCCTCATGGTATCTTAAAAAATAATTAGATTTGCGAATTGACTCGCCTCACTGCAACTTCGGAAAGATTCAATTTGAAAACACCAACTTTAGTTCTACCAACATAAGTTCTACCAAAGAGAAAAATGTGACCCATAATTTACGAAAATAACACGATTGATACCCTTCGTAAAATTGCTTGTGTAGAGTACAATAAGGTATTAAAAAATTACACTAACCTGGATGTTACTATCTTAGTCGATTCAAATATCATCAGAGATGAATAAAATTTCATGTTAGAGGGATACATTTTTAAAATTTTAAAAATTTCATGTTAGAGGGATACATTTTTAAAATTTTAGGGGAGAGACTAACTTGTGCAAATTTAGAGAGGCGAAAACATGTTTTAAATTAAAAAATATTTAAAAATATAAAATTTTAAATTTTTTAGGAAGGATGAGTACCTTCACCTACCTCACTGAGCCCATCCCTTAATGCCGTAGCATTAACTTTAAAGTAACCAAAATGAAACAAATATTCCATTGACTTAATCACGAGACAATGCAGATGGAGCCATTTGTTCCAACATCATATCATAGCAATAAATTCAAAAGCAAACCCCAATTTTCCAAGCTAATAGCTTCAAGGCACAAATTTAAACAGGGATTAATCTATTTATTCATTAATTACACCCCCTCAATGAAGCAATCCAACAAACACCTGATATGCACCAAACCAAATCTGCTTCTAGTAAAAATAAATTATTTTTCTTTGGAAATTCAAAGAACACATTTACTTAGGGGGAAACTAATCTATTTCTTTATGAAATAATTTATTTTGTTCAGTAGTATTTAAGCTCCCTTTTTTATTGTTGGATTTAAACGATGTAATAATATATTGTGATATAAATCATAATTAATATTGAATTTAAATAAAATAATGAGTTAATTTTGAAACATAAAAATAATTATAAACAAATATTTACATTGTAGCTACATTTTTTAAAATTATTAATATGAGATGTGATTGGTATCTATTAATAGTTTGGAGATCAATATAAAATGAGAATTAATTAATTGATAACACATAACGTGCAACAGTAGTTGTTCAAACTAAAGACCTCTTGGGAGAACAACATAATTTTTTATCACTAAGGCTACTTGATGGGTTTGAGACGTAATATTTTAAATCTTAATAAGCAGCCCATCTTTACTATCGTAAGTATAGGTCAAACATGCATGTGCTTTCCTCGAAAACCAACCCTTTTCACCTCTTCTAACCATATATTATATTGAATGCGTGCTCAATAATCATATAAAATGGTAACATTCTTCAACGAAATTTCTTGCAATCATATGGATTACATCCAGCTGGAAGCCATGGATTTTCTTTCTTGCTCAATATAGCTTGGCATCTGAGAAACTTTCGCCAATTTTCTTATTTTCAAGATCTGGATTCAAGTGTTTGCATAATGTATATGCGTTATCAATAGATTAAGAAAATTATGAACATACACTATCTTATAATCACTTCAGTCAGTTAAAAGAACAACATTTATTAAGGAGCAAAATGAACCCTATTTGCGAAGTGATGTTTCGAACGCCTTTGCCAAAATATATTATCCAATTGATTAAAAGAGAATAAAATGATGTTGTGAATACCTTGGCTATGATGAGTCGTGATAAGTCTATTGACGAAGAATGATTTTTGAGACCTCCACCAGACGTTGAAACATTGATTATTAAAGAGAAGACCATTTATTCTTAATTTGTATTTATGTTCATTGTTAAACCAATATATATATATAAAGGTCTCGTACCTCTTCCTGTCGTTTTAGTTAAGGTCTAGACTATAAATTTTTGTGATATTTATTAATATTATATTGTTTTTATTTTTTTTTCAATCTATCTTAATCCAAAGGACATTATAGCATGTAATACGTTATAACACTTAAATTAATAAATTTAAAAGAATATTGCATGTATGAGTAAGTATAGTACGAGGAGACAAGTCTCAATAAGTAGAAACCAAGTTAAAATTCATCCATCCATTCCATGGCTAATCCAACAAAGAGAAATGATAATCCAACACCTTCCCTTGATGTGATGAATTTATGGACAAAAAGGGTAAAAAAGAAAAGTGGGGGGACAAAAATAAAAGTTATATATATTCCCTACTTGAGAATTTGTATGGAGTATATAGGCACTGCCATATAATATGACAGGGCGTAAATTTAGGGTATCAGTTGACATTTTAATTATTTTTAGTTTCTTTTATAAATTTAATATAAAAATATTAGAAATAAATTCGACACCACAATCTAAAATTTTCAACTTTTTTATTGTTGACAACTAATAGAACAAACAAATTTATTGGGGGGGGGGGAATAAAGAACAATCAAAGCAAGATATTTAGCATGTTTAGCTGTTAAAGGAAAATAAGATTTGGTATTTGTTTATTTTTTTGGAGTAAAGTACATAAATGGTCTCTCGACTATAGTTCGACTATTGAAAGTTATAAAATAATCTCTCAATTATAAGGTATTGCTTTGTCGAGTTCTCTGACTATTAAAAATTGCAATATTGTCACTCAACTATTCATATATTCAAAACTCTTCTTTTTTCATTAAGAAAACGATGGTCATCTGAGTTGGACATTAACATGCTCACTAGAATATTATAATAATCGACTATAGTTCGATTGAAAGTTATAAAATAATCTCTCAATTATAAGGTATTGCTTTGTCGAGTTCTCTGACTATTAAAAATTGCAATATTGTCACTCAACTATTCATATATTCAAAACTCTTCTTTTTTCATTAAGAAAACGATGGTCATCTGAGTTGGACATTAACATGCTCACTAGAATATTATAATAAAATATAACCCCAAAACTGATTGAGTTGCATTTTATGGATCAAGTTTCTATTTATATTATATCGTTCAGCTACTGGTTGAAACAATATGTTATCGGAACAGTGCTTGAAAGCAACGACAATTTTAATTAGTAGACACAATTAAAATATAATTTTATAATATCTCAATCAGTAAGTTAATATCCAGCTCAGATGACTGTTAATTTTTTTAATAAAAAAATTATGAATTTGGAATATATAAATAGTCAAATGACTATTTTTTAATTTTTAATAATGGGTGACTCAACAAAGTAACGCCCTATAGACGGGGATCATTTGTTAACTTTTAATAGTCGAGAGACTCAACAAAGAAACATCTTATAATCAGGGGACCGTTTGTGTACTTTACCCTTTTTTTCTTTCTCTCTTTTTTGTTCTTTTTATTTGATAAACAGTGGAAAGAAACTAACACCGTTTAGAGATTTAAATTATGTTCTGTGGAAAAATTCGATTAAATACGAATAAATTTCTGTGCTCACTCATTTGATCCCTTAATTAGATAAGAATATATTAACAACTATCAAATAACGTGATTTGCTTATTAAGTTGTATTAGATAAAAGGGTAAGCTACTTTCTTTTTGTCCCTCAATTTTCTTCGTGTTTTAATTTTAGTCAATCAATTTTAAAAACTTTTAATTTCATCATGAAACTTTCAAATTTCGCTTGGTTTGATTACTCGACCCTTAAGTGTAACACCAATACCAAAATGTTGCACTATTGAGGGTTTTTATTTTTTAAATTTTCTAAAATTTTAACCTCCTTCTTCCACATGGTTGGAATCTTTCTCCACCATTGTTTGGTGTTATTGGCCATCACTCGCAACATAACGGATGTCGAAGATGGATTTAAAATTTTATGTTAGAGAGTGTGAATTTAGAAACTTATATTAAAAATTCAAGGGTGCAAAATTACAAAATTTTAGGGGTATGAAATTAGATTATAAAAAAAACATAAAATATATGACAATTTGAAATTTTCATAGGTTGTGACCTCACTCCTTCGATTCATCTATGATGGGTACTAAAACGTTCCCCTTTCTCTTATTTTTCTTTTCTTAAATTTATTTTCCTTGAAATCCACTCAAAATGAATAAAACTCAAATCAAAGCTTCAACTTTATCTTCTTTATGCAATCTTCACCATATAATCGGTATGGAATTAAAATACATTACTTTTCTTTTCCTTCTTGACCTTTCCATTGTTCAAATTTGAAAGAAAATACTCTAAACTCCAATGAATTAAAGGGAATTCATAACTCTAGGTTTAAAAAGTTCCAAGTTTTTTTACATGAATTTGCCCCCAAAAAAAATTTTTGAATATTTTTTTTCCGATTATAAGGTAATATTTGTTTAGAATTTTTTTAATCAATTCAAAATATATATGTTCTGTAGACGTAATTACTTGAACTCAAAACGTTTAAAAATATAATATTTTTTTTATCATTGATGTCACCTTATAAATTCTTTTTGAACAATAAGGGACCAGTTTTTTTTTAAGAATCTCAATAGGTTTGAAAGTCGATGATTAGGAAAGAGGCGAGTGCTTTGAAAGCAAAGACCTAATCACATAAATGCGATCTTATGTAGTCAGCATCTCTCTATTTTATTATTAATATTTTCTTTTTTAGAGGATTCGAAAGGAAAAAGTAATCAGAAATAGAAGAATCCATCTCAATTGTAGTATTTAAACTATTGCGGCTCATAAATTTAAAATTATACTTACATAAATTAGATTAAAATTTATTATTAATTATAATTAATATTGTTGATGGGAAATAGGATTTGATGGTTTTTTTTACGAAATATCAATTTTAATTTGTATGGAGAGTTGTATATGATTGTTTAGTGGAGAGAAAAGAAAGAATATTGGAAGAAAATAATAAATAGTTGAGAGAGAGACTTCATTTCTCAAGCTTTATATGGTAATTTATATATATACTCTTAGTGTTTTATCAAGTCTAGAATTATGATAACTGTTTATAAGGTGGTAGAGTGAGTAGATATGACTCTCAGATAGTAGATTTAACTTATAGATAACGTGGCCATTTAAATAGTTACATTAAGGGATTGTAATTGATAGAAATATATAAAAATTTAAAAATTTCGAAGAAGATATCAAAAAATAACAATAGCAATATGATTTACATTATACTATCAGTGCAAACTGAACAAACTTCGAATTCAAAACACCATACAACACCGTAAAACTATATGAAAACTTGAACGGTAACAATCTCACTACGAATAATATTACGTGCAACATGATTCTCATTATTAATGATAATTTTATCTTTAATCATCTAAAACTAAAAGTTTAATTTATCTTTTATGTTTTTTCCTTAGCCGCCATTAGTCTTTTTTCTTCTTCATTTTTGTAATTGGAGGCGGTACTAGTATTGGTGCTGGTCACCGACCGTTGATATTTATTGTTTTGTCTTCTTCTATCTTTATGACACATTTTCAATCGTGTGGCCGTTGTTTTTGTTTATTCTTTTTTTCAGGGTTGAATTTAGCATCGTCACAATTGATCAAGATAACGCTTATTTGTTATCATGCTGATCTTCCCTGATTTGGACCATCGAGTTGAATTTGGACATGAGATTTACGCTCGTGGATAGTATTTTCACGTCGTTCGATTCTGATTTGTAATTTGTCAGTAGTCTTTCAATAGCTCCATTATCTTTTATGGTTTATTTGCCGATATAGTCAAATCTGTTCGTATCTACCTTTTGTTCGAATTTATTTGGTTAGATTTTTTTAACATTTTCTTTGTATAACCCTTATATGATCTTAAGTGACTAATTTTCTTGTGTTTAAGAAAATATCTTTATTATATGTTTAGTTTACGGTTGTGGTTGTAAACATTTATTGTAATTTGGATATTTTTTATTTTTAATAAAATTAGATGCTTCTAAAAAAATTCTATTTTATGTTTGTCCTAAAAAATAGAGCAATGTAAAGTAATAATATTATCCTGCAAAGTAAATTCTGTTATGTCCATAATTCTAAAATTTTCGCACAAATGGCCAGAATGTTACAAAAACATAAAATTTGACAACATTTTTCTTTCATCTCATACCAAATTTTCATGGCTCCACTACTCTTTTGCCTTTCATGGGAATACTTGCTACTTACCTTTATCGATTGGAAAGATATCTCAGTATTGGCTGATTATGAGAACATAATGTACATTAGAACTTACAATGAAATGGGGTGGCACAAAATGTAGTTCTCAGCCCACAATTGCAAAGCGAGAGAACAAATGTTAAAAGAATACCCAACGAATTAGCATAGCCGGAAACAAAAAAACTGAACGCTCCTGGTTACACTTGACCTTTTTAGCCAATAAACCGAACAAATTATCCAGAACAATAAGCCATCAGACATTCATATGCTGCTAGTAGACCGAGATGAACTGCTACAGCTGGTTGGACTCGAATGATCCTTCTTCAGCATTGCCTCCAGATTCTGAAAGCACTTTAGCGGTCTAATCTGTACATATTGCAAGCAACCATAGAGAAAATATTTCAGGCCAACGGTAAAAGAATGTAAACCCTACAAAAAAGAAAGGACCAAAAAGCGATACCATCACTTCCACCCATAAAATGACTAATACTAGAAGATTTGCTAGTCATCAAAGAAAAGTAAATTAGGCATTTTCTCAAGACATTGGAACTCGAGATATACTCTTATTTTCGTCATAACTTCCGACTTTCATTTGGTATCCTAATTTATATAGCAGATCATAAAAAGCTTCCGAGAGGAGAAGATTTGATAGCAATATGAGTGTGAGAGTGTGGCAGAGTGGGGCTTTGGAGAAAGAGAGAGAATACCTTCCAACGCTTTTTATGACTGAAACTGTTGAGAATAGATTCCAGCCTGGTTATGATCTGTCCGAATGTTGGTCGCTTGGCGGGTTTCTCATTCCAACAATCTTCAATTAACCTGTAATTAGAAGCACATCATAAGTATATATATCTTTTACATATCTATGTGCAGCCCCTATATGCATATATCGTCCTGATAGAGAGATACAATGACTAATATGCCAAGTGCTAATTCACGGACTCAAAATTTCTTCAAAAGATTACACAAGATGCGTTCACATTATCACATCCTTTAGGCTTTGCTTGACAGAGTGAAAAGAATATTAGAAAGATGAAAAATTAAAGGGGTAGAAAAGTATAAAGATGGAAAATATAATTTTTCTTCCATTGGTGTGCTTCCTAGGAAAGAGAAAAAAAATTGAAATTCTTTCCATTCATTGTTTGGCAGAGTTGAATATGAGAGGAAAAAACTAAACCTTCTGAAAAATACATAATCTTTAACTAACTTAAATCCTTGTCACATTTTCTCTCGTCTCTTTCTTCCAAATAAAATTTATTTTCTTTCCACTTTTCCACTCTCTCCTATCCTTCCATTTTTCCAATCAACAAAGCAAAGCCTTAAGATGAGCATTTTTTTTAAAGTTATGCATGCATGATGGTATTACGAGTGGCGCCATGAGTGGTGTATATACTGAACTAAGATCTAGGAATTAAGTTTGATGACAATTGAAAGACAGAAGCCAAGTTACTAATTATTAGTACTCACTCTTTGAGCCCATGGGAATAATTCTTGGCTGGGGCTTTGAAAGGTGGACGCTCCCTTGCTGCATATGCCTTAGGAACATCATTCTCTTGCTTTGCAGAAAACGGTGGGCAACCTTCAATCATCTACAATATAGTGCAATAAAGTCTTACAATCATTAGACTTCGTCAACAAACAAAAAGAAGAAAAAGAAAAAGAAAACAGGACAACGAGCGCCAAAGGATTAAGCAAGGAAGAAAAGCTATAACACCACTCTATGCTTCCATTGTCTTATGGGAAAGGTGGAAAGAGAAACGAACTTATAATGCCCAGCTAATTATTTTATTATTATTAATTTATCAATTTATTAGTATTTTACTAGGAGTCAGTTTATTATTGGAAGTTTATTAGTATTAAGATCCTATTGATTAGTATTTTAGAAGCCTTCATTAAGTGGGATTGCTCACTTATTAGGTCTTTTATTTTCACAAGTTATGTAACCTCTATTTAAAGAGGCCTATTATTAATAAAGTACTGACCAGAATTTTAAGGAAAAAAAAACTCTAAGGTGGCGTTTGGTTCGCATGAATCCCTTAGAATTAGGAGGAATTGGAATCTAATTCCACCACTTTCCCATGTTTGGTTCAAGTTTTCCAATGAAATTAGAATCCCTCATGGCTTCAACTTTCCATCAAATGAGGGAAAGTGAATTTCATCCATTCTATGATGAAATTCAATTCCCTTGTTGGAGGGAATTGAAATTTGACCATACTACCCTCATCAATCTTTTGGTAGCTTATTCATATATTGAATAAAAATATTTTTTTTTATTTCGGGTCGGGTTTCTAATTCATATATTCGGGTCGGGTCGGGTCGGTTTTTTTAAGTGTGATATTCGAGTTCGGGTTTAGCGTGAAAAATACCCGACCCGAAAATATATATAATTTTACCTTATATATTTATGAATAATTACAATAATACCCCTCTATATATAATTTTTTTCAATTAAGTCACTGTTTTTATTGAATAAAAATAATTTTTTTATTATTTCGGGTCGGATCGAGTTTCTAATTCATATATTCGGGTCGGGTCGGGTGAAACTTTATTTTGGTCGGGTCGGGTCTGTTTTTTTAAGTGTGATATTCGGGTCGAGTCAAGTTCGGGTTTAGGGTGAAAAATACCCGACCCGAAAATATATATAATTTTACCTTATAAATTTATGAATAATTACAATAATACCCCTCTATATATAATTTTTTTCATTTAAATCACTGTTTTTATTGAATAAAAATATTTTTTATTATTTCGGATCAGATCGGATTTCTGATTCATATATTCGGATCGGGTTCGGGTTTAGGGTGAAAAATACCTGACTCGACCCAAAAATATATAATTTTACCTTATATATTTAGGAATAATTACAATAATACCCCTCTATATTTTTTTTTTCAATTAAGTCACTGTTTTTATTGAATAAAATAATTTTTTTATTATTTCGGGTCGGGTCGGGTGAAACTTTATTTTGGTCGGGTCGGGTCTCGAATGGAGGTTCTCTTGTTCTCGGGTCGGGTGGACCAAAAACCCGACCCATGGCCATCCCTAATTAGGATGATTTTAACTTATGTTTATTAGCATGATTTTTATAAATTATTGAAATGAATAATCAATCAATAAAATTAAAATTTAATTTTTTTTAATTTTTATAATATATTGCTATATGTAATTTATAAAACAAACTAAAATTAAGCAAAAAAAACAAGAAGGGCAATCCTGTCATTTTATATTACTGAAATCAAATTCATCTGACATGTCTGCGAACCAAACAGAATATGGAATTGGATTTTAATTCAATTTCCTGCCAACCAAACAGAATATAGAATTGGATTCCAATTCCTGACAGATTCCAATTCCCTCATAAACATTCCAGCGAACCAAACGCCACCTAAGAGGTCTAATATTACTTCTAAATTAGTCTAAGGGTTGGAGTTCCCTTCGACAAGTTCCATTTAATCATCATAGGTCATACTTGTGGAAGAAGTAAGAATCACGGAAAGAGCCTTGTGTAACATTGCCCAGTGACTCGATCGTTAGTCGGGACTAACATTAATTATCATAAACTCTGTTCTATTTTTCTTTAACACAATGTAAAACAATCACTTTTTTTAGATATTCTTCTAAATAATCAGGTTAGGCATGTCAATCAAAACTTATTATTTACAGATCATATGAACTGGAATATGAAAGAAATTTACCTCCTGTAAGATCAGAGCAAATGAGAAAACATCTACTTTGGTATCATAGTCATGACTACTAACAACCTCTGGAGCAACATATCTGCCTGTATCAACAACAAGAATGTTTCAGCCTACAGGAAAGAGTTGTCAAATACATGATGAAGTTCCACTTATCTAGATAATTTCAAAAAAATGACTGCTTGAATATGTAACACAGAAATAATGAGGATAACTAGAACCAAATAGAAAGAACTCACAAGATGCCTCCAGAAATGTTAGAGGTTTATCTTCTTTTACAGTTAGCAGCTTGCTAACTCCAAAATCTGCAACTTTCAGATGTCCCGAATCATCCCGCAGAATGTTTCTGTTATTCCAATTGTAAGCAAATAAAAAGTTCTGACCATTTTAGAAAATGCAAGGCAGAAAAAATGCCTTTTTATAGTAGCCTAGACCTAATTTTGTTCCAGATACAAATTATTGTAAGTAAAAGAAAACCATCGAAACAAGAAAACTTACGAAGGCTCAAGATCACGGTGAATTATTGGAGCTGGTTTGGTCTCATGTAAATAATTCATTCCCCTGCAAAAGATTGTAGAAAATATATTAAAAAATTCATCAAACATGCACTAATCAGTTTTATTTCTTTCACTATAAACTTAAGCTTTGTAGTGACCGTCTCAACTACAATCATCTCAGACCAGCAAGCACAGTCTAATGTCTAACCACCATTTTTTCCTTATAGTACAACGTATCATCATTTTGCAGCTTTTACATTCTCCTATTTATATTCTTCACAAAGATCGTATATCATGCAACAAAAATATACTCATGATCAATTAGCCACAACTATCAAATGAAAGTTGAAATCTAACTGACCATTTAAGAGGAAAATAGCCATTTGTCAACGTGGAATACTAAATAAATAATGATTTAGTCCAGTGCAATAATACAATAACAAACCTTGCGATATCCAGTGCATATCTCAGAGCTGTCATCGGTTTCAATGGTCCTTTTTCCTTAAAAAATGCACGTAAGTCTCCCTACAAAGCAAACAGCAATTAAGCCAATTCCTAATGATCAATTTAGATTTAAAGCAAATAAGCTAAGAGATAGCTTTAAGGTGAACATTTCTTAAAATCCTATTATTCATCCATAGATGAAAATAACAGTACCAGGGAAAGATCTGGCATTACGGTTCCCTATCAATGCCTTAACCAACATTTCATACACAACAAAAACAATTCATGGCATCCCAATTACAGAAAAAGTTGAGACCAACATAAGCAAGCCAAAGAGTCTAAAGGAAATAAATTATTCATATAACATAATCCATATATGCTGTGGAAGCAAATAAGATGCCGATTAAAACCTTGGGTAAATATTCTGTCACGATCATCATAGGACTACTTTGAGTTACTGCACCAAGAAATTGAACTACATTTGGATGTCGAATTTTCTGAAATAATGCAAGCTCATCTCGAAATGCCCTCCTGAGAAAAACCAACAATTCAGATTCCATAATGTATTGGAAGAAAAGGGTGAGACCTAGCCCAATGATTCTTATCCCAAAGAGCAGGCATCATGCTCTAGGATTCAAGTTTGACAACCCAATAGAAGGTCCAGGGCTTAAATACCCACTATAACAAAAGAGAAGAAGTAAATAAAGTAAACTATACCAACTGCAATCTTCAGTTCCTAGACTCACTCATACCCCCTCCCACAAAAAGGAGTATATATAGAAAGACTGGAAGAACATTTGATTTATTGAACTTACACTTTATCCTCGTCAGTAAAAACTTCATCCCCAACCCTCTTTACAGCAACTTGTGTTCCACGCCATAACGCTATACAGAAGGTTCCCTGCAATTTAGTCATAGAGATGTCTTAGATCTGAAGCAGCTAAAGAAAAATTGGAGAAGCAAAAACAGAGGCTCGTCAGGTTATCTGTTGAATATGCATGTATATATTTAACTTGAAGTTCCAAGAGGGACAAAACTTTTAGTAATCCCTTGCTCATAGACGTGCATAACTGCCCTTTATGCTCATTGAGGTGCATAACTTGAAGTTCAAACCTACATCACATAGATGATGGAACTCATTGCTCTGTGCAACAAAAATTGCACATGTCGTTTACTGGTGATTTGCCAACTCTACATTGTCGGCTCTAAGACTGAACTTACCACCATAACTAGAAGAACCAAAAGAACTTACATAGAGACAACCGAACCACTATTTTAAAAAAATTCAAGCATTCTTCACAAACGTGTTGGGAAGCATGATTTTGGGCCACATTCCAATGTGCATTGAGATTGAAAACAATTATCAAAGTGAAATTAGTTACAATAGACTGTGAAAGTAAGATTTGGGTAATGCCATAGATTAAAATCAGTGGGATACCTATTTAGATGAAAAGCAGTTGTGAGTGACTGAGGTGAAATTTAGTGAAAGAGAAACTAAAAATTACAAATATTAATATATTCAATTTGTAATAGATTGTTTTATGTATATTCCAATATTATTTAAACTAAAATCTCAAAAAAATTATTTACTTATTTATTCACTTAATTATAAAAATTTGTTTATCATCTTAAATGAAAAAAACATTATAAACCTTTAAATAAAAAATAGAAATAGTCAAAAATGTTGAAAAATAAATGAACAAAGCAAGGGTGAAAATGGCAAAGGGAGTGCGATTGGAAGGAAATATCCAGTCTCCACCGGAACCACAATGGTTAAGCTGTGCAATGATGTTGCAGTATGGTAAGAATGGTCAAGTTGTGCAATAAAGGAAGCCCATTCACACCGCACCTGGAGTGGCGCCCAACCAAACGCACACTGAGAAACAGATCCAAGGCAAAATTGTTTCCTCATCGATGCAAATGCGGCCACCATTAGCCATTTTCCAAGACTTGCTCCCAATAAAAGCAATCCTTTATATAACTATGATTCAAACTGTAATGAAATCATGCTCAATTACATACAATAAATTAAGAGATTACCTTTGTAATGTCGACGCTGTTTGTAAAATCAAGTTCTTTAGCATCAATTTCATATTCAGGGACTTCACGGGCGTGATTTACAAGCATAGGAGCCATCTAAAACCAAATTCAATAAGCACTATCAATAAAAAGAACCAGGAAACGAGAAAAGAAGATTTCCAATTTTCCAAATGGAAAATGCGAAGAAAAACTTACCAAAGGCTTAGCTCCATGTTTCTCCAGAAGCTTAATCACATCATGATTCTTATAATATATTGCATCCGCCAAAGGCTATTTAACCATAATAAAAATGTATTAGAAAAAAATAGAAAAAGTATAAAAGAGTAAACAGGAGGCAAGTTTAGTCTTTGATTACAGTGCTTCCCCATCGATCTGTAGATTGGACGTCAGCGCCACGCTGTAGGAGCAAGGAAACGACGTCGGTTTGTCCTTGACAAGCGGCAACATGGAGAGCCGTCCGACCATCGATATCACGGAAATTAACGTCGATCGCCGAGTCCAAAAGCTCGCGAATGCCGTCCAAGTCACCTTCGTTGGCCGTGTACATCAACCTGACTCCTCCATCAATCTCTTCTCCTTCCTTATTCTCTCTTTCATCCTGTTCCCCTCTTTCACTTTCCGGCGCCAGCGACGATTGCTTCCCTAACGTAAACCTCGCCGCCGCTTTGTTCTCCATCACTTAAACAAGAACAAGAAAAATCAAGAAACGGTCGCTTCCTTTTTTTTATTCGTAAATCCAAAATATAAGTACGATCTTTAATTCGATTAAAGTTTGATTGAACAAGATTTAAACAGATTTAGGATGTAATGCGTAGATTTCTTTTCCTTTTTACAATGAGAGTAGAGAGAGAGAGGGAGAGAGATTTTGGGGAGGTTTTGTACAAAGGGGAAAATCAGATTTAAACAGATAGTTGACTAACTTATATCTTGGGGGGTAACAGCCAAAGGGACAATGAGGGGAGAAGGAGAAGGGAAAAACCCACGACTTTATAGTTTTATGATGTTTGTGGAAAGGGTTAAACAGATCATCGTTAGTGCATGATCAGATACTTGCAGGTGAGCTGTATGGGGACGATCAGATTTAACGCGGATCAGCTCAGATTAAAGACCCGCTCAGATTAAGTTTTTAATCCACTCAAATTCAACTCAATAAGGATTTTCTTTTTTCCTACTTGATCTAATTCCATTTTAAATTAATTATAGGGTAAAGTATATATATATATATATATATATATGCTCCTCCGATTATAGGGCATTACTTTGTTTAGTCCCTGATTATTAAAATTTACAAAATAATGTCTTGATTATAGGACATTGTTTTGTTGAGTCTTCAACTATTAAAAGTTATAAAATAATCACCTGACTATTCATTATGTTCCAAATTCGTCTTTCTCCATTAAAAAATTAACGATCATCTGAGCTAAACATTAATATGTTAACCGAGATATAATAGTCGTTTATGATTATGAGATTAGATTTTATCATATTTTAATCAATATATTAATGTCTAGCTCAGATTATCGCTATTTTTTTACTAAAAAGGATGAGCTTGGAACATAATGAGTCGGGTTATCATTTTATAACTTTTAATAGTCGAGGGATTTAACAAAGCAAATCCCTATAGTTGAGGACTACTTTATAACTTTTGATAGTTGAGATTGTAACAACCTATAAATTTGAAAAATAAAATATATTTAATTGAAATTTAAGGATTTAATTAAGTAATTTGGTGAAATTGGAGACTAAATTGAAATTTTTTAAAACTTTTAGCTTGTTTTAAAGATGAAGGAAATTTAGAGATCAAACCCTGAATTTACCCCTAGAGTGTTGGCATACACGCATTATAAGCTTGAAATTCATTTTGAAATCAGAATGAATTTCACCAAATTTCCTCCCTCAAAGCCCCAACTTCTAACCACGACCCCGACGCCGTCCGACCTCCGATCGTTGTTTTGTAAACATCATTGTGTTCATCATCGAGCGAGGAACAAACCCCTTAAGTCAATTGAAGTGAAACGCTGCCAAACGTCATGAATTTCAAGTCAAAATCTCGACGTGTTTTTAGCACCATCGCCGAGAAAATCTTAAATTCATCGCCGATCGTTATCCGTTTTCAACACCTCCCACACCATCGTGTTCCTTGTGCCGTTTCGAGTCTGTCGGTGTCATTCTTGGTCTCCGTCGACGGTGGCGCGTGAGGATGTGAGACAGTCAAAGTTTTCGATTTGTCAAAATGGAGCTCTCCGCGTTCAAAAATTTGAACCGAGCTTTGTAAGTACCTCGAAATCGTTCAAAATAATTTTTAGGAATTTTTTCGTGAATTATACGCTACCGGAAGAGGTCCCACGCGCCGCCACTGTGCGTGGGGAAAGTTAAAATGATCGGTTTGACCGGTTACAACCTGACCCGTTGACCCGACCCGACCTGTTGGGTGATATTTTAGTAATTATTTTGAAAATAGTGATATTTTGATAATTATTTTGAAAATGGTGCTATTTTCATAATTTTTTTAAAAGTTATAATGTCGTAAATTTAAAAAAAAATGATATTTTAGTAATTATTTTGTAAAGAGTGATATTTTTGTAATTTTTTTTAAAAAGGGTGATAAATGTGTAAAATGGTTGATCATATCTTGATCACCTTTGACCAGAACTTTGACCGGCTTTGACCGGTCATTAAACGACCGTTAATCTTTTTCGAGTATACCTATCCTGTCATTTTTTTATGTTCTGAATCCGTTTTGGGGTCTGTTTCACCAAATTCGAACCAAAAAGTCTCCAAATCGGCAGTCAAACCTGTTGATTTTGATTTTGACCAAGAATTCAAATTTCTGGAAGGTCATATTTTATATTTTTCGACGTCCTGAATCTGATTTCGAAGTCCGGTTTGACAAATTTTGACCCAAAATTTCTGAATCGAGCATGTGAACCCAGAAGGCTTAGCATTTTAGTATTTTGATTATTTATTTGAGATTTGGGTAAGAAATTGATTCAGTAAAAATATTTTATGAAGGTACTCGTGTTTTACCTGAGCAAGGATCAGTTAGGTCCGGAGTTGTCCGTTCGTTAGATCAACCTGAACCGCGTACTACGAGAATTACCCGTAGGTTTTCGTATATTATTTAAATAAAGATAGATTATTTATATTAGGATTTCAATATGGATTTTTCTAATTCGTAGGATCTAGCGCTGCAGCAAAGCATGATCGACAAACTCATTAGTAGGCTTCCTTATCTGATTTCTCAGACTGTTACAGGTGTGTTTCCCGATAGCTGTTTTAAAATATCGATCTGAATACCGTCTGTTTGATATATGATTTATGGCACACTTATGATATGATCTCTGTTTACGTATATTTTTATACCTGATTTCTGAATATGTCTTATCTGATATATGATTTATTGTACGTTAATGATTCGATTTTATTTGTTTTTTGTAATTCTGTATATGATTTCTAAGCATGAAACATTTTCATGTTGTAAAGGATTAATCATTGTTTTCACTAGGATGCATTCATGTTTATTAATATCATTACGGGTATATATGTTGGAGGAAGAATATATGTAGGCTCCTCGGTTGTGTGCTTAGGGCCTTACTGTTGTGCCGGGGTTGTATGGTTCTAGGGAACCTACACATTCTATTGTGATTGGACGGGGGTAGTGTTCATATTTTTAACGACATGTTTGCATAAATCGATTTTACTGAAATTTTTTTATCAGTATGTTTTTATATACACTGTACGTAGCACACTGGGCTTTTTAGCCCATTCTGTAGTTTTTACCTTTTCAGATAACAACAGATCGTAAGCTAGCAGATTTGGCATCAGGGAAGATCAACTACTTATTTTGTACGAATGTATATCTCTATATGTTTTTCAGTTGTATTTGGTGACATGTATTTGCTATCGTTTTATATATATCTATATTATTAATATTTTGTTATGTATTATATCTAATGTATTATAAGTTATTGAAAAAAAATCTCTGAATGAGATATGTGACTACTTAGGTTTGGGTCTAACTTACAGACCGGGTCTGGGGGTTATATTTGGTGGTATCAGAGCTTTCGGTTTTAAATACTCGGACTGTAGATGGGTCATAAACTTTGAATATTTAAGAAATTTTGAAGAAAAAAATGTGTCACCTTATTTTATGATTGAAAGTTTTTTTTGAGATCCCTAATGCTAATCTGACATATGTTTCAAATTCTTTCTATAGAGCCTTATAGATCCAACGATGAGTGCCGCTAGAGGTCGTAGGACAGGACGTGGACGTGGTCGAGGATGAGTCACTTGACCTTCTGTTACGATAGACGATCCGATGTCACCACGTGATCCTCCTGTTCCGCAAGTAGATCTGACCCTTTCTCATGATGACCAGTTTACTCCTGTGAGAGACCCTCCCGTCACTGGAGATGAGGATACTGACATAAATGAAGACGCCCTTAATAAAGCTATATTCCGCAAGTTTCAGAGAGCTGCCAGATCCCCTAGTAATATGACTGCGGTTGAGATTTCAAATTCTTTGGTCACTGCTGGTATAGTTTCATTCGAGGGTATTACTGGTGGACCTCCGACAGATACTGAGTATTGGTTGGAGGACAGAGAGGATTATGGATGAGATGGATCTCAAACCTGAGCAGAAGTTGAAGGAGGCCCTAACTATGTTGAAGAAAGAAAGCTTCAGATGGTGGCAATCAATTTCTGGTAGTATTCCGAGAAACCAGTTAACATGGGATCTTTTTAAGACATGTTTCCGGAGTCGCTACATCGGAGAGAGATACTTGTAGGAACGACGTCGTGAGTTTCAGAATCTGGAGCAGGGTAGCATGTTTGTTATGGACTATGAGGTTGAGTTCATCCGATTGAGCTGTTATGCTCCTGGACTTGTTGACACAGAGATAAATAAATGCTTGAGGTTCGATAATGGACTAATGTATGAGATCAGGAGTCGAGTCGCTACCCATCGAGAGAGGAATTTTGATGTATTAGTTGAGATAGCCAAGACTGTTGAGGAAATAGAACGATTGGGTATAGAGCGCAAGAGAGATAGTGATCGAGCTGAAACCCGATTCAGGAGGCATTCTGGTTCCATTTATTCTTTGCACACCCCAGGAAGAGAGGCAGGGGTGAATCTTTTCAGAGAGACGGTGCAAGTACAAGGTCTGTGGCATCCGGTTCTTCAGCTATCCAGCCTTCTAGACCTGTTGATTCTGGGTCGCAGCCATGTAATTATTGTGGAGAATCTCATCCTGGGGAATGCAGGAGAAAATTAGGTACATGTTTTAAATGTGGTTCTGGTGACTATTTTGTAAAGTACTGTACAGGGTCAAAACCTACAGTTCAGACACCAGCTCGTACTCCCGCTAGTTCTCATAGTACAGTCCAAACTCTAGCAGGGGGTCGTGCTCAGGAGAGAGCACCTGAATCGGCTAGTAGAGGCCGAGCATCTCAGAGTAGGGGTCCAGTCAGATCTGAGGCCAAACAGCCTGCATTAGTTTACACTGCCAGACTTCGACAGGATCGCGATAGGCCTAATGTGACTGCAGGTATTGTTACTATTCATTCAGTTCCATACTTTGCATTATTTGATAGTGGTTCTACCAATTCCTATGTATCGCATTCCGTTTCTGAGGGTCTAAATATTCTTGTGGAAAATACTAAGCATTCGGTGATAGTTCAAAGTCTCTTAGGCAAGTCCATAGTGTTAGATCATATTTTTAGAGAGTGCCATATAGAGATCAATGGGGAGATTTTTCTGGCCGACCTGATGGAGTTACCTTTGGAAGAGTTTGATTTGATTCTCGGCGTAGATTGGTTGGACAAACATCGAGTAAATATTGGTTTTGAGACCAAGAGAGATGTTCTGAAGACCCCAGATAATCGAAAGATTGTAATGATCGGGGAACGTCGTGGATTTCTGACAAATATTGTGTCTGCTTTGGTAGCTGAGAAGATGATCAGGAAAGGTTTCGAGGCATTTTTTGCTTATATATTGGATACTGTGAGTTATCAATCTGATATTGAAGGCACCTGGATTGTCAAGGAATTTTCCGATGTTTTTCCTGAGGAGTTGTCTAGATTACCGCCGGATAGAGAGGTTGAGTTTGAAATTAAAGTCTATTCTGGTTCCACTCCGGTTTCAATGGCTCCTTATCGTATGGCCCCAAAGGAGCTTATGGAACTGAAAGTCCAACTTCAAGAGTTGTTGGATAGGGGATTTATCTGACCCAGTGTATCACCGTGGGGATCCCCAGTTCTCTTTGTCAAGAAGAAAGATGGGACATTAAGACTCTGTATTGATTATAGGAAACTGAACAAGCTCACGGTTAAAAACAAATATCCTCTACCCAGGATCGATGATCTATTTGACCAATTTAGAGGGGCTTCTATCTTTTCAAAGATTGAGGTCTTGGTATTATCAACTCAAAGTGAAGGATTCAGATATTCCGAAGACTGCTTTTCGTACTCTGTATGGGCATTATGAGTTTTTAGTGATGTCATTCGGGTTAACAAATACCCCTGCTGTTTTTATGGATCTGATGCATAGGGTGTTCTGACCTTATTGGTCCGGTTTATAGTTATGTTCATTGATGACATATTGGTGTATTCTAGAAGTTAAGCAGAACATGAGGAGCATTTAAGAATTGTTCTACAGACTCTAAGGGAGAATAAACTATACGCTAAGTTGAGCAAGTGTGAATTCTGGCTCAGCGAAGTGACTTTTCTTGGACATATCGTTTCTGCTGATGGTATTCGGGTGGATCCAAGCAAAGTGAATGCTATTCTGAACTTGAAGTAATCCAGGAACGTTTCTGAGATTCGTAGTTTATTGGGCTTAGCTGGTTACTACCATCGTTTCGTTGAGGTGTTCTCCCTTATTGCAGCTCCTCTTACGAAACTATTGAGGAAAAATGTTCCATTTGTTTGGTCTGATAATCAACAAGCTAGCTTTGAGAAATTGAAGACAGTTCTAATTCAAGCCCCGGTACTGATTCAGCCTGAATCTGGGAAAGATTTTTCTGTTTATAGTGATGCTTCACACTCTGGATTAGGATGTGTTTTGATGCAAGATGGGAAGGTTGTCGCTTATGCTTTGCGTCAGTTAAAGCCGCATGAGTGTAACTATCCTATTCACGATCTGGAGCTAGCTGCCATAGTTTTTGCTTTAAAGATCTGGAGACACTATCTCTACGGAGAAAAGTTTTATATGTATACTGATCATTCTGAAGTATCTGCTGACTCAGAAAAATTTAAATTTGAGACAGAGTCGCTGGTTGGAGCTTCTAAAGGACTATGATTTAGAGATAGAATATCATCCAGGGAAAGCTAATGTAGTGGCAGATTGTCCTTATAGCGATATATTTGTTCGTACATTTCTTTATTTTTTAAACAGATAAAATAGGTTGGGTTTTAATTAGGTATATGTCTAGGAAATATGGCTAGGTAGCTTTCGAGGACTTATGAATGAATATTTATTTTACCAAATTAAAATGAAGACGATATCAGATCTCAGAGCCTTATTCTCCAACTTGAGTTTATTTGATGATAATAGTCTGTTAGCAGAGTTGCAGGTTAAACCTACTTTGGCCGATGAGATTAAGACCAAACAACTTCTGGATAGCTCATTGCTTCCCATTATTGAGCAAGTTAAGCAATGATCGAGTTCAGAGTATACTGTGGATCAGGATGATATTTTGTGTTTTCACGGTCGTTACTGCGTACCTAAAGATGATGAGTTGAGACGGGTTATTCTTCAGGAGGCTCATAGTAGTCCTTATGCTATGCATCCTGGCGGGGACAAAATGTACAATAATCTCAAGGAGCGCTACTTTTGGACTGATATGAAATAGAATATTTCAGATTTTGTGGCGAGGTGTTTGACTTGTCAGCAAGTTAAGGCAGAACACCAGCATCTATCTGGATTGTTATAGTCAATTAAGATTCCTGAGTGGAAATGGGAGCGTATTTCGATGGACTTCGTTATTGGTCTTCCTTTGACTCCTTCCAAAAATGATTCTATTTGGGTGATTGTTGATTGACTCACCAAGTCAGCGTACTTTATTCCTATTCAAATTAATTATTCTCTGGGCAAACTGGCTAAGTTGTACATTTATGAGATCGTTAAACTTCATGGTGTACCGTTGTCAATCATATCTGATCGAGATCTGAGGTTCACTTCAGGTTTTGGAAGGCTTTGCGCGAGGCTCTGGGTACTCGTTTGAATTTCAGTACAGCTTTTCATCCTCAGACTGATGGACAGTCTAAGCGAGTTTTTCAGGTGTTGGAGGATATGTTACGGGGTTGTGTGATTGATTTCTGTGGTAGTTGGGAAGATTTCTTGCCATTAGCTGAGTTTGCTTACAATAATAGTTATCATGCGAGTATTCGTATGGCACCGTACGAGGTTCTGTATGGACGTAGATGTCGTGCTCCTATATGTTGGACTGAGTTGCAAGATAGAAAAACTTTGGGTCCAGACTTGGTTCGAGAGACTGAAGATACTGTCAGATTGATCTGTGATCGCTTAAAAGAGGCATTTGATATACATAAATCATATGCAGATAAACGACGTAAGGATATCGAGTTTGAGGTTGGATATCAGGTTTTTCTCAAGGTATCCCCATGGAAGAAGGTATTGAGATTTGGACGTAAGGGTAAACTGAGTCTGCGATTTATTGTGCCGTATCGTATTTTAATATGTTTTTCATATGTCTATGTTGAGGCGATACCGTCCAGATCCGGATCACATCATCCAGGTTGACGAGGTAGAGCTGAGACCTGATTTGTCATATGAGGAGGAGCATGTTCAGGTTTTAGAGAGGGATGAGTGAGTTCTTCGGAATAGGCGTATTCCAATGGTCAAAGTTCAGTGGAGTAATCGTAGTCCCTTAGAAGCTACTTGGGAGACTTTGGAGTCAATGGAGGCTAAATTTCCTCATCCATTTCTATAAGGTAAATTTCGAGGACGAAATTTCTTGTAGAGGGGGAGAATTGTAACAACCCAGAAATTTAAAAAATAAAATAAAATATATTTAATTGGAATTTGAGGATTCAATTAAGTAATTTGGTAAAATTGGGGACTAAATTGAAAGTTTTTAAAACTTGTAGCTTATTTTAAAGATGAAGGAAATTTAGGGACCAAACCTTGAATTTACCCCTGGAGTGTCGGCATACACGCATTATAAGCTTGAAATTCATTCTGAATGAATTTCACCAAATTTCCTCCCTCAAAGCCCCAACTTCCAACCACGATCCCGACGTCGTCTGACTTCCAATCGTTGTTTTGTAAACACCATCATGTTCATCATCGAGCGAGAAATAAATCCCTTAAGTTAATTGAAGTGAAATACTGCCAAACATCGTGAATTTCAAGTCAAAGTCTCGACTTTTTTTAGTACCATCGCCGAGAAAATCTTAAATTCATCGCCGATCGTTGATCCGTTTTCGACACCTCCCACACCATCGTGTTCCTTGTACTGTTTCGAGTCTGTCGGTGTCATTCTTGGTCTCCGTCGACGGTGGCGCGTGAGGAGGTGAGACGGTCAAAATTTCCGATTTGTTGAAATTGAGTTTTTCGCGTTCAAAAATTTGAACCGAGCTTTGTAAGTACCTCGAAATCGTTCAAAATAATTTTTAGGAATTTTTTCGTGAATTATATGCTGCCGGAAGAGGTCCCACGCACCCTCACTGCGTGTGGGGAAAGTTAAAATGACCGGTTTGACCGATTCCAACCCAACCCGTTGACCGTTGACCGGGTAATATTTTAGTAATTATTTTGAAAATGGTGATATTTTGATAATTATTTTGAAAATAGTGCTATTTTCATAAATTTTAAGTGATAATTTCGTAATTTTAAAAAAAATATATAGTTTAGTAATTATTTTGAAAATGGTGATATTTTTGTAAATTTTTTGAAAAGAGTGATAAATGTGTAAAATGGTTGATCATATCTTGATCACCTTTGACTAGAACTTTGATCGGCTTTGACCGGTCATTAAACGACCGTTAATATTTTCCGAGTATACCTATCCTGACATTTTTTGACGTCCCGAATTTGTTTGGGGGTCCTTTCACTAAATTCGAACACGAAAGTCTCCAAATCGTCAGTCAAACCTGTTGACTATGATTTTGACCAAGAATTCAAATTTCCGGAAGGTCATATTTTATGTTTTTCGACGTCCTGAATCTAATTCCAAAGTCCGTTTTGCCAAATTCTGACCCGAAATTTCCGAATCGAGCATGTGAACCCAAAAGGCTTAGTATTTTAGTATTTTGATTATTTATTTGAGATTTGGGTAAGGAATTGATTCAGTAAAAATATTTTATGAAGGTACTCATGTTTCACCTGAGCAAGGATCAGTTAGGTCCGGAGTTGTCCGTTCGTTAGATCAACCTGAACCGCGTACTACAAGAATTACTCGTAGGTTTCCGTATATTATTTAAATAAAGATAGATTATTTATATTAGGATTTCAATATGGATTTTTCTAATTCGTAGGATGTAGCGTTGCAGCAGAGCGTGATCAACAGACCCATTAATAGGCTTCCCTATATGATTTCTCATACTGTTACAGGTGTGTTTCCCGACAGCTGTTTTAAAATATCGATCTGAATACCGTCTGTTTGATATATGATTTATGGCACACTTATGATATGATCTCTGGTTACGGTATATTTTTATACCTGATTTCTGAATATGGCTTATATGATATATGATTTACTGTACGTTAATGATTCGATTTTATTTGTTTTCTGTAATTTTGTATATGACTTCTAAGCATGAAACATTTTCATGTTTTAAAGGATTAATCATTGTTTTCACTCGGATGCATTCATGTTTATTAATATCATTAGGGGGATATATGTTGGAGGAAGAATATATGCAGGCTCCTCGACTGTGTGCTCAGGCCTTACTGTTGTGCCGGGGTTGTATGGTTATGGGGAACCTACACATTCTGTTGTGATCGGATGGGGTAGTGTTCATATTTTTAACGACATGTTTGCATAAATCGATTTTACTGAAAAAATTTTATCAGTATGTTTTTATATACACTGTACGGAGCACACTGAGCTTTTTAGCCCATTATGTAGTTTTTACTTTTTCAGATAACAACAGACCGTAAGCTAGCAGATTTGGCATCAGAGAAGATCAACTACTTATTTTGTATGAACGTATATCTCTATATGTTTTTTAGTTGTGTTTGGTGACATGTATTTGCTATCGTTTTGGATATATCCGTATTATTAATATTTTGTTATGTATTATATCTAATGTATTATAAGTTATTTAAAAAAATATCTGAATGAGATTTGTGACCACTTAAGTATGGGTCTAACTTACAGACCGATTCTGGGGGTTACAGAGATACTCAATAAAACAATATCTAATAGTCATGAGACCATTTATTTACTTTACCCTTAATTTTATTGATTCACATTCAACTTTTAAGTAAAAATTTGTATTTAACTTAATGTAAATATATAAAAATTTATTTTTATTAGATAAAATGATTTCATTAGAAATTATATAAAGATTAATTATTGTAATTTTCTCAAAATATATAAGAGATAATTATAATGTTATATCAAGTTGGGTTAAATTGAGTCAAGTTTTTTTTACTCTAAAATCAAATTTGACTCGACCGCTTCCTTAAAAAAATCATCTAACTTGAATTTAAATATTTTAAAATTTAACTCGATCAAATTAAAATTCGTCAGATTCAAATCAAATATTTATTTTAAATTTTAAAAAGTCTTAATATAAACTCAAAACATATTTTTTTCGATTTAGGTGCCTAATTTTTTTTGCCAGTTTATGTGCTTAACGTTTCCACTATTATCATTTAGGTGTCTCAACCGTAACAGACGTAAAAAAAATTATCAACCAATCAAAACGTGACACATGGCATCTTTATAAAATTTAATTTTTTTAGAAAAACTTAAAATCATTATTAGTTTTTAAAAAAAAGAACCTCCAAAATATTTCTTAAGTCTCAAAATCTTTAATCTCATAGCATCCACTCCATCAGTCGGCCATCCAGGGCCGCTTCCACTCCCATCTGTCGCCTACCTATCGTCGTTGTCAATCATAGCTTCAAACCCCAAGATCCTTAAATCTAACCCCTTAAATCTAAACCCTAAATCCCAACACATATCCATCCCAATCGTCCTGTGAATGTCATAAGGTGATCGACGAGTAAGTGGCCGATGGGTGAGTAGGTGGTTGCTGGCTGTCGTGGTGGTCGGCGAGTGAATTGAAGATCTTGGGGAATTTTATGAAAAATAGGAAAAACTAGAGTTTTTCTTTTTTTGAAAATTTGATTTTTATTTATTAAAACAATTAAAGGGAAAATCAAGCCATATGTTAAATATTGGTTGGTTGATTTATTTTTAATGGATTTTCTTAACGGTCATTATGCCGTATGCATCTAAATGATAACATTGAAAACATTAGACACCTAAATTGACCAAAAAAAAGTTTAGGCACCTAAATGAGAAAAAGTATATAATCTGGATACTTATTTTTATATTAAACCTTTTAAAATTATTTTAGAAAATATTTAATCAATTTTAAATATTCAGTCCAATGATTTTTCCAACTGCGTTGGGTTCCTTGTAATAGATGCAAGTCATCCAGGATCCAGCTTATATCAACATGTGAAAACCTCTTATCTACCATTACGCAGATTCTCTGCATGTATGCGTAATTTTAATTATGATCACATGCTAGTTATTAACACACAAACTTGCACCATAAGATCACTGCTTCTCTTTACTTCATAAAGCCATTGATTTAAGCAAACTTTTATTGACCCAAATAAATAAACCACAACAATAACTTACAGTAATTCACCATGCAAACCAGTTGCAGCAGTCAGTTGACTTGGCAAATTATAATAAAAATACATTTCCAACTCTATATCATATCACCAACTTCATTTCAAATAAACATCGAAACCAAATCAGGAGCTAGCTTGCTTCTGTTTTGTTCTCAGACCTGTACTTATAAAACCTTGAAACAATCAAATATATAATGAAATTGGCCAAACTCATTAAAGAAAGCAACAAGTAGAAGAGATTCAGATGATTCTTGTTAATATTGTTGCCTGCTAACCAACCCCCACTTCTCGTATCGTCTTTCGTAGCTCGATTCACTATCTGAACCATAATGGTACTTAGATAGTACCCAAGTGCCATGGATGTCCACAGGAAGCAGGTCGATACCGTTTTAAGTTTCTTCGGAGCTTCAGAATAGAAGAATTCGAGAAGACCGACATAGGTGAACATGTCTGCAATTCCAAATATGAAGTACTGGAATGATAGCCAGAAGACACTGATGGGCAATGGTTGGAGCACCGGTAAAGCATCCACCATGTTGTGGTCTCGAGCCACGGATTTGCGTTTCACTTCCATGATTGCAGCCATCGCCATTGACACGGATGAGAGTATGAGGCCCACTCCGATACGTTGAAGGTGAGTGACACCTGTGAGATGTCCGGTGAACTTACGGAGAAGGGGAACGATGATTTGGTCGTAAAACGGGACGAGGATGATCAAGAAGACAACAGGGATGATCGGTAGAGATGCAGGGGGGATATGGAAAGAGCCGACGATTGTTGTATCCATTGTAAGGCCTTGTTGGACTGAAAATGTCTGGAGTTGAGCTAAGCAAAGGGTCATGATTATGGTGCAAGCGAAAATCGGGATCATTCCGAGTATGATCTTTGCGCTTTCAACTTGTGTTACCCTGCAGAGTTTCCATGGATTTGGTGTCTGTGATGCTGTTTGAATGGCTGCTTTATCAAGAAACCTGAAAACGTTCCTGTGAGGCAGGAAGTCGTCTTCCAAACCAGCTTCCTTGTCATTTTCAATCTCATAAAGCTCTAAAGGATCCTCAGGGAGTTCAAGATTTCTATTGCGGACTGCTGCAACAAAAACCTGAATGATTTCCACAATAGCACTAGTTCCTTGAGCGACATGGATCCTATACAATGGCCATCCTAGTACAGCAACAACGACCGCCAGGAACATGGCGATGGACGAGACTCCAAATCCGACATCCCATCCTTTATGATCATCAAGCCAGACGAAGAGAGTTAAACTAACCGCACCACCAACACACAAAACAAACAATAAACCATTGAAGAAACTGGACATTTGCTTAGCTTCTCGAGGGTCTTTGTCGTCGAATTGATCGGCTCCATGGGATGGTACTCCGGCTTTAATCCCTCCCATTCCGGCTGCAACCAAGTATAGAGCAACGTAGAGGAACACAGCATGACTACTTTCGAGCTTCTCGCATCGAGAAGTCGGATCGAAGACGTTACAAGGTGGTGGCCTGAGGCTCGAATAGTGAGCTTGCACCGTGAGCAATGCTAGTCCCTAGAGAATTGACAATCAATCATAAACAGAAACGAAAAAAACCAGTCAGCCATGAAAGAGTAGTGATGGTAATGATATCAAGCAATAGCGTACCAGAAACTCGATGAACCCAGAAATTAGAACAGTTCTAAATCTGCCAATATAAGTGTCCGCGAAGATGGCGAAGAGAATGGAAAGGATATAACCAGTCCCCATGAAGTTGGTTAAAGCATTAGCTGCATCAGATGATTCCATGTGTAAAACTCCATTGAAGTAAGTCACCAGGTTCACAGCCATATGAAGATTTGCCAAGTTCTCTAATCCAAACGCCACTGCAGATAACAAGAAACCATTTATAACCTAAACTTTCTTGTACATTATTTATAAAGTGTTGACCTACCTAGAACGAACGAAGCAGCTCTTATTCCTCCATGAATACTCTTCACAGCTGTTTTCCCTTTCCAATTCACCTTGTCTTCAACGAGCTCCATTTTCTCCTACAACAAAACAAGGAAAAATATTGTGATAATAAAAAAAGAGTGAGCAAAAGAAACCAGGAAAATCAGGAAATACCATAGCTGAATATTGATTATCAATGGTTCGGGATAACTTAGAAGCAATGAGAGAGTTCTTAATATATACTGCATCAAATAGACTAGTTCATGACATCATTTGCCGACTTGAGTTGAGTAAGATATTCTCCATTAACCAACAAGTGGGAAATGGTATGTTATTTCACATGTAGTGTTTGAAGTGATCTTGAAATGGAAACAAAGGAACACAAGCAAGGGAACAAAAGGAGCAGAAAGGAATTTAAGCTTGCTCTAATGAATCACAGTATTGGAATCTATCAACAACCTATGAAAACGATACATTCATTTTTATAATACCAAACCTCTCTTTTTGATTGATACTTTAGGGTATTAGTTAATAGCTTAAATGAAACATTGTTCTCCGGAGTGGGTCCGGTGATGATTCATTTAACATTGCATTGCTGTTGTCGGTAAGGCAAACCGAGATGGGGTTCTGACAAAACAGACGACTTGTTCACAGTGATAGGTTCAGATCGATTAATAGGACCTGACATTGATATATACAAGTTTTTTCATCAAGTGTTGCTGATATGGTGTTGCAAAAAGTCCTTTTTTGTCGTGACGCTGGCGGACTTGTGTCTAATGGATCCGCATTTTCACTGATCGGTAAGGTTTATGGAGTCCATAGGAGTGGTGGCCAGTTTGAATGAGTCAACTCTGGTTAAATTTGAAAAAAGAAATGATAAAATCGCGGTTATCATCCACATAAATCAACATGCAAGTACCAGTTAAGTTTTGAGTACCAATTTCTTATTAAGGAAGACATTATTAACATCTACTTCTCTTAAGCTCTACGACACTGCCAAAGATAATAAAATATTGAGTATTGAAGACCTCACAACTGGACTGAATGTTTCTCTGAAGTCCTGACCATGAACTTGAGAAAAACATTTTGTTGCCAACCTTGCTTTGTAGAACCATCATCATTGCTTTGTACAATATCTTATGTTAGGACTCAAAATCTTATGCTAGAGAGGAGAACTTTTAAAATTTTAAGAGTTATAAGATAATATATTATCCATTAAAAATGCAAAAAAATATGTAAAATATATAGTAATTTAAAATTTATAGGGACAGTTGTCCCCACCCGTCTTCAATCCATCCCTGGTACCAACTTTCATGTAGACCATCATATTCTGCCATCATAACCTCTTTCTAATGATATAGGAATGGACCGAGGAGGGTTGGTGAGACTGTCATCCCTTGAAAATTTTAAAATTATATATTATTTAGTTATTTTCTTTGAATTTTTTATTAGTATAATATGTTTTCGTCCCTTAACATACTATTTTGTGTTGACCTCTGCAATGACCGAAACTTAAAGCTTCTTGGACAGTCTCAGTTTCTTTATCAGTACCCATAGAAAGAAATGCTTTTGTTTTTTACTCCTGGTTATCGTCGGATAAAAATTCACATATTCAGGTGCTTCAGGGTACCACTGCATCACGTATCATGGGCATATTCTCACTGACATAGGAGGTGAATTCCCATCTTCACTACTCCTTGCCAACTCATTTGAACAAGGCAGGCTGTATGAACTAGATTGTGCATCCACTGAGCGCTCTTGCATCTCCATTTCTTGAGTAATTACACGAAATCCTGCTAGCATTTTCTCTATATCAGGAACCACGTGCAACCTTCCTGGTTCATGTTCATCCCTTCTTGACATGAGTCTGAACCTTGAAAAATCTTACTAGCTATAAAAGGACATTCATTTTCATCGAATACATCATGACGTGAAATATATACCTTCCCATTTGGTGTAATCAAGAAATGTACACGGTTATGACCTGAAATCTAATTTATGTTGCAGAAACGGACAAACGGTCTTGAGGAAAACACCAACATCCTAATCATGCAGTAATCTCAATATTCATTTGATTCAATCAACGAGGTTGGTTTAAGTGGTAAACAACTTGACATCACTTAAGTAGGTATCGAGTCCAGGTTTTGTGTATGCAGAAAATTTCTGTCGAAAGACTCGCCCATAAAAGTCATCTATATAACACGGGTCAGTCCGAATTAATTAGGACAAAAGAATGAGAAACCGGAGGGCAATAAAAAAAAATATTCATTTGATTCAAACTTCTCGAAGTCTTTCAGTCTAAACAAAATACCATTGTTAAACAAGACTTAGGCAGATATTGATGGTATACTGGATGGTGTGAATGGTATTTTGGGCCTAAATCAAGCCCCACATGTAATTGATATGGACTTTTGGCTCTTAAATGCTGTATTCTTTGTTATTTTTCAGTTTTTTACCAGGCGTCTAATCCCAAAGCACAACTTGGATTATCTTTAGCTGCTTCTAATTTGTATGTGATCACAGACTGTAGACAGTGTTATAATGCAGAGCTATAGAGTACTTCAGCTTTCTGATAATTTTACAGAGCTGTGATTTTTCATTTCCTACAAAAACAACAGATTGGGTATCCCCAAAGGCTTGCACATGAGGCCTTTCAGCCCCTTGTTTTGGATAAACAATTGTTTTATTTCCAAAGTAAGGGGCTGTTTGTTTGACTCTAAATGGAATCATTCAGCGTTGGATGCTGACTGTTTGTTTCTCATCTCTGAATGATTCAGTGCTGACTGATTCAGTAAAACAGTGTTGAATGATTTAGCACAGAAATATATTCTGAATGATTCAGAGTTATTATCAAACAGCATGTCACATTCAGAGCTAATTCATACAGAGCCTCTGAATCATTCAACATTTGAATCATTTAATGCTTAATTATTCTAAAGTAAACAAACCGTTCCTAAAACTTAGAACACAGTGCTTGTCAAGTTGCAAGCACCGTAGTTTGCTCATGTGACTCCTGATTCCCTGAAAGAAAGGGATAACAGCGTCAATTTCTATAAAAAAAATTATGGTAGAAACTGAGGGGGAAATGTCAAGTACAAAAGGACAAAGAAACAGTTTTATGCCATCGAATATCAAGTCTTTGACCCTTTTCACTTAGATTGGAATAATAATAATAGCAAATTATTCTATGCTATCAAATGTAACCAACTAGGTCATCATTAGTATTTTCATGATTAGGGTTTAGGGTTTATAGTAAAATCTGCATGATTTATGTATAGGTCTTTAATGAGAGAGGGTTTCAGTAATTGAAAAAGTACCCAGAATAAGTAGACAACTGGGTTTAAAGATGGGACATGATGAAAGTAGAAAGAACGATAAAGAATAAAACACAAGTGAGAGTGACAGAGGCATGAAATCCTTCAGTGGCTATAGCACTAGCAGCAGGCAAAGGCCCTTGCTTTCGGAGTGACAAACAAAGATGAAAAAAACCCCATTAAGAAATGGCCCGTGAATGACTGAAATATGCTTCAACCAGAATGATATATATAAACATTGACTGACACTGTTTCCCCAATGCCAATGGCTTCATTGATTGCCTGATTCTGACTCATTTCCCACATCCCTTCCCATGCAAATATCACAATATGACAACCAAATAATCCACTTCTTATCCATCATTTCAAATTAGGCCTTATCATTTTGGCATTTCTTGTTAGCCCGTTAGCGGCCTGTTTCTTAAGATTATCATTTTGTCACATGATTCGACTACCTAAGTAAATAGCTTAAAACCATTCAAACTGGAAAAGCCATATCTGTAAACAAAGAATAAGCTTAATTCCATTTTCATATAGGACAAGCACATGGTAACTAGCTATTTATGGATCCCAAGACAAACCCTTTTCCCATCTCATAAAATCTAGGCCATACCTTCAAAGAAATCATCACATAGTGAAGAGAGAGAGGCAGAGATGGCAAATAAGCTTCAAAGAAGAACAGCGTCTCGCAGAAAGCTTCAACTTAAGCGAACTCTCAACAATTCCAAATCTGTAGCTACAAAAACTAAGCTTGGTTTTGATTCAAAAAGCTTTTCTGGTTCATGATGTTAACTCTACTCTTTTGTTTTTTGAAGGTTAAAAGGAGTTCCATCATCTTTAACGTTCTTCTCCATTTTCACAAGGTTAGGGCCAAGTTGGAAGAAATACAAAGAGAGTACCAAGGGTTTATGGCCATTAGAAACGAATACTTCACTCTATTGGATCATATGCAAATCCCAAAGGTAAACCCCATGTTTACCTCTATAAATAATCTACGTTTTTTCATTTTGGATTTATATATACATTGATGGTGTTTTAGGAAGATGTGAAGGTGGAGAAGAAAGGAGAAGGGTTTGTAGTTAAAGTGAGATGCAAGATAGGAGGGGATAAGTTGGTGTCAATTATGGACGCGTTGGAAGAAGTGGGTGTGAATGTTGTTCAAGTAAGAGTTTGTAGCAACCATTTTTTTGGCATGGAAGCCACTGTTGTGGATCATCACCAACAAACTACAGATATCAAAGATATTACTCAAGCTGTTCAAAAGGTCATCCAAAAACAAGGAGGAAAGGGGATGCTTGTTGGAAATGTTGATTAATGAAATGTTGCGTACTTTGTGTCGGAAATGCTAATGTTTAGTCTAAGAGCCTAGCTTAGCTATAAAATGACAAGATAAGAATCATTAATGAGATATTCTTTTCAATTAAAGAAAAGTTCAAAAATATAATAAAAAATTTCCATTGCCTGAATTGAACCGGGTCTCCTAGGTGAAAGCCAGATGTCCTAGCCACTGAAAGAGAATGGAATGTTGATAATGTTTCATTATAAGTATATACAACATTCATTGTTGATATAGTGTTTATTAAAAGTAATTATAACATGTATAGAATAAATCAATGGAAAGTAAATAGCATCATTCATTAAAACTTGGAGTAAACCAAAACTTATCTTACCCTGAGTTTCTTTCTAGCTATGCAAGTTCATGGATAGCTTGGTTTGATTTCCTTTTCGAATGTGTAGTATCACAAGTGGACACTAGAACTATAGTCATGTACATATTCAAATTAGGCTTTCTATTCTTGATCAACATCTATTGATATAATATTCGAATTCAAGTCACTAGAACTCTTAACACTAAGAATAGTTAAATCTGAATTGTGTTAACAAATCGTTGTATTTTCATCTTCTTCTTTTCTACAATTATGTTTATACCAATGAGAATTAGTTATTATTCTAAAGGTAAAAACAACGCTCTCAAATATTATAAACAGGTAATTATTTGAAGATAAAACCTTATAGATATCGCAATTTAATTCAAGTTTTTTATATGTCAAACTAAAATAAAAATTAGTTGACCTTTGTTCCATATGTAATGGGGTAAGTGGGAGGTAGGATAATAGGCTGCCCCCAACGCCAGGTTGAGAGCAATTTCCGTAGGAGACCTCCGAATTATGAAATGCACTCCGTGAGACTCAATCTCACGATCCCAAGGTTAAGAGACTTGTGCTCTACCAACTGAGCTGGATGGAGTCTGTGCATGGAAATAAGAAAATGAGATAAGATGGAAAATTATATCCATCATTTCATTATTCCACATTTGTTCTTTCTCTTAACGCCTTCTTCTTTTATTATTAGCAACTATATCCAAGTTAACATAATTGTAAGTTATTATAAATATGCAGTGTTGTTGCTATGTATTATGTTTTTGTAAACAAGTTCCCCGCATCTCTTTCTTGACTAAATTAATCGAACTGTAAGTTCCCCGGCCATATTAGGCCACAATCTCCATGAATGCCAAAAGGAGAAGATGAAAGATTTACTCATGATTTCTAAACAAGCTTTCTGATGTAATCTCAAGCATAAGGAGAATTAGCTTTCTGATTCTTCCTTGAACTTCCAAATATGTGTATCCCTTCTTTTAACTTCTCAAATATTGGAAAGTAATTGTTTTGTTGTTCTATCAGAAACTTGTTCAAAAGCTTTACTGGTGGAAAGAATTTGTAAGTTCCCATTATATCCAAATTTTAAGAGAAATATCCAGGCTCTTTTGTTATAAACTCACCAAATTTCTAAAACAAGTCCAAGCCACTTTGCATAAATTGATTGTTTTCATTGTTCGACCATGATACAGACCACTTAGTGAATGTCTGCAGAGTTATCTGTGTTCAAAAGGTACTTACATTTCTTTGATCAAAATAATACTAATATATGTTTCATTTGTATTTTCATTCTGTCGCAATCGTCTTTCGGTTGAGCCTAAAATTGGGCTTCGACTTAGGAAAATGTGGATTGGAGTCGCCACCGACCACTTTAAAACGAATTTAGGTGGGTCGGACACCATTTTACCTGATCTGCGTTGTACCAGAAACGTGTCGAGTTCGGGAGTCTGTTACGGTCAATGAATGATTAGTACCCTTGAACCGCCCTTTCGGTACTACATAATTTTCAGTTGTCTTAAATTAAGAAAATTGTAATTTTAAATAAAAAGGTAAAATTTGATCCTGATTACTTACCTTAGATTGATTTGAAAATATCCTTAAAAAATCGAGAAATGTATTAGATAAACAAGGTAAAAAAAACAAATAAGATAAAGAGAATAAAATAAAAAGAAAAAAATAAAATAAATAAATAAGATAAGGAAAAAAAGTAAAGTAATAATTATATATAGTAATATTTGAAAAAAGAAAAATATATATATATATACATCAAAGTATTAATAAAATAAATAAGCTATATATATATACAACAAATATTTAAAAATAGAAAAGCTACCCTCTCACTTCACCGAAAGTGGGGGGCTTTAGTTAAAAATAAGACAAAAAGAGAAAAGTGGAAAAGACTTTAGTTAGAAATAAAACAAAAAAAATAGGCCCTCTAAGTTAGTAGTATTTGATATAATATTTAATAATAATAATGATAAAGACACAATATTTTTTAAAAAATAATATAATAATAAATAAAAAAATAAAATAAATAAAATAAATAAATAAATATATATATATATATATATATATATAAAGTTATAAGATATATTACGTAAATAAAGAAATAATCAAATAAAAATAATTAAGAATATATATATATTAATAATAGGTATATAAATAAACTATTAAAAGTATAAAAAAATATATATATAACTAGATAAAGATAATTACAATATATATATAGTAATAATAGACTTATAAGTAAAATATTAAAGAAATATATATATATATATAATAATAAAATATAGTAAAAAATTAAATGAAAATAATTTAAAATATATATATATGTATGATAATAACATGAATAATAAAAATAAATGAATAAAATATCCATATAATAAATAAATTGACTAATATATATTTTTAAAAAAGCTCTTCCCCTCCTTTAACTGAAAATCAAACCGGTTTTTCAAAATAAACCTCGGGAAAGCGTAGATCTAAGAGAAAAGATCTCGATTCCCTTGTGTTCATCGGTCCTTTCAAAGTAAAAACGGAAAAGAAGAAGTGAAACAAGCCACATGCAAGCGAGAATCGAAGCAATATAGGTAAAATACCTCTTTTATTTCTCTGTTAAAAATTGCAAGCGAATCTTTGGGGCTTATTGCATATTTGTTTTGAGTATTTTAGTGTGTGCGTAATCCCGTATGATAATCGTGTCACTTGGTGTGGTAATTACAATGCTTATTTATAGTACTAAAAAACCCTATTTTAGACTAGTATTTGAGTCCTAATCCAACTCTATTTTAGACTAGTATTTGAGTCATAATCCAACTCTTCTTTTTTGGTTACATGAAGACTCCTCGGTTGGCAGGACAAAATCTGGTGTCTTCACATTCATGATTTGATATTCTAATAAACTCTAGTATGCTATGTTTCTATGTAGATCATTATTCTTTGTATATCAACTGTGGTGGGGAGAAAACTATTGTAGGAAACATTGATTATGAAGCCGATCTCGACCAAGGGAGTGAAGCAAAATATATTCCTACGGGATCATATTGGGAAGTCAGTAGCACAGGTCATTTCTGGGATACGAGCATTACCTCAATGACTATATAGCACAGAATGTATTTGTGGTCATGATGAATGACTGAATTATAGACAACAGCACACACGTCTCCCCTTTCGCTCACTTATTACATTCGCTGCTTAGGAAATGGAAACTATACTGTGAAACTTCACTTTGCAGAAATAGTAATAAGAGACGATCGTTCTTTCCACAGTCTTGGAAGATGGGTATTTGATGTTTATATACAGGTATTAAATCACATTGTGCATGCAATCCCTGTACCATATGCTGCTGCGATAATTTGATTGAATTAGTTGGTTGCAGGGGACACACATGTTGAAGGATTTGAACATTGAGAGTACAATAAAAGGGATTGATAAGGCATACATTCATGAATTTAAGTCTGCTATTGTAAGGGATAAAACCTTGGAGATTCGCTTTTATTGTGTCGGGAAAGGGACAGCAGCTGCATCGAAGAGGGGAACATATGGCCCTCTGATATCTGCTATCTCAGTGAAATCTGGTGAGTTACACACTCTTGATGGTGGCCTTTATAATCTTCATATCATATCATAACATATAAAGCAGATGCATGCCAACATCTTTGAGTAAGAATGAATGGCTAGTCATTTCAGAAATTTAATCTTCAAGCAAGTATAAAGATAGATTCATTATACATATTGCTAAGACCATAATCTTGAGCTTTTGATTCACAATGAGACAACTTACTTTATGAATTTGAAGTGTTGGGTTGCTTTAGCATGTGAACTATCATATAAAAAAAGCAAATTGAATTTAACTGGTTTGTTGATCTTGTGTAGAGTTTAAACCTCCAAACGACAGAAAAGAATATATTCATTGTTGTCGAAGCTGTAGTTTTGTTTTGATCCTAGTTCTCATGATCTTGGGTGTTCTTTGGTGGAAAGGATGGTTGTGGGATACAATATTAATTTATATCAACTTCCTCAAGTTTATGATTTGGAAAAAATTGAAGTAGCATCATTGTACTCTTTTAGATACCTTTCTTTTAGATATCATAATTGATTCAACTTCCTAAACAGAACTAAGGGGATTAGATCTGAAAACCGGAGTCTTCACCTCATGACAAATCAAAGCGGCCACAAATAACTCTGTGGCTTTATTTTTCAATACTTTTCCCTACCTTTCTAGTTTATCCAGGAAAAATACATATAGGACTTAAATGATAAGATACAAATATGAACACTTTCTGTTTCATTGCACGGCATACTATTGGATGGTACCGTAATTGCGGTTAAGCAGTTGTCTTCAAGATCAAAGCAAGGAAACTGTGAATTTGTGAATGAAATAGGAATGATTTCAGGTATACAACACCCAAATGCTGTTAGACTATATGGATGTTGTGCTGAAGGAAACCAACTATTGCTGGTGTATGAATACACGGAAAACAATAGTCTTGCACATGTTTTGTTAGGTAAGCTTGAAAATGCTTTTTTAACCTTCTGACCCGTCCTTACCGTAAAACGAAAGGAATCAATTACTTGTTTTGTAATTTATGTCATCAACAGGTACAGAGGAAGTCCAACTGAGACTGGATTGGCCAACAAGCTGAGGATTTGTATTGGTATTGCAAAAGGTCTGGCCTTCCTGCATGAGGATTCTCCTCTGAGGATTGTACACAGAGACATCAAAGCTACTAATGTGTTACTTGATAGCGATATTAATCCTAAGATCTCTGACTTTGGTCTAGCCAAGCTTGACGGAGTAGAAAACACCCACATCAGCACCAGAGTTGCTGGAACCATGTGAGCTCTCTTCTTTTTCCACTTCCACTAATTGCTTGGAACTGCAGTACTATCTGAAGAATACTACAGTTCACAAATGACCTTATTTATGCAGAGGATACATGGCCCCGGAATATGCATTATGGGGCTATTTGACCTATAAGGCAGATGTTTACAGCTTTGGAGTGGTTGCATTGGAAATTGTTGCTGGGAAGAATAACATGAAATACCGACCAAATGAAAATTTTGTATGCTTTCTGGATTGGGTGAGAACAATCTCCATTAATTTCCTTGCACTTGTAGTCGTGTTTCACATTGACCTGCAATAGTCGAATTGCATCCATTTAAGTGTCGAAAAGGAAATCATTTTTCATCATTGAAATGAAATGGCCTCCTTTAATATGTTGTATTTTAGGCCCTTGTTCTGCAACAAAAAGGAAACCTTTTGGAGCTAGTGGATCCAAAACTGGGTACAAAGTTTGACAAAGAAGAAGCCACGAGGATCACAAAGGTGGCTCTATTATGCACTAATCCATCACCAGCACTTCGGCCTACAATGTCCGGAGTGGTGAGCATGCTCAAAGGCCGTATCGAGGTTCATGAAATAATCCAGGAATTGAGCTCTTATGGTGATGACATGAGATTTAAGTCATTAACAGGATTCGATCAGGTTATCCTCCAGACAAGTGAAACTCAAATCTTCTCTTCAATCGTCAGATTCTATATATATGGGATCATCTTCTGCATCTGCCCACGATCTATAAAATAAACTTCTTTCAACTTTGCTCAAGTTAACATGTAGCAGGCAACTTTCCTTGCGGTCACACACAGAAAAATCCCATTAAGGAATATGCTTCAACCATTTTTTGTATCTCTTTTCAATTAAGATAAAATTCAGGGGGGGGGGGAAGAGTTTTTGTATCTATTTTCAATTAAGATTAAATTCAGAAAAAAATAATAGTTATAAAAAGCTCATTGCCGAAAAATATAATAGTTACAAATAGTTCCATTGCCGGGAATTGAACCCGGGTCTCCTGGGTGAAAGCCAGATATCCTAACCACTGGACGACAATGGATTCCTGACAGTGAAATTAAATATAATATATATTTTGAATATAGTGTTAAAAGTTATTATAGGCTTATATAGCGTGTATAGAATAAATCAATGGAAAGTGAATATCATTAAAACTTGGAACAGTTTCCGAATAATCTTCAATTTTGGATTTGAATCTATTTTTTAAAATCAAACCATTTTAAGATAATTTTTTTTTAAATCAAACCCTTTTAAAAAAATTAATTAGACCGTGATTTAACCCTAATCATTAATTAAAATTCATGTCTAGGAGATCAAAATTAAAGCTAAATTTATCTTCATATCTTTTTGAAAAAAACGAGATAACATGTAATTTTTTAAAGCATTCATTTTTTAAGCTTTGTGGCAAGGTTTTGAAAACCGGACCGACCGGTTTAACCGGGAACCGTTACCTTGTCCGGTTCATTCTACCTCGGTTAAATCGTTACTAGTGAACCGTAAGAAACCGCTGAACCGGCTGTGAACCGTTCGAACCGGACCCGGAGTGAACTGCTAAGAACCGACCATCAATAAAAAATTAAAAAAGTTAAAAACTATTTTTCTCCTTTTCGTTTCCAGTCTTTTCGTTTTCAGCTTTTTAGTTTTCTTTATTCTTATTTTTAGGATATTTCGACTTTTATTTTGAAGGTTAATCAACTTTTGTTTTGGTTTTAATGTGTAATGTTTGGAGATTTTTATTAGAAGTAAATCAAGTAATGAATGATGTAATTTTGGTGTTGTATTTAAGTATTATAGTTGTGGGGATGTTTTTAGTTTTTTATTAAATGTTTTTAGTATTTTTATTTAGTTTTTTAAATAATCATGACGTCATCCGATTCTTCTGACCGGTTCGACCAGTTGAACCAGTGAACTAGTAGCACGGCCGATTCGGTGACCGTTCCGGTTCTGAAAACCATGCTTTGTGGGAATGTTGTAACCTTTTTCATATTGAACCCACCCCCAAACCTAGTTTAATTTCGATTTTGAAATACTAGTCCCCAAAATTAGATATTTGATTGTACCTAGTTTAAAATAACTGATGATGATTGTATTTTGTCAAACATGTACATATTTTCAAATGAAATATTTTTCAATGTTAGGAAGGATTCGAATAAGTCATGTTCCTGAATTAAATTAATATATTCTCCCATTTGTTGTTAGAATTTCCCCCTTTTAATTTGAGGTCTACAGTGGTCTGATGAGAGAGATGCCAATAAATAAATAAATAAATTTGTAGTTTAAGATTATACATTGCTTCACGCATCAAGGAACTCTAGAAGTAGAAGGATTAAGTTTTTTTTTCTATTTTAAAATTTACACCTAATTCTCATTTACTTTAATTAATTCATATATGTATTGAGTTATTTCCTAACCTTCCAGCTTTTTTTTATAATTTTCAAATTTTCGACCTCTTTTGAATAAACAATAAATATCATAGTGATAGAATTTATTTATTTAATCTTAGTTAATCATCAGAATTATTCATTTAGTTATATATGTAATTAATTAAAAATTAGGGTCGAGGCACATAATTTATTAATTTATCATAATATAATACAGCCAGATTAAACAAATTCATATTACATGAAAGAGTAAAATATACGTTTAGTATCTAAACTAATATTTTTTTGGTATCTAAGGGGTTGTTTGTTTACTTCAGACTGATTAAGTGCTGAATGATTTAGAGGCTCTGGATGAATTAGCTCTGAATGTGAAATGTTGTTTGTTTACTGGCTCTGAATCATTCAGAATATACTTCTTTGCTAAATCATTCAACACTGTTTTGTTGAATCAGTCAGCACTAAATCATTCAGAGGTGCGAAACAAACGCATTGAATGTTGAACGGTTCAGCATTCAGCGCTGAATGATTCCATTAAGAGGTAAACAAACAGCCCCTAAACCTTATTTTTTTTAAATCGTATGTAACGTTTAATTTAGGTTTCATTTTGATACCTCACCGTTAAAAACTTAACGGTGATGTTGATGTGTCACTATAAGATAATGTCATGTTATTATTGAGGGGAAAATGTCATATCAACAATTCTGTTAATTTTTTAACTGGAGGTGCCAAATTGAAACCTAAACAAACGTTAGGTATAGTTTTAAAAAATAATAAAATTTGGGTATTAAAATGAAATGAAAAAATAGTTTAGTTATTAAACGTGTTGTCTACCCATAAAAATTAGCTATATTTTCATGAATATGAATATATTATCCTTTAGAATATTTATTTGTTTGTGGCGAGTGCTAAAAATCTCTACTATATAATTATCAAGTAGTATATTTTGTTTTACTTAATTAAATAACTTAATCAGCAGCGATTTTAATGAGGAATTTAATTAATCTTATCTCCTAGTTATTCTTAATAATTAAAGAGAATCAAAATCAAATAAAATGGGAAGAAGACAAGAATCAGAGTTGGTTTAGGACTACAATGTCAAGGAATATTGGAGAAAAAGCCATAGTTGATGAAATCACCATTAATGAGTTTTTTTTAAATTTTAATTGACTAATACTATCTCTATAATCATAACTTGAATTTTATTTGATTTTTTTCATTGTAAATTGATGTTGACGATCACAAAAGTCTATTATAAATTATACATTTAATTATTCTATTTGTTTGATTGTTGATAAAAAAATGTTTTAAATTTTAAGGAACGATTTAAAATGAGGGACATGATTTGGGACTATATAGAATATCTTAAATATTCGAGACTAATTTAAAATAGTAATAATAATTTGGTGACATCTTATGAAATTAACTCTATCTTTAGTATTAAAAGATAATAGCAAGTATAGTGATCACACAATAAAATAGACATATATTTTACATGGAATTAAAAAATCTTTTCGGAAAAAAAACCACAAATAGAAGAATTTTTTTTCCTCTAATGTCGAAAACAAAAGAATACAAAGGATTTTCAAAATTTGACTTAGCTTCAACCATAACCATTGGTATCTATTCAAAGGGATAATTAGTTACAAAGGAAACTTGTTTAGTAGAAATCCACTCAAAGTAGGTTTTCTACTATTAATCAACATAAAAGAAAATAAGTTTCTTACTTTCGATCATACTAGGTTTCATACTTACCCCAATCAATTTGAGTCAGATCAAATTCGAGTCAAACACTAATAATCTCCACCTCGACATGAATTATGAAAGTACAAAAAGTTTGAGACAAAATCATAAATTCGATGAAACATCAAAGTTGAAAAAAATAATTATTCACATCGTTGAACAATTCTCTATCTTGAGAACATATTCTCCACTTCTTCCATGGAACCCTTAAAGATGTATTCTTCAACAGTGATTGTCAATTGAACCTAAGTCTTATCCAAATTTAAATTCAACCGTTACATCGATTTGATCATAATGAGTGTCAATTGTGCTCACAATTGTATCACTACGAACAATATCATGCACAACATGATCTCGATTATTAATAATAATTTTATTTTTTTCGATATTAATCCATGTGACTAATTAAACTCTCTTTTTCTTTTTAAAATTATTATGCTCACAAAATTGAATTACGTTATACTTCCCAAAACCCGTAATACTTACGGTTATAATGTTAACACAAAATTCTCCTTTGCTTGATTAGTCAAGACATTTTCAACACTTTTATACTTTCTTACTCTTTTTCCCCCCCGGCATACTACTTTTATACTTTCAAATCTTAATAAATTGATTAACAAAATTTATCCATTTGTCTTTCCATCACTCTACGAAGCAAAACCTTAGAGAAAAAAGAATATAACAATAACATGGAAGGCAAATCATTTCATCCTAGTCAATCAGATTTTCAGATCTTATAAATATTTTAATAAATAGAATATATCATAACCTCTTAGCTTCCGATTATAAAATACAAATATATATCGATTTAATGCATATAATTAAAAAACATATAAGTTAAAAATAAAAATAATTAAAAAATTTGTGGAGGGTAATTTAATTTGAAGCTGCATTTTTAATAAATTTTAGAATTTATTATATCACATTTACTTGCACGTCCTTTATAAACAAATACTCAAAACCCAATCTATAAACGTGCCGCCCCTCCCTCCCATTTTTTTTTTAAAGGAACAACCTCTCTCCTTCATCTTCTTCTTCTTCGACCCAACATCTTCTGCTTCATCAGTTTCTCTTCCGATAAGCAATCATGGTCGCCGTTGGTAGTAGGTTCAACAAAGGCGTTAACCCTTTTGTCTCTGATCAACAAGTGGATGGAAACGACAACGTTTCATTGGAGGCCGGCGCTGAATCTTCTTCTTCTACCACTTTCTACGACATGAAACTGGCTTTTCCTAAAAAAGGGTATTTTTTTTACTGAAATTTCTGTTAAGTTCGTTGTTTGCATATTTTTTCGTTTTGACGTAATGGGGTTTTGTCACAGTAGAAAATCCATACAGAAAAGACTTGTGTCAGTGCCATTCAAGGACTTTGATGGTTCGAGTCTAAAGGGGGAGCGTGCTCCACCGTCCGATTCTTGGGCTTGGAGAAAGTACGGCCAAAAACCCATCAAAGGTTCTCCTTTTCCCAGGTTTGTCTGCGTCGAAGCGTGAGTTTTAAAGTTTGGGATTTTATAATCTTGAGCCGTTGACTAAGGCTTCTGTTTTGATCACGCGACGGCGAGCAGAGGTTACTACCGTTGCAGCAGCTCCAAGGGATGTCCTGCAAGAAAACAAGTCGAGAGGAACCGAGCGGATCCTACGATGTTAGTGATCACCTACTCCTACGAACACAATCACCCATGGCCAACTTCTAGAAACAACAGTGCCGCCGCGAATCAAGCTGCGGCTGCTGCGGAAGCGAAAGCGAAAGCGGAGACGCCAACGACGGCCACAACAGTTGTGAAGCCTGAGCCGTCTACTTCGCAGCCCGACACGGGAACTGAATCAGGGAGGGAAGAGAGGTGCGCTGATCTGACGGGTGATGAACTCGCTTGGTTCGGGGGAATGGCAGCGACGTCGTTGACGGTTTTGGAGAGCCCGATGTTTGCGGAAAGAGACAACGGTGACGTGGCGATGGTTTTGCCGATGAGGGAAGAGGACGAGTCGTTATTCGCTGATCTGGGCGAGCTACCCGAGTGCTCGTTTGTGTTCAGGCACCAACGGAACGTGGGACCACAAGTTGGGATCTGCTGACACATGGCCGAGGTAGGAATTTAAAAACCGGCGGAGGAATCGTTGGTTTGAACGCCGTGCCGTTATCGTGTGGCACAAGATACCACGAAATGGAAAACAACAAAAGGAAAACGAAAATCTGTAACATTATGTCACGTTTATCTTGATGTGAGCTACCGCCTACCAACATTTTCCGTCGGCTGGAGGGACTTAATTGAATAGATTCGGTTTTAACTTGACTCATAACAGAATTTCAATTGTTAATTTTAGCAATGATGAAAATTTTGGGAAATAGTCGCCTCTTTAGACTTTCTTTTATGTAGTTTTCTTCATCACAGCACATGTTCCATTTTCATACGTTGTGAAATAAGTAGGAAGTTAAAATTTTTACGTTTAATCAAACCATACAGTGTAAGATGATCAAAGTAGATGTTGCATGCTTCTAGATTATGTTCAAATTTAGGGTAAATTACACAAATGGTCCCTAACTATAAGGTATTATTTTATTAAGTCATTCAACTATTAAAAATTATAAAATAGTCCTCTGACTATGTTTTGTTGAGTCCCTCAACTATTAAAAGTTACAAAATGGTCATCTGATTATTCATATGTTCCAAACTCGCCCTTTTTTGGTAAAAAAAATAACACTCATATGAGTTGTATGTTAATATACTGACTGAGATATGATAACCATTTGAGATTCTTAGATCATATTTTAACATATCAACAGGTTAACATCTAGCTCAAACTATCATCAATTTTTAACGAAAAATAACAAGTTTAGAATATATAAATAGTCATGTGATCATTTTGTAACTTTTAATAATCGTGGGACTAACAAAGCAAGGCACTACAGTCAAATGATCATTTTATAACTTTTAATAGTCGGATGACTCAACAAAGTAACACCCTTGGTTAGGGGACTATTTGTGTACTTTATCCTAAAATTTAATTTAAAATGTATAAACCAAACAACCTCAATAATTAAAGAATTATTGTTATTCTTAGTTTAATATATTTAATTGATCATCAATCATATTTTATAATAGTTATCCGATTATGTATATATTCTTACAATTATGGACATACTTCTATAAGTTGATTGCACTATAAGTTCTCAAACTATGATTTTTATTTTAAATTAATTTTAAACTTTCTAAACGTTTTATTTTTCATCCCTAAATCATTATTCTTGTTCTAAATTAATCTTTAAAATTTTAAATATTCTAATTTTATCCTCCTCGTTCTAAATTGATCCTCAAACTTTTGGTTTTTTCAACATCGTCCTCAAATTATAGATATATGCTAATTACATTCTATGTTAACAAAATCATTAAAAATATTAATTTTAATGTAAGCACCTATCTGTATTATGTAATAATATGATGCGACTAAACTATAACTAATGTTGGTTTTAAATAAAATAATGATTTAACTTTGAATTGTAGAAAGAATTATAAACAAATTAAGAAAACAAAAATAAAACAAGAAAGCCTTTCAATTTCAATATTCAAGAAACGTGGTATAATAAATATCCTTTGTGTCATCATATCATTACATAATACAAGTCAGTATTTACATGACAAATAAATTTTAACGATTTTTATTAATAAGAAATATGATAAATAGATCGATAATTTAAAGATAAAATTACGAAGTCTAAAAATTGAAAATTAATTTAAAATAAAGCAAATACTATTTTATAATATGTTCGACAACCCCATATTGGTTATGATAATTGAATTAGTTATGGACAAGGATGTTTAGCTGTTTACATTAATTACATATGGAAGGCGGACCATAAAAAATTGTGTTAATGTAACTCCTATCCAATAAACTTTGTAGTATAAGAAAATATTGTTTCTTTCAGAGATTTTAGATTCAATCATTTAAATCTATAGGATGTGTGTTGTCATTGAATTAAAAAAAGTTCTAAACAGATGTTTTTTATACATATTTTTTACTTAGTGATGGATGTACAAATTGTTTAAAGCGGACACGTGTACATTCTAAAATCTTATTGATGCTTACATCTCATATAAGAACATTTATATTATATATATTTATCTTCAAAAATATTTTTTGATCTTTTAACTTATACTTATTAATTTTTTTCATTTTCATTTTGTTACAAAATGGGGCTACTGTGCTCGTGGTTAGTCAAGTTCCTTCTCCAGGCTTGCATATCAGTCTGTAGCAGTCTTTAGATTTCGGAGTGTCACACTGTCATATTTTTTATGCCATTGTAAAACAGGCCGAAAGATACTATTAAAATTTTCTTTTTCATAAATTCTAAATCTAATCTTAAACTTATGTATAAAAGTTTGAAAGAGAGATTATAGGGGGAAAGCTGAATACTCCTAGTGAGTTTAGAAGATTAATGTAGGAAAAAATGTTCATGGACCAATATGGAAGAAAGATAAAAGTTCAGAGGCCAAACATGTAATTAAGCTTAAAATAAAAGATTGCCTACCTAATCTTTGGTTGTATCTTAAGGTTTTCTCTCCTGGCTAAAATAGCCAGTGAAGCAAAGAATGGCAGTATTATCAACCCCTTGTATAAAATAAAAGAGAAACATATATAATACGAGTAGTAGTTGAGGAAGAGGATAGGAATTGAGGGACCCAAGCTGATATTAAATGGTGAAACGTTTTAATTGCCTTTGGAAATTCAAAATACTGGCTTAAACATTCCAGGGGTCCTTTTAGTAGTTCAGAATTTAAAATGTAATCCTCACTTTAATTTAGTACCCTGTGGTAACTGTGAATACATGAAGTTAATAAGCACCCCTGTTGAACCTGTTGAACCTATTGAACTGTACAGTGGAAGACCCTTTTCTTCTTCATATGCCCCTTGTCTAACTAAAAACATTTGAATGAAAAATTAAATCAATCTCTGCTGATCTACTTTAAGCACCCTTATAAGAAAATTGTACAAAAAACTAAGGTTTATGATGAACTTGATGCAGTTGAATACAAACCCTGCCCACATCCTTTATCAGACTTCCGATTGGTGGTCATCGTAATCCTATCTTGAGCAGCAACCTCCCTTCTTCATAGCCGACACGTCTTTACCGACATCGGTTTTCTCTCCTTTGGAGGGCACAGCCAAAACGTTCTCTTCATCGCCTGTCTCCATAGCTTTATTGCTCACGACATGGTAGATCTGTGTTAGAACTTCAGCGAATGCATTTTCGACATTGGTAGCTTTCAGGGCAGAAGTTCCCATGAAGTAGAGGGATTCTTTCTCGGCGAAGGATTTCCCGTCCTCGGTCGAGACGGCCACAAGGTGACGGAGATCTGATTTATTACCGATGAGCATGACTACAATGTTGGGGTCCGTGTGACATCATACACAAGAAGTGCACCAACAGCTCCTCGGTAATAGGCACTTGTGATGGCACGAAACAAAACAATAGTACAATCTAATGCAAACTCCATAGAGATGGCACATTTCAGCTAAAAGTTTCGCAAAATGGGAGGTTTTTATCATTCTTATGGACCTAGCCTCACTTCTTCCTTTCCCTTTCTTTCATTCACTCAAAGGATGAGAGGATATAGCTTTATATTCCATCTTAGAAAACATATGAGAACTTAGTAGCCTTACATCATATGGGATCAGGGAAATCAAACCGTAACACGAACAGCCACTAACAGCTACAGCGACATTAGAGATATAAGATGCCTTTACACAGATCGGAAAGAGCTTAAAATGGAGCAATAGCGTCTCAGCCATAGGAGCAATACATCAGTTACCCCACAATGACTCAAATGGTCCCCTAACAAACTATCATTGTTTACTCATTCAAGCTATTTCTTCCATAATCAATTTACCACACGGTAGCTATAAGTTCCCTGCAACAACCTGAAATATCAGATGAGACTGATGCTAAACACTAGATTAACAAATTCTATGCACACATGGTGATACAAGATACTGGAAAGCAGTCATCTCTTTGTGACTAGTGATTACACATAACAAAATCATGAAGCAAGTAGCAAGGAAAAACAGATACTCAGAAGCTCAGGCTTCGGAGGCATAAACTAAATTACCATGGTGTAATCTAGCTCTAACATGAAGTCACATATCTTATATCTATAAAGGAAGCAAACATTTTAAGGCAAAGCATGAACATTTGTTACTCATTGTCAAGTCACTTAACTGCAGAAGAAAGCACACAGCACATATAACAAGATCACAAGATAAAGAAACATAAAGATCTACTAATCCGTGCTTTCAAATCTTTGCAACACAAGTCTATTAGGAAAAGAAAGTAAATCTAAGCAACAGATTTGTAAAAACAATCATAACACCATTTACTCGCATGTTGCTCACAGATCTAGATATACAAGACCATTTTTCTTTCTAATATGCAGGTAAAAAAAGATTTATTAAATCCCATTTTAGATCAAACCAAACTCTCCCAGGATAAAAGTATAAAGGAAACTCAATTCCCTTTTGATATTTGCTCACTTTTGTAGGCAAAATCAGAAGTGAACCAAAAACACCCAGATGGAAAACAGGAAAGGAAGGCAAGGAAGTGGTAAAGAAAACCAATACCTTTCTTGACCAGCAGTGTCCCAAATCTGAGCCTTGATGACCTTTCCGTCGACATTCAAGCTACGAGTAGCGAACTCAACGCCAATAGTGGACTTGGACTCGAGGCTAAACTCGTTCCTGGTGAACACAGAGAGCAGATTCGACTTTCCCACTCCTGAATCACCGATCAAAACCACCTTGAAAAGGTAGTCATAGTCATCCTCTGCTCTGTAACCAGCCATCTTTCACTCTCCCACACAATCACATCTGTTACACTCCTTTAGAGCTTTACCCTCTTTCTTTGCGTCAAGTAATAAACGAGGGACGGCCCGTTTCTTCAAGTATATTAAAGCCTCTTCTTTTAAAACTCAAAAAAGGAGGAAAAAGATCTAGTTTTTCATTATTTTGGTGAGTTGGAAATGTAAAAGACTGATTGTGTGCTAGGTTGGACACCAGAAAATGTGGGGATTTGTCCTTGAAAGTTGGGGTCATTCTTGAAATGAGTTGAATGCGATTTTTACCGTTATAGTGTCATTTTACTGTTAGAAAAATGAGGGTTTGAATGCTTCGAATGAATCACTGCTGGTGTCGAAGCGGAGTCATACGCTGCCTGTCAGGAACACTTGCAGAACTTCAACGAAAATGCAGTCTTTATCAGCCTAAGCATGTGTTTACCATCTAAAAAGAGAAGCCAAATCTGGGATTGGGGTGTACTTTCTTATACAAAGGCTATCAGCTATAAGGCTTGGCTCATCAAAAGGCACATAGCCAGCCATAAGAACAAAGAGAATAATAACTCAGCAAGGTCAAATATCAGCTGATATACCATCATGGCATCATCATATCTTTTATTTTTTAGCACCTGATAAGAAAAATATCAGATACCACGGTAGGAAAAAAATTGCAGCTGGGTTTTTTCTTTGTTGGGGTGATAATTAAAGGTTGGTCAGGAATTTTGGGGGAGGGGGGAACAGGCGTATTCCTTTTGGGAAAAGGTAATTTTGTAAAATATAATTATTAGTAAGATTACAAACGAGTCGTTCAATTTTAAAAGTCACAATCCAATCACTCAGTTAGTAAATTGTTATTGTAATACCTTTTACTCGATTCCATCGAAAATCGAGCTAAAAATATCACATTAAATTATCGAAATATAAACTTATCGATTCAAACAACGAAAACATACAATCATATAATTCATTTAAGCATTCATTGATTTCAAATTATCATATTTTATATCAAGATATAATCATATTACAAATTTAGCACTAAATCTTATCTTAAGCTATTGTCATTAGTTTAATTCAAATACAAATGCAAACAATATTGAACACGTTCATTGATCTTTAGTGCATACATCAAAACACATTCAATGTTTAAAGAATTCATCTCATATGAAGGTTTAACAATTTAATAAAACTCGTTCATCCATTTAGCTTATCAAACTCTATTGTAGACCGATTCCATTTTGATTATTATTCTTACTTTTGTTAATCAAATATTAGATACAATCTCAATTATGTTTTAACCAACATTCAATTATTAGCAATATCCTCATACGTAGTATGGTCTATAGCCTTAGTATTTACACGCACAATAGTATATATTCATTAAGCTATTGGTTCCACCTAGTCTCGGGTAACATTCTATTTATACGTCAAGCATACATTTATAAACAATATTAGTACTCGGTGGCACGTAAACAATCATGTACATATAACAATACAAAGGGAAACCCAATCTCACTAATGCATAAATATAATTCCTACCAATCAATAATACAAGAAATAGTCGTATGGTCTTACGATAGCAGTCATGCATAGATAATAGTGGATGAACCCGATCTCACTAAAGCCATCGATAACAATTATCGACAATATAATATATATAAATTATTGTTTGGTCCCACATAAGTTATCAGGTTAAGAAATTATGGACATCTAATAATAATCATCATATGCGGTCACAAATATTCATAGATACTCGTAGACCACACACATCAACATTGTCATATAAGGTCAATCAAGGTAGTTTAATACACAAATGATTGCTATACATCAATCAAGTGAGGATATTTTCTCTCACATCACTACGTGACACATTCTCTCTCTTAAAAATTATGCAAAGAAGTATGATTCATTTAGCAGCTTATAACATTTTAGACATTAAATATTTCAAATTTTATCATTACCCATTATTAGACTTTAAGAGGTTATCGTATTCGTTTAATTGACTTAATACTCATTTTCATTTGCTGGAGTGCTCAAGGACATTTTGATTACTTTACTTATATAGAGATATTTTGATTATTTATCTCTCTTTTGGATATTTTAGTCATTTAGCATTTAGGCCTCCCTTAAGGCTTGTACTCTAATTACGAGTCGTCCATCATTCCCTTGTATATTTCAGAAGTTAAACTTTAACTTTGTATACAGTGAGGATCGAAATTAGGTATAGGTTATTGATATTCAACCTTAGGGTATCGATACTCTTGGACGGTATCGATAATAGAATGGCATACTGGAATCTCAACTTTTATATCAGTATTGATACCCAACATTCGATATCAATACTTAAGAGTCAATATCAATACCTCAAGCATATGGCAATCAGTGAGTCACGGGAAGTCGATAATATAATTATTATATTTTGCGATCATCTTTGGCGGTAAGAATATGTATAATAATAAAATTACCTCACTCCCCAACGTTTTCACAAATAATCACTTTATTCTTATTTTTTTAACGTTTCAATTTTTGATCAAAACATATAATGTTAAATAAAAACCATTAATTGACTAAAATTAAATATATATTACTGATGTGATATTTTTATGTGATTAATGGTGATGTGTCACATCACTATTCCATCTAATATTTAACAACTCATTGATTTGTCAATAATAATATTTTAATTGAGTGGCTAAATTATAATTTTTAGAAAGAAAAAAATTTGACATGTTTGAAACCAAACTAACGATTTGGAGTGTATTTTATCCACTGAAAAAAAATACCATCAAAAGGCTTCCCGCACCAAAGAGTACCCGGTTTCTGGTAAGTTTTAGACTTAAACTCTGCAGTTCTGAAAGAACTAAATGGAAATCATAAACAGAAACCACTAGTTTTTCATCTGCAACAACAGAATCTTCCCATGTCGGCCATGCCAGCACAATCACTTTTAATTGTCTCAAAGCTGCTGTCCAACGAAACTGTGCTTCTTAGTTTGCATGGTTTATAGGCATCCCCATTCAATAATGAACAGTACCCAAAATTAAAAGCACATTTTGTAAAGGATTGATCTTGGTTACCAACCATGAGATTTGGCAATGAAACAAGACAAGAGGGTCCACAAAAAGAAAGAATATATCCCCTTGAGCCCATACCAAATCAAAATTTGCAGTTACACAAAACAAGCTTTCCATTGCTCAAATCATTGCTTACCCAAATGCAGGTTTCCTCTCAATTTCAAGCCTTTTAGTTATGCCTCCTAGTCCTCTCCATGATTGCATACTGCCATACGTGTCTTTTTCAATAAGGTTCCCCACTATAACACCATTGTCTACTTCTAACAACATTCACCACCACCCTTATCTCGTTGTTCTCTCTTGTGATTTTTATCAATGTCAAACTCTGAATCTGAAGTTTCCTCATCTCCATCTTCTGATTCGGTTGCCAAGCCGTGTCCTGCTAAGGTTCAAGTGGTTTCGAAATCTGTATCCGACCGCCTTCTCGACAAGTTCTTCGATGTGTCTGAATTCAACTTTGATTACTCCAAGAGTGGAATTTGGTCTCCCCCTGTTAAAAGAAGTGCCTTTCTAAGCTCCCCTGGAAGGATATTCAATGAACAAGAGATGCTCGAAAGGCCCAAAGTTGTAATGGACAGACGTCGTAGTAGTAGAAGATTCAATGTTTGTTTCAACGTATGATGACTCTTTCATTCGTTTTCAGCAACAAATGGGATTCGACTAAACTCGGATTCGATTCGAGTGCTGTTGATGGATCTGTTGAACTTGTTCTTGTTGTTTTTGCAGGCATTTTGCTGTTCTTGAAGCAACCATTGGAACTTTTCATTGGTTACCCTGTAAGTTCATTTTAACAACAAAAGGAGAAAAGGAAGTGATTCCTTTATGTAAATGTTATACTAATTTTCTTGGAGAAATATACATCTGCTTACTACCTCATCTGCAATTCATCTGGTAGTTTTCTTGGGAGTGTTTGTTTTCTTGGAAAATAGCAAAAACCCGCCATTGTAATCTGAACAACAGCTTCTGATTGTTCAACCAATGTCCAAAAAAACACCTAATTCTCGTTGTTGAGTATCATTCTGCTGTTTCTTTTACATTATTCTTATTTGCATGAGCTTTAAGATTAATGGAAACAAGATAAAAAAGATGCTCATTTGGAATCACATGCTACTCGTGCTTCATCAGCTTTGGATAGGTAAGCAATCCCTAAAATCACAACTCAATTCCATTTCAGACAAGAAAAGCTTAGTGGGGTCCAATCAATTGTGAACATCTGCATCACTGCATGCAAATTACAAAGAGACTATAAAATTTGATAGGACAGCCAAGGAAAAATCTTGTTTTTTGCTTTAAAAATGCCAAGCTGGTCCCCTCTTCTGTTTCTGTAATTGCAAGAAAACAAATATTTTCATTTCTTTTGCAGAACAAGATCTGCCCTCTTCAATCCTAAAGTTGGGAACAAAGTAAGGAAAAAAATGTAAAAGGGCATCAAGAAAATTCTAAAGGAAATAGCTTTGAGGGTTTCAAATTTTGTACTTTTACTGTTCTTCAAGCAGTGAACTTTCACCAAGTCCCATGAAGCTATGGAAGTTCCTGTCAAAGATTGAAAAATGTGTTGTATTTTTTACCTTTGGGTAGACGTGGGGCCCTGATGATTTGGACCAATGTGTTAGTGTAAAGAATGTTAGTATAAAGTTAGTTGTAACTAAAGTTGTTAAGAATTTGTTAAGTGTTGTTACTAGTTAGTTAAGGGAAGTTGTTAGTTAATCAGCTGATATAAATGAGCTACCAAGCCTCCAATCATGTAAGTAAGATTCATGAAATGAAATGCAGAGTATTCTTCTATTTTCTCTTCTGTTTCTACTATACTTAATAGCTAGGTTTATACCATAACATGGTATCATTCGTCGAAGATCCTGAAGCTGCTACTTCCGTCACAATTATAATCTGCCTTTAGTTTTCTTTGCAAAGAAAAATAACAGAAATGTTAGCAGTTTTTGAGAAATCGATTACCAAGAGCCCCGATGCTCTTAATGTTCCCGGAGACTCTGGAGCAGATTCAGCACTCAATAATGGCTTCTTGGCTGCCCATTTCACCTCTATTCATCCTGGCTCTGTCACTGTCAATCTTGGTTCTTTGGGTTTCATGGCCTACTCTCTCGAAAAGAAAAACCCACTTCTCCCCAGAATCTTTGTTGTTGTGTATGACATTTTCTGCTTGTTTCAAGGCCACATCGAGAATGTTGTTGTTCTTAAGCAACAATATGGTTTGAACAAGACTGCAAACGAGGGAATCATCGTCATTGAAGCTTACCGAATACTCTGAGACAGAGGTCCTTACCCTCCTGATCAGGTTGTAAGAGATATCCAAGGGAAGTTTGCTTTCGTTATCTACTATAGCTTTTCAAAAGCCACATTTATAGCTTCAGATGCCGATGGAAGTGTACCTTTCTTCTGGGGAACTGACGTTGAAGGCCATCTTGTTCTTGCGGATGATACGGAGACCATCAAGAAAGTTTGCAGGAAGTCTTTTGCTCCATTCCCGAAAGGGTGCTTTTTCACATCCCCCGGAGGGTTAAGGAGCTACGAGCATCCTCTAAACGAGTTGAAGCCGGTGCCGAGGGTGGACAGTTCAGGTCATGTCTGTGGTGCAACTTTCAGCGTCGATGTAGAGGCGAATAAGGAATCTACTGGCATGGAAAAAAGTAGGAAGTGCTGCAGATTGGTCTGCAAACTACTGAGCATCGAAACTTCTCCTACTCGGCACAATGCTTGTTATTGGTAGTTGGAACTTGAAGCTTAACAGCCAAGTGTCCATAGTAGAAAATATATGGGGAGAGTCAAGAGTTTAACAGCCTTGTTCTCCTTAACCAGACAAAATAGGGTGTTTTCTTGCCCAATAGAGGCTTCAGATTACACTCGGGAGCTCGTAGCTTAACCGCCTTGCTTCCAACAAAAACATTGTCCGAATAAGTGAAGAATAATGACATTGGGAATGTTAGTGTATGTGAACAGCATGAAGAGTGTTGTGAATAGCATGAAGAGTGTTCATCAGAGAGCAAAGTTGAAAGTGTGAACTGCATCGGGAATGTTAGTGTATAGAATGTTAGTATAAAGTTAGTTGTAACTAAAGTTGTTAAGAATTTGTTAAGTGTTGTTACTAGTTAGTTAAGGGAAGTTGTTAACCAGCTGTTATAGTTAATCAGCTGATATAAATGAGCTACCAAGCCTCCAATCATGTAAGTAAGATTCATGAAATGAAATGCAGAGTATTCTTCTATTTTCTCTTCTGTTTCTACTATACTTAGTAGCTAGGTTTATATCATAACACAATAAACATGTCCTTTATGTTCTTTTTCTCTTGAATTGTTGTTAATATTTACAGAAGGAAGTGTGCTACATACCCTTGTAATAACATAAAGGATAAAGAAAACACATGGTACCTGAATATAGTACTTTACTTTGTTTAGTGATTGGATTATTAAAATTTATAAAATGATTGATCAATTATAGTATGTTATTTTTTAATCTTTCAACTATTAAAAATTATAAAATTATCGCCTGACTATTTATATTAAAGTCTTTTTAGTCATTCAATTATTAAAATTTATAAAATAATTTATCAATTATAGCATGTTATTTTTTAATCTTTCAACTATTAAAAGTTACAAAATGGTCACCTGATTATTCATATGTTTTAATCTCATCATTTTCTATTAAAAAATTGATGGGCATCTAAGTTTGATGTTAACATGTTGATTAAGATATGATAAAATCATATTTTAATGATGTCTACTATCACCGTCGTTGCTTTCAAGCAATGTCGTGATGGCATAATGTTTTAAGCACTAGCCTGACGATAAAATGTAAACGAAGAGTCGATCTATAAAATACAACTCAAACGGTTATGAGTTCAGATTGTATTATATTTCAATCAACAGATTAACGTCTATCTCAGACAACAACTAATTTTTTAATGAAAAAAGACGAGTTTGGAATAAATGAATAGTCGACAGACCATTTTGTAACTTTTAATAGTCAGAGAACTCAACAAAGTATCGATCTATAGTCAAAACTATTTTATAACTTTTAATAGTCAAGTGATTCAACAAAGTAATACCCTATAGTTGAGGGACCATATATATACTTTATCCTAAAATAAAAGTTCAAGGATAAGTTTTAGCATTTAAACAGTATTTTGAGTTTTGAGGTAAGTAGACAACAATAAGATCTGAGGCATCAAGTGATATTTCGTAATAGACATCCATCACCATTCATGTGTAATGTTTTAGAGGTATTTTGAAAGTGACATTCCCTGCAATACTGCCATCGATATCAGACTGCAACGGCACTTTGTTCCAAACTTACTTTGCCTGTAGTGCCATCTTTCAACGTTTGGAAATAAATGTTGCGGGATCCACTTGTGAATGGCTCAATGAATGGAACCACACTTTTAAAGCTACAAACATATGTAGGGAAAGTAAAACAATATGGATTTAGTATGATAGCAATACACTAACCTCGAATGTCTTGTCACATGCATATGGGCTTTCCAAGGCAGCGATGCATATCAGAGCAATTTCTACTCTCAATACCTTTCCCTCCATTGTCAGATAATGCTATGGACAGTTTTAGCAAGAAAATAGAGTTTATCGAAATAAACGAAGAGGTGATATACAAGATAAAATAAGATATGCGTAAGAGATGAGACTTAAAGTAATTAAGACTTGTATATCTCTAGGGATTAAAAAACAATTCAAATTAATTACAAGATAATATATGTTGATAATTTTTCTTAGTCATTAAGAATACATACGCACCTTACAAATAAAACTGCTGAAACAACACTGTCTTTAATCACCGAGTCCACTCAATAAAACTTATATTTTCATCTCTTCACCCAATAATTTCATACTTATAGCACGATGCATGCATAGAAAACAAGCTTCAACTTGAATGCTAGGACAAAACCCAATTCCGTATTTCAAGCGTACAGCTGGAGGTTGTTTCCTCAGGTCAATGGGGCCTGTCAGTAACTCCAGCAGAGCTCACATGTACAAAGCTACAAGCGAAGCAGCGGATAAATAGTCGGATAAGATCCTCACGTTAACAACTCCCTCCCCCAAAGAAAACAAGAAAGTCTAGACCAGATAATGCAAAATATCTCATAAAATTAACAGAAAATAATATTAACCTGGGAGTGATAGGGGCAAATTTGATAGAGTAATCCGAACGCCAAAATTATTTTGGAACATGGGATTTAAGATATCTATTATAATGAATTAAAAATTCGTTACATAAGTAACTGGACATAACGAGATTTATAAAATATAATTTTTTATTAAAATTTGACACGTTGATATAACCCCTCAAATAGGATGTCTCAAGTATGCTTTTATACTCCAGATGGGAAGCTCAAAAGGACCTTCTACAAAACTGGGATTCAATTCCTATCGTTTAGTTTCTAATTTGACCTCTCTACTGAGATAGTGATAATTAACGATTTAATAATTAAAATATATAAATTGATAATGTAATCGATAAAAAATATAATTTTTTAAAACTGATGATAGAAAAAAAAAAAAAAGCGACTGTTCATGTAGTTTACCAAGTTTTAATTAAATTAACTTCAATTATAACAGTAGCCCCCAACATGCGTGAGGCACGTACAGGGACTGCCTAACATATAATAATGCTTGATTTCATTTTCTAGGATCTAGTTTCTTTAGTAAAATATCTAAAACTTTATTAATTAGATTATATCCTATTAATTAAAAGAATTATGTATAATATACAGTTTTTATATGAACGGTGGTTTTTTTTTAAATTTTAAGTGAAAAAAAAGTTTTTTAAAGTAATTTTATTTTAAAAAAATATTAATGGTTCCCTCGATTTTTTAGCTTTAGCTTATTTAAGGAATAATAAAGAAATTTTAACGAGCTGCATGCATTTACTACTAGCATGGGCTACGTTTTCAATTTCAAGACTTTTAACTTTGCTTTATTATTTTCTCAGATTCAAAAAACCTGCAAAATTTTCTTCCAGGAAGAAAGAGTTGAAAATCAATGGAATACTATGCAAGCAGTTCAGCAGCCGTAAACATTGACCGCAAGCATCGCCATAAATGCAGAAACATCTGTTTTGCAACGATGGGTGTTTTATTATTCTTTATAATCCTCATCGTGATCTTAATTTTCACGGTTTTCAAGCCCAAAAACCCCGTCACAACGATCAACTCAGTCACCTTAGCCGGCCTGAAGCTTTCCCTGGATTTGACAAAGTTCCAGGTGTTGTTCAACGCTACCCTGGACGTGGATCTCTCGATCAAGAACTCGAACAAAGTGGGGTTCAAGTACGCTGACTCGACCGCTTATTTGAATTACAGGGGCCAGAAAGTAGGCGAAGCTGCAATTCCAGCCGGAACGATTTCCGCAGATGACACGGCTACGATGATTCTGACGATGACTGTCATGGCGGATCGATTCATATCGGATTCGAATTTTTTGGGTGATGTCTGGGGTGGTGAACTGCCTTTGAACACATTTGCAGAGGTTTCAGGCAAGGTTAATGTCTTGAATCTGTTTAAGATCCACGTTGTTTCTACAGCTTCATGCGATATTATTGTCTTTTTGTCAAATTCAACTGTTGCAGACCAAAACTGCAACTATAACTATGAGTTGTAAGTAATATTTCCATTTTTTGGATTTTATTTACTGTTTTGTAGCAGCTCGCTTTGTAATTTTTTTCCCCTTAATAGAGATGTTATCATATGAATTTTTTAATGGAAAAGAAAAGGATCGTCGATGATTAAATTTAAGATCTAATATAATTTAATGTTAAAACGATGTCTCTTATATATCACATATATATTATGATATTATATTATTTTCTTTGTTAGTGCATGGTGAATATGCATAAAATTTTCTTTAGCCTTAACTCTACAATGATTCAATATATTTTCTCCTGAGACAAAGTAAAAAAGTGATTAGAAATGTTGACAAAAAAATATTTAACATCCGTTTGAAATTTAAGTGTTAAACGATCTGATCGTTATAATTGATTAACTGAATGACTTAATTGTGACTTTTAGAAATATAGTGATCCAATTGTAAACTTAAAAATAATAGAGTGATTTATGGTGGAATTTACTCTGTTTATGTTTATTTTTAGATATTTGAAATTTTTGAAATATAGATTTTAAATGTATATTTCATAATCATATATATATATATATATATTTGAAATTTATAAATACATTTTTGTTCCTTTTATAGTTTTTATTGATTTTGATTCACATTTTTTATTCAAATTATATATCTTTTGATTTAGATTTTTTTATCTTCACCAATTTAATTTGAGGTTATATGATTTCCTTTTTAATAAAATGAAATTGAGGTTGTTTGAGACTATGATGGATTATTGTGACCATTTCTGGAAGAGAAAATGCTAACAATTACATGAAATCCAATTAGATTAAAACATATTACTTTAAGAATAATGATTAAAAGAAGCTTATAGTAGGAATTAAAGTTTTACAGTGCCTTCCCACGGGCCTCCTCACTTGAGGCCTAACAAACCAAAATGTAAACTTGCTCTAGCCACCTTACTAATAAAAAAAAAAGTTTTGAAGTACCTTGGTTAAAGAAAAAAACTCTTATGTTTCATAATATTTTCCCTGCTCGATAGGAAATTGGACAAATATGCTACTTTTTTTATATGATATCCAAACTAATTTTATTATGGAATAATCATTGTTGAACTCATTGACTGGTCTCAATACTTAATAGTTAAATGGAATATTATTATTTTTTGGGGTCTTAAATTAAAACAGTTAAATCGTAGAATGTGTATACATTATCATTAGTTAAAAAAATTTAACAATTTGACTACTAAAGCCATTATTTCTATTGATAACAACACTACCATTAACTATTGGAGTCACTTTATGATTTCGTCGGCCAATTAAATACTACCACTCCAACAAACGTCATGGTGATTAGAGATTATATGGGAATGTGATTAAAGGATCTTTTGTACACATTAAACCAAGCAAAACCCTTTTTTTTCAGATTATCACAACATTTTATAATTGCCGACAGTTTTTAACTAATTTAACTCGAATTTTTGTGAGTTTTCTTTTGTCTTTCCTTCATTTAGTGTCAATTTAGGACCATATTTCTCTTCTTCTTCTTTTTTCTTTTTCTCCATTTGTTTAAGTCAACACTGTCGACCATTTGTTTTCATTCATCTTAAGGGGTACATGTCATATACGGTGAGGGAAAATGGCGTACATTGACATGCGTTGCTTCTTTGATCTTTATTGTTGAATTTTGATGCAATTTTCTCTTCAAAAATTACTGCTTTAATTGACTAAAAATTTGAATGGGTTCCAATGTTGAAAATTTTCAAGAGAAAATAAAACAAAATGGTCCTATAAACACAATGCAAAATAACGGTGAGGGAAAAAAGGTTCGTCGACCGTGTTTACCTCGGTCAGTAAACAAGAGAACATAGGATGGAATGTATTTGAACATTAAATATCTTTTAATTTATGAGTATCTTATGTATCAATGTAAAAAAGACTAATTATTAATCAAAAAATGGTCTCTAAAGCAAGTTTTGATATTTATTTAAGTCCATGCACAAATCAAACAACATCAGTGGTTAAAAAATTGTTATTATTCCTTGAGGTTTCGAGTTCGAACACCACATATGCTAAGAGTATGAGTGTTCAATGTTAAATAATTGAAAGTTTGAACAAATAATAGCTTATATTAACCCAAATTAATAAAAAAAAAATTAAGTCCATGTACGATACAATGCATTTCATCCCCTTGCCATTTGTTATTTAAACAAAATAATGGTTAGAATTGGATGTATAGAGAAATTTTTAGGTAAAAAAAGTCAAATACCTTTCCTCTACGCATTAATCTCTCCATTTCTAAAAACATCTATGATTGGGGTTCATTAGAGCTCTGCATAATTAATCACTTGACATTTATGGTAGTTTTATATATGAAAGAGTTTTGGTTGTTTAAAGCATGTTTCTTCAGGTTATTTATGGGTTATTGAGATTTTAGGTTGGAGCATTATTATGTATAGATTTTAATTAAATTTTAATCTTTATCATATATGAGTTTTGTCAAAATTTACATATGTTAATCTGATTGTTCTATGTAATGATTAGTTTAGATAATAATTACCTAGATATATTAATTGGATTTATGTTTTTAAAAATTATTATTTTTAAGTCCAAAACTATAGTATAAATACAATTTGAATAACTAAGACTTATACCTAATATTACTGTGAGTTGAAAACAGATGTCTTGCACATATAGTCCTAAGTCAAAATTTAACAGGAAAGTAGTACAATTATATTGTAGATTTATGCCTAAATTAATTATTAACCTTTTATTTAACAATTCCTTCTCCTTGGCGTGGAATGTAAGGGAACTCATTTCATTGGGCTACTCCACCATGCGTTAAAAATGTTTCTTTGGTCAAAACTTAAGAATTGATCTAAAATGATTTGGTTTTCGTTGGAAAGGGTATTTTTGAGTTGCAAAATTATACACAAAATGAAGTTTTCAAGAGTAAGAATAGGGTTGTAAACTATTTGTATATTGTTTATTTATATTTAGTTGTTAAGTTAAATAAATAAGTATGAATAAATATTTTATATTCATTTATTTAATAAAAGAAATTATACAAATATATGTTTGGTTCATTTATGTCGGTGAACAAACTAATTATTTATCTATTCCTTTATTTAAAATTGAAAATTTTCATATAAATATACTTTAAAAAAGTATTTTTTTTTTTTTTTTGGAATTCTAATGGCATCCGTATCTAAGTATAATTCTATATCATTCTATTAGGACATGTACTGTTCGTAAGACCGTTATATATTTATGATATGACCTATAAACTCGTATATTATTTGACGTATTTTCAGTGTTAGTGTTTTATTGGGGAACTCTACATCTCTAAACTTTTTTTTAAATTCAATTATTCTGGAATCTATCAATTTTTATTTATTATTTATTTTAAATTATAAAGTGTGAAGGTTTTGTTGGATCCCTTCAGTGATTTGATTGTGACATCTCCGGATTTAAATCATATTTAGAGTGTTACAAATAAACTTGAAAAATAAATATACTAAAATTAACAAAGATTTACTCATTCCGTTGATTTACAATTCATGTCCAAAAGATTTGTTGAGAATTGGATTCATATGAATTTCTAATCCCGGCAATGGAACTGCAGCTGGTTGTGGATTACGTGCGAAACAACCAACAACGTTGGAAGAGAATTTCAAGCTCTAAAACCCTCATCATTGTTCTTTAGTCTTATCTAATTTGGCTCTTTTTGCTAGGGATTTTCTTTTGCCTTTGCGTCTGCATAAACAACATTCCCAGTTTTAGATGCATTTCCATTACAAGCCTTGCTTCCTTACCTCAACCTTTAGCAGTGAAATCAGTCCCCCACTAACAAGCAAAGATTTAGGAAGCTAAGAACAACGCCTTATGATGCAGGGCGTGAAGAGACCATTGGAAAAAAAAGGACAATTTACCACGTTGTTTAAGGATTTTTACATTGTCTTTAACAACCACAGGTGTTTGGTCTTAAATCTTATTCTTTTCCTTCACAGTTCTGACAATTGAGAGCTTGGTATGCCGATCAGAGCTTCAAATTCTAGTCAGTTTTACACCTCGGCTAAACCAGTAGAAACTAGCTTCCATCTGGCGGTGGGCCGGTGGCTGTCACGGTCTCATAGTTAAAACTTGAGGGGAATTTCAAAGATTGAAGATTCATTCCATCAAATGTCGAAATCAAACAGTGCAACACTAGTTTTATTGAGCTGCTTCCACGAAACCCAAAGCCTAACTAAGTCAAAATAATATCAGATTTGTGTGCGTACTATCTATAACTTTTTGGACCAAAATTTAAGGGTTGGCGCTGGTGAATGCAATTGCCCAAAAAATTGGCCGGCAGCTATCACTCTCCTTAGTCCTATAAGGATAGACATATGATTTCATATAAGGAATTACAAATTTAAAAAGTTATATTAGAAATTTAAGTGTACAAGATTATAAAATCTTAGAAATATAAAATTAGATTATTAATAAAAAAACAAATTATATAAAAATTAAAAATTTTATGAATACAACCGAGTCTCAGTGGCCTCTGTTCGTCCCTATGCCTAACTCTTCTTTTTCTTTCCCACTCTTAATCACAAGGTTCAGGTATTTATTATGAACAGTAATTAGAAATTTTTAAAGAATTTGTACAAAACCAAAATAGATAGTATTAAACTCGACTTTGGCACCTTCCTTGTCTCCCAGCTTTCCAGCCGTCATCTTCCCTATATATTTGTACGCCAAACCCTTTTTTAAGGCATCACAAAACCATTGCATTACAACTTTCCTCTTGAGTTTTTTTCTTTTCTTTTCAAACTTCACCATCAAATCCCAGATTCCAATTGTTTTAACGCGAAATATTCATGGCTCGTTTTAGTTCTTTGGTTCCTATTTTCTTGGTGATATTTGCTTCTTCATTTATGCCACAAATGGAAAGTAGGAAGCTGCTAATAAACGCAGGAGAAAGCAGTGAAAATGTTCCTCTATTGTTGGCTAGCTTGGTGCTCAACGCCCTTCCCAAGGGTACGGTGCCGGCGGCTTCAGCTTCTGGCAAGAAGGGTCACTTGCCGGCGCTCAATAACGAGACTCTTTTCGTTCGTCACCTTGCCGGCATTGATCGGATTCTTCAGTCTGTTCCAAGCCCTGGCGGTGGCCATTAGTTTCCCTTGTATCTTCATACATAGGTTTTTTTTTACTATTTTCTTCAAAGAATTCTTTTTGATCAACAATGATTTTATTGTATTTTAGTTATTTTAATTGATCTCATTGATAAGTAAGAACTCCATGAACAACAATGGCATTGATTGAAAATGTAATGAAGAAACTCACCATATTTATTAGCAAACCATCTAATATCTTTAAAAAGATTAAAAGAAAATTATTACTACATAATGATATTTAACGGCATCGAATAATTGAATTAAAATGTCGGATATTAAATTCAGATTTTCACTTCTGTCTAGAATTACGCAATATGTCGACATCAATTTTACAAATGAATTTTAAGTCACGATTAATGAACGTAGATCGGTAGTGATAGATTTAAAAATTTAAAAATAAAATCAGAAAAATTTTTAAAAAAAATCAACAAAATATATATATATATATACATATTTATTTTTTATTTAATATATTTAGAAATTTGTATGAACCAAAGATTTCAATGGTAAAAAAATAATATATTTAAAAATTATAAATATTAAGAGTGTAAATATTTAATATCAAATAGTTAAAAATATTTTTTAACAAATATTAACTTAGGTAGTTCAATCTCTGTTTATTACTATATTGTCTTAAGTTTTTTTTGTTGAAAAAGTTGGGAAGAATAGAAAGATGAAAAAAATAAAGAGGGTGCGGGTGAGGTCACTTAACTCAGCTTTTATCCCCTAAAACCCCACGTGGAGACAAATAAAATCGAATGAAATTCAACCACGTTTTTCTCCAATAATCACTCTTTTAGTACTTTCCTTTTATTCTCAATTTAAAAAAAAAATTTATGACCAATTGAATCTAATTCTTGTTCATAAAGCCGTACTTTATCTAATTAATATAACCATTCTTACTAACTAATTCATCTATGTCCAAGGATGATCGGGGAGGGAAGGAAACGGAGTCAGTCGTATTTTTAAAATTTTAAAATTATTATATATTTTAAATTTTTATATATTTCTTATTAAAAGTTTAATTTTATTTTTAAAATTTTATAAGTTTGTCTCCTCTTAAAATTTAAAAATAATTTCTCTCCGAGATAAAATTTTGAGTCGATCAACGTTTGAATATTCACAAATAATTGAATAGTTACAATAAATTAATTAAACACCAGGATTCATATTAGTTTTTGAATTTCTTGATCTCTTTACTCATTCCTAAATATAAATTTAATTAAGAAAAATATAAAAATATAATAAAATAATAATTAATAATTAATAAGATTAATTAAGTAACTATTTTTTTAATAAAAATATATCCTTATTTAAAAAACATTTCTTTTTATTTATTTTTGAATTAATTACTGGTATCTGATCTATTAACCGACTAATCCAGTTCGGGTATTGCAGAGGCGAGGGCGACCCTCCCAACCCAGTTTACTCCATTCGCAAATGCCACAATTCGAACTCCTAATCTTACTTAAGGGACCTAGTGCCTCATCCCACTAGACCAATTGGTTGTTGGTTCTTTTATTAATAATAATTAATTCAAATCCTATACACAATTCATTTATATTATGTAAAATTCAATATTTTTATATGAAAATATAAAAATTAGATGAATGTAAATAAACGACTTAAAACAAAACTTTATACATGAATATTTTTCTTCTTTAATTTTCAAAAAAATAGATAATTTTATTTGAATCTTAACTCTCTATTTATATTTTCATATAAAACTATTAAATTTTACATTATATAAATAATTAATATTTAATTTTTATATATCCGCATACATATACATGATTACAAAGACAGGACCGGAAAAAGATTGGATTAAAGGAAACGAAACTAAGCCCAAGAGAGAAGGGCAAACTAATAAGATGTTAGACCCTAAATTGCAAAAGTCCATCTTAACCAGCTCGGTTTTTTTAACTTCACAAGAGCTGAGCCGAGCCGAGCCCATAAGCCTATTGTTTTATAATTAATATTTAGTTGCTGTTGGACTACATAAATCAACTAGTGGTGGGGAACAAAAATGGCTCTCTCAGATGATGAAATCAAGAGGTTGTTTCGAATCCGAAGGACGGTAATGCGGATGTTGAAAGACAGGCTATTTCGAGATTAACTTGTCCTTAGAACAATTTATTTCCAAATTCGGTGAATACATGAAAAGGGATGATCTTATTATCAATAAAGCTAAGCGAAATGATAGCTCCGATCAGGTATCCCCAAATACTTCTCAGCATTCGACTCAGATTTATCAAATAGTTTCAAGTCATTTAACATTTGCTTTTAGAATTTATAGTAATATGGCACAATAAGTGTTTGAATTTATCAGTTGTTCTTGTTTATGAAGTTTTACGTAAATTTGCCTGTATCAGTAACCTTATTAGTTTTAATGGTTTTAATTTTTGTGTATTAGATCTATGTTTTCTTTCCTGAAGAGCCCAAGGTTGGTGTGAAGCCAATTAAGACGTATACCAACCGCATGAAATCAGAGAGCGTATTCAGCGCCATACTTGTTGTGCAACAGAATTGGACTCCCTTTGCTCGGACTTGTATCAATGAAACTTTTTCCAAGTTTCACTTGGAGGTTTTCCAGGTCAATTTCTTGCTTTTATAATATTTGGGTCTGTTTAAATCGTCTTTATGCTTATTGGTGGCACTCTGTTTAAATCGTCGAATTTTAAGTTACAATCACTGTTTCTTTAAATTCCGATCAATCCCGACGTTCATAAGTTACACTGTCTCCACCATTCGAACCACTATGTAATTCCGATCAAAACTCAACTGTTCAATGACGATGGTGGCCAGAGATGACAAGTAACGGTTTGTAATGGAAAATGAAACGAGATATTTTAGTTCTTTAGAGTTTTCTTTATAATCATTAAAAATTGAGGGGATTTTATAAATAAATTAAGTTTTTTTTTTAAAAAAATAATATTTTTATTATTGAAAAATTAAAAATATAACGATAGATACCTAAAAGTGTAATTAAGAAAATGTTAAACACATATTTTTAGCAAAAATTTCTTTAAACACAAAATCGTTTTTCGAGATAAAATTTAGACGCTTATTTTTGTATTAAAAAAAAGAATTATTAGTAGTGATTATAAAGTAGTATATATTTAAAAGAATTTCAACTATTTAATAATAAATATTCAAATATCCTTTTAAATAATGTATTCGAACCTATAATCTCTAAAAATAATAATTATCCTTTTTATCAATAAAGTGATTTGATCGGTGTTAATGGGTAAATTTATATTATCAAAACCCACTAATATATCCTATCGGTTCTTAATTATTAGGTTCCATCCATTGTGCCTTTTGAACCTTTGGAAAAAGAGAACCGTTTGGACGATAAGTATAATAAAAAGAAGGTATAATGATAAAAATATTCTCGAAATTTGTAAAATGGCCATTTGTATTTTACTTTTTTTTTTGAGTATTTTAGTTTTTCATATTTTAATTTTTGATTAAATCAAATCCTGTTAAATGTAAACTTTCGGTTGATTAACAGTCAATCTATGTTATTAACGTAATATTTACACATGTTTAATTATAATTTCGTCATTTTTTATTTTATCTATTAAATTTATAAGCTTTTAGAATTTTTTTGAAATTTTAGAGTTTTATATTTTTCGATCCACTTTATCATCACTTTACTTGGAACCCATTGAAGATTTATATATAAATCATTATACAAAATTGGAAAAAGACAGATCAAACTTTTGATCTCTCTCAACTGTTTATTACTTTCTTCAATTTATCTATTCTCTCGTTTTCCTCTACTGAACAATCTCCTTAATTCTCTGATAAAACCAGAAAGATAAACCGCCAAAAACCACCGTAACCTACTTCTCCTATCAATAATGTTAATAGAAATGCTTCGCTCCAAATTCATGAAATCTTTAAAAATTTAAGAATATATCCATTATGGACACGTACACGAAGATGTTTTTATGTAGTGATAATTGATAAATTATCTATCCATACATGCATCTCTGTCCAAAGCAAGGGAACCGTTACCAGGACCAAATGCTGCTGTTTTATGATCATTTCTCGGGCACTTGATAGCAGAACTGTCCTAATGGAGCAGTCGTTTTATATCCAGATCCTATTTAATCTACGATTAAGAGATTTCAAAACTAGTCTGTTCTTAGCTGAAATACATGAATGACCCCTTCACATGGAAGAAATCCAGTTCTGACATATACATAGAAATGATAACAACCTTCATAAATACCAATTTCTGCAACTTTTGTTTTGTTATTACAAAACCAAAACTAGGTACATTGGTTCAGTTTGTCTGAAAAGAAGACAGACGCCAACCTAAGTAAAATACCACAGCTTTCATCTCTGTGGAATCCCCATAGATGGGACCATTGCTGTTTTCTTTGAACCCCTAAGAATGGAAAACAATAAACAACATTTCAGCCAACCTAAACATCAAGCTTGCTTCAACAATCCATTATCAATTTAATTGCCAACAAGTCCTTGTAAGAATATCACATGGGGGTCGGTGCTTGATAAACGACAGCCATTAAAAGCATTGACTTAATCGATTAAGATAGCTGGTTTTGTTTGATCCAAATAACCTTGTTAACGAATTAGTCTCAATTTTGGGAAAAAGCAAGGAACAATTTTGAATGCATTCCTACTTGTAATAATTGATTGATGAGGGAAACGAGAAAGAAAACAGCTGCCACTTGCTGTCTTATTTATGGTAAACTCAAAGACTTTGTAGCTTGAGGATTTGATTCAGGAAATTCAATGACAAAAGGAGGATGCAGTTGAAGTATATGTGTGTATATATATTCAATGCATTAGCAAAGGGATACATGGTTCTTATTTTCCGAAACCCAAGCAGTTCCTTTTAATTTTCCATATTTTCTCTCTGTCAAATGAAACAAGGAGCCAGGGAGATAGGTCCAACTGAGCTGACTAGTTCAATAGTTTGTTCGTATCGTGTCGTGTTCATTACACAGACCAAACCAGACCAGACCATTTGAATGCATTGTACAAAGTTTGACATTCAAAGGTGGAGGAAAAGACGTTCGGAAGCAAAAATAAAGCCTATAAAAGCTAAAGAGAGGGGAACAGCCCACAGCATTTTGCTTACAAAAGTGGGGGAAAAGGACTGAAGAGATAAGTCTAAAATTCACCAAAGAACATAATAGTATGTCAAAATATCAGATTATTACAAAGCAAAAAAGAATTACCCAGATCACAAAAACTTGTCTGCAGCCACAACAAAGCTCTCTAAGCAGCTGTTAGCAATTGTAGGCAATAAATATGTAACCTCGAGTTGATGGGTTGTTTTCTCATAAATGAACTTGATTTGTTCCCACAGGTAGGGGACCCCCCAAGAGGTTTTCCATAGGGTTCCCTACTGAGAATAAATTTCTCATTAAGTATAAAGCATAAACACCATAAAGTGGAAAAAAGGTTAGCAAAGTGGTCACATGATTTAGGGTAAGGGCGGGGCTTTCTTTTGAAAAAGAGAACCCCACAAAAACTGGCACTAAAACCAGTATGAAACTCACGTTCCTATTTAACAGTCTAACTGTCCCCTAACTGCTTGAACCTTCCATTATCAATGGAAGTTCAGTTTTCTCATCAGTTTCACCTTCTTTCTGCCTCTTAAACCTTCAGAGAATCAAATAGTTGTTGTTCAAAGACACAGGTTCAAGGAATCTTCTTCAGGTTTTTTTTAACATGAAGTGGAGAAAAAACAAACCTTCTTCATCTTCATCTTTATCCTTCTCATCCTCGTTCTCATCTCGTTTTCCTTCGCTTTCTCGTGTGCTCCCCACCACATGGCTTTCATCGTTCAAGCGAATGAGTATCGATTCTGAAGCAAAACCTGTGAAGGAGAAGCAAAAAGAGATGAAGAATTCCAAGTCGGTGAGCTCATCAAAGTTTGCTGGTGATGGTGATGCTGAGGCTTTTTGGAGGTTGTCATTTGGAGAAGATAGTGCTGATGGCAAGACTAGTAAAACGGTGTCACGATCGGATTGGTACGATTCAGATGATGAGCTCGATTTTGTACCCTCGAATTGTCGAACCTGCGGATCGAATGCTACAAGGATAAAGGAAAAAGAGGAAGCTAAGACATTCAACAGAATGGCTTGCAATGCAATGTTTCGTAGGGATATGCAGATTTTACCTGATATCAATATATACAAAGGAGAGAATTCGACAATACTCAAGACACCGAGGAGCAGGTTTACAATGGAGATAGACTCGAACTCGAAGAAGACAAATGGAAGAGTAAGAACCATGGAAGAGAAAAGGTTGAATAGACAATACAAATCAGGTGAAGCACAGCATAGATCAGCAAGATCAGTGGAAAAGAACACCTTGGGAAAGGGTGATTATCAGAGAAAACATCAATATCCTTGTACCATGAATCTAAGAGCCTCCAATTTAACAACAATCAATGAAGACTACGCCTTTAAAGCTCATAAATTGGCGGAGACTGATGTATTTTCTCCAGAAGAGGTTAGTTCAGAGGGGAGAAAGTGGAAAGAAAAGAAAATTGAAAAGCCGAAACAGAGGAAATCTATTTACATGAGCAGAGAATTACCAAGGAGGAGAATGAAGCATAACAACAAGGTCCGGGTTTTCTCTCCAAGAATAGCTTCCAAAATGAAAGCTCTTGAAGACATGAAGAAGGCCAAACTGAAGATGAAGGCAGAAAAACACAGCACAATTAGCCAAAGAACAGACTTGGAGAACTTTGCCATGGTGAAATGCTCGTTCAATCCGGAGAAGGATTTTCGAGACTCGATGATGGAGATGATCAGGGAGAACAGGATCAGTCAACCAGAAGAACTAGAGGAACTTTTGGCTTGTTATCTGACACTGAATTCTGATGCATACCATGATCTCATCATCAAAGTGTTTCAGCAGGTATGGTTTGACATGGGTCATGCCAATTCTGAAATAAACTCACAGAATGAACGATGTTCCTTTTGATCAATATCTTTCTCTAGTGATGATGACCAAAATTGTAAATGGCTTCCTAGTTTCTAATGTTATACTTGCAAAAGATGTTTTTAATTTGCATTGATTTACAGTTTTAGTTTTAAATTCACAGTTTGAAACCTTGCATACTTGTATCCATATCTCAATTGTAATCAAAGTTCTTGGACAGGTTTTCCTCTACTTTTCTCATGTTATAATGCTTCTTCGTTTTGCACCATCATAAGCAAAGTTCAAGGATACTGTTATAATCTAAGGAAAATAAACAAATGGAAAGAAAAAGAATGAAGGAGATAATGAAAGAGAAAGATGATTATTGAATTTAGGAAATTATAGTAGTTTAAATAGTGATTATAATGACTTTTAAGATTTATCTTCTATTATTATAAAAGACTAAGATTTAGGCTTGGTTATCTCAGTTGAACCAGTAGGGTCACATGTTTAAAGAGTGAAAATTTCCTTGATCGAGACCAAATCCTAAACTGATACTATGTTGTAACCTAAAGAAATAAAGGAGAGAGAATAAAAGTGGTAATGAAATAAAAATATGATATTGAAGTTAGGAGATTATAAGAGTTCAAATAAAAAATTACTAACTTCTAATATAACTTTTATGTTAAAAATGTATCTAGAAATAGAGATTACAAAGATTCCTCAGATTTATTCTTTACTATATTTCTAAACAAACAAAATTTCTACACGGTTGATTCTAACAGATACACTAAAACTGACGTTTATTTCTCAAGAATATGTGAAGCAATAAAAAATGGCCATGTCAATCGGTATAGCTACATAGCACCAAAAGTCTAAAGACTAATGAACAAGAGAGGTGAACATATGAGCATAGCAAGATGAAGTCAAGCATTTATTATCTACTTATTCCTATATCAAACCAATAATACCTAAATATATTACATCTGAAATATTGAAGGCATCCAAAGCTAGAAAAAGAAAGAAAAAAAAATCAATAAATATCAAGTTCTCTCCGCAGGTGTAAGATGCCCCATCTGTTCTGCAAGGTTATTTACATTCTTCATATTCCACCAAAATCGGTTATGATCACCAGGTTTGCTCTCGTTCTTTCCGGTATCCGAGTCTTTTCTATCCGACTGGACTTCCTGAGTATCGGTAGAACCAGGATTTTCAGTCAAAAATTGTTCCCAGAATACATCATTGACACCAGCTGCTGCAGGTGCACTGGTACCCACAGCTTGTTCCTTCCTTGCAATCGGCTCGGAAGTAACAACGGTGGCAGGCTCAGAGTTCATGTCAATCCTTGGCGATTTAGGCCAAGCATCAATGTTAAGCTGTATGCAAGATATCGCAGGACTCTCCGCAATGGTTGTCGATCCATCCAGTTCTAGGTTTGAATTAAGTTGAATGCTAGTTTGACCAAAACTGCGTACAACAGTCTCCCAAAACACCATGGACGACTCTAATTGTTCATATGGCTCCGTGTTGGACAATGACGCGCTATCTGCGTTCTCTCTAGCAGTTAGGGACCCGCATGTCTGACTTTCTTCAATCCCAGTTTCTTCATATAAGTAAGCTATTCTAGGCAACCTTCTCTTTCTGTCATTGGCCACAAATTGTGGTGTCAGCTCTATGGCGACACCTGGTTTCTGCAAGACTTGAGCCACGGAAGACAACATTTTTTGCTGGCGTCGTTCCATATTTTGCAAACGCTCCCTCAAAAGCCGCATTTGAATCTCAAATCCTTGTCGCTCCTGTTCATGCCTCTTTAACTCTAAAAGAAGCGACTCCTTTTCATTCTCAAGTCGCTCAATCTCATCCCTAAATTTCTGCCTCTCTGATTCTGCTAATGGAGAAACTCCTTGACCAAGGGGATTCTGCATGGAATGACTATGAACCGGTTTGCGTCTGTGTATGTTTTTCAAAAGATGAGGCTGACCTCTTATAAAATCCTCATTCGCAAATTCCCACTGTTCTGGATCAATTTTCCTGAAACCCTGCAAAAATATGGTAATTGTTCAATTAAGGTAACAACAAGAAATTTGTTTTTCCTAACTAATCATAAATAAGACAACAAAAAAACAAGTGGCTCACATATGTATTAAGCTGTCTGATAAAGCTAGAATAGTTGTTGTGCTTGAAGAATCTTGGAAGTAATTCTTTTGCAAACTCTGGCGGATTCCATACAATGAAACTCTTATTACTTGCACTCCATGACACAATAGAATCGGTAGAAGGATCCTCCACCATCTCATATGTCTTCGTAAGGAACGGAGGGAACGAACTCGAGCTTCCCTGAGCATCATCCATACCAAAAATTCCAGTAAATGTAATCACAAACCCCTTAACGTCAGTTCCGGTGGTCAAATATCAACCAACACCAACAATTTCCTCGTAAATAGGTCTCTCAAGCCTTACAAACCAGCATCATCATTCCAAACATCCCAATCAAATATAAACATTTGACAACCTTTCTGTTATATGCAACTAAAGATTAGTATCCCTTATCAAACAGAATCCCTAAGCTTCGAGATGACTCTCAACTTCACAAGTCTACAAATTTCAGCGAAGAGCAGAACCTTATTAAATGAAAAGCAACAGATTCATTCACCACTTAAGAAATTAAACCTTTCACTCTAAATTCTCAAAACCCAGATCAAGAACCCTTTAGAAATGGAGACAAAGATGTCAGCTGTTTCAATCTATCCAGCAAAAATTCCCTAAAACCCAATTCAAGTCCCTAAATTCTCGTCCAAAATACAATGAAACAGAAAACCCTTTCTCCTCCAATCAAAAACTACAATATCATTCAAAGTTTTTCCAGAGAATTGAGAATCCAAAACCCAAAAGTTTCTGGACCCGAAACCGATATCATAAAGCTCCTGTATTTGAACCAAAGCCAAAATTAAGAAAGAAACTATTATAATTCTGTTATCAATTTGAAACCATCAACCATTTGAAAGTCATTAAGTTGAAGAATCCTATTTACATTATTTTTCCCTTTAATTATTATACAAAATATGAGATAAAGAAAAATAAAAATAAACAACTTGAAGCAAAAGCAACAAGGGAAATAATAATTAAAAAATGGGTGAATGATTCACGATAATTAGTTGAGTTGTTATTACCAGAGCCACAGTATATAAGAAAAAAAGGCGAAGTTGCAGACAAGAAGACGACGATGATGATGATGATGATGATGAAGAAGACCCAAAATTCGAAATCTATTAACGGATTATTCCAGAAATTCGAGGGTTTTATTCTTCTGCTTCGAGAATATTTGGGGATTGCGTAGACTAGAAAAACTAAGGGTCCTTTCACCACGATGTTATTCTATTTTTTTTTTTTTGAAAATTAATTTTTATTATTTGTTATTATTAGTATCTGTACTATTGTTGTTGAAATTTAAAAATGGACATTGACTCAGGGAGGTAGGTGATGACGATATTTTTTTTTATTAATTGCATAAATATAAATTAAATAAAAAATATATATGAAATACATTGAAATTCTTTTAGCCAATATGTAATATATTAGATGCACTACTCGTATTTGTTTATATTGATTAAATATATTATGTTTTAAATGTTGTTGATACAAATGCATGGTATATAGACTGTTTTTAATTATCAGTTTGAATCATCTATCTAAACAACTTGTAATGGTTACATTAATTTTTTGGTTTATATGAGTTCCATTTTTATTGTTTTAAATATGTATGTTTAAGGACTCGTAAACTAGTCTTGCTAGTTAAAGAAATTATTAATCTTTTTAGAAGTTTTAGGTTTAAACAAGCGTATGTGAGTGTGCGTGCTTTGTCAATTATTAATCGTTAGTTCACTAACAGTTTTCATCTAACAATTAAAAAAATTATTAATCTTTTTAGAAGTTTTATATATTATATTATGGTTTAAATGTTGTTGATACATATTGTTTTAAATGTATGTTTAAGGACTCATAAACTAGTCTTACTAGTTAAAGAAATTATTAATCTTTTTAGAAGTTTTACGTTTAAACGAGCGTATGTGGGTTGTGTGTGTTTTGTCTATTGTTAATCGTTAATTCACTAACAGTTTTTCATTTAACCTGAGCCATTTTGATTAAAAATTAAAATGTTAAGGGTTATATGCTTGGAAAAATATAGATCAATAAACAAATATTTAGACTAATTTTATTGTTACTCTAGAGTAAAATAGAAATAATCATCATAAAAATTCATTAAAAGTATCAAAGCGAGGTGATGCTTACGTGGTTATCATCTATTTAAATATATTAAAAGTAAATAAGTTAATTAAAATTTAAATAATATTATCAACAAACCAATTAATCTATTGGGATGAGACACTAGATTCTTTAAGCAAGGTCAAGAGTTTGAACATTGATGTTTGCAAATGGAGGAAACTAAATTAGAAGGGTTGTTATTGCCTCTACAGTACCCGATATGGATTAGACGATCAATAGATCTGACACCAGTGGTTAATTCAAAAAACAATCGGATAGTGTTATCATTAGTACGACATATAAAAAAAATATAAGATTAAATATACTTTTTTAACTTCAATTTATAAATCGAAAGATATTTGGAAAGTATAAATACTATATTATATTTGGATCATCCATTTTTCAAATTGATATACTTTATTTTATTAGGTGAGAAAGACATTTAGATATGTATGGATTTAATGCTTGGGTGAGAAAATCTCTAGAATTCCCACAAATTTGTAGGGATCTCATCTTTCTGGATTATATTGTATGGTATCTGCAACGTTTTCAAACATAAATTATACTTTTCATCTTCTCTCATCTTTAACCATTGGCACAATTACTAATTAGTATGGGGGATCCGCTTTTGTTGACAAAACAACGACAGATGTGAGGCTCGGCTGACTTTGTGGCAGGGTTGTAAATCATTGGGGTTGAACTTTTGGGTCTTTTAATCAAAGTCAACGACACATTATTAATCAATCTTTTTATGAGTTACGAACATTTTAAAAATAATCAAACCAACGTAAATATGATATTAAAAATTTATATTTAAATATAATATTAAATTTTTAAATAAATATAAAAATCTTTAAAAATAAATAAATGATGAACATCTTTAAAGATAAAATAAATAGATACAAACACAACTTTATTAGTTCAAACTAGTTTCATTTACACCCCTTTCTCCCTGAGATTGGGTATGTTCTTGGACTCCTATACTTTAGTCCAAGAGTAGTGATTGAGCCCGCTGGCATCCCAGCACAGTTGGGTGCCAACAAAAATGAAATATATCAAATGTACGAAATTTGAAACACTTCTCTAAAAGAAACAAAAAGAATCCATGTGATTTCATCATTAAAAGTAGGGGGAAATTGTGCACATGGAGTTATTCTTTACAGTTTACGATTATCGCAGAGGTAAAAACAATCTGCAATATTTTTTCTGCAATGTTTGGGGAAAAAAACTTATATATGTATGCATAAATATGTTTATATATGCTTTATTGTGAGGTTATTGATGAACTCTTGAGTTTGCGTCAACATTGTATCACCACCACAACACTGCTTAACTGCATCCCTCATGTCCTTAAAACCATCGCAATGTCTTTCGAAAAACATCCTCAGCTTCTCCAATTCCCTGTCTTCCATGTCACCTTCAAATCGTTTTACGGGGATGCCATTTGCAGGTTGCAAAGAATATGATTTAGGGTTATCATCAACAATCACTACCTTTTCAAGATCCCTCCCTATCGTCGACAAGTCCTTAACGTATCTTCCTTTGCCTAATTGCTTGCATGAATCTCTGTATAAACGGTGAGATATCAAGCCCTTGGGGTCTAAAACATCGAGCAACGATGAAGCGTATGGCTCCAGCCCGGCGGTGAACACCACCACCTCGTACTTTTTACTTATTGCTTCCAGGAATTCATCCACCCCGGGCCTTTTCAATACGTAGAAGTTCATTTCTAGACCGTAAATGCTGGGTTTAATCACGAAATCATACGTTATTGGTGGTTGGTATGGGCTTGAATGAACCAGGGTCTCGTCCAGATCGAGAACGATGGTCTTTAATTCATCCGAAGCCAATGGAGGCAACCGGTTCCTGTTGTCTTTTCTTGATACAAGAACTGAAGTCAAATAGGAATCGGCCTCGAATTCGAGTTGCAGTCTAGCCCTGTTACAGCTTTTGAAGCCACCACTGCCGGATTCTTCCGTTTGAAGGATTAAGAAGCCTTGCCCTCGGCGTCTTGCGCCTTCCAGTTTGGAGAAAAACTCGACCAGGCGACGGTGGCATTTTTGGATGGACTTTCTCATGGAAGAAATGACGGATAAATATTTGGTTTTCAACATAGATGATCTCTTACGATAATGAACACGGTGGTCGTACTGGCCGCCGATCACGATGGACTTTGGTTGCACCTTTTTTCCCATCATCTTCAGTGTCATCTCCTGCTCTTGGTAGTAACCTGACGCTGATTGGGAACAATTAATGTGCAGAGAGTCGCCAAGAAAATTAAAAAAGAAGAACAAAAAACACATAAAATTTGAAGACAAAAACACAAAACACAATCAGTGATGTTAGAATCTATGAGTTGAGATTCGAGGGGGAAGCTTTTGAAGCAATGTTCGGTACAACAGTGATCCCAGTTGCATCGAAGGTTAAAGGCTGGATTTCCAACGAATTTAGGCAATTATTTAATATTTAAATCTAATTTTTACACCACATTCTTTAAATATTCCATTTTTAGAGTAAAAAATTCAACCATAATACTAATAATAATACTAAAGTCCTGAACATAAGGCAGTTTTATTTGTTAAGGTTGTCACCACACTGGAAACAATAGTGCAGGAGTTGAATAATAATGCATGGCAGCAAAGAATTAGTTTTCTATGCCTTAACAAAACAAGTAACTCAACTGAAATACGAGGAGGTTTATTAAGAGAACAACACTCTTTCTAAATATTAATATATATATACACGTTCATTTTGATTAATAATTTATTATTATTATAACTCAAATTAATTTTACGTTTTTTTAAAAAATAAAATTAAAAATTAGATATGAACAACATCTTTGCCACGAGCATCGTGAACGGATCTTTGAACCAAATTAACAAGATGTCATTTTAATAAGAGTTATTATTTGGTATACCACCACAGGAAAATTAATAATTTCACAATCTTCACTGGATGATGACAAACGTCCTTAAAATATTTTAGAAGAATTTAAAAACAAATAAATATTACACTTATCGTTATTTTGGTATATTGATTTAAATTTTAACTTAATTAACACCCTTCAATGGAAGCAAAATGAATGATAAAATCTTGAATGGATCTCTAAACACAGCAGACTCTTTTCTTCACCAAAGTTTATCGCTTACAACCCGGTCTATGTTTTCTACATATTCTTCCGCTGAAACCACCGATAATAGCCACGAGATAATCTAATGGCATCCTGCCCCATCTGCCTCAATACCGATGGAGCAATTAACATCACCGGGAACGCCTCAGCGGGCGGAGTTTTCCGGGATCATGAATGTTCTTTTCTAATGGGGTTTAACAAGAGACTTGGGTCATCATCCGTACTCCAAGCGGATCTTTAGATTGTACTAGAGGGTTTAAAGCTGGCATGGGCGAACGGATTTGAGAAAGTTCAACTCCAAATCGATAGCTCGGATGATTCCTGCCTGATCCAAGACATTGATACGGACAAACCTTATTCCTTGGTGTGTGGTATTGTTGTTGTTCTTAATAAAGCTTGGCTCGTTGACATAAAACTTATCAGACTTGATGTGAACATGACTGCTGAGTACATAGCAAAGCTTGAAGGATATGATGTTGGTCGACTAAATCTATTTGATTCCATCCCTGACTCCCTCAATGTTTTACGTAGTCGAGACATTTTAGGTCCCTCAATGTTGGTCGTGTCTATCCGATGGAATAAACTGCCATCTCAATCCCATGGAGAGCATTTCATAATTCGGAGGTCTTCTACGGAAGTTGCTCTCAACCTGGTGTTGGGGGCAGCCTACTATCTTACCTCCCCTTACCCCATTACATATGGGAACAAGGGGGGACAGTCATTTTTGTGTAGTGCTTTTGACTTTGCAACCTAAAAAAATGATGGAAATTATGCTTTGGGTGTTATATATTAGTATGGGGTATGTACAATGTGATTTATATGTTATAATTTTCATGTTGAAGCATGTTCTATTTCGCATGATATGAAAACATTATGCTTGAAATGAACATGTTCAATGCAAGATCATGGATTCCATTAATGAACTCATTAGAATTAAGTTCTTTGATAAATGTATAGATAGACTGCAGCTTGTTAATCAGTCTCTTTGTATTGCATGGGGATTACTTAAGAGTATCTGTGTTTCCGTAAGATAGTCTTATATTTTTTGTCATAAAAATTCATACATTATATATATGGTCATTTCATGCTTTCGGACGTTATACAAAAACATTCACTCCGCTCAAAAGTTATACTGTTGTCACACCTATGAATATTATATTATTCTCACACCCTTGGATTCTATATTGTTCACTCACGTACCTTTTCAATGTCCATCTGATATCAATCGAGCATATCAATATGAACTCAATAACTATGGATCCACTCAATAGGTGTTGGCCACCAAAAGTATTTCTTGAGCATATGGCTCATATGGATGTTATTAAACAATGCGATGAGCCATTTTAGTGAGAGTTTGCTGGTTTACTTATGCTCTTGACAAGCTCACATTTATTTTCTGTACATATTGATTTCATTGAATACTTTGAAAATAAAGATATTGACTTTCTATTGTGACTTTACTAGAAAGTGGTTTTAAGCTCTCAATAGGTGTGGCCACCAATTATGCTCTTGACAAGCTCACATTTATTTTCTGTACATATTGATTTCATTGAATACTTTGAAAATAAAGATATTGACTTTCTATTGTGACTTTACTAGAAAGTGGTTTTAAGCTCTTTAAATCATAAAATAAGATCAATTAAAAATAAACATGACTTAAATCAATTTACATGTTATACATCAATATTTGATCTATATCATCAACTTTGATGATATTATGATCATAAATTTTGTTATCAATAAATATGACAAAAATCGCTGTGATTTTATATTAATAAATTGATGGATCATATTTTATGGGATATTTCAATTATGATATCAAGAGTTTGTGCACACTGACGTTTTAACTATGTATGATTTTTCAGAAATATGTGTAGTCCAAGTGGATATTATTACTAAATGTTGGAATTGCAAATTAATATAATTGTTTATAGGTTGCTATGTACCGGAATTATTTGATCCAATAAACTACTAAATTAAATGGGCCTATAACCAATAACTAACCTAAATCATTTAAAGGGTCATAATCACATAAGTTTTTCTTTCTCATTCTCATCTAACGGATCAAAGTAAATTATCTTGTCCCTGTCTTAATTTACATAAGATTTTAGATTCATTATCCCCTCTATCCGATTAAATGTGTATATAGTTTTAATTTTTTTAAAAGTTAATTTTTTTTAAATTTTGATCCTAATTATTTTAAATATTTTAAACAAGTCTTAGGGGAAGCTTTTTTTCTCTCTTTTTTGTGTCGTCATTAATATATTTTCTTCTTTATTTTTGTTACGAAAGACGACATCAGTCTTAGTGTTGGTCATTGACGATATTTATTGTTTTTTCTTTATTTTATTATATTGTGTCTTTTTTAAAAATTTCCAATAATTTTACTTTTATGACATATTTTCTCTGTCTTTTGGCACGTTTTCGGTCGTTTGACCATTGTTTTTGTTTATCCTATTTCTCATGGTTGAATTTGATATTATCAAGCTGATCAAGATGGCGCATATTTATTATCATGTTAATATTCCCTGCTTTGGACCCTCAGATTGTATTTGGATACGTGATTTGCGTTTGTTGATAGTTTCCTCACGTCACACGACTTTGTTTTGTGATTTGTCGGTAGTTTTTTAATAGCTTGATTCCCTTCTATGTTTCGTATACCGATACAGTCGGATATGTTTTTATTTATTTTGTGTTCGATTCTATTTGGTTAGATTTTATAATTTTTTTTATATGATCATTGTGTGATCTTAAATGACTAATTTATTATGTTAATAGTAAGTAAACTAAATATATTAATTTTTCTATCGTTAGAAAAATCCAATGTGAAACGAAAGATTCGCAAGGAATCGACATCATAGTCCAAAAACAGTGGTGAATGATGCCAACTTCTAAGATATTAAAAGTAAAAGGCAAAAACAACTAAACAACCCAAGTAAGTGCTTAAGACTATGATTGTGAATTGAAGAAGGCAAATTAAAAGGTGACTATTTGGCATTCAGTGGGAAGTTGAGACTTCTGCATGCGCATTGAGCAAAAGCTGAGTTTTGTTGGTAGGTCTCAGTTTCTTAAGGAAAAGAAAAACCTTAGTGGAATCGATTCAATGGAAATAATAGTAAAAATTCTACATTTGTTGATGAACGAATGCATATTACCCTTATGTTGTTCTTTTCCTCAACATTTCATTTCTATTCTCTTGATTATGAACGGACGTATGATTTTATGTTAAAGAATTTATAAAATTTTAAAGAGAGACGAATTTTTAAAGTTTTAGGAAACGAAAATAAAATTTCAATAAAAATACAAAAAAAAATCTAAAATATATAAAATTTTAAAATTTTCATGGAGTTCGATTGCTGCATTTATTCTCTCAATCCATCCATGATTTTGACTAATGTTTACACTTTTAGAGTTCCTTTTCTTCGAGTTGAAATTCCATGCAAAATATTATAGATATAGATAATTCACTTAGGATTAATAATTTTATTATCGTATACAGTAAATTTTAGTAAGTATTTAGAAATATCAGTTAATAAATTTATTAAATATTTGTACCTATAACCAAGTAGAGATTGATTTAAGTGATAAGTAGCTTGATATCAATTAAGCAAGATATTGAGTTCAAGTCCTTGTGTATGCAACAAATTTCTATTGGGAGACTCACCCACCAAAGTCAGGTGTACGACGTGAGTCGGTCTAAATTAGTCAAGGTGAAACCTTGGAACCGGTAGGGTAACTAAAAAAACTTTGTACCTATAAACAATTATAATTTTTAAGTATTTAATTAATTTACAATTTCCTTAATTTTATTTATATATATTCTTACCTAGTAATTAATCATATTTTCGATTATAATTCTATGAACTTTTTATTAAGAGAGATGGAAATTCCTTTCACATTTTATGATGATGACAGATTGATAGGCCAAGTGATTATATTATCAATCCATTATTCTTTTTAATGAGTATTTAATTTGAATACATTATGTTTCAAGAAAATTGATACATTTGAGTATAACTTTGAACAAAATGCTTCGCTTTTCCAAATTCTTTTTTTTAATTGGATAGGATATAGTGTTGATGGTTTAAAGCATGATTAGTTGGCAAATCTCAAGTTGAGCCAAAAACAAAATTCAATTTTAAGGTGTTTGAATAACACAATTAAGCAATTAAAAATATTATTGATGGAAATAATTTGATATTATCGATGGTTGATTTTTTTTTCTAATTCAAACGGAGAATCACAACTAATGGAGATTCAATAATAAGTCGAGATTGACCCGTGTGAGGAGAGAAAATATAGATAGATGAAGATGAACAATGTAGGTGAGGGAACATAAAAAGAGAGAGAATCCTACTAATTAGGTTTGTCTAATGGAAATTTATGCTGACTTTTGACAATTCGTGTCACGTCTAGGATTATAATGTTTGTTAGTAGGTTGACATACTATACATATATGATTGTCAACTATCATATTTGACTTTATCAAATGTCAAGTCAAAGACTAAAGATTCCAGAGAGCGATTCTGACAAAGGATGGTTCCAAAAGTTTTGCTCAAAGGATAAAATCTTCCGAAGATCTTTATCGACAAAAAATTAATATTCTTCGAAAGTTCTTTTCGATTAAAAGAATTTACATTGTGACTCCTAAAAAGAGAGGTCTTGAATTGGGTAACCTTCTCTCACCTACACTTTCTATGACAAATAAAAAAATTGTGAATTAGAGTCGATTCGATGTTACAAGGTGGTAGTTGATAGTAAAGAAACAAGACAAGAGGCAAGAATCTTTTGCTGTAATTATAGTAAGGATATTCTCTTATGGCACATTTGTTTGGAACATGTGGGACAAATGTTCTACCCTGACCCTGAGCCGCAATGTTCCGAGACAGCGACGCTAAAACACTACTCCATTCGGCACTAACATTCCAACATCAGATTCGATTGTTAGCCTCGCCATTTCCCTTACACACACCTATCATTTTTCCGACAAAATTTATTCTCTTTTCTACTTTATATTCCTAAATTATTACAAACATTGATGGATCAAACGACATATACATTGGATGCAATTTTTTCTTTTCCTTTTTATAATTATACTGGATGTGATGTTTTGAGTTTTAATGGAACCGGGCTTTGTCTATGACACAATATAAACAAATTAAATCATTGTTAAAATATTAAAAAAAACTGAATTATAGACAAATCTCATATGTTAACACCTAAATAAACTTGTATTTTATTAATTTGAACAAAAGTAAGTTCGTATTTTTCAAGTGAAAAAGTTCTTTTAATAGTATGAGGTAATTGCAAGGTAATATATGTTTAAAACTTTCTTAATCTATTTATAAAGCATATACACTTTGGATGCAGCTGCTCGAACCTAAGACATCTATAGAGAACAATATTCTCTTTTATCACTGAAGTCACTTGATGGTTCCAGTGAAAAGTTATTTTGTATTAAAAGTCAATTTAGATATAAATTAGAATTTGTTAGGTCGAGTGATATGATTACTATTGTAATATTAATAAAACGTGATATTTATAATACTTTTAAACGTACCATATTCAATTTATGAGTTTAAAATAATTTGAAAATTTTAAGTGTTATGTAAAATATATGAACTTACTTTTTTAATGGATATATGAACTTACTTTAAAATTTTAAAGAATAAACAAGTTACTAAAATAGGAGTTAAAAAGATTAAATCACACAAAAAGCACGGAAGTTAATTTAAATAAAGGATAAATATTAAAATTAAGCATGAACTTTAGTCAAGAGCAAGCATATTTGGTCAATTAATCAAAATGCTCATCTTTATTCTCTTATAATCCTTTAGGTCATGAGTTCAACATCCACTAAGAGCACTTTTCTTCTTTCTCCATCTTTTCCTCCCTTCTAGATAAGATTACAATTAGACTTAAATTTAAAATTTATAAAAAAATAAAATAAAAGTATAAACAATAATTATTGTCGAGTTAAAACATAAATATGTCAACACCAAAAAAGACTTCAATATTGACAATAATAGAACATGAAAATACGTTAGCGACTTTATTATTAATATTATTTGTTCAGTCCTAACTCGAACGAAACTTGGTTCAAGGAGGGAGTCTGCTGTCGTTGTCTGGGCGGTGGTGGCCGCTTCCATCACCGCCCTTGCTGTTTTCTCACTCTTTTTTGACTGCTTCTCTCTTGTTCTCTAAAGCCAAACACCGTGATGTTGAATCTTTTTTTTGTTCTTTGAACAAAGGATTGGCCGGCCTCGCCCTGGAGTTTTTGGGGTTTTTTTTTGGTGATTTAGTTTCAAAATCGTGAGTCTCTGCGTGGGTTCTAGTCAGCTTCTGGAGTCAGTTTGTGATAGTTAATATTGCATGCAAGCTGTTTGTGTAAAAGCCATAGTGAACCAGTCTATTGCTCGTTTGAAAAATTACAGTTTGAGGGAGAGTGTGATTTAGGTCTTCCGCTGATTACGTTTTCTTTATGTGTGGATATTCTACCAAACACTTTCATTGGAAAGGTTTATGGCTGATAGTGGGTTGCTTTGGTGTGGTTCTGAGTGTGTATTTTCTAAAGAAGATGAGTCGTATAGGCTCAAGGATTGGATCCGCAATTGATATTGGTTCTGAATGTGAGTTTCTCAAGGATTTAGCGTCTCCAGAATGTTTTGAGTTTGGTGCGTGACTGTTAGGGGTTGTGGAGGTTAAAGGCTTTGGTCTTGAGGTTTTTGTTGTGGTTTTTTAGAGGAGCTAGAGTGGTTTTCTAAGTAGTATTTTAGCGTAAGGTTTTTAGTAGGTTGTTTTTTGTTAGTCTGTTTTGTTGTGGCTCAAGTATTATTGGTTGTAAGCTGTTCTCTGGTGGAGTATTTCATTTCAACGATTATTGTTTGGTTGGTGTGGTTGTCCAGTGGCCTGTGCTTTGGTGATCTATCGTTTTATATGTGTGATGTTGCTGCAACTGTCTTGTGTTTGCTTTGGAATGCTTTAAGTTCTTCAGTGTTACTTATAGATGTTGTACTTTCTCCGCTCCTGTGTTTGTGTATTGCATTGTGTTTTCATTGTTGGCTCTCCGGCCGATAGTGGAGCGGCGCAGTCGCCGAACTTGAAATGTTTACTTGGTAGCAGGAGGGTACTGATGCTGATGTTGTTTTCGAGGTTAAATTTATTAAAGAAAGTTTCAAAGAAATACTAAAAAACAAGTTAAGTGAAGTTGGTGCCCTGTAAAGCTGGTTTACACATGCGTTTTCTGTTGTGGTAATGAGGAGATTGTCGGCATTTGTTTTTTTTGTCGTGCCCATCTGTTGGTGGATAAGTTGAATTAATAGAGAGCTAGGCCATTTTGAATGACCCTTTCCATCTCCTATTTTTTAGATTTTAGTAGCTCCAGTAGTAGTTGTTTCTCTTTAAGGCAGAGTGGAAGGTATTCGGGTTGAAACATCTTCGCTTAGCAAAGTGAAATTTTTTTCCTTTTTAGAAGGAGTTATTTATTTTGACGAGGGCTTATTTGAGACCGGTGGTTGCAAAACTTCTTCTCTTCAGAATGGTAGTCAGGCTCTTTGTTGAATTATCTCCCTAAATCACAGAAGAAGCAGAGTGCAAAGAGCAGCATGGAGTGGTTTCTGGGAGTTGTTTTCTTTGGAAGTTCTGCATGTGTGTTTCCATTTCTTTGTGCTTGCATTCGTTCTAGTTAGGGTGCTGTTGCATTTTCGGGGTCTGGGCGAACTTCCTTTGGCCAACAATTGATTCCGGTAGTGAACGAAGTTGGGTGTAAACTGGAAGCAATCGTCAGTGGTGCCTACTTCTATTTTGTGCTGCTATGTTTTAGTTGAATTGGTTTGCTGGGCATTCTGGTGAAGTTCTTGTTATTTGGTTTTATGCTTTTGTCCTCACCCGAGTATTTTTTGTAGCATGTGCATTTTGGGATCTGTTTTTTCTTCGGGTATTCTGCTTGCAACCGATGCCTATTTTTTAAGTTTGCTTGCTCTTTAGAGTATCGAGCTTCAAGTTCTCGCTTATCCTATGGTTCAGTTTATGTAAGGGACTTTCTTAAGTCTCAGTGCTTGTCTTCAGTTTAAGCTATGGATGTTGTTGTTGTTACGTTAGAGGTGTTGGTCTATTTCTTTGGTTATGCCTTTTTGTGTTTGCCCCCTTAGGTTTGTTAGGGTTGGCTTATTTATGATATGTCGGGGGATTGTTGTAGGGATGGGGATGGATTGTGTGATGTTAGTTCTTGTGTTGATTGTTCCTTACCACCTCAAGGTACACTCTTTTTCCTCCATTTAGGATTAGGGAATTTTTTTAATGAGGTCCTTGAAGTGGTTTACTTTGTAATCCTTAGTAATACAAAGTACCATCTTTAAAAAAAATGACTTTATTAAAACTTAAACACAATATATATGAAATAACAACGAGAACTTATAAAGATGAGAATTAATATGATAATTCAAAATAAGATGGATTTAAAGGAGAATCAGATAACCATCAACTTGAGGTATTGAGGAATCTATTAATTGTATTAGAGGGGCTTTACCCCAATTTTGAATCTAATGATAATTTTAGTCTCCATTAATTTGAATATTTATCAAATTAAATATTAGACTTCCAAAATTTAGGGATCAAATATTATTAGGTGCCTTGAACTTTTAAATTTTTCAATTTGGTTCATTAGTCTTGATTTTGTCCCTAATTGGATATGTACGGTATTAAATGTAACCTTCAAAAACACTTAAATCTGTTTACAAAATCTATTGACGACATTTTTAATATTTGAATCTGTTTATAAATTCATTGTTTGTTTAATGTAAAATTAGTATACATTTTTAAGGAGAGGAAGAAAAATTATCCATGATTTCGGGATTTAATATCAAAGAAAAATGATTATTAATATATTATAAATTAAATTAAAATTAAGTCAAATATATTTTTTATGGGATATGATCCTATTATATAATGTAAAACTCTATTAGATGGCTGAGATTAACGGTAGAAAATTAGAAGATATTCACTGGAAAAAAAAACAAGAAATCGACTCATCCTTCTACTTTCGGTCATTCAATGGTTTGAAATCTGTGTAAAATTAATGAATTTTAAATTATGTAAGTAGATGTTAACCTTTTTTTTTTATTTGAGATATTATATTACCAAGCTTTAAGAAAATATTCTATACTTGTTATAAGGTGCTCAATAATCCTAAAATAAAAATAAAATAATAGTATCCTCTTCTGTTTTTCTCTCTCTCCCTTAATATATCTTTCTTTTGAATCCCATCATTTTAAGGAGGTTTAAAGAACATTCTAACAATCAATTGGTCTGGTAGAATAAAATACTAGATTTCTTAAATAATGTCACTTCGAATTCTGAAGTTTGCAAATAAAACTAGGAAGATTATACCATAATAAACATCTACAAAATCCGACCTGTATATACCAATGATTAATTAAAAAAAGAATATTTTAACTAAAAATTAGCACCCACAAATGATAATGTTGGCTCCCAACAAAGGCTAATTTTTCTTCTTCAAATGGCATCTTTTACACAAGGAAAGTTTTCCAAAAAGGAATTAAAGAATTACAAATTTACCTAAAGAACCCACATAATACATTTATACCGAAAAATATGCAATTAAATAGGTAACTCTATCTACCGACTAAAACAAAGCCCCAAAAAAAAATGGAAAATCCATGTGAAATTGATCACTACAAAGATTACACAACAAGAGGACCTATTTAAAGCATTAATTCATGTATTTCTGTATTATCGGTGGGTAGTTGAACTTGAAGCAATCTTCAGTGCTTTTTATCCGTTGAAACAAATTCTTTAAAATCAGATTTTTCAACGTTATCTCCAAAGAAGGAGAGAGTTATAATAATGCTAAAACAAGTAAAAAATAAGTGAAACAATCAAAGCAGAAGGAACAGCAGCAACAAAAATGAATAGATGCATTGTCATTGGACAATCTTTAGTTTTTTATTTGTTTTTTTAACTGGAAAAAAAACCAACTATTCTCTTTTTTACTCCTGTTTTTCTGGATAATCTAGGTTGCTCTTTAAATACCTTTGTCTCGGTGAGTTTGTGGAACACAATCTCATCTCTCATCTCTCTTTTCACTGTTGGTGTTGGGTTCATTTTCTTGTAGTATAAAAAGTTTACAGTCATGGCTGAGAACTCCGGGAGTAATGGAAATCATGGAGTCGTTTTGAATGTCGAAGCGGAAGCCGATCGGAATCCGCCTCCGCCAGCCTCCTCCGACGTAGGTTTCACTGTTCCTTTCATGCAGAAGCTGATGGCAGAGGTGTTGGGGACATATTTCTTGATATTCGCCGGCTGTGCATCGGTGGTGGTGAATGTAAACAATGACAAAGTGGTTTCATTACCTGGGATTTCCATAGTCTGGGGATTGGCCGTCATGGTTTTGGTTTATTCCGTGGGTCACATCTCGGGTGCCCATTTCAACCCGGCAGTCACCATTGCTTTTGCTACCTGCAAAAGATTTCCTCTCAAACAGGTTACCAATTTACCATTGTTTTCCAGGATTTTACCCTCAAGGCAATGTTCGAGCTTCCAATGGTTTAATTTGATTGATGTTCTTTTCATGTAGGTGCCAGCTTATATAACAGCTCAAGTTTTGGGATCAACTATGGCAGCCGGAACACTTCGACTTCTCTTCAGCGGTCCAGACAACGTCTTCGCCGGAACGTCGCCGCAAGGATCGGATTTACAGGCGTTTGTGATTGAGTTCATCATCACTTTCTACCTCATGTTTATTATCTCCGGCGTCGCCACTGATAACAGAGCTGTAAGTCAACGAGTTTGGTGAATTTCAGTAGCCAACCTCACTTGCCTTTGATATCTACCAATTTGGTATCTCAAAAGCAATTCTAGATAAGATTAATGACAGTGAGAGTCCAGTCTTTCCAAATCTTTATCCATATCTCTGACGTTATATATAAATTATTTATGCAGATTGGAGAACTTGCCGGACTTGCCGTTGGAGCTACTGTGCTGCTTAATGTGCTGTTTGCTGGGTATTTAATGCTTTTCTCCCTACCTATTTAGACTCAAAGTCTTTAACTTAAATCTGAACGTATTTTGTGATTTACAGGCCGATTACGGGAGCATCGATGAACCCAGCAAGGAGCTTAGGGCCGGCAATCGTGTGGCATCATTATCAGGGGCTATGGATATATCTTACAGCGCCAATTATCGGGGCAGTGTCGGGTGCTTGGACTTATAACGTGGTGAGGTACACCGATAAGCCATTGCGGGAAATCACCAAGAGTGCTTCTTTTCTCAAGGCTTCACGTAATTCTAGTTAAAATTTATACGTTCGTTTCTCCCCCCTCCCCTTTTTTTTTCTTGTTGTTTATGTAAAACTCTCATTTCTCTGCAGTGTTTTCTGTTTTTGTTAATCATAAATAAATATCAGACTTTTAAATTATATATTAAGCACTCCACGTGAAATTAAATTACAGAAATCCCATTGTTAAACAGATATGAGAAAGCAATACGTAAAAATTTCAGCTAAATTCTGGATAACATTTTTGCTTGAATTATTATGAAATTCTGAAAAGTTTTTCTTTACGGTGGCGATCATAGTTAGACTCAATTCGAAATAATTGATTTTTTTTTTTAATTTTAAGTTATTCGAATTGTTTGAATGGTTCTAGACAGCTTGAATTTTTCGATAGCATGCAATTCTAGGCAATAATTTATTTATTAAATATGAGTTTAAATTCTAAAAAATGATTTTTGATTATTCTAGTTGAAAATTATGTGAAAGTATAAATGATGAAAATCATCTTATGACAGTACTATTTATCATTTAAAGTTATTAGCAGATAACAAATTAGGTGGTGGTTTATAATAATTTAGACGATGAGAAAGGTGGCTAACCTAACAATATATGATTTATTTCGTTTAATTTGAATGAAGAGTTATCGGTAGGAAAATGATCCTAATTTATGTGTGCTTCTCCTTTCTTGAAACTTGCATATCTTCTAAGATCAGTCCATAGCTCCAACCCAATTAAATTTTTTGTTTCGAAGTCTGATACGTTAGATTTATTCCTTGTGTCACCCCTATTTATATAACAGGTTGTTATTGAAGAAATTGGAATCAAATCACCAGAGAATAATTTCTAAAGAAAAAAAATTAATTTGGACTTTTATTATTTTTAATTAACTGAATTGCATTTATCTTATTTTTAATTGTCAATTTAGGAATATAATATGCAATAAAGACATGTTCGTTAATACATAAATTAGAGAAGTTCGTAGGAAAATAAGGTTTAGGTGCCCTATGGAATTAGACTCTTCAAATATAAGGTGCCCTTCATTACATTATTATCGTGAACTTTGCTTACTTCAAACGTGGGTTCGCCAACTATTCTCTGTAGACCGGCTGCTACCAAAGCCATCTCTTGTCCTTGTTCTTGGAACGAGTAAAGCTCCGCAACAAACTAAAGTAAACAGTAACTCCATCGTAAACAATGTCATGCTGACCCATATGAATATCGTTCTCTTCCAACTCCGTATCATTCGTTTGACGAAAGGAAGTTCGGACTCGAGCGATAGAAATGCATCGTATATTTCAGGAATACCAGCACCTGGTCTGTACTCAGCTCGTTGTTCAAGTACTACCCTTAAGCAACCGGTAGGCACAATTCCTTCTTTCAAACCTCTGATCTTTAGATTCAGAGTCTGCGTCTCCGACATATAGCCAGTGACTAGAGGAGCGAGCTTGAAGAATGTCAGCAGAAGGTGGATAGGCTCACTTCTGAATTTCAACATGCAAGGATTGCTTGAACTGGCAAGGGTGTCACCATTAACAGACAGGAAATCTACCCTGACCTACAAAAAATGAAGTTGCACTAGCATTCATACAATTCAAGTTTGGTAACTAAAACCGATAAAGGAAAACTGGAATCACCTGTTCTCAGGAAGAAACACATTTAATAAAATGGACATCTTTCCATGTTAACAAACTTTCATAGCCTGTTTCGTAGACTCGAGTTTAAACCAACATATTATCCGCCTCAAGGACCATATTACATTATTATAGAGATGTTCAGGAGAATAGAATGCACCAAAATGTAACTGGGTTCTCAAAATCTGTGTTTGAGACCCCAAGTTCATGCTGCTTAAATGCAAATGATTGACCACCCGATTTTCTTCCAACTTATACTCAAATTCTCATGCAGGTTCGCTGACTACAATTTAAATGCAAATCATAAGGTTAGCAATGCTATCAACTCATTCAAGTACGATGACTCGTATCAAGAGGTTAGTAACAGATGAAAATAACAACTCAATAAATTAATGATTAAAGTTGAGGGACAATCGAAACCAAACAACAAGATAACTTACTAACTTCCTAGGTCAAATTACTTCATCTAATAGGTTATAAAAGAGTATATTAAAAGGCAAAATTCCAGCATAGAACTTAACCAACCTAAAACTACAAACAGAACCATAAACCCCAAACTGATTTCCGATGCTGAACATAGAACACAGATGAACAGAAGTAAAATAACTCGAAAGTAATGACAATATCTGCATTCCATAAATCAACAAACCAAATACCTGGAACATCCCAAGTCTTCTGTTGTAAGTTGACTCTGGCAATGTCAAAGAAACAGTGAGCTGCAATTTGTGATCACGCGGTATGGCTCGGGAACCAACATTCTTCCCAATAACTATCTTCTCAGTACATTTCGCACCACAACCAACCGCATCACAAGAAACAATCGGAACATGTACGACCGGACTAGTCTTAGTATAATCAAAGTTCAACATTTCCTTTATCTCCAATGGTTCCTCCACCAAATACCTCATCAAAACCCCACTAATCAGAATTGAAGTCAACAATAAGCCACATAAAACACAGCCTACATATATAGCCCGTAATAATCCCCACCCTATTCTAAACACGAGGTTCCATATCGATCCAGGATCCTTCAAGTTTAACCACTCATTCATAGGACTAAAGTACCCACAAGTAGAATTCCATACATCTAACACCCTTGTGATTGTATTAGCTCTGCTTTTCCTCAGAGCTTGAATAGGATCAACGATAACCTTGTCGCAGCAGCCCAACACCGATAGCGGTATTGTAATGAAGCATAATAGCAAACTTAACTGAAACCCGATTGCGTTAGTCACTAAACCAGCTATAAACAATAGCAAACTCGAGGAAGAATGTAGGGACTCACTTAGTTCTGTCCCCGAGTCAGCAGCCGAGCTTGGGTCTCGATCAACCAATCCATCGTTTCTCGCGCTGGTGAGAGTCGATTCGTCCTCGCTTTTCTCTGCTATGACGTGGGTAGAATTGAGTCCATCCGGAATCGACTCAGTGATCTCGGACGTCTCTTCATTTGGTTTCCAATCGTGATAAAGATTAGAGCTTGGGTCTCTAGAACCGGTTTTCGAGGGGTCGTCCATGGTGGAAGTTTCTGGAAGGGAATCTCCGAGTTTCTTGGAGGAGACATCAGCACGAGAGAAGGTCCGACGGCGGAGGGTATAAGGTAACAGAGCCGTGGAAGGATCTGATTGGTCGATGACAATGGGGTTGTCATCGTCGAAGAGCTGGTTCACTTCGTTGTTGCTTTCAACCGGGCTTGGGTCACGGTCAATCAATCCATCGTTTCCCGCGGTGGTGAGCGTTGATTCGTCATCGTTTTTCTCTACTATGACATGGGTAGAGTTGAGTCGTCCATCGGGAATCGACTCAGCTATCTCGGACGTCTCTTCATTTGGTTCCAAATCGTGGTAAAGATTAGAGCTTGGGTCTCCAGAACCGATTTTCGACGGGTCGTCGATGGCGGATATTTCTGGAAGGGAATCTCCGAGTTCCTTGGAGGAGACACCAGCAGAAGAGAAGGATCGGCGGCGGAGAGTAGAGGGTAAGTGAGCCGTGGAAGTATGTGATTGGTCAATGGGAATGGGGGAGTCATCGTGTGTATCGAAGAGCGGGTTTGCTTCATTGGTGCTTTCCGAGTCCATTGCAAAATGGGTAACGATTGAACCGCTCACAATATTTGTCCGTTTCCTTACCGGTTTTGAAAATTTTCAACTTATATTAAAATTAAATTTTAGTAAATCGATAAAAAAATTTTTGGATAAACTACACATTTAATAATTAAATTATTATTTTTATTTTATTTTAATGCTTAAATTTTATTTTTTAAAATTATATCAAACGTTTAGTTTAAATTTTAATTTGATGCTTTATTGTTAAAAAAATAACATAACTATTAATATGACTTCTTTTTTAATTTTTTTTAATAATAACATGATATTATCTTACGGTGACAAATTAATATCATTATTATGTTTTTAATAATGACCACCAAAATTAAACAAAAATAAAGTTTGAATATCAAAACATAATAAAACTAATAGTTTACCCAACTTTTTTTATGTTAGGCTAAGCTAATGGTAAAATACAAAGAGTAAATTGTAAATTTGGTACTTAACTTTACAATTTCCTCTCTGAATTTAATATATTGAGTTTTTTTATCACTTAGTTGTTTTCTCATTAACGACGTTATACATGAGTTATTATATAGATGCAAAACGATGTCATTTTGGTGAAAATTTTGTTTATTCGCCGTTAACTATTTAACGACGGAGTAACAAAAAAACCTAATATATTAAGTCCAGTGAAAAAATTAAAAACTTTTAAAATTTAATAAGAAATATAGTAGAGAAAGTAAAATTTAATGATAAATTTGTAATTTACCCGAATACAAATTATATCATACTCTTATACCATGAAAGCTCAGGAGATTGAGACACAAAATTAATGAACCAAATATCAGTTTTTTACTGCCGAGGGTCGAAGTGATAAAGAGGGAAATAGTAGGAGTTAAATTTATATGATTTAATAGTGTTTTAGGTATTTTTTTAAAATTAATATGGTTTTTATTTTTATATTTAATGTGGTTTTTAGAAAAAAAAATTAATATAGTTTTTGATAAAAAAATTAAATATTGATATCATGATGTTGATATGATAATCCACGATGTTTGGGATGAACTTATAACTATTTTCAAACTTTAATGATTTAATTATTTTTATGTCACTAATATTTTTAAAACCATTACAATTAAACTCTCCCCCTCCTAAAATTTGTTGGTTTAATTATTTTTTATGATCATTTCAATTTTAAAGTAAAATTATGTATTGAGATCAAATTTTTCTAGTTTAATTATTCTTTAAGACCCTTCAATTTTAAAATTAATAAAATTGAACCATGTATCCTTTAAAATTTATTATTTATTCAATTTTAAAGACACTGTTTGTTTCGAAGCAAAACAACTTACCCTCTTAAACTTCAATCATTACTCCATCCCTAAAGTGCTTACCTGATAATTTACGTATTCATGTGATAGTTCTTGATAGATGGTGACATGACAAAGGGCTTAATTGATTTCTTGATCGAGTTAGAGAACCTAATTGTTTTTTAAAAAGTTTAAGAATTTGATTTTTTAAGAAAAAATAATTAAATTTAAAATTTAAAATACAAAACAATATTAAAATATTAAAAAAATGAATAAAAATTATTAAAATTATTAAAATATTAAAAATATAAAACTATAAAATATCATAAGTTATTGAATTGTGAATTATAAATTATTTAAAAAAATATTTAATTAAAATGTATTTTATTTTCACAATGTGATAACATGTGTCATCACTTTATTGATCGTATAAAATTAATTAAATATCATTGGATTGTTAATGTGGAAAATAAAAAGTAATTTTAAAAATACCATATCGGTATCATAAAACAATAAAAAAATGTCTCGTTATTATTGTTATTAAAAAATTAACAACAAGTGATTAAAATATAAACAAATCATAATATTAGATATGATTTAAAAAATTGATGAAAAAAAAAAAAAATGATATGTGTTGACTAAATATGTCGTTTACCTAAAAAGGGCATGATGACAAAATTATAACGTTTATGTAAATAGTCACTTTGTTTCTATTATTTTTTTAGAACATTTTAGTCCTTAATTTTTGTTCAAAACTGCTCTTGCTAGATGAAAACCATTAGTAAACTAACAACCAACACATGTTGCTGACATGATATTTTTATACGTATTCAATTGTTAACACGGTACATGCTATATCATCACTTTGAGTGTCGTTGTATATGTTTCGTCATCACATTAAATAATGTGACACATGCCAAATCAATAATTGAATATATTCAAAAATGTCACGTCCATGTATATATTGATTGTTATTCAATTAATTATTTTTATCTAATAAGATCTGTCTAACTAAAATTAAAAATATTAAAGACTAATTTTAAAAAAAAAATAAGAATAAAGGGATTATTTATATAAAAGTTGAAAATAATTTATTTATTATTAAAAAAATATAATTCAATAGGCTGACAAACAACGTTGGAGAAAAATCAATGGATTAGGCTTTGAGGAAACAATGAGCAGCCCACCTTGTCTGAAAGTAAAGTCAACTGCCTTTCATTTTATAGTTTATGTACCAAATACCACTGTCAGAATCAACGCCTATCAGCTGACATGCATAGCCTTATCTCTCCTCTCATTCAAGATGGAAATTCAAATTAAGGATCGAATTATTAATGGTAAAACAACGAAAGAGTTTGGTATCGATCATCCATAGAATTCAAAGTATTTTAATGGACAAAACACACAAAACTTAGTCCAAAGAACAGGAAGCTCAGCAACCCAAAAGGTGGCTTCGTGCTTTAGACTCATCCATGGATGCTGCTTACCTTAACTTAAAACATCAAATCATTATTATGGAAATAAAGAAAACGTGAATTTACGGCAGCAATTAAAATTGAATATATATATATGTTTGTGAAAAGGACAGAGACATTCCACTCAGTTAAAAGATTGCCAATATTTGCGGACAAAAATTCCTTTATTATGTATAAACAGTTCAGTATACACCAAAGTAAGGGGGCTACTTCTACTTCTAATTCCCTTCCTGTACTTGTATTGTTTACTTGCCACAAATACAAGTATTTCGATTAGCTTTATCTCGGTTTTTTTTTGGATTATTGAAGTCACTAACTTTACTTGCACGATTATAAGCATAAACATTTGGATTGAGTAGAGCCGCTTCTCGTAATCGTCATGGTTACCCATAAAATGCTTGTCTTCTGGATCATTGCAATGGGTTGCTTCAGCTTGCTTAGTTTTGCTGAGGCTAAGGTGCCCAGAGAAGAAGGTGAGTCAGAGTTCAAGGTTTGCTTTTTTATTTGTGGTAGTTTTATTTGGTTGAAGAGATAAAGTTGAAAAATGGGGGTTTTTTAGTATACTTTTTTAGTTCGCTGGAAAGATGAAGGGAAAGTGGAATGAAATTTAGAAACCAATTGCAGGAACTTATCTGTAAACTGGGATCTGTTAGGATTTTGCTGCTTTAGATTTCTTGGGTTGATTAACAAAGTATCTGAAATAGTACTAACTATTGTTTTGTTGCTTAAATACCCCTATTTGGTGTTCATAATGACACTGAATCTTTCTTTTCTTGAAAAGTTCATCAATAAACAAGACTTCTGCCTCTATTATTGAGTTATTTGTAGCCGTCAAGAAGTCAAAAGAATCATAAACATTGTATGAATATGTATTTGGTTTTGAACACACAGTGTGATCTTTGGCATGCTTTCTGGCAAAAAAGAAACGTGTTGGGTAATTGAAATGTGTTGGTTTAAGCAATTAATCCTTATATTTTCCAGCCCTTCTCATCTTATTTACATGTTTACAATTTCGAATGCTGGTCTAAGTAAGATTATTATGGATATAGGCAGTCTGTGAATCTATACACGGGCATTACCTCAAATATAACCCTATTACTCTTTAAAGTGTATTGATTTACTCTTTTTATGCTCTACTGGTGTGGAAGTTGAATTAATCAATATGTTAATGAACAAAGATGGCTATGATTCTATTCATTTTTTGTTCATATTTATTGCTGCGATGCTCATGGAACTATGGATGTCTTCTAGTTGATGCCTTGCAAGAGATTGCTACTGCAATGGGCTCCATATACTGGAAATTTAATGGTGATTCCTGTGAAATTGAAAGGTTTGGGGTAACACTAATGCCACCAAAGAATTCTGAGCATGAGATCTCTTGTGAATGTGAGGCAGATGGCAATGTTTGTCACGTCGTAAGGATGTATTATTCCTTCATCTTGTAACTAGCTAATTTACTTTGTTTCTTTAATCTGATTAAATGTAATATATTATATATGGTCAGTATTTGTATGCATGGATACTTCTAAGTTCTAACTAAAGTGAATATAAGGGGGTTGTCAATGACAGCATTTAAGCGTAGATTTGGCTTTTGTAATCTAAGTTGCTTATATTTGCATATATTCTGGTTTTGAGGCATGATTTCCATATACATATCTGCATACCCCCTTGAAGCGATGACCATGGTAAAACTATTTCACTAGTTTATGTATTTTGTGGTTTCCTTAGAGGGGCTATTGATCTGTTTCCTTTTGTTGGTTGTTATATGGCTTGTTTTACGTATTTTAGAGTGCTCAAGGGTTATAACCTTCCTGGAATACTTCCTCCTCAACTGGCTAAGCTTACTTACCTTCGAGGAATGTAAGAGCTCTTGAAATGATTTACTATGATGTTTATATTTTACATGCTAATTGGAATCTTGAGCAATAATGTTGAACTGTTTTATCTTACTTTTTGTTGCAGTGATTTTGCTTACAACTACCTAAATGGTACCATTCCAAGTGAATGGGCTTCAATGAACTTGACTTTTATGTAAGTTTCTAGAACTTTTAAAATAGGATTTTTCTCCTATAATATATTAACCTTAAAGTTTTTGTCAGCTCTCTTCTAGTAAATCGCTTGTCAGGGGAAATTCCAAAGTATCTGGGAAAAATTACCACTCTCACATATCTGTATGTTCTGAACCTTGGTTAATTATATATTTTTAGTTAATGTTTTGAGAGTATTATGATGATTTTGTTCCTATAAAGAAGTTGCATCACAAAATCAAAATAGCAAACCCTGTGGTTTAGTTGATGTATATATGTTGGTCCTATGAAATTATAGGTTTTTTTCATATTCCTTTTTTCACTCCTAGGAAATTTATGAAGGATGTTTGATGCTTTTTCTTAATCAGGAACCTTGAAGCAAACCAATTTTTGGGCCCCCTACCACCTGAACTAGGGGATTTAGTGAACTTGAAAACATTGTAAGGGAAAACTCAGTATCTTCTTTGTTTGATATTTTGCAATTATTTCAATTTCATGTTAATTACTTTCCCCTCGATGTTAAATGATTTGTTTTCTTTTTTATGCTCATTGTAATTTCAGGTTGCTCTCCTCCAATCGGTTAACTGGGAATTTGCCAGCGACTTTTAGTTTACTAAGAAATCTAACTGACTTGTATGTTTCTTCAAATTTGCCAGTATTTTAAACTACATATCTAGATATGTTCATAGGACCAGCGTCCTTTTTGTTGTCTACTGCAGTAGGATAAATGATAATAACTTCATTGGTAGAATACCTACTTTCATACAAAACTGGGGACAACTCAGCAGACTGTAAGTTTTTCAGTTAAAATAAAATTCAGATTTTTAATATATGTACATATGCATTTATTCATTTTCTTACAATTTACTTGTCCATTCTGACTTATTGTAGAGAAATGCATGCAAGTGGATTCCAGGGACCATTACCTGCAAACCTATTTCGTTTGAAGAAATTACTGGTGCTGTGAGTATAAATATAATGCCTCTGTTACTTGCAGTCGTTAACTTAATTTTGCACTACTACATTTTTGTTTTTCACTGATGGACTTATGTTTTATGCAGGAGGATTAGTGATATACATGGGCCAAGTCAGGGTTTTCCCATGCTCAGAAACATGGAAGGCCTAGTTACATTGTATGTTTAGTGCTCACATTATCAAATATTTTGCAGGTGCCATCTATATATGATCTGCTTTGACTGAACCTAATCCTGCTGTATTTCTGTAGGGTTTTGAGGAATTGCAACATTTCTGGAAAGATCCCTGATTACATTTGGGCAATGGAGTATTTGGAAATGTTGTAAGTAAAACATATGCAAGGTTTTGGGGCATAAAGTTTCCTTACCTTCCACTGTTTGCATTCACTTTCCTCTCACAGGTTATTCATACGGAGGGAACATATTTGATACTGGAACAAGTCTTTGTTTTTGCATACACATGTGCATCATTCTCTTTTTGAGAAACTAAAATCATAGCCTCAATAAGTTTGGTTGAAAACCATAGTTTCATTGTTCACTACTATTTTGCCATTAAACATTGTTTTAACTTAACCTGCAGACAAATTATTCATATTACACGGGCGGACTGCAAGTCTTCTGCTGAAAAAGTCATGGTATTTATGCTTAAATAGAAATATGGGAGCATCGGGCTTATAATTATAGAATAATCGCTATGCCAAAGGGTACTTAGAATATAATAAGCACTTAGAAGACAAATTTGAAGTGAAAAACATGTCTGGTTTCTTTGTTTGTTTGTTTTTTTTTTTGGTTTCAATTACTGTCTATGTATGTGGAAGCAAAGTTCACGATTTACTTCCCATTAATTTCCTTGGACTTAATATTCTAGAGCACATTTCTCTATTATTTATTCAGTTAAAATCTGCCTCAAGAACCTTCTTGAATAGATTTTCTATCACCAAGTTATTTGCTGCAATGAACTCATATCATTTTAATTAAGACAGCAAGTATCTAACTGATTTATTGCGACTCCTAATTTGCAAAATCATGTTTGACATTTTGGACACTATGGTTAACTAATCTCACAATTGCAACAGGGATCTCAGTTTCAACAATTTATTTGGGGAAATCCCGACCAGCATAACTGCAGATCGTCTAAGATTTGTGTGAGTATAAATTTGAGATTGTGGCAGCATTTTGCTTTCTTTTGGACTCCTTTGCAGAAAAAAAAGGAGATTGTTTTATGAATCTGAATAAGCATTTGGAGTTTGGGCTTCTTTATTGTAGAAGATAGAAAATATAGGTGCATGTGCACAGATAGAAGCTGACATTCATGGTTTTAGGGATTACAGCAATCTTAATTGAGATTCAATTAGTCTCGAGTCACTTAAAAACTGACATTGATATTTGAAATTAAAATTTAATTTAAACTTGATTCTTTTCTCTCATCCGGATTGATACGACACACTGACCATCTGGTGTGGGCTTTTAATAGCTTTTTAAGTGGCAACTTGCTGCGTGGAGATGTGCCTGGTTCTATACTGAAGCAAGGAACTAGCATGTATGTTTCTGCCGGTGACACTACTTATCACATTTCCATTTATTCCCTTGTCTAAGTTTGTTCCCATCTTTGCTTTGGAAATTTATAATGATTCTCAGTACTTGGATGCAGTGATCTTTCATACAACGACTTTAAATGGCAAGGCCCTGAGAAACCTGCTTGTCAGGAGAACATGTTAGACTACCTTTGTTTTAGTCTTGTATTTATACTTTCTTCTTTGGTACGATTCGAGCTAAAAAATATTTCATCTGTTTTTTTCCTTAGGAATCTGAACTTAAACTTGTATCATAGTACTTCATCAAGGAACCGCTTGTAAGAGTTTTCTTTCCCTCTCTCTTATTTTTTTCCTTCAAGTGTTTGGTGGCTTCAAGGAAAATCTTGTGTTTGTACTGCTCAAACATTGTGCTAACGGTTTTATGTTCTACAATTCTTTAATAGGATGGGATCTCTTCCATGCAAGAAGTCTTTCACTTGTCCTCGATGTAAGTTGTCTCCTTCAGGAATCAAAATATGTGAACTTCCAGTACTTTTAGTCTGCTTAACCTTTTACTTTATTGTATCAACCACTTGCATTTTAGCCTTTTGCCTGGATTTCTTTCATATGAAGTGACTCACTGCTAAAATGATTAGTTTCATCCCTCTTCGCTTTACTTGTCTTATTTCTAAAAGATAGCTAGATTCATAAAAACTATTTCAGTACTTGTATGCACCCTACTAACTTTTACTGATAAACACATTGTCACATAATTGCATGAGTTGGAAAATTGGATATAGGATTCGGAAGATATTTATTCGTTTTGAGGTTACTGATTTTCTAAATTAAATTTTTTGGTGAAGTTATTGGTGAACTTATTTCGAAATACTTTTAGTAGTGTCATACATGAAGAACATGGTAAAATAGACTAATAAAAGATTGATAAGTCCAAGTCCACATTCATCAAGTAGTACTGTATTTATGGTATGGAACAATCAGATTAAAGATTACAGTGGTGTTGAGTTTGATTCAAAACTTCATGGAACAGTACCATATCTGTACAAGAAATTGACTTCATGTTACATTTCTTAAATGTATTAGTTAGCTTATTTCTTTGGTAAATACTAATCATTCACTTTGTAGCAGATTCAAATTGTTTGCATGTTAACTGTGGTGGAAAGGACACTATGATGAAGGAAAATAATGCAAACATACTTTATGAAGGAGATGGTGATGTTGAAGGTGGTGCAGCAAAATTTTATATTAATGAAGATAGTTATTGGGGATTTAGTAGCACTGGAGACTTCATGGATGACAATGATTTCCAAAATACACGTTACACTGTACCAGGGCCATCGACAAATATGTTGGAACTGTACACAACAGCCCGCAGAGCTCCAATATTACTCACTTATTTCCATTATTGCTTAGTGAATGGAATTTACACCATAACTTTCAATTTTGCTGAGATACAGTTTACTCCTGATGAAACATATAACAGCCTTGGTAGGCGCATATTTGATGTTTACGTTCAGGTGATTAGTTGAACATGCTTTTGAAGATACTTTTTTTTCTTTCTTAAGTTGAATATTGTGGATACATGAATCTCCTTTGTGCAGGAAAAGTTATTGTGGAAAGACTTCAACATTGAATCCGAGGCAATGGGTGCTCTAAAACCTTTGGTTAAACAAGTTTCAAATGTAAACGTGACAAATAATTTTCTGGAGATCCGATTTAGTTGGGCTGGCAAAGGAACAACGAGGATTCCTCGAAGAAGCATCTATGGACCACTTGTAAATGCAATTTCTGTAGTTTCTGGTATACTATCTGCTTACATAGTCTTTCCTTTCCTCTTCAGCACATGCATAAGGCGACCCCATTCCCTGAAAAAACATAGAAATGAACACAAACTTTCTTTAAAATGATTTCTGCTAGTCCTTTTTTCGTTCTGCTTTATTAATGAATTATTAATGAACATTGCTGTGTTGGGCAGATTCTAAACCTTGTCCGAATAGAAGAAACAAAGGATTTGCATGTATCATTGCTTTCGGGGTTCTAGGATCATGCCTTGGCCTCCTTATGGGGGGACTTATTTGGTGGAAAGGCCATTTACTTGGGAAATGTTGGCAGAAAAAAGGTACATCCTCTAATTCTGTTGGTGATATGTTACTTATAAAATAAGTTGTTGCATTTACGGGCATTTTACTCGGTGGCGGATCTTGATATTTAATTTGAGGGGACCGACGAAAACTATTTATTATCTTTTTACTAAAGTATTTATCTCTTTTCTATAACTGCTAGTATAAAAGATACATACAAGCAATATCACTAATAAAGGTTAATAACCATATAGAACTTCTGATTTATAACTTCTTTTTTTTATAGGAATAGGAGGTCTCATTAAAAACCTCCCTCATAGTTGCCTTTGAGAAGGGGCAACTAGTGGAAGGAGGAAAAGAGTACCTCAATAGATTAATAAACCAAGATTACATAAGACTATAGATTACAAATAAACACCCGAAATAAAATACCAAACATAACCACTATAACACTAAAGACAATCAACCTATCCCCTCCTTAGCTAACTTGTCTACCTCCCAATTACAAGCCCTAGGAACCAGCCTAACCATAATGTCCCTAGCAGAAATTAAATTCCCAATTTCCCCAATCAAAGAACTGAAAAACAAAGGGGCAGCAAAAGGCCTCAAAATCCAATCCACTGCCGTTTTACAATCACTCTCAAGAATTAGTCTTCCATTCAGCACCCATTCTGATTTATAACTTCATAAACAAAAATACAAAAGTATATGAACTTAACTAAAATATTGAGCTAAGTTCTTTTAAAAAATAAAAATCTTCAAAATTTGAATCTAAATCAATTGTCTTAATGATCTCTCTTTGAACAATGCTCAAGTGTTTGTGAGAAAATTAGAAAGCTAATTCGGTTTTTCTTAAAAAAAAAATGATTATGGCTCTATCTATGACAAGCACATTTGAAGATTCTGTGAAAAATAAATGACGAGTACAACAAATAGACCATTATAATATGATTTAACTTTTTTTAAAATTAACATATCAATTTTATTGTAAAATGAAATAAATAAAAAATTTAATTTGACATTGCCTAATTTTAATTATTTAATATAATGTAAGTTCTGTTTGTAGTCAATGCTCATGTTAGTTACCCTACTTGGAATTCAGGACATGATTAGTTTTCTAGTTTAAGGAATCATGAAACAAGCACATTCATTTTTGGCTCTTTTTTTGGACAGGTATCAAAGAAGACATGCCAATGGGGACTTTCACTTTGAAACAGATTGAAGTTGCCACCAACGACTTCGATCCTGCTTACAAGATTGGAGAAGGTGGTTTCGGTCCTGTTTACAAGGTTCCTAGCTAATTTCCACATGAAGATCCTGTTATTATTAGTTCTTATTTTACTCGATATATGAGAATCTAATACAGTTCGGGGTTCAGGGTCAGTTACCTGATGGTACCAAGATTGCAGTGAAGCAGCTCTCCTCTAAATCACGGCAAGGGAATCGTGAATTTCTGAACGAGATTGGGATGATATCTTGTTTACAACACCCTAATCTTGTCAAGCTTCATGGATTTTGTGTTGAAGGGGATCAACTGCTACTGGTGTATGAGTACATGGAAAACAACAGCCTCGCTCGTGCATTGTTTGGTGAGTCTTGCATCATGAACTCGTCCTTTGTTTCACTCTTTGTAATGTTTAAAGATCAAGGCATGATTAACTGATTTCAATTTTCATGTTTCACATGGATAAAATTTAATATGGTAAGGCATACTTCCTTGACGAAATATGTAGGTTCGGAATGCAATCAGCTTGAACTAGACTGGCCTACAAGGCTTAATATCTGTATTGGCATAGCTAAAGGTCTGGCCTTTCTGCATGAAGAATCAAGACTCAAGATTGTTCACAGAGACATTAAAGCAACCAATGTGCTTCTCGATAGTGACTTGAACCCAAAAATATCCGACTTTGGATTGGCTAGGCTCTATGAAGAGGAGAAGACCCACATCACCACCCGAGTTGCTGGAACCATGTGAGTTTCTCACCTTTTTAATAACCAACAAAATTCAATTTCTTTATTCCTGCTTGTGTACATGCATAAAGACCATGCTTTGCTTAAAACATTACCATTTTAATGTGCAGAGGATATATGGCACCGGAATATGCATTATGGGGCCACCTGACACATAAAGCAGATGTTTATAGTTTTGGAGTTCTAACAATGGAACTCGTTAGTGGGAAGAATACCAATAACTTTATGCCAAGTGAAAAGTTTGTCTGTCTCTTAGATTGGGTACTTGCCTTCTTCTTTTGGTGGACCTCTTCCTGTACAAGTTTGCAGATTTCTCCTATGCTGAAATCTGACTAGGTATATCTATATATGAATCTGTATTGCAGGCATGCCATGTGCGAAAATCAGGAAACGTGACAGCACTTCTCGATGAGAGGTTAAGATCCGAAGTCAAAAACGAAGAGGTGGAACTCATGGTTAAAGTAGCTCTGTTGTGTACAAATGCATCTGCATCACTTAGGCCTACAATGTCCGAGGTGGTAAACATGCTTGAAGGGCGAACGAGTGTTCCTGACTTGTTACCAGAACCAGGCAGCTATACTGAAGATTTAAGGTTCAAGGCCATGAGAGATCTCTGTCAACAGAAGGAAGATCAAAGTTCGAGTGGAAGCCAAACCCAAAATTTAACTACTGTCCATTCCTTCTACTCTTCATCTACATCATCCAAATCCAAGGAAATCATACCAGATGCTAGATTTAGCTCTCCTTTCCAGGAATGTTAGTTGAACGTCTTTTCTCGCCGAGAGCTACCTTGATCTACAGGCCTGTTGCCAGTGAGTCTGGCAGCCCTTGGAAATGTAAATAGTTCCCATATTTTAGCACTGCATCATGAATATTTAATTGGTTTAATCTAATTTTATGAATTCAATTGACTAATTTGATATTTGTACTGGTCAAGTTTTAAAAAAATTTCTTAATGGACATGAAGATTGTAGTTGGCTATCCTGGGAACTAGTCATTAGAAGTGATTTTTATTATTATATTTTTGAACTTTTCTTTAATTGAAAAGATCTCATTAATGATTTTTATCTGTCATTTTCTAGCTAAGCTAGGCTCTTAGACTAAACATTAACATTAATTTCCAGTACGCAACATTTCATTAATCAACATTTCTAACAAGCATCCCCTCTCCTACTTGTTTTTTGGATGGCCTTTTGAACAGCTTGAGTAATATCTTTGATACCTGTAGTTTGTTGGTGATGATCCACAACAATGGCTTCCATGCCAAACAAATGGTTGCTACAAACTCTTACTTCAACAACATTCACACACTTCTTCCAACGCCTCCATAATTAACACCAACTTATCCCCTCCTTTCTTGCATCTCACTTTAACTACAAACCCTTCTCCTTTCTTCTCCACATTCACTTCTTCCTAAAACACCATCAATGTATATATAAATAATGAAAAAAACATGGATTATGTATAGAGGTAAACATGGGGTTACCTTTGGGATTTGCATATGATTCAATTGAGTGAAGTATTCGTTTCTAATGGCCATAAGGCTTTGTATTTCTTCCAACTTGGCCTTAACCTTGTGAAAATGGAGAAGAACGTTCAAGATGATGGAACTCCTTTTAACCTTCAAAAAACAAAGAGCAGGGTTAACATCATGAACAGAAAAACTTTTTGAATCAAAACCAAGCTTAGTTTTTGTAGTTACAGATTTGGAATTGTTGAGAGTTCGCATAAGTTGAAGCTTTCTGCGAGTTGAGGTTCTTCTTTGAAGCTTATTTGCCATCTCTGCCTCTCTCTTCACTATGTGATGATTTCCTTGAAGGTACGGCTTAGCTTTTATAGGATGGGAAAAGGGTATGTCTTGGGATCCATAAATAGCTAGTTACCATGTACTTGTCTTGTATGAAAATGGAATTAAGCTTATTCTTTGTTTACAGATTTGGCTTTTCCAGTTTGAATAGTTTTAAGCTATAATGTAACACCCCAAAAGTGATTAACTAGTGACAAAAATGATAATCTTAAGAAACAGGGCCGCTAAAGGGCTAACAAGAGATGCCCAAATGGTAAAGCCTAATTTGAAATATGGATAAGAAGTGGACTATTTGGTTTTGATATTTGCATGGGAAGGGATGTAGGAAATGAGTCAGAATAAGGCAATCAATGAAGCCATTTGCATTGGGGAAACAGTGTCAATCAATGTTTATATATATCATTCTGGTTGAAGCATATTTCAGTCATTCACGGGTCATTTCTTAACGGGTTTTTTTTTCTTTGTTTGTCACTCCACAAGCAAGGGCCTTTGCCTGCTGCTAGTGCTATAGCCATTGTAGAATCACATGCCTCTGTCACTCTCACTTGTATTTTATTCTTTATCGCTTCTGAGGTCTCATCAAGTCCCATCTTTAACTGGGTCTTTCAATTACATAAACCCTCTCTCATTAAGGACCTATACATATATCATACAGATTTTACTATTAACCCTAAACCCTAATCATGAAAATCTAATGATGACCTAGTTGGTTACATTTGATAGCATAGAATAATGAGCTATTATTATTATTATTATTCCAATCTAAGTGAAAAGGGACAAAGACTTGATATTTGATAGCATAAAACTGTTTCTATGTCCATTTGTGCTTGACATTTCCCTCAGTTTCTACCCATAAGTTTTTTGTCTAGAAATTGAAGTTGTTTTCCCTTTAATCTTCTCGTCCAGGGAATCAGGAGTCACATGAGCAAACAATGGTGCTTGCAACTTGACAAGAACTGTACTCTAAGTGTTACTTTGGAAATAAAACAATTGTTTACCCAAAACAAGGGGCTGAACCTTATGTGCAAGCCTTTGGGGATACCTAATCTGTTGTTTTGGTAGGAAATGAAGAATCTCAACTCCGCAAAATTATCAGAAAGCTGAAGTATTCTATAGCTCTGCATTACAACAGTGTCTACAGTCCTGTAATCACATACAAATTAGAAGCAGCAAAAGATTATCTAAGTTGTCCTTTGGGATTAGACGCCTGAAAAAGAACAAAGAACACAGCTTTTAAGGGCCAGAAGTCCACATCAGTTATACTGGGGGCTTGATTTAGGCCCAAAATACCATTCACACCATCCAGTATACCATCAATATCTGCACAATGGTATTTTGTTTAGACTAAAAGACTTGGAGAAGTTTGAATCAAATGAATATTATGACTACTGCATGATATTGTACCAATAAATTAAATTGAAATGAAGTTGAGTTTATTTCTAATTGAAGATAGGTCTGCTCTAATAATTATCTGTAAACTATGTTCCAGGTATTCCTCAAACCATGGTTTAACAATTTCACAAGATACATGTGGAGTTGAGGTACTACAGAGCTATTCTCCTTTGCCTGTGTTATTGCCAAAGGAGATTTACCTTGCCATTCATTCACTCACACAGTCAACAGTCTCTTATTTGACCTTTATTTGAAGGTTTAACCCTTACATGAGCCACCTCCAATAGAGATGAACCAACTCAGGCATTTGGGGGAAAGAATACAACCCCTTTAACAACTGCAACTATGTAGTCTTAGAAAAGGAATACCCTCACCGCATAAAGAACATCCTTTTGAATCTTCCATGCCAAAGCATCCATTGTTATTATCCGTTATTGGTACCATTAATCAAAGTAACACTCATACGACCAGCTTTTCAGCTACTCATCAATCAAGAAAATGAGGTTTGCAAAGAGAAAATGTACCAATGGCAAGGCAGATCTCCTTTGGCAAAACATAATAATGCAGAAAAATAAGCATTTTTACGAGATGAGAATTGCACTGTAATCCCTCGACACCACAGCTACAGGTATCTTTGTTTCCAAAACTGATATAATTCCTTCGCTGATGGCTGTAAAGAATTTGTAAGTTTTAAATACCATGGGTTTTATAGCTAATTTAGGAAGAAGAAGACATTAATGAAGTAAAATATTTTGGATATGCCATTAAAAAGAGTGGGATATGCCAAGTAGGGATGTAAATGAGACGAGACAGATCGCGAGTTACTCGAGATCGACTCGGTCAAGGCTCGATAAATACTCGGATCGAATGGACTCGAGTCGAGCTCGAACTCGACTCGAATTCTTAACGAGCCGAAACAAGCTACTTGATACTCGACTCGTAAAGCTCGTGAGCAGCTCGAAAATATAATATATTAAGATTTTATTTTTAAAAAAATAAATTATTAATAATATTAATATTTATGTGTTGATTATTTTTTAAAAATACAGTAAGGTTTTCATGTATTTAAGGTTCATGTTCAAGTTTGAGTTTGAGACTTCAATATAGTTAAGTTTAAGATTTTTTTTTTTTCATTTCGAGCCTTTTCGAGCTGCTCACGAGCTTCAGTTCAGGATTTTGAGTTCGAGTTGAGCTTAAATATTTTAAGCTCGTGAGTTTTCGATTCGAGTCGAGCTCCATTTCAGAGTTTTCGAGCCGAGTCGAGCTCAGCAATACTCGAGCTCGACTCGGCTCGTTTACACCCCTAATGCCAAGTCAAACCTTTCCGATTCACCTTGTCATTTACTTTCCTTCGATTTATTCTATATATTTAGAGTTAATTGCATCACACGTCCTCAAATTAATATTCTTCTTCTAAATTAGTCCTAAATCTTTAAATGTTTTAATTTCATTCTTAAACTATGACTATTATTCTAAATTAGTCCTTAAACTTTTGAACATTTTATTTTCATCCTCAAACTATGACCTTCATTCTAAATTGGTCCCCAAAATTTTTTAACATTTCAATTTCATTTCAAACTATACATATAAACTAATTACATCCTTTGTAAATAAAATCGTTTGGGCAAGTTATATTATCATATGTTTTAAAAAAATAACACGAACCAAGCGACCTCGGTGGTAAAAGAATTATTGTTATTCCTTGAGGTCCCGGATTCGAGCATTATGAATGATAGGGGTGTGAGCGTTTAATGTCAAATGGTTATGAGTTATCTTTAAACATATATTATCTTTTATTTACTTTAGATTAAAAAAAATAGGCTAAACTATGCTTGAAACTAATTACATATTTAAATGACTTTGGGGATAAAATTAGAATGTTCAAAATTTTAAGGAATAATTTAGAATGAAAGTCATAGTTTGAGGATAAAATTATGATTATAATTTGGGGATATATGACGCAATTAACTCGTCATTTACAAGATTCCAGCGAACACTATATCAACATTAAATATTATAATTAATTATCTTGAAGTTAGCCATTAGCAATCCATTGTCGTCCAGTGGTTAGGATATCTGGCTTTCACCCAGGAGACCCGGGTTCAATTCCCGGCAATGGAACGTTTTATAAATATTTTTTCCTTGAACTTTTTACCTTAATTGTATTTCTCTTTCATTGTCACCCCGCAATGAAGGGCCTTTGCCTGCTGCTACTAGTAGTGTGATATAGCCATTGTAGGATAACATGCCTCTATGCCAGGCCTTATGGGGATACCCAATCTGTTGTTTTGGTAGGAAATGAAGAAAATCTCAACTCCGTAAAATCATCACAAAGTTGAAGTGCTCTATAGCTCTGCATTATAACACTGTCTACAGTCCTGTAATCACATACAAATTAGAAGCAGGTAAAGATAATCCAAGTTGTGCTTTGGGATTAGACGCCTGGTAACATGCCTGAAAAATAACAAAGAACACAACATTTAAGGGCAAAAAGTCCATATCAATTGTTTGTGGGGCTTGGTTTTGGCACAAAATATAGCTTTAACAAATGCAACTTTTGGGGTCTATTTGACTGGTTTACAATAGTCTTACAAAAGGGATACTCTTACCACATGCAGAAAAAAAAGTGTAGTCTTTCAACATATGAACAATCAGGTGGAATCCATGTCATTCATCCGCCGGGGGGTTGAAGAAAAGCAACATTATGCATTATTCCATTGAATATGCTTTATTCAAGGAGAGCATAAATATAGGAGAATTGTAACCAACCATGGCCATGACTTTTGTGTGCAGCTGCATTACAGGGCAAAGTCTCCTTTGGCATACAACCACTTCAATTGTACTTGTAAAGTACAAGGTTTGATCCAATGTGTTCTCTCTGGCCTCTGTCCAAAGGAGATTTGCCCTGCAATTCTTTCACACTACAATTTCAATGAGAGAATCACCCCCCTCCCTTCTTTTTCTTCTTCGTCTTGATTTTGGGGTTAAATAATACTTATTATTTCAACTTTTTCCTGATCTTTTGGCTGCATATTATACAGTTTCATTTGGACCTCTCAAAGCAGAGAAATGGCAGGTCTCAAGCAGATCTTTGGAACAATATGTAGGCTTGTGTTTTCCTTGTTAATTTGTTGTTGTATTTTTGTTTAGACCGAAAATCTTAGGAGTAAATGTTGTAAAGAATGTTATGGTTACATCCTGATGCTGTACCCAATAAACTTCAGCTGCAATAAAGTTGAAGATAGGTTTGCTCTAATAATTAATTGTAAATTGTGTCTCGAGCAGATCTTTAGCACAATATGTACACACTTCAACGGATGAACCGAGAGGAGCGGTCGGTGGCGTTAGCCCCTAAAATTATTATATATTTTAGATATTTTTTTTATTAATAATTTATTTTCATTTTTAAAAATTTTATAAATTCGTTTCCTAACATTAAATTATGTGTTCGTTCTTGAACACTTATTTTTCGTAGCTAATTTTTTGTTGGACATATATATATATAGAATGTAAATTTTGGAGGAGGCTAAACTTTGAATCAAATGAATTTTATTATTGCAGCCTCATTTTGTACAAAATAAAGGTTTGATATGTAAATTCATCATCAATAATAAGAAAATTATCGTTATGATATTTGAAGGATTCCTTCCATAAATTTGGTACTTGAATTTTCATCCTAAAAAGGTTGATGGGATAACAATTTCTCCATGAAAGCGTGACGTGTAAAACAAAGACAATTGTCAACAACAATTCATAGTAAAAGAATATTTATAAGAGAAATAACTTGAGTGACCCAAAATGTATTATAATATACGATTTTAATCAACTTTTTTTGGATTTGCAAAAATAATCAACGAATTCGCAACTCAATTTCGAATTCGTAACACGAAAGACAATTTCGTAACATAGTTTCCGAATTTGCAACTCAAATTTGGAATTCGCAACACAGAAGTCGAATTCGCAACTCGAATTTGACATTTTCGCAACACGAATTTCTTTTTTGCAACTCGATTTTTAAATTCGCAACACGAATTTCGTTTTCACAACTCGATTTTCGAATTTGCAACGCGAATCTTGCTATGTACAGAGATTTCAAAAGTTATTCAAAAGGGACAAAACAAAACATGAGAAGAGTATGGAAGAGAGCTTAGCTTTCAATGAGAAAGAGAAGAGAAGACAAAAGAGAGAGAAGAATCATAAAGCTTAAAGGAATGGGTATTATAAGTTAGACTTGGAAAATCTTAAAAGGTGGTTTGAGCAGGAAAATGACAGCAAAAAAAAACTGGAAAATTGAGGAAAAAATTAAGCTTTGAGTCTGAGCAAAGAAAGGGATTCTTTTTATTACAATACCAATGGAATTAAGGTTTAATTAAGGAAGAAATAGCTGATGTTATGATGAGCAAAAGTGGTAAATTTTTTTGTTTTATCTTAAGCTGAAGGTTAAAGGTGAGGCAGCCATGGAATCACCCAGCCCATGGAGTCCATACAGTCTGGTTTTTTGAGACAAACAAAATGGGAAAGTCCAGCCAACCTTACAAAAGTGGTAAACTCTTCTCATGTTTTGCTTTGTCCCTTTTGGATAACTTTTGAAATCTCTGTACATAGCAGGATTCGCGTTGCGAATTCGAAAATCGAGTTACGAATTCAAAAACTGTGTTGTGAAATTGACTTTCGTGTTGCGAATTCGAAATTGAGTTGCGAATTCGTTGGTTATTTTTGCAAATCCAATTTTTTTTTGTTAAAATCGTATATTATAAGGTATTTTGAGTCACTCAAGTTATTTTCTCCATTTATAAATTAAGTAAAGTCGAAATGATAGAATAGTTTCTGAATTAGTCTATCAGATGGTGGAGTGCAAGGGATGGGAATGAGTTGCAGATGTGTTTTTCTTCTAAGGGAGAAAACAAGGACTCAGACATGTCTAGATCCTCATTCTTGATCCCATTAGGGAGTTTCCAATCAAAATGAAACAATAATTGTGCAAGGCAAAGCTCAACAATAACCATACCGTATGACATGCCCGGACAAATTATTCTTCCGACACCAAAGGGAATATACTCGAAGTTGGTCCCTTTATAGTCCACTGAACTATTGATGAATCTCTCTGGATTGAACCTCTCAGCTTCATCCCAATACTTGGATCTCTTCCAATTTTCCATGCATTAACAATCACTTGTCTTGGCTGGTATTTCATATCCATTGATTTCACATTTCTCATTGTTTTCTCTTGGAAGTAGCAAAGGTCCAGGAGGATGTAACCTTAGAGTCTCCTTGACAACTAATTTCAAATACTTCAATTCATCAAGCTTCGATTCATCCACATTCCCTATTCTATCATACACTTGTCTTACCTCGGCTTGTGCTTTCTTCAAGATTGCAGGATTTTTAATAATTTCCGACATGGCCCATTCTATTATAATTGAAGGTGACTCAGTTCCATCCATGAGAAGGTCCTGAAAACAACTTCTACTCGGTTCCTTTCCCAACATTATATAAACAAGCAAGAGAAGAGATATCAAACTACTAACAAGGATAACAGCTTTGATGTTGTCAGTTGTTAAGGGAATTTCGCTGCCTCCATGATCCTGAAGATTCAGGAGAACATCAACTAGATCATCTATTTCGTCATCACTCTTCTTCGGTTTCGCGTTACTAGCTCTGTGTTCTTCGATGATGCTCTCAAGCATCGCGTCTAAATCGGGGTGCAACCTCTCGAGTTTGGATCTCATCCCTGTGATCACAGGAAGCAATTTGACGGAAGGAAACATATCGACAATACTAAAACCAGATCCAAGCTCCGTAAGTTTCGTCAGAATCGAAAAGAACGCTCCGTATCGCTTGCATCTCCCGGTGAAAGTAGTCATTAGAGTGCTGTTGTACGAAAAGTCGAATAACAATTCTTCAAGGTTGATTTCCAATCCTTTATTAGACAAGATGGAACTAACCAAACTTGATACCTGCTGTTCTCTGATTGATCGGAATGATTGCACACGTTGCTTATAAACAGCTCTAATGTGCAAAATTTTCGAAGCTGCCTCCATGAAGCTCCGTATGAAGCAGAAGCAATACCTGAACAATTATACAGTATGATTTCTGCAGCAAGGAGATAAGGCCTGTTGGCAAACTTGATATCATGTGTGTTCATCACTTCTTTAGCAGCCTCCACAGAAGAGACAACAACGTGTGACAATTCACCAAGCTTAAGGTGCATTACGGGACCATATCTTTCGGATAATTCCATCAAGCGGCGATGGGGAAGAGAGAAAAAGAAATGGTGCAGGTGCCCTATGAGAGGCAGTTTCCATGGTGATGGGGGTAGCTTTTTTGGTGAGTCCTTTGTTTTAGATCTCTTCCGCAGCTTAAACACCATGAAAACGAACAAAACAAAGGCCAAGAACATTGGGAGCAACTTATCCATGGTGAAATTATACAAGTCTAAAGGGAAAACTGTTCAGGTATTGCATGAAATCTTCTCAATTTATGCAGGTTTCAGATCTCCATACCTGGATGCCGGTCCATTTTTTTAAAATCAATATTTTTTCACGTCTTATATTTTTATTCATAAACTTGATTTAAATATTTACACAAAATATTTATGAAGATATATATAGATTTTTTATAGAAAAAAATCTTATTTTATTATAAAATAAGAGACAATAGGATCCTTTTGCATGCCCAACAAAATTGGCATGGATGTTGATAGTAGTGCGTATTTTTTTTATACACATGAAAAAATCAGAAAGCTAATATCTTAATTCACCCTCTCCATTCTTATCTACTTCTAACGGTGCCAGCAAATCAGTTGGAGGCATCTGCAATATAGACAATTCATTGTCTTGTCGTAAAGCCAGGTTTGCCAATTCATCAGCACATTTATTTCCTTCGCGCCAAATATATCATACTTCTACTACCCATCCTTCTTTAAGGATGTTTATGCATTCATTTATCAGACCCATATCCACTGAGACATTCATGTTCTCGCCTTTGAAGAGATCCACAACCCACTTAGCATCCATCTCTAAAATCACATTCCTTAAGCCAAGACTTTTTGCTAAAATCATACCCTGCCGAGCCCCCCAAATTTCAGCAATCAAGTTGTTCACTCTTCCTAGTCGCAGCGTGAATCCAACTTTCTAGTCCCCATTGCTGTCTCGGATCAAGCCTCTTGCAGCTGCCAAACCTGAACTCATTTTGTAAACACCATCAGTATTTAAAATCCATCCTCCCTCAGGCAGTTTTCTCCAATTAACCCAATATGGATCGTTTATCATCTTTCTTTGGGGATTGTCCAGGCTTTCTCTATATCTCTAGCAAACTATTTAGCTTGCTTAACTACTTCAAACGGATATGTTCTCGTGTCATTGAATATTCTATCGTTTCTACTCTTCCACATACCCCAAATAGCAACAAAAAACAAGGGACCCCATTCTAAATCCTCTATTCTGGGTTTCTTTGAAAGACTATTCGTTTTTAATCAACTTTTGAAATCCATCAAGCCGAATTGTCTATCCTGATCCCACACGTTCAGATCTTCCCAAACGATTCTTTCTATGGGACATGATCGAAGAATGTGATTTATCGACTCAACTTTGTTTCTACAAATTTTGCAGTTTATGTCTTGAGTCATGTTCTTCTTGACTCTAACTTCATTTGTATTCAGTTTGTCCAAGTAAGATAACCAAACAAAAAATCAGATTCTCTCGCTAGTCTTAGTACTCCAAATCCACTTAAGATTTTCCCCCTGTTGAACCTCAATCTCCATGTTAGTAATAGCTTGGTATGCTGAGTTTACTGTAAATTTCCCATCCTTGGCGAAACCCCATGAAATTTTGTCATGTTCCTGGATGTCTTCCAAAATAGGAATCGGAACTCTTTTAATTTCCTCCCTTGTTTCTTCAGAGATCAAATGTTGTATTTCACGGATATTCCACGATCTGTTTTCATCAATGAAACTAGCTACCTTTTAATTTCTGCTCGGATTATCCATTAAAGGATATAGATTTTTTAAAGGTTCTTTACCTACCCACCAGTCTTGCCAGAATCTAGTTTGAGCTCCCGATTTAATTTCCCATTTACATCATTTTTTAATCAATTTTCTAGTCCGCAGCAAGCCCCTTCAAGTTGATGAGTTGTTCCCTCTTGTTTCAGCCTCTAGGAATTCATTTTGCTTTAGATATTTTCCTGTAAACATCTTACACCAAATATTATCTTGCTTGATGAGGAGTTTCCAACTATTCTTCGCCATTAGAGCCAAGTTCATGGATCTAGCTTTGTGTATTCCTAATCCTCCCAATTTTTTTGAGTAGCAAACTTTATTCCAGCTGATCAGGTGATTATGAGCGTAGACTGAGTCTCCTCCCCACAAGAAGTTGATGTTAAGTTTATCCAGTTTCTGACAAACAGAGATTGGCATGGTTGTTTGCATCGTGTGTATTGGGATAGCAGTTGAAACTGTTTGAATGAGTGTTCTTCTTCCCGCCATAGATAAAACCCGTCCTTTCCAACCTGTTATTTTCCTCGTGACTTTGTCAATTAAGGGAGTATATGTTTCTGAATTAATCCTTTATGGATTATTGGAACTCCCAAATAGGTTCCCAAGTTATCCGTAAGGGGGATACCACATAAATCGCTTAATTGTTGAGTCGTATTTGGATTTATATTAGGGGAGACAAATTTTTTTGATTTTAAAAGGTTAACCTTTACTCCAGCTGCTTGGCTAAACTCATATAGGCAGTTCCTCATGTGCTGCATTTGTTCCGGGTTGGCTTCTGTAAACAAAAGTAAGTCATCAACAAAAAATAAGTGACTAAGTTTGATTACCCCTCTTGAGCTTTTGAAAGGTTTCCATATGTCTCTTTCTTCTTTCTCTAAGATCATGTGGGAAAGTCTTTCCATAACCAGGATAAATAAGTATGGCGATAACGGATCACCCTGACGTAAGCCTTATTTGGGAATCACACACTCGGTTATTTCCCCGTTCCACAGTGGCTCGATAGCACTCGACTTAATGCAGAACATAATGATTTTTTTATCAATTTTCTAGGAAAATTGAAGTCTTGAAGAGTCTTCTTAAGGAATTCCCAATTTACATTATCATAGGCTTTTTGTAGATCAATTTTAGCTGTAACTGCACCCTTACGTCCTTTTAGATTCATCATGGAGTGGAATGCCTCCTACACAACCAAAATATTATCTGAGGTGCTTCTTCCTTTAAGAAAGCTATTCTGGTAAGGACCGATCAACCTTTGTAAGAGAGGACATGATCGATGAACAATAATCTTGGAAAAGATTTTATAAGCCGTATTCAGTAAACTAATTGGGCGAAATTGAGTGATGTTGTCGGGTGCGGCATGCTTTGGTATAAGAACCAGGAAAGTTCTTAAGATCTTAGTATCCATCTTCCCCAATTCCAACGCCATATTAGCAAAATCACAAAGAGCATTCTTGACAGTATCCCAATTTTGTTTATAAAAGATATGCTGGATGTCATCCGGTCCTGGCGCTTTCATTCCTTTCATAGTGAATAGTTCTTCTTTTACCTCTTCCATTGTGACTTGTTTACTAAGATCTGATTTCTCTTCTTCATTCAATCTGGGTATGAACCTGTCATAATTCATAGGAAGCTATACATAATCTTTTTCAGCGAACAATTCTTTGTAGTACTCACACACATGGAGGCAACAAGTTTGTTTATCCGTTATCCAATTGTTTCCAATATAAAGGCCAATAATTTTATTATATCTACGCCTTAACATAGTAGTAAGATGAAAAAACTGTGTTCCTTTCGCCTTTCAAAATCCAATCCATTCTAGGTTTTTAGAACCAAAAGATTTCTTTCTGCGTCAAGACTTGTTGATACTCATAGTCCAGTACCTTTTCCAAGTCTTGCAGGAAATTTGAATGGAAGTAATGAGGGGATCTTTGGATGCCCTGTAATCGCTTGGCCAATGTTTTCTTACGTTTAAATATGTTCCCGAAATTAGAGTCTTTCCAACTTATGATCACATTTTTGACTTCTTCTACCGCATCAACAAGTGAATGTTTCTTTCTGTCCCAAGCTGAATTAAATACCATCTTGAATTCTTCATGAGTAAGCCATGCGACTTCAAATCTAAAAGGACGTTTATCTTTATCCATAGGAATCTCCAAATCTGTGTTTACCAGTATCAGGTTATGGTCGGAATAGATTCTGGTGAGGGTAATAACTCTGAGGTTTGGGAAGAAGTCCACCATGTCAATGTTATAGAGCAATATGTCGAGTCTTTCCGGTAGAATAACTCTCCCTTGATGTTGTCTTGTCCAGGTAAATTTGCGGCCAACATATCCCGCATCCATCAGATTACATCTATTCCAATTGTCTCTAAATTTAAGAATTCGGTCCATACAATCCGAGTTACTGCCTACACGCTCATCCAACGTGGCAAAATCGTTAAAATCTCCCACAATCATCCAAGGCTGGTCTACATTTCTAGTGTAAATGTATATATCCTCACAAAATTCCTCTTTCTTAGTCGAATGTGGTTGAACATAGGCTGTGGAGAGCAACCATCTTTTACCATTCTCTTGAATATCACAATGAATAACCTGATCGTATGATGTTGAATTTTAACCTCATGTGTATTATTTCTCCATGATAGTAGTGCGTATAATTAAGGCATAATCCTTCTTTAAATTAATATCTTTTCACATGCCTTATTTACAGAAAATAATAATCAGGGGAAGTAGTCATCGGAAGGTATCGATGCAGAGATGGAACGAAAATGAGTGTTGTTTTTCAATTGAATCCAAACCTTTTTTTATTCAAAGGATGAACATAAGTTATTATATTAGGAGGAAAAATTTATAAATTTTTAAGAGAAACAAAATAGATTACTAATAAAAATATAAAAAAATATTTAATTATATAAAAAATTAGAGTTACGACCGTCCCGCTAACTACTCGGTCCATGATCATATTACTTGGACCAATTATCCTCTACATCTGACACTGTCACCAACAAATCCTCATTACAATTTATTGTCCAATTTTCTCCACTTATTTGCCTTCAACACTTCCAGTTATTCTCTTATTATCATTAAATTATTATTAGTGATTGAGATAAACAACTTCGATTTGATTAAAAAATTAACTTATTTAGTCGTCCGATTTCCTGTATTTCCCATATTATCTAATGTTCACTCCTAATTAGTTGTTCCTTGACATTATATGATTCCCGTTGACTGTTTGCTTCCTACTAACCCTTCCTTCATGTTCATCTGATCAATTAGCCTCTTCGACGGATGAAATATGTTGTTGATTGTTCAATTCTAACATTCCTAGTGACAGTTAACAGCTGCTGATTTTATTGACGAGGCATGTTATGTGTACAATGATACTAACGTGGAATTATTTATCATATATGCTACCTCAATAATATTTTAATCATATTGCATGCAATTTAAAATTTAAGAGATAAGCAAACAAAACAGCAAATTCATGAGTAAATATATAAAAATTGGTAAATTAAAATATAATTAGGGTAAATCCATAACTACCAATATATTATGTGTATAATAATGGTTTGCAATTTACAATAAATTCATGAGTAAATAATTTAATTTTTTTTTAATTTTGTTGATTAAAGTACAAACATCTTAAATTTTTAATAATTATCAATACAATTTACCATATAAACTCCACACTCACGATTATTGATTTACAAAGTCAAAAAGCAAAACCATGTATTTGGACATAAAAATCCTAACCTCGGATTTTTTTTTAAAAAAAAAGACATTTTTTTCGTCAAATTCCCATATCGGGGAGCGTTATATTTTTCTTCGTCCTTTAAAAAAGATTTGGCATATAGTAAATTAAGGGGAGTTAAAACTCCCTTGCACTCCATTTAAAAAAAATAATTTTTTTAATTTTATTCGATTTAAAAATTAATTTGATTTAACTTATAAATTTATAAATTTAATTCGTAATTTTATAAACTAAATTTTAAAAAATTTCAAATTCGAGTCGAGTTATAAAATAAAACTTGAATCTCAAAATTTTTTACGATTAGTTGATTGATTTTCACGTTTGATTTGAGTCTCTCAACTTTGTATGATATATATATATATCACATATAAAAAAATTGTATATTGCATATGATTATAGTATAATAACATTATGCATATTTACTATTTAATTTAAACATAAAATCAAATAACTCAACTTAACTAAAAAAATTAAATAAAATTTAAATTATAAATTAAGACACATCAACTCAAAAAATTTTATTCCACTTAATCAAATACTCACCCTTATAATAAATGGGAAATGATAACCATAAGAAGTTTTTAAGAGGGCACAATAACTGTATTCGTCCACGTTGTTTTCGACCATTAGCTATTTTATCGGATAAAACTAAACTACCCTCTATTCTCCACTCCTCCATCAAATAACTTTTTGTTTATTTTTTAATATAAAATAAATATAAATCAATATTTATTTAAATATAATTCTCAATCTTTTAATATTAAATGCTGCTCACATCTCTGATGTTCATTATGCTCAAACTCGAAACTTCAAGAAATAACAATAATTTCTTTACTACTCAAGTCACTTAATTTATATAAAATAACCTTATATAAACAAAAAAAAAGAGTTATCTTTACCATCTAAGAAAAACAAATTCCTTATTTAAAAAAAAATCCTCAAGCCAAAATGTCAAAAGTGTTGCATTAAATTTCATAATTATAGACATATATTTATATTGTATATTGTTATCATAAAATGTGTTATAAATTAAGTAATCAATTATATTATAAAATCATAAGTTATTAGAAGTATTATGGAAATAAAAGTGTAGATACTATTAAAATTATATTTATATTTTGATGGGTAGAGTTATAACTACATACATTAATTTATTCTTAAATCAATTATATAAAGGGATTATGATTCTAAAAATATATCATCTCGTATTTTCTTTGTCTCGTCAGAGAGTTTATCAAGAGAATTATATCTTCTTAAAAGATCACAATCAAGAGAGATTTAAAGATTTCAACTAATTAATTTAGGTATACTTTCGTACGTATTATTTTATTCTCGATGATTTAATATGATTATATCATATTATTTTCATGTTTATTATGATTCCGTTATAGCTCAAAAGCTTACCTTTTTTTCTGCTTCTAATTTTCTCTGTTTGATTCATGTTTTGTAATTCTTGGTTTTAGGTGTTTCGTCATGTCATGGATGGTTCGAAGACAGTCGTGGGGAGCTTTGATTCTCTATGGTTTTTCAACAATTTGTTCACTTTACCATCATTAAAGCACAAGGGTCATGGCTTTGCCCTTCATGAAGACAGTCGAGGAAGAAGAAAAAGAACCATCGAAACCCAAGATTCAAGACGCTGAGATTTTGGTTCCGAGATGTACCAAGTGTGGTGAAATTGCTCCTGGGGTTGAACAACAGTCAATTACAGAGGTGGAATTTGCAAACCCAACAGACAAAAGGAAGAGAAGAATAAGGAGAATGAAAAGAATCAATAGAAAAGTAGTCGGAGAACGGCAGTCTTCGTTTTCCTAAGAAAATATTGCAGGTCAGAACTCTGGAACACCACGGTATACTAAAATGCCTCCTCTGAATGATGGGTTGGCCATGAAAGGTTATGCGGTGGCCTCTACTGCCAAATAAATGTTGGTGCTTTCTTACTTCAAGTTACAACCCTCGCCATTTTCTTTCGGGGAAAGTCTCACATGCGACAGCCTTAATATACAACTAAGAAAATATAATACTGGTTTTGTTATTATTATTTTAACAAAACCGATAAAAAAATACCGAAAATATTATTATTTTTACCAGTTTTGTTATTATTGTGCATTTTACCAGAAATGTTAGAAAACATTAATGTCCCCATTATTTGCTAAGTCTTCGTCCCCTTAGTTTCGCTTATGTAACTCGTCTCATGAGTCTGTTAACTATCTCTTCTTTTTTTAGGTTCTTAGTATATTTGTTTTGCTTTACATGACGATACCATAACCAAACGTCTTAAACTCAGATTCGTTACAATGGACCTAATATATTATATTGGGCCCCCAAAACAAATATTATTTAAAATTTTCCATAATTTAAAGTATATAAAATCGTTGAATAATACCAAAATATTAATCTCCATAAAAACCGCAAAACATTCTTATAAAAATTGGAGCTTCATTATGCATATTGTAAATCAAAATAAGTTTAAAATAGGAATAAAGTTACATGTCACTTTCATTTTCGGTGTTTTTCCCGATATATAACATTTTTCATTTATTTTTTCCTGTCAAGCACCCTTCAAACTAGTTTTCCCGATCTAACATCCTTTACAGTAAGGTGCCCCCTGCAGCGCGGTTTACGCTAATCTGACGCCACGTGGGGTAAGGTGCGCCCCCTGAAGCGCGCCTTATGCTGATGTGGGTTACACGTGTGTAAAGTGCGGCCCCTGGGGCGCGCCTTACGCCACGTAAGGCAATAGCGCGGGGCAGGGGTCGCACCTTACCTTTAATTTAATTATATATAGTGCGGGGCAGAGGCCGCGTCTTAGCTTTAACTGATACAATTATATAAGGTGCGGTGCAGGTACCGCTCCTTATATATTTATAGCTACTTTTCTCGGCTATAAATACCCTTCTCCCCAAGTAAACTCCTCACATCTCCCCTCTCAACTTATAAATTGCTCAAACCTGGATGCAAGGCGGTCATGTCGATCACCCTAGATTTGTTGTAGATCTACAGAAAAAAAATTGTTGTATAAAATGGAATGTTTGTATCTGACTTCTCTAGAAGGCATGAAATGTTTCGTGTCACAGAGTTGTCGTGACCTCTTCAAGGGATTGAAGCTGTGTCGTTAAGAGTAAATCTACGGGACAAAACGTGTGACTGCTGGTTTTTTCAAGCTCTGAAGTATACATGCTCTCATGTGATAGCAGCTTGCTCGCATACGCATCAAGCTATAACCATTTTGTGGATCACGTATACCTACTATCTGAAGTTTATAAGGTATACGAATTTGAGTTCTCCCCATAGGTAATGACAAAGACCCTGATGAGGTTCAGGATTGGCTTCCGATTATACCAAATCCAAGTTTATTGAGGGTGCGTGGTCGTCCAAAATCCAATCGAATTCATTGCAATATGGATATTCGAGAAAGATCTAGACAAAACAGAAGATGTTGGCATTGTAGAAACCCATGACACACTAGAAAAACATGTCCACTTCTGTTGTCATCAAGTAACAATTGATGATGACATGATGTAGTTGTTTATCAAATAATAATTCTTGTACTTTAATTTGCATTTACTTAAAATTAATGTTATTCGATAACCACTGATGAACAGTAAAAATAATACAAGAAAACGAGATTGAACGTTGGCTTTATATGTGATTACAATAAAAGAGATTATAAGTGACAAACTGAAGAAAGTTTGAGAACACAATTATTAAATTTTATCAAACTAATAACAATTTGATATTTGAACATAATTTTAAATACAACAAGCTTACAAAAAGTATTAAATGATAAATGATAACCAAATAACAATAACTGATATTAAACGGTAATAAACAAAATTAACCAAAATACATTAACAAAATTGTATGACAAATTTAACAAAAAAAATTAAAATAAATCCAACCACATTAACGAAAAAAGGTAAGTATTAAATGATAAATAATAAAAAAATTACAATAAAAAAGCCTAATAAACAACTAAATCCAAATATAATAAAAAAACAAAATCTATCGATGCCTGCGACACGAATGTGTTCCGCAAGACGGTGGTTGTCGGTCTCGAGGAGGATTTCTTCGTATCACTGGTTGTGACTCCTCGTTGTCATCACCATCATCATCACCATCGTCGTTGTCGTTGTCGTCGTCATCCTGAGCAGCTACATTTTATTGAGGAGGAGCTGATGACGATGAAACACCTCCATAGAATAAGGACCCTGGAGGTGTATGACTAACTATCACACCGGCCTGCGAAAACTGGGAAAACTCATAAAACCCAGACATCGCCGAGTGTGAAAACTGTACAGGAGGTGTCTGTGTTGCGGCCATAGGTGATGAGGTTGCATCTGCCAAATATCCAGCATATGAACCCCAAGTAGGATCTGTAAACATAGACCCATAATATCCTCCAGGAGGGGTCATATAACTCTGTGACGGTGGCGGTGACGGGGTCATAAAACCAGGTAATGGTGGCGGCGGCGGCATCGGGTAAGCGAATGGCGGTGGCGGCATCGGGTAAGCGAATGGCGGTGGCGGCATCATATATGGTTGTGGTATGTAAGTCACTGGAGATGGTGGTTACTGTGAAGGTCCTGCTGGTGCAGCTGAGGACGAACCAAACACACCTGCTCTTCGTCCACGAGTCGGGGGACGATGGTGCTGTGTCGGTGAACATCTCTGTCGACGTCGCTGAAAAGTTCGCCCTCGTACATCCTCCAGAAGTAGAAACGGTTTCCCGTTACTGTTGAACCAGTCATAATAACCGTCAGCAACCATCAAGAGGTCATCAAAAATGGGCTCTCTACGGGGAAGGCGCCGATGTCGATCCTCCCACAACATGACCCACTCATGATGTCTCACCAGCCAATCTGTATCTGTCTTGCCGTGTCGATCTGTGCTATGAAACTCGTCCATATTGCGAGGTGCTTCCGGAATTGGTTGAAAACAACCAAATTGTCGGAGCACGCGATCAGTGGAGTGCCACTCGATGATCGCATAATAGATCAAAGGGACCATCGCCATCCAAACATCTGATGGGCCCCTCAACTCAGGTGGGATCACCATCCTCACATCATCATTAGAATATGACACCCATTCAAACTAAAACAAATATATATAATTTTTATCAAAATAATAATCTAATTATATAATTATAATCTAAAATCGATTTTTAAACATTAAAATGCATACCTGTGTGCCAGCCTTCTGATCGATTAACACCCTAATTTTTTCTAAATCAGCATGTAGCTCTTGATAATTTTTCCTATCAGTAGACCACCTATTCAAGGAAAAAAATTTATTATACACTATATAATATGATTAATATACGAAATCAGTTTTATAATTACATCAATAGTAGTAGAAATACGAATGGGTTCTTGACAACGGAACATAAAAGGGCAATCGATACCACGCCCAAGACTGCAACAGCAGGAGACATCCGCCAATAGCATTTTTTCTGTAGTCAATCGCGCGACACATCTCCCTATACAGGAAAGCCAAAACTGTCGAGCCCCAACTGAGTGATCCGACCAGATGAAAGTCGCCAAGATGTCGCAACCACATACAGTGAACTTGGTTACGTGATTTGTACGGCATCAACAACCCTCCTATCAGCTGCAATATGCATGCCCGTGCATACATTTTAACTTCATCATCAGAGGCATCCTCGCTCAACTCCCGAAAATTGGCATCTAACCAATTTAACGGTATCCGACCACCGTTAAAACTTTTTGGGACACGTCCTAGATAGTCCCAACACAAAGCAGTCCATGAACCGTGCGCCATCCCCGATATCACATCTCCATCCACCGGAAGCCTCAGGTGCATAGAAACATCATCAAGTGTAATCGTGCACTCTCCGCACGGAAGATGGAATGTGCTTCGGCCTCTACCGCTCCACTAAGGCAGCAATAAGGTCTGGTTCTATCTTACAGTGACCCTCATATCTACCTATGTGACCGAATCCTGCCTCTACTAAATACGACATGACACGGTCATGTATCACTAACTTAAGGTTCTTAATAAAATGATCTAATATACGATATCTCTCCTAAAATATAAATAATTCTAAAAATTAATTTTTAAACTAATAATCATGCATTAAATAAATAAATAAATTATTACTAATAATTTAAATTAAATTAAAGCGTTAAAATGTTACTGTATCAGCAAAATGTCGAGATATATGATTTCCATCCAAACGATGTAGACCATCTTCCATTTTATATCTGCAAAAAAATTAATTAAATACAATATTAAATAATTTAAATACGTAAATAAATTAAATACAAAATATTAAATATAATAAAATATACCTTAAACAGAGAATATAGTATTTGAGAGAGGTTGAGAGAAGTTGAGAGGATTTGGTGTGATGAAAGTGATTGAGGATTGGAGTATTTATAGGGAGGGAGGGGGTGTGAATGGTCGGGGTAGGTATGTAATTGCGGTGCGCCTTTTTTACGCGAGTCAGATTTGCAGGTAAGGCGCGACCCCTGCCCCGCGCCTTACACACGTGTATCCCACTCAGTATAAGGCGCGTTTCAGGGGGATGTCTTACCTCACGTGGCGTCAGATCAGCGTAAAGCGTGCTGCATGGGGCGCCTTACTACAAATGGTGTTAGATCAAAAAAAATAGTCTGAAGGGTACCTAAAAGGGAAAAATAAATTGAAAATGTGATATATCATAAAAAAACGCCCTCCCTTCATTTTCATCTGAACAAATGGCCGGCTACCGAGCAGCAGCTGCTCAACTAGAAGATAAAATATTGGTCCTCATGTTCACCTGCAATCTTGAAATGGTCCATTAATCACCAGATCATGAAAAAGGAAGGGGCTCTGAGTCTGTGCACATTATCAGCAACCTCAATGAAAGCTGGCCCTTTTCCCCCATAAAAAAATGCGAATTAATACTTTGGACCCTTTGGCCCAGAAAAGGCATCTGTTTAATTATGAATGATTGAATCCAACTCTACCTGCATTCGCCATCGTATGCAAAGTAGGCAACAGTATGATTATCACTAAATCTTGATTGCTACACATCTTGTTACCTCTAATAATTTTGACCTTTAAAAATAGAGGAAGCTAAGCTAAGATCCCAAAGCATTCATACATTATTAACATGAATGATGATGGGTGAGTACTTCTGTAAGAAGTTATGATAAAAGATAACCGCAACTAAAAAGATTTATACCAACGTTTTATTGCTTGATAAAAGATTTATATTAGCATAAAAAGAGAGTTAAATCAACTTATATCAAACTCTAACCTAAAATATCTATTTATAGATATAAGTACTTGATTACAAAGAAAATTTATGTAGTAAAATATTCACTCAAATTATTTATTGTACTTCTAATCACATTTGACAAAAAAAATATTACACATATTTGACATATATAATCGACCCTTGAACTTTCAACCCTCTCCCACACATTGATCTCTATTTTACTTTTATTTTATATCTTCATCAATTGAATGGATCATGAGTCGGATCAAATAAATTTAGGTTATAAAATCTAGTAATCTTTTTTTTAATATATGTTCTTGACGAATAAGTTCTTTATTTCTTCCTTAAAACCCTTTTAAAAATATTTTTCAACATTAAACACGAACAACTTATCTATAGATTAAATCTACATACAAAAACATTATATATATATTGATATTTGAGCTCTGATGCTTGTCAACCAATTATTTCAGAAATTCAAAATGTATACACATTTATTATGAGTTATTATATACATATATATTATTCATTTTAGTTGACCTTATTAATATAGTGGACTCTCTAATAGCTATTCAGATGAACAGTATAATTAGGGGTATATGCACTTCGTTTGGTTTAGGTCATATTAGATTACCGGAGGAATGGAATGTAATTTCCCCGTTTGGTTGGTAAACTTTCTCAACCTTGGTAATAAGTTATTCCCAACAGTAGTATTTTGGGGGTATATTACCGGGAATGTGATTACCCATTCCCTTAGGTATTGTTACATTCATGACGTTTTGAACTAAAATGTCCTTATTTTTTTTCTTCAAAAATATCCTTTTTATGTGGTTGAAAAAAAATTATACGAATGTTAAATTATAAATTTATCCTTAAACTATTTTAGATTTACAAAAAAAATCCATAATTAGAATTTTATATGAAGTTCAGGGGTTAAAATAAAATTTTACCATTTCATTAAACCTATTTATTTTTTCAATTTTGTAAAAAAAATTATTTAAATTTTATGAATTTAAATTTTTTAAAGAAAATATATAAATTAATTATAGTAAAATTATAATAGAATTCAACTTGTTAAAAAAATATAATAAATATAATTTGGTAAAAATATACATTCCAATAATCTTTTATTCATTTAATCAAACACCGTAACCTTACGTTCCTACTAAACAAACCAAACACAACAATGCAACATTCTCAGTAATCTTATTGTCGCAGGTAATCCTATTCTCGCCAATAATCTTACATTCCGTGAACCAAACGAACCCAGAAGTACAAGTGTATATCTATTATTTTAGATAAGTTTTTAAATATAATTCAACATATATATCAATAGAATGAGATAAAAAAATTACATACTCATTTTATTTTAAAAAAAGGAGTATTAGAATTTTTGAACCTCATTATTTTAATTTTTGAATATGTCGTTTAGTATAATGAACTAACCACAAAAGGTAAACTATATAATGTATGACTTGTCAATTATACTTTTTTCTTCTTCTAATTTTTAAGCCTTTTTTGATTAATTTTTTTCAAAGTTAATTTTAATTAAAAATATTCAAAATATAATTTTTAAAATTCATAAAACATATTTTTAACTTGAATTTATATTTATATTTATTTTTTTTAAAGAAAGTTAAAATTATTTTAATTTATAATTTTATCCTAAAAATTACAAAATTTGAATTGACTATCCAATTTTATGGACCTAAATGTGTATTAATCTTTAATTTATGAATGATAAAAATTTGCGAAATATTTAAATATTATAAAAATAATTTTAGAGTTAATTGCATCACATATCCTTAAACTATGATTTTTTGTTTAAATTGGTCCCTAAACTTTTAAATATTATAATTTCATCTCTAAACTATGAATATCCTTCTAAATTTGTCCTCAAACTTTTTAACATTTTATTTTCATCCTCAAATTATATTCTTAATTCAAAATTGATTTCCAAACTTTTTAAACATTCCAATATCATCCCAAATTATATGCATATACTAATCACATTTCATGTTATTAAAATCATTAGGCCAAGCTATATTATTATATGTTTGAAAAAAATAAATTTTAGGTTAAATTATGGTTAAAATAATTACATATTTGGATGAATTTAGGGATGAAATTAAAAAAGTTAAAAGTTTAGAGACTAATTTAGAATGAGGTTCATAATTTGAGAATAAAATTAGAATATGCAAAAGTTTAAGGACTAATTTAAAATAAGTATGATAATTTGAGGATAAAATTAAAATATTTAAAATTTTAAAGAATAATTTAAAATAAAATTCATAATTTAAGAACATGTGATACAATTAATTCATATATTTATTTAAAATTAAGTCAATAATTTGAGCATGATCATAAGCCGAATGAAGTGTCAAATACCTCTTTAACTCTAACTCCTCCCTTCTATAAAGAAAGAAGAAAGAAGCCCTCTCTTTAACTGCTTAACTCCTCTCTTCTATATGTCTTCTCCCTTGGCTTCCATTCTCACACACCCTCTTTCTCCCCCGTGAAACCACCGCTGCCATTCATCCTCCTTCACCTCCTCTTTCTTCTTTCCATCACCACCATCTCCTCCGCTGCTTCCACCACAAATGCCACCAAACCAGCAACCACCAAAACTCCCTCTTCTCTAGACCCCAAACAAATACGAGCACTTGAATCCCTCAACATCCCCACCGCAAGAGATCCTTGCGTTCAACCTTTCCCTCACAATGCTACCGTCTGTGACGCCTCCAAGCCTTTCCGCCACCTCGTTTCCCTCCACCTCTCCAACTGCTCCTCCGACCTTTCCCTCTCCTCCACAGCTCTCCAGTCCCTCTCTTCCCTCTCTTCTCTCTCCTTCACCAACTGTCGCGTCTCCCCTGTCCGCTTTTCTTCCGATCTCTCCCTTTCCTTGGCTTCCTTCTCTTGCATTCACTCTCTCCACCGCTTCACCGGCGTCTGGATCTCGCGTTTCGTTAACCTCACTGATCATCACAGTTTCCTACACTCCGATCAACACTCGGGGACTTTATGTCATCCTCAGGAACATGCATAACCTGAAGACTCTATCCATTTCTCACGCAAATCTTTCCGGTTCCCTTCCGAGGCACCTGCATCAGAATCTTACCCATGTTGATTTATCCAACAACAAGCTCAAAGGAAAGATACCAACTTCTGGAAGACCTTGAATTCTTGAATATTTCTTCAAATGGGCTACTTGGGGTGATTCCCACCGAGTTTGGCGACTTGATATCGTTGAAAAATGTATCTTTGTCTTCTAATTCGTTTTCCGGGTCAATCCCAGATTCCATGTCAGCTATTCCAGGCTTGATTCATGTTGATATGAGTAACAACCAGCTAAATGGGACTGTTCCAAAGTTTTTCTCAGAGTTGAAAGGGCTGAAAGTGTTGAATCTTGAGAACAATGAGCTTCATGGTGTGTTACCTTTCAATGCTAGTTTCATAAAGAGATTGGATGTTCTCAAGCTTGGTGGGAATAGAAATCTGTGTTACAATCACTCTGTTTTGTCATAAAAAATGAACCTTGGGATTGCTCCCTGTGATAAGCATGGCTTGACGATATCACCGCCGCCTTCGAAGGAGTCTTCTAGAGGCAGTAAGAGTGAGTCTTCGGATTACGACGATGACAGTGGTAGTGCTGACGATACAACTTACAAGTGAGAAAAAGGAACATCATCACGGGCCAAACAAGGTTTTTTTTTGGTGTTGCAATTGGGCTGTCCTCAATAGTCTTCCTCATTGTTTTCTTGGTTCTTCTCCCAAAATGGTGTGGTTGAAAGAGGGGGGAAAGTACTTCTGATTATCGGTTAGGTTCTTCGTAGAGTAGAGTTGATTAGCAACTCCATATTATGCATCATTGATATTTGATGGACTTGAATTATGGGAAAAAGGAGTAACTATGAATCAGCTTGAACTGATGTGACATTTTTTACTGCTTTTTTGGTCATTGAATGGTTAAAAGGTCGGTGATTTCCATTATTTGTTGTATGAAGTGGGGTCAATGCAAAGTATTTAATGTATTTTCTTCTTCTTCTTGATCTTCATTCATTTGTAATTTTTACACCATTTTCACAGTTTTGTCCATTCTGGTAATTCACTGTGCTTTATTTTTTAGGTTATCCTTCTTAGGGTGCTGATGGGAAAGGTAATATACCGATGTTTTTTGTAACATACATATTTATTTTCGTACTTACACCCCAATCTAAGTAATAGAAGTAACATAGTTGGATAATCTTCTTACTATGAAAGAGAATTGAGTACAGGCCAAGTTGGTGATGGTGGATTAAATTATTGTTGGGGTAACAATGATGACTCATTTTGAAAGGATTCATCTGTTCGATGGATCATGCAATAGTTTATGGCTTGATGAAGTCTTAAATTTTGAGGTTCCATGGATCTATCATACCAAAGCCAGGCAGTGCAGGCTTGCCCAAATCTTCCCTTTTGTACTTTGGTCTAGCAATGGCCCCTCTACCAAAGCCAGCAGCTTTCCATTCCTATACATGGCAAGCTTTTCTTTTTATATCATCTTTCTTGAGATTTTGGAGAAATGCAAATCAAGAAAGCTCTTGAATGAAGGCATGTGATGAAATCATGTTGATCAAGGAACCGAGAGATACTAATAATTATGGCCGTTATTTGTTCAACCTCCATCAAAAAGAGATCAAGTGGAAACAATACTTTTACAGTTTACTGCCATTGTAAGCAGCCTTTGTATTGTTTTTCTCTCCATCGCCAAAAATCAAAGAGCAAAGGGTATGGCAAAATACACATGTGAAGGCCATACCATGAAACCATCCGCCTGTGATGCTGCCTTGTTCCAATGAATCTATGGACTTTTACTACTCTATGCCAATGCTGTGTTTATTTACTTTTTAGACAAAAAGTGACATTTGAAGTTACTTTTTGAGGCTTAATCCCAAATGCCAAAGCTGTATGACCCTATATAACTGCAGTCTTGTTCCTGACAAAATGCCCTTTTCCAGATATCCACAAGTCCCTAGTTCCTACAAAGGAGTGGAATATTCAAATCCATTTTGTCTAATTGACTGTCTTGGATATTCATTGTTTACCTTGGTCCAAAGCTCCACAAGTTGCCTAAAAAGATAGAACCTTTGAGCCCTCAGGTTTCTTAGACACGCAAAGCAAATCCAATGGCCATTGTGAAGATTACCCTTTGACAGAATTGACTGATTTTGGCCTTGTGATCTCTAACCTGGTAGTCAATGGTTTTTGTTGGTGGAGTACAACAAGAACTCAAAAATGGAGACAGAAGGTTTTCTTTTTTGAAGAATGTTCATGGATAAGGTAACCATTGTTGGATTTGAAATTTTTCTCTCAAAGGTTTTGGTTTCAATTTAGAGACAAAAGAGAAATTTAGTGCCATTTCAGCCATGGCCCTAGGAAAATTTCAACCATAAAAACCAACTGTTAGATGATCCGTTTGGTATGTGATGTGCACGCTCCTGAAAAAAGTGTGGACTAGCAATTTTAGGGGGGAAAAAAAACAAAATGATTTGAAGTATATAGCTTGTGGATACAATTGCATTTGGAATCTGAAAGGCTTTGCAAACGAAACATGGCTGCTGCTGCTGCTCTTTCCTTTCAATCTCCATCTCATTTCGCTTGTTCTTTCCCTTTCAACAGACAATAACTCAAGCTGAGAAACCCTGTTTCATCTCTCACAGGTAGAGATGCACATAGCCGGATTTAAATCCGATCCAGATCGGATAAAAACCGATCCGGTTTTTTCACCAAGCCAAAAAACCGGTTTATAAAAAAACCGGTTCGGATCATAACCGGTTTGAAGGGCCGGATGATGTAACCGGTTTCGGTTTGAAAAAATCCGGTTTTTTAAAAAAACCGATTTTTAATCCGGTAAAAAATCCGGTCATCCAATTTTTTCTCAAACCGGTTATACTATCCGGTTTTAAAATATCCGATCCGGTTTAAAAAAACCGGTTTTTCCCAAATCCGGTTTCGGATATTTTTTACGTAAAATCGGATATTCGGATTTTTTGTGCACCTCTACTCAAATGTTATCATCTTCGGCCGTGGCTTTTCAACATTTCATATTCCTCATAAAACACCTCTCCATTACATTTGAAGAATCTGCTATACACTGCATTTGAAGTTAACCATCGTAAGAGATTGGTATTTTGTGCTTCAATGCAATACCCTTGCAATGTTGATTTGCATACTGTTTCGTTAATTTATTAGTTGATTACATGAATCTGAGGGATGATCTCTTGATGCAGCTTGTTAATTTAGCAGAGATTGCAGATAAGCATATGCCCTTTTACTGGCATAAGCCAAGTAATTCAAGCATAGACTCTGATGGGAACACAAAAGGAAGCCGTTTTAAGAAAGGTTTTACCTATGCCTTGGGAAGAAAGAATGATGGAAGTGAGGAATCGAGTAATGGCGTTAAACCACCTAACTCGTCCAATCGGGATGAGATAGTTGCATTGTTTAGAAGGATACAATCTTCAATCGCCAAGGCTGAGAATCAAAGGGCAAAAACTAAAAGTTTCAACCCATCAAATGAAAAGTCGACAACTGAATCAATCATGGATGTTCTTCAGAAATCAGGAAAGAACCTACAAGGTAACGCTGTTAGGTTATCCAATTCCATAGAGTTTGAAAAGTATTAATCCTATCGACAAACATGTCAACATGGTAACTGTAAAAGCTAACGAATTTTACAAATTTGGCAGACACTAGAACAAAAAAGGGTGCCAAAGCATTGAGAAGGAGAAGTGGCATCCCTAAGAAAAGGCAAGGGAAGGACAAGGCTCCTGCTGCAATGGAGGAATTCAATTTGTCAAGGTCACCATCTAATTTTAAGAACAGGTCGCCAATTCCATACCCAACATCCCCTAGAACAAAGACTCCTGAGTGGAACATTGAATCGATGTCGACGGACAAGGGATCAGAGTTGGCAAACATAGAGAAACTAAAGGATTTCAATTTATCAAGGTTGCCATCTAATTTTATGAAAAAATCACCAATTCTACACCCAACAGCCCCAAGAACAAGGACTCCTGAGGAGAACTTTGAAGCAGTGTCCACTGCAGAAGGGTCAGCGGCAAACATAGAGAAACTAAAACTTTCAGAGATGAAATAACTAGCAAAAGCTAGAGGAATAAAGGGTTACTCCAAATTGAGGAAGAGTGAACTTCAATTATTGATGCCATAGGCGAAGAGTATCTAGTTTTTACCCCTTTTTCCAGTAGACAAATGCTGATCCTTCACTTTTATTTTCAGCAGTTCAAATTCAAAATACTTGAAAAGGGAGAGACATTCTCCATTTGGATATATATTAATTGAGTGATTAAACCAACAGAGAAAGTACTTCGGATTTTCAAGTCAATCATATATCTCTTCAGGATAACCAAAAACTGATACAGAAAATAAGTCAAAATCAAATAACCAAAACTCAAAACAACTCAACCCACTTGTGACTGCTATTCCTAAGCTCCAATATTTTGAGACTTGTTAAGGATGACACCTTCATATTTGACCTGGAACCACTTCATGGCATCCTCCTTTGTAACTCGATGTTGGATTCCAACACGAGACTTGCACCTGCGACGACGACCAACACGGTATCCAGCACGTTCAAGGACAACATAGAAGTCCATACCATAGATACCAGTTGAAGGGTCATACCTAGAAAGAGAACAATAGTTGTAACTTATACCTTCATGGAATATATAGCGTCAATATTGAATACAAGTAGCAACAGAATGAATTCATCAATGAGAAAAAAGGACAGATGTCCACAAGTTACCTGTCACGCCAACCAGTATTCAAATAATTCTAACACTGAGCTGGAGTTAGCTAGTTTTCAAGCCACAATACAGCAAACCTTAAAAAACTTCTATTTAAGTTCCAAAAACAATAAAAGATCCAAAACTATGGAGGAAAATTCCAAACTTGTCCAATTATCCTTCAAATTTAATCATAAAGTTTCAAACTCAAATTTCCAAAACGCATTAGAAACGCCAATTGGAACACAAAATTTGATAAAGAGACACAATAAGAACATACTTGATACCGAGATCAATGTGCTCCTGGATACCGAATCCAAAGCATCCAGTATCACTGAAGTTTCTCCTCAAAAGTTCATACTCCTTAACCTTCAAACCGCTCTCAAGAAGCTGCATAGCCTTCTCTCCCCTAACAGTAACATAGCACGCAATCTTTTCATTACGCCTGATTCCAAAAGATCTAACAGTGTACCTAGCTGCTCACAACAAACCCACATTTTGACTTTCATTAACAACACAATCCAACCAGAAAAGGAAACTAAAAAGGATCATTTTGTAGAAAAAATTTACCCTTGGAAAAGACGGGGGTTTGACCACTGAGTTGTTCCAAGACCTAATAAGAGCAAGATGGATAAACTAATATTAATTAAAACATTCAAAAAGAAGAAAAATGGGTTCTTTTTTCGGGTCTGTGTTGATTACCTTGGCGGCACGGGTGAGACGATCTCCACTTTCACCGACGGAGATGTTGAGAACAAGTTTTTGAACTTTAATCTCCCTCATTGGGTTCGATAGCTTCTTTTCTGATGCCTTTCATAGTCATAAAAAGAATAACATTAGAAAAACTCAATCAGACATAAAGGAAGATGAGTGAATCAAACAATGAGAATGAGAGAAATAGAGGTACCATGGTGAAGCACACAAGTTTGAGAGCAGCGGCGGACAGACAAAGAAGACCCTTTCGTTAGAGATCGGAGTTTAAAAACACAGTTTAGGGCTAGGGTTTTATTTCTGTAACAATTCACTTTGTTTTTTGGGCTCAAAAGGTCATAAGAAGCCCAAAAATATGTTTAGTGCTGTTAAAAAAATTAGATCAAACTGTATAACAAAATATAACTTTATGTATCAATCTATGTCAAAATAAATTAGGAATTAAATTGAAAAGAAAAATGTATAGTTTAGGAGCCAAACCATGCATTAAGTCTAAAATTGAAAGAGGTAAATTTTTAATGGTGGGTGAGGATATTTTTTTTCCTCAAGCTCTGTGTTCGGCTTGACCTAGGGATTTAAATTACGATTATGGTCACATTTTCGATTGTGTTGTGTTTATTGTGATTGCGGAAATTACGGGTGTTATTGCGGTCATTGTGGGTATCGCAGTTGTAAAATAACAATTTCAGAAGGCATTTTCACCACTATATAACGACTACTATTTCAATAGCGTATCGTTATTTAAATTCCTGGCTTGTCCCGTGTAAATTTTCACCTACATTAATCGATACAAACATGGTTCTTATTCCCAAAAAGAAAAAGCCAAATTGTATGTTGGATCTCAGGTCAATTGCTCTTTGCAGTGTATAAGATTAATGGCAAAGGTCTTGGCTAAGCCACTGAAGAACATTCTGCCTAGCGTTTTATCTTCAATGCCACCAGTTTTTGTTCCAAGATGACTCATCTCTCATAATATCTTGATTGTCTTCCATCGCATTCATCATATAAAGAACAAAAGTAGAGGAAATATGGCGTACTAGAAACGAACAAAAATAATATTATTCTTAACGTGCAACGAGTAAAGGAGTGGTTTATGATGATTTAAATAGTAGGGGGGAAAAGTGATTAAACAATTAATTTATGATTTTATGTTTTTTTTGTTTTGGGTGAAGAGTTATTGATCAATTACGATTTAGAGTTCATCTGAAATAAGATCTCTCTATCTTTCCTTTGGTATCCCCTGACATCCCAGATGATATATATATATATATATATATATATATATATATATATATATATATATATATATATATATATATATATATATATATATATATAGTAACCGTCCTTTAAGTGGACTCGAAATTGGGTAGACTCAAATTTGAGCTTCGACTTAAATAAATGTATTAAAGTCGTCACCGAATATTTTTTTTAAAAAAAAGGTTGACTGAACACCTTAATTTATCATCTTACCTGATCTGCGTTTTTCCATAAATATATCGGATTTGAGAGTCGATTACAGTCAATGAAGGATTAGCACCCTTGTACTGCCCTTTCGATACTAATTTAATTTCTCGGTTATCTTAATTGAGAAAATTAAAAGTTAAATTGAAATTTAAAAATTTGATCCGAATTACTTACCTTTGATCGATTAAAATTACCCCTAAAAAGTAAAAAATATTAGATTAAAAAATAAATATTAAATAAATCAAAGAAGAGAAAAAGGTTAAAAAACAATGTTGAAAGAGAAAAAGAAAAAGAAAATAAAAACAAAACAAAATAAAATAAAATAAAATGAAGAAAATAATGAATTTTAAAAGAAATAAATAATAAAAAATATTAAAGGAAAAAGCACGTTAAAAAGGAAATTTAAAAATGAAGAACATGTCAAAGTCAAAAGAGAATAAATAAATAAAAATTTAAAAGATCAAAATTGGGGGTTCAATTGCAAAATGTGAGAAATATAATCAAGGATTGAATCAAAATAATTCAAAACTCAAGGGTCAATTTATAACAGATAACTAAAATGAATTACACATCAAAGTATCATAGACTACGGAAATAATTTAACTATTTCATATTTACAAAGTAACTCTCCCTTATAAAATGCTCCAAAATTAACAAAACTCCCTCATTTCTCACCCCTTCCCTTAAACCAAACCCCCAAAACTCTCACAACTCTCTTCCACTCAACCGAATGGCCGGCCACCGCTCTAGCAACCACTTGCGGTGGTCGAAAAAAAAAACAAATACACCAAAACGCTCTCCCCGGTTCGATAGTCACGAAATCAAAGTCTATTCGCCCTTAAAAGGACCATATGAGCGTAGATCTAAGTTGGAAGTCTCAAAGTTTACCTTTACCGATGATAACCTTTCGACTACCGGTGACCATCTTTACCCCGAGCCACGACCGAAGCTTCTCCTGCGTTCTTTTTGTGATTTTTCTTACGGTTTTGCGAGTGATTTTTGTGTTTGTCTTCTGTCGAATACTATTCTTTTTTTGTGGCCTTTGTTTGATTTTGTGCCTCGATGGGTTTTTTCTTGTTGTGGTTGCCTCACTTTTTTTCGTGTTTCGTTCGACTTTGTAGGGGCTTATAAAACCATTTGCCGGAGAGATTTCTAGGGTTGTTTCTCTTAGTTTCGGGAGTCGTTTACCACTATTTCTTGATTTACTCGGGGTTGAGGGTTGCTGATGGCCGACTAAATGGGATGGATAAGTCCTAATTTAGTCGAGATTCTTTTGCATGGTCGATTTTTCGGCTTTCCTTCGATGTTGGTTGTTTCGTGGCCGGAAATCTCGGTCGGTCTTGGCGGCGCTCCTTGGTTGTTGACTTCCCTTGGCTAAACTGTTGGACTCCTTGTTGGGTCAGACTACCTTGTTGGGCTCCTTGCTGGGTCAGGCTACCTTGTTGGGCTCCTTGCTAGACTGTTGGACTTGGACCCTGCCTTTAATTTGGACCTGAAATATTTAAATAAAATATATAATAATAAATAATAATAATAATAAATAATATATAATATAATAATAATAATATGATATAATATAATAATAAAAACTATATTTTCAAAAATATGTTTTCAATTTTTTTTAAATATATATTATACGTTTTCAAAACAGTTTTTTAGAAAACCATATTATATATGTTTTCTAAATCATTTTTTAAAAAACTATATATTATAGTTTTCAAAATCATTTAAAAAACCATATTATATATGTTTTCAAAACCGTTTTAAAAATTATATATTATACGTTTTCAAAACTATTTTAAAAAACTATATATTATACGCTTTCAAAACCATTTCAAAAAACTATATTATATATGTTTTAAAAAATACCTTTTCAGAAACTATATATTATTATATATTCCCAAAAACAATATTTACATATTATGCTATGAATATAATAAAGACCCCGGACGAAAATAGGTGTCTACAATATATATTATCTATTTGATAGCCATGTGGTTGCCCTACAATTGGGGTGGATATAGAGATGTGAAGATTAGGCTTAAATCCTTTTAGATTTGATATATTTATTCCACGACTCAAAATGCAGATTCATTAAATCATTCAGATCATGAGTGACTTTGAGGTTGAATCCCTTCAAAGTGATGGAGAGTATAACATTTATCGTCTCTTTAATCATGAGATGGTTATATAATAATACAATTCATAATGTGGTACAATCCATCTAAAGGTTTTTACTTACGAGATTAGTCCATCGATCCAGGAACGAGTAAACCTCTCTAAACTTTAGGCCTTTTACTTCCTTGCTAGACTACTCTATAAAGTAATGGGAAGATGAAAACTTGTCTCATTTCATCTTAAGGTTTTTTATTTCCCTTCGATCAATGAATTGACTAAGGCTATATACCACATTCAGAAAAGCTATAAAAGCAAGTTTAATTCACCATGAAAACAAGATTACATTTATCATTTAATTTTATCTAATATTATATTACAATCAAATCATAAACTGGTAACGAATTTTAATGCTTCATACATTCCTAACTATATAGTCTACACAACAAAGGACTACTCTCCACATCTTGAGTCAGAATGCTAGGAACCCTTAATATGACTCTGGACCTTACAATTCCCCAGTGACAATAGGACCAAAAAGAATAATGTATAAATATGAGCTCTCGAGTGCAACAGTCGGTTATAGACGGAAGGGAACGGGAAAAATTGTGCTTCGATCACCGAGGTCCGGAAAGCTCCATTGCTTCAATGATGAAGGAAGACTCTTCATGAATGTCACTATAATTCCTGGAGAAGCTCCCCTCCCTAGTCTCGGAAATGTTTGTTCCACCTTGTGATTCCTCGGTTCCCGACTGCACAAGACCTTCAAGGACCTTCAAAACTTCCGACATCTTTGGACGAAGGTGGGGCTGTGACTGAGTACAGTGAAGAGCCAGTTCGGTTGTTTTTTCCAACTCCATCGGATCGAAACATCCCCTCAAATCCCTATCCACTAGCACTTCAAGTCTCTTCTCCTCATGCAATGTTCTAACCTGCATCAATCATAAGATATCTTCAAAATTAAATATCGACAAATAGATGAAGAAAAAAAATATCATCACAACCCAAAAGGCTTAAGTTTCTTCCGGCTGTTGTTATAACACAGACAACATCCATTTTGTTAACGATCACACAAATTACTTTAAAACCTGAAGTATGATTTACAAAGTTTTTTTGCAGGTGTACGGAATCTATCGCTTTCTCTAAGAAAAGAATGCACTTGAACAGGCAGCGATAAAGATGCATACTTCGACAGCTTTGATATTTACTTACCCAGTCAAGAATCATTCCCTTTTGAATCTGTCCATTCCCAGCATCTAATGTCTTTTGCCCTGTGACCAGTTCCAAGAGTAGTATGCCAAATCCAAATACATCTGTTTTTTCGGAAGACTGTCCAGTTGAAAGATACTCTGGGGCAATGTGTCCTACAGTACCCCGCACAGCAGTAGTGACGTGTGATTCCCTTTTATCTAAGAGCTTAGCAAGACCAAAATCCCCTACCACAGCTTCGAAACTTTCGTCGAGCAAAATATTTGCAGCTTTCACATCCCTGTGAATAATTTTCGGATTACACTGCTCATGTAAATATAGAAGTCCACGGGCGGCTCCAAGGGCAACATGCATTCGTCTATTCCAATCTAGAGAAGGCTTTTCACGACAAGCATCTGCTAAAAATAAATCAAGTTATAAGGTGATAGCAGAAAGACTAGTTGCAGCGGATGTAAGCTCAAATTTGAGTCGCATGGCCTAGAAAATGGAAATGCAAGCATGAGACCACACATTAACCTATGGTCCATGAGGACAGCTAGCTTAAAAGATCAGCAAAAGAAAAAACCTCTTAAGCGATCAGCAACGCTCCCATTTAGCATATAAGGATAAACAAGCAACCTCTCATCGGGTGTCATGCAAAAGCCATATAAACGCAAGAGGTTACGGTGAAGTGCCAAACCAATCATCTCTACTTCAGTTTGGAATTGAACTTCTCCGGTAAAATTTGGATCTCTTAGCCTTTTAACTGCAATGAAGGACTTATTTGGAAGGCATCCTTTATAAACAACTCCATAACCTCCTTGTCCCAGAATGTTTTTGGGATTAAAATTTCCCGTAGCAAGTTGCAATTCCCGAAATGAGAACCTCTTGACATGACCAATTTCAAAATCATAATCATGCTGCACTGAAATTCAAAGGAAAAAAAAATCAAAATTTAATGATCACACCAATTCAGTGTTAAAAAATAGCATACACTGATTCGGCAGTACCATATGATGTTACCAAAATTCGAGATCGGTGCCAATGCACCCAACCAACAAGCAGAACCAAAGAAACCACAAACATGGAACTGATTGCTATGGCAACAGACAAACCCCAACGATGGTATCCACTGGCTCTAGAAGATGAAACTGAGCCTGCCATTAGATGATTGAACATGTTATATTGGTACTACCAATGAGGAGAATCATGGCAAAATGAAATCACTTCAATAGATTCATCAACATACCATTTAATGGTTTTAAAACGCCTGTGCAAATTTGTTCATAAGAAAAAGTGCAAAGAAAGTCATTCCCTGAAATACTACACAATGAAAAAAGTACACGGAGCTTGATGTGAACAAAAATGATTTATCTGAAAGATAATCTTAAATAGGAAAAGAGAGTATTTGAGCTTAGGCTTACTGATATGGAATAAAATTGCTTCTTTCTGCAAAGAAGCTTACCTGTAACCTTTTGCTAGGATTTTCGGTGTAGGACCGCTGAGGTTATTAAAGGATACATCCCTACAACAATATCATAGAAGTTAATAATATCATCGCTTCACAGCAGTCTGAACTATAAATCCAGTGACATGATGGAATACATACAAGAATGAAAGACCAGTGAGATTCGCAATGGTTCCAGGAATAGGTCCGGTTAAATTGTTGTTGCTAAGCCGCCTGAAAAGAGTGATGGCAAAGATTTTAGAATGCATAAATTAAGGAAACACACATACACATAATACAATAGGCATAAGAATGCACCGACATAAATTTCAAATCAACTCACAAGTAAGTTAGATGAGTTAAAGAGCCCAAAGATCTTGGAATTACTCCGACAAACTGGTTACCAGAAAGATCAAGTGTTTGAAGCTCCGGGAGCTTCCCTATCTCATCAGGAATGGGACCTGACAACTTGTTGTTTTGCAACAGCCTATAAAATATAGAAACAGAAGCATATAAATGAATGGGAAAAAGATTCATAAGAATTTACATGTTCTTGGAACAATGACAAAGAATGATTATTCGATACAACGACTTCCTCTCAATATCACAACAAGATGGAGATAAATAAGAATTCAAGAGAATAAAAAAAAAACGAGGTTCTTAGACACTATTTACTAACTAAACATTAATTTCCCACAAAATACTGACTGCTATAAAACAACCAATTGGATTTCATTTCAGTACTGAAAGAAATTAGCAGTGGAATTAACATAAAAAGTGTCAGAGAAGACAGTGGACCTCACATTGTTCTTAGGTGACTCAAATTCCCAATGCTCGGTGAAAACATTCCTGATAGCCCTTTACTGGCCATTTCCCTATCAACAACAATATTCTCTTGTTTTCTTCTTCACTCTTTTATAAATATATATGTATTAAAAATAATTAAATAAGAAGCTACACTGAAGAAAACAAGCACAATCCTTACAGTGAGATAACGTAACCCTCGGCAGAACAAGCAACCATATTCCAAGTACAAGGATCAACCGAGTTAATATCCCAGCCGTCCATAACGTGCCTATCATCTTTCATTTCTCTTTTGACCAACATTAAAGCAGTCACTGAAATTTCAAGAACACCCAAAACAAAATTTAGACAGTCTTAATCAATGGGGTATGGCTCTGTATGATAAGAAACCCAAACCCGAACCCGAACCCACCTTCATAGTTAACTCCTTTTGGGGAGAGGAGACTGTCACCAGCTGGTAGAGAATGGACCCAACGAAAAAGCAACAAAACAATCCACATTACGTGCAGCGCCATTGAAAGTTAAACAAAAGCAACGACAAAAGAGAGAGGGAGCCAAAGCCCGGTCTTTAAAAAAGGAAGCTTTTTAAGTATTTTTCCTATTGTTTTGCAGTAGGTTTTGACTTAAGAAAGTAAGGCCAAAATCTTCTGACAAAGGGAAAGACTGGGTTTTGCAGTTGAATTCTAATCTTTTTTTTCTTTCTTTGGATTCTCCTTTTGCTTTTGGGTATTGGATAAATAAAGATTGAATTTTTAATCGTAAAGTGCAGGAGAATGGCTTTTGAAATGGGGTAAGCCCTCGAGATATGTGCACATTGACAGAGATTGTCGCTTTGTGTTGACTTGACTGTATTCTCGTGTTTCAATTTGTCTGAATTTAGGCCGTTCAGATTATCGGATATTAACGGTTGATAATTAACTTGTAGAACACTGGCGCCAGATTTCATGTTGCCGGGAATTTTTTATTTCTTTCCCACAACACGAAACGGCATCGTTTCACTCATATTTTCTCTAATAGTTACTTTGTCTATTTAGGAGTGAACCATTACCCTAATTATGAATTTCATGCATCACAAATTGGAAAACTACTCTCATAAAATTTTGGATTTTTGGTCCTGCTGATTTTTAAATAAAATAGCTTAAAATATTGATTTTTGTTAATTTATGGTGTAATAATATTTAAATTAAACTATTTATTTGTTATATAATTTATTGAATGGTTAGTTTTTATGTTATTGATCTAATTATCTTATCAGATTAGATTTATTTCTCAAATTATATAAAATTAAAGTATCTATTCCCAAAATATTTTTCTCCTATTTTTGAACTTTTTATTTTATAATGGTTAATCTATACAATTTACTTATTTTAGACGAAATGACCCATTGATATAATTTAACCTATTCTAATTTTATTATCTCTCTTTTTTATTGAATAAAATTAACTATTATTATTAATATAAAGAAAAGCAAATTCTCTAACAAATTAAAATACATTCATCACTTGAATTCTTTGTTTATATCAGAATCATCACTTACTGTATTGGATTGTTTAATTAGAAAGATGGAAAGATGGGGATGTGTTTGTTTTAAGGAGAGAAAAGAAGACGTAATTATTAACACATGGGATGGGGAACTAAGAGCGTCTTCTCTACACAAGAACTATCATTATTTGACAACCCTCTCTCTCTTGTGGGGACTGCAATTATATTCCATCAATGGCTAAGCCAATATTATTTGCCTGAGCTTCACAAACTTCAATTTATAAGATCAAATTAAACATGAAAGAGTAATAACATTACTTGGCACAAACACTATGAATTATCGTCTGCGATTTAGAGTCAGTCACCCAGACCCGAAAACCAACTTTACCCACACTCCAGCCACATCTCAGGGAGCTTTCTTCCTACCAACAAAGACACTTCTCAACTTTTTCTTCACTACTAGCTTTCTGGTATCGTCCACCTTAAAAAGTTTCATCTTTTACTATCAAACATGTTACATGTACATGACCAACAAAGGGTATTTTGACAAAATGTGAACTCAGATTAAGCAAGAGGGGAATAATTTAAGTAGAAAGATGAAGGGAGAGAGACGGAAACCAGACGCCCAGAGACTGTACGAGTCTTGGAAGGGTAAAAAACAATGTTGGACAGGCCTCGGTCAATGGTGGATTTTCAAGATTTTGCTTCGTCTTTGTCATGCATCAACCAGGAGATATATCAAGTCTTACAGTACTTTTGAGGTTTTATGTCCCAGCCGGATGCATGAAATGTTGTAACCCCGTTTGCCGTTTCACATGTTCTGGAATCAACTTATTAACAAGCTCCGACGAGGCCCCAGATAACTGTAACCAAAAGAACGCAAATGACTATGGCTTGCAATGAACCAACTTGAATGATAAACAAATTCTAGCTACAAAATAATAGCATATAAAACATTTAATGAAATTCAAAAAACATACTTCCTGTTTAAAGTTGAAAAGTGGTGGCAAGGGTCGCCCATTTGGTAGGCGAGCATTAGATTCTCGAAGCTCGTCAAAGAAGGGATGTGCACATGCTTCGAGCTGTCACATTAAAGTGCAGATAAGGATAACATGAGATGGGATCATCACTAAAACATAAATATTAGAAGAGCTAAAGCAATAATTGAAGGATTGCGCATAGTTTATAAGTCTAAAATGGAAAAAGTACAACGAAAAGAGGGATAAACCATTAACTCACCGCTGTACAGCGAAGACTTGGTGAGTATTGCAGCAGTCGTGAAGCAAGATCAATTGCTTCGGGAGGCATCCTTTTGTGAAAAACCTAGATACATAAGAGTCACGTTAAAGCAATCAACTACATTTATAACAATAAGCAACACATTACTCAGAATCAATTAAAATATTTCTGCCCTTAGAAACCTTGGTGGAGAAACACCAAAATCTTTTATACTTACTCAGAATATATCGTTCGCCAATCATTTCAATGACAAACTTATAAAAGGACAATAAGAGGCAAACCTTATGCCATGGATGTGCTTTAATCTGTGGAAACCTAAAGTCCGTGTAATTGGGATTCATGCAACGAATATCTTCCCTAGTGGGCGTACCAAGGACCTGTTGGAAAAGATATCAGAAACAGATTCATGATATAATGAAACAAATAACGTCAACCATCACTAGGAAAATCATACCTTGATAATCTCTACAAGCTGATCCACAGCATTCTCTCCGGGAAACAATGGCTGAACAATTAAAAATGGCATGAATGAGCAGAGAAAATTAACTACTGCTATAAAATTAGATATAGATAAAATATATATAAATAAAAAACAAAGCAAACACTGACTTGGCCCAGCAAAAGCTCGGCAAGGACACAACCAGCCGACCAGATATCAATTGAGGTTGTGTATTCAGAGGCACCAAAGATAAGTTCTGGGGCCCGATAGAAACGTGAACATATGTACGAAATGTTAGATTCACCTTTGACCTGATCATAAGTAAAAGTAAGTACAAAGCATTTACAGAAACAAAGAAACAAGAAAATGGATCAAAAAAGTGTTATATTGGTCTTAGATCTAATCCAATCCTTTTTTCCTACTCTCAGCCCCTCATCCTACAAAGAAGCCATGAAAAACAGCTAAATAAAAGTGGTGACACTAACTAGTTAAAGAACCAAGCTAGATAAGATTGAAGGCCATTTAAAATTCCAAATTTTTATATATTTATGATGAATAAGAGGGGCCGAGCCCGAGGTTAAACAAGTTTTAGCAGATTAGCAGTTGCCATGTTATCACACATTCAAAATGCTAAAGAGCTGCACATTAGAGAAAAAGCAGACGGTAACAGTGAAGTAAACCATTTTAGATGTCACAACCAGAACTAAACAATCAAATGACAATGACATTGTTTAACTCGAGGCAACACTATTTGTCAACTTACAAGCACTTTTGCACTTCCAAAATCACAAATCTTAACCTGGTGAATCAAAGGATCAACCTGCAGAAAGCCAACAATCACATAAGAAGCAATGTCAAGAAATTCTACAAACTATAACACTAAGAAAAGCATACCAAAAGATTTTGAGGCTTCAAATCTCTATGGCAAACTCCAACAACACAATGGAGGTATGCAAGCCCCCTGAATATCTGTAAAACGACCTCTAATTAGCATAAAGAAGAAAAGTACACAAGAAATCAAACAGGGAAAAGACTACCATGCATGCACACCTGGTACATGTAAAGTTTCACATAGATAAGCGGCATTCTTTGATTTGAACTGCTGTAATGTTTCAAGACTCTATACATGCTCTCCGGAACATATTCCATAACCAAATTAAGGAAAAGCTCATCTTTCGTTGTCGTGGAAAAGAAGCAATGCTTCAAGGAAATCACATTAGGATGATCCAGCACACGCATCAACTGCAGTTCACGGTTCTTATATCTTCTGTCTTGCAAAACCTTCTTTATAGCCACGGTTTCCCCTGTTTCCAAGCATTTTGCCTAGGAAAAAAAAAGGATGTATCAGCATGTGAAATGAAAAGTGAACATCGTGTACAGTTTGACCATATCTCAGTACCTGGAAAACTATCCCAAAGGATCCTGTACCCACAATACGCTCTGCCATATAACTGATGGTCTACAATAATCAAACGAAAAATGAAATTGCAAAGAAAACAAACTGGTGACCATTCCTAGCTTACATACTAACAGTATAGTAATTGATAGATAAAGAAGAATTTGAACATATAAATAATCCAGGTATCCCAAGAAAAACACATACCTGTTTAGGTTCTCCATTTTTGCCTCCAATAGTTGTTGAAATGATGTGACCGGTGACTGGATCGTTCCCATCCACAACAGAGGCAGACATTTCCTGATATATAAGAAACCCATTGCAACAAAATACAAAAAAAAAAAAAGAAAAAAGAGTGAGACTTTGAAGAAGTACAAAAAGTGGAGATCCTGACCAGTCCTTCACAGTTCACACTAAGAAAATTATATATAGAATACAAAAAAATAGAAATTATAATCAAAACCCTAAAATAAATTTGAAGTTACACGGTTCAGTCTGATCCGAAGAAAAATTCATCTAAGCTAAAAAAAACACAAACCAATCAATAAAAGTAAATAAAACGCAAAATTGCAAAAATGTAGAGATGATTTCACAAAAAACGAAACAAATACAGAGCAAAACCTAATCAACTAGGGCTCCCTGATTAGCTCAACCAACAAGATCGCCGCAGAAAATAATAATAAAAGAAACGAAAACAGCAAAATATCAACCAAAAAAATATTTCATAACCATAGGAAAACAGAAAAGGAAAAAACCCAAAAATCTCACAAATTCCTACCGACACTAAAATATAACAGTACGATAAACAAAAAAAAAGTTCTCCAAAACAAAATAAAACCCATACTCAACAAATTCTCAAACAGAATAAAAACAAAATCAAAGTTTCACTTCCCAATTCCCATATCAGAAAAAAATGCAAAAAACATCAAGTTTACCTGTTTGTCAGCCATGATGAGCAACCCAGAATTTTTAGAAGGAAGAAAAAAGGAAGAGAGAAAAAACCCAAAGATCTAATTGCGGAAAGAGTAAGGATAGATTACTTCGCGGTCATTGAAGAAAAGAAATGAAGAAGAAAGAGGAGAAGATGCTGCTGATGATGTCGAAGCAGAAGATGAAGAAGAAATGGAAGTTAGAAAAGAGAATAGGAGGGAGGAGGACCCAGAGGAGAGACAGCAAACCAATGCCCATGTGATTCCTTTTCTCCCTCTCCTCTGGCCCCTCTTTTTCGTTTTTATTTTATTTTTTCTTTATCTTCTTCCTCTCTTTTTCCCAAAGTTCTTTCCTTTTTGTTGTAATATTTTTACTTTCCGTTCTCTTCGCTTCTGTTTTGGTTTCTACACTACCAAAACTACCCTTTTGATTCTTATCTAAACTGGATTTTGAATTTTTCTGCCATTTCTTTCCATATATTATTGAGTGATATTTTAATAATTGAATTAAAATTTATTTGAGAAATAATTATTCGAGTTATATTTTTATTTACATGTTTACAATTTTTTTGCTAAAATAAATATTTAAGATTTCATTACATTATTATTGTAAGATCGAATCATTAACGCCTAATATAAAATTTATCATTTAATAAAGGATGATGATGCCACATTCGATGAGTACGGATAAGCACAGTTAATGATGAATATTATTAAATAAATTTATAAAATATTAAATAAAAATATTAAGAAAAAAAATATTTAATCACATAGTGACACATGTCACCATCTGATTAAGGATTAAATTTATTGAATTAATTAAAAGTTAGGACCAAATTAATAGAATACGTAAGTAACGAGGATAAAATGTGTAATTGTGTAAATTTTATTAACTGTCACGTCATCTCCACCGTTAATATTTAACGACATATAGCTTGATGGACAATATTTAAAGAGTTAGGTGACCCGATTGACAAAATTGAAAAATCGGTTGTTAAAGTAAAAGGGATAAATAGTTAGGTGATCAATGATATATTTTATCCTAAAAACTAATGTTTTATTAATATTGTATTTTAATCAAATTACATTTAGATTTTTAACTAATTTATAATTATACATGTAGTACTTTATAATTTAACGTTTTATAAATTAATTTAATGGTGTTCATCGTTAATGGTGTTCATCCACGCTCAACGAGCATTGTAAAATTTTTCTTCAATAAATACATGGTATGTGTTATAAAATTTAAGGTAAAGTATATAAATAGTCTCCCAACTATATGATATTATTTTGTTGAGTATTTCACTATTAATAATTACAAAATGATCCATCGATTATAGGACATTGTTTTATTGAGTCCATCAACTATTAAAAATAACAAATTGGTCACTTGACTATTCATATGTTCCAAATTCATCATTTACAGTTAAAAAATTTGGCAACTGTCAAAGTTGGATGTTAACTTGTTGACTAAGATATGACAAAATCTAATCTCATAATCATTTAAGTTGTATTTTATAGATCGACTATATGTTGCATTATATCGTCGAGCTAGTGATTGAAGCATTATAATTAGAGGACAATTTGTATACTTTACCCTAAAATTTAATTATCTTTTATTATCTTACAATAAAAAATAGTAAATTTTCTAATTTTTCAAAAAAATCCTTAAATCCATAAATCACTTCTCTTTCTATTTCACTTTTTATCATGGCTTAAGTATACAAAAGGTGTCCAATCTATGTTCGCTTTTCTAGTTTAGTGTCAAACGTTTATTTCGTTTCAATTTGGTGCCTGACGTTTCATTTTGTTACTCAAAAAGGGTCAAGCCATGGTAAACCATTAGTTTTCTCTGTTAAGTGACACATATCACAATCTCGTAATTTTGAAATTTATTTTTTAAATACTAAAAATATTATTATATTTATTTATTTTAAATTACAAAAAAACCTCAAAATCCTCAAATCCTAACACTAACCCGCCACTACGACCCTTTCCGGCCACGGCCACCACCGCTAACGTAGTCCTTGTCATCATCCTAGTTATAAGTCATCGTAGTTGTCGTCAATTGGCCATCAAAATCGCTTGGGATTGCTATTTTCATTCTAGGGTTCGTGGGGTATAAAACGTTGATTCACCGTTGATCGGTCGTTGATCAGTCACGATTTTATAAGGGTTTTGGTCGTCGGGGAAGTGAGGTTGGGTGGAGTTTCGTCGACGACAAAGGGCGATTTTCAAAGTTTTGGGGTTATTTCGTAATTCATGTGTTTTTTAAATATATATATAATGTTATTTTTTTAATTTTATAAAAAAATTAAAATTATCATATTGTGACATGTCTCACTTAACGGATGAAATTAACGGTACGTCACAACTTGACTTATTTTGAGTAACGAAATGAAACATTAGGCACCAATCTAAAACGAAATAAACGTTATGTACTAAACTGAAAAAACGAACAAAAATTGAGCACCTTTTGTATATTTAAGACTTTTATCATTAAACATCACCTCGTTACCACAATAATGAAGTCTTCTCCTTTCACCATAAAAGTGTTGAAACAATTAATATCAAAAGTGTTTTCTCTCATTTCATTTATATTCACAATTGTACACTGGTCTTTATATACAAAAGAAGTTTAACTAATTAACCAATTAGCAGGGTTTTAAATAGTGTTTGCGGTCACGTTTTCGGTCGCGTCACGTTTATCACGATTGCGGACTTAACGGATGTCATCGCGGTCACTGCAAGTGTCGCGGTCGTGATGTTTTTTTTTTAATTTTGCACAACTTATCTTAAAACATAATAAAATAATTATAATTATAATGAATCATTTTAATGATTTTTAAAATGTTTTCTAAGCGAAATTGACATATATATAATATAGTTTAACAAAGAAAACAAAACAAAAACATAAACAATGTAGATTATTTGATTTTTTAGGCTTTTCTAAGTAGGGTATTTATTTAAAATACAATAGTTCAGAATATTAAAATATAGAATTAAAATGACTAAAATATAATAAAGTAAAACATAAAGATCAAAATAAAATAATAACATTGAGTAGATTATAAATAAAAATAGTGACCAAAATAAAAGAAAATAAAAATATCACAGCTAATTTCAAAGTAAAAAATATAAATGAGTGATTAAAATAAAACTAATGAAACTAGAGCATCATATTCAAAATAATTAAAAAAATAGAGGAAGGGTGACTATTTCATTAAAAAGCGCATAAATGTTAGGGACCTAAAAATGTTTAATCCTAAAACTTCTTAACAAACACTTCAGCAAAACAATAAGGTAAATTATCATGATCAGATCCTATGATCCATAATAAAATTCATAATAGTCAAAACTCAATGACAAAAATATAAATATGCGGCTAAAGATAGGAGACTTAAATGAAATTAATCTAAAAGTAAATTAACATAACCTAAAACAATTCCTCGTGTACTTCATTTATTCTATTTTTCTCCCTCTCCATCTCACGAACGGCGCTCACCACCATGGAGGCTCCAAGCCTCTCGATCGTCGGCCAATGTTATTAACGGTAGATAACGGTAATAGCGTCTTGTTATCGGCGCTATTCACCGTTACCCGTTAGATTGCGTCCGCAATCGATCGATTTTGACGTGAATCCGCTGTCCACTGTTATTTTCTCGGATTTTGATTTTGGACTGCGGCGCTACCGTGAAATAACGGACATTATTGTATTTTTGTCCCGCTATTTTAAACCCTGCCAATTAGCTAACTGAGTACTAACTAACTAACTATTTTTAACACTCCCCTCAAGTTGGTGGTTTAAAATATTTTTAATCCCTAGCTTGTCTGACAAGTAGTGATGTTGCTGAACTCCCAAGGCTTTTGTCATAACGTCTGTAAGTTGTTCTGTTGAAGCTATGTGTTCAGTTCGTATTAACTCATCTTGTATCTTTTCCCTCACAATATTACAATTGATATCTATGTATTTGGTCTTTTATCACATAAGACTATTATTGGTCTTTTATTTTCAACTTCAAATTCAGCCAATAACCTTTTTAACCATATTATCTCAGTCGTTGTTGCTACCAAGCTCGTATATTCTGTTTCAACAGACTATCGAGCAACCGTATTTTACTCCTTTGATTCAATAATCAATAACGGATTTTCAAGACATGGGGCAGGGTGCCCAATCCAAATCACAATACGCCATAAGCTCACGTTCGTTTAAGGCTTTCATCAAAACCCCATGTCTTAGATTATTTTTAATATATCGTACTACCCTGAGAGAAACTTCAAAGTAAGATCTCATCGGATCTTGCGTGAATTGCTTCAAATATTGAATTGCAAAGATGACATTATACCTTGTATGAGTCCGATAAATAAACCTTTCTATCAACCTCTGAAATATTATGTTGTCTTTCATTCTCTTGTCATTGCAGTCTCGTTGTAATGAGTTTTAGGTTTTGCATCAAGGGATGAGCAGTTGGTTTAGCCCCTCCTAATCTCGTGCCTTCAATAAGTACTTCAAGCCTCAAGGGCATATTTCCTTTGATTAATAAATATCCCTTCTGTATACTTCAAAACTTCTAAACCTATGAAATATTTCAATTCTTCTAGGTCCTTCATTTTGAAGCTCTGATTCATCATCGCTTCAAATTCATTGATCAAATTCATGTTAATTCTAGTGATCATCAAGTTATCCACGTATATAAGCATTATTATAAGTTCGTCTTCTTGCTTTTTGAAAAATAGAGAATAATCATATTTACTTTGTAATCATTATTCAACGAAGATTCTGTTAACTTTAAATTCAGGACTTAAAGTCTATATAAGGACTTTTGTAGCCTATAAACCAAATCCTCTCTCTGGTTACAAAAACTTCCAGACATGGGCATATAGACTTTTTCACCAAGATAGCCTTGCAAGAAGGCATTATGAATATCCATTTCGTGTAGAGACCAATGAAAATAACTACAAGAATAAGAATGAAGCGCACAACAGTCAACTTAGCAACCAAAGAGAAAGTATCACCATAATCAACACATTCCCATTGAGTGTAGCCCTTAGCTACAATGCGGGTTTTATATTGTTCAATTGCATTAGATTCCTTTATTTGATGCGACAGACCTATTTACGATAATCAGAGTTTATTTGGAGGTAAAGGAACAACTTTAATTTCATGTATCATTTGATTCTAAAGCTAATATTTCCTACTTCATGACCTGAATTCATAAGGGATTTTTAATAGCTTATAAATATGAACTAGGTTCAATAACGGGGAGATTGAAGACAAAACGTCTTTATGTGATATGGTAAATGAAAATAAGTAATATAACTAGATATATGATACTTCCCTAGAGATGGAGTTGAAGTAGATTGGCGGGAATGAACAAAATCATATAACCAAGCTGATGGTTAAGACACTAAAAATTTTACGAGCAATAGGTGAATCCGAGACAGAAATATTTGATGAAGATAGTTGTGGGGCACTAAAAATATTCAGAGAAGATAATTATGGGACACTAGACCCATTTGGATAAGACCCATTTGAAATGTCTGTCCAGCTCAGTTGGTAGAGCACAAGGCTCTTAACCTTGTGGTCGTGGGATCGAGTCTCACGGAGAGCATTTCATAATTCGGGAGGTCTCCCACGGAAGCTGCTCTCAACCTGGCGTTGGGGGCAGCCTACTATCATACCACCCCGTTATCCCATTACATATGGGAAAAAGGGTCAGCTAATTGATGTAGATGTGAATAAGTAGGAGTGCTGGTTGAAGTTTAAGGCATATCTAATTTAGGTGAAGTATCATCAAGAATGAGACCCTAAATCGATAATTAAAGGTTGAAAAGAGAAAAAAGGTTGTAGAATCATTGGTAAAAGAAAAAAGAAATGTAGTTTCATGAAAGGAAACGTCTCGACTTACCAAAAAAAAAATTGGTATCAAGATTGAAAAGAATATAGCTCTTTTGAGTAAGGGAATATATCCCATGAAAACAGATAGTACATCTCTAGGCGACCTGTTTATTAGGTAACAAACACACATTCTCCTCAGAAATTTATAGGTATTTTGGATTGAAAATAAAGTGTTCCAGCAAACCTCTAGCAAGTTCCTGTATTTTCATTCAGCAACTACATTTTGCTCAAAGATTTTATTCAACGGTGTAAAAGATGGCCTAGAAATTGTCTCATTTGGAGTCGTCGAGCCACCTCCAAGTTATCCACTTCAATAATCGTTTTTCTTTCGTCTATTCTTCATGCGTGTCGTAGTCCTTCATGTATTACTCATAACTCAGTTTCGACTACTGAGCAAATAAATAGTGACTTAATGAAACCCACTGACCACGTACCATTCCAAGTTCGAATGACACCTCTGCTTGATGCAAAGCCCGTTGCACCATTATACGCTCGTTTGTATTCAGTTTACACCATCCTTGTGGAGGGATCTTCCTGTGCTTCAATTTTGGTTGTCTTTGTACCTTATGGTTTGAGCTTGCCAGCACTGGTTGTATCACTACATAGCTCTCTCTTTGCGTTCTTCGGCTGCGGTTTAACATGGTTTCCATTTCAGTGCTACACGGATCAAGTATGCAAGCATTCTGGGGTTTTTTAACGGAAGATGATCAAAATAAAATCAAAACGTTACATTAATAAAGATTTAAAAAAATAGTTAGATGACCAAAATAAAACTAATTAATAATTGAATGACTAAATGCATAATTTACCCTTTATTTTTATTACTTGGTTATTAAATTTTATTGTCCTAATAAATTTGTCGATTTTAAATTTTAAAATTATCTCATTCAAGTTGTTATATTAGAAAAGTCAAGAAATAACAACACTCATATTTCCTTTTTCTACCTTTATTTGTCTATTTTTTTTATATTTATCAGCATAAATCTATCAAATCTATCAAACGACCTTTTTAAAAATAAATTTATCATTTATTTCGTTTTATATAATTTAATACATTACAAAATTTATCTTTTAAAATTATATAATTAATCAAATAAGATAAAAATAATAGGACAAAGGAAGAAACAATTAAACTTGAGTAAAACAGTAAAAAGAAAACGAGCATATAATATGAGAAATGGTTAAGATTTGAAAGGAGATGACAAAATCAAAGAAAGGATTTTCAATTGAAGACGACGAAGAAAAATTGAAGACGGTCGTGAAGCTAGGATAGTATAGTGATGATGGAGAAAAATGAAAAAGATAATACATTTATATATGCGTGCAGTGTCTGTGACCTAACGAGGGTAGCTGACGGAAATCTCTAGAAGAGAAAAAAAAATATGAAGAAATCGTAGCCATTGATATAAAGGTTTTCTCGTGATCGAAATTTTTTAGCAAAGGATGAAAATGGTACAAATTTAATTATATAAATTTAAATCTTAAATAATATTAATTATTATAGAAAAATAATTTTAAACATTAAAATGTATTATAAATATTTTTTTAATAATATAAGGTGATTACAAAATAATATTTGTTTATAATTTTTTTTAATCATTGATAAAACGTACATACTTACAGATGCAATTACTTAAATTTAAGGATTCTAGTTAGAATAACACTCGTTGTAACCACTAAAAATACTTAATAGATTTATACCTTATAAAGATTTAATTACACAATAATAAAACTATTAATAAAAAAATTATAATTAAAAAAGAGTTTTATAAATGATATATGTTATAAAAAAAATTTGTATAGTGATTGTAATAATAAATTATAAGTTAACTTTTAAAAAATAAATAAATAAATTATATATATAAGAATTTTATGTATATATAACTAAGATGAATTTTAATATGTTATTATGTTATACATACAATGATGATGTTAAAAAATAAGTGTATTGCATATAAAATTTTTGGTATTTATTAAACGCTGTAAAACTATCCAAAAACCACCATTTGAGTGTCTACGATCAATTCACTTTTCAAGAAGTGTTGATAGCCTATGACAGTTCAATGATGATAGACGACAACGTATGTTCATCACCTGTCGACCGGTGGTGGATTCATTAAGTTGTGAGGGTAAGTATAATTTCTTTAACTCACCATTATAATTGAGATTTAAAATAAATAAAAAGTATAATTTCTTTCAAGTTTATTGCTTTTATCATAATTTTTTTTTCAATTTTTTCCTACCAATAAAATGATCATTAGAAAATTAAAATACAAGTACAATACTGTTAATGGAAAACAAAAAGAAAAAAAAAGCCTGCTCTACTTTTCCTGCACAAATCTATAGAAAACTTATATGAATTAATTAGATGAAACGTGGAATCCATGCGTAGCTTTTGCAGGCGAAAAGGATATTTAAATTTAAACCCAATCAATGCTTGTTTGTGGAAATAACATATATTATTGTAGTATTAAAGTTGAAAAATGATTCTATAATCTTCTAAGCAAACAAATGAAGATGAAAATGCTTTGTTTATTCTGCAATGCGACATCATCCAGTTAAATTGTTTATTTTAATTCTCTAATGTTTTTTTGTTAGTTAAGAAAAAATGAAAAAATATATTGATTTTAAATATCCATTACACTGGTGAATTACAGAAAAATAATAAAATATTAAAAAATTTATAAGAAAATATAATGTGAAAAATAAATGTAATGTGTACTCATTTAATTGGATAGAGTTCATAGATGAGATGGTGAATAAGGTTAATGAAATAATTTATCATGAACAACTATCGGATAACCGGTCATACATATGTAATCCTATAATTGAATTTGAGATGAATTCATCCAAAATCTAATTTATAAAATTATAGACTTTATTTGAGTTACTTACTGATAAAAATTATTTTTGCATTACAAACAATTCTATAACAACCTTATTATTAGTTAAACATTTGACAATTAATGAACTTGTGTTAGATTTTAACATGTGATGGACTATAATTCCCGGATTGAGGGGAAATGTACACAAAAATAAATAAAATACAATTTTATTCATTAGATATGCAAAAGAATAGAAAACGTTCAAATTGGGACGAGAAAAAGAATGAAATTTTGTTCAATGTGTGATTTCAGTTGACACAAAAACAATTAGCTTTAATCCCGTATTTGTTGGTTTAAACAGAGTGGGTCATCGTCAAAGTCAGCATGCGACGAATGATGTTGAACGCGTGAAGACGAAGCTCAGGCATTCCTTTTTGGATTCTTAAATTAAAACACGGGGATGTCACATTCTATAAAATAATTGAGAATGGAATAACTATGTAGCAAGTTAATTAATTATTATTATTTTAACAGACTATGGTCAATAAATTCAACCGAGTAAATAAGGACATACACGTAATTTTATGTTCAGAAATCTAAACATATACAATTTTAAGATGAATTAATTATAAAATTTTAATAAAAAAATATCTATAATATATGGAAAATTATAATTTTAAAAGGAGCGATTCATCGTCTCTTAGGTCAATCGCTGTGAGAAAAGGTCAAATAAGGGAGAAATGAATAGCAAAATGGAAAAGTCATAATGGCAGCAGAGGGCTATAAAAGCAATAGTCTCCCTTCAATCTTTTATCACCAAAACACAAGTTTCCAGCACCATAATTTTTCTCTTCTTCATCGTTCATTCACCTCCTATTTGTCACCATTACAAACAGATATTTGAATGGGGAAGTACACGGAGTTGTTAGATGCAGGAGTGAGAATAGCTGCAAGGTTCCATTCCCACTGCCCACAGACTGGACGCTTATACTACCATCCTCCCCCTAACTCTGAAGGCCAGCATCATTGTGACCACAGCTCCACCGCTGGCTCCGCCAGTCTTAATCGGAAGAATCAAATTCAAGACTCTCACCTGAATCCCAAGGTCACTTTTGGTGCCAAGGCTACCATGCCGCTTGACTCCGCTCACTTCATTTTTTATTCTGTTTCATGAAGAAACTGATACCATGCATAAACAAATTTTGACCAGAAAGTTCAACACCATTTTGATTAAAACCTTTTCTTTTGTACTATCCAAAGTCGAAAAGATTACTAGATTTTCACTTAATGATTTCTTTTTTATCTGTCATTCTCTCTTATTTGATGAGGAAAAGGCTAAAGTTCGAATTGATTTCAGTAAAGTTGCTTCTGAAAAATCTTATGTTATACAGAAATTGACAACATATAGAGCCCACATTACTGGAAAGGTGTGGAATATAAGGTCTTTAACATGCAAATGATCATGGTATCCCCTGAGTGTATTGTATACAAGGTCTTTAACATCAAATTCTTGGCAGGTAAGATGTATGGCACAAGTCACCAGATAATATCATAATTTGCACATATCTGTAATGTCCATCAGGTTCTTCAAGAAATTGCATGCTTAACACAGTTAACATTTGTACTTCTAATCATAAAAAAATTTGGATTTAATGCATCCTGATCATTTGAACAACAAATCTGTTTTCAATGTGGAAGTTATGTTACAGTCGTTAATCACTGAACATGCAAAACAGCATGAAGTTTTTGCAACAGCTACTTTGAATGCTGAAATTTTCTCTGAAATTAACCTGATTTTCAGAAACAAAAGATGGAGAACTTGTTGGGAGTGAGAGCAAGAATACTCCCACTGTTCGTAAAGCAAACAAGACATTGGATAGGGACAATAATGGTGTTGAAGTTTACAAGCTCCAACTAGATATCTTAACAACTGAATCATCCAATAACTGATTATATGCGCTACATCTGCACCTCTCCCTGAAAATCACATATTTGATACATGCATACTGAGTTAACAAGGCAGACCTAATAGTAGTGGTGATGGACCCGATCAACTTCTAAAATTTTATTAGTTCGATTCCTCTTAAGATATTATAAGTTCACCCCATATAAAATCCTGCGTCCAAATCGATACGTTACCTGGAGGCATCCTTCTACAATAACTGATTTGATTTCTTTCTCAAGTTAAATCAGCTGGACAACAACATTGGTACCTAAAATTACATCATTGCGCAGTTTTAGTATTTGACAGTAACAAAAATGATTTATTTGAGTGCAAATTTAAAAAAAGTTAAAATTTTTATTTAACAGTAACAAAATATACAGAAATTAACCGAACTGTATATGATTATAAATTAATTTAATTTTGTTATTTTAACTAACAACAATTAAAGTAATACAACAATGCAAATGTCAAATAAAGAGTTATAAATAGAAAATGAACAGCAAAATGAAAAGGTCAGAAAGGCAGCTAAGGGACTATAAAAGCAAGTCTCCTTTTAATATTTTCTCAGCAACCATAAGTTTCTCATTTTTGGATCAATCCAACGCCATAATTTATCTCCTTTTCATCTTTCATCCTCTCTCATTTGATAACTTATATATATATATATATATATATATTTATATTGATAGAGAAAGAGAGGGAGTTGATAGCATTACAAACAAATATGGGAATAGGGAAATACAAGGAGTTATTGGAAGCAGGGGTGAGAGTAGCTGCAAGGTTTCATTCTCACTGCCCTCAAACTGGTCGCTTATACTACCATCCACCTCCTAACTCTGATCATTGTGACCACAGCTCCACCGTTGGCTCCGCCAATCTGAATCGGAAGAATCAGGTTCAAGACCCTCATGTTAACCCCAAGGAAACTTCTGCTGCCAAGGCTACCATGCCACTCGACTCCGCTCACTTCATTTTTTATTCTGTTTCATGAAAAAAAAATTATACATAAACAAATTTTGACCAGAACGTTCAACACGATTATGATTAAATTTTTTTTCTTTTGTATTATCCATAATCGAAAAGATTACTAAATTTTTACTTAATGATTCCTTTTTTTTATCTGTCATTCTCTCTTTTCATCTATTTATAATTGATTTGCTTATCATATTTTATCGTTGCTTAAATCATTAAAATAGAGCTTTGTCAAATAATTAATCCCTATTTCCTACTGAGATGGAATAGAGCTTTGAACTCAACATCAGCACAACTGCACAAGCATTGATAATACAGCATCGATTTTCACCAACTTCATTTGCAGTTAAAGGATAAGACAAATAACCAATATCATAATTTGCACGTTCCTTGAATGTCCATTTGGTCCTTCAAGAAATTGCATGTCTACCTTTGAAACATTTGTAATCATCCAAAACCTTGGAGCTAATGCGTGCTTAGATTTTGTGTTATACCTTCGGAGATATTCCTTCGAAATAAGTATCTTCCCGACCAACAACATATATCTTTAGAGATATTCCTCCGCAAGCAATAGCTCTCTTGCGTCTATAAAGCCTCTAGAGAAACTCTTCCATAGGACAAATCTTTTTCCCATACATTAACCTTTGATAAGACTATTGGCCGACTCAAGAGATCTATCAATACCAAATCTACTGTCAGGAGACCACATTTTTACACTATGTTGTTTTATGGATAGAAATCATTGTCTTATGTCTAACACCTGCACACACGAGGGATTCATACTCACCTCGGTAACAATGCTCAAAGCTAATCCTCCTCTTCCAGCCATAGCAGCTCGCCCCACAGGATGAACATAATCTCTAGTAGGATACCTGCAACAAGGGGGCAGCTAACTTCTGGTTCCCAAGCAAACTTAGAGATTCTTAACTAAGTGAACCTAGGAAGATCATAACTAATGACAAGATCAACAGTAGGATTGTCTAAACCACGACTAGAAAAATCCGTATAGCTACTTTTAAATTGCTGTACTACTGAAAGTCTTAAGAGCCTGTGATTTTTAATGAATGCAGAGCTGCAGCCTCCATTTCAAACTTTTCTAATAATAAACTTAAAAAGATGACAATCTCTGCTCCAAGTTTTAAAGAATAAGAAGTAAAATGTCGGAGCATAAATGTATGAAGAAATACTTAATTTAACAAGAATGCAAAACTACCATACTAAACCTGCCTGGAAAAACATGTGGTTTAGGGAGAAAATAGCAGTAAATCAATAAAATTAAAGCTGAAAATGAGTAAGAATAGAAGCAAAGGCTTACGAGAGATAGGGAAACAGGTAAACAAAGCAAATGCTTTGTCAATTAATTAATCCCTATAACCTACTGAGACAGAATAGAGCTCTGCACGCACTCAACACCAGCATAATACAGCATTGATAAAGTAATACAATTAAAGTTAAAATTTTATTTGAGTATAGAAGTTATCAAGTATTTGACAGTAACAAAAACGATTTATTTGAGTGCAAATAAAAAAAGTCCATTTTTTTCTAACAGTAACAGAAAATATAGAAATTAAACGAACTATATAATAATAAAATTGTAACTTTTTGTTATTTTAACTAACTACAATTAAAGTAATACAACTATGCAAAGTTTAAATAACAGTCATAAACAGAAAATGAACAGAAAAATAAAAAAGGTCAGAAAGGCAGGAAAGGGACTATAAAAGCAAGTCTCCTTTTAATATTTTCTCAGCAACCATAAGTTTCTCATTCCCCGTTTGGAGCAAATGCAGGGGTGGGAGTAGCTGCAAGATTTCATTCTCACTGCCCACAAACTGGTCGCTTATACTACCATCCTCCTCCTAATTCTGAAGGCCGCCAACACTGTGACCGCAGCTCCACCGGTGGCTCTGCCAATCTGAATCGGAAGAATCAAGTTCAAGACCCTCATGTAAACCCCAAGGCAACTTCTGCTGCCAAGGCTACCATGCCGCTTGACTCCACTCACTTCATTTTTTATTCTGTTTCATGAAGAAACTGATACCATAAACAAATTTTTACCAGAAAGTTCAACATGATTATGATTAAAACTTAATGTTTTGTAGTATCCCTAATCGAAAAGATTATTAAATTTTCACTTAATGATTTCTTTTTCTATCTGTCATTCTCTGTCCATTTGGTCCTTCAAGAAATAGCAGGTCTACCATAGAAACATTTGCAATCATCCAAAACCTTGGAGCTAATGCATGCTTAAATTTTCCACATCATTTGAACAACAATTTGTGTAACAACCCGAATATTTACAAAATAGTATTAATTGAAATTGGAGGTAAATTGTGAAAATGGGTGAAATTAAATGACTAAATTAAAATTTATGGAAACTTGTATGCCATTTTTGAAATAAAGGAAATTCAGGGACCAAGCCCTGAATTTCCCCTAAAACTGTCGGTAGGCTTGATGATTTAAGCGTGAAATCACAAATGATATTTCTTCAATTTTTTTCCTCTCACACCTCCACTTTCAAGTCTGATCCAAACGTCGTCCGAATTCCGATCGTTGTTTTGAAACCACCGTTATGTTCATCATCGAGCGAGGAACAAACCCTTCAAATTAATTGAAGCGAAACGCGGCCAAACGTCGGGAATTTTCAGTCAAAGTAGCGACAGTTTTGTTAGCTCTATTGCCGAGGAAATCTTAAATTCACCGCTGATCGTTGCTCCGTTTACGACACCTCCCGCACCATCGTGTTCCTTGTGCCGTTCCGAGTTCACCGGTGTCAACCTTGTCCGCCGTAGACGGCGGCGCGTGAGGAGGTGGTGCAGTCAAAGATTCGGCCGATTTGAAATCGAGCTCTCCGCCATTCAAAAATTTGAACCGATCGTTGTAAGTATCTCGAAATCGCTCAAAATAATTTTTAGAAATTTTTCCGGGATTTTTAAGGCCCCGGAGGACGCCTCACGCGCCACACGCGCCGCCGCAGGGCGAGTGGCTGCTGGAAACCGGTTTAACCGGTTTTCAACCGGTTCTGACCGGTTTGACCAGTTTCAACCGGTTTGACCGGTCTGAACCGATTTGACCGGTCTGACCCGACCCGACCGTTGACCCAACCGTTGACCCGACCGGACCGGACCGTTGACCGTTGTTCGTTGACTTTCTTTGACCAAAACTTAAAATGGCTTTGACCGAGCATTAAACTACCGTTAATCTTTTCCGAGTATACCTATCCTGATAGTTTTCGACGTGCTGAATCCGTTTCCGTAGTCCGCTTTGTCAAATTCGAATCCGAAGGTCTCCAAATCTACGGTCAAAGTGGTTGACTTTGACTTTGACCAAGAATTTGAATTTTCGGAAAGTCATACTTTATGTTTTTCGACGCCCTGATTCCGATTCCGCAATCCGTTTGGCCAAATTCAGACTCGAAATACCTCAAATTGATAGTCAAACCCGAAAAATGCTTATATACTTAAGAAGTTTAGTTTTGAACAGTTAAATAGGATTTGGGACTGATAAATATTATTGTTTGAATGTACAAGAGGCTCTCCGGATCGTTCGACAGCTAGACCCAGCTCTTCTAGATCAGTTAAACCACGTGTGCCAGTATTCACCCGTTCGAAAACTGTAGCAGAGCGTGGTGAAACCAGCAATCAGTAGATTTATTATTTGAATCTATTGTCGAGGTGTGTTCCCTACTTATTACTGAACTGTTTTATTGGTTTTAATATGTGGTACACCGAATTCATTGGTTATTGTTTTATTGATGCACCAATTTAATGTGACAATTAATGGAATATGACTGCTATCTAATTTTTGTTTTGAAATGGTATATGATTACCATGTTTTTGGATTTATGGAATTTATGTCACGGTGCAATTGAATTTTGGAATTGAATTACGATGGAATAGCTCTGATCAAGCTAACTGGGCCTAATGTGACTCTTGAGGGCCCCAAGATGTTTCATTAGTGACAAATTAATGGAATATGACTGCTATCTAATTTGTTTTTGAAATGGTATATGATACCATGTTTTTGGATTTATGGAATTTATGTCACGGTGCAATTGAATTTTGGAATTGAATTACGATGGAATAGCTCTGATCAGCTAATGGGCTAATGTGACTTGAGGGCCCCAAGATGTTTCATTAGGTCGCTTTCCTTTGCTGTGTGCTAGGGTAAGCTATGGACTATTGACTTGGGCTTAAGGATACAGCTTCATCCTTAAGTCGGCTTTCTTTTTGCTATGTGTATAAAGTAAGCTATATGGAAATAATGGGAACTACTGATGGGTACCAGAAAAGGGTTTAAACTATGATTTTCAAAAGTTAAACTCTTTTACGAATTTGTGAGATTACTGGACTATGATTTGTACTATTGTGATTTTATGGAAATGTGGGACACACTGAGCCTAGCTCACCTTTGAAAATGTTTTCCCCTTTCAGATACTGTTGGTTAGACCTTGGTTCGAGCACTTGGAGGATCAACATCTCTTGAAGTAAATCAGATTGTAATGTTTTTATCTGGCAAGTTGACTTTATTTTGGTGACATGGACCTTATTTTAAAAATATCGGATTTTATAATGATAACTCTTTGCTAATACTGCTCGGTTTATTGTGATATGAATTTGAATACATGTTTTAAATTAAATTATTATTTATTGGTACTATATTTACGAGTTGGATTTTGATAGTATAATTTGTTTATAATTTCATGTTATTTATAATGTGATTTTATATTGATGGAATAACGGTTTCGAAAAATGTCTTTAATAATCATAATGTGATCCACTAGACTTAGTCAAAACGCATAGGCCGGGTCTAGGGGGTTACAATCTGTTTTCAAAGTGGAAGTATATATTACATTAGAAAGTTATTTCAACATTTTGTTCTATCTCCTAGTGTTACTACTAAGACAATGGGTGTAAATTAAGGTTTTGGAAGGTGATCTTGCTGCTTATTCTCTAAGCAGATTGTTCACAAAAGGGTTGCCCATTTACATAGCACAACTACAACTAAATCATAATTGGTTAACCATCTAACCAATTGATGGTAGTGATTGAACTAGAAGTGTCAATCTGATGGGGTCTTTTGGGCTACAAAAAAAGGTGAGTTGACTTAGATAGTATTGAGGCCTATATAATTTTACATTTTGTTATTCTCTGCTTTGCTGCTACCTTAGCTAAATGAGCGTTGTTTCCTCTTCTTATCTTCTCTATTCATGCATCTTCCTCCTACCTACATTCAATTCACCTAAGCATTAAATCTCGCAACATTTAATGATAGTGATTCTTACCTCTAATGTTGAGAACAAATTCTTATGTTGATAATAGTTGTTTCATTTCCCATTGCAGATCAATGCTTCAATTCATCTCTCTGTCTCCGCTCAAGTGAACTTTAACTCCAAGGTTTTGGATGATTACAAATGTTTCTATAGTAGACATGCAATTTCTTGAAGAACCAAATGGACATTCAAGGTACGTGCGAATTATGATACTAATTACTTGTCTTATCCTTTAACTCCAAATGAAGTTGGTAAAAAATCGATGTTGTCTTATCAATGCTTGTGCTGATGTTGAGTGCTATCCCAGTAGGTAATAGGGATTAATTAATTGACAAAGCGCTATTCAAATGAATTAGACAACGATTATAACGAGCAAAATCAGTTATAAAAGGATGAAAAAAGAGAGAGAGGCAGATAGAAAAAGAAATCATTAAGTGAAAATTTAATAATCATTTCGATTATGGATAGTACAAAAGATAAAGTTTTAATCATATTCATGTTGAACTTTCTGGTCAAAATTTGTTTGTGGTTTCAGTTTGTTCATGAAACAGAATAAAAAATGAAGTGAGAGGAGTCAAGCGGCATGGTAGCCTTGGCAGCAGAAGTTGCCTTGGGGTTTACATGAGGGTCTTGAACCTGATTCTTCCGATTAAGACTGGCGGAGCCACCTGTGGAGCTGCGGTCAGAGTGGTGGCGGCCTTCAGAATTACTAGGAGGATGGTAGTATAAGCGACCAGTTATTGGGCAGTGAGAATGAAACCTTGCAGCTATTCTCACCCCTGCATCCAACAACTCCTTGTATTTCCCCAATCCAATATTTGTTTGTAATGCTATCAACTCCCTCTCTTTCTCTATCAAATGAAGGACAAAAAGAAGATAAATTATGTTACTGGATTGCTCCAAACAGGGAATGAGAAGCATATGCTTGCTGAGAAAATATTAAAAGGAGACTAGCTTTTATAGTCCCTTTCCTGCCATTCTCACCTTTTTAGTTTGCCGTTCATCTTCTGTTTATGACTCTTATTTGACCTTTGCATAGTTGTATTACGTTAATTGTAGTTAGTTAAAATAACAAAAAATAATAATTTTATTATGATTTAGTTCGGTTAATTTCTATATTTTTTGTTACTGTTGAATAAAATTTTAACTTTTTCTTTTGTTTGCACTCAAATAAATCATTTTTGCTACTGTCAAATATTGGAACCGTGCAATAACCAAATTTGTTGTCCAGCTGCATTAACTTGAGAGAGAAATGAAATCAGTTATTGTAGAATGTTGATAAATCGGGCAAAGTAAACGAAAGAACACAAGAATTTTAACGAGGTTCGGTAATGTGCTTACGTCCTCGGTGTCTAGGCGGCGCTAGAAAATTTTTATTCGATGTAGGTTTAGGTTACATCTCTATTTATAATAGAAAACCCTGGTACATAATCTCCATCCCCTGTCCTCTTTACCGGTATATTTATGAGTCATACCTTACAAATCTCCACCTTGACGAATATCCTGCCCCTTAGGAAACATTCAATGTAGGTTGGGTTATCTTACTTCTTTAACAACTTGAAACATTCAACAAGTCCAAGAAATGCTTGAACTTGTCTGTTGTAACTGTTGTAACTGGCTTGGTGAACATATCAGCGGCATTCTCATCAGTGTGTACCTTCTGAAACAAAATCTCTCCAGATGCAACCAACTCTCTGATCTTGTGAAAACGTACATCAATGTGCTTAGTTCTAACACGATATACCTGATTCTTAGCTAAGTGAATAACACTTTGATTGTCGCAGAGCAGCTGAACTCCACCTTGCTGAACACCCAACTCCTTTACTAAACCAGTGAGCCATAAAGCTTCTTTTGCAGCTTCAGCCGCTGCCATGTACTCAGCTTCAGTTGTAGATAGTGCCACAACAGATTGAACAATAGACTTCCAACAAATAGGTCCTCCACCAAGAGTAAAAAAACCATGTCTTCTATTATCCAAGTCACATGCATAGTATAAATCCACATATCCTACAACCAAAGAATTATCTCGTTGACTACCAAAAACAATTCCATGTCCCACAGTACCCTTTAAGTACCGAAAGATCCACTTGACTGCTTCCCAATGTTGCTTACCAGGTTTTTACATGTACTTACAAACTTGACTAACAGCATGAGCTAAATCAGGACGAGTACATACCATTGCATACATCAATCAGCCAACAACATTAGAATACGGAACCTTTGCATATTCAGCTTCCTTATCTGTCTTAGGGCATGTTCTGATGAGAGCTTAAAGTGGTTCGCCAATAGAGTGCTAACTGGTTTTGCGCTGCTCATCGCAAACCTTTCTAGCATTTTTTTAACATAACCCCGTTGAGATAGCCACAGTTTCCTTGAGTCTCTATCCCTGCAAATTTCCATTCCAAGAATTTTCTTTGCAGCAACTGTTTCAACCCGTACAAAGATTTCTTCAATCTGTAAACTAAATGCTCGTTTCCAAGTTGAGTGAAACCTTCAGGTTGCCGATGTAGATCTGCTCCTCTAAATCACCATGCAAAAAAGCAGTTTTAACATCCATCTACTCTAAATGCAAATCCCAATGGCCACCAATGCAAGTACTGCTCGGATTGAAGTGTACCTGACCATAGGAAAAAAGATTTCATCATAAATATCCTTTTGCTGTGAAAAACCCTTTGCTACCCAAACGAGCCTTGAACTTCTCCCCCTCTTTTTCTGTACTGTTGGTTTCTTCTTATACACCCATTTGCAACCAATCGCTTTTTTACCTCAGGAAGGGGAACCAACTCCATGTACGATTGTGATTCAAAGACTCCATCTCCTCAACCATGGCTGCCATCCACTTGTCGTTTTCCTGACTAATAACAGCATCATGAAAAGTAACCGGATCATCACTGCTAACAATAAGTACACAAAAGAGACCAAGTCTTCAAAACCCAATCTACTCGGAGACTTTATATTCGTCCGTCTCACCCTGTCTCTGGCGAGACTATAATCCTGTAAATCATCCGTAGTGGAACTACCAAAAGTCGGTTGAGACGTTTCTGGTTTCTCAACTGGAAACTGCTCGAAATCCACCACTGTCGTGTCTTTCTTCTGTTGCTACATGGATTGTTCATCAAAAACAACATCTCTACCGATCACAATTTTCTTCGCAACTGGATCCCAGAACTTGAATCGTTTGACACCTTTCTTGTAACCCAGAAAAATGCACTCCTTCGATTTTGCATCAAGATTGGATCTCTCATCAGCAGGTACATGCACATAAGCGGACAACCAAAAATCCGTAAGTTATCAAAACTAACATCATGACCAGTCCATACCTCTTCTGCAACTTTCCCGGCCAATGATGCCCTTGGCGATCTGTTGAAACAGCAGGGGATCCTGAAGGCTTTGCGACCTACAAAGCCGGCGTCGATGGAGGAGGAAGATTGGGAAGAATTGCAACAACGAGCGGCAGGAACCATACGATTATGCTTGGCGGACGAGGTTATGTATCACGTCATGCATCTATCGTCTCCAGACGAAATTTGGAGGAAGTTTGAAAGTCAGTTTATGTCCAAATCCTTAACGACAAAACTGTATCTAAAGCAGCGGCTGTATGGGCTGAAGATGCAGGACGATCATGATTTGGCGCAACACGTGAATGTCTTCAATCAAATCGTTTCTGATTTGGCTCAGTTTGATGTAAAAATTGAGGATGAAGACAGAGCGATGATTTTGTTGTGTTCGTTGCCTCCCTCTTACGAACATATGGTGACTACTCTTACATATGGGAAAGAGACTATCAACGTTGAGGAGATTACTGCAGCCTTGTTGGCTCACAACCAGCGGAAGCAGAATGCAAGGGAAAACTCTCAAGCCGATAGCTTATATGTCAAGGGGTAATCGAGACCGTGGACGAAAGCCAGAGAATGTAGGGTCTGGCAAGCGGAATTCCAGATCCAAATCTAGGGATAAGAAGACAATTCACTGTTACAAGTGCAAGGAGGCGGGACATAAGAGACTGTCCGAAGTTGAAAAAGCATACTGATGAAAAGCGTGATGTTTCATCCAAGTCTGTGAACGTGGTCGAGGATGACAATTCTGATTGCAGTGAGGGTAATATGCTTTCTATTTCAACGACTCAATTGACGGATGCGTGGATTCTTGATTCTGGATGTTCTTATCGCATCACGCCAAATAGGGAATGGTTTTTTGACATACAGGTCGGTTAATTCTGGTTCTGTTTATTTGGGTGATGATCGATGTTGCAATATTGTTGGTATTGGTGATGTCAGAATTAAGATGTATGATGGCTTTGTTCGGACGTTGAGTGGTGTTCGACATATCCCAGATTTGAAGAAGAATTTGATTTCTTTGGGCACTTTGCACAAGAATGGTTTTATCCCTAAGGCTGATGAGGATAGGGAAACCATTCGGATTGTTAAAGATGCTTTGACTGTGATGAAATGAAAGATGACTGTAGGAAATATTTATAGATTGTTAGGGAGTACCGTTGCAGGTGGAGTTCATTCTGTTGAGTCCTGTGATGATACTACAAAATTGTGGCATATGCGTCTTGCTCATCTTAGTGAACGTGGTATGACAGAATTACACAAAAGAAATATGTTGCATGGTGTCAAAAGATGTAAGCTCGATTTTTGCAAGTATTGTGTTCTTGGTAAACAGACTAAAGTCCGTTTCAAGACTGCGAAGCACACAACTCAAGGGATTCTTGATTATGTGCATTCTGATGTATGGGGGCCTTCCACGACATCGTCTTTGGGTGGATCTAGGTATTATGTTACTTTTATTGATGATTTTTCACGGAAAGTTTGGGTGTATTTTTTGAAATAGAAATCTAAAGTTTTTGAGAAGTTCAAGCTGTGGAAAGGTGAGGTAGAAAACCAAACATGACAAAAAATCAATTGTTTGCGGTCTGACAATGGTATGGAGTACACAGATTCACAGTTCTTACACTTCTGTAAGGAGCACGGGATTAAGAGACATTTTACAGTGCGCAAGACACCACAACAGAATGGTGTTGCGGAACGGATGAACAGGTCATTGAATGAAAGAGCCAGATGTTTGCGGTTGAATGCGGGGCTTCCCAAAACACTTCTGGGCCGAGGCTGTTAACATGGCGTGTTATCTTATCAACATAGAAGAATGCCTCCACTTAACATATCGATGCTAGTAGCTCTGCCTTGTTAACTTAGTATTCGAATTCATTGAATGGTTTTAGCAATTAAAAGGAGTATTGTTCTTCTTTAAGATCATAGGTTCGAGCGTCTCTAAGGTATATATACATTACTAATAGCTAAAGATTTTAAATAAATATTACTTAATATTCACCTCATATTATTAAAAAAAACTGTATCCAATATGTGATTAGATGAAGAACTCTAGTTGGAGCCTATGATCTTTAACACCATTATTGTCCATATCCATGTCTTGTTTTCTTTACAAACACTGGGGGTATTCTTGCTATCACTCCCACGTTCGCCATCTTCAGTTTTTGAAAAGTAAGTTTCAGACAAAAGTACAGCATTTATTAATAAATAATAATAAATATAATAATTGTACTATAAAATATATATCGAATTTTATGTGTAAAAATCTTTTAGGAAAAAATATATACACAAGAGAAGAAGTTTCACTAATATCAAAAATAGAAGAATACAAAAGAAAAATTTATGAAGAACTTGATTTGTAACCTTGATCCGTAATATCTATTTATATATACTTATTTAATAAAAATATCCTTAAACTAGATTTTCAATTTTTAATCTACATAAAAGAAAATATGTCGTATACTTGTTTTAAAAAAAGTTAGATTTTATGCTTTCTTCCATTTTTTTTCTTAGTTATTTTTTAAATTTCTTTAATTTAAATTAGATCGAATTTGACTCAAACTCTAACAATGTTTACATTAACATAAATTCTGAAGGTGAAAGAAGTACGAGACAAAATTCTATTTCAATCAAACTCTTCACTTCTTTCATGAAACCCGTGAAGGGGTATTTGTCAATAATGATTGTCAACTGAATCTAAACTTTGTCGAAGCTTGAGCTTAGTCTTTACATCGTTAAGGACATCAAAACTTTGTTCACAATTGTATCACCACGAGCAATATCACACACTGAATGATCTCAATCATCAATGATAATTCTATCTTTTTTGTTATTAATCCATGTGATGAATTGGATTCTATTTTTCTTATCAAATTTGTTATGCTCACAAAATTGAATTATATTATAATTCCCAAAATCTTACTATACCAACTATTGTCTAGTTCAACACAAAATATTTCTTTATTTGATTCATCCAAGACGTGTTTACTAATAACGTCATCATCTAACACGAATGAGAAATCAACTTTATCTTTAAAAACTATTGAACCCTACATAACATAAAACTTGACATTCTTCTTTGCCCTTCCATCGCAATGGGAAAGTCATTGCAAATTTTCATACCTCCATCTACCACAATACGAATTTTGTGTTATGATCCAATAGCGGAATTTCATTTTCCAAGGATGTTATTATCATGGTCGAGACAAACAAAGGATGATATAATACTGATTTGTTAGAAGATAGCGACAAACATGATGATCACAGAATAAAACAGAAACCAAAATTGTACGTGAAAAATTCTTTAGAAAAAAAAAACTACGGTCCAAAGAGAATAATTTCCACTAATGTTAAAAATAGAAGAATGTGAGAAAAATCTCCATAAAGAATTTGACTTTTAACCTTAATCTTTAGTGTCTATTTATAAGTATAATTACTTGATTATAAAAGAGGTTTATTTAATAAAAATCTATTTAAACTATATTTTCTAATTTTTAATCAACATTGCCTACTTTCAATTTAGTTAGTATGTAGTTTAAATACTAAAATTAACTTTTAAAATTTTGAGGATTAAAATTTAATTATATCTAATTTTATATAAAAAAAATTGAAAGTCATAATTTGATTACATATAAAGTTAACAAATTATGTAGTTTTAATTGATATAATTTCTATGTAAAAAAATTGATATAATTTTCTGTTGTATTGAGGTCCATACTAACAACGTTGGACCTGAAAACTATTTTAACAAGTTTTGGGCTTTCATTAGATAAAAATATCCATTGAAGTTCAACGGCTATGTAAAACATGGATGCGCATCAACATCGCAATTAGGTAGGGATATTTTATCGGAATTTTGATTTAATTTAATTTTATAGAATTGGTTTTTTAAAATTCAAATTAGGTTAATTTTTTCAGATATAAGATAGGATCAATTTTTGGGTTTAGGGTGAAAGATATTGACTTGATCCGATTCGAAAATAATAATATAATTAATTTTTATATATTTAGACATAATCACTATAAAATCTATTTATCTATATTTTTTCAATTAATTATCTATTTTACCTAGTAAAAATGATATTTTTTATATTTATATTTGGATAGGTCAGGTGTGAGAGCTAACTTTTTATCTTAAAAACGAGTCAGATTTTCAATTGAGTGAAACTTACTTAAACTCAAATGTAAAGAGGTATTATATTCTGGTCAAGTTTGAGTGGATAAAAACCCAACCCGGCCCGCTTGTTTTTATGATCCCATCACCTGAATTCAAAGTACCAAAAAATGAACCCGACTCACTACCTCAGTATTCGGTTCGTAATAAACTTGACCATTCTCTTCTTGTTTAACTAAATAGCCCCGATTTGGCCATTTTCAACGTAACCTGTAAACTCTACGGTTCCCTTTCGCCATTTTCAAGATGAAAAAGAAAGCACATGGAAACCAAAAAGAGAATTCTCAATGAAGTTTCCTTTGCCTTTTGCCTTTTCCTTTTGCGTATCATATCATCATGCAATTCCAAACAACTTTATATCATCTAAAATAAAATAAGACTGAAGCACTCTCTCATAGATGGAACCACCATGGTCCATGGACCCCAAGAAACTTTATCATATAAGAGGTCGAATACGTTAACATTATGAAATACTCTTAAGACAGCGACATTTCAATAATATTCCATTATTGATCTTCTTTATCAAGCTTTGCATGAATATCAAAGTGTATCATACGATTCCGAACTCATCATGTGAATTCAATGGTAAAAGATTATAATATTCTTCCAAGAGGTCCTAAGTTCAAGCATGTGTGTTTGCAAGTGTGTACTTTATCAATAAGTTAATAAAGTTATGATCATATATTATTTTATAATCATCTTAGACTATTTTTAAAAAATGCAATATGACCCTATTTGCTTGTTTTTATGTTACCGCTTTGCTTGTTTCCGGTTAATCCCGCTAAACCAGATGTTGACATTGGATCGTGACGATCGGGGCGGAGCATATAGCCGACAAAACTTGACTCAAGGCCCTTCTTCGTGCCGTCCGTTTACTTGAAGCCACGAAATGATGACTTTACGTGATGAATTGTCTAAGGCAAACTTGTCTTTATCAGAACTTGAAACACACCCAAGCTGAAGTTGTAGGCGGCTACAACATGCAGGGTCCGTGTGTATACTAAGGTGAGATTCAACGTGTGGAAAATTAAGGATCATGTATGTTGATACGAAACGAAAGTTAATGATTCACTTTTTTTTAGTACAGGTGAAAAGTTGTAATTGGTGTTTTAATAGCCATTAGCTAATGATACTTGTATTAAAGATGCGAAGTGAGAGAATTTTAACTCCTATAAATTAACAGTTATAATTTATCTGAATTGAAAGAGAAACTATTAACAATCACACAAGTCATTTGACATTTTCAACAAATCATGGGGTCATATGACTCTAAACACTAATCAACTTTCGTTAAATCATCGATTCTCTACTCAAATTAAAAAAATATTATCAACTGCCAACCCTCATAAATTTCTCATCAACAATGTCCCATCTTATTTATGTCTCATCATTGTAACAACTAATTATTTAAATTAATTAATAGTAAGAATTATATTTTAACTACTTGAAAGTTTATAATTTGCTCCAAATCCCAAACTTTCTAAGAAAGTGGCTGCAATCTTGTTTGGAACTTTAGATGATTTGCTACTTATATAATATCACATCTACTTTTCCAAAAGGAAAGGGAAATTCATGATAAAAGATAAAAAAAAATAGAAGGAATAAAGCTAAATTAAATTAAATTACCCCACATTTTCCCTTTTCTATTTTTCATTTTTACCCAATAAAATTCTTGTCTCTATGTACATCACAAAAGCTAAAATGAAAAAAAGAAAACAAATATAAAATTCGAGAGACGACGAGGCATGATCTGATCTCCATTAATAGCGCGTGATGATCACCGCCAAAATAGTGTTTCAAACGTGGGTTTTACTTTTACAGTTTCACCCATGAAATCGGTTGAAATCGACAACCGCCGGGTGTATGTCTTTGAGTAAACCTAGCACTTGCTGCATCGTCGGCCTTTTCTCAGCCGACTCCGCCGTACACAAGTACCCGACTCCGAGGCTCTCCACCATCTCAGCCTCCGAGTCACCGCCTAGTCTCAACCTCGAGTCAAGCGCCACAACCCCATTCCTTTCCTTCACTAACCTCCTCACCCGCTTTACATTCTCCTCCGTCCCTTGCTTCCCCGTCAAAAGCTCCAACAAAACAACACCGAAGCAATAAACATCAAATTCAAAATCGTTTTCACCCTTTTTATCCCTTTCTTTCTTAGAACCAATGTTCCTTATCCCGAAATCGGATATCCGAGGTTCTAGATTGTCGGAGAGTAGAACATTAGAAGCCACGAGATGGCCATGGTTGGACCCTACATGATGTAGATAAGCCAACCCACGCGCAACCCCGACCGCGATGCGGTGGCGCGTCAGCCAGTTCGTTTTCTCCGGCGCAGAATTATGGGACCCGATTCCGTTGTGAATAATATCCCAAGTGTCGGTGCTCCAATCCTCCACGTTGGGCGCCCCCGTCGGAAGTTCATGTAACCACCGGTGTAAATCACCGTTTGCCACAAATTCATACAACACCAGCTTCTCCTTGCCTTAAAAAAGAAGAAAAGACCTTAAAAATTACTCTAATTAACGTGAAAGCTGAAAATGTACATACATGGATGAAGTTGAAAAGAAGCGCCAAAATTCACGAATGTCAATACAAGTAATGATGGCATGTCGTTGGCATGACAGAAATAACGACAGGTGATTGATTTTCAATATTTTCAGACAAACCCGTGAGATTGATTATTCAAATGCAGTAAACCTTGTCAGAGATGTAATAGTTAGGGTTCACCTGCAATGCAGTAACCGGAGAGAGGTAATAGGTTAGGGTGCTTGAGCCTAAAAAGATCTTCAAACATGGCAACGGCTTCATCACGATCGACGTCTCTGGCGTGTTCCAAAACCTTGATCGCCACGTGGAGGTCACCCGGGAGGACAGCTCTGTAAAGTGGCCCACATTGGCCTTCTGCCAGTACGGACTCCTTTCCGAAACGAGACGTGGCGGCGATCAAGTCCTTGAAGGTGAAGTTCATCAACGGCTTTGAGGACATGATGACCGGGGCTGATGTCGGTTCTTTGATGTCCGCCACCCACGACGAACCCGATTCCGTCTCGAAAGAGAACGGCCCTGATTTTTCGATCTTGAAATTTGGTTGAACCGGGTTGGATATGGCCCATTTGTTTTTTCTCCTCGCTAGTTTCTTTCTCTTGTATATGCAAAAGATGCAGAACGCAAGGGAAGCAAGTAGAAAACCAGATGAAGACGATAAACCAATGACCAGAGCTTTGCTTTTTGATTTGGCGTGGCGTTTCAGTGGTAACTGTTGTTGGAAAACTGTGTGTGTTGGGGTCAAGGAATGGGGTTTAATGTGATTGCTCGGTGCTTTTTTTGAAGTATTGAAAACGAAATTCCCAGCATGAATAAAAGCAGATTTGCCAAATCTTTGGAACTTGTCAAACCCAACTGAACCATTGAAGTGGTTGAGCGAAATGTTGAGAAACTTCAAGCTATTAGCAGAAGGGAAATCGAAAGGGAAAGTACCATTCATGGAGTTGTTTGATACATCCAAGTAATTCAATGAATGAAGAGTTGAAATAGGCTTTACACTGCCAGAAATCTTGCAACTCGAAATATCCAGATGCTGGAGGTTGGTAAGTTTGATAAATCCATCGGGAAGAACACCAAGAACATTGTTTGAAACGTCAAGAAATTCAAGGTTGGGAAAACCAGAGAGTTTAACCAAGTTGGTGAACCTGTTAGTCGAAAGGTTCAGTACCCGAACCGATGAAAACGAGTCAATCCCCGAGGTGGGCTCGAACCCAATCGTTCCTCCGAACCTATTTCTCGACAGATTGACTTGGACAAGTGCGGACATAGACCAGAACCAACCGGGAACTAAGCCTTGAAGAGAATTGTGGGAGAGATCAATGGTGCGCAACTGTGAAAGGTGCCTGAGAAATTTCCATGAAACGGTACCTGTTAAATCCTTTGAAGAGAAATTCAATACCTTTATCGGAGGATAGGAGCAGTTGACGTCGTGGGATTTCAACCAAGAGATGTTGAACCCAGAGACCGATTTAAAAGCTTTGGAAACCAGTGCCTGGTCTGTACTGTTGCATGTTGATTGTGCCGCTACCAGCAGCGAAAAGAGAAGTGAAAATCTCGGGAGAAGTTTCATTTCTTAAACTTTTCTGCAGTTTTGGGCATTTACAGAGATAGAAGAAGAAGAAGGCAGCTTGAAGAAATATATGAAGAGGCTTTATCTTTTTGGATTGAAGGTGGGGGACCTTGAAAAGCTAGTGAAGTAGGATTGCTGCGGAAGTTAACGGCAGTGGGGTATAAAACTGATGGAGCAGTTAACGGTGTGAATTGTTCAACTGTTGATGCGGGTTGAGCACTTCATTGTGCATTTTGTCCATAGTTATTTATATTAAATAGTATTAATATAAATATCTTATTATTAATTACATGATATAAACGATTTTAATGGTTAAAGAAAAATTTGTTATTTTTGAGGTCATAAGTTCGATTAGTTGTCTTTACAAGGTAGGTGTGTTGGTCGAGACACTTGAAATGGTAACGTTAGTAACACTAAGTGTCTTGATAGATCAAAAAATAATTTAGACACATAAATAAAACTACGATATAAATTGGACACTTATTTTTATATTAAATACAAAATAATCACATTCTAACTATTTTGATAAAAGATGCTACTCATTTATACACGAAACACAAACTTAGATTAAAATAACAATAAAATCAAATTAAAGAAATAAACATACAGCTCAGTTGGTAGAGCACAAGACTCTTAACCTTGGGATCGTGGGATTGAGTCTCATGGAGGGTATTTTATAATTCAGAGATCTCTTACGGAAGCTGCTCTCAACCTGGCGTTGGGGGCAGCTTACTATCCCGCCTCTCCTTATTCCATTACATATGGGAATGAGGGTAAGCTAATTTAATAAAATCAAATTAAAGAACCTAAAAGAAAAATATAGAAAAGACATTAATTTAAGAATGCGCGTCTGCATGAATGGAACATATAGCGCTTTAAGGATATTTCATTTTAGCGACTTAGATAGGAGTTTTGAGCCAGAAAAGATAGATGCCTGAATATGTTTCGCTTTGGCGACCTGGATGTCTAACTCTCTAAGTCTCACATGAATTCTAAGGTCTTTTCTTATAATAATTTTAATATCTATCATTTATTAATAAAGTTAATTACTAGATGATAAAGAAATCTAATATTACCAAAAATAAATAAAGAAATATGAATTTCTATACTCAGCCGAAAGCTAACAGTATAAGTATAGTCTTATTTAGATTAGATGTGCGGCAATGCATGTATGTGAGATTTCGCTCCTAAACTTTTTTCTCTTAATTTATTTTTTCCATTAAATAGATCGTACTACAAATTTTTCATATAAAATCAAAATAAAATTTAGATTGAATAAATTAGGGATCATATATGTGCTGATTGTGTTCCCACTGGATAGATTTAATATAAGGTCTTGAGGCCGTGCAACATTCAAAGAGCCCAAAGCTGATATCAGGATTTTCAATAGTTATGTGCAAAATCTTAGAGGCAAATACTTAGTTGAGAATAGTAGTATGAAATGCTTCGATTTAACATGTTTGTAAAGAAAGGAATAGAAGACAATTCAGAATGTCAGTTTAATTGCCACGGAGATTTTAGGTAGTATCAAGTATTGTAGTTAGCAATAGATTCTAGCCAGAGTTGGAGTAAGGATTGTAACTTGAGAGGAGTAAAATATAACTTTTTAAAAGTGAGGACAATTCATAATTATTTAAATTATATATATATAAAAATCCCAGGTTGGGGGGCACAGCCCCTCCCATATATCTAATAGACTCATCCCTGATTTTAGGATTAATCGAATTGATGATCTAACTAGTGATGTACAGGATACTTGAATAGGATTGGGATACTTGTAAATGATGTATAGGATGATGCACTCTGTTTTCATGTAGCAACTTTTGTTGTTTTCTTTGAATAATAAACGAACACTTATCTAAAAATGTATACGACACACTCATATATATATATATATATATATATATATATATATCATTGAATTGATCAACAGAACTAGATGGGTACGAAGATGCCCTACAAGATAGAAGGTATCATGGTTTTGTGGAAGCATTCTCCACCATTTGCGTGTGTATATATGTAACTTTCTTTAAGGGGACGGTGGTCAACGTATGGTGGTGTTGTTTCTTACTTTTAGTGGGGGAGATTGGAGCCCCCATGCAAATGCTGGGTCTTTGGCTCTTTGTGCATAGTCAATACGGCAAAACAATGATGCTTTAGATGAAAGCCTCACGCCAATGCTCCATAATTGGGTCATAGTAATTCTACTTCAACATCCCACTTTGGACATATTTGGTTAAATCATCAATTGTTATACATTGCTCTTTCAAGTAAAATCTTATATTCATAAAGTGGTTTGAGTTGTAAAAATAAATATTATTCTTTTTAAAAGATTTAGATTTAAATAGTTGCTTCTGCAGAATATGTACATGTTATCAATAAATTAAAAAAAATCTTAAACATATATCTTGAAATTATATCGGACTATACATAAAAACTAAAATAAAGATATTTTTCCCGTAATTTTTTTGTTGAAGTAGTATCCAAACAAACTCGAGCTTGTTTTCTCATCCTAGTTTATTTCAAGCATAATAACAAAATTACCATCAACATTTGTATAAATGGTCAATTTGACCCATATATTTTTTGGAGCATTTTAGCCATAACGTTTCAATTTTTGATCAGCATACCCATATTGATAGAAAACAGTTAGGTGACTAATGATTAACACATATCACATGACATTTTCGCATGTGCTTAACCGTTGATGTGGTACATGTCATGTTATTACTTTGTGTGACAAAATATATATCATGTCATCAGTCTAGGTGATGTCATATATACTACATTAACAATTAAATGCATATAAAAACGACACATCAAAACTAATAACATGTGTTTATTCAGATAAGTCTGTAAAAACATAGATTATTGATGATCGATTCATTTATCAATATTGATCAAATCAAGTGAACTTAAGAAAAGGAATGACTATTCAAATAAAGAAAAGATGAAACAATGGGTCAGTAACTTGATGTTTAAAAAAAACTGAATTTACCGATATCAGAAACTCAAATGTATATGTTAATGACTGGTTTCAGCAATCGTGCTACATGTTTATTGGAATTACAACTTCAATTAAAACCCTAGTTTTAAGAGTTGAAAGAATGTGTGTGAAAACTAATGAAGAATATTTGTTTTTTCAGAGAAAAAGAAATCTTGTCTGCTCAACCACACCAATTTGCTCAAGTCATCATCTAGAAGTAATGGACAAAAAAATAATGAATTATTATCACATAATGTGCATAAATGTAAGTGATTGTAGCGGCTCCACTACCATTATTCTGCAACTTTTTTGACGCACGAAAGCTAATCAACTTTATCAATCAAATGAGAGAGAAACATAATTTACTATTGATTCAAAGACTTGACTCAGAAATTTTCAGAACGAATCATTTTCTCTAAGCACAGATCCTCAATTTTTGTTTAATTTCTGCGTTAATCCGGTATGTTTATAACCCTATCATTTTAGTGTTCAATCAATTAATCACATCTCACCACCAAAAATCATATAGTATTGTGAGATGAAATATTAGATCATTTAAACAAGAGCATGAATACAAATCTTGACGTTTATAAATAGAATAAATTAGGTTGAGAGTGTCATTTTTATAATAGAACTCTGTAAATTTATAAGATTAGTATCTACTTAGTGTAAAACTTTTAATTTGATTTAATATAAAAATTATACCCTTTTTCTCATTTACGCACTTAATTGTTACCATTTAAGTGTTTTCTCATATATACTTGAAATGCTTGGAGGGAAAGTTTGATGGTTGGATTGGATTCACCCAATCCACAAAAATCCAACCCAACATTCCAAAAGGAATGACAACTAAGTTTGTGAAACCGAAATTTGTAATTAAAATAATTTTATGTCCTCAGATAATCCTACCTAAAAGCAAGAGACAGAATGTTAATAATTCTTATTATATGTTTTCTATCAAATTTATTTATATCTTAAAAATAACATTATGATAATGGAACTAGGGCTTCCTCTCTAACTAGTACGCCTTGACAGGTAAAATACATTTCTTTATTGAACCTTATTTAATCGTGATTAGGAAGTGGACGTGAAACATTGGAATTTTATTTACTAAAATATTTTAACAGTTGAGATTAATTTTGAATTTATTGAATCTAATAAAAACGAAAAAAATTTGTAATGTATTGTAAGAACTGTATATAGGTCCTATGTATTGTAAGTATTGTTAGTATTTCCCATCTTCATCCTTCAGTATCATTATATAAAGCAATCACTTTTGATTTAATGTTCTTTAAAATAATGGATAAAGTTTACTAATAGTCCTAAACTTTTAAGGGTATTTACCTTGGTCAACAAAATGGAAGGTGATGTGACACTTTAAAAAATCCTAAAAAACTTAGCAGAAATCGCTCTTTCTTGTGTGGTTATTTTTGTCACTGTTTAATAGTTTCTCTTGTCGAAAAAAATACTGAACCTTTATTTTCTCCTTTTTATTTCTTTCATTTAGTTTAACTTCGTCAATAAAACCTTTTATTCTCAACTAAAATTAAAAGTTAAATTTTTTTATTCACCATTACTAATCGTCATATTAGTTTGAAATTAAACTATGTTATTTTTTTGGACAAATATAATATTTTCATTGTTAAAATTGACCGACGATCATTTTATTCATTAGAAACTTGACACTTGCGATAATTTAACAATTTGGAACCTTACGACTTTTGGGAAAGAAGGCTTTAATATTCTACATCAATTAACAACAATGGTCATAATGAATAATAAATTAAAAGTTTAATAATTGTAATGATAGTTTTAAAAGCCAGGTACAAGTGAAAACACTCTAAGAGTATGTTTGGTTCACGGAATGTAAGATTATCAGTGGGAATAAAAGATTACCAGGGAATAGGATTACTGGGAATGTTACATTATTGTGTTTGGTTGGTTTGGCAGGAATGTAAGATTACAATGTTTGGTTAAAGGAATTAAAATATTACTAGAATGTATATTTTACCAAATTGTCCTTATTTTATATTTTTTAACAAGTGAAATTCTAAATATTTAAATAAAAATTATTTATATAAAAATTCTATTTGTTGATAATATATTACTTGAGTATTTAAATATATCATATATTATTTTAATTTTAATTAATATTAAATTTTACATTATTTATGTAAAAATATATTAAAATTTTACATCAACATTTAACTAAAATATTCATAATAATAAAAAGATGTAAATAAAAATGTTTATAATTTAAGATATTTTAATTAATATTAAATTTTACATAATTTATGTAAAAATGTTTACATTGTAAAAATTCTTCATAGATATTCATAATAATAATAAAATGTAAATTATTTTTGTTATCTAAGATATAATATTTATTATATTATAAAAAGATATTCTCATATTATAAGATTCCATATGAATAATAAATCGATTTAGGTGTTGACATGAATAACAAATAATAACGGTCAAGTAAGCAACAATAGAATTGACCCAAAACTCTGTCAAGAAAAACAAAATCCATAAATGAAGTCAGCCTCTCGTTCCATAGCTGCATTACAAAGAAATATGCATCTCATTTGCTTGCTATTTCAACTACAAAATAACGACATAAAGCATGCTGGTTCATAAATAAAACAGAAATGCCTGTTGCAGATGCAGCGGGGCTACCAAGCATCGTACAACGACTGCACATATATAAACTTCGGTTTTAACTTTTCCTCTTACTCGTATGATTAATTAGCAAGGAAAAGATTGTTAGTTCTCTGAAGTATGGCCTACTCTATGTTGTTGAAGCTTGAGAGGAGAGACGTGATGAAGCCGAAAACAATCATCTGGATTTCCTTTATGACCCCCCACCATTGATTACCAGCATTTCCTAAACCGGGGTCGACTTCATTCTCATTTTCAACTGCCTGGTTGCAATCATCTGTTGGTCGCTGCTCCTTCTCCGCTTCTACTAGTCGGTTAACATATGATGTTAAATAAATAAAATATGAATGAAAGGATGACAATAACAAATAAAGAAATCATTTCTAGGTTGAGGAAAATGCAACGTTTGTTAACAAAATGTAATGCATCAAAAGTTTGTACGTTCTTAGCCCTGTCAATGGCTTGATCAGTCTCATCCATCATCTGGTTTCCTCTATCCATTAGCTGTTGATTTGTCATAGCTGCAGAACATACAGGTTGTCTCAGAAGAAGTTCAAAATTGAAGAAAAATACGATACCTACAAATCATTTCCGGTACATTCCAACAACATCCCAAGAATCAATGTAAAGGACTCAGAATTGGATCGGCAGAACGACAAAACAAAGCTTCATAGTAAGATCATTTCTGGAAATTCATGCTGCCATGCTAACAGAATATATTAGCCACTAGATAAAGCTCTTATCAACATTCGAATAGTTTTTCATAGCAAAGTTCACACTGAGAATTACTAGCACATCTTACATCCACTACCATTAGATAATCACTCTAAAATAAACGAGAAACTGAGAATTGCTATGGCATGCGTAAAAGTAAAAAGGGAAATAAAAGAGGCAAACAATGTTTGGTGTGAATGGATGCATATGTGTATATTGTCAATTTCAGAAAGAAACACTGATTGGTGAAGAGCAATGTCTATCTATGTAACTATTATACGCACATTTTAATTTTCAACTTGTACTTCCACAACCTCTCTTCTTGTTACACAATGCAAAGCAGTAACAACACCACTATACCAAAAACAGAACCTCCATAATTTCCTCTAATGCAAAATTTTAATGTCTATCATTGTGTTCATATGAATCAAATGCAAATTTTCCTCTAATTTTTACAACAAAAAAGAACTCCCAATCCAATTCCAGAAATAGAACAACCACAACTCTACGTGCCATGGACGCAGAAAACAAAAAACTCCATAATTAGAATGAAAGAGTCTATATAATCCAGTTATAAAGCGCTCACCTTAGATTTCAAAGGCTTCCAATAGCAATTAGGATGATGACACCAGTTATTTTCAAAGCCTCATATAAAAGGAAATTAATGGATGCAGAATTGAGCTTGTAAAACATAACATCTGACAGAGATCGAAAATTACAAAAGAAATTCTCATGATAGTTACTTCAAGGTGCAAAAGAATATGCCGCATGAAATAAAGGGTAGCATCTATTTCCTTTTTGAATTAAAAGAAAATGCAGCACTAAATATCATACGAAAGTTTTATACTTCATTCAACTTACACTTTCAGGTCTATTCTATCTAAAAGAAACCTGAGATTATCTCATGGGATTTCCCCCTCAAGATCCATCATCTAGCAAGCAACAGTAGAGAAAAAATGAACAAAAGCAGGGATTTACAAAATCAGAATACATCACAGCCTGAAAACTAGAAACATAAAAACACTATTGATGTTACTAACCCTGCAATTTGAACAATAACAGTTCAACAATTAGCAACAGGATTATCCGCAACCAAGAATGAAAAGGCAGAAACTTTATCAGCAGTCGTCCCTAACATCTGACTAGCCAAAACCATCTTCATATCCCCAGACATTCATTTCGATGATTCATAATCTTTAGCGTACTGGCACATCAATCTTCCCCCAAGTTTCATCTTCTTCTCGGCTAATTTCTTCAGCTCCTCCACGTTTCTAACATCTACAGCCTTTTCCCCTTTCCCCTCCTCTCCAAACACTTTCTTTTCCAACTCCGATTCATCCTCGTACCACGCACTCTGAGGCATTTGAGTTTGACATTTTTGCTTTTGCATTAGGCTTCAAAGAGCTCAAAGTTCCTTCGCAGAAGCAAACTTACGGGGAGAGGGTATTTTAGCCAACAGAGGAAGAGAATAACCAAATACCTAAAGGAGGCGGGGGATAGATATTCCCGGGAAAGCTGACTAAAAATTCACTGTTGTTATTATTTCTTTCCGGGCACTTGGTAATATGATTGATCCAAACGTGGGTATATTCTCCCAAGAAAAAAATATTACTCCCAGGAATAAGTTATACTCTGAACCAAACGGGGCCTAAAAACTAACATGTTAGTGTCAAGAAAAAAATAAATAAAAAATTAACATGTTCCCTGGAGCATGAATTTGATGCTCTAGCCTGCACGCTTCTTCACTCCATCAAAATCAAATATCTCCAAAACGGGAAAATAAAACTCGGACACTAATTCCAAGCTCAAATGTGCGTAAAGCTAACTGATCACAAAACTATGCGATAGAAATTAAGGGTTTCATAAATTAAGAATTAGAGTTCTAAAATATTAATTAAGGATTTGAATATCAAAGATTTTAGGGACTCAAGAAATTGAGGTGATGGTAAAGAGAACGATCGATTATTGATGAGTAGGTGAATGTTTGCCGAAGACGACGGTGATTGATGATGGCCAACGACGGTAATGGAGACCGTCTTTGAAATTAAGAATTTTAGGAATTTGAGTTTTTTAGATTTTATTAAAATTTGAGTGTTTTTTAAAATAATTATATTTTAATTTTTTTAAGAAATAAAAAATTCAAAAAAAAATGTGTGATATATGTCAAATAACATTTTTTTAATGATGGTTACAGTGCACACACTTTAAAAAGTAACGTCGAAAACATTAAACACTTAATTTACGTGAAAAATATTTTAGACACTTATTGTGAACAAAGAATATAATTAGAGTATTTATTTTTTTCATTATTTTTTTAATTTATACAAAGTTATATTATTATGCATTTAAAAAATTTAATAGACTGTGAATACGTTCTGTCTAAGCATTCTATTTTAAGGTATAATATCAAAATTGACTCCTAATGTTTTTAAATGATTATTTTGGCCTTCTTAGAAGTATTTTGACCATCAACTTTCATTTTAGGGTAAAAAAGTCTTATTATGGATGAAAATCGTTAGTTAACAAACGATTAACACTTCAAAATATATGTATTTTTACTTTAAAATGAAACATTAATTTGGGACCGTTTTGCTCTAAAATGAAACATGGGAACAAAATGCTTCAAAAAATAATTGGGGCTGAAAGGACTATTTTGATAAACGTTGGGGGACTAATTTTGGCATTATTACTATTTTAATGGGTAAACTATATAGATGATCACTGAAGTATGAGTAAGTTTCTTTTTTTTCAGCACTGAAGTTTAAAAAGTAACAAAATAGTCACTAATATTATTATTTTCTAACAAATCGATCACTCTACCGTTAATAGTGCTTACCCCAATAACAGAAGGTTGATGTGGCACTTTAGACTGGTTTCTTGGCATTGTTTGGCCATGAAGGGTGAGAATTGACTGACCTTTTACTCAACTTCACTTTGGGTCTCAAATATGGGGACATGGTATCATCACCCCAACTTCGTTGACCTAGTAAACATCCATCTCACATCACATCCATGCAGAGGATTTTGATGCCGTGGGGATGGCGGGGATAATTGTGAATAGCGATGATTGGGTGTTGGTGCATATGGTGAAGGGCTTAAATGTTGGCTTGGCGGCGATGGCGGTTCTGATTCAGGAGTTGTGCATCCTGGTGGGGGTGGCGAAGGAGGAGGGGTAATATGACATGAGTCCTTGGGTGGTGGATGATATTCCACTGGTGGAAGTGGAGATTGATGCTCATAAGATGAGGAGGTGGGCTTGCTGCGCCATTGACGGAGGTGGGAGATACTAACCTTAAGATGCCGATGGTAGAGGACTAGGCGTGGGAACATAATGAACAGGTGGGGGAGGAGGTGGTACATGGTGAGTACTTGGTGATGTATTCTTTGTTGGTTGATCCTGAACTTGCACAAGCTACCCCTGGGAATGATCTTAACAAACTTCAGGCATCCTACGAATGCGTTATCAACAACAATTAGAATTGTGACAAAAGGAGAAGAAACTTGTGAGTAGCCTATCGTAGTGGTATGTTACTGTAGGTGTTTAGTATGAGTGGCCAAATGACACACTACTTTTTCATGTATTGCTTCATTATATCATGATTTGATTATCGTGAATTTTATTAATTCTAAAAGAGTTTAATCATAGTAATGATAATATTATGTTTTCTGATCCTCTCTGATGCTCATGTATTTGATTTTGAACCATAAGCTCTTCTTCAGGCTGGTCCTTTTGATGTTGAAGCACAAAGGAAAATTGAAACTGTTTAATTTTCTCCAACATTCTACTAATCTAGCTTAGTTGGAACCTATTTGCATTTGAAATACGTTGAAAATTAATTTGTGGTTTGACTAAGGTGGTGGTATCCTCACGCATGTCCCTTATTTTTTGGTCAATATGATTTTTGGGCTATTTGAAAGTCTACAATATTGTGATACAAAAAGGGATTGACGAGAACAGGGATGCTGCCTTGGAACATTCTTTGTTCTTTAATTGGTCATATTATATTTGTTTCTTCACATGACTTCAAAACATACCGTGTTCATCTTGTTCTATTGGTGTTGACCCCACCAGCTTGCTGAGGCTTTTAGACCAAAGATATAAAGGCATTGTTGATGTTCTTTGAGTTGGGAATGTTGGAGTTGAAATATGAGAGTACTTTAGTGGTGCTGCCGTAGGTGGTAAGAAGGCATTGGTGAAGACTAGGATGACAGTGGTGGTGGAGGATTTAATCTAGTGGAAGGCGAAGACTCTGAAGAAGGTAGTGGCAGGGATTGCGTAAACCACTTTGGTGAACTAGATCAAGGAGATGTTGGAGGTGCTGGACTGCTTTTCCGCGATGGAGAGCCTCTGCCACCTCCACCGCCACCTCTGAAACTTCAAACACTATTACATTTAAAGTTGTTGTAGTCCAAAAGTCGAGCAGCATCCGAATAACATTTTCTGGAAGGTCTCTGATGCAGGAGATCCGAGACAGATGATGCTGAGTTGTCAGATTGCACGTTGATGGCGCTGAGATACCATGAGTTGGCAGATCAGCGCAAAGGCGGGAATTGATTGTGACATGTTCCTCATTGGTGTCGTTTTGAGTATGTTTCAGTCTTTTGACCATAACTTTGGCTACAGGTGTCAGAATCGCGCATAAGACCCCAATCCGGAAAACTCTTTTCGATGCGCACGCTCTCCACATTGAGCTATGCTCCATGTGACCTTTTTTTCAACCTCAAATTCTGCCGTTTTCCCCTCCGGATCACTAGATTTAGTTATTTTTTACTATTTATGGTAATATTTCGATTGTTAATTAGGAAGTCAATTTAAATCCGATTTAGGTCGGATTTTTGGGAGATTGCTTATTTTATTTCGAATTTCAATTTAGAGTGATTTTCAGGATTTTGCTATTTTTGGCAAAATTCGAATAAAGACGATTTTTGGCTATAACAGTCCAGCTTGTAGACTGCTTTTTGGATTGTTTGATTTTATAATATTTTATTAAACCCTAGAGACTTTTTTTCTCTGGTTTTTGGGCGAATTTTCTCTTGAGAATCGTCTGTCGGAACTAGCCTACAGGATAATCACTATTCTATCTGGCGTCACTCTCTGATCCACTATTCGCCACCCCTGCGCCCAACAATGTCGCGCAATTGGGTGATTCTCCAGTGAAGTAGTCGAAAGAATAAGTAAAATTCTACATCGTGGAAAGTATATATATATATATATATATATATATATAATTATAATGTATTAATGTATTAATCTCTACACAATTATAATGTACATTATATATACATGCATCATATTATCATAACATTCATTATATATATTGTAATTGTTTTAATTTTCCCTAAAATTTGAAATTAATGTAATTCAGTTCATTTTACAATTTTTTGATTTGATCATTTTATGTTGTTTATTTTATTTTATTTTAATTTGTAATTTTATATTTATTCAATTTAGTCCTTCAAATTATATTTGTATTTGAAATCGACCCATACTTATTTATATTTTTGTAATTTACTTCAAACCCTATAAAATGTAAATCACATAATACATTTCATTTCAAATTATGTTCACCAACTTTTTAAATGTATTCAATTTAGTCCATTTTTATATTAATACCAGCTTCACATTTTATAATTAATTCAATTTCATCCCTCATCAATGCGTGTTGTTTAATTTATTTAATTTTTATTTCCAATTTCATGTTTGTTCAATTTGGTACTTCAAATTATATTTTTATCAAAATTGACCCATAATTATTTATTCTAAACCATATACAATTACGAATTACAATTCGACGTTCTCACTCACGTTCATTAAATATTAAAATGCGAAAAATAAGTAACCAAAAAATAATCTGACCCGAAGTCAATTCTTATTTGGTAAGATCAGACCTGAATTTTGTCTGTCAATAATGTCACCTGATCTGAACGAGATCTGACCGAAGTCCATCCGAACATGAATGAACCTGATATTTAACTACTTCGGACCTGAACCGTTTTGACCTGACCTGATAGGATCCGGTTTAAACCTGAACGATTATATGATTTTACAACCTTAGTTGCTGGAGAAGAGAAGAGTTCTCTTGAAATTTCTTACAAAAAAATTCCTTAAAAGTCCAATTTAAAATGAATTAAAATTCATTTTAGCCCAAAAGTCAAAATTACCCTTAATGAATCCTAATTTTTACCAACATGCCATCCTTTTATCTCCATTTTCATATCTTCAAATAAATATAAAAATTATCCTATTCCACTTTAACATATTATATATATTATAATTGTTTTAATTTTCCCTAACTTTTGAAATTAATGCAATTTAGTCCATTTTACAATTTTTTGATTTGATCATTTTATGTTGTTTATTGTATTTAATATTAATTTGTAATTTCATATTTGTTCAATTTAGTCATTCAAATTATATTTTATTTGAAATCGACCCATACTTATTTATATTTTTGTAATTTACTTCAACCCCTATAAAATGTAAATCACATAATAAATTTCATTTCAAATTATGTTCACCAAATTTTTAAATGTATTCAATTTAGTCCATTTTTATATTAATATCAGTTTCACATTTTATAATTAATTCAATTTCATCCCTCATCAATTTGTGTTGTTTAATTTTTTATTTCCAATTTCATGTTTGTTCAATTTAGTACTTCAAATTATATTTTTATCAAAATTGACCCATAATTATTAATATTTTTGTAATTTATTCTAAATCATATACAATTACGAATTACAATTCGATGTTCTCGTTCACATTCATTAAACATTGAAATACGAAAAATAAGTAACCAAAAAATGATCTGACCTGAAGTAAATTCATATTTGGTAAGATCCGACCTGAATTTTGTCTGTCAATAATGTCACATGATCTGAACGAGATCTGACTGAAGTCCATCCGAACCTGAATGAACCTGGTATTTAATTGCTTCGGACCTGAATCGTTTTTATCTGACCTGACAGGATCCGACTTAAACCTGAGCGCTTATATGATTTTACAACCCTAGTTGTTGGAGAAGAGAAGAGTTCTCTTAAAATTTCTTACAAAAAATCTCCTTAAAATTCCAATTTAAAATGAATTAAAATTCATTTTAGCCCAAAAGTCAAAATTACCCTTAATGAATCCTAATTTTTACCAACACACCATCCTTTTATCTTCATTTTAATATTATTAAATAAATATAAAATATCATTTATCAATTTCCACCTTTGTCCTTCCAATTTTCCAAAAATTCAATTTAGTAACTAAATTTCACTATTCCACTTTAACCTAGAAATACCTCCAAATCCCACTAATTCACAACAAATTCTACTAATTAAAAATATTAATATAATATTTCTTAGCCCCAAACTACTTTCCATCAAATTTTTATAAACTTTTGATTTGATTCGATTATCCGAATATTTTACCAGACTCTATCGCTTAATAAACTTTTATATCAACTTCAAATCAAAATTCTGAATCCCATTATAATTCCATTCTTCGGCTGAACTACTCATTTACATGCCCAAAATGTAACTTTTGAAAACTTACATTCTTAGTCCTTAAGTTTTTACAAATTTACACTTTGGTCTTCAAATTTTCAAAATTTAATTTTTAGTCACCATTCCAAAATTTGGGATATTACACCCTAGACTATTAAAAATTACAAAATGATTTTCTGGTTATAGGATGCTACTTTATTGAGTCTCTTAACTATTAAAAGTTACAAAATGGTCACCCAACTATTCATATATTTTAAACTTGTCCTTTTTTGTTAAAAAATTGACGATTGTCTAAACTGAAAGTTAACTTACTAACCGGGATATGATGGCATTTGATCTCATAATCTCAAATGACTATAAAATTCAAATGATTCTTAGATCATAGTTTATCATAAATTAGTTAACATGTTAATGTCCTACTCACATGATCATCATTTGTTTAATAGAAAATGATGAGTTTGAAATATATGAATAGCCGAATGAACATTTTGTAACTTTTAATAGTCGAGAGACTTAACAAAGCAACGCCCTATAGTCAGAGGACCATTTTTTAACTTTTAATAATCAAGAGACTCAACAAAATAATATCATATAGTCAGGGTTAAAGACATGATGCCAAAAATAGCCCCAACGTTTATTAAAATGGTCATTTTGGCTCATGTTCTTTTTTTTTTGAGCATACTCACTCTCGACATTTCACTTAGGGGGAAATTTTCCTACATAGATGAAAACTATTAGATTAACACTCGATTGTCGCTCCAAAATATGAGTCTTTTTAATCTAAAATTAAACGTTAATGGCTAAAATGCCCAAGAAAAAAAAGACTGAGGGATAAAGTGATTATTCTGTCAAATGTTAGTGACATTTTTACCCTAACATGAAACGTTGGGAGCCAAAATGCTCCAAAAAAAAATATAATAGGGGAAAATGACATATTCCTAAAATGAGAAAAAATATCATACGTGTAAAAAATAGAAAAGGATAATATCACGTTTGGTACTTGTATTTAAAAAGATATTTAATGTGATATCCTTATTTTTCAAATATTTATCGTGGTATCTACTATCTGATAGTTTTATCAATTTGACTCTTAAATATCTAAAAAATATAAAAAATGTAAAAAAATTTAAAACTATAAAAATAATTATTAAAAATTTTAAAATGTAATTTTATTTAAATGTAAAGATATAGTCCTTGATTAATTATTTTTATTTTTATCAATTCGATACCTTTCATGACAATTTGCATGATGATTTGAGTGAGAATGAGTTTATGGGGTTAGATGAATTTCCAGAAACTAGAAAATGCATGATCCTTGAAGATCTTTGAAGATTGGATTAGATATAAAATATAAATTCACAACTCACACAAAATCATTCTGAATTAAAAAATAGATACATATAATCTTATTATACTAATTATTACTGGTTTATAAACACAACTTTCTTAAACTTAATTTATGACTCTCTTTAATTTTACTTATACAACAACATATTATAATTTATTAAATCTACATCCTATTACACTAATGTAATATGAAAATTGGATCTTTGGATTTTCCGAAAGTTTAGATAGCTCTTCGATTCTTCTAGTTAAATTATAGACGACTTACGTTTTTTAATTAAGTTAAGGTGATTACAAAGTAATATATGTTTTAAATATTCTAAACTATTTAATAATAAACATTCAATCATCCTTATAATTGCTGGTGTTCGAACCCATAATAACTAAGAATAAGTCTATCATTTTTTAATACTGATTATCGAGGTAGCAGAAATAATTCGTAAATGTTCCAACCCACTGTAAGGACATATCCTTGTGAACATATTCTTTGGTCATAATTGATGCAGTATAATAAGACGCGTTGATACATTCGTAACTCTTTCACTTGACTTTTTCTTCATGTTGTGGTGAAAGAAATTAGTAAGTCTATTCAACGACAAAGAGTTGGCATCCAGTTTTTTGATGATTGATTCGACGTTTTCAAAGCTTTGTTCCGCCATTTTTATATTTTATAAATAGACAAATTAAAACTAATAATATTTTAATCAAAATTTGATTTCGTACACAACTTGAAGACAACGACCTCTTTGGCTGGCATTTCTTTACATATAGTTTATCCATGGCAAAGAAGGGTCCTGCCATTGTGTTGCCCATCAGACATAATGAGAATACTTGAGTTGAGCCGAGTTAGCCCTCCTCCTAACTCATCAAAAGCATCATCCGAATTCTCTCTTCCACTCACTTTCTCCGATGTTTTCTGGTTCAAGCTGCCTCCTGTTGAGCGTTTATTCTTTTACCGACTCAACGCCTTAACCTTCGCTTGTTTCAACTCGGATATCGTCCCCAAACTCAAGCAATCTCTTTCCCTCGCTCTCCTCCATTACCTCCCCCTCGCCGGCAACCTCAAGTGGCCATCAAACGCCCCCAAACCCAGCATTTCGTACACTCCGGGTGACGGGTTCCACTCACAGTTGCTGAATCCGATGCTGACTTTAACCTTCTTTCAAGCAATGGAGTCTACGATGCTGTTGAGTTACATCCTTTGAAACCTGATTTGATAACATCGGATGATTCGGATCAACTATTGCTTTGCAAATAACCCTTTTCCCTAACACGGGGTTTTGCGTTGGAATCGCAGCTCAGCATGCTGTTCTTGACGGGAAAACCACAACCATGTTCATCAAATCTTGGGCTTATATATGCAAGCAAGGTAATCCACAAAACTCAACTTTGCCACCCGAGCTAACCCCTGTTTTGGACAGGAGTGTTTTAAAAGATACTGGTGGACTTGACATGATATATTTGAAGAACTGGTTTGACAGTATGGGTTTAGATTCAGATACTGCTAAGAAAAGCCTGAAGATATTGCCGGACAAAGGAGAAGCTGCAAGTCTAGTTCGAGCCACGGTTGAGATTACTCGAGAAGATTTGAAGAAATTAAGAGCAAGGGTATTGTCAAAGTTACCAGATACTGGAAAAGACCTTCATTTATAAACTTTTGTGCTTAAATATGCTTATATAACGACTTGCATAGTGAGATCTAGAGGAGGAACTGGTGATAGAGACGTTGTCCTCGGATTCACAATCGATTGCAGGCCACGATTAGACCCTCCTGTCCCGGAAAACTACTGAAACTGTAACACAATTACAGCAGATATCGCCAAAGCAAGAGATTTCTTAGATGAAAACGGCTTCGTTTTCGGTGTTCAAAAGGTCAGTAGCCTGGTTAAACAAGTGAAGGAGCAGGGCGTCCTTGAAGGAATGGAAAAGAAGTTATCGTTACTTCTCGGATTTTTTGAGAGATTAGCAACAAACCCTATACAGGTTATTAGTGTTGCAGGGTCCCCGGGATTTGGAGTTTATGGTTCAGATTTCGGATGGGGCAAGCCAGTGAAGGTGGACATTGTTTCCATTGACAAGAATGAAGCTGTTTCATTGGCTGAGAGCAGAGACGGAAGCAGTGGGGTTGAGATTGGTTTGGCATTGAAAAAACATGAAATGGAGAGATTCTCTTCTTTGTTTTTAACAGAGTTTTAACAAAATGTATGCTCAAGTTCATATACATCCTTCGTTGTTGTCCTTCAAACAATGTTTTATTTCATATACATCAATAATTAATGGATTAATGTTTTTAGCATCACAAGTTTAGTTTTTTTTAATGTTTTAATTTATATTATTTTTTCCAGCTAAAATAGTTTGGGGTGAACAGAATGACAAAAGGAATAATACAAGATTTTATTATTTTTATGGCGCACTATTAATGCAAACAAAAAACATATTTTTTTATTATGACATTTTTCATTTGGAATCGAAATTAAAAAGAAAAAGAAACCATCCCTTGCCGGTTGTTGATCCGACCAGATTAGGGCTCTCCTCTCTTAATCGAAATTAAAAAGAAAAAAAAATCATCCCTTGCCGGCTGTTGATGACCAGATTAGGGCTCTCCTCTCTTTTAATTATTAGTTTCATATGATTTAATGCAAGTCAATAAATCAAATAGTTATGAATTACAAGCTATAGTATTATACATATGCGTCATGTTTAAACGCATAAGTTGCATGATTTACATATCTAATTTGAGAACCTAAAATACTTAATCTATAACCTTGAAGATGCATGATTTGACCTTAAACAAAAGTACACGAGGTTTCAAAGTGGTTTACACATGTATACATATTGAATGTTATTAACTAATTTAAATTATAGTGTTGACTTTATAGTTATATTGTACGTTCATTAAGTTTAATTGACTTCACACTCGTTATTTATCATGACTTACGATTTTAGATCCTAAAGGTACCTGGGAGTGCAGAGCGTGCAAGTAAAGCAATTCCTTATTCGTTGGATCTGGTAAATTAAATCCTTAGTGATTATGGAACTTAACAATATGTATGTTACTTATATGATAGGATATATACTTTTATTGATGATTTTAATGTGATTTTTTAACATAAACTTTGATTTTTTTTAGTGTTCGATTATATTTTATATTGATTGTATGTGGTTAAATGTTTAATGCATGATGGATATTAAGCACGATGATTAAGCAATTTTCTTAATATAAATTAAACTTTTATTGATTAAGAAATTTAAAATATAATAAAATTGATGAAAATTTTTCTAAAATAAATAATAGAAAGTTTTATGTTTAATTTACTTACAAATAATCACTAAAATATTTTATAATTCATAATAATTTGAAATCTCGTATTAACCTCATATCGAGCTATTTATTTGCGTTGGTTTTATTAAAATAGGCATATCTTGAATTTCTAACATTTGATTGAGGTATTTCATGATGTATTAAAAATATATAAGACAGAAGATCAATACGTAAAAGGATATCGTAACCACCAACAACCTATTAGTCTAGTGGGATGAGGTACTAGATTGCTTAAGTAATGTCAAGAGTTCAAACTCTTACCTCTGTACTACCCGATCTGAATTAGTCGATCGAAAGATTATATATTAATGATTAATTCAAAAAACAATAACATAACCCAGAAATACATATATCTAATCTAGAAAGTCGTCAAAAATCGACTATTATTCCAGTCGTAAAAAACAAATTCAAAATAAATTATTTAACCCCTCGTATGTTCATATCAAAGTCACATTTGAGTATTCTATTTTTTTTAACGGATATTAATCAAGTTTTTTATTTTACTATTAGAATAAAAAAAATTGAGCTGAAGTTGAATTCTAATTTAAATTTAAATAAAAATAATTAAGTCTAGACGAATTCAACGTTTTTTTCCCTCTTGAATTGAACTCAACTTATCAAATTTTGTATGTTTTGCTTCTGAAAACATTTATTTCGTTGTTTTGGGGTTCACTGTTCCTTCTAAAATTAAAATCCATGGTTAGCGAGCTTATCACTCTTACTTGTCCACTAAAATTATTAATATATAAAATATAAAAAATATCTAAAATATATACGACTTACTTTAAAAGTTTTAGAGAAGACGACAGTCCTCGTCTACTCTCCCTTCAATCCATTCCGGTTGAGAATGTTAACCGAGATGTGTGGCATTAGTTGAAGCATTATTATTATAATTACTTTGCCTTGAGGGTCTTAAAACAGCTCTTGCATTAGGTTTGCAGCAGAGTGTAATGGGAGACTATGTACTGTGTGAGTTTTCTATATTGGTGAATGCATTCATTTTCTTTTTTTAAAATGATTAACTTTGATATTACATGCAAAGTTTCCATCCCCAGCTTATTCTTTCTTAATTTATAAAATCATGATTAGAATTTTTTAATGAACCTAATTATGGTAATTAATTAAATTATTTGAAACAACAACAACATTCTTATATGAAACATTTATAGCTGGAAAATGTATTTACTTTTTGAGAAAAAGATTTTTTTAGGTTTTTTTTCAATTTTTAAATTTAATAGATAAATTAGACACTTTGAAAAAAAAACAATTTTTTGTCTTATCAATTTTAAAAAGAAATATTTAAAAAGAATCAATCATTGCTTTAGTTTTTCCTTTAGTTTTATATAATTATAATTAATAGAATAAAAAATTATTCTTTATTATTTATTTATTATATTAATTTGATCATAATTGTAAAATTTTAACACATCTGTGAATATTAAAAGATTATTTATTATAATTTTAAAATTAGGATTATAATAACACTATATATAAACATTGAATATTGGACTCCAACTATCATTTTTATTCATTTTTTTCAAAATCATATATAATGTTATTTTTTGGTTTCGTATGATCACCCGTCGTTAAAAAAATTAATGGAATGTGATATATTTTAAAAAAATCAATGATGATGTTGAATTACATTATGGTGATACATCAGTATTACTATTAATTTTTTAATGGTGGATGAATAAAATAAAATCAAAGTTTAACATTAAGTATAATTTTAAAATAAAAACAAATAGTTATATAGTCAAAATAAAATAAAAGAGATAATTAGCATCAATTTAAAATGAAGTGATTTTATACCGTTATTTTCAGAAAATTCTTGAGAAGAGTGTACTAATTTTAGAATAAAAAGTAGTCCACAAAAGAATTAAAATAGAGAGGGAGAGAGAGATACATTTCCTATTTAAAGGCTTCTCCTTTCTTTTAACCTTCAAATTTAGTCTCAAGCGAAGAAAAAAAGCTTCAATTTTCCTCCTTCAAATGGCCAATCATTAACCATTCAATTTTCTCAAATACCCAAACTTCTAACCACCGCAATGGCCGCCTCCGTTGCTGTCGCGAGCAAGAAAGACTCCAACGGTGGTCAAGGTCTTATCCTAGGACGCTACGAGCTCGGAAAATTCCTCGGCCAAGGTGCTTTTGCTAAAGTTTACCAAGCCTGCAACGTTAAATCCGGTCAAAGCGTTGCTATCAAAGTACTCGACAAGGAGAAAATCCTCAAGGGTGGCATGATCGCTCACATCAAGCGCGAAATCTCCATCCTCCGCCGTGTTCGCCACCCCAACATCGTGCAACTCTTTGAAGTCATGGCCACCAAATCCAAGATTTACTTCGTTATGGAATACGTGCGTGGCGGTGAACTGTTCAACAAAGTTTCCAAAGGCCGGTTAAAAGAATCCGTCGCCAGAAAATACTTCCAGCAATTAATCTCCGCCGTTAATTTCTGCCACGCCCGCGGCGTTTACCACCGCGACTTGAAGCCCGAGAATCTCCTCCTCGACAATAACGGCGACTTGAAAGTCTCTGATTTCGGGTTGAGCGCCGTTTCGGATCAGATCCGACAAGACGGTTTGTTTCACACATTTTGCGGCACCCCCGCTTACGTGGCGCCGGAAGTTCTCGGCCGGAAAGGATATGATGCGGCCAAAGTCGATATCTGGTCTTGCGGGGTAATTTTGTTTGTTTTAATGGCGGGTTATTTACCATTCAACGATCAAAACGTAATGGCCATGTACAAGAAAATTTACAGAGGTGAGTTCAGGTGTCCGAGATGGTTTTCATCTGAGTTAGTTCGGTTACTCACGAAACTTCTTGATACCCACCCGGAAACCCGAATAACAATCCCAGAAATCATGGAGAACCGTTGGTTTAAAAAGGGATTTAAACATATTAAATTCTACATTGAAGACGATAAAGTTTGCAATGTTGAAGAGGTCGATGATGATGTGGGATCATATTCAACGGACCATTCATCAATGTCCGAGTCAGAAACCGAGGTGGAAACTAGGATGAGAGTCGGTCCATTGCCGAGGCCAGCGAGTTTGAACGCATTCGACATTATTTCATTTTCTCCTGGTTTCAATTTATCTGGGTTGTTTGAGGAAGGAGGTGAAGGTTCAAGGGTCGTGTCCGGTGCACCGGTTTCGAAGATTATATCCAAATTGGAAGAAATAGCAAAGGTGGTTTGTTTTACAGTAAGGAAAAAGGATTGTAGATTGAGCTTAGCTGGTTCAAGAGAAGGTGTAAAAGGGCCATTGACGATTGCAGCTGAGATATTCGAGCTAACGCCGTCGTTGGTTGTTGTCGAAATAAAGAAGAAAGGTGGCGACCGAGGCGAGTTCGAGGAGTTATACATTAGGGAACTAAAACCCGGGTTAGAGAATTTGATGGCGGAGGACTCGGTATCATCTGCCACCGCCGCCTCCGCTACAGATGATTCATGTTTACCTCCGGATTCGGAATAGAGAGAAGGATAAACTTTTCTCTTTGTTTGTATCATAAAGAAGAAAAAAAAAACAGATACTCTTTTTTGTTTCCTTTAGGTGACTGAATATATGTGTATGATCTTTCTTTGCATGGAGAAGGATAGATTTGATTATAAATTTCTGTTGATCTTGGCAATTTGATTTGTGGGTTGCTTGTATATTCCAACTTTGCTCATAAATGAATTGATTTATTTATAAATGGGTAAATTATGCAAATAGTTCTCTATGTTTTCGGTATGACCGACTTAAGTCACTAATTTAAAATTAAGGGAAAATGATCCCTAACGTTATCGATCCGTTTGATTTTAGTCCATAATATTATCGATTCTTTTGATTTTAGACCCTCAACCATTTTAGGAGCTTAAACAAAAGGGGTTAATAGAAATTAATAGCAGAGGGACTTAAATTGAACAGACCGATAATGTGAGGCACTATTTACCCTTAGTTTTTAAATGGGTGACCATAGTCGATCAAACCCTAAATAAAAGGGACTATTCGCATAATTCACCCTTTACAAATTTGATTGCTTAGTATTTCCAACTTTGATATCGTAGATGGACACAAAATTTTATGTTAAAGAATGAATTTTAAGGATTGAAAATAGATTTTTAATCAAAAATAAATTAAAAATCTAAAATATATTATAATTTTAAAATTTCAAGAGGAATAGCTACCCATCAACCTCTTCGCTCCATCCCTGGCAATGATTGTGGTCACTCTAAGAATTGCATCTCATGTCTCATCTGCTGTTATTTGCATTGAACGTTTGCTTGAAATAACATACGTTGACATAGGGATAGAAGGGGTTTCATATAGAAGGTTGTATTTAAAAAGTTCTAATTTTATTTATATTTTTATGGATAATTTATTTTTAAAATATTATAAATTTATTCTTTAACATATATTTTCATGTACGTTCTATTTATACAATCTCGGCTGTTGCATTTCATGCCAAATTACTCAAACGTAGATAAGGACTGCCATTAGCACTGAAACAGATTTTACTTAAACATCAGATTAATCAGTTCGCAGATTCTATATGGATTGGTCCAATGGATTGCATTGGTACGAGGCAATCAAACAGTTTGGATTGTAGATCTTGTGTTTTTCGTGCTTTTGATTGCAGATGTGTTTTTCGTCCTTTATTATATTAATTAAATCATTTGATTTTGAAAATTATCCAAAATCATTTGATTGTCGGATTCTGGATTTGCAACATGCAGGGGCGACCATCTTGGCCAGTGGATTCTTGGTTTCTCAAAATCTTTGGGTTGCTGCTCGATTCTTGATGTAGAGTTGTGGGGTGTTTAGTTGATATCTTGGGATGCAAACGTGAGAGAGCATATTGTCGAGACGGAGGTTTTTTTTATTATTAATTTGGGGTGACTGCAAGGTAGTATATGTTCAAAGATAGCTCTCATTCATTTGATATTGAATGTTTGTACCCTGGCATTGCTGGTACTAGAATCCGATACCTCAAAAAATAACAACAATTCTTTTACTACTGAAATCACTAGGGTTCGTGCGAGACGAAGGTTTTAGCTGTTCTAGAAAAGGATGGAGTTTAATCCCTCACATCTATGATCTTATTGGAAGAGGATGGAGTTTATCTTTCAGACATGTATTGCGTGAAGGTTGCAGATAGTTTAGCCAAGTTGGCTTGGACCTCATCTTTTGGCCTTCAGATTCTGTCGCAGTTGACATTCTGCAAAGGGATAATCCACCTTCTCATGCAGCTGATGGAAGGAACTGGTGTTATTAGTAATTCTTTTTACTGTTTTTCACTCTTTGATTAAAAAAACGATCCAAAAGAGATTAAAGGTTTAAAACTCCTTTCCACTATTTTAAACAAATTAATTAAGCCTACAAATTAGAAATTTTACCAACCTAGCCCTTTGACAGATGGTTTTCATAATTGGTAGTTAATTGTATTGATATAGCAATTAATTTGTGAAAGATGACATGGTAGAAGGATTTGTTTAATATTTTTAAAAAGTTTAATGATTTGGTTGATTTTTAAATTTTTTTAATAGTTTATTTAATTCTTAAGAAAAAATCATTTAAAATTTTAAATGAATCAAAATTATTCAAAATTTTAAATGAATAAAGTGTCACAGCATATGGCCAAGGTATAGGTGGTATCCACCAGCCCTCAATTGGAGGTTTATTATATAAGTTGCAAACCATCTTCAACATTCAAATTTATCGTACAAAAATATTTTTGAAACCCCTTTTGATATAATACATCTTGATTATTTACAACAATTACACGTTGAATGAAGTAAGACATGTCTATAAGGTTGACAACCATAATTGTACAATAAAATATTGTGAATATGAATTCTCTACTAAAAGCCTACAGAAGGCCCTACAAACAAAATGAAGATGGAACAACTCAGAAGAATAATGTTTAGCTATATATTCATGATCTCTGTCTGATAAATGATAAGATTAACGCATTACGTAAAAGAGCTCTCCTTTCAAAGACGTACGAGGAGGAAGATGAAAAACATTTGGTAACCCCTAAATATATGACTCTTCCATATTAGTTTTAAGGCTTAAATATATAAAAGGTGCCCAACGTATGCCAGTTTTTCCAGTTTAGTGCCTAACGTTTTTTTGTTTCAGTTTGATGTCTAACGTTTCATTCCGTTACTCAAAATAGGTCACGCCGTGACGGACTGTTAGTTTTCTCCGTTAAGTGACACATGTCACAATCTGGTAATTTTAAAAAAATTATTTAAAATTAAAAAAATAAAATTATATATTTTTTTAAAAAAAAAATACAAATTTTGAAATAACCCCAAAACTTTAAAAACCTTCATCTCAACCCATTAACCTTTAACCGTTCGACCGCCCCTATTCCAAGCTCGTCTGCTCGGCGACGGTGGCTTACCAAACCGGTTGGGTTTTGGTCAGACAGGATTGGCAAGCTCAGCTACGGTGGCGGTGAGGCGGAAAGGTGACGGTTTCGGTCGGAAATCGCAAAAATCGAACGGTAATGGGGGCTTTTCGTCGGACTTTCAAATGCCACTCCACCACGAACGGCGGCGACTCGAGGCGAGTTGATGATTGGGCTATGACCGATCTGGGACATCGCTTCCACTGGGCTAGGCGGTGATGACTCCCGACGAGCGGTGGGCGAGGTTGGAGGTGGGCGATCGAATGGTTTCCTTGCGATTAAGCTCGACGGTGACTGATTTCGGGTGATCTGAGGGTCGGGTTGAGGTCGCCGTGTAACATCCTCAATACCGGGTTAGTGATCAAATTGTAAAGTTTCATAATTTGATGACTAAAATAGAAGAATGAAATAGCTCTATGATTATTAGATGCATATGATGAAGGTTATTTTGTAATTGTTAAAGGAAATAAAGGGTAAAATGGTCATTTGATCATTTAAGGAATTATATACACGTGGGAAGAGAGCTATCTGGAAGCTTTCTTCTTCTTGCCTTCTCTTCTTCACGTGGGGCTAGCTTCAAAAGGTAAGTTCTTTGTTTGTAAATGAATTGTTGATTTTAAGGTTGGGTTTTGATTATTAGATGATAACTAAGCTTAAGGAAAGCTTAAATCATCTTAAAAACAAATGATGGAGAGGTTAAGAGAGATTAAAGATTTGGAGTTTTTATATGAAATTTTGGAAAGGAATTGATAAGTAGAATTTGAAGTTAAATTTGACTTGTCAATGGTTAAATTAAGAGATTTGGAGTGTTAGAATTGGAATTAGAACACATTGAAAATTTGGTATGATTTTTGAATCTCATATGGAAGATAGGATTTTGAGGTTTAAGATGAAATAAATGAATATAGATTGGTTTAAGTATGTATACTAGAGTTAAGAATGAAAAGGGGATGATATATGAAGGGTTTGAGTGGAAATGAAGTAATTTTTGGGTTGAAAATATGATTTCTGGGCAAGGGGAATCGGTACCCATTCAAGGGGAACCGATACCCCTTCAAACGACAGAATTCTAGAATGTCTTGAGGGAATCGATACCCCCATGGTAGGGAACCGATTCCCCCTAAAGAAAAATGTTAATATTGGTTTAATAAGTTCGTTTAAGTTGCTAGTATTCAATTACAAGGTGTAGGTATCTAATGATTACCTCGAAATGTACATTTATGTAGATTCTACGCATAAAGAATTCCGGAACGTTTGGCAAGTAAGATCGATCAAGGGGAAAGATAAGATTGGAATTGACTAGTGAGGCCAGGTGAGTGCATATTAATTAGTTTATGGTGCTAAATGGAAACAAGACTTGCGACAAGTCTATTTCCTCTGTTAGAATGCATGAATATGATTATACGTATATGAATGACATGAATATATGTATGCATGATTATATGTGTTAACATGCTTTTGAATGTAATGTTATGAGAAGTATGTGCTATGTAATGTATATATATGAACATATGTGAAACTGAACTATGTGACTACAAGTATATGTTATGAGATAAGATCTATGTGATTGCATGCAACATATGATATTAGATATATGTTTACACGTACATGTGATACGTGACTGAAAAGAAAAGATATGTGGTTATAAGAGAAAGAATATGAATAAGTAATGTGAACTGTTATAAATGATAATGCCCATGTTATGTGATATGAGAGCTAGGGGTATAGTTGGCATGCCAAGGGTCGAGGGTTACCTATGTTCTTCGGAACATATGGACTGTTTACCTATGTTCTTCGGAACATATGGACTGTTTACCTATGTTCTTCGGAACATATGGACTGTTTACCTATGTCCTTCGGGACATATGGACTGATTACCTAGGTTCTTCGGAATCTATGGACTGGTCCTTCGGGACATTGATCGAGCTGTGGTGACAGCATATGTGTGCACAACCTCAATGTACTCACATACCTTAAGTTCTCACTAGTGTACATGGGCTAATAAAGTGATTAAACAAGCATACTGAATGTGATATGTATACGATGGGGTTATAAGTGGTTTGAAATGTGTTACGTGAACCATATGATGTTGTGTGTGTATAGTGTTTGATTGAAAAGGTTAACAATAAAAGTATGTGATTACATGATAAACTGTTAATGATGAATTATGTGTCTGTATGTATTTACTGTAATTAATCTGATATGATTTTATATGATACGAAGAATGCATGAATTGCTATAACATGATAAAAGAACATGCATGTATCGATATATGTTTTAAAGTGCATTATAAGTCGTTATGCCTCACTAAGTCTTCGACTTAGCGTGTGATTGTTTCACGCGTAGGTTTCGAGAAGAGTAAAGAGTAATGCGGAGCAAGACAGGTCAGTTTTCCTTACCAAATGTCAGATCAGAAAATGTATGTACTGTTTACAGAGTGTAGTTGGCATGTAGTCTAAAGATATAAATGGTATGAACTCTGATATCTATTGTAAACGCTTTGAAATAAATTAAATGTTATCAAAGTTTTAAATTACCCACTATTTTATACGAATGAATGTTTAAAAAGTCATGTGACACTTCGACTCGTATCCGGGTCGGATACGGGTTGGGGGTGTTACATTTAATGGTATCAGAGCCAAGGTTTAGCCGATTCTCGGCATAAACCGAAGTCCAAAGTGTCATAAAAGGTGTACATGCCAACATAGATTGAAAAATTTCTGATCTGATTGTGTAAGGAGTATGTTGTCTTGCTAATAGAATAGATAGTTTAATACAGTAGAAATCCGATCGTAATATTTCAAAGTAGTGAAAGGTGATATTCCTGATTGTGATAGCTATTCACTTGCCCTGGCTAGGCAGGATGAAGAGCGTACACCTCAGGAAATGCCTAGTAAGACAAAGTTGATTTCAGAAAGCTGAAATCATATCTGAATAATGATAGAAAGTTTTCATCGTTTGAAATCGGAAAAACGATATAGAGTTATTATGTGGATAAGATAGAATATGGTGGGTGTCACCAGCTTATAAGTTCAAAATGAAGGAATAACATTGTGTATAAGCAAGAGCGTTTATATGATAAGGGTTTGCAGTTAAGACGGAAAAGTTAGCGTTAGCTAACGAGAATATGCGATGGGAATGTACTGGAATTATAAGATTATAAGATATTGTCAGGATATGAGAACCAAATCCGTAATGGATCTGGATACAGTTGCATATTTGGATCATAGTAATGTGGTATAGTAAAGGAAAAGGAAGTAAGAATTTGTATATTTAAGTAAAGCTGAGGATTGATAAGAAGAGTTTGAGAATATGTATATCGATGATCAGATTATAGGACACAGGAAGTCAGAATGTTGAGTTTGAGAAAAAGAATTTCAGGATGTATGAGAATAGAGGTGAAATTGATAAGTTGAGTAAGCGAATGTTAAGATAATTTAGATTGGAAAGAATGTATATGATTGGTATAAGAGGGCTTGTGCCCTAGACTGAACCAAAGTTATTATCTAGCTGTCAGAGTAAAGGTGCTAGAGTTATAAGATTGGAGGAAAGATATAGTGGAGTTAATTGATTATGATATGAATTTGAATATAATTGTATATTCTGAGCAGATAGCTATGATGTAGAAACAGAGATAAGTATTTGCATGGAACCTTCAGGAAAATACAAGTATAGAAATGAAAGGGATTGATTTAAAAGAATCAGATACGATAATATGGAAGTACAGAGGACAGTTTTGATATAGAGTGAGATGAATGTTATTGTCAACGTGATGAGTGACATTATATGGAATTTTAGAAAGATCAAAGGAAAAATGCATATCGAATGAGAGAAAAGACAACATGGATTGGTATTACTGGTTATTGCTTATATGATAAACAACAGAAGATGAAGGTATAAACGAAAAAGATAGTCGAAAAACTAAGGGATTGAAAAGTAAGTTTCTGATGATGACAAGAATAATAAGTCAGGGAAGCAACATAAGAACATTAGAAGATATGTTCCTATTAAGATGTGCAGTGAAAATTCGAGGACGAATTTTCTTATAAGGAGGGGAGATTTGTAACATCCTCAATACCGGGTTAGTGATCAAATTGTAAAGTTTCATAATTTGATGACTAAAATAGAAGAATGAAATAGCTCTATGATTATTAGATGCATATGATGAAGGTTATTTTGTAATTGTTAAAGGAAATAAGGGTAAAATGGTCATTTGATCATTTAAGGAATTATATACACGTGGGAAGAGAGCTATCTGGAAGCTTTCTTCTTCTTGCCTTCTCTTCTTCACGTGGGGCTAGCTTCAAAAGGTAAGTTCTTTGTTTGTAAATGAATTGTTGATTTTAAGGTTGGGTTTTGATTATTAGATGATAACTAAGCTTAAGGAAAGCTTAAATCATCTTAAAAACAATGATGGAGAGGTTAAGAGAGATTAAAGATTTGGAGTTTTTATATGAAATTTTGGAAAGGAATTGATAAGTAGAATTTGAAGTTAAATTTGACTTGTCAATGGTTAAATTAAGAGATTTGGAGTGTTAGAATTGGAATTAGAACACATTGAAAATTTGGTATGATTTTTGAATCTCATATGGAAGATAGGATTTTGAGGTTTAAGATGAAATAAATGAATATAGATTGGTTTAAGTATGTATACTAGAGTTAAGAATGAAAAGGGGATGATATATGAAGGGTTTGAGTGGAAATGAAGTAATTTTCGGTTGAAAATTGATTTCTGGGCAAGGGGAATCGGTACCCATTCAAGGGGAACCGATACCCCTTCAAACGACAGAATTCCAGAATGTCTTGAGGGAATCGATACCCCCATGGTAGGGAACCGATTCCCCCTAAAGAAAAATGTTAATATTGGTTTAATAAGTTCGTTTAAGTTGCTAGTATTCAATTACAAGGTGTAGGTATCTAATGATTACCTCGAAATGTACATTTATGTAGATTCTACGCATAAGAATTCCGGAACGTTTGGCAAGTAAGATCGATCAAGGGGAAAGATAAGAGATTGGAATTGACTAGTGAGGCCAGGTGAGTGCATATTAATTAGTTTATGGTGCTAAATGGAAACAAGACTTGCGACAAGTCTATTTCCTCTGTTAGAATGCATGAATATATGATTATACGTATATGAATGACATGAATTGTATGTATGCATGATTATGTGTTAACATGCTTTTGAATGTAATGTTATGAGAAGTATGTGCTATGTAATGTATATATATGAACATATGTGAAACTGAACTATGTGACTACAAGTATATGTTATGAGATAAGATCTATGTGATTGCATGCAACATATGATATTAGATATATGTTTACACGTACATGTGATACGTGACTGAAAAGAAAAGATATGTGGTTATAAGAGAAAGAATATGAATAAGTAATGTGAACTGTTATAAATGATAATGCCCATGTTATGTGATATGAGAGCTAGGGGTATAGTTGGCATGCCAAGGGTCGAGGGTTACCTATGTTCTCGGAACATATGGACTGTTTACCTATGTTCTTCGGAACATATGGACTGTTTACCTATGTTCTTCGGAACATATGGACTGTTTACCTATGTCCTTCGGGACATATGGACTGATTACCTAGGTTCTTCGGAATCTATGGACTGGTCCTTCGGGACATTGATCGAGCTGTGGTGACAGCATATGTGTGCACAACCTCAATGTACTCACATACCTTAAGTTCTCACTAGTGTACATGGGCTAATAAAGTGATTAAACAAGCATACTGAATGTGATATGTATACGATGGGGTTATAAGTGGTTTGAAATGTGTTACGTGAACCATATGATGTTGTGTGTGTATAGTGTTTGATTGAAAAGGTTAACAATAAAAGTATGTGATTACATGATAAACTGTTAATGATGAATTATGTGTCTGTATGTATTTACTGTAATTAATCTGATATGATTTTATATGATACGAAGAATGCATGGAATTGCTATAACATGATAGAAAAGAACATGCATGTATCGATATATGTTTTAAAGTGCATTATAAGTCGTTATGCCTCACTAAGTCTTCGACTTAGCGTGTGATTGTTTCACGCGTAGGTTTCCAGAAGAGTAAAGAGTAATGCGGAGCAAGACAGGCAGTTTTCCTTACCAAATGTCAGATCAGAAAATGTATGTACTGTTACAGAGTGTAGTTGGCATGTAGTCTAAAGATATAAATGGTATGAACTCTGATATCTGTTGTAAACGCTTTGAAATAAATTAAATGTTATCAAAGTTTTAAATTACCCACTATTTTATACGAATGAATGTTTAAAAAGTCAATGTGACACTTCGGACTCGTATCCGGGTCGGATACGGGTTGGGGGTGTTACACGCCGGTTGCTGCTTAGTTCGGTGGGAGCGCCGGTGTAAACCACTCCCGATCAGAGAAGGGTGGTTCGGTGACGAGGTTAAAGGTTAATGGGTTGAAATGAAGAATGTTATCAAAGTTTTAATTACCCACTATTTTATACGAATGAATGTTTAAAAAGTCAATGTGACACTTCGGACTCGTATCCGGGTCGGATACGGGTTGGGGGTGTTACACGCCGGTTGCTGCTTAGTTCGGTGGGAGCGCCGGTGTAAACCACTCCCGATCAGAGAAGGGTGGTTCGGTGACGAGGTTAAAGGTTAATGGGTTGAAATGAAGGTTTTCAAAGTTTTGGGGTTATTTCAAAATTTGTGTTTTTAATTTGAATTTTTTCTCTTACTTTCGTATCTGAATCTCGTACATTTACTTTAACATGTGTGATGTCTCCATTTGTGTGAACTCGTGAAATTAACAAGGATGAATGTTTAGAAACGTCAAGTGGTTTCCCTAGTCGTGTATTTCAATTGAGATATTATAATTGATTTTAAGTTGTGTTTAACTCAACAATTTAGCATGAATGATTTGGGAGAAGCTAACTATGTTGTATAAATTTAAATCCCTAGGATAGAAAGAATAAGACGATATCATTATTTCAAACTTCATAATTGAAAAAAGTTTTAGAGGCTTTGCAATGATAAATGATGGTCTCAAATTGAAATATTAAGAAAAAATGTGCAACATAAGTTTAATTTGTCTTCAAAATCGAATTAAGCTTGATATTTAACAAAACAAATATAATACAAAATTCGGTAGATGCTAGGTGTGTACGTACCTCCCAAATTTGAACACATAATTTATATATATGTGATCCCTATATAGATTATTTTCACAGGTCTATATTCCCTAAGAAGATATTAATCGACTACACTCTCTAATATTTAAGGTATATATCAACAAATTTTGTAAGAAAATTGGTATGAATCATAAGAAATCAAGCACATCTATTTATAAGGAGATATATGAAGAGAGTATTTAATTAGGAGTTAAAAAATATAAGCTTTCTTGAGTGAAAAGAAAGTTTTTTTTTTTAAAAAATAGAAATCACTAATTTTATTCAAAATAGGAAATATATTAAATTATAATAAAATATTTACAATCATAATCGTAAATTAAGCACACAATTTATTATAATCATTTAAACAAAACTAACATCACACAAGGACCATACAATAAAAGACTAAAATCTAACCAAGAAAACTTGAACGAAGGTAGATACAAACAAATCTGATCGTTTCGGCAAATGAATTACAAAAGGAGATCAAGCTACTGAAATACTACAAAAAATCGCAAATCATACTCGAAAGACTTGAAAAGCTATCCACGAACGCATAACAGATATCCAAATCCAATCTGAAGGTTTAAAGCAAGGAAGATCATCAATATAATAGATAAGTGACATCTTGATCAGTCGTGACGATGTTAAATCAACCCTTAAAAAAAGATATAACGACCAAACGAATGAAAATCTTGACAAAAGGCTGAAGAAAACGTGCCATAAAAACCTATGAAAATGTATCATACAAGCCGACTTATTGCAAATAAAAAATAAAAGAAAATAAAAGGACAATAAAGAATATTAGCAGTTGGCAATCAACATTAAAGTTAGTGCCACCACCAATCAACAAAGACAAAAAGAAAAAGAAATGAACGGCTTACCCACGAGAGAAAACTAAGAGAGTGAACTAATGAAAAGAAAGTTGAAAGGGACTAAATAAGTTGGTGCATTGATCAAGCTTATTTGCATCATATGTTTGAGCTTCCTTTTACTTAATTAATAAAGTCTTCAAGTCCCAAATTCAAATATCCAAGTATAAATTTATTAATTAAAATAGACATAAATTAATTTTAATTCATAATTAAAATAGATATTGAGTCCAAAGTATCGATTTGCTGAGAAGTCAGAGACGGGACACGAAAGTGGCATCAGCAGTTTCAGCTTTTGCATTAAGCTATGGTGAATTTAGCCTCATAATGCAGCTGTCCTCGTATTCCCTTAATTGCTTTTTAAGAGAATGGTGGATTTGACAGAGTGCATCATCGAGTTCGAACCTCTGCCTGCTGTACATGTCGGACTTGATATCGACAACCTAGCTGCGGTAAAGTCCAAAATCCACATTACAACTTACTGGGTCATTATAAGCACCGTGGTCTGCTCTTCTTAAATAACAAGCTTTGGTGGTCTATTAAACCTGAGCAAGTGGCCAAGTGCATGTTCTGAGACCTTCATATATCTAAGAAAATGCTGAATTTACTTTATGTGTTCCAATGCTGAATTTACTTCAAGTTGAATAACTCAGCTAACTTCAGCTACATCTGCAGGTGTTCAAATTTAACAATAGCGGTGTGGGAGCTCTTGAATTTAGACTATAGATTGAGCAACATATAGAGTCACCTTAGGCTGCTGGTGGATGTGTTTTCCCGACAAGACGTTGGTGTCTGGATTGTTTAGAAGCGCATATTTTGCTTCTTTAATTTGGCTAAAAATGGGGGAAAAGATCTCACTGCTCTCTTGATTGTTTTGTATAAGAAAAGAATGCCAGAAAGATATATTTAGTTTGAAAGTCTAATTATCAACCAAACTGACATTACAGTTGAAGTGATTAAGAAGTGGTCACCTTATAAATGACAAGCAAAGATGACTTCAGAAGCGGGTGAAAAGGTAGCGAGCGGATTAGTATTATTTGTACTTGTTGATGGAACAAGTAGGACTCGTCGATTGTTTGGTAATTCACTCCTAATTTAAATGGAGAACCGTGACATGTGAGAGCAAGATTGTTGGCCGGTATTTTATAGAGAAGAGAGTGAGTCATGAAGAAGATCGTGACAAGATGATGGCAGACAAGCAACTCAAAGATAACCCATACCTCCACATCACTCTACATGATCTTTCGTCTCATTACTGCTATGGCTTCATCTGAGTAGGGCTCATCACGACCAGGACATCTGACACCATAAAATGAGAAAGGCAATGCTACAAGCTTAGGGATCAACAGCTTAAAATGGTGACCATATTCCACAACAGCTGGAACCCTCTTGTTTTGCAGGAAATGCAAGAAATCTCTACCTTTCTTGGCTGGTGCCTAATAGTAAACATGACGGTATATTGATATAAGAATTCAGATAATAAATAGAATATAAAAGCAAGAAATCAAATAACTTAGAGACACAATTGCCAACCATTGAAAGGATTTGTATGCGCATGACTGGAGGATCCTTCGCAGAATCAAATAACTTGTTTATATTTTATTTCTTTTCGTCACAAATGCTTGTTGCTTTTGTTATAGTGACGGTGTTAATATTGTTTTTATTTTGTGGTGTGGTCTTCTCTTTTATTTTAATAGTTAATTGATAAACAACTTATTTGCAGTTTGATGAGAAATCCTATTGGTGTTTTACTACAAAATGAAAACTCAAGCTCCTCACTGCATCCTTATAATTATGACCGGGTTTGTTGAAACAATAAGCAGAAAAATTGCACCACTGAGAAAAGATATTGCTAGAAGCTAACCTCATAAAGATTGGTCTCTTCATCAGGAGTATACCCTGTCATTTTGTTTAATTTGAACAAGATTTCTATTGGCTTCCTTGCACTTTTCACAAACAACCCTCCAACATACATAATAGAGCAGAAAGATAACCCAAATAAGATTTCACGCAACTATCAAAAGACAAGGAGAAATAGACAACACAACAACCTACCGAAGCTTTGCTTTCTCAATATCGTAGGGCTTGAAGAAAAGTAAAATATTTCCCTTTTTCTTTTACGGTGGAGCATTCGGTCGTAAGTACTGAAAAATTATGATTAACATCAAGATGCAAATAAAAGAAGACCCCAAACATTTATCAACGGGGAAGGGGCAGAACTGAAACAAAAGGCCTGGCTTTGGCAAGATTCATAACTAGAACTTGCCTAAAAAATCTAGTAAAATACAACCAATTTCAAGCCTCACTAACATGCACTGTCAAGGGAAGATAAGCAAATCTACTATTTATTATTGTGAAACTTAACTCCTCAAGGACTATCCCTAACATCCATTTCTTCCTACTTTAACAACAGAACTTTTTGCACTAGAAAGCTTTTAAAACCAAATTAGGCCTCTATGTTTGGATCTATTAATTTTAGTATTGGGGGTGAGAATGAAGATCCTGAATAAAAAAAATATCATTGGCCAGAGAGTTAAAGCATAAAAAAAGTAATATGTTGCTCATAAAAAGCTAAACCTACAAGTCCAAGCTCAAATTTCAGGAACAACTTTAGGTATGCATAGTGAACCTTATTTCATACCTCATTCAAGGTTCCAACCTACAGTGAGGAAGAGACAATTAGGTAAGGAATTATATCCTTGTCAAACTTAAAAAATGCACATTTTCCTTATTCTGCATTTTCAAAGAGAGACAAGAAACACAACAGATGTCAAATAGCATGCTACTTCTTCACCATAACCAACTAAATAAAGGGTTTACGCCTTACCTCGTATGAACATCAACAGCAGCAGAACAAAGATGATATGGTGCAGGTTGGCTGCTGCTAAGACTCCAACAGATTATCTAAATCCAAACCATGGACTTCAACTTCGAGCTTGTTTCTTGAACTCTTATGGCACAAAAGAATACAAATCATTGCCCACTTTTGATCTTCATGGAAAAGACTTCATATTGAGAAAGCATAATAGCTCATTTCATTCTCGTTAGAGTAGTAATCATTATAGTTGAGATATCCCCGAAACCGGAATGCCTAGATTCACTGTGTTTAGGCGATTTGAGGTAGAGTAAATGCAAATCTTTAAGACTTTTGTCAAACTTTTCTTTCATGGCAAGAACCTGAAAAAAAAAACTACTATAATTGGTGCACTAATTAGGTATTATCTCTCATCTAGAATGCTCGGTCAGTAGTCCAAGAAATTGAAATCATTTCACTTGCTGCAAAGGCTTCCCTACTTTTTCCAAAAATCTAGTCCCATGCGTCAACTCTTAACATTTAATAAAAGAAAGATTTATTGTGTGTCTGGCTCCTAGTTACCAATATGCAATATAAAATTTAAAGGCATCAAATGTAATCCACAAAACTGATTAAACTAAACCACATAAACGGAAGTACATTCCATTTACCATAAACTGAATAAACTAAACCCTAAACCCTCCTCAAAATTCAAGTTTCTACGAGCAGTAATTCAGAGGCAAAAAATGCTTAAATGGCTGGCACCTTATAGAACACAGTTACGCTTGAAGTTGATTCCCAGAATACTAAACTCCACCATTGTCAGTTATCCTTCGAACCCCTTTAGCGATTCCCTCCTCAGATAAAAGAGCAAATGTTTAAATAAAGAAATACCTCCACACAGTTCCGATGATATGGATGACCATTCTTTGTTTTCAGGATCAGCAAGGAGGTCCTCCACGTTCTTACCAATGGCCACTACTTTAACTGGATCAGGATAAACCTGCTTTGGAAATATAATTCCAGTATAACTTCTAAAAGGATTGAGCAAAGCCAAATTAGAAAGCCATAATGAAAAAAAATGCTTAAGCTTACTTCTCCAAATACGGCTCGCAAACCGTTGATACGCTTGGCTTCAGCAAGCGTTACCTCCTTTGAATATACATCTAACTCAGATTTTATTTGCTCATTCACAATGGACTCGATTTTTCTCAAATGATCAGCATTGATGGCACCATCTCTGTTTGGATCTGATAACATTAGATCAAATTTTAGCTTACTGCAAACTAAATAGCATAACTGGAAAAAACCCCCCAAAAAATCAGTGTTCAACTTTTAGTTTAGATTGATATACTGACTCTATGATGGAAAAATTGTTGGTATGATACTGAAGTCCTGCATAAAGAGAAACGATGAGTGAGAGAGAGAAAAGTTGAAAGAAAAGTCAGTTTCCGATGAGATTTGCGGTGTTCGTGAACAATCTTAGTAGGAGGGTGTCTCGACGTGCTTTAAGGGCAATGTTCTTAGTTCATGGTCCTGTTGAGAGAATTTTCATTTCCAAAGAAACAACAAATCCAAAATACAAATTCTCCACTTTTGCTTTCGTTCAGTTTAAGAATGAGGCAGGTTTGAAGAGGGCAGTAGATAAATTAAATGGTGCATTGATAGATGGAAGGAAGATTACAGTTGGTGGTGCAAGATATAAGGAAGTTTGTTCAAGGATAGTAGGGAAGAATGGTTCTTCAAAGAAGGTTTTCAGACAGAATATCGCAGAAACATCAAACTCAAAAGAGGTAGAAGACTTTAACAGAAGCATAAGGGATGATAGAACTTATAAAGATGCTCTGATGTTGAACAGAAGTGTACTGGGGAACAGGGAGTTTTCATCTGATGGTCTTCACAGGGGGAAAGTTAAGAAAAATATTTTAGAAATGCATATTCCCTTTGAAAGCTCCAGCTGGGTTAAAAGGTCATTAACGGGGATCATTAAACATTCATTTCAGATTGAGTTAGTTCAGAAGGCTTTAGTTAATGAAGGTTATGATGTCCAAATTGCTAGATGGGGCTATGTATGGAATTCTTGCGCAATAGTTTTTGAATCATCCGAAGAGATGTTGGATGTATGGACGAAAAGGGAAGAAGAATTAGATTTTTGGCTTGATCGATTGGCTCCATTATTGAATGATGGAGTCCTAATGATCGTCTGGTGGAATTATTTGGGGTCCCTCTATTATGCTGGAATGATCCATTCTTGGAACAGATAGCAGGGAGATGGGGAACGGTGGTTGACATACATAATGCCACTAGAAACAAAGAAGATCTCACAACGGCGAGAATTTTAATGAGGGTGGCAAGTCCTTTTGATGTTCCGGAGGTGATCACTCTTGGATCATACGGAAGATCCTTTAAAGTGAATATTAAGGTTGGATCGACGTGCGAGTCTTCAAGTTCTTTTTCCAGTGTAACTCCGGTGGATGGTTCTGGTGGGGGAAATTTTGGAGAGTTGATGTCTGAATAGGAAGAAGACAAAGTGCTGTCAAAAAGTAGGAAAGGTGTAGTATGTTCAGCAGAAGAAAATCGACTGAGAGTTGACAAGTGGATTGACCAGGGAGCTACTCTTGGGTTTGGTGGAGTTGGTGGGGAACAACATTTTCCAAGGCTTTCCATAGATAGGAAATACATTAAATGTGGGCTGTCAGAAAGTTAGACTGTTGGGAGTATAAGGATTGGTGGAGTTGGTGGGGAACAACATTTTCCAAGGCTTTCCATAGATAGGAAATACATTAAATGTGGGCTGTCAGAAAGTCAGAATGTTGGGAGTATAAAAGTGGGGGAGTTTGCCACTAGAAACAAAGAAGATCCACAACGGCGAGAATTTTAATGAGGGTGGCAAGTCCTTTTGATGTTCCGGAGGTGATCACTCTTGGATCATATGGAAGATCCTTTAAAGTGAATATTAAGGTTGGATTGGCGTGCAAGTCTTCAAGTTCTTTTTCCAGAGTAACTCCGGTGGATGGTTCTGGTGGGGGAAATTTTGGAGAGTTGATGTCTGAAGAGGAAGAAGACAGAGTGCTGTCAGAAAGTAGGAAAGGTTTAGTATGTTCAGCAGAAGAAAATCGGCTGAGAGTTGACAAGTGGATTGACCAGGGAGCTACTCTTGGGTTTGGTGGAGTTGGTGGGGAACAACATTTTCCAAAGCTTTCCATAGATAGGAAATACATTAAATGTTGGCTGTCAGAAAGTTAGAATGTTGGGAGTATAAGGTTTGGTGGAGTTGGTGGGGAACAACATTTTCCAAGGCTTTCCATAGATAGGAAATACATTAAATGTGGGCTGTCAAAAAGTCAAAATGTTGGGAGTATAAAAGTGGGGGAGTTTGCCGATTTGGGTATTAGAAATTCAAATATTTCGGCTGATGGGTCACAGGCCCAGTTAGAAGATAATGGGCAGTCTGGGTTTAAAGGTAATTCCTTCTGGCCCAGCATTTAAAATCAACAAGTTTGGGAAAATGATTCAGAATCTGGATTTGATTGAGACTGGTAGTAAAAAGAAAGAAGATACGGGAAAGAGTTCAAATGCAGAGCTACCTGATAGTGCTGGAATTGAGTTTCAAGATGTTGATTTAAGACTGGTAGAGTCTATCACTAATAATTCAGGAAATAATTCAAGGGGTAGACAACTTTACCGATCTAAAAGATCGTTTTCTACTAAGAGTGATCCGGTAGAAAACAGAAGCATGAGCAACTATAAAAGGGTTTATAAGAGGTCTAGGGACATGAAATATTGGTTTGGGAATGTAGTGAAGTTTATGCCTGAAAGACAGGAAGCCATAGTCAGTCAGGAAGGAAAAGATTTGTCCCTTAGTGCTAGTCAAAAGATTTGTTTAACAACATATATGAATGCTTATGGGTGTGAGGAGCCTACTAATGATAGATGTTCAGAGGAAAGGAGTGTGGATAGGGAGTTTGAAGGTTGGTTTTCAGAAGGAGAATGTTCAAATTTCAAATCTGGTTTTTTTTAACAATTTTGTTAAGGAAAGCCCTAAAACAAGTGAGTATTGCAACAACTTCCTTTTCAGCCTTCTCGGATTTCTTGGAGAAAACTTTAGCTACTTGGGAAGTAAGTAAGCTTATGGGGGTGTCTTTTAAGCAAGGGAAATCAACCTTTTTGGAAAAAATCATTAATTTAGAGAAAGGTTCGAAAGTGGTTAACCAAGGTAAATTTGAAGGGGGTGATTAGATTGTTTGTTTTATAATGATGAATAAAAAGTTAATCATTGTTTCATGGAATGTTAGGGATTTGGGAAAAAAGAAAAACAGAGGGTTGTTCAGAATTTAGTATATAAGATCTATCATTCTTTTCTTTGGCTGCAAGAAACCAAAACAGAGAAGATTCAGAGATCTTTTCTTAGAAGAAGTGGGCTAAATAATCTTAAAGGTTTTATTGACTCTCCATCGGTTGGATCATCAGGGGGTTTATTGTGTTGTTGGGATGAAAATATTTTGAGCTGGAAAATCAGTACATTAGCAGAAGATTTATAGATATTTCAGGTAAATTTCGAGTTAATAATTTTAGATGTGGATTTATCAATGTTTACGGTCCTTCAGTGGAGGAGGAGAAAGCTAGTTTTTTTTTGAAGAACTAAGCATGTACTTAAGTGGATAGAATCTTCCTGTTTGTGTGGGAGGGGTTTTAATGCTTACTTGTATGAAGAAAAGAAGGTTGGCATAGGTCAAAACAGAAATTGAATGGGAATCTTTAATCAGTTTATTCTTCAATCAGGTCTAATTGATCTACCTTTGAATGGGGACAGGTTCACTTGGTGTAATAATCAAGATAATCCTACTTTTGTAAGATTGAATCATTTTTTGGTTGATGGTTAATTTCTGGCTGCTTTTCCGGATATTGTTCAATCTCTTCTTCCAAGGTCTGAGATCACAACGCTATAACACTTGAGAATGAAGGAGTTAATTGGGGTAAAAAACCGTTTAGACTCTTTAGTTATTTGATGAAGGAGGATGGTTTTGAGGAATTGGTTAAGTCTTCTATTCAAGATTGTAAGAAAAATCAGAGGAAAGCTGGAATTGTCAGTCTTTTGAAGAGAACCAAATTTGCAATAAAAAATTGGGCTGGGAAGAGAGATCAGTTTCCAGGAACATTGATTACCGAATTAGAAAGGAAGATTCAAAAGTTAGAGTTTGATGTTCAGCAGCAGCAAGGTGTAATTGACAGTGAGATAGCAGCATAATTGAACATTCATAGAACAGAATTGTGGAGACTTTACAAGATAGAGAAGCATTTTTGGTTCCAGTATTCCAGATCGAAGTGGGTAGAAGATGGTAGAAGATATGGATCGTAACACTAGATTTTTCCATACTTATGTTACAGCAAGGAGAAAGAGGAATGCCTTGGATGTTCTAAATATTAGGGGAAAGATAATTCAAGACCCGTCTGTTATTAAGGACACTGTCAGGGATCATTTCTTTATAACTTTTAATGATTGGTCTACCTTGGAAGTTAATGACATAAGGTTGAATTTTTCCAGAATTTCTTTGGAGCAGAGCCTGTTTTTAGAAAAAACAATTTTTTGAGGAGGAAATATGGGAAACTTTGAAGTCCTGTGATAGTAATAAAGCTCCGGGGCCAGATGGTCTGAATTTGGGCTTTTTCAAAAGGTTTTGGTATGTCCTTAAGGAAGACATTATGAATTTCTTTCACAATTTCTACTTGGGGAAAGAATGGGAACATAGTATTAATCATACTTTTATTACTCTCATTCCAAAGAGTTCAAATATTGGTGGCCTAGATGACTATAGACCTATTAGCTTAGTAGGTGGGTTATATAAGATCCTTTCTAAATGTCTTTCGAGGAGGTTAAGGAGTTGTATTTCAGACATCATTAGTCCAACACAATTTGCTTTCATCCCCGGTCGTCAAATTTTGGATTGTTCTCTAATTGCTAATGAGGGGATAGATTTTTGGAGGAAAAATGGAATAAAGGGTTGTGTTTTCAAGGTTGATTTCAAGAAGGCATATGATACAATTGATTGGACTATTTTGTTCAAAGTAATGGAGAAAATGGGTTTCGGTTCCAGATGGAGTGGTTGGATCAGGAAATGTGTCACAACAGCCTCTGTTTCAGTTTTAGTTAATGGGGTTCCTTCAGAGGAATTCCCAATGGCAAAGGGTCTTCGCCAGGGTTGTTCTTTATCTCCTTTGCTGTTCAATTTAGTAGGGGAACTTCTTAATTTATTGATACTTAAGGTTGTTTCAGAGGGGTTATTTTCTGGTATGGTTATTGGCAGGGAGGAAGGGACTTTTAATTTATCTCATCTACAATTTGCTGATGATCTTATCATCTTTTGTGGTGCTTCGAAGACGTAGATTTTGAATGTGAAGAGGGCGCTTCGAGCGTTTGAAGTTATTTCGGGTCTACAGTTGAATCTAAAGAAGTGTAAATTGTTTGGGGTTAATTTGAATGAAGAGGAAGTTCAGGAGTGGGCAAAGACAATTAGATGTTCAGTAAGCTGCTTTCCTTCAGATTACCTAGGATTTCCTCTTGGGGCTAATAGAAATTCTTCAGTTCTTTGGGATCCAGTGGTTCATAATTTCAACAAAATATTAGCGGGTTAAAAGGCATCCTCTCTTTCATTGGCAGGGAGATTGGTATTGATTAAGTCAGTTCTATGTTCGCTTCCAACATATTTTTTGTCCTTGTTATGGTTCCAGCTTCAGTGTACAAAACCCTTAACTCAATTATGTCTATTTTTTTATGGGGAGGGGGAAATGGTAAAAATAAGATTCATTGGGTTAGTTGGTTCGTTGTTTGCAAACTAAAGAACGAGGGTGGCTTAGGAGTTCTGAATATCAACATGATGAACAGAGCACTTTTAGGAAAATGGTCTTGGAGTTTTGTCAATGACAGGAATGTTGTTTGGAGGAAAATGATATGTACTAAATATAACATGGATTCATCCTTATTATTGTTTGACAGTAAGGTTCCACCTAAAGCTTCTTGGATTTGGAGATCTATGGTGAATAACCATTTCAAAGAAGACTTTATTGGTTCTAAGTTTAGAAGCATGTACAATTTTCAAGTTGGCGATTGTAAAATTATTCGGTTTTGGCAAGATGTTTGGGTTATGGATCATCCACTTTTGGTCATTTTCCCTAGACTATTTTCTATTTCCTTAAACAAGATTGGTAAATTATTTGAGTTTGGCAAATATAACTCAATGGGATGGTTTTGGGATGTTCAATTGAGAAGGGATTTGAATGATTGGGAATTTGAGCAGTGGTCTAATTTGATGGCTGTCAATTCGAATTTTTTCCTATCTATAGAATCTTCTGATGGGATGGTTTGGAAAGGCACTGGGGATGGGGTGTATTCTATTAAATCTTGTGTTAATCTCTGTTATTCGGGTTCTTCGGGGTCGGAGGAGGTCCATTTCTAGAAGAATATAATTTGGAGGGGTCTGCTGCCTCCAAGAGTGGAGTCATTTGTGTGGCAAGTTGTTCTTTAGAAGCTGGCAGTGAAGACAAAACTGGTTAAAAGATGAGTTCAGGGTATTGAAGATGTGTTATGTCCTCTTTGCAAGTTGGTGGAAGAGTCTTCCTCTCATTTATTTTTTACTTGTTCGGTGGTGTGGCCTTTATGGAATAAATTTATGAAGTTTTGGAAGATTAATTCTGTTTTTCATGCTAATGCCAAAAGCTTTCTCCTAGCCTGGGATGATTTGAAGACTAACTCAGCTATATGATCATTTATTCCAGGAGTTGTCTTTGGACCACTTGGAATTCTATTGTGTTTGAAGGGGGAAGTTAAATAAAGTTGAATTCTTCTTAGCAAGGTTTAGGCTTGCTTCATGGATTTTAGCAAAGTATAAAGAGGTTTCTATCTCTAAGGATTCACTTATATATGATCATTCCTTAGAGGATTCTTGTTCTTTCTACTCTAACCCGATTATATCTAAGTTCCCTTGGTCTCCTCCTCCCAAAGGCTTTATCAAATTAAATGTTGATGCTGCTACTACCAATGATTGGAAGAGAAGTGGGTTAGGAGGTGTTTTAAAAGATGTTTTTGGTTCGATCTTAGGCTCTTTTAAGGAGTCTGCTGGTCTGGGGCCTCCTACCTTGATGGAATTAAAAGCTATTCAAAAGGGTTTATCGTTCTTTGTCTCTTTTCGTGAGCTGATTAAGGATTGTTTGATTATGGTTCCAGCTTCAGTGTACAAAACCCTTAACTCAATTATGTCTATTTTTTTATGGGAGGGGGAAATGGTAAAAATAAGATTCATTGGGTTAGTTGGTTCGTTGTTTGCAAACTAAAGAACGAGGGTGGCTTAGGAGTTCTGAATATCAACATGATGAACAGAGCACTTTTAGGAAAATGGTCTTGGAGTTTTGTCAATGACAGGAATGTTGTTTGGAGGAAAATGATATGTACTAAATATAACATGGATTCATCCTTATTATTGTTTGACAGTAAGGTTCCACCTAAAGCTTCTTGGATTTGGAGATCTATGGTGAATAACCATTTCAAAGAAGACTTTATTGGTTCTAAGTTTAGAAGCATGTACAATTTTCAAGTTGGCGATTGTAAAATTATTCGGTTTTGGCAAGATGTTTGGGTTATGGATCATCCACTTTTGGTCATTTTCCCTAGACTATTTTCTATTTCCTTAAACAAGATTGGTAAATTATTTGAGTTTGGCAAATATAACTCAATGGGATGGTTTTGGGATGTTCAATTGAGAAGGGATTTGAATGATTGGGAATTTGAGCAGTGGTCTAATTTGATGGCTGTCAATTCGAATTTTTTCCTATCTATAGAATCTTCTGATGGGATGGTTTGGAAAGGCACTGGGGATGGGGTGTATTCTATTAAATCTTGTGTTAATCTCTGTTATTCGGGTTCTTCGGGGTCGGAGGAGGTCCATTTCTAGAAGAATATAATTTGGAGGAGTCTGCGGCCTCCAAGAGTGGAGTCATTTGTGTGGCAAGTTGTTCTTTAGAAGCTGGCAGTGAAGACAAAACTGGTTAAAAGATGAGTTCAGGGTATTGAAGATGTGTTATGTCCTCTTTGCAAGTTGGTGGAAGAGTCTTCCTCTCATTTATTTTTTACTTGTTCGGTGGTGTGGCCTTTATGGAATAAATTTATGAAGTTTTGGAAGATTAATTCTGTTTTTCATGCTAATGCCAAAAGCTTTCTCCTAGCCTGGGATGATTTGAAGACTAACTCAGCTATATGATCATTTATTCCAGGAGTTGTCTTTGGACCACTTGGAATTCTATTGTGTTTGAAGGGGGAAGTTAAATAAAGTTGAATTCTTCTTAGCAAGGTTTAGGCTTGCTTCATGGATTTTAGCAAAGTATAAAGAGGTTTCTATCTCTAAGGATTCACTTATATATGATCATTCCTTAGAGGATTCTTGTTCTTTCTACTCTAACCCGATTATATCTAAGTTCCCTTGGTCTCCTCCTCCCAAAGGCTTTATCAAATTAAATGTTGATGCTGCTACTACCAATGATTGGAAGAGAAGTGGGTTAGGAGGTGTTTTAAAAGATGTTTTTGGCTCGATCTTAGGCTCTTTTAAGGAGTCTGCTGGTCTGGGGCCTCCTACCTTGATGGAATTAAAAGCTATTCAAAAGGGTTTATCGTTCTTTGTCTCTTTTTGTGAGCTGATTAAGGATTGTTTGATTATTGAGAGTGACAGCAGGGTGGCAGTAGACTGGATTAAGAAAGTTGAATTATGTCCAGATGCATATGCTTATATTGTTAAAGATATTGTTCAAAGACTTAGAGTTTTTGAAGGTGTTATTAGATGGGTTAATAGGAGAATTATGTCCAGATGTATATGCTTATATTGTTAAAGATATTGTTAAAGATTTATGTGTTGTTCTTTAGGGATGTTTTTTTGGTACTCTATTTCCTTTAAGGGAGCTTTAGGGTGTTGTAATTCCTATGTACTTATTATGATTTTAATGAAATTCTAAGGCACTATTTTCCTCCTTCCACTGATTAAAGAGCTTTTTACGAGCTCCATTAATCGTGAAGGGGTTTTTTAATGAGGCCTCCTATTCTTATAAAAATAAAATACTGAAAATGAAATGCCCAGTAGATCGGCTATTTGAATCAATTGTAAAATCTAAGAAAATTTGAAGTACTAAATTTCTTATGTAAAAGGAAAAGATGTGAGATTAATGTTAAATGGAAAAGCTAAGAAAATTTAAAGTACTAAATTTCTTATGTAAAAGGAAAAGATGTGAGATTATTGTAAATGGAAAAATAAATTTTTCCTTCAATTGAATTGACTGTCTGACACAATAAGTAGCTAACTATACTCAAGGTTCCTAATGCTTCAATAAGTGGTTCGTAAAATGAATAACCATTGAAATTTTTAATACTCAATGATTTAAATATTCAACCGTTTATCAAAGACGTCCTGAGCTAAACTTACCATGGGAAAAATCAAACCTCAATTTTTTAGGAAGAACAATAGACCCCTTCTGGTCAACATGATTACCAAGCACTTCCTACATTCAAATTTAAAGAATGTGAAACATGGAAAACTAATAAAAAATAGGAAACTGATAAAGAATTATGGATATCAGCATATTAAGTCGAACCCTAAGAGCATGGTTCAACATATGTGTGCAAGTATGGTTAGGAGCAATCAATGTCCGTCTGTCATAGTCAACCTACAGAAATAATTACAATAATGAAAGGGTTGAAAATAAAATGAAGCTAATCGTTCTGTGGAACAAAAATAAAAGGCAATTTGAAGCTTATGGTTTTACCTTACGAGTTACTTTATCACCAACAGAGAATTTGCCAGTAACTCCAGAAAGAGAACCAATAAGAAGTACAAAACCTCCAAAAATTTGAACATTGCATACTTGGAAGGAACCGAAGGGACCATCAAGAGATCCGATATCAAAAATCTATGTCCACAAGTAAATGCGTCAGATGAATAAAGAAAGCACAACAAAGGAAAGCAATCACTTGACTCACATAAATTCCTATTAATATACATATATTATACCTAAGGAAAGCTTAAAGTGATGCATGAATCATAATTGCCTTTCTTTTCTATTTCAGGAACTTCTCAAACTTAAAACAAAATATAAAACCAGCACAAAGTTATTTCCCTTTAAAACCTAATAAAGCCATCTAGAAAACCTTGACCAAACCCTGATAAAAGCAACCACCAAATTTCAATCCTAAGCCTGATATACTCTCCCCCGGACTAGCTACCTTAATTAGCTGGATATTTCTTTGTCATTTTGCTTTAACCTGCAGGATTCAACCTTTTCCATCCTATATCAATCACAAAACCAGAAATTTCTTGGTCTCAAATATAATCAACATATTTAAAGTTTGTGGCACTACGGATTGTATGAAACTGGTTCATACAGACCCAAAAAATGGAAACATTGTTAAGATAAACCTTTTCACACACTGAAATTAAATACCTGACCACCTTGCTCAGCATAGAAACTTGTAGATTCCAAAACTATACCAACATCATCGCCAGCAGTCGCACTTTCCACAAACTCAGAACCAGTGTATATGGCCTTTATCGCACTTTCATGGTGTGAGAAACTTCAAATCATGGAATACTCCATCTTCAAAAGGATAGGGATGGGAAGCTGCCCTTCTAAAGAGTAATGACTTTGAACAGAAAAGTCCTATTAGATAACAACACCCCCAGCAGAGATCCTAAATTATAAAAGGTACATGACCCCCAGAAAAAAAGACTGGCAATGTAGTTACTTTAAAAGTGATACATCACTACATATCAACAGAAAGACAGAAATTCTACAACAATGAAAATTCCGAAGCAATGCCATTAATGCCGATAAATAATATGATACCATAAAAAGGAGAAAATCATACAGTAAGATCTTGTTATTTTAAAAATCTAGATTCTAGAGAAAAAGAGTAACATAAGGAACATAGTTTTTCTGATACCATAGGCAATAGATAATTATTTACCTCTAATATTATCAGTTACTAAACAGGAGAAAGGAATGGTTTTAAGACAGAGACGAAAGTTAAACAACCAAGAAACAGAGATTTTAAAAGAGAATATAAATTTATCAACACCCTTCCCAAGCTTCACTAAAATTTTCACTATCATCTTATAGATGTTAAAAAATAGAGAGAAAATCTGGTCCCCATCATGATGCAGCTGAAACAGAAATCTCTCTTAGTAGCCAACGACTCATTGAACCTTCAATATTTTCTCTAACCAAAATAATAACCCAGACTAAAAGACATCTACTGAAGTGCCATCTAAAGATGCATGCAGACCTTGAACCAAACGAATTTGAAGGAATCATCTGTTGTAGACACCCCCTTCTTGTGCAGTGCAGAGGTAGCATCAGCATCCATGACAATAGCTTCTATTAGCACGGAATATGGAGAAAAAAATTACGTGAACACTGCATCTAAGAATGCCTAGCATCATTTACTTATTAGAAAGATTTTATACCTAGCACATTATTAACAAAGAGTTTACTGGATACACAAATCGAACTCCTATTACCTTATTTCTTGCACTCCTTGACTTTTCCCTGGCCTCATCCATGGCATTATTGAAACCCTCAACATCTACTATCAAACCTCTTTCCTCTGCCATCAACTGCAGGAATGGAAAATTAGGATGGAAAATCTAATAGATCATACATAGAATAAGAGAACAAAATCCACCTGTCTACCTGAGTTAAATCTAAAGGAAAACCATATGTGTCCCACTTGCAATAAGAAACTAAAAGTTCGGATTTAGAAGCTTACTTAAACAGCATGCAAGTAGGTTTCAGCATGCAATATAGACCATAATTTGATGGGTACCTGAGATATATTGATCCTAGAAAGTTTATCTAGTTAATCGTCTTCCACAAATCCAATGTTCCGCATACCACCAGTGAGACAAGACCGAAAATCTAGGGCACACTGTAAAAAAATCTCTATGGTACTGGCTATAGGTTTTGTTTCATCAGATAGAAAACATCTGCAAAGTATACATGTATGTTAATGAAGAATCATCCATTACATAGCCAAAAAAGGCCCAAATAGTATGCAATGACCATGCTATAAAAGGTAATTCTGCCTACCATATCTATGGTTCAAACTAAATAAGATAATGCAACACCCTTGTTAACATCTGGTTCTGACTTGGCTTCAGAGAGGCAATGCAATAAAACCAATAAAGTAAACCGAACCACGATAGGTTGAAGCTATAAACACACAATGTGAAAAACAATTTTCCTAAACCTTGTCCTTAAGGGAGTGAAGAAACTTGCACATGATACATGCGATAGCTTCTTTTCACAAAGCAAGTGGATTATTATTAATTTAAAAGAAAGCAAACTACTTAACATAGTGGATGCACAGAGGAACTGATACATGTGATAGTTGTGACTGTACATACTGTTGTAATGTCGATACAAATTGATTGATCTGATGCCTGGAATAGAAAGAAACAAAACAAAGTTAATGCTTTCTGAACCTAAATGCTATAGCTATCTGAAATAAGAAAAAGGAGACAACAAAGCTAGATGCCTTTTATACGGTGGTTTCTATTTAATGTTTTTTGCCCAATATCACACACAAGAGTTTGTCAGGATGATACCATAAAATACAATATCAGATTTTAATCATCAAAAAGCAGATTTCTAATTCATTCTCCCTCTTTAACGCTAATTCTCTATTTTCCTACAGAATCGTTAGATACTTTACTATCCTCCAGGTAATCTATAAATGAAGAAACGGTATGTGTTCCTTAAAGAAATGAGCCATGTCAAGAGAGAAATGTTTTTGCTTTGGGGCAATAATAGTAGTAATTACTATTGTTTATAAAAAACACCAAAGGGTAGAAGAATTGATTATGCCTGAACTTCATTAACATGTTAAAATGGCCCACTTCTCGTTCATGTAGAGTACGATGACGTATTTGACTGATCAACTGCACTACATCCTGTAACAAACATTTCATATTATCAGAGATGAATTCATATGAATTTTCCTAAGTGCCAAAATCCAGTGTTTCATGTGGCAAGTGCTAATTCGAAGAAAGTACAATATAAAGATTGTGAATGCAAATTCAATGTTCTGACAACAGCGTGGATCAGATGAGACAGAATATGGAGTATACAATAAATCGGATTGAACTAAAGATGATTCAGTTTTCAGTTTAGCAGTGAAAAACAATATCCAGATTGATGAACATTAGGCACCAACTTGGTGTGGCTTTCAAGGGAAAAGGAAATTGTTACAAAAAATCATATATGTTTGTCTGCATATATATGCAAGAATAAATGGACATATCTTTTGTACTTTTAATGAGCAACATGCATCAGTCAATGAAAAAACAGCAAGCTTCAATTGAATCAGAAAGTTGAATATATTGGAATATATTTTCAATGCACCAGTCAAAATAATGCTGGTGGGCATATCCACTCGATAGCCCAGACCTAAAAAGTCGAAGAACACCTGCCATGTTAACAGCCATCAAAATTAAGATGATAGATAAATCAAATGAATTCTAATAAATCCTATTGGTGTTTTACTACAAAATGAAAACTCAAGATCCTCACTGCAACCTTATAATTATGACCGGGTTTGTTGAAACAATAAGCAGAAAAATTGCACCACTGAGAAAAGATATTGCTAGAAGCTAACCTCATAAAGATTGGACTCTTCATCAGGAGTATACCCTGTCATTTTGTTTAATTTACAAGATTTCTATTGGCTTCCTTGCACTTTTCACAAACAACCCTCCAACATAGATAATAGAGCAGAAAGATAACCCAAATAAGATTTCACGTAACTATCAAAAGACAAGGAGAAATAGACAACACGACAACCTACCCAAGCTTTGCTTTCTCAATATCGTAGGGCTTGAAGAAAAGTAAAATATTTCCCTTTTTCTTTTACAGTGGAGCGTTCAGTCGTAAATCCTGAACAATTATGATTAACATCAAGATGCAAGTAAAAGAAGACCCCAAACATTTATCAAGGGGGAAGGGGCAGAACTGAAACAAAAGGCCTGGCTTTGGCAAGATTCATAACTAGAACTTGCCTAAAGAATCTAGTAAAATACAGCCAATTTCAAGCCTCACTAACATGCACTGTCAAGGGAAGATAATAAATTCTACTATTTATTATTGTGAAACTTAACTCCTCAAGGACTATCCCTAACATCCATTTATTCCTACTCTAACAACACAACTTTTTGCACTAGAAAGCTTTTAAAACCAAATTAGGCCTCTATGTTTGGATCTATTAATTTTAGTATTGGGGGTGAGAATGAAGATCCTGAATCAAATTTCAGGAACAACTTTAGGTATCCATAGTGAACCTTATTTCATACCTCATTCAAGGTTCCAACCTACAGTGAGGAAGAGACAATTAGGTAAGGAATCCCTGTCAAACTTAAAAAATGCACATTTTCCTTATTCTGAATTTTCAAAGAGAGGCAGTTAAATCCAAAACTATGCTGCCCTAGTGGAGAGTAATGATGTAATTGTTAGGCATATATTGAGAGCTGCGAATTGGGAATCGGATAAATTAACTAAAGAATGAATAGGATGATTAGTAGGGTATTGGATAGGTTGTTCTGCTTTTGAGATGGTTTTTGTTTTTTGTTTTTGTTTGGTATTTAACTCTTATGTTATAACAGAAGCTTCTTAGGTATGGCTTTGTATTATTCTTATATTAATAAATTATTAGGCACTATTTTCCTCCTTCCAATGACCTTCATGTTATTGTTGTCACATGGAGGTTATGAAGGGGGTTTTTAATGAGGCCTACCCTATTTCTATAAAAAAAAAACTATGTTGAACAAGGGATGAAGCAAAATCCAGAAACAAAAACTCTCCAAACAAGACTTTTGAACCATGGTATAATAATTTCGGGTAAACTACCTATTTAGTCACTCACCTATTAGTCAGTTTTTGTTTTGGTCATCAACTATTATCTTTTTCAAAATCATGCATAACGTAACATTTTGGTTTTGCTTTGGTTACCAGCCGTTAAAATAAAATAGACTTTACCCTAAATTAAGAGACAAGAAACACAACAGATGTCAAATAGCATGTTACTGCTTCACCATAACCAACTAAAAAAGGGTTGATGCCTTACCTCGCATGAACATCAACAGCGGCAGAACAAAGATGATATGGTGCAGGTTGGCTGCTGCTAAGACTCCAACAGATTATCTAAATCCAAACCATGGACTTCTACTTCGAGCTTGTTTCTTGAACTCTTATGGCACAAAAGAATACAAATCATTGCCCACTTTTGATCTTCATGGAAAAGACTTCATATTGAGAAAGCATAATAGCTCATTTCATTCTCGAACTTTTCTTTCATGGCAAGAACCTGAAAAAAAAACTTCTATAATTGGTGCACTAATTAGGTATTATCTCTCATCTAGAATGTTCGGTCAGTAGTCCAAGAAATTGAATTCATTTCACTTGCTGCAAAGGCTTCTCTACCATTGTCAGTTATCCTTCGAACCCCTTTAGCGATTCCCTCTTCAGATAAAAGGGCAAATGCCCTTGCTTCCCGTGTATTTGTTAGGTGCATGCCTGTAAAATCCTTGAAGTCAGCTTCAACACAAAATTCATAGAAAGGCTTCTAGCGAGTTTGTTTAAATAAACAAATACCTCCACACAGTTCCAATGAGATGGATGACCATTCTTTGTTTTCAGGATCAGCAAGGAGGTCCTCCACCTTCTTAACCAATGGCCACTACTCTAACTGGATCAGGATAAACCTGCGTTGGGAATATAATTCTAGCATAACTTCTAAAAGGATTGAGCAAAGCCAAATTAGAAATCCATAATGACAAAAAAATGCTTAAGCTTACTTCTCCAAATACGGCTCGCAAACCGTTGATACGCTTGGCTTCAGCAAGCGTTACCTCCTTTGAATATACATCTAACTCAGGTTTTATTTGCTGATTCACAATAGACTCGATTTTTCTCAAATGATCAGCATTGATGGCACCATCTCTGTTTGGATCTGATAACATTGGATCAAATTTTAGCTTACTGCAAACTAAATAGGATAAACCTGCGTTGGGAATATAATTCTAGCATAACTTCTAAAAGGATTGAGCAAAGCCAAATTAGAAATCCATAATGACAAAAAAATGCTTAAGCTTACTTCTCCAAATACGGCTCGCAAACCGTTGATACGCTTGGCTTCAGCAAGCGTTACCTCCTTTGAATATACATCTAACTCAGGTTTTATTTGCTGATTCACAATAGACTCGATTTTTCTCAAATGATCAGCATTGATGGCACCATCTCTGTTTGGATCTGATAACATTGGATCAAATTTTAGCTTACTGCAAACTAAATAGCATAACTGAAACCCCCCCCCAAAAAAAAAAAATCAGTGTTCAACTTTTAGTTTAGATTGATATACTGAATCTATGATGGAAAATTTGTTGGTATGATACTGAAAATTAAATACCCAGTAGATTGGCTATTTAAATCAATTGTAAAATCTAAGAAAATTTGAAGTACTAAATTTCTTATGTAAAAGGAAAAGATGTAAGATTAATGTTAAATGGAAAAGCTAAGAAAATTTGAAGTACTAAATTTCTTATGTAAAAGGAAAAGATGTAAGATTAATGTTAAATGGAAAAGCTAAGAAAATTTAAAGTACTAAATTTCTTATGTAAAAGGAAAAGTTGTGAGATTAATGTAAATGGAAAAATAAATTTTTCCTTCAATTGAATTGACTGTCTTACACAATAAGTAGCTAACTATACTCAAGTTTCCTAATGCTTCAATAAGTGGTTCGTAAAATGAATAACCATTGAAATTTTTAATACTCAATGATTTAAATATTCAACCTTTTATCAAAGACGTCCTGAGCTAAACTTACCATGGTAAAAATCAAACCTCATTTTTTCAGGAAGAACAATAGACCCCTTCTGGTCAACATGATTACCAAGCACTTTCTACATTCAAATTTAAAGAATGTGAAACATGGAAAACTAATAAAAAAATAGGAAACTGCTAAAGAATTATGGATATCAGCATATTAAGTCATACCCTAAGAGCATAGTTCAACATATGTGGGCAAGTATGGTTAGGAGCAATCAATGTCCGTCTGTCATAGTCAACCTACAGAAATAATTACAATAAAGAAAAGGTTGAAAATAAAATGAAGCTAATCGTTCTGTGGAACAAAAATGAAAGGCAATTTGAAGCTTATGGTTTTACCTTACAAGTTACTTTATCACCAACGGAGAATTTGCCAGTAACTCCAGAAACAGAACCAATATGAAGTACAAAACCTCCAAAAATTTGAACATTGCATACTTGGAAGGAACCGAAGGGACCATCAAGAGATCCGATATCAAAAATCTATGTCCACAAGTTATTTCAGGAAAGCTTAAAGTGATGCATGAATCATAATTACCTTTCTTTTCTATTTCAGGAACTTTTCAAACTTAAAAAAATTTAAAACCAGCACAAAGTTATTTCCCTTTAAAACCTAATAAAGCCATCTAGAAAACCTTGACCAAACCCTGATAAAAGCAACCACCAAATTTCAATCCTAAGCCTGATATACTCTCCCCCGGGCTAGCTACCTTAACTAGCTGGATATTTCTTTGTCATTTTGCTTTAACCTGCAGGATTCAACCTTCTCACACACTGAAATTAAATACCTGACCACCTTGCTCACAAACCAATAAAGTGTACCAAAACCAGAAATTTCTTGGTCACAAATATAATCAACATATTTAAAGTTTGTGGCACTACAGATTGTATGAAACTGGTTCATACAGACCCAAAAAAATGGAAACATTGTTAAGATAAACCTTTTCACACACTGAAATTAAATACCTGACCACCTTGCTCAGCATAGAAACTTGTAGATTCCAAAACTATACCAACATCATCGCCAGCAGTCGCATTTTCCACAAACTCAGAACCAGTGTATATGGCCTTTATCGCACTTTCATGGTGTGAGAAACTTCAAATCATGGAATACTCCATCTTCAAAAGGATAGGGATGGGGAGCTGCCTTCTAAAGAGTAATGACTTTGAACAGCAAAGTCCTATTAGATAACAACACCCCCAGCAGAGATCCTAAATTATAAAAGGTACATGACTCCTCAGCAAAAAGACTGGCAATGTAATTACTTTAAAAGTGATACATCACTACATATCAACAGAAAGAAGGAAATTCTACAACAATGAAAATTCCAAAGCATGCCATTAATGCCGATAAATAATATGATACCATAAAAAGGAGAAAATCATACAGTAAGATCTTGTTATTTTAAAAATCTAGATTCTAGAGAAAAAGAGTAACATTTTTTTTTTGATAAGAGAAAAAAAAAATAGAGAGAAAATCTGGTCCCCATCATGATGCAGCTGAAATAGAAATCTCTCTTAGTAGCCAACGACTCATTGAACCTTCAATATTTTCTCTAACCAAAATAATAACCCAGACTAAAAGACATCTACTGAAGTGCCATCTAAAGATGCATACAGACCTTGAACCAAACGAATTTGAAGGAATCATCTGTTGTAGACACCCCCTTCTTGTGCAGTGCAGAGGTAGCATCAGCATCCATGACAATAGCTTCTATGAGCACAGAATATGGAGAAAAAACTCAATTACGTGAACACTGCATCTAAGAATGCCTAGCATCATTTACTTATTAGAAAGATTTTATACCTAGCACATTATTAACAAAGAGTTTACTGGATACACAAATCGAACTCCTATTACCTTATTTCTTGCCTTGGCTTTTCCCTGGCCTCATCCATCGCATTATTGAAACCCTCAACATCTACTATCAAACCTCTTTCCTCTGCCATCAACTGCAGGAATGGAAAATTAGGATGGAAAATCTAATAGATCATACATAGAATAAGAGAAAAAAATCCACTTGTCTACCTGAGTTAAATCTAAAGGAAAACCATATGTGTCCCACTTGCAATAAGAAACTAAAAGTTCGGATTTAGAAGCTTACTTAAACAGCATGCAAGTAGGTTTCTGCAGGCAATATAGACCATAATTTGATGGGTACCTGAGATATATTGATCCTAGAAAGTTTATCCAGTTAATCGTCTTCAACAAGTCCCATGTTCTGTATACCACCAGTGAGACAAGACCGAAAATCTAGGGCACACTGCAAAATATTCTCTATGGTACTGGCTATAGGTTTTGTTTCATCAGATAGAAAACATCTGCAAAGTATACATGTTTGTTAATGAAGAATCATCCATAGTTATTACATAGCCAAAAAAGGCCCAAATAGTATGCAATGACCATGCTATAAAAGGTAATTCTGCCAACCATATCTATGATTTTTTTTTGATAGGAATGAAAGGCCTATTTAAAACCCCCTTCTTAATTTAAAGACCTTGAAGAAAGGTCGTTAGGAGGAAAAGAGTGCCTTGGAACTTTTATTAATATCAAAAGTTACATAAAAGTTAAAAATAATACTAAATTGCTTGAGAGAGGCAATGCACGAAAACCAATAAAGTAAACTGAACCATAATAGGTTGAAGCTATAAACACACAATGTGAAAAACAATTTTCCTAAACCTTGTCGTTAAGGGAGTGAAGAAACTTACGCATGATACATGCGATAGCTTCTTTTCACAAAGCAAGTGGATTATTATTAATTTAAAAGAAAGCAAACTACTTAACATAGTGGATGCACAGAGGAACTGATACATGTGATAGCTGTGACTGTACATACTGTTGTAATGTCCACAAATTGATTGATCTGATGCCTGGAATAGAAAGAAACAAAACAAAGTTAATGCTTTCTGAACCTAAATGCTATAGCTATCTGAAATAAGAAAAATGAGACAACAAAGCAAGTGGATTATTATTAATTAAAAGAAAGAAAACTACTTAACATAGTGGATGCACAGAGGAACTGATACATGTGATAGCTGTGACTGTACATACTGTTGTAATGTCGATACAAATTGATTGATCTGATGCCTGGAATAGAAAGAAACAAAACAAAGTTAATGCTTTCTGAACCTAAATGCTATAGCTATCTGAAATAAGAAAAATGAGACAACAAAGCTAGATGCCTTTTATACGGTGGTTTCTATTTAATGTTTTTTGCCCAATATCACACACGAGTTTGACAGGAAGATACCATAAAATACAAAATCAGATTTTAATCATCAAAAAGCAGATTTCTAATTCATTCTCCCTCTATAAGGCTAATTCTCTATTTTCCTACAGAATCGTTAGATACTTTACTATCCTCCAGGTAATCTATAAATGAAGAAACGGTATGTGTTCCTTAAAGAAATGAGCCATGTCAAGAGAAAAATGTTTTTTCTTTGGGGCAATAATAGTAGTAATTACTATTGTTAACAAAAAACACTAAAGGGTAGAAGAATTGATTATGCCTGAACTTCATTAACATGTTAAAATGGCCCACTTCTCGTTCATGTAGAGTACAATGACGTATTTGACAGATCAACTGCACTACATCCTGTAACAAACATTTAATATTATCAGAGATGAATTCATATGAATTTTCCTGAGTGCCAAAACCCAGTCTTTCATGTGGCAAGTGCTAATTCGAAGAAAGTACAATATAAAGATTGTGAATGCAAATTCAATGTTCTGACAACAGCGTGGATCAGATGAGACAGAATCAGTTTTCAGTTTAGTAGTGAGAAACGATACCCAGATAGATGAACAATAAGGACCAACTTGTGTGGCTTTCAAGGGAAAAGGAAATTGTTACCAAAAATCAGATATGTTTGTCTGCATACATAATCAAGTGTAAATGGACATATCTTTTGTACCATTAATGAGCACCATACATCAGTCAATGAGAAAGTTGAATATATCGGAATATATTTTCAATGCACCAGGAGTCAAAATAATGCTAGCGGGCCAATCAACCCGGTAGCCCAGACCTAAACAGTCGAAGGAATGAGCACCTGCCATGTAAACAGCCATCAGAATTAAGATGATAGATAAATCAAATCAATTCCAATGAATCCTATTGGTGTTTTACTACAAAATGAAAACTCAAGCTGCTCACTGCAACCTTATAATTATGACCGGGTTTGTTGAAACAATAAACAGAAATATTACACTACTGAGAAAAGATGTTGCTAGAAGCTAACCTCATAACGATTGATCTCTTCATCAGGAGCATATCCTATCATTTTGTTTAATTGGACAAGATTTCTATTGGCTTCCTTGCACTTTTCACAAACAGCCCTCCACAACATAGCTAATAGATTAGAAATATAACCCAAATAAGATTTCACATAACTATCAAAAGAAAAGGGGAAATAGACAACATGACACAACCTACCGAAGCTTTGCTTTTTCAATATCATAGTGCTTGAAGAAAAGTAAAATATTTTCCTTTTTCTTATATAGTGGAAGTATCGGTAGTAAATCCTGAACAATGATGTTTAACATCAAGATGCAAATAAAAGGAGACCCTAAACATTTATCAAGGGGGAAGGGGTGGAACTGAAAAATAAGGCCTGTGTTTGGCAAGATTCATAACTAGAACTTGCCTAAAGAATCTAGTAAAATACAACAAATTTCAAGCCTCGCTAACATGTACTTTCAAGGGAAGATAAACAATTCTATTATGTATAATTGTGAAGATTTACTTCTCAAGGACTATCCCTAACATCCATTTCTCTCTACTCTAACAACAAAACTTTTTGCACTAGAAAGCTTTCATAACCAAATTAGGCCTCTATGTTTGGATCTATTAATTTTAGTGCTGGGGTGAAAATGAAGACCCTGAATGAAAATATCATTGGCCAGAGAGTTAAAGCACATAAAAAGAAACATTGCTTATAAAAAGCTAAACCAGATTACCAGTTCAAGCTCAACTTTCAGGAACAACTTTAGGTATGCATTGTGAACTTTATTTGATACCTCGTTCAAGGTTCCAACCTACAGTGAGGAAGAGACAATTAGGTACGGACTTATATCCTTGTCAAACTTAAAAAAGAGCACATTTTCCTTATTCTGCATTTTCAAAGACAGACAGTTAAATCCAAAACCATGCTGAACAAGGGCTGAAGCAAAATCTAGAAATAAAAACTCCTCAAACAAGTCTTTTGAACCATGGTAAACTATCTATTTCATCACTCACCTATTACTTAGTTTTTGTTTTGGTCACCCAACTATTATTTTTTTCAAAATCATACATAACTTAGCGTTTTGTTTCTGTTTTGATCAACAGTTGTTAAAAAAAAGACTTTACCCTAAATTAAAAGACAAGAAACACAACAGATGTCAAATAGCATGTTTCATCACTCACCTATTACTTAGTTTTTGTTTTGGTCACCCAACTATTATTTTTTTCAAAATCATACATAACGTAACGTTTTGGTTCTATTTTGATCACCAGCTGTTAAAAAAACAGACTTTACCCTAAATTAAAAGACAAGAAACACAACAGATGTCAAATAGCATACTACTGCTTCACCATAACCAGCTAAATAAAGGGTTGACGCCTTACCTCGCATGAACATCAACAGCAGCAGAACAAAGATGATATGGTTCAGGTTGGCTGCTGCTAAGACTCCAACAAATTATCTAATTCCGAACCATGGACTTCTACTTCAAGCTTGTTTCTTGAACTCTTATGGCACACAATCACTGCCCACTTTTGATCTTCGTGGAAAAGACTTCACACTGAGAAAGCATAATAGCTCATTTCATTCTCGTTAGAGTAGTAATCATTATAGTTGAGATATTCCCAGAAACAGGAAAGCCTGGATTCACCCTATTTAGGCGATTTGAGGTAGAGTAGATGTAGTTCTTTACAATTTTTGTTGAACTTTTCTTTGATGGCAAAAACCTGAAAAGAAACTACTATAAGTGGTTCACTAATTATGTATTATCTCTCATCTAGAATGTTCGGTCAATAGTCCAAGAAATTGAAATCATTTTACTTGCTGCAAAGACTTCTCTACTTTTTCCAAAAATCTAGTCCCATTCGTCTACTCTTAACATTTTAATAAAAGAAAGTTCTATTATGTGTTTGGCTCCTAGTTACCAATATGCAGCAAAAAATTTATAGGCATCAAATATAATCCACAAAACTGATTGAACTAAACCACAGAAATGGAAGTGCATTCCATTTACCACAAACTGAATAAGCTAAACCATCACTAGGCACAGTTCAACGAAATAAAGCTGAATATGAATTCAGTTATGTAATGTCTGTCAGAATTTTTTTTAAATAATCCCTCCTCAAAATTAAAGTTTCTACGAGGAGTAATTCAGAGGCAAAGAATGCTTAAATGGATGCACCTTGTAGGAAACAGTTGCACTTGAAAGAGTTAATTGCCGGATTACTAAACTCTACCATTGTGCAATACTTTCAATAAGAAACTAAAAATTCGGATTTAAAAGCTTACTTAAACAGCACGCAAGTAGATTTCAGCAGGCAATATAGACCATAAGTTGATGGGTACCTGAGATATATTGATTGATCCTAGAAAGTTTATCCAGTTAATCGTCTTCCGCAAGTCTCATGTTACATATACCACCAGTAAGACAAGACCGGAAATCTGGGGCACACTGCAAAATATTCCCTATGGTACTGGCTATAGGTTTTGTTTATCAGATAGAAAACATCTGCAAAGTATACATGTATGTTTATGAAGAATCATCCATAGTTATTACATAGCCAAAAAAAGGCCCAAATAGTATGATATGAGCATGCCAAGTAAAGGTAATTCTGCCTACTATATCTATGGTTCAAACTAAATGTGGCAACAAAACAAATGAACTTTGAGTATAGGATAAAGGGAAAGGTTAAGTTACTCAGACTTGGGTGTGCGTGTAGGATATGAATGTTCAATTATTTCTCAGTTTTCCCAAGTGGGTCCTTGGAAGGTCATATTTCCATACCCATTCACCCGATTTGTGTCAGCCATGGATGCTTCAATAAAAAGTGAAGAGTTGGAGCACCATAAGGACAAAGTATCAATGGTTGAAAGTGGTAACAGGTGTTATCTCACATAAGTCTTAAATTTCTTCCGGTTTTATCTATCAAAGTTGGACCTTTCTACTTATTGTAGATTGCTTTTAGCGGTAGTGAATCAAAAAATATTTTTTAAGGTGGGTACAAATATATTAAAAACATAAATTTTTCGTATGGGATGGGCACAAATAAAATTTCAGGGTGGGCACCATTAGTAAAATGGATAACTAACAAAAAGCTATTAGATGATCATCCCTATCCCCATGCTTGTCAGCAATCAAGGAAGGAGGAAGAAACAAAATATAAGTCGAACAGTCGGTGAATGCTATATTCTGAGCTAAATTTTACGGAAATGAGCCATGTCAAGAGAGAAATGTTTTTGCTTTGAGGCAATAACAGTAGTAATAACTATTGTTAATAAAAAAAAACACTAAACGGTAAAAGAATTGATTATACTTGACCCACTTCTCATTCATGGATGACATTGTTGACAGATCAACTGAACTACATCCTGTAACAAACATTTAATATTATCAGAGATGAATTCATATGAATTTCCATGAGTGCAAAAGTCCAGTCTTTCGTATGGCAAGTGCTAATTCGCAGAAAGTACAATATGAAGACTGTGAATGCAAATTCAATGTTCTGACAACAGCGTGGATCAGATGAGACAGAATATGGAGTATACAATAAATCGGATTGAATTAAAGATGATTCAGTTTTCAGTTTAGCAGTGAAAAACGATGTCCAGATAGATGAACATTAAGCACCAACTTGGTGTGGCTTTCAAGGGAAAAGGAAATTGTTACAAAAAATCATATATGTTTGTCTGCATATATATGCAAGTGTAAATGGACATATCTTTTGTACTTTTAATGAGCAACATGCATCAGTCAATGAAAAAACAGCAAGCTTCAATTGAATCAGAAAGTTGAATATATTGGAATATATTTTCAATGCACCAGGACCTAAAAAGTCGAAGAACACCTGCCATGTTAACAGCCATCAAAATTAAGATGATAGATAAATCAAATGAATTCTAATAAATCCTATTGGTGTTTTACTACAAAATGAAAACTCAAGCTCCTCACGTTGAAACAATAAGCAGAAAAATTGCACCACTGAGAAAAGATATTGCTAGAAGCTAACCTCATAAAGATTGGACTCTTAATCAGGAGTATACCCTGTCATTTTGTTTAATTTGGACAAGATTTTTATTGGCTTCCTTGCACTTTTCACAAACAACCCTCCAACACAGATAATAGAGCAGAAAGATAACCCAAATAAGATTTCACGTAACTATCAAAAGACAAGGAGAAATAGACAACACGACAACCTACCCAAGCTTTGCTTTCTCAATATCGTAGGGCTTGAAGAAAAGTAAAATATTTCCCTTTTTCTTTTACGGTGGAGCATGCGGTCGTAAATCCTGAACAATTATGATTAACATCAAGATGCAAATAAAAGAAGACCCTCAACGGGGAAGGGGCCGAACTGAAACAAAAGGCCTGGCTTTGGCAAGATTCATAACTAGAACTTGCCTAAAAAATCTAGTAAAATACAACCAATTTCAAGCCTAACTAACATGCACTGTCAAGGGAAGATAAGCAATTCTACTATTTATTATTGTGAAACTTAACTCCTCAAGGACTATCCCTAACATCCATTTCTTCCTACTCTAACAACAGAACTTTTTGCACTAAAAAGCTTTTAAAACCAAATTAGGCCTCTATGTTTGGATCTATTAATTTTAGTATTGGGGGTGAGAATGAAGATCCTGAATAAAAATATCATTGGCCAGAGAGTTAAATCATAAAAAAAGTAATATGTTGCTCATAAAAAGCTAAACCTACAAGTCAAAGCTCAAATTTCAGGAACAACTTTAGGTATGCATAGTGGACCTTATTTCATACCTCATTCAAGGTTCCAACCTACAGTGAGGAAGAGACAATTAGGTAAGGAATTATATCCCTGTCAAACTTAAAAAATGCACATTTCCTTATTCTGCATTTTAAAAAAGAGACAGTTAAATCCAAAACTATGTTAAACAAGGGATGAAGCAAAATCTAGAAACAAAAACTCTCCAAACAAGACTTTTGAACCATGGTATAATATCAGGAACAACTTTAGGTATGCATAGTGAACCTTATTTCATACCTCATTCAAGGTTCCAACCTACAGTGAGGAAGAGACAATTAGGTAAGGAATTATATACCTGTCAAACTTAAAAAATGCACATTTCCTTATTCTGCATTTTAAAAAAGAGACAGTTAAATCCAAAACTATGTTAAACAAGGGATGAAGCAAAATCTAGAAACAAAAACTCTCCAAACAAGACTTTTGAACCATGGTATAATAATTTCGGGTAAACTACCTATTTAGTCACTCACCTATTAGTCAGTTTTTGTTTTGGTCATCAACTATTATCTTTTTCAAAATCATGCATAACGTAACATTTTGGTTTTTCTTTGGTTACCAGCCGTTAAAATAAAATAGACTTCACCCTAAATTAAGAGACAAGAAATACAACAAATGTCAAATAGCATGTTACTGCTTCACCATAACCTACTAAGAAAAGGGTTTATGCCTTACCTCGCATGAACATCAACAGCGGCAGAACAAAGATGATATGGTGAAGGTTGGCTGCTGCTAAGACTCCAACAGATTATCTAAATCCAAACCATGGACTTCTACTTCGAGCTTGTTTCTTGAACTCTTATGGCACAAAAGAATACAAATCATTGCCCACTTTTGATCTTCATGGAAAAGACTTCATCTTGAGAAAGCATAATAGCTCATTTCATTCTCGTTAGAGTAGTAATCATTATAGTTGAGATATCCCCCGAAACCGGAATGCCTAGATTCACTGTGTTTAGGCGATTTGATGTAGAGTAAATGCAAATCTTTAAAATTTTTATCGAACTTTTCTTTCATGGCAAGAACATGAAAAAAAAAACTACTATAATTGGTGCACTAATTAGGTATTATCTCTCATCTATAATGTTCGGTCAGTAGTCCAAGAAATTGAAATCATTTCACTTGCTGCAAAGGCTTCTCTACCATTGTCAATTATCCTTCGAACCCCTTTAGCGATTCCCTCGTTAGATAAAAGAGCAAATGCCCTTGCTTCCCGTGTATTCGTTAGGTGCGTGCCTGTAAAATCCTTGAAGTCAACTTCAACACAAAATTCATAGCAAGGCTTCTAGCGAGTTTGTTTAAATAAAGAAATATCTCCACACAGTTCCGATGAGATGGATGACCATTCTTTGTTTTCAGGATCAGCAAGGAGGTCCTCCACCTTTTTAACCAATGGCCACTACTCTAACTGGATCAGGATAAACCTGCATTGGAAATATAATTCCAGCATCACTTCTAAAAGGATTGAGAAAAGCCAAATTAGAAAGCCATAATGACAAAAAAAATGCTTAAGCTTACTTCTCCAAATACGGCTCGCAAACCGTTGATATGCTTGGCTTCAGCAAGCGTTACCTCCTTTGAATATACATCAAACTCAGATTTTATTTGTTCATTCACAATAGACTCGATTTTTCTCAAATGATCAGCATTGATGGCACCATCTCTGTTTGGATCTGATAACATTGGATCAAATTTTAGCTTACTGCAAACTAAATAGCATAACTGGAAAACAAACCCCCCAAAAAATCAGTGTTCAACTTTTAGTTTAGATTGATATACTGAATCTATGATGGAAAAATTGTTGGTATGATACTGAAAATTAAATGCCCAGTAGATTGCTATTTGAATCAATTGTAAAAATCTAAGAAAATTTGAAGTACTAAATTTCTTATGTAAAAGGAAAAGATGTGAGATTAATGTTAAATGGAAAAACTAAGAAAATTTAAAGTACTAAATTTCTTATGTAAAAGGAAAAGATGTGAGATTAATGTAAATGGAAAAATAAATTTTTCCTTCAATTGAATTGACTGTCTGACACAATAAGTAGCTAACTATACTCAAGTTTCCTAATGCTTCAATAAGTGGTTCTTAAAATGAATAACCATTGAAATTTTTAATACTCAATGATTTAAATATTCAACCGTTTATCAAAGACGTCCTGAGCTAAACTTACCATGGTAAAAATCAAACCTCAATTTTTCAGGAAGTACAATAGACCCCTTCTGGTCAACATGATTACCAAGCACTTTCTACATTCAAATTGAAAGAATGTGATGCATGGAAAACTAATAAAAAATAGGAAACTGCTAAAGAATTATGGATATCAGCGTATTAAGTCATACCCTAAGAGCATGGTTCAACATATGTGTGCAAGTATGGTTAGGAGCAATCAATGTCTGTCTGTCATAGTCAACCTACAGAAATAATTACAATCATGAAAAGGTTGAAAATAAAATGAAGCTAATCGTTCTGTGGAACAAAAATAAAAGGCAATTTGAAGCTTATTGTTTTACCTTACAAGTTACTTTATCACCAACAGAGAATTTGTCAGTAACTCCAGAAAGAGAGAACCAATATGAAGTACAAAACCTCCAAAAATTTGAACATTGCATACTTGGAAGGAACCAAAGGGACCATCAAGAGATGCGATATCAAAAATCTATGTCCACAAGTAAATGCGTCAGATGAATAAAGAAAGCACAAAAAAGGGAAGCAATCACTTGACTCACATAAATTCCTTGTAATATACATATATTATACCTAAGGAAAGCTTAAAGTGATGCATGAATCATAGTTGCCTTTCTTTTCTATTTCAGGAACTTCTCAAACAAAAAAAAATATAAAACCAGCACAAAGTTATTTCCCTTTAAAACCTGATAAAGCCATCTAGAAAACCTTGACCAAACCCTGATAAAAGCAACCACCAAATTTCAATCCTAAGCCTGATATACTCTCCCCCGGGCTAGCTACCTTAACTAGCTGGATATTTCTTTGTCATTTTGCTTTAACCTGCAGGATTCAACCTTTTCCATCCTATATCAATCAGAAAACGTTTTGTCCTTTCCAAACCAATAAAGTGTACCAAAACCAAAAATTTCTTGGTCTCAAATATAATCAACATATTTAAAGTTTGTGGCACTACGGATTGTATGAAACTGGTTCATACAGACCCAAAAAAATGGAAACGTTGTTAAGATAAACCTTTTCACACTGAAATTAAATACCTGACCACCTTGCTCAGCATAGAAACTTATAGATTCCAAAACTATACCAACATCATTGCCAGCAGTCGCACTTTCCACAAACTCAGAACCAGTGTATATGGCCTTTATCGCACTTTCATGGTGTGAGAAACTTCAAATCATGGAATACTCCATCTTCAAAAGGATAGGGATGGGGAGCTGCCTTCTAAAGAGTAATGACTTTGAACAGCAAAGTCCTATTAGATAACAACACCCCCAGCAGAGATCCTAAATTATTAAAGGTACATGACTCCTCAGCAAAAAGACTGGCAATGTAATTACTTTAAAAGTGATACATCACTACATATCAACAAAAAGACGGAAATTCTACAACAATGAAAATTCCAAAGCATGCCATTAATGCCGATAAATAATATAATACCATAAAAACGAGAAAATCATACAGTAAGATCTTGTTATTTTAAAAATCTAGATTCTAGAGAAAAAGAGTAACATAAGGAACATAGTTTTTCTGATACCATATGCAATAGATAATTATTTACCTCTAATATTGTCAGTTACTAAACATGAGAAAGGAATGGTTTTAAGACAGAGACGAAAGTTAAACAACCAAGAAACAGAGATTTTAAAAGAAAATATAAATTTATCAACACCCTTCCCAACCTTCACTAGAGTACGATGATGTATTTGACAGCTACATCCTGTAACAAACATTTAATATTATCAGAGATGAATTCATATGAATTTTCTTAAGTGCCAAAATCCAGTCTTTCATGTGGCAAGTGCTAATTCGAAGAAAGTACAATATAAAGATTGTGAATGCAAATTCAATGTTCTGACAACAGCGTGGATCAGATGAGATAGAATCTGTAGCATACAATAAATTGGATTGAACTAAAGATGATTCAGTTTTCAGTTTAGTAGTGAGAAACGATACCCAGGTAGATGAACATTAAGGACCAACTTGTGTGGCTTTCAAGGGAAAAGGAAATTGTTACCAAAAATCAGATATGTTTGTCTGCATACATATGCAAGTGTAAATGGACATATCTTTTGTACCAATACTGAGCACCATACATATGCTGGCGGGCCAATCCACCCGGTAGCCCAGACCTAAACAGTCGAAGGAATGAACACCTGCCATGTTAACAGCCATCAGAATTAAGATGATAGATAAATCAAATCAATTCCAATGAATCCTATTGGTGTTTTAATACAAAATGAAAACCTGCAACCTTATAATTATGACCGGGTTTGTTGAAACAATAAACAGAAATATTACACTACTGAGAAAAGATGTTGCTAGAAGCTAACCTCATAACGATTGATCTCTTCATCAGGAGAATATCCTATCATTTTGTTTAATTGGACAAGATTTCTATTGGCTTCCTTTCACTTTTCACAAACAGCCCTCCACAACATAGCTAATAGATCAGTAGTCCAAGAAATTGAAATCATTTCACTTGCTGCAAAGGCTTCTCTACGTTTTCCAAAAATCTAGTCCCATGCTTCTACTCTTAACATTTAATAAAAGAAAGATTTATTATGTGTCTGGCTCCTAGTTACCAATATGCAATATAAAATTTAAAGGCATCAAATGTAATCCACAAAACTGATTAAACTAAGCCACATAAAAGGAAGTACATTCCATTTACCACAAACTGAATAAACTAAACACTAAATCCTCCTCAAAATTCAAGTTTCTACGAGCAGTAATTCAGAGGCAAAAAATGCTTAAATGGCTGGCACCTTGTAGAAAACAGTACGCTTGAAGTTGATTCCCAGAATATGCAATACTTGCAATAAGAAACTAAAAGTTCGGATTTAGAAGCTTACTTAAACAGCATGCAAGTAGGTTTCAGCAGGCAATATAGACCATAATTTGATGGGAACCTGAGATATATTGATCCTAGAAAGTTTATCCAGTTAATAATCTTCCACAAGTCCCATGTTCCGTATACCACCAGTGAGACAAGACCGAAAATCTAGGGCACACTGCAAAATATTCTCTATGGTACTGGCTATAGGTTTTGTTTCATCAGATAGAAAACATCTGCAAAGTATACATGTATGTTAATGAAGAATCATCCATAGTTATTACATAGCCAAAAAAGGCCCAAATAGTATGCAATGAGCATGCTATAAAAGGTAATTCTGCCTACCATATTTATGGTTCAAACTAAATAAGAAAATGCAACACCCTTGTTAACATCTGGTTCTAACTTGGCCTCAGAGAGGCAATGCACGAAAACCAATAAAGTAAACCGAACCACAATAGGTTGAAGCTATAAACACACAATATGAAAAACAATTTTCCTAAACCTTGTCCTTAAGGGAGTGAAGAAACTTGCGCATGATACATGCGATAGCTTTTTTTCACAAAGCAAGTGGATTATTATTAATTTAAAAGAAAGCAAACTAACATAGTGGATGCACAGAGGAACTGATACATGTGATAGCTGTGACTGTACATACTGTTGTAATGTCGATACAAATTGATTGATCTGATGCCTGGAATAGAAAGAAACAAAACAAAGTTAATGCATTCTGAACCTAAATGTTATAGCTATCTGAAATAAGAAAAAGGAGACAACAAAGCTAGATGCCTTTTATACGGTGGTTTCTATTTAATGTTTTTTGCCCAATATCACACACAAGAGTTTGACAGGAAGATACCATAAAATACAATATCAGATTTTAATCATCAAAAAGCAGATTTCTAATTCATTCTCCCTCTTTAAGGCTAATTCTCAATTTTCCTACAGAATCGTTAGATACTTTACTATCCTCCAGGTAATCTATAAATGAAGAAACGGTATGTGTTCCTTAAAGAAATGAGCCATGTCAAGAGAGAAATGTTTTTGCTTTGGCGCAATAATAGTTGTAATTACTATTGTTAATAAAAAACACTAAAGGGTAGAAGAATTGATTATGCCTGAACTTCATTAACATGTTAAAATGGCCCACTTCTCGTTCATGTAGAGTACGATGACGTATTTGACAGCTACATCCTGTAACAAACATTTAATATTATCAGAGATGAATTCATATGAATTTTCTTGAGTGCCAAAATCCAGTCTTTCATGTGGCAAGTGCTAATTCGAAGAAAGTACAATATAAAGATTGTGAATGCAAATTCAATGTTCTGACAACAGCGTGGATCAGATGAGACAGAATCTGTAGCATACAATAATCTGGATTGAACTAAAGATGATCCAGTTTTCAGTTTAGTAGTGAGAAACGATACCCAGATAGATGAACATTAAGGTACAACTTGTGTGGCTTTCAAGGGAAAAGGAAATTGTTACCAAAAATCAGATATGTTTGTCTGTATACATATGCAAGTGTAAATGGACATATCTTTTGTACCATTAATGAGCACCATACATCAGTCAATGAGAGAGTTGAATATATCGGAATATATTTTCAATGCACCAGCAGTCAAAATAATGCTGGCGGGCCAATCCACCCGGTAGCCCAGACCTAAACAGTCGAAGGAATGAACACCTGCCATGTTAACAGCCATCAGAATTAAGATGATAGATAAATCAAATAGTGCTTCCTTGTGTGTAATTTAGAGAAGTTATCAATCTTCCAAGTGAATCTTGATGACGGAGGAACTCCACTGGTTGATTTTCCAGAGTATTTGCAGTCCCGGTTTGAGATGCAACTAACAAAGTGAGACGTATAATCACAACAATCGCAATAAAATCGAACACTTCTTCCAGTGATGCCCACAAGAAACAAGAACAATATTTTGGGAACTTGCATTGACGAAAGCTATTCCAAGAAGTAAAGTTCTCAAAACAATTATTTTCCAAGAAAAAACTATCTTCCATGGGCTGGTCATTGTCTGTTTCATTATGCAGTGGCACAAACATTTCCTCTTCTTGTTGCTGAAAAAAAAGGAGTAATCAAGAAAACTTCAAGAATGACTAAATCAAAAGCAGTCGAATCCATAAAGAAATCAAAATTGAAGATAAAGGAAAGAAACCTTAGAGAATCTAGAAATGCATCAAATTAGTCAAAAAGAAAACAATTGAAAAGAAAAGAGAAAGATAGAAAGAGAGATCACCGGGAAAGAAACCTTGAAGAATCTACAAATGCAAGTATAATTTTGTACCGTTGGGGGAAAACAAAGAGAGTATATCGATGGGTGAAGGAGTACTGACAGTCATGGCTATGGAAGTGGGAGGTAAATTGGGAAGTTATGAAAATAAGAGGGAAGATTATAGGGGGTGATTTTATACTACTCTGAGGAGAAGAAAGATCACCGGTTCCTGATTCTTTCTTTGCAAGTAAAATTTTGTACCGTTGGGGGAAAACTCTGAGGATAAGAGAGATCACCGGTTCTTGATTCTTTCTAAGTAAAATTTTGAACCGTTGGGGGAAAACTCTGAGGAGAAGAGAGAGAACCGATTCTTGATTCTTTCTTTGCAAGTATAATTTTGTACCGTTTGGGGAAAACAAAGAGATTGAATCGATTTTAATTTTTCAACAATTAAATATTTTGTTTTAAACTAATTAATAAAATTTATAAATATTAATAAAATAAAATATTTTTAATCATTATTAACATATAATTCATCAAATATTATAAAAGTATTATAGAGATAACTTTTTATTGAAAATTAATTTAATTTATATTATTAAAATTTAAACCTTCAAATTAATTTGAGAAATTTTATATCTTATTAAATCTTAATTAATTATTAATGATAAATCATAATATTTAACAAACTAAATTAAAAAATAAAATTAAGGGTAAAGTATATGAATAGTCCTCAAACTTTTAGGGTACTTGCATTTTGGTAACCCAACTTTTGAAACTTACAATACAATCATCAAACTTTTAGTTCGTTTTCAGCAAGATCTATGTCGTTACCTTGCTGACGTAGCATCTAACCCCCGTCAACAGGGGCGGAGCTTAGAGAGGGCCCAAAGGGGCCTCGGCCCCTATTAAAATTGTATATTCGATATAATTTTGGTATAATAATATTTTGATTCATGTAAGTTTTAATATTACACAAATTAAGTGTTACCTTGTGAATTTTGAGTTTTTTTATATATAAATCTAGGGTGAATACAAGTAATATGTGTACAAAGACTCAACTATTTGACAATGAACGTTCATACTCCTACATGTGCAGTGCTCGAACTGGAGATCTCAAGGATAACAATAACCCCTTAATCACTAAGGTCACTATGAATATTTAATTCTAGCTCCATCACTGCTTGTCAAACCCCCTTAAGCTCATCGATACTTCTTTAAAACCATCCTACAAAATCTATAATATTGACATAAAAATTAATAAAATAAAAAATTAAAATCTATATTATGATTTTAAAATTTTTCAATGAGTCGTTATTTAACAAACAAATATAAAATAAAATTTATGGTTATAAATGAATAATTTAATCATTTTATATATAATGAATGAAAAAACAAAAAAATGAAAATAAAAGTGATATGGAATATTTTCTAATAAATAAAATAAAAGCCTCTATTGACTCATAGGTTCATTAACATTTATATACATGGATCATGAATTATATGTTTATATATAATAGTACTTATATATGAAAAGAGAGTTTTGTACGACTTTATTAAGATAACACATACAAAATAAATATAGTCAGAATGAATTAAAAATGATTAGTAATGATTAGATGGACTCTAAGAGAGGCTTTAATATGATAAATGACTAAATATCCTTGAAAAGAGTAAATTATCAAAATGTCCTTATAAATGCAAATTACAAAAATATCCCTATAATAAAATTGAGGGTTTAACTTGATGAGATGTATAAGATATCTTGGGGCTTATTAATGAGTTATTAGAATTCTATGTGTGGGAAATAATAAAAGAGAAAATAAGTTCAGTGACCGAAAATGTCTTATAATATACGATTTTAACTATTTTTTTTTGGATTTGCGAAAATAACCAATAAATTCGCAACGCGAACTCTAATTTCGCAACACAGGTTCCAAAATTGCAACGCGAATAGGTAAATCGCAACGATAATATGTAAATCGCAACGTGAATATGAAAATCGCATTACGATAGTACTGTTTACCTATATCGGGAATTAGCGTTGCGAATTTGAAAATCGCAATGAAATAGTATTGTTTACATTGCGATAGTACCGTTTACCTATATCGGTAATTAGCATTGCGAATTTGAAAATCGCGTTGCGAATTTGAAAACCTCATTGCGATAGTACTGTTTACCTATATCGGTAATTAGCGTTGCGAATTTGAAAATCGCATTGCGATAGTACTGTTTACCTATATCGGTAATTACCGTTGCGAATTTGGAAAATCGCGTTGCGATTTCCGAAACTGAGTTGCGAATTTGGAAACTGTGTTGCGAAATTGGAGTTCGCGTTGCGAATTTATTGGTGATTTTCGCAAATCCAAAAAAAGTTTGTTAAAATCGTATATTGTAAGGCATTTTCGGTCACTGAAGTTATTTTCTCATAATGAAAATGCCTTGAAGACTAAAATGTCTAATATGCCATAAGTTTTAAGTGACTAAAATACCCTTAAGAAGAAAAGAATGCTCTTATATACCCTAGAAACTGACGGTGCCAATGCATATAGATAAATTATAAATATATGGTAAATCGTATTAAGGGTTATAAGTTACTAAAGACTGCCATTATATTATCGTTAAAAGTAAGTGACCCTTGTATCATTGTTAATTTTTTTTATTTTGAGACAATTAATTATTTTATCAATGAATTTATTAGGATAAAGCACAGGTTTAAAAATAATATGTATTCGTAGTGCTGCTCAGGAATCAATCCTACATGTTTTGCGAGACTGCCCGACTGTTCATGATATGTGGCTCCAGACTTCTCCTCAAGGCTTGGTGCACGGCTTTTTTCAACTTCCTTTAGAAGATTGGATTTTCAGCAACTTCCTTTAGAGTCACCTTAGGCCGCTGGTGGATGTATTTTCCTTACAAGAGGTTGATGTCTGGATTGTTTAGAAGCCCATGTTGTTACCAAAAAGCAGTGAGAAACAATATCTAGATAGATGAACATTAAGGACCAACTTGTGTGGTTTTCAAGGGAAAAGGAAATTGTTATAAAAAATCATATATGTTTGTCTGCATACATATGCAAGTGTAAATGGACGTATCTTCTGTACCATTAATGAGCACCATACATCAGTCAATGAAAAAAGAGTAAGCTTCAATTGAATCAGAAAGTTGAATATATCGGAATATATTTTCAATGCACCAGGAGTCAAAATAATGCTGGCGGGCCAATCAACCCGGTAGCCCAGACCTAAACAATCGAAGGAATGAACACCTGCCATGTTAACAACCATCATAATTAATATGATAGATAAATCAAATCAATTCCAATGAATCCTATTGGTGTTTTACTACAAAATGGAAACTCAAGCTCCTCACTTTAACCTTATAATTATGACCGGGTTGTTGAAACAATAAACAGAAAAATTGCACTACTGAGAAAAGGTACTGCTAGAAGCTAACCTCATAAAGATTGGTCTCTTCTTCAGGAGTATACCTGGTAATTTTGTTTAATTTGGACAAGATTTCTATTGACTTCCTGGCACTTTTCACAAACAGCCTTCCAACATAGCTAATAGATCAGAAAGATAACCCAAGTAAGATTTCATGTAACTATCAAAAGACAAGGAGAAATAGACAACATGTTGCAACCTACCGAAGCATTGCTTTCTCAATAATATCGCAGTGCTTGAAGAAAAGTAAAAAAAAATTCTTTTCTTATATGGTGGAGCTATCGGTCGTAAATCCTAAACAATTATGTTTAACATCAAGATGCAAATAAAAGAAGACCCCAAACATTTATCAAGGGGGAAGGGGCAGAACTGAAACAAAAGGCCCGGCTTTGGCAAGATTCATAACCAGAACTTGCCTAAAGAATCTAGTAAAATACAGCCAATTTCAAGCCTCACTAACATGCACTGTCAAGGGAAGATAAGCAATTCTACTATGCATAATTATGAAGCTTATCTCCTCAAGGACTATCCCTAACCCATTTCTTCCTACTCTAACAACAGAACTTTTTGCACTAGAAAGCTTTTAGAACCAAATTAGGCCTCTATGTTTGGATCTATTAATTTTAGTATTAGGGGTGATAATGAAGATCCTGAATGAAAATATCATTGGCCAGAGAACTAAAGCATATAAAATGAAACATGTTGCTTATAAAAAGCTAAACCAGATTGCCAGCCCAAGCTCAACTTTCAGGAACAACTTTAGGTATGCATTGTGAACCTTATTTGATACCTCATTCAAGGTTCCAACCTACAGTGAGGAAGAGACAATTAGGTACGGACTTATATCCTTGTCAAACTTAAAAAGAGCACATTTTCCTTGTTCTGAATTTTCAAAGACAGACAGTTAAATCCAAAAATATGCTGAACAAGGGCTAAAGCAAAATCTAGAAACAAAAACTCCTCGAACGAGTCTTTTGAACCATAGTATAATAATTTTGGATAAACTACCAATTTAGTCATTCACCTATTACTTAGTTTTTGTTTTGGTCGCCAAACTATTATTTTTTTTCAAAATCATACATAATGTAAGGTTTTGGTTCTGTTTTGGTCACCAGCTGTTAAAATAAAATAGACTTTACCCTAAATTAAGAGACAAAAAACACAACAGATGTCAAATAGCATGTTACTGCTTCACCATAACCAACTAAATAAAGGGTTGACGCCTTACCTCACATGAACATCAACAGCAGCAGAACAAAGATGATATGGTGCAGGTTGGCTGCTGCTAAAGACTCCAAAGATGACCCTTGTTGGATGGGAATCGTTAGTTTACTAATGGTTAGCGCATGAAACTAACATAGAAGAGCCATATGAGATGGAACGATGATGTGGTATAATGTCACGTAAGTAAAATTTATTAAAGATAATTTTTATTTAATTATCATTTCTAATTAATTCCATAGCAGGTGGATTCTGTCGTAACCGTTTTTCGGTTGGGTCTCGGAATTGGGCTTCGACTTGAAAATTGTGTATTGGAGTCGTCACCGATCATTTTAAAACGAATTTAGGTGGGTCGGACACCATCTTACCTGATATGCATTTTTACCAGAAATGTGTCGGGTTCGGGAGTCGGTTACGATCAAGGAAGAGTTAGCACCCTTGAACCGCCCTTTCAGTACCAATTAATTTGTCGGTTGTCTTAGTTGCGAAAATTCAAAATTTAAATTTAAATTTAACAGACCCGATTCAAATTACTTACAATTGATTGATTTGAATACCCTTAAAAGATAAAAACATTAGATTCGTAGCGGAGTATAAAATCGAATTAGGATAGCAAGTGTGCAAATGTGAGAATAATAAATAAAACAAGAAAAAATGAAAAAATAACAAAACACGTAAAAAAATAAAAAAAAAATAAAAAAATAAACAAAATGAATAAAATGTTAAAAAAACAAAGACACAGATAAAGGGAAAAAATTAATGGAGTAAAAAAAATAAAAAAAAGGTAAAAGAAATTAAAAATGAATAAAAATAATGTGTACATATAAAGTAGTATTTACTAAAACAAATAAAAATAATAAATATATAATACTAAGTAAAACAAATAAAAATGAAGATATACATGATATTAAGGAAAAAAATAATAGAAAAAATAAAATAAAATAAAAATATAATATATATATAAATAAAAACAAAAATAGAATATTAAGAAAATATATATATAAAAACGTATAAAATATAATATTAAGAAAAAATATATACATAATAAATAGAGAAAAATTAATACATATATATATATATATATATATATATATATATATAATGATATAAGATATATATAATACAAATAATATAATATAAATAAAAAAGGAGGAATATAGTAAATAAATAAAAAAATAATTCAATATATATATATATATAGGACGAAATTAATATAAAGTAAAATTAAAGGGTAAATTTCAAGGTAAATTAAAGATTAAGATTGACTTAGGGGGAATATTAAATACTTTCAAAAAAATGAACATGCTTCGGGAGTATATCTAGGTTCGAAACTTCGAAACCCCACCCCTTTTTGGTCATCGGCGCAACCCCACGCTTTGGGTTATTCAAACCAAATCTCAAGAAAAATAACATGCACATGCGAGAAATGAACGAATCAATGTAAAAAAATATGCTACCTTTTATTTCCTTTTCGAATCGTTTACAATAGCTTTGCCTTTGTATTTTTTCGTGCTTTCCTTTGTATCTTGTATATAAATCGTTGTCTTACAAATGGGGAGGATTACATGTATTTATAGTTAATAATAGAATCCTAATGCAACTAGACTCCTTGCTCGGTTGTTGCACGTTTGTTGGTGTGGTTGTTGCTTTAAAAGATATGGTAGTGGAAGAGTCATCTTAGGAGATGAACTCTTGCTAGTTCTATCTTTTAAGAAAATGGGTGTCTACAGCTGCCCCTCTTTGTCCTTTTTCGTGGAACAAAAAATAAGACAAAGATAAAAAGACACAAATTTTTGTTCAGTGGAGTTGAAGAATAACTCCCTGTCGAATTGAGTTGCGGATGGCTCCTCTGTCACGAAGTCGAGTCCATCTTGAAATGATTTGAATTAGAATGTGGCTTCTCGTTATAGTCCACTTTGGTCTTCTTCTCGGTTTAAAGACCTTGGCTAAAAATTCGATTGGAAAGTAATCCCTTGACTCCACAATGTGGTTGATATGCGCTCGAGCAGAATGAAACCGAACTCGAAAAGTCTTCGTTGACAGATAGCTTTTCTCGACTTAAGCTATGTTGACGAAAAAAGGCTTCTTGTTATTAAGGCACGACTAACCCAGATCTTCTTCTCGGCTTGAAAACCTCGATTGCAGCCGAATAATAGTGTGATTGAGGTATCATTGAGCTGAATGGAATCGAACTCGATATTTTTCGTTGACAGATAGCCCTTCTTGCCTTGAGCTATGCTGTAAATTTGATTTACCTCTGAGTTGAATGTAATCGAACTCGAAGGTCTTTGGTGATAGAGAACCTTCTTTGTGTTGAATATCCTTTGTCATGAAGTTGAAATCCAATCTAGAGATGGATGCTACTTGTGTGCACGATTCCCCTTCGTCGTGAAGTTGAAACCGCGGGTGACCCCTTCGTCGTGAAGTTGAGCCTGGTAATTGGATATCCGTCGTGAAGTTGAAATTGGCTCTGGAACTGGGAAATTGTTTGTTGACAGCCAGTCGCCCCTTCGCTGTGAAGTTGAGCTTGTGTTGTCTCGAGCTCAATATCCTTCGTTGTGAAGTTGAAATTGACTCTGAATGAAACTGAAAAGTTGTTTGTTGACAATCAGTCGCCCCTTCGTTGTGAAGTTGAGCTTGTGTTGTCTTGAGTCCAATATCCCTCGTTGTGAAGTTAAAATTGGCTCTGAAACTGGGAAAATGTTTATTGACAGCCAGCCGCCCCTTCGTTGTGAAGTTGAGCTTGTGTTGTCTTGAGTCCAATATCCCTCGCTGTGAAGTTAAAATTGGCTCTGAAACTAGGAAGCCCCTTCGTCGTGAAGTTGAGCCTCAAATGGCACGATATCCTCCGTCGTGGAGTTAAAATTGTGGATATGTGGGTACGATATCCTCCGTCGTGGAGTTGAAATCGCGGATGGCTCATTCGTCGTGAAGTTGAGTCTTGACTTGAATATCCTTCGTCGTGAAGTTGAAATCCAAGTATTGTATGTTGCGGGTGGACACGATTCCCTTCGCCGTGAAGTTGAAACCGTGGATTACCCCTTTATTGTGAAGTTTGGCTTCGAGTTAGATATTCTCCGTCGTGAAGTTGAAATCTACTCTCGAGCAAATTGTGTCGCTTTGAGTTCAATATCCTTCGCCGCGAAGTTGAAATTGACTCTAGCTAAAACCTGAAAAAGTTATGCATATATGTGATGCTATGGATGCAATGCTCTTAAGTGTTCCTAAAATGCATATGCAACATATGTTATCTTGGGGCTCTGGAGAGAAATCTCGATCTCCGGTTGCCTGTCTGGAATCTTGATTCTTGAATCTTCAAGTTCTGATCCCTGATCTTGAATTCTTCAAATGTTCAAATCTGATGTGCACATTCTATTTTTGATTTGAGAAATGCTTCTCAACCATCTCAAGTATGTGTCTGAGCTGAGTGTAACGATTCAGATGATGCTTCAAGAGAAGTTGTCTCAAAAGAGATAGAATTTGTTTCAAGGGAAACGATCTCAAAGATATCTGTTGTTTCATGAAAACGATCTCAAGGGAAACAAAATTTTGTTTTAAGGGAAATAAATTTGAAGATTTTGTGTTTCAAGAGAAACTGTCTCAAGGGAGACAAAATTTGTTTTAGGGGAAATAAATTCAAAGATTTTGTTTCAAGGGAAACTGTCTCAAGAGAGACGAAATTTGTTTCAAGAGAAACTGTCTCAAGGGAGACAAAACTTAGTTCCAAAAGAAACTGTCTCAAGGGAGATGAAATTTGTTTCAAATAAAACATATTCAAATAATTTGTTTCAAGGGAAACTTGGAAACTGTCTCAAGAGAGACAATGGTAAGCACGATTCCCTTCATCGTGAAGTTAAAATCGTGGATGAGCCCTTCGTTGTGAAGTTGAGCCTTGGAATTGGATATCCTTCATCGTGAAGTTGAAATCCAAGTAAGTTGTATTGTTCCGAGTCCAATATCTTCAGCCGTGAAGTTAAAATTGGCTCTGGAACTAGGAAATTGTTTGTTGACAACCAGTCGTCCCTTCGTTGTGGAGTTGAACTTGTGTTGTCTCGAGTGGCACGATATTCTCCGTCGTGGAGTTGAAATCGCAGGCGAGCCTTTCGTTGTGAAGTTGAGCCTTGACTTGGATATCCTTCGTTGTGAAGTTGAAATCCAAGTATTGTACGTTGCGGGTGGACATGATTCCCTTTGCCGTGAAGTCGAAACCATGGATGACCCCTTTATTGTGAAGTTTGGCTTCGAGCTAGATATCTTTCATCTTGAAGTTAAAATTTACTCTCGAGTGAATTGTGTCGCTTTGAGTTCAATATCCTTCACCGTGAAGTTGAAATTGACTCTGACTGAAACCGAAAAGTTGTTTTGTTGTCAGACAGTCGCCCCTTCGCTGTGAGGTAAAGCAACCACCATGTGCTTTTGAATCAAGCATTCTTCATCTTGAAGTTGAAACTTGACTCTAAAAGCTGCAAAAACTTATGTATACAAAAAATGATAAATGCGATGCTCTTAAGTATGTCTAAGATGCATGTAACATGAATTAGTTCTGTTTTATCCCCTGGATGGAGTCTCGTGCTTTGTGTACTTGTTCCTACATATGGAGGAAATGCCTTCAAAAGGTCTGATAATTTGCATCAGGATGTTGAATTCCCAAAGATGCCCCAATATTCGATGTTGAATCTCAAAAAATGCCCAACATTTGATGTTAAATCTAAAAAATGCCCCAACATTTGATGTTGAATCTTCAAAGATGCCCTCATTGTTCCTGATTTCTTGCTTCAGCATGAGTTTTGTGTTTGAGAGCCACATGTCATTTACCAAGATCCACTCTAGAGAGATTGTCTTGTTTTGAAAAAAAATATTTTTCTTTCTTTTTTATTTTCAAAATTCTGAAAATATCAAAAAAGAGTTTCGAAAAATGTTTAACCAAAAGTTTTGAAAATATTGCCCCTTTCACGGTTTTGTAATTGAGACAAATCATAAAACTAGAGTTCATTGGATATCAAAGAATTAATTACATTATTAATCCTTCAATAAATTATAGCTGTTTGACACGTGCCAAGATCAAATCTATTTTTGGGAAATGGTTAAGTAAGGAAAGGATAAAAAAAATCTTAGGTTATTGTGTTTGGTCAAAGGTTTGATGGGGTAGCTTGTATGCTCGTCTACAGGAAGTGTTCTCCGACTCCCAGCTTTCATGGTCAAGCTCAGATTGTGTGATACCTTATCAAGGAATTCGTGCGATCGCCTCAGCTGCCCAATTTTTATATTCAAGCCACATTTTCAGGTTTTCAACTCGAATCCTCATTTGGTTTCAAGACGTCATTCATAATTTACGTCTTGAACCCTCCTTTGTTATTTTTCTCTATCATGCATTAATTACACTATTTTCTGCAAATAAAGATTAATCCTGATGGGCAGGATGAAATCTAAAGATAGTCTCTTATGTTCAGAAATCCATGTATGATTAGAAGGGACTTTTAAGGCACGTAACGTAGGTCATGGTTCATGGTTATGAAAGAAATGGATAAAAGGCCCAAACAAGTGTTTAAGGGTGATTGAACCAAGGATCAATTCATTCTGATGTCTTCAATCATATCTTGCTCAATTTGAATCTGCACGTATGTGTCTCTCTCTTGATGCTCTATGATCTTCGAGTGAAGTGATTCAGTGATTCGGAAATGATTGTGCTCGATCAATCTCATTTGATGCTCTATGATCTTCGAGTGAAGTGATTCTGAAATGATTGTGCTTGATCAATCTCATAGCAATGCGACGTTTGAATCAAGAGAATCTTTGCATATGCATCTTGTCTTCTTTTTTTTCAATTTTCCTTTGTTTTTTTTTCTCTTTTTATTTTCTCTTTGCTTTTTCTTTTTTTTTCTCTTTTTGTTCTGATTGAATCTTTGCACTTGGCATTTGGTTCACCTTTCGGTATCTCATCTGAATCAATGTCTTCACTCATGTTAGCAGATTTTCTCCACCTTGCCCCCCAGTATAGAGGGTGATCCTTGGTTAGGGTTGAATCAGAAGAAAAAAAATACTATAGGCTCAAAAGGGGACACAAGGAATATATATTTTCTCCTGTTGTGAAGGGATGAAGAAAGAAAGCCGTTCATCATTTCATAAATAGAAGTCCTCACAGAAAAGGTATCCCCAGGGGATAGATTTTTTAGGATTATTTTTATTCATATGAAAACAATGCAATTAATGCATGGTAGAATTATTCCGAGTAAATTCTTCTTTCTGCTTCTTGCCCCTAACATGTCCCAATTTTCATGCTTTCTGCGAGATGCCCCAAGTTATGTCTTAGAAGAAGGCTCATGTTCAAATGAACAACTCAATGCCTTGGGTTTTAATGGCATAAAAATGTCAATTTTGAGTCTAAAAAGACAATGGTGTGACTTTATTTGACTCAAAGAAAGGTATGGGTGTATCAAAAAATAAAGGCAATGTTCAAAAGTTTCAAAGGGAGGTAATGTCAAAATTTTGGTTTTTTTGGTAATGACCATGAGTTATTTTGGGTAAAGAATCAAGGTATTTTATTTTGGGGTTTGAGACATGATAAGAAAGGTCTAATCTTGTCATATGTCAAAAATCTATAATTCTTGAAGAATTAAAAGAATCCTTAATTCATTTAATATTCGAAGAACTAAAGATTAAAATTTGTTCAATTGCTCCACCTTAGAAAGTAGCATAAATTCAATCGTTTAAAAGATTAAGCAAACATGAAAGATCAAAGACGTGTTCAAACAAAACAATCCTCTAAGTGCAAATGATATATGTAATGTCCCCTTCTTTGGCTGTCTATGCCCCTGAATCCATCAGGTTTTGGATCTCGCGCTTCAGCGCCATATAGTTCTCAGAGGAATGTACGGAGCATCCTATGTGGCAACTGCAAACAGCTTCAACATCGTATCCCTTAGGATATGTGGACTCTCTTCTCAGATCATCCTGGCAGGCTTAGTCGTATAACCAGCTGATCGGGCTCATTCGTCGTGATTTCATTTTTTTTATGTTACAATCTTGCTTCCATGTGGTGTCATGTGGTTAAAACCACTTCATCGAATTCTCCATGAAAAAAATTCATGTTTATGAAAATGCTTAAAAATGAAATGTAGATGCAAAATGCAAAAATGCATGAAATGTTCGAGGCATTGATCCAGAAAAGTGTCTATTATTATAAATAATCCTTATTTAGACAGAAATGTTTTATCTTGTAAGAGACATAAAAAACAATCAAAGGTACGTTCGGACTAAATCTTCTAGACCCCGAACAATTTCTAGTAGGTTGACAAGTCTTCTGCCTTCAGCTGTCATTGGTTGAAGGCCTTGTCGAACCACTTCAGCTTCCCTTGTCAGGCCGTGAAGATGACGGGCTGCTTTTTGCACTTGATCCAGGAAATCTCGGATGACTGCATCTCTAGCTTTCACCATTTGTTGTGCTTTCTCCCAACGGAAACGCCACTGCAGACCTCCGTCGAAGGGTACTATCTGAAGCTCGATTGCTTGCTTCTTGAATCTATCCACAATAACTTCTAACTCGGATATTGTTTTTCCATCTCTTTCATGTTGTTTTTCTAGGTCAGCCATCTGGATTCTTAAGCATTGATTTTGATGCTGACTGTCTGCTAAGCGCCTCTGAGCAGTTTTCAACTGTTCTTTCCAAGTTCTTTCATCAGACCCCTCGAACTTTCTTTTTAAGCTATGAACTTCGTCTTTCCAGTATTCAGAAGTTACTTTCAACTTGGAATTATCATTGACTTTATCTTGATACCCTTTTCTCAAATCCTCAAGCTCAAAACGAACTCTTTTTTGTTTTCTTTCCAGCTTATCTGCTCTATCTTTCTGAGATTCGACATCTAGCTTCCATTGATAACGTTCAGCTTCTAGTTCTTTAACCTTCTGTTTCAGCTCGTTATTCACAGCTTCAAATTCCACCTTAGCTATCTCAAGTTCAGAAGGGACATGTCTGAGATGCTCCTCCATGGTCCGGGTGTCTTCACATTCTGGCACCGGGATGTTATCATTCTTTCTCAGTCTTCGCCACTCCACATAATCCAGAGTAAGCATTTCTCTGACAGCCACAACATCCATCTGACATACTTTCTTCCACGAATCAGCTGCTTCCTTGATCCTCTTCTTATAACTGTAACCTTTATACACAAACTCTGATCTAGCTAGCCCTCATGTTACCGGGACAAACTGACGTGCCCCATACTGTCTAAGTGCTAACAACGGGGCATACCCAACTGCATCCCAAAGTCCAAGTAAGGTCATAGTATCAGAATCCCCACACCGGAAAAGAACATCACTGAGGAACAACCAGGGGGCTCTCCAGGTAATATCCCGATCCTGAAGATGTGTAAAAACTTTCATCTACTTTTCCTTTGAAGCACCTTCATGCCATTTCCTAGTGATGAATTCTCCCAAAAGTGAATAGGTAGTGCTGAATCGACGATAGGCTACCCCATTAGTCTTCCAAAAGTGGCTGTGAATCCAGATTTGAATGAGCTAAATACACCCAACGAACCTTCCTCTGCCAGTTCTTCTCCAAAAGTGTCTTCACATTCTGGCACCGGGATGTTATCATTCTTTCTCAGTCTTCGCCACTCCACATAATCCAGAGTAAGCATTTCTCTGACAGCCACAACATCCATCTGACATACTTTCTTCCATGAATCATCTGTTTCCTTGATCCTCTTCTTATAACTGTCACCATTATACACAAACTCTGATCTAGCTAGCCTGCATGTTACCGGGATAAACTGACGTGCCCCATACTGTCTAAGTGCTAACAACGGGGCATACCCAACTGCATCCCAAAGTCCAAGTAAGGTCATAGTATCAGAATCCCCACACCGGAAAAGAACATCACTGAGGAACAACCAGGGGGCTCTCCAGGTAATATCCCGATCCTGAAGAAGTGTAAAAACTTTCATCCACTTTTCCTTTGAAGCACCTTCATGCCATTTCCTAGTGATGAATTCTCCCAAAAGTGAATAGGTAGTGCTGAATCGGCGATAGGATACCCCATTAGTCTTCCAAAAGTGGATGTGAATCCAGATTTGAATGAGCTAAATACACCCAACGAACCTTCCTATGCCAGTTCTTCTGCAATGATTGAGAGATCGAAAGGTTTCGGCTAAGATGGCCGGTGCTGGGTTGACTCGCCTTGAAAGTTGTTCGAATAGCTCTATCACGGCTGCGTCGATGTAGCCCAAAGTTTTCGGAAAGATAACCAGACCGTACAGACCTAGTGCAAAAAGGTTTATAGTCTTCCATTCATCAGGGTGGTTCTTCATTAGTTGTCTTATATGAATCCACTCGATTCCTTCCCCGTTACCTTTGTGTCGAAGTCGACCAGTCACCCATTTTTCATCAACCCCTGCAATCTTAGCTAATTCGTTCTTGAAAGGCTGACTCTTGATGTGTTTGATATATGCCCTCTCTAGTCTGATATTTTCGTAGTGCAGTAGGGTAGTATACTCTTCAATTGTGGGCACCATGTCCTCCCGGTTAAAGGTGAAACAACTATATCCCGGGTTCCAGAATTGAATTAATGCTCGGAGCAGGGGCTCATCAGTCTTAACATGGATTAAGAGGACAATATCACCATATCGTTGGCTGAACTTCTGTTTTCTGTCATTCCCCCAACTGTCCCAAATATTTCGCAGTTCTTGGACATCGTTTTGTTTCAGGCTGACAGATGCGTAACTAACAAGCTCTGACACATAATTTCCCTTAAGATTGTCTCCCTTCTCTTTTTGAGTCTTCTCGGACCATAATTGTGCCTCATCGTTTTTAATCTCTTGTATTACAACACCTTTATCCATTAATTCAGATTTATTTTGTATTTAACAAACGCTTTTTAAGGATCAATAGCCTCTTGTTATGATACAAATGCTAGAAAACAAACACAAAAGCAAAAGGATTAGTAAAATAAAAATAAAAATAAAAAATTGACGAAAGAAATAAAAAACACAAAAGAGAAAATGGTTAGGGTAAAAATATCCTAGGTTTTGGAATATGGTTTCGGGATAGTCTCTAATTCTCCATGGTTTCCCGGTTTAGGTTCTAAAAACGGTACCCGAGTTCTCCTTGCTAGTGCCCACTTGGGCTTGTCAGACCCTTAGTCCTAAACCCATCATAGGCTTGTGTGGACTAAGTTAAACTCGAGATGACACATTCCCTTATGCCTGCACGCTGAATAAATTCACACGAAGACATAAGGTATATGAACCCTGAAGGCTACTTGCTAGGCCCGCACGGTGAATAAATTCACACGAAGGCGTCGCTTTCACCCTCACTTAAGACAGAGTTTGGAGCTCGGGTATAGAGCCTTAAATGAAAAAGATTTAAAGGCTGAAATCACGAGAAAACGATTAGTACAACTATTTACCCGAAAATATAATCAAAAGTAAGTAAAAAAGGATCGAAATGTTACCTTAAAATTTAAACTTTCCCTTTTCGTTAAAAAGACAACTGGAAATTATCTTAGCCTGACTCACTTACCTGTCCCCAGCGGAGTCGCCAAGCTGTCGTAACCGTTTTTCGGTTGGGTCCCGGAATTGGGCTTCGACTTGAAAAATGTGTATTGGAGTCGCCACCGACCATTTTAAAACGAATTTAGGTGGGTCGAACACCATCTTACCTAATCTGCGTTTTTACCAAAAATGTGTCGGGTTCGGGAGTCGGTTACGGTCAAGGAATGGTTAACACCCTTGAACCGCTCTTTCGGTACCAATTAATTTGCCGGTTGTCTTAGTTGCGAAAATTCAAAATTTAAATTAAAATTCAACAGACCCGATTCAAATTACTTACAATTGATTGATTTGAATACCCTTAAAAGATAAAAACGTTAGATTCGTAGCGGAGTATAAAATCGAATTAGGATAGCAAGTGTGCAAACGTGAGAATAATAAATAAAACAAGAAAAAATAGAAAATAACAAAACACGTAAAAAATAATAAAAATAAACAAAATGAATAAAATGTTAAAAAAACAAAGACACAGATAAAGGGAAAAAAATTAATGGAGTAAAAAAATAAAAAAAAAAGGTAAAAGAAATTAAAAAGGAATAAAAATAATGTGTACATATAAAGTAGTATTTACTAAAACAAATAAAAATAATAAATATATAATACTAAGTAAAACAAATAAAAATGAAGATATACATGATATTAAGGAAAAAATAATAGAAAAAATAAAATAAAGTAAAAATATAATATATATAAATAAATAAAAACAAAAATAGAATATTAAGAAAATATATATAAAAGCATATAAATTATAATATTAAGAAAAAATATATACATAGTAAATGGAGAAAAATTAATACATCTATACATATATATATATATATATATAATGATATAAGATATATATAATAAAAATAATATAATATAAATAAAAAAGGAGGAATATAGTAAATAAATAAAAATATATATATATATGAGACGAAATTAATATAAAAGTAAAATTAAAGGGTAAATTTCAAGGTAAATTAAAGATTAAGATTGACTTAGGGGGAATATTAAATACTTTCAAAAAAATGAACATGCCTCGGGAGTAGATCTAGGTTCGAAACTTCGAAACTCCACCCCTTTTTGATCATTGGCGCAACCCCACGCTTTGGGTTATTCAAACCAAATCTCAAGAAAAATAACATGTCATGCGAAAAATGAACGAATCAATGTAAAAAAAATATGCTACCTTTTATTTCCTTTTCGAATCGTTTACAATAGCTTTGCATTTGTATTTTTTCGTGATTTCCTCTGTATCTTGTATGTAAATCGTTGTATTACAAATGGGAAGGATTACATGTATTTGTAGTGAAAAAAACTAATTATTTTTAGAATACTATTAATAATAGAATCCTAATGTAACTAGACTCCTTGCTCGGTTGTTGCACGTTTGTTGGTGCGGATGTTGCTTTAAAAGATATGGTGGTGGAAGAATCCTCTTAGGAGATGAACTCTTGCTAGTTCTATCTTTTAAGAAAATGGGTGTCTACAGATTCGAATCTGAGCCTAATGGTAGAAGGATCAATGCATAATCATCAGACCGATTTATTAATTCAGTATAATTAAACAAAACATGTTTGTTACGTTAAAAATGAATTAGAGATTTTCAAAACCATAAATCAATTTTCAAACTCATTCATGTTCTTTGTGATTACACTAAACACCAAACATCGAAAGACTTTTACTATTATTGATCCTCATCTGTCATTGTCATTACTTTGTCTTTACCTCGTCACCATCGGAATCTCATATGCCTTCACCTTCTTAAACTGAGAACCACCACAAACCACACCCCGAACCTTTATAACTCTCGATCACTTTTTCTTTTTGAATCGTCCATCTTTCCCTCGTCACAATCGCAATCTCCTATGGCGTTGTTTTCCCTAAACCGAGAACAATCGCAAATCACGCCTTGAACATCCACAGCTACTGATTGCTCTCCCTTTTTGAATTGTCAAATCTCAAAGTCATCTCTTCCGTTCACACTCATTAATGCATCAACTTGTGAATAGTAGACCGTGACCTCAAGCTCGAACTCAGCTCAATCGACATCTGCTATTGTTAATATTGTCCATCCGAAAATCCAAACTCTTTGGTTTGCCCCATTGGCCACACTACCTCTGTCCATTATCAACCCTCCTACAGTTTGCCAATAACATATCGTCATCGAAAATGGTGGAAGTTTATTGATGTTTGGGGTTTAAGATAATGATAGAAGATGAGTTTGAAAATTGATTTAGGATTTTAAAATTCTCTAATAAGGAATGATTGTATATTTGAATATTTGTGAAAATATGATATGCTTCTAACATTTTTTTTTTGTCAGTTCGATTGATCAATCAAATAACGTTAAGAGAAGAGTGAATATGTTCTTTAAATTTTTTAGTAAAAGTATTAAAAATTTAGAGTGATTCAACTTCTAAATCAAATCTACTTCTATTATCTTAACTTACACTTTAAGAAATTCATTAGATTTTATTACATTTGAGGATAAAGTGTAACCCTACAACAATCTCATAAGATTTATACCTCAAAACCTTAAGAATATTCTCTCACAGAAAAAATGCAAATTGTAAACTAAGAATACCCTTACAAGGTATATATGTTTGCACAAATTTAACTCACACACTACGAACACTAAAATAAAAGACTACAACAAATAATAAGACTAGTATTTAAAAAGAAATATGGAAGATTTAACTATAAATGAAAATTTTAAGTCGAAGATGTTGGTGAATACTTTCTTGATGTTCTTCAACTTACACAAAGTTTCATTTATTCCCTCTAATAGATTATTTGTTGTTTGGAGTCATTGGAGAAGCATTCTAGTCATTGTGGAGTAATAAAATCAAGTATTAAATATTCTTTTTGCATGAATGGTCACTATCGTCAAGTTTTCTATTTTAGTCACTAGCGGTTATGTTTTAACAGGTTGATGGTAAGACTTAGTATAATAATAATTTTAGTCCCTAACATTTATATATTATATCAATTTAATCTAATTTAAAATAAATTAATAAATTTAACATTTAATATTTAAAAAACCTTATCAATTTAAAAATATCTAAGCATAAATTTATTAACCAAAATAGACATAAATTAATTTTAATTCATAAATTAGTTATGATTAAATTAATTTTCCTATATTAAGTGATTTAATGTAGTCCAATTTTAGCCCCGTAAAACCATGACGGTTTTACCATTTCAAAATTTAGATAAAATATTTTAATTTCTATTTTGATTTTCCAAATTCATCAAATCAAATAATAATTTACTAATTTAATATTTTATTTTGGACACAATTTTCTCTTTTTGCATTATTCTCTTTTTCTTTTTCTTTTTTTGTTCTGTTTTCTTCCTTTAACTTAGTCATTAGAAACTTTCCGTCACGGTTGTATGCTTTGCTGACCTTGTGTACCTCAAGTTTTTCTTAACGATTTTCATTTCATCTGATAAAAGTAAAAGAATCAAATTTAAATTTGAGGATAACATTTGATTAAATGGTATCATTTTACGAACGGATATTTTAACGATGTTAATCTTTTCTTACTCGTAAAAACACTCTCTCGAATCTGACTTTTGTTTTTCGTATCTAAAATTATTGTTTTAATAAATTTTAATTGATTTTGAAAATGTATTAAAATAGCAAAATTTTCTAGATGATTTAACCATGTCTTAACATAAAATATTGATGATGATTCCAATTCATTTTTTTAGATTTATCGAGCAACATCAAAGTTGTTACGATAAATATAAATGTTGAAGGCTAAATTTATCATAATGTCTTATATTATTATCTTAAGTTAGATGTAGTAAAAATCAATTCAAAACTAAACTGAATATTGCAATTCGAATGGAATTTCGATTTTTTACCAACAAAGATAATAATTAGAGTCTTATGAATAGGTACATTGTTAGGTTTTAAAATTCGTTTGTAATAGTAATTAGGTATACCAAGTTTATAGGTAAACTGAATTTGGTTTTCCGGACGTATAGGAAGCTTTTAGCTGTTAGTTTTCATTAACACAGCAAGTGATGGCACGAACATGCAACTTGAAAAGTTGCAACACCCTTTTTCAGTAATGTACATATAGGAACATTTTATTACGAGCAAAACATTCACATTTTCACTGTATTTATAGTATCGTTTCATCTATATTTGGTCTATTAATAAATTAATTCATATTAAGTATTGCATAGATTCATTTATAAGCGCGATTCTCCTAATATAATTTGCTTTATACTTTAATTTTTTTTCTTTTTGGTATTTTATGTTAATAATTTGTGTTCGTGCCTTAACAAATTTGTCATTTTCTATAACTGAAACTGACATGGACTTTATACCAGTATGAACAAATATTAGCAAAGATATAACATTTTTCGTAATCACTAAATGTTTAACCTTATTTTTTTTTGAAGCTTTTAGTTCTATTTTATTCTTTACTATCTTGGGACAAAAAATAGTTGTATAATGAACAAATCATTGCACCCCAAACAACCCAACAATTCTAGTCCCGATGATGGAACCAACTGATTGTTTTGCCTGTATTTGGTAGGAACAATCACATGTTCCGTTATCTGAATAATCGACTCTTAAACACTCGTCTGGCTTTGAAAATATGATCAGCAGATTTATCGGAAACTAGACCAATTATCAACCTGTAGTTTTATTGATCGGAACAAGGTAATTATATCAATCGCGAATGATTACCTCTTTTAATTTGAACAGATAATCAAATCAAAGCATGAATGATATTGATCAATAACGTTAGTATTCAAGATATGCAAAAGAGTTATAAACAGATATAGATCTTGAAGATAAAACAGTTGAAGAAGGAGAAGAAGAGTCCCATTTGTCTATCATCGAAGTTTATTTAATGATCTCTTATGTATGCAAGTATCAAACCTAGCATTATCATTGTTATTTGTAGTCGCATGATGTATAAATATAGTTATCAAATAATAGATTTGGTCTTGACAAATCTCTTGAGTTTATCATAGAGTCTAACCAAAGTTTTATGGTCGGTCGAAGGATTTCTATTGTAAAATCTCTCTGGAAATGATTTTAGCAAGCAGATGAGGAAATTGCCTCTTTGGAGTAGTTGCAGTGGCGGAGCCATAACTTATTGAGGATGGGCACAAAATTCGATTTTTTTGCGTTAATTACTTATTTTACTGATGGTATCTACTTTGAAATTTTATTTGTATCTACCCGTTCAAAAATTTTATATTGTCAGCATATGTGTTCATCCTAAAAAAAATTATGAATACGTCACTGAATTGCTATATCTACGGAGGTATAACAAGTTTCACAGGTTCTGCAATTTTGGGGCCAACTAAATAATGTTATATGATCTCATCTTGGAATTGTGTGAAGCAATGCTTTTCAGAATCTGGAGATTAATTAGACAGAAACCAAACCTAAAAGACAAGAAAACGAAATTGGAACTCAAAGAGGGTACGAAGTTCCCTTTTTGGCAGTCATCACAGGCTTACAATTTCTTGCTGCTACTGATCACTTCCTTGCCAAGCCCACACTATATCTTTCAGCGACGGTTTCAATTCTGTGTTACAAAAGTTCTTATACTCCAAAGTATCCCCTGTTGTTTTCTTCAACTCCACCACATGAAACGACGGTGTCACTTCAAATATCTCCGCATCTATACCAAGCTGTCCCTTTCTCCCTTCCTTTACACCCTGCAATTTCACCTTCCCACCCTTGTTCTTCATGCGAAAACTCTCCGTCCGAGCTATTTGTTCGAATTTAGAAACGATATCCGTGGCCGGTTTTTTAGTTGTGAACCGTGAATAATTCGAATCTTTCTCGAACAAACCGGATAAATCAAAACCTTGCGAAAGGGATATGATGTCGAAAGCATTAAAACAACTCGGCTTAATAAGGCCTGCTTCGTCATCAAAACCAGCACTAAAGTCGGTAATCGACGGATCTAGAATACGAGTTTGAGGGGATGATGGCGGGGTATGATCAATATGTTTATATCCTTTCTTAAACCAAGAATTCTCCATGAGCTTAGCCACTGTGATTCTTCGAATTGGATTAGCTTCGAGAATCCTGGAAAGAAGCTTCTTAACTTCAGGAGTGAACCATTGTGGGCACTTGAATTCACCTCTGGAAATCCTCCTATACATTCCCATGAGATTGGAATCGTGAAAGGGAAGAAAACCAGCTAACAAAACGTAAAGAATTACCCCACATGACCAAATATCAGCCTTGGCTCCATCATAGCCTTTGTAGTTTATCACTTCGGGCGCAACATAAGCCGGTGTTCCACATGTGGTGTGAAGCAGCCCATCTTGTCTGCTCGATTCTTTGAACGCACTCAGCCCGAAATCCGACACCTTCAGATTCCCATTTTCGTCGAGGAGGAGATTCTCGGGCTTTAAATCCCGATGATAAACGCCTCTGCTATGACAATAATCGATGGCCGCGACTAATTGCTGGAAATATCGTCGGGCGTCGTCTTCCTTGAGTTTCCCTTTAGCGACCTTGTTGAAAAGCTCACCGCCTTTGACATATTCCATGACGAAATATATCTTCGACCTGCTGGCCATTACTTCGTATAGTCGAACGATGTTGGGGTGTTTAACGAGGCGCATGACAAAGATTTCGCGCTTGATTTGATCGATTAAACCTCCTTTCATTATCTTCTCTTTGTCGATGACTTTAATGGCACAGCTTTGGCCTGTTGTTAGGTTCTTTGCAAGGTAAACCTTGGCGAATGTGCCTTGCCCGAGTAATCGACCCAACTCGAACCTCTGCATCAATACCGTGCCTTTCTTCTCCATTGTTGTCTTCCTCACTGCTACAAAAATTTGATCTTTGAAGATTCTACACACTGAATCAATGAAGAAAACTATCCAGCTTCTGGGAATTTGTATTTTTCTGGGTTTTCACTAATCAGTCGAAAATTAATGGATTCGAAGAAAACATTGAAAAGGTAGACGTGTTCAAAGTCTATTTTATACTGAAAGGATGGACATAATTTATCGTCGATATATATAGAAACTTTTAGAGCCATGATATTTTGGATAGGAATATCAAACCAAGGCAATCGTAATCAAGGATGGATTGAATTGAATGGTTGATGGGTGATCATCCCTTCTGAAAGTTTTAATATTGTACTAAACATGTCTTCATTGTATAATATATCAAATTACTTTATATAAAATAAAATTATAGATATATTATTATAAACATATAAAAAATATGAACAGATATCATTTTTTAATTATTTTAGACTATTAAGAAAATATATAAAAATTATGTATTAATAATTCATATATTTTTAATATTTTTATATTTATTTATTTATACTATAGTTATTTTATTATATTTAAATATTTATCTTAAATTATATCGATGTCATGTATTAAATATTTATGCGAGAATTAATTCAGTACTATAATTTAATTTAATAAAAAAATCGTTATGTTTGTTTTTATGACTTATAATGATTTGCTTTTAATTCATTTGGATAATTAATTTTAATAATTAAATTTATAGTCTCTCATGTTTGAATTTTGTCATTTCATTTTTTTATTTATCTAAGTTTATGTCAAATTTCACACAATTAATCATAGTTATTCGACTATAATTCAAAATTATTTTTGAAAAATACAAAAGTTATTTACATGACAATTATTTAAGATAATTAATAATTTTATTTAAATCTCAGCAAATTTTCTAATTTTTTTAGCATAATTATTTAATATTTTTTAGTAGTCAAGATGATTACTAGATAATATCTATTTAGAGTATTTATTATAATTGATAATACACATATAATATAAACGTAACTTCTCAAATTCACGACGTCTTAAAAAAATAACAATCATTTTAACTGGGGAGAGTATTTCATGAATTGAATCATTTAATATTTAAGTTATCGATAGAATGATTGGATTGAAATATTATAAATTAAATTAGTATTATATACGAGTGAACTTTGTATCTATGCTTGTAAGTTGTAAGTGGTAACTGTATCACGTGGCTCCACGTGGCTCCCAACAAAATGACAATGAGGTTGGGTCCTATTGCAACATGAGGTCTTCCATTCACGGAGGCAGGCCACGTGCATGGCTATAGTTTGTCCTACTGGCCCACGTAACCAATAACATTAGCAACATGCCAATACAAGTTCTTGATTTCTGATTCGGTGAGTGAACAGTATGTTCCTGGCTGGAGAGTGATCAATATTAAATGATTCTCTGCTGTCAGCACCAAACCATATCTTATTATTTATGATTTGCGTATTGATTTGGTTTTGATTAAGGTTCATTCATATTTTAATTTTTTTGATGAGAAAAATAAGTGTATAACTCCTGTTTGATTTAAGTGAATAATAATAATTTATTGTTCAATAAAAAAATTAAGAGAGAAAATGATAAATAATTAAGAGATATAGAAAGAGAATTCTCGCTTTCGCATGATAATTTATATACAGACATTTAATATTGATGTTCGATTTAGGATGAAGATAAATATTTATAAGTTGATAGAGTAAATAGATTTAATTGTCAAATAATAATACATTTAGCCTTTCGTGTTGGTGACCCACTAAAATTCTTCCGTTCTATTGTTCCCCTTAATAAAATAAATTGAGTGGTCTACTTGAGTGGATGTCCGTCCATAATTCTTGGCTTGGAGCTAATCGAGCAGAATAAAAATATCATATTCACAAAGGTCCCAGTTCAATCTTGAGCCACACAATATAGTATATTCTTGGGGATTCATTAGAATCGCTCATCTATTTCAACTATAGTAATTATAGACATTGTTCTGTCCATTCATGGACAAATAGTTGAAATCTTTGCACCGTCGTTTGTGGACAAAACTATCCGATGCTTTAATACGTCATGGCCCATGCAACCAAAAACTATTGGTTTGTGGGTGTGATTATGAACTCTTTACAAGGCTACAAGCTTTGTTCGGCCATAAAATTCTTACACTTGGCCTTCTGCCTTCTAATTGCTTGGACCATGGTAGACTCTATGTTTTGTTGGGTTTAGGAAATTAAGGTCCATAGTGTCAGTCAATGGAATGGACAGGATTGAAAAGAATTGGTGGAAGAGGGATCTTCGCTTCGACCATTGAAAGAATCTATGTTGTGCGTTATTTGGCTGCAAATACACAAAATTATAGTTTGGGGCACCAAGTCTTTCGATTACGGGTGTGCATATTAAAATATAACCATTGCATTACAAGTTAATTAATCGAATTGTTAAGGTTAAAAGATTACGGTTAACGATTTCAGTCATAAACATACGCAAAATTTTATGCTATGGGACAAATTTCTAAAACTTGAGGTGATGAAGAACTTATAAAATTCTAGAGGTAATGAAAACAGATTATCAATACTAAGAATAAAGAAAATATTTAAAATACATAATAATTTGAAATTTTCAAGAGACAATTAGACCGTCTATCCCTTATTAAAGTTATGATTACGAATAGGGATGGACCTAGAGAGGGCGGATGGGGTAATTGTCCCCCTAAAAGTTTTAAATTCATATATATTTTAGATATTTTCTATTGAAAATATGTTTTAGTCCTCAAAATTTTATATGTTATCCCCTACATAAAATTTTATAAATTTGTCACCCCTAACATGAAGTTCTGCGTTCGTCCCTGATTACGAATTTTAATGAATGATTAACCATCGATTAATCGTTATTATATTATAGATATATTATTTAAGAGAAAATAGAAGTATAATGATTTGTTTTATGTTTGTTAAATAATTGTCTTTAAAAATTTAATAGTGTATTGGACTATTGCTATATGTTGGACTTTGCACTATGATTAATTATGATGTACTTTATGTGGAATTGGAACTTTAAACTAATATAACAATATGCAGTATGTAGATGTACTAATTAGTATATAGTATCAGTATGTACTTTTCTCTTTCTTTAAGCTAAGTATGAAGATCGTGTTTACTATTTAGAATCTCTCTATTTAAGTATTTAATTCAAAAGCATTTAACATAATATTTATTGTAGAGATAGTTTAATTATGTTTAAAACAAACAATCAACATGTACAAAATAAATTTATAATAAATTCTAGATTAACTTGTAATTAAATTGTTAATAATGATTAATTGTTAACAGTTAACCATTTCTCACCGATTAAGATATGATTAATAAAATTTAATAATAATTAAAATAGTTAACCAAATTGTTTAAGTTAAACAGTATGATTAATCGATGGAGAACACCCTTACCTCCGACGGCTACCTGCGGGGATTATTAACATTCTTAATGCTGCTGCCGTAGGAGTCATTACAACTTGTTTGGTTCCTTTGTGATTGAAGGTTGAGATTGAATTATACACAAATTAAACCAAAAATAAATAAAATAAATAAATAAAAATACCAAACCCAACCTTTTATAAAAATCCTTTATTATGGTGTGTTTGATTGGAGGAATGTGAGATTCTCATGGGAATGAAATCCACATTCTCTCGTTTGGTTGGCCGGGAATATTATTCCCGGTAATCTTACATTATTAATAGTGGATTTTTAGGGTATATTATCGGGAATGTCATTATCTCCCTTTCCTTAGATATTTTTAGATTATCAGCGTTTTTGACTAAATGCCCTTAAAAAAATTTATTTCAAAAATATTCTTATTATGTTATTGAATAATAAAAATTCTACGAATGTTAAATTACAAATTTATCCTTAAACTATTTTAGATTTACAAAAAAAAAATCTATAATTAAAATTTTATATGAAGTTAAGGGGTTAAAATAAAATTTTTACCATTTCATTAAACCTTTTTATATTTTCAATTTTGTAAAAAAATATATAAATTTTATAAATTTAAATTTTTAAAAAAAATATATATATATATATATATAAATATTTTTCAACTTATTAAAAAATAAATATATAATAAGGACAATTTAATAAACTATATATTCCAGTAATATTTTATTCTTTTAACCAAATACGATAATCTTATATTCTTGCTAAACCAACCAAACACAAAATACAATATTCTCAATATTACTAATTTTTAATAATATTTTATTCACACTGATAATTTTACATAAACAAAACGCACCTTAAATTTAAAGATACACAACAAGCTTTGAGGTGGCAGTAATGAGAGTTGTTGGGTCCGTGTATAAAAGCTGCACGTACTGTTAAATCATGCGGAAAACCATTTGAAAAACATGTTTTGTTAATCATTGGAAACACAGGAAAAGGTTATTTTACTTTTTTTTCCTTTTCTTTTGTTAGTTTTGGAAAAAGTCTAAAAAAAATCTTAATTTAAAGTTTAAAAAATTTGAAAATAGGTGCAATTTATTTTTTTGTAATATTTTAAATTATAAAAAATTATTAAAAAACACACATTTGAAATAACGTTTAGTTTAGTCGTATTTTAATTGCATGCTAACATGCTATACCGTAGAACTTCCCATTAATTTTCTGCTTTAGTTGTGTTATAATATCCAAACAATAATTATCGGAAAATAAATAAAATGATTGAAAAAAAAAATAAAAAAAATTCAAAATTTAGCTGAAAAACCTAAAAAGAGAAAATTTACGAGCAGAAGATAAAAATTTCACTATTAAAATGAAGGAAGAAAATACAATAGGATTTTCTCTATTAGTTTTATTTGGAAAATATAAAAAGATAAAATATTTTTTAGTCTTTTATGTTTATAATTATTTTTTTCTTAATTTGACTATTTATTTAAAGTATAAAATATATAATTAATCGAAAAATGTAAAATTTCAGTTATTCATATTTTCAGTTTTTTTTAAGGGCTGCGTTAATAAAACTTTAAAGATGATGACTAAAAATATATATTATTTTACTATTTTTAGTCACTAAGTCAACTTAAAAGATGGATCAATTTTCTAATAAAAAATAGTATATAAACTTAATATTAAAAATTTAAATTTAAATCTTAAATTTTAAAATTATAAAAAAACCTTTTAACATATTTAAATCAAAATCTTAAGTTAGGTTAAAATGTAACATATTTTTTTTTATGTAGGGATTTGATTTTCTACTTATGTATGAAAATCAACGTCAAAGAGTTAGGTTAGAAGCATATATATATTGTGCATGAAGAACATTAACTTTTATGTCTAAATTAAGGAAAATAATTTTCTTAAGGACCATTTTATTTCTTTGATACATTAACATTGGCAAAATGGTTAAGGTAATGTAAGTGATATTTTTTAAATACCAATATAGTCCATCCGAGGATTATTTTCACATTTAGGGTGAATTGAACAGTACCACCTGAAGACGTCAGGTGTTTCACACGTCTTTAAATTAAATATGAAGACTCTACAATTTAATGACATCTTTAGACAAATGAAAAATACCCCACGATTGTATAGCGTCTTAAGGCAAATGAAAAAAATCTCATGAGTGCACAGTATCTTTAGACCAATAAAAAATCCTAATTTAAGAAATAATATGATGAATATATTTTATATGAGAAATTTTTTCCCACGCATTAACATTTGTTTTGTGTCTTTTTTTCTTTTATCGGATGACTTACTTTTTGTATGAAAGAATTCTAACAAAAATCATCAGCAGCCCAACTCTTCTTCAAGATAAAAGTGTACTTGTTTTGTCTTTTCTCGGAAGATTTTTTATTTATTTTTATTTGAATATTTAGTAGTATTTTATTTTTAAATATTTTAATACTTTTAAACATTTAAATATTAAATAAATTTATTTTTCATATAAAAATAATAAATAAACCTTTGAAATCTTTTCAAAAATCATTTAGACTCTCAATTTGTTTTTTAAAAAAATAATTAAAATCTTATGTCATTTACATGTGGACTACTACACTAACATCGTGAATTATTGTGTCAATATTATGGATCGTTATATCATCATCGTATACTATCAATTTAATATTATCACAATCAACGATGACTTCTATTGTTAAAAAATAATACTAATTAATTTTTTTGAATTTAAAAATTAATTAGATATAAACTATTTTAAAAAACTTAATGATTTTTTTCAAAAATACATTACTCCTCACCCTTAAGCTTAATTTCTATTACTTCTAATTTTCTTCAAAAAGTATAAAAGCTAGAGAGATTGATGAATCGGCAAAAAGCTAAAAGAAAAAGGGTTTTCTTTTAGCAACACATTATCAAGTGTCAACATGAATAAGGTATTCCCTCCTTATACTGTACCAACAGGCAAGAGAATAAGAACTGTTGCTATCATTTGAAAGGGTTTCAACAGGCAAGAAAATAATAATATTAATTTCTTTAAAAGACTCAAATTTGAAATAGCTACAAATCCACATTTCTATATGTGGTTAATAAATAAATATTATAAATCTTATCTTTTTGTTTTCCACTAATTTCAAAAATCAAAATTTATCTCAAGAATTAGATTTTATATATAAACATATAAATTAACATGATATCAGAACTGATGATTTCATTTGGAAAGGGTTTTATTTTTCAAATAAAATTTTCCCTTACTCGTTATATAAATACATAAAAATATTTTTATCAAATGATATATTTATAATCAGAAACAAACATAGAACTTTGTATAAAATTATAAAAAAATAATAAAAAATATTTAAATTATATAAAAAATTATTTTGTAAATAACTACTCTTCATTTTTTCTCAATCCATCCCTATGTATGACGTATATATGAACATGAATAAAAGTTGAATCTAGCAACTACCCTTTAGATTTCATCAAATGATGTACAGACAAAAAGAGTTATGTTTATCAGCTTGCAATGAATTTTAGTCTATTTAATCAATGTGTTACTGCCTTGTCCAATCATCAACTTCACAAGTTTTATACAAAATAAGACTTTTGTAAGAATAAGTATTCAAATTATACTCAGTTAAATTTTTATGTTTAAAGATTTTTTCGTTAAAAATAAATGTATAATATTTTTAACGTTACGTTTTTAGGTACATGCCATTAAATCCGATTGTTATGTGACACGTGTTAGACTTATAAAAATTTAAAGTTTTATTTAAAATAAATTGAAATTTTATATATTTATAAAAACTTAATAGTCGAATTTAATGGTGTTAACGGTCTAGATACATAAAACATAACATTACAAATGTTAAACACTTATTTTAACCGAAATATTTTTTAGACATCTCAAATTAACTTTAAATATAGTTTGAATATTTTTTTATGTTAAGTTAAAAAATTAATGGAGCCAACAATACTTTCTTCCTATATTAATGTGATCACTGTCTTGTCCAACCATCGACTGGTCCAACCATAGATCAAAATATTTTTAATTAGGACCAACCCGAATCCTTTATCTTGTATCTTACCTTTATGGTCCTTCTCCACCTGCTTCTGGGCACATGCCAAGTGTTAGTGTCTAGCAGCAACTGCTTTGTCAACATTTAAGACAATAGGTGTTTACATTTAGATTAGGATGTCATTGTTTAATTGGAAAACTAGTGTGAAACATACAAAAGTTGTAAGATGACATAGAATTTGGACTGTTTTGTCAATATCGATGATTAAATAACAAAATTTTATTAAAATTTCGATCGAGTTAATATGGTTCACACCAAAAGTTAGGTAAGGAAATCCAACATAACAATTCATATAATATACAAGAGAGTCTAAAATACATCCGAGTAATATAAGATTAAAAAAGACCACAATCGGTTATAACAAAAAAACTTACGAAGTGCATACTTTTTTTTAGAGTAAAATGAGAAATATCTTAGGCTCGAAAATATTATCTTATTTATAACAAATCATGTAAACTGAATAATATTCTTGTTGTAACTTAAAAAGTTATCGTCAAGAAACTTATATAATAATTTTTGTTATAACTGAAATTATTATCAATTGTGTAACTTTTAGAGTACATATGGTCACATTTTAAGTTAAAATATGTTGCAATGTAACATTCTTGGTTCTAATCGAAAATATTACCAATCGTGTAGCTTTTTAGAGTAGATAAGGTCACATTTTAAGTTAAAACACGTTTTAATATAACATTCTTAATTGTAATCGAAATTACTACAAATTGTGTAATATTTTAGAATAAATATGATCATATTTTAGGTTAACACTCTCAACTAATTAACCCATTTTTCCACCATACAACACAACTACTGCAATATATATAGCACTTAATAATAGTAGTAGGTAGATGATTCCATTTAGATATTGTAGAAGAAAATAGAAAACAAGCTTCTCTAAGGTTACTATCCCATGATTAATTGGATTAAATCAAACTCTAATTTGTTACAACTACTGATTTGAATATGACAGATAGCATATATATATATATATAGGATCCTTGGTACGAGCTCTTGGAAAAAAGGGCACTTTATTGATCTCATATCTCCCCTTTACGTGCATTAATGTGATGATTCGACGCGGAAACGTGTAAATATTGGTTGAATATAAATGATCCTTTGGAGCCAATTGGCAATAATCCTTTGCATCATTAAGGTTGTTTACCTTCTTTTTATAAACTTTTATAAAAGTTGTTGGAAATATTTTTTTATATAGTAATACTAAACTAACCTTTGAGAGTGTAGTGGGGAAGCAGGCGATTGATGAGCCGTTTCATGACACCAATGGGATCCAATTTCTGGAACAGTGAAAAGGTCCAAACAGGAAGAAATGGGAACACTAAACAATCATAAGAATCAAACAAAATAAAAACACAGATTAAAGTTGGTTTATGGATTTATCACCATGATTCTTTCTTCACACTGTTTCATTTATTTATTTATTTTAAATGTTTCCCGATGCCATATTTTAAAAAAAAATCATGGAAAATATGATACAAAACAAAGATGAAATAATTCTTTGAAAGATTCTCTACGGGGTTTTAAACAAATAAAATCATCGTCAACTCCCCCATGTAAACAAAGACAACAAACATTAGTGTTTTCTAGCACCCCTAGGGTTGTTTTCTTTATATATTTATGATAAATATCAATGACAAGAAGAATTTAAATAGTAAAACAAGAATTAAATTAATCTTTCCATCTCTGTTTTTGGAACAGAAAATAAATTAAATTTCACAAATAACGAGCTGCCTATCAATTATCCCCCCAAAAGACAAAACAGTCCAAATTCTCTCTATGATTCAGCCTCGGAAAGTAAACCCTTTTTCATGTTACACAGAAGACAATATATATATATATATATGTGTGTGTGTGTGTGTTTTCGTCATTGTCGTGCAGTTTTTTTTATGAGTTTTTGCTTGCAAAATTCTATCTCCACCTTCCTCGTTACTGCATTAGGATTACCATATATGGAATTTCATTGACATTAAACATGTATATATATATGGTAAACAACACTTAGAATCCCAACTATTACTTTTGTTCCATTTTGGTCACTTAATGTTTAAAAAATAATAGAACTGATGAAATGTTTTTTTACAATGATAACGTGACATTTTTTTATGGTGACACGTCAACATCACCATTAATTTTTTAACGATGGGTAACCAAAATGAAATTAAAACTAAACACTAGATATGATTTTAAAACAAAAAATAGTTAGGTGCCTAAAATGGAACAAAAGTGATAATTGAGATACTAAACATATAATTTACCCATATACATATATATATATATATATATATATATGCATCTTTCACACACATATGTATATTTCACTATTTCTTTATTGTAAATAATAAATTATATTTCACTATTTCATTCACACTAAATTGCTTGCAAAGTTTTAAAAATTCTAATGAAATAATTTATGTTAATTAATTAAACTATCTTACCTCCCCCTTACCCCATATATATGGGAAAAAGGGACATCTATTTTTTATATATATATTCTTATCTGTGATATTTGAATATAAGATTTTGAATCAAAGTTTATAAAATTTTAAGGTTTTTTTTATATATAAAAGAATCATTGTTTTAAAAATTTTCTATATGTCGAATAGTGTTGAGAGCTCATTTATTCAGCTGTTAGCAGAGCAACATGGTTTGAATAGAGGAGATGAGACCCACCGAAATTGACTAAATTTTTGTTGTTGTTTCGCCCTACAATAGTTCCTACACGAATGACCCATTTTTCTTTTCATATTTGGAAAACTATGTATACATTGTCAAAATCATAATAATATATGTTATATTTGCACTCAAAATTAAGACTCTAAACATGGGACAAGGCAATAATATGCTACTTTTATAAATAAAGAAAAAAATATACTGGTAATCACTAAACTTTTAGATCATTTATACTTTAATCAATGAATTTTTTTTAAAAGTCATTTCTATTAAGAGATACTTTCACATCAGTCACTACTATAATTTTCTTTGCAAATATATATTTTATGAAAAAAAAAAAGAGTCAAGCCAAACTCAAACATTAATCATAACAATGGTCAAAATGCAAGTATTCTTTAGTGACCAAAGTGCAAGCATTCTGAAAGTTCAATGACTATCATTGTTGTTTAATCAAGAAAAGAAAAGTCCTTGTTTAGGTAGGAAGAGATTGATGGGTTTTGATGAAGAAAATGACCACTACATTTTTTTCCTCACAATAATCTCATAATGTTAATGATAATAATACTTGAATTAACATTTAACACTAAGAAAAAAGGAGTTGCTTAAAGACCTTACCAACCAAGGTCAACCAATTAATTTTACGAGTAAATTAACCATACATCTCTAAATTATGACTATCATTTTAATTTGATTATCAAGTTTTTTAACGTTCCAATTTCATCTTAAAATTATGACTTTTATTCTAAATTGATCCACTAAACTTTTAAATATTCCAATTCCATCCTCAAACTATAACCTTCATTCTAAATTAGTCCCCAAACTTTTATACATTCTAATTTCATCTCTAAACTATCGATATGCTAGTCAAGTCCTCTATTAATAAAATTGTTAAAAAATGTTAATTGCCATATAAACACTAATGTGTATTTTGTAATAATATGATATGTCATTAAACGATGATTAATGTTGTGTCACGTCCTCCAAAATCATATTTAGAATGAAATTGAAAGGTTCTTTTAAAAAAATTTAATTTTATTTTCTTTATAACTCTTTCTACATTTAAAATTAAGTTATTATTATTTTTAAATCCGAAATTAATTTTTGTTTATGACATATCATATTATTATATTATACACATTAGTGTTTACATGCCATTTATAACAATTTTATAACGATTTTATTAACATGAAACATAATTAGCATATATTGATAGTTCGAGATGAAACTGGAGTGTTCAAAAGTTTAAAGATCAATTTAGAATGTGAGTCATCATTTAGGGATGAAACTGAAACTTTCCGTTCCCCTTTAGAATTGCTCTTCCTATGTTTAAAAGTTTATAGACTATTTTAGAATGAAAGTCATACTTTAGGGATGAAATTAAAACATTTAAAAGTTTATAAACTATTTTAGAATGAATGTGATCGTTTAAGGATATCGGATGCAATTATCTCTAATTTTAATCACCCTAAAGAAGAAAGGAAAAAGGGGATAAAAGGGTTTTAGATATTTTTAACAAGGGAGACAACTGTCAATGGAGAATTCATTATTCATGGAATTAAGAGAAAAATAATATGGATGAATAGTCACGTGATTTATGCTACAGTTCATCTGTATCCAGCAATAGCATTGTGTCAAACCATCGTCACTTTTTTCTTTTTGCGTGTAAAATCATGAAGATCAAATTATATATATATATATATATAATAGTTTATAAATTTTGAGGATCATAGTTCAATGAAAAACCTTACGCACCTTGTTTTTGGTCTTCTTTCTCTCTCTTTATCATCACTTTGAAAGGAAGACCTAGTTGAAGCTTCTATCTCTCCCCATCTATACATATATCTTTATATCGTCCTCAGAAATTCTGAAGTTGAAGAGTTTTCTGATGATCAACATCATGGAAGGAACATAGGCTTCAGGAATCTCCAGCATCAATGGTTTGTATCTTTTACACCAAAGAAAAGGAAAAAAAGAAAAAACATAACACTGATTTCTTAATTTTCTTTTAGCTAGTTAAATTTGTTCTTCTTTCCTATGCCTACTGATTGATTTATTTTCTTTTTCCTTGAAACTGGTATATATGTTAGTGATTTATTTATAAGTATTCTGAGAAAGAACTGAAAGGGTTTTCTTGAATGAATCATTTCCGAAACAAAACTTTTATTTTATCATAACATCGATTATCCCACTGTCTTTCCCATATATTGTTCATGTTTATACACAACTGAAAAACAGTTTCTACATGCTACCTGAAGTCTTGATTTGATTGTATTCTAACATAATAACTATTAGATCAGATCCAAACTCCATTCATGTTTTGTTTTTTTCCCTTACCTACACAACATATAATTAATGTCACTGTAACCAAAATATCATCCTCTTAAAAATGGCGATGATGAGATTCACTGTCAGATCAAGATTTGATGTCGGTTTCACTGACTCACTAGACCCAGATTTAGATCGATATGTAAATATGCGACATGTCTCCCGGTCCACCATTTTTCTTCTTCTTCTGTAATGCATTCAATGTTTTTACATATGTATTTTATAAAAGAGAGAACTTGTGGAATGTTCTGATTTGCAAAGTTTTGAAGAGAAGAAAAAAAAGTCATTAGATTTGAAACTACTTCCATGTACAAAGGTGGATGATGATGTTTAAGCTAATGATTAATGTTTCCCTGACCAGTAAAATACTTGCAGTTAAACCTATTACCTAAATCACGTCCTTCCCATTCATGGTAAAACTTTTACATTAATGTTGGAATAGGTAGGTTAATATAGTAGATATACGACATTTATAGATATATGATTCATTCTCTCAGAATGAAGCAAATGATAGAGATGGAAGATGAAGAAAAGAGGGGTGGAAGTGATCAACAAGCTGAGAACTCATCTGCTGCAATGTCCATCTCTTCCCAGAAATGTTCATCCTTTGACTTGAATGAAGAAGCTAGCAGCGAAGAGGATTATCATTATTATAAGATTAATGGCAAAGGAGAAGATGATGAGATCGAGAAGAGGAACGAAGGGAGTTCCGGCGACATGGGAGAGAAAGATAATGATAAAAGAACAGTAAGGCAATATGTTAGGTCGAAATTGCCTCGGCTTCAATGGACTCCTGATCTTCATCTCTCCTTCTTACACGCTGTCGAAAGGCTCGGTGGCCAAGAGAGTAAGTTCAAATATTAGTATCATTACATACATAGATGGATCGATGGGCCTGACAAGAGCAGTCGCCTCCCTAAGTTCATTTTTATCATAAAATCCTACGTCTCACCCTGATTACGTATACATATGTGTGTCCTTTTCTTAATTTTTTTATGATTTTGAGGGTTTTAGAGTTTATTTACTGTAATTCTTTTGTTGTTGTTGTTGCAGGAGCAACTCCAAAGTTAGTTCTTCGATTGATGAATGTGAAGGGACTTAGCATTGCCAATGTAAAAAGTCATTTGCAGGTAAAAGAATACAACATTTTTATTTGATATTTCAATGGTTAGTTTTAACCTTTATGAATCAATTATTTCATAAAATATTGAATTATTGATTCAGATGTATCGAAGTAAGAAACTTGGTGAAGTTGGACAAGGTGAAGTTCTTTTCCCTTTTGTGGTATATCTTATAAAATTAATTAAGAGGGAAATAGATATTCAGGGATTGATTTTCTGTTTCATGCAGTAAATTTGATTTTTTGGGTCAGAACTTGGTCACCGAGTTCCTTTAGGATATGCAAATCCATGAAAATTTCACTCTTTGATGAAATGAGCTGAGGTCAGAATATTTGTGAAACTCGTGCAACATCTTAATAATTGGCTTAATATTTCCCTTCGAGAATATCAATAAATCATCCGCGAAACTGAAATAAGTTTAGTACTGAAGAATTTCACTAGTAGTTACAACATAAGCTTTCAAAATAACACGTTTATGGGAAAATCAAAGGGGTAAGGAGATAATGGATCCCCTTATCCCACCCTTTGAAATGATCCACCAATCACTCGTTAATAGAAATAAAAACTCGAGTGGAGAAATTATTAGATGGATTCGATTAATCGCGTCATTTGTGGTCCTAGTTGATAAAATCTATCCATTTCAAATGAACTTTTAAATAACTACTCACTCTTTATTTACATGTAGGAAAGAGGTAAAGGTTTACCTTGAAAAAAATGAGATGGATGGATTTTATTGTTTGAGACCACGAATGACATAATGAGTCGAATCCATCTAATAATTTTTCCCTTGAGTGAGTTATACACCCCTTAATCCATTTCACAAACACAACTGGAAAATCATAAGCTTCTAACACTTTGTTTTGAATAGTCTGACGTGATAATAAGATAGTATCTTTTTAGAATCTTTCTTAACCATTGACAACGCACATATCCTGCAAACACAATTACTCAAAGATCCATAACCTCTAAGAAAAATAACACTTCATTTAATTATCGTGACCACTTAATTTACATTGATTGCAAAAAGACTTTATTTGATAGCCTTTAAATAATTCTTGAGCAAGGAGGATATTGTTTGTTATATTTCTTCCTTCAACAAAAGCGTATTGGTTCTTCACAATAATGTTTGGCACACAGTTATTTACTCCTTTAAAACCCTAAGGGGGTGTTTGGTTCAAGGATTGTGGATGAGAATCCCACATTCTCATGTTTGGTTGGCCGGGAATCTCATTCCCTGTAACACCCCAACCCGTACCCGACTCGAATACAAGTCCGAGGTGTCACATTGACTTTTCAAACTTTGACTCTTTTGAAAAAGAGAGAAATTTAAAACTTTGTTTAAAGAAAAATACGTTAATTTACATAAAATTGACCACAAAATACAAACTCCATCAGAGTACTCGTAATTAACGACTTATTACATGCCAACACTCTATACACACCAAAATACATACTTTGTCGATTACTTCTGATCTGATCTTCTAGTAATAATATTGTCATTGCCACTTCTATTCTTGCTCTTCTCGTTTCTTGGTACCTACGTGTAAATCACTTACATGCTAAGTCATAGACTTAGTGAGGAAATAATTAAACATTTAACAACAAATTCATGAATATACATTATTATCATTTGATCATGACATTTCAATATGCATGGATATATTTCCTATGACATATATAATCAAGTCATGCACACATGAAACTTACCTTTTTGTATCACTTTCACTTTAATTTATATTTCAATTGCTGTTGTTGTTGCCCATGTATATTATTGAGAATAGAGGTATGTGAGTACATTGAGGTTGTGCACCAATGCTGTCACCACAACTCGTATAAATTCCCTCATGGGGTACCGAACATTTGTTCAGTATTCGTCCCGAAGGACTGCTATATATGTCCCGTAGGACCACTACGTCCCGAAGGACTACAATACCCTCGACTCTTGGCATGCCAACTATACCTATAGCTCTCGTATCATATACTATGGGCATTTATTATGAATATATTTCTCATCACTTGTTCTTTCTCTTCTGTCACATACCACATGTATGTGTAACCATATATTTCATATCATATCACATATTGCATATTCATATGTCATTTCATATATTCATATAGCTTATTTCATTTCACATTGGTCATATCTCATAGCATATATATCACATATGCATATAATCATGTATATCATATCATATATCTTATGTTTCATGCTCTTATGTTTATGCATATCATGTATTCATGTACATATAAGAATCACATATCAAATAACATTTTAGGAGTCACTTCTTACCATAGTAACTCCATCATTGGCTCATCGCAAGCCAATGTTCGTTCAATAATAAAAGTACAATTAAAATTGCACTCACCTTAGCCTTGCTTTGATTCGATTATAATCTTTTGATTATTCCGGAACTTGTTTAGGCTCAATATCTACATAAATATATATCATTTCAAAACAACTATCAGAAGCCTAAATTTTAAACTTGATGTTAATAACTTAAATCGGTTTAATGAATCAAATTCCATTTTTTCATTTAGGGGGAATCTGTTCCCGAGGAATCGATACCCCCCAGGAGGGAATCTGTTCCCCCTGCACATACTGGAATTTTCGTCCAAGAGGGGGAATCGATTCCCTTCATAGGGTATCAGTTCCCTCTACCCAGAAATTGTATTTTAACCCCGAAAATCATCAATTCTTCACTTAATTCTTCTATTTTAAACCCCTATCATGTCATTAAACTCAACTACAATTATTTAAACCAACATTACTTAAACCAACTTATATCCATGAAAATCATCTATAACTTCAAAATCCTATCCTTCATATGTAATTCAAGAATCATAATCAAATTTCAATATGTTCTAAATACAATTCTAACACTTCATATTCCTTAATTAACATGATGACAAGTCAAATTTAACTTCAAATTCAACTTATCAACTCTTTTCCATGATTTCATATAAAAACTCGTTTTCTTAAATCTCTTATAACTTCTTCATCTTTTGATTATAAGACAACTTAAGCTTTCCTTAAGCTTATTTATCATCTAATGATCCAAACCTAACCTTTAATTTAACAAATAATCAAGAAATTAGAAAACCTTTACCTTATGCTCTGCACGTTGGAGAAGAAGAAGGTAAGAAGAAGAAGAGTTTTCTAAATACTCTCCCCCAACGTTTATCTCTTCATAAAGAGATAAAAAAAATATCTTTCATGATAAATGACCATTTTTCCCCTTAATTCCTTTGATAATTACTAATAACTTTCAGGAAATATTTATGAACAAATCATTGAACTATTCAATCATCTTACTTTAATCACCAAATTTTGAAACTTTACAATTTAATCACTAACCCGTATTTTGGGATGTTACATTCCCGGTAATGTTTTATTACTAATAGTAGATTTTTTTTGGGTATATTACCGGGAATGTCATTACCTCCCTTCCCTTAGGTATTGTAACATTACCGGCGTTTTGGACTAAAATGCCCTTAATTTTTTTTTCTTTCAAAAATATCATTTTTCTGTCATTGAATAATAAAAATTCTACGAAGGTTAAATTACAAATTTATCTTTAAATTATTTTAGATTTACAAAAAAAAATCTATAATTAAAATTTTATATGAAGTTCAGGGGTTAATTTTTTTTTACCCTTTCATTAAACATTTTTATATTTTTAATTTTGTAAAAAAAAATTATATAAATATTATGAATTTAATTTTTTAAATAAAATATATAAATATTTTACAATTTGTAATATTATACAAATATATAATGACAATTTTGTCAAATATACATTCCAATAATCTTTTATTCCTTTAACCAAACACGGTAATCTTACATTCCTGCTAAACCAACCAAACACAAAATACAACATTCCCAGTAATCCTATTCCCTGATAATCTTTTATTCTCACTGGTAATCTTACATTCCGTGAACCAAACGCACCCTAAATCCTTAACATAATTATGATTTTACTTCTTTGGCACAGTAATGATAGAAATGGAGTAAAAGCCTTTCAAAGGACCTATGATCGAAAGAAATATATAAGACATAAATTGAACTATCAAAACCATAGAAAAGTTTATTGTAATATAAATTTAATAATAAAAACATGAATTAAATATACATTTGAATTATGAACTAGGAACCTTCTTCTAAGGGGATAATTAAAGAACTTTTACTCCTAAGTTGGTATTTAAATTTAAATTTTATTCATTGTTTTTGTATTTTTATTAATTGTGTTAGCTTTTGATAACGTCAATGATAATGTCATCATGCATGTTTTAAAAAAAATGTACAAAATTTATAAAATTAGAATTAAAAAAAACAAGTTAAAAATTTCAAATCACATAAATTTAATGAGTAAAACACTTAAAAAATATATTCTTTATATAAATCTTAAAAATTGTAAAAATGAGTCTGGTTGAAGTTTTATAATAGAAGATTGTTATAATAAAACCAAATCATCACGGATGTTGTATCGATTGTAAACCTCATTTCAATGACAAATATATACATTTATTTGAATAGTTTTAAGAAAATTTTCACTCAAATTGAAAACAAAATATGAGTAAACAAATGAAAAACGTTTAAAGTGGGAGTGAAATACCATGATTTTATACTAAAAAAACAAATAAAATAATCTCATGATAAAATGAAGAAGTTATCCAAGGTTCAATGAAAATAAACCAATGGGTAAAGCTAGATTAGTTAATCAAAGAGACATAAATAAGATCACATCTTACGTTGATTCGTCATTATAATTAAAATTTAACATCGTTAATAAAAGTATGAAAAGTAGGATGAAATTAAAGTTACCTTGAGAGTAAAAATTCTTCCGATATATAACCAGAAAGAATGTATCTAATCCATGTACCAAATATATATTTAAATATAAAAATATTAAATTTAATACACAAATATTTTAATATTTTGAAAAATGATTTACATTTAGGCTTCCCCAGAAATTGAGTCAAACCCTAACTTGGGCATTAAAACTTGAATAATTACCGAATCATGGCCTAATTCATGAACGATGATAAACGATAAAAAATAAAATTTAATTAAATAATTGAAATATTACGATATAGAGATAAATACTTAATTATAGAAAAAATAAACTACTGGAAATGAGTTACAAAGAGAAAAATAAAAAGAGAAAACAGCAAATGTAATCTGCACTTCAATAGTCACAAAGAATTTAGGGTAAATAGTTGTATTACATATTCAAATAACAAAGCTTTGCATTTGTTATGTAGTTTTGAGCCAAAGAAATAGAGGAAATCAAGGAAGGGATGAAAAATTGTTGCAGCATTTCAGAATGGAAAATGGTGGATTTGTTTTAGCCAGAGACTCTCCTTGCTACCAACCGCCATTAGATCTCAAAGCTACTTTTCCAAGGTTATCCATTCTACAAAGTTTCTCGGGTTTTTTTATTCAAAATATTTTTAGTTAATTGACAATTCATGCACACTCTATAGACGCAAGTGTTTGAACCCGAGTATTCTAGGAGATCACAACATTGAGTTCTTAATTCTTTTTATATAGGCACAAGACAAACCGAATTCATGGAATGGATACGAGCATGCGAATTGGAGCGATGAAAACTTGGCGATCACTTGATGGGAAGAGGTGGCATCCTTTTGAAACCACAGGTGATAGATGGAGGTTTAATGGCAGCTTTGCTGACATGTTCTCGCAATCTCCATCACAATATTTTTGCAGAAGACCAGTCTCAGATGGAAGAGGCTACTTCATATGGCCAACTGAAGGACACAAGAAAGTTGGGGCGCCTGAAAATCACGATACCTTGAGCAACTTCGATAGATGTCGCACGGAGCTCGAGACCCCGTTTTTGCTTGAGGTAATAACTCTTGCTGGACCTTGACCTACAGGATGTTTAATTGGTTATTCATGATCATGAAAGCTAAAAATGCTATTTTAGGATATATTTTTAGGGTTTATATTTTGACACTATGTTCATGCATGCCTATTGCACAACTTTCATGTATTTTCATTAACAAAAACTACTTTTTAAAATAAATCATTGGTTCGTTATTGGAACTGCAGTTGAAGCAGGATAAAAAGCTGAAAGACAGGGACTGGTTGCCGGATCTGCAGTTAAGGCTAAGCCAAATAACTGGAATTGAAGGTGAGACGAAGACCCATTGCAAAGACCCCCAGGAAATCAGCACCCACCTCTCACTTTCATAACATCAAAATTTACCCAGGCTATAATCAAGTAAAAAAGAAATGGTTCAAAAGAATTGCCCTAAACGAATATATATGTTGGAGTACACGCATACACAGATTAATAAAAAAGTTGTAGACCAGGCAGAAAGAGGGTGAGTACTTGGGGAAGGATCTGGCCATGTAAAATATAAACCCACAGCAAGTGAGATCTTTATAAGTACTTGCCCTAGAGCCAATTTATAAACCATAGTGTTTGTTTTTCCTTTTGAATCCTTTTGTGTTAAACATAGACTAGGTGTCGAAATCGTTTTTTAGGTTTTGAAAAATAAAATTTTTGAAAATCGAGTATGTTTTTTGAATATCTAATCATCATCATAGTTGTTTTGTATTAGGTATGCACTCAACACCCATAAAATTATTATTTTTTAATATAATTTTCATGGTTCACATTTAAAACCGAATGAAATAATTAAATTTGAGAGTCTATTACGTAAGAAAAAGTTTAAAATATCATTGTGACTCTTAAGATTGATATCTTTTTAACGAATGAAAACTTATTTGAGGGTTACAAAATATACTTATCATTTAAACAAAAATTATAGTAAAATTTTGGTTAATTTATCTTTTATCCCTAAAATTTTAAACTTTAAATTCTAGTGATTAGTAAAAGAGAATACTTCCTAAACATGTTTGAATTTAAAAAATGCATATTGTTTTGAAAATAAAATCATAAATATAAATATAATAAATGTATAACACATATTTATTTATTTTTTATATTTATTAAATACATATAACATCAAAATATGGGGATTAAATTGCTTTGCTAATTAACTAGTACTTTGGATAAAGTTGAGCTACAAAATATGGCAGACCACGAAAATACATAAAAAAAAAAGCCTGTAACGTGTTGCTTCCTGTGTAAGATAAAACACCATAGGAACTACAAGATTTCAAGTTCAAAATATGTTTCTGGTCATTATTAGATCTGAATCTTACTTTGGTGTTAACAATTACCTCAACGTGCAGTGACGGTGGATGTAGGAAATGAAGAAATAAATATTCCACAAAGCTCTTACAACAACAGGAGCAAACAAAAATACACTTGGCGAGCGTAATAATTTCAGTGCAAAATCATGGAAGAAAGAAGAAAATATAAATGGTAGGCTGCTGCAAAATCTCTTAACCAGCTCTCACCATGTTGAATCCAAACTGCTGGAACCAAGGCAATGAGTGCAAGAATTTCAGTGCTGGGAAAAGTGAGTTACTAGTTCCTGTTAAGGAAGTAAGTGTTAGTATTTTCAAATTGAAACTGTGATTAAAATCGACAATATCATCCTTACTGAATGATAAGATACCTCAGAATAGCGGGCGTGATCGTGATGCAACTGAGAAGTTTTGACAGTTGTTTCCCACTTGGCATCAGTAGCAGGTATCTTAGGTTCATGTTTTTCATGATTATAGTGAGTACTGTAAGACTGCAAAAATGAATTTCTTGGTATCACTGAAGGCAGTGCACACTTAAGCCAAGACTGGGATGGTGTTTTTGGTAATGGAGGAAGAGGAGAACAGCCAGAACCAGCCTTAGCTTCTCCTTGATCAACTACTCTTGAATCATAGTCATCACTAAGCGTTGCACTTCCTAAAGCTCTAACTTTAATAGGCTCAAAGGATTCATATAACGTATCCAACCCTCCATACTCTGGTTTGCTGGAGAAAGAACAGCAACTGGAATTCATTGAGCCTGTGATTTCATACTCTGGTACTCCCTTTTCATCCGAAAGACAGAGACCTTTTATATATTGAAGAGAACACTCCGCAATAGCAGTTTCTTCTAGCATTTTACTCATAACTGAGGTATCAGAATGCTTTCCGATGGAGTCCATTTGGGCGTTGGTATCTGAGGAATTGGAATTTGAACATGCATTTTCAAAAAAAAAAATTACAACATCTACATACAGTGTTTTCTCAACTGCAGGGCTCATAGATCCTTGCCTGGTTCTCGGATAGGTTATTAATTCTTGCGAGTTATCATTGCTTTTGCCATAAAACACATTGGCTTTAAATCTATCAGCTTTTTTAGGCATGCCAAGAAACCCTTCTCTGCCGAAGGGAGATCGAGGTCTCTCTCTACGATAGGGAGAAATGCGAGCACCACCTGCAAGCCTTTCGGGAGGAGACCTATTAATTATCTGCTGGTCATTTGAGCTAGCAAAGTGATTTGATCCACATGCCATGTTTTTCCTAATCTCTGATAGCCTAGGTGATTGAACTCCATTATCCGATTTGTCCTCTAGGAGTCTGAGTGATTGTGCTGCACTATCTGATTTGTTCTCTGAAAACCCAGGGGATTGAACTCCACAACATGATTTGTTCTTATAAACAAAATCACAGATATTCTGCAAAGATATGAAATAATAAAATACATGAACAATGCATTCGAATATCTAACACTTACAGAAAGAACATAGAATAGTTATTTGAAGGAATAAAGAAGAAAGATCCATACTGACCTGCTCAACAATTTGACCGTTGGACTTCATGTAGGCTTTGCTTGGCTTTGCAACCTAATGAGTAGAAGACATTGAAGATTGGGTCCTAACTTTTAATCCTGGCACAGGATTTAAGAGGCACATAGAGTTCTTAATGCATAATCGAGGCAATAAGCCACAAGCATTTCTTGATATATTGCCGAAATCCTTAAAATCATCGCATTCATCTTCGGTCTCTTCATCATCATCATCTTTGTTGTAACACGGAATGACAATTGACCCATATTGGTTTTCTAAAGGTTTCCTGTCCTGAACAACCTCTTTCTTAACCTCTTTAGAACATTCGGGTGCCATAGATTGCTTCCTTGAAGCATACTGAGGTGTCACCAGAGTCATTGCCTTGGCAGCAGGTAAAAAGCGAGTCATCATAAAATCCAAAGTTTGTGGATCAGTTGAGAATGTTCCTGACGGTTTTGAAACTGGAAAATCTGGTCCACTTAGACTGCTTACACTTCAATTCATGGAGAATGAATATGTTGGGGACAAGGTCTCAAGTGCATCAGAATAAGCACCATCATCATTCTCGGAGTCTGTTTCGGTTTGGAGCCTAACAAGATTCTGATTTTTCAAAGTCTTTCTCCACAGGATACTTGCACAAAACCCTACCAAAAGCTTCCTTATTTGGCTGAAGGTCACCGTCAATGCCACTTTTTGCTTTCCCTGGGATCTGCTCCCATATAAAAGGTACTGCAACAGGTCTGGTTTCCAGATCCAAACTCACATCCGAGCTATTGGAAGGAGCAGTGTATCGTTCTATGTGGGGATAATTCTCCATTATCTTCTGCTTATCTCTACATGAAAAGGCAGATGCTGCAGAAATCCGCCTCACAGATAAAAGTGGTGCATTGAAATTTAATTTTTTTTCATCCATCACACTTTCCTTCTAAATACGATTCACCGTTACAAAACATGACACGCCTGATGAAAAAATGTTGGATGATAAAACCATGGTAAATACCTCCATGTCACAATTTTGCCAGAATCCTGAAAATATGCCAAGACTAATTACTTGAAGAACCTAACTCACAGCAATGAGCACTCAATATTCTTTACACCTCCCTAATCTCTGCTAAAGATATATAAGCAAGACAATGAGACATGTGAATTTCAAAACATTCATGCTAAGTAAAGGGTGATAATTTGTAAGGCTGGTGAACTCGGACATTAAATTAAGGTTATGAGAAATCAAATGAGAATTTATCTACTCTGCCATATTGATTATTGGCAGCATCACCAAGAAAAGTAGGTGCATTTCAAAAAAAGAAAAAAAAATTTAAACAAACCTGATCAAGAACTTGGTAAAACCTTGAAGATAGTTATACGTTATAAATAGCTTGATCTTACTAACTTGAAAAACTTCATGTACAATAACAATCTACAAAACTAAAACCATGACCCATAATTCATCTCATTTTCAAGATTATCAAACCAAGAAAGAAAACAAGAATCTTTAGCTTTAACATAAGCCCAATATTCCTTTCAACCTTTAAACAAAATAAACATTTCTTGAAGCAAGTGGTATTTACATAAACAAGAGACAGGGAGGCATACCTGTGACTGAAGGAGAGAGGGATGGGTTCTTTCGTTTCTTGAGCTTTGATTTCTATGTATTATTTTGCATTTTAGTTGACAGACGCGGTAAAATTGTACAACGTATATGGGTTTTTTATTTAGTTTAATAGGGTAAGTACAAATTTATTTTGGGAATATAGTATTTTTTACAGTAACATGAAATTCGTTATGTCGAGGGGAGGACTTTCAATAAAAAATATTTTTTTTATTTTAATTTTTTGCTTCGATATAATAGATTTTAATAAAAAATTATATTTTCAAGAATACTATAAAAATATCGTAAATCTTAAAATATAGACCGAGATACACCTAACAGGCTAAATAAAAAACATGTTATCCTTATTGGGTAAAAAAAAAAAGCCAACAGACGCTTGAGTCATAAAGGGAAATCAGTTTTTATATAAAATAAATAGTGGGTTAATTATTGTATTTAAATGTTATGTAAGGAATAAAAAGGCAAAACAGTACACATATTTTGATATAACATGAAATATGTGAAGTCGTGTATATTATAATATCAATGTCATTAAAAATTAGTATTTTAATTGATATTTTCATTAAAAAAATCGATAGAAAATTACACATGTTTTTAAAATAATAAATATATTAAAATAATAAAAAATGTAAAAATTGAATTTATCATCATGTATTATATATTTTTAAAATTACACATATTTTGATATAATATTAAATAAGAAGATTTTAATTTGGCAAATATGTAGGTGTCTGAACGTTTATTATTAAATAGTTAAGAATATTTAAATAGATGATATTTTATATTTATCTTAAATTATAAAAAGAAAATTATGTCTACTTGGTGATTATATCTCTTCTATAAAAGTATAATCGTGAGATTTTTTTTCTTCTTCTATTGCTTACAATATTTAAACTACCTACAATCTCATGCCCCTTGATCAAAAGTTAATACACATTTACTTACATTAGAATCCAAGACTTTAACCTAATGCTATCTTTTGTTTTTAATGAGAAAATCCCTTCGAATAAAAATTAGGACATAATCGATCTGTTTCAAAACTGTTCATTGAACAAATCTATGTAGGTGAATAATTTCATCCTTAATAGTCAAGAGTTAAAAGTAGGGTTTTTGCATTAATATGGTCCTGATTCATGGTTTTGAATAAGGCAACATCAGCATGTGCTCATCATGAAGCAAGCCTGGAGAAATAAACAAAACAACCTTCAATGTTTTCAGAGATTTTTACTGTTTCAGCGTATTGCAGCCAGGGTTTCAAATCGCGGTCGCGGTCGCGTTTTCGGTTATTTCGGATTTACCGTGATTGTGGCCGTCGCGGGTGCTATTACGGCTATCGCAGACGCTATTGCGGCCGTCGCGGGTAACTCGGACAGCGGTGAAACCGTTATATCGCGGCCGAAATCACGGTCACGGATCGTTTTTTAAAACCCTGATTTCAGCAAAAGGGTTCCTTTTCCATTGCAGAGGTTGGTTTGTCTTGCCTGTTTGCTCTGTTTTCGTCCATGGCAGCTTGTGTTTAGCTATCTTTCGTTTCCCAGCTGCTACTCCCAGATAGTCTCCAGTGTTCTGAATCATAATTGTTGCAGACAAAAGAGTTGCTTATGATGAATTCGAATGAATTTACAGTTAAATTTGGATATTAAAGATTGGTTTTTTTTTGTACCTTGAGGCAGAGTCCTTCTTGGACATCACAAATGGGGTAATCAGCAGGGCAGCAGTACTTGGTTCCACTACAACAAACAATGTTTTCATATGCACAGCAGCCGTATATGAAGCAATGACCATAGAATTCGAAAAGGCAACAGCATGACTCATTGCTTGGACAATAGGAGAAGTCCCCACATTCACTTGGTGAAGGAGATGGAGGTGGTGGTGGGGGCGGCGGAGACGGCGGCGGTGGCGGAGGAACACTTGGCGATGGATAAGGGGATGGTGAAGAGGATTGTTTAATTGAATAAGAAGCCATGGCATTGACAGCACAAACACCATTTGGTAAATCAACATCTCTTTTTAGACAGAAATATTTATCCATCCCCCAGCTTGTTCCCCATGAATTCTTCACCATCCAATACTTTTCACTGCCTTCTGAACCATAGCCGACGATTAAAACAGCATGATTGATGTCGTTGGGATTATCCGAGCAGCTCTCATCGTATATTCCCTAGTCATACATGCCAAAGATATACAAATTTCATCCCTAAGCATATCGGTTTTAAAAAAGAAACTCGGGGTTCAAAACAAATACTTACACCGATATGAAGTTGAAAATCAATAGAGGATGCATCAATTCCCACACTAATAGGCTGCTGAGCAATAGCACATAAGAGAGTACTGTCTGATTCCTCTACATCTTGATAGCCATCAATGGATACAGCCTTGGTTTCCTCCTGATTAAACAGTGCCAATATAGTGGACTTAGATCAGTAAGAGTAGGTAGAATGGAAGAACTTGTTCAACTATTGCAAACCAAATGAATCATACCTTGGTGATGTTACATTTGTCATCCACACCATGTAGGGTTAGTCGCTTTCTGTGCCGATGCCGCCGTTGTTTGTAACCCATTCGAAAGCATAGTCCATGTATCCTCCATCACACCCATAGTTGCTGCTATCACAATCCACGAGTTCTTGTTTCGAAAGGTTAACGAGGTCTCTGGTAACCAAGGCATTTATTCCTTCAATGGCTCTGGTCGATGAGAACGCCCAACAACTTCCTATAAACATAGGACAATGGACTTAAAACACACATGAAGAGTAGCTGAATACATGATTTCTATAGTTGTACATTGGCATAAATAAAACTTACCGCAAGAGCCTTGATCCTTGATTCCGGTCACAATTCCATGGTTCTTCCAATCCAAGGAGGATGGTGCATCACAAGGTTTTTTCACCTTTGACAAGTACACTTTTCTGAACTCCTCGTTGCGCATATCAGCGAACTTGTTCAATCCCACATGATGTTCCCCTTTGTTCGACTCTCTCTTTGAATTCCTCTCGAGTATATACTTCAAGTTCGCCTTGAAATTTTCAAACACTTTTTCAGCCTCTTCGGCGTGCTGGTACACTTTCCGATGTTTATCTTTCCACTGTCTAAGATCTCCGACACCCTTTGGTCCGAAAGGAATGCATTGACGTCATGTTCAACTATGGAGTATTCAATGGGAAGGCTAGAAGAGAGGCATGTTAGTGAAGCCAATATCAAGAAAAAGGAACCCAAACCCATTTTTTTTCAACTGGGTTGCCATTGATTTCTGATGTAAATCTTACACTTTCTGTGTTGTATATAAGGTAGGAAAATTCTTGCTAACCAAGACATGACTACTAGTCAACTCAAGAACTTCTCCAATTTCAGAACGCAACTTATACATCTTATGATTTAATCAAATGATTTATGAATAATTTAGTGGAACAACAATAAATTTGTTGAGTAATACCAAAATTTTATTGGTGGTTGTGCTGCTATTCTTGGATGCTTCACGACTGGTGAATTGGTGTAGTAGTAGAGGTAGAGAAATCTAACAGTCAACAAGTTGCTTCTAGTTTCCCAATGGACCCTTGGAGGAAAACAAATAATCAATTGTGGCAGTGGCCATTAAAATAGTTTAACAATTAGGTTATATAATCTGTTGATGCATCTAGTTTTGTTCTTTACAAATATGTAAAATATTAACTCTACTTAATTAGAAGGGTTAAATTGGTGGTTAACCAATGAATACCACTATTTTTTTAATAGTATAGATGATTACAATGTAGTACTTATTCAAAGTTTTCTTAATAAGTTGACAACAAGCATATTGTTGGTTTTTTGGCAAAATCCAACATTGGTTGTGTATAACGATGAGGGGAAATTCTTTTGTTATAAATAGAGCCCTTTTCCTCCTTAGTTAAACATCCCACAAATATAAGTCTTTTCACTATTAAAGCCTATTTGTACTCTTTTTCTCTTTGTAATATTTCCTCTATTAATGAAATATTATTTTAGTAGTGTTCGAGGACATATGCATAATTTTGGCTGAACCTCGTTAAATTTTGGTGTTCTCTTTTATGTCTATTTAATAGCTATTATCAGGTATAGTTGTTATTAATTATTGTCCTATTAAAATTACTTGTCTTGGTAGTTCTGTCTAAGGAAAGTGGGTTTTGAAAGGGACCACTGTGACCCCTCATCTTTCCTGAGAATCTACCTTGGGGTGATTTTTAGTTCAATCGTTTTCACACTAGTCACCTAGATAATAGTTTTCAAGGTGAATTTGTTATTATTGATGGAAATTAACCCGAATTCCTTAACAATTGGTATCAGCGCTCTTGGTTTATTTTAGTATGCTCTGTGGTTGTGGCTTAGGCTGATCTTCCACCTCAGGAAAAATTCCCTTGGGATAATTGACATTCCGCATTGACAACTATTAAATAGAGTTTGTAGCAGAAATGACAGACGATACAAAAACATCTGCAAGAAATGTTGTGACAAATGTTAGATTTGTAGTGGAGATTTTTTATGGCACCGATCATTTCGACATGTGACAAAGTGAGGTCCTAGATGCCCTATTTCAGCAGGGTCTAGACATTGCTATTGAAAGAGAGAAACCAGATGATGTTGAGAAGAAAGAATGGAAGATGATAAATAGATTGACAGTGGTACTATTCGATCGTGTCAGAAGTATGCATTTTCTAAGGAAACTTCTGCAAGTAAATTGTGGAAGGCACTGGAGGAGAAATTTTTGAAGAAAAACGGTCAAAACAAGCTCTAGATGAAAAAGAGATTGTTTTGCTTCAACTATGTACCAGGTACCACTATGAATGATCACATTACTAGCTTTAATCAGCTGGTGACTGATCTGATAAATATGGACGTGACTTTTGAAGATGAAGATCTGGCTCTGATGTTGATGGGATTACTTCCTGATGAGTTTGAGTATCTTGAAACTACTCTACTTCATGGGAAGGTTGATGTGTCTCTCAGTGAAGTAACTGTTGCCTTGTATAGTTATGAATTGAGAAAGAAAGACCAACAAGAAAACACAAGTGTCGAAGCAGAAGCTCTTGTTGTTAGAGGCCGTTTGAAGAGTCAGCATAAAGGAAAGAGAGGGAGATCGAAGTCAAAGTCCATATTGAGCAAAGATGAATGTGCCTATTGTCGAGAAAAAGGGCACTGGAAGAAAGAATGTCACAGGCTAAAGAATAAAGGCAAACTTGAAAGGGGAAAGGATATCTCATAATCAAATGTGGTTGAGTATGATGATGCAGATTCAGATTTCGCATTCGCAGCTACGCCATCAACCAGCTATTCCAGTTCATGACTGTTAGATTCAGCTTGTAGCCACCATATGACCCCCAATAGAGAATGGTTCTTTGATTTTAAAGAACTAAAAGGTTGAATTGTCTACACAACAAATAATTCCCCTCTTGACACACTTGGGATTGGTTCAATTCGCTTAAAGAATCAGGATGGATCAATCAGAACCTTAACAGGTGTCCATTATGTACTAGATTTAATGAGAAATCTCATCTCTGTGGGAACCTTAGAGTCAAAAGGTTTAGAAGTGAGGGCAAAAAATAGGATTATGAGGATTATCTCTGGTGCACTGGTGATAATGAAGGGAATCTGAAAAAGAAACAATGTGTATTACTTTCTGGGTAGTACAATTGTTGGGACAGCAGCAGTGGCAACTTCTACTGATGAACAGGAGTCAGAAGCAACCAGGTTATGGCATATGCGCTTAGGGCATATTGGTGAAAAATCCTTGAAATTGCTGATAGATTAAGGATTATTGAAGGGTGCTCGGGCTTACAAATTAGCTTTTTGTGAGCATTACATCAAAGGGAAGAAGACGAGGGTGAAATTTGGAACAGCAATCCATGATACTAAAGGTATTTTGGATTATGTTCATTCAGACGTATGGGGGCCTTCCAAGACAACTTTATTGGGAGGAACACACTATTATGTCACATTTGTTGATGATTTTTCCCGGAGAGTTTGGGTGTATACAATGAAGACAAATGATGAGGTGCTAGGATTTTTCCTTAAATAAAAAAAGATGGTGGAGACTCAAACAGACAGAAAAATCAAACGTCTTCGTACAGACAATGGTGGAGAGTACAAAAATGATCCATTTCTGAAAGTCTATGAAGAAGAAGGTATTGTCAGACATTTCACTGTCAGATCTACACCACAACAGAATGGGGTGGCAGAGCGTATGAACCGGACATTAGTGGAGAATGTTCGGTGTATGTTGTCTAATGCTGGGTTAGGCAAAGAATTTTGGGCTGAGGCTTTGGTCTATGCTTGTCACCTTGTCAACCGCTTACCATCGACTGCTATTGGTGGTAAAACACCATTAGAGAAATGGTTTGGAGTACCTGCTACATATTATCATTCCTTACATGTGTTTGGTTCTACTGCATACTACCATATTAAGGAGTCAAACCTGGATCCAAGAGCAAAGAAGGCAATCTTTATGGGGATCACTTCTGGTGTGAAAGGCTATCATCTTTGGTGTCCAGAAACAAAGAAAATAATCTTCAGCAGGGATGTTACCTTTGATGAATCTACCATGTTGAGAAAGGTGACTTCAGAAAAATTGGAGCAGACAGATAGAACTCTCAAACAGGTGGAGTTTGAAGAAAGCAGAATTGACCCAGCCAGTAAAAAAACTGATGTTGACTCTCCTATGGTAGAAGAATAGTCATATGAAGAAGAGGTTCAGACCCAAGAACCTCCACAACGACATGAATCAATTGCACTCAGAAAGGAAAATATGACCATTAGACAACCTGCTCGTTATGCTGATATGGTCTCTTTTGCATCACCAATTGCAATTGATGACGTTCCTGCCACTTTTAATGAAGCAGTCCAAAGTTCAGAATATAAAAAGTGGAGAATCTCCATGAATGAAGAAATGCAATCCCTTCAAAAGAATCAGACGTGGAAACTAGCTAGTCTTCCGAAGGGAAAGAAGGCAATTGAGTGCAAGTGGGTATATGCAAAGAAAGATGAATTTGCTGACAATAATAACATCCGCTACAAAGCAAGATTGGTGGCTAAAGGCTACGCTCAAACGGAGGAAGTTGATTATATGAAGTATTTTCTCCAATTGTAAAACATTCCTCCATCAGAATTTTGTTGGCTTTGGTAGCGCAGTTGGATTTGGAACTAGTTCAGATGGATGTAAAAACTGCATTTTTACATGGAGACTTGGATGAGGAAATCTACATGACTCAGCCAGATGGATTCAAAGTTGCTGAAAAAGAAAATATGGTGTGCAAATTGGAAAAATCGATGTACGAATTGAAGTAATCTCCAAGGCAGTGGTACAAGTGATTTGACAAGTTTATGATAGGGTAGAAGTACACAAGAAGCAAATATGATCATTGTGTGTATTTAGGCAAGCTACAAGACGGATCCTATATATATCTTCTTCTTTATGTTGATGATATGCTGATAGCTTCCGGGAGTCAGACAGAAATTGCGAAACTAAAGACTCAATTGAACAGGGAGTTTGAGATGAAGGATCTTGGTGAAGCGAAGAAGATTCTAGGCATGGAGATATCAAGGGATAAGATATTGAGGAGGCTTTGTTTGTCTCAAAAAGAATATATGAGGAAGGTACTAAAACGTTTTGGCATGAATGAGAAGTCAAAACCAGTTAGTACACCTCTTGATTCTCATTTCAAGCTCGATGCATCCATGTCACCTAATGATGATGTAGAACGGGAATACATGTCAAAGGTTCCATATGCAAGGGTTGTTGGTAGCTTGATGTATGCAATGGTGTCTATGAGACTCGATATTTCACAGGCAATTAGGGTTGTGAGCAGATATATGCATGATCCTGGAAAGGAGCATTGGCAAGTTGTGAAATGGATTCTGCGGTATATTATGAACACCGTAGATGTTGGTTTGTTCTTTCAGCATGACAAACAAGATGGTCAGTGTGTAGTTGAGTATTATGATTCAGACTATGCAAGTGATTTGGATAAGCGTCGATCAACTAATGGTTATGTGTTTACATTTGCAAAGACACCAGTCAGTTGGAAGTCCACCTTATAGTCAACAGTGGCTTTGTCTACTACAGAGACAGAGTATATGGCAGTTACAGAGGCTATGAAAGAGGCAATTTGGCTTCAAGGGTTGCTTGGTGAATTGGGAATGGAACAGAAGCACATCAAAGTGCATTGTGACAGTCAGAGTGTTATTCATTTAGCAAAGAACCAGATTTACCATGCAAGGACGAAGCACATCTATGTTCGATATCACTTTGTACGAGAGATTCTAGAAGAAGGTGGAGTCATAATCCAGAAGATTCGGACCACTGAGAATCCTGCTGATATGTTGACAAAAGTGGTAACTGCGGTCAAGTTTAAACATTGTTTAGACTTGGTCAATATTGTTACAAATTGAAAAATGAATTTGCAGACACTACTGAAGATTGGATTTTTGAGAGATGTGTGTGGAATTTGTCAAGGTGGAGATTTGTTGGTTTTTTGGCAAAATCCCACATTGGTTGTGTATAAGGAGGAGGGGAAATTCTTTTGTTATAAATAGAGCCCTCCTCATCCTTAGTTAAGCATCCCGCAAATATAAACATTCTTATATATAAACATTCTTTACTATTAAAGGATATTTGTACTCTTTTTCTCTTTGTAATATTTCCTTCATTAGTGAAATATTACTTTAGTAGTGTTCGAGGACATAGGCATAATTTTGGCCGAACCTCGTTAAATTTTGGTGTTCTCTTTTATGTCTATTTAATAGCTATTGTCGGGTATAGTTGTTGTTAGTTATTGTCTTATTAAAATTACTTGTCTTGGTAGTTATGTCTAAGGAAAGTGGGTTTTAAGAGGGATCATTGTGACCCCTCCTCTTTCCTGGGAATCTACCTTGGGGTGATTTTTAGTATAATCGTTTTCACACTAGTCACCTAGATAATAGTTTTCAAGGTGAATTTGTTATTATTGGTGAAAATTAACCCGAATTCCACAACAATGCATATTATGTAGACGTAACTGTTCGAACTCGAGTTCTCTATAAAAATAAAATTCTCTTTTAAGACCGAATCACACAATAGAATCAATTAGGTACATTCATTTACAATAATTCAGTTACATATGTGATCCTGATCATATTATTTTAATTCGTGTGATATCTCAAATCAAATAAAAAAGTAGAATATAAAAAAGTAAAATACATCCTGATCATGTTATTTCAAATCAAATGTAAAAGTAGACTATGAAAAATGTAAAATATACTTACTATTGACTTTAAAAAAATAAAGAGAAATCATCTTTTTTTTTAATTATGGGTATAACTAACTAAAGTATTATAGGACAACTCCCACTTCCCCATGGCACGTTATATGTTATCCAAATGACATAGAATAGAATATACCCTATTGACATGTAAGATGAAAATTGGAAACCCACAGGAACTACGAGGCTTCACGAGCTTTATCATGTTCCACCTAACACCTTAAGCCACCTGTGTTCAAGATTTACCCTTTTCTCTTTTTAAGAACAAAAAATTTGTATTTTATTTTCTTAAAATAAAATAAAATCTTTAATCATAAAAATTGAACAATAAATTACCTTAGTACATACATAGCTTGCTTTAATCATAATTTTGTAGTCATAATACGAATATCCGTAAGCATTTTGGTTTATTAAATAAGTCTGCAAATATTTCTAATCAGGAATGTGACGGTTGATGCTATTAAGAGCATTCTCGAACCGACGGCAGGATTCGACTCTAATCTCCGTGCTCATATCATTCTCCGGTGCAGGATAATAATCTTGTCTAAGTTGAACATCCCTCAGTGTTGGGATTCTCAGCAGGAACATCATCAAGTGTTCATTTGCTGTTCCATGAAAGAAGAGTTTCCTTAGGCTCCCACATTGAGCCAGCAACGCTGCTGCCGGGAGAAAAAGGCTTCTCTGGTTCACATCCATGTCTTGTGCCGGCCAATAGTTGAGCTCGTTGAGGTTCAAAATCTCGATTCCGTTGAAAAAGAACCTCTCCCACAAGCTCAAATCTGGGTACCCCGGTGGAGCTGTGAGAGCATAACCTATGACTCCACTGCAGTCGAGGAGCATCCTCGAAAGACTCGGATAACATGCCAAGAAACGCAGACCCAATGAACCCATGCATGGCCTACGTTCATCGCTGCAATCGCCTTCGATCTTTATTTCTATCTCTTCCAGTGATGGACAATCATCTAAACCCGCCATGGATAATGGGGTGAGCAGCTCACCTACAGCAATCCAAAGGGAAAGATGATTTAGCTTAGACCAAGTGCTGGAACACAACGAGTTGTCGTTTCCGACATCGTGGGACTTGCTTTTCTTCTTCAACATTGTTTCTTCCGAGGAACTAGCTGTCTGGATTTCTAAATTTTTAACACTTCCCCACACACAATCTATGTGGAGTCTTTCAATCCGGTCTCGAATCGGTTCCATTGCCTGCAACGATGAAAATGCGTTGAGGTTTTTGCAGGAAGAGATTTTGACATCGACCAAAGTGTTCCTAAGAACATGAATTAATTTCCATATTCCTTTTGCTGTGATTTTCTTACATCCTAGGACCTCAAACTTGGAAAGTCTTGGACAACCTATAGAAATGGCTTCCAAAGAGTTATCGGTTAAATCGGCTGAATTCTTGATCGACAAAGATTCCAACCCGTGGCATAGGGCGATCCCATCTGGTCGAGAATCTATGCCACTGCAGATTCCATGGAACTGTCCCAGCTTTAATGATTTAAGACTGGGGCACCTGGAAGTAAGCAACTCCAACGCTGGCCAAGCGTCCCTAACATTGTGGCAAACATCGAGAACCAACACTTCAAGCAGTGGCAATCCGGCAAATACATCACCGAGTATAGCATGGCTGATACTTGCATCTTCAGATGTGAAACCGTCGTCGTTCGAATCGGGCCGAACATTGGATAAAGAAGTAGCATCAACAAGGTGAAGTAGTGAAAGGCTAGGACAATTTGATGCAAGAGCCAACAAAGTTTGATCGCTGACAAATCCCACGAATCGGTGGTCGAATATGCATGTTGCCAGCAGTTCACGGAGGTTTGGACAGGAAGCAGTAATGGCTAAAAGCTCATGGGACTTGAATCCCTCAGCTGAGGAATGTTTGAGGATATTAAGCCGAGAAAGAGAAGCTGCAAGAATGGGGTACGCTTCAATAGCCGGAGGAAGATCCTCAGTCCAGCAATGAAAATGCGAAATATCGAGCGTTGAAAGCATTTGACAATGCTCGAAAAGTGCGACAAACTCGGTCCCTAGAGGTAGCGTCGGCAAACGTTGGTGCCAACGTATGAGCTTAATATGTCTTAAGTCAGGCCATTGGGGAGCTAAAAGATGAAGAGTTGAAGGGTTCCGGATATAAACAACCAGAGAAACGACAGATGGAAATGCACGGCGAAGAAGTTGGGCGAGAAGAAGTGGGTTTGGGGAGGAATTGAGAAGAGGGTGTCCCCAGGGGGATAGCAAAGAGAGGTCGAGATCAGTAACGGCTCGAAAGCAAGTCGGGAGGAGGAAGAGATCACGGACGTTGCCGCGGAGGGCGAGGGATTTGCGGGTGGAACGCTCAAGCAAGTGCCATTTGAGACACACAAGGGACATGGCATTGCGAGTGCGAGTATCAACAACTAAGGAGAATATGGTATTGAGAACCACGTCGGGAATGTCAAGAAAATTAGCATTGCTTAAGGTTCCAGCCATTGTTGTTTGGCATATACCGCCTAGGGGGGAGAATGCATATATATAATGTTGTGAATAACATCGGAGAGAGAAATACGTGGAATCTCAAACTTAATTCTATCATTTGGGGTGTATGGCAACAAAGGCTATATCAAAAGACAACTGTATAAACCAACATAAAATCATCCCTATATTCTTACAAATTAGATGATCACATATTCTTACAATATATTTTTAGATAAATACATGTTTGACATTCGAATTTATGTATATTTCTTACTTGATACTAAAAGAATTTTGCCGATATGACATCTTAACTTACGAATAATTATAACTATTAGTGCACCGTTAATGTCATTTGTTAAGATAACATAACCAGTAATAAAGTGTAACATGGTAAAATTATTTAAAAATCTGAAAATAAAAAATAAAAAAAAATTCATTTTTTCAAAAATCAAAATTTTTAAATATAAAATTCAAAATATTTAAAAAATATAATTTGAGAAAATATTTTTAAAAATACTTTTTATTCTTAGATTGAAATTTTCATTATTTTTATAAAATAATTATTTTGGACGTTGTCATTTTAGCGGATGACATTAGTGGTGAACTAATGATTATAACTATTGGCAATTCCATATACCAAAGTAAGAAAAATAGATATCTATATAATAAATATATATATATTTGATCCTTTTAAAAATTATAAATATACATTTGATATTATAGTAAAAGCTTTTTGAAAAGTAAATGTAATAAAATGAGATAATCTAGTTCACTTAATCTTGAATCTACCAACACGAAACAGAGACTTATTATATCTTGTAATTATCATATTATAGTTAATTAATTAATTATAATTTAGATTTATGTAAGATTAATTAAATTATTATATATATATATATATCACTTTATTAATTAACCAAAAGTTCATTTATAAAACTAGCATAGCATATAAGTTCATTGTTGTTGTTGGATGCTTTGAAATAAATAATCATACTTGATGAATAGTCAATTGATTTAGTAAGATGAGACATTATATTACTTAAGCTTTGATTCCTAGTATGAATGGAGTAAATTGAATTAAGAGGTCAATTCTCATAATGGGTATCTTGCTGAATCTGATATGAATTAATCGAATAATAAAAATCATATATTAGTAGTTAAACTAAATAATCATTCATGCATGTAAACAATTAAATGGATGGAGGTTAGACAGAAAATGGCCTCCAATTTTTTTATAGAATAGTTCCATTATTGTACATATGTATCTTTAAAATTGAAGTGAGTGAATATGAATAATGATGGTCAAGAAGCCAAAAGAAAAAGTAGGTACGTAGATGTGTGTGGACAAGAGAGAGAGAGATTGAAAATAAGTAGTTAACTGGTGGGCACACAAAAGAGGGATCTTTCATGTGGTGGGAAAGTGAAGATCAAAAGTGAATAAAAAATTGGGTTACAATTAAAAGAAGCAGTGCAGACATTGGTAACCCTAGGAAGTGCAATGTGAAGGTCGGTCCAATGAAAGGGAGGAAAGAGATGACGAGGAATCTGGATATTTAGGAAATAAAGAGCAATCTTCACATACATTGAAGGAGGTCGTCTCCTAAAAATTTTCAGTTATCATATATTTTAGATATTTTTTATTAATAATTTATTTTTATTCTTAAAATTTTATAAATTCATCTTTTAATATAAAATTCTTCGTTTATCTTTAAAAATCTGTGGGTTATGGGAGTTTTGTTGACTACATATACAGGTTTAAAGTTTATTTCACAGCACAAGTTTCAGACGTGAGAGTATGCCACTTGGCTCCTGTAGTTTTAGTTCATCGTCATCCACTTCTCAATTATGCCAATTCCCTTTATTCCCTTTTTCTCTTTTCTAAGTCTATTTGTTACCTTTTTTTGTGTGTGGATATTTCAACGTCTATATTTCCTTTATTATTACATTTTAGTTTTCCATGGTGAAAAATGTATATAGATAGATATTAATCTTGAAAGTGAAATCAAAAGAGACACTTCCCCTTTATATAAGGAATATATACTTTTTCACTTCTTGTCCGAGAACATTAATGGACCAGTAATGTCAGTGTACAATCTTCAGTTGTCTTTATACATTTCATGATTTTTTAGGGCGTAAAATTAAGTAATCGTGCAAGTTTCAGTCAGATCTTGTTAGATCGGGTAAATCGGATAAATGTTAAATCAGGTTAATTTGATGTTTCGACTCAGATCAGGTCGAGTCCAGATCAAATCAGATCGGGTCATTTTCAGGTTGATTTGACATCAAGTTCAGTTTGAGTTCAGGTCGGTTTACTTTTAATTCAGATCGATGTCAGTTTAGGTCCAGAACAGTTAAAGACCAAGTTAATTCAGGTTCGGATGAACTTCAGGCGGATCTCGTTCAGATCGGGTCACATCATTAGCAGATAAAATTCAAGTAGGATCTTTATCAGATACGGATTGAGTTCAAATCGGGTCAATTTTTATTTTTTGGATTAATTATTTTCGTCTTTCACGAACATTGAATTGCAATTGGTAATTGTATATGATTTAGAGTAAATTACTAAGAATATAAATAATCATAGATCAATTTTATGAAAAATATAAAATTAAGGAATAAATTGAACAAATATGAAATTATAAATAAAAAATTAAATAAATTAAGCAATACGCATTGATTAGGGACCAAATATAATAATTTTAAAATGTGAGGTTGAAATTAATATAGAAAATGAATAAATTATACTCATTTAAAAAGTTATGGGCTAATTACAAAAATATAAATAAGAATGGGTCAAATTCATATGCAACTATAAATTTAATGACTAAATTGAATAAATATGAAAATGAACTAATTAAAATTTAAATAAATAAATAAATAACACAAAAGAATGAAATGAAAATAATTGTAAAATGTGAAGCAAATTTGAAAAATATAGTATATTGCATTCATTTTAAAAGTTAAGAAAAAAATTATATGGTTTATAATATATATATATATATATATATATATATATATATATATATATATAGTTTATATTAATAAGTTATAAAATATATAGTTTATATAATGCCAACGAGTGTTGGCACAAGTGGTTGTGATTAAAAAATTTGAGCTTGTAAGGTCAAGTTCGAATCCCGTCACCGTCACACTTGGTGGACAATATGTAAAGTCCTATATAAATCTCAATTAAGTCTTAGGTATGCCCTGACCCTGGACTAATAGAGTCACCTCTAACCTAAACTTTTGTGTTTATATATATAGTTTATATAATTATATTAAAACTATAGTTATATAATTATAAATAACTATATATATAAATATATAAACTATATAGTTCATATAGTTTACATATGAACTATATACTATAGTTGATATTTATATACTATATAAAATAATTTATACATGTATAATTTGTACTATATAAATTCAAAGTATATACTATATGTATGAATATTATATAGTTGAATACATTAATTAATAAACTATTTATATAGTATATACTAAATATATAAACTATATATATTATATAGTTTACATATGAACTATATATAAAAACTATAGTTTATATATAAACTATATACTATATATGATATTTATATACTATATAATATATATATAGTTTACGTATGAACTATATATATAAACTATATAGTTGAGCTCTATTTTTGACGACTCAACGAGGAAGATGATCGGATCGATGCATGGGTCCCACACATTGGCGACGCGCAGACGAGGTCTCCGTCCGATTGGAATGCGCCTATGGAGAGTGCACCTCCTTTGGATGATGAGATCTTAGCCATTTGATTCAATCTTGATTCAATGGTTAAGATTAGTTCTTGCTTTTTCACTTGGATGCATGATGTGGCTAAATGGGAGCCATTGGATCTAGCTTCTCATCTAATGGCTCACATGAATTTATGTTTCTTTCACATGGATTGAAGCAATAGTGACCATTGGATGAAGGCTAATCGTGGAGATTAATTTGTATTTGTTCATAAGGATTGTTGATGTCATCACCTAAAAAGTACACTACCATAAATGTTTCATTTTGACTTTTCAAAGCATCAAAATTCGCCAAAAAACACACAAAATCAACGGCTAATGATTAAGTAATTTAGGATTTTTTAAATATTTTTTAATATATTTTTTATGTATATATTTGTAACAATGTGGGCTATTTATTTAAGCCTTTGGAAAAACTATGTAAATGGACTATTATTTTGGGTTTTTATTAGTTAAAATGGGCTATACTAATATGGACTATTTATTCTAACATGCAAACTATATAGTATATACTAACTATATAATATAAACTATGTAATATACTAATTATTATATCAAATATAATATGCAATTATTTGATATGAACTATATGATATGCAATGCAACTATTATTTAATATGTACTATATAACATGCTAATTATTATTTAATAGGCAATCACCTAGCAAAAATTATACACTATATGATATATCTAATATGCCAACTATATACTATATACATATTATATATTATACACATGCCCACACATTTATTATATTACTATATTATAATATGAAAACCACCACATGTCACCACTCGGATAAAATAGGCGATGACAGATACAAAAGCTCGATGAAGAAATTTCTAGTAATAAAGTTAGGCTTTTATCCTTATAAAACTTTTGTTATAAGATCTGAGAGCTTAAAAAACACTTTGTTTTTTTTTCATTTTATTGTGATTTTATGGTATTCAATTGTAATAAATAAAATGTTATTCAAATTTTATATCAAATGTTATTTACATTATCAATATCAATTAAATTCATCTTTTTATATTATGTTTTATATATGTTATAATTGATAGATAAATTTTCTTTACATAAATTAAACTATATAATTTACATTTAAAATAATTTTACTAACCATGTTCAATGCCAATAAATTATTCTAACTTGTAATAATTAGAATTAATTTAATTAATAATGTTCAATACATAAATTACTTGATAAAATAAAATTAATGATTTTATTGAAGATTTATAATATGTCAAGTCATGTAAATATCATATCAGATTAATAACAAGTCAGATCATTTACAAGTTAGGTTCATAACATATTAGGTTGAAAACAAGTCGGGTAATACCAGTTATTTACTAGGTCAATCTCGGGTTCGGGTTCATATTAGTCGGATCCAGGTCGGGTTTGGGTAGCATATTTTCGATTCAATTCGGGTTCAGGCCGATCTCAGGTCGTGTGCAAATCAGGATCAAATCCACAATTTCCAGATCCAACCCGAGTTCAGGTCAACATCAGTTCCGACTCGAGTCGGTTTCAGATTGTCACAGCACAGGTCAAAAACATTTTTGACTCGAGTCGGTTTCAGTCAGTTTTACAGGTCGGGTCAATTTTTTACACCCCTAAATTTTTCAGCATCAAATCTGTATTTGTGTTGTTTTCTGTGATACATGCCTCACAAAATTATTTTGGATGGTTGATTTTTGAATATTCATTCATCATATTTATTTTCGACAACAGTTTTAACCTAAAGAATTCAAGATATTCATATCTTTGATGTCACAATCACGAACAATCATTAATTATAATCTTTGTGCAACTTGACAGATGAATTTTTCTATCTTTATTTTTTATGGCGATTTTCATTTGCACTTCGTATCACTTTCTAAAAGTTTATCAAAGCTACTGATATTACTTTCTAAATCCAGTACATAATTAACATTCGATATGATAAAATGGAAACGTTGAATAAAATGTGTGATTCTATAGGAACATTATAATGCAAGATTCAATAAGATTTATGTCTTTGTTTTTCACTTGGAAAACGAGGAGGACACCTAAATTACTTGTATGTATGCCGATTGTCTAATTGTATGGGAAATATTCAAATATATCCAATTTAGTGCAAGACACTTTAAATGCCAGTTGAACGTTGCTCTGATGCTCTGTGACCTGGACACGTCCAACGTACTCGAGAGAAATAGATTAGTTGGATAAGATGTTGATGGTTTGTGACCCAGATCTCACCGTAGATACTTGACAGTAAATGTCATATGGATGTTTGATAATGATATTATGTGACTCAAGTCTCATCCAAATCTTTTCAACCACTCTAACATTGTCAATTGTTTCATTCACGATGGTTTTCATTCGATTAACGTAATCATCGATTTTTTTGTGTTTTTCATTCTCAGCATATCAAATTCAACTCTAAATAATCGTAAACATTACAATAAGAAGCAAACAATGCAGCCCATGCTCTAGCTCGCCGATCTTTAAATTCAATAAGTCTCATCCAAATCTTTTCACCACTCTAACATTGTCAATTGTTTCATTCACGATGGTTTTCATTCGATTAACGTAATCATCGATTTTTTTGTGTTTTTCATTCTCAGCATATCAAATTCAACTCTAAATAATCGTAAACATTACAGTAAGAAGCAAACAATGCAGCCCATGCTCTAGCTCGCCGATCTTTAAATTCAATTTTGTCAATGTATTATAAATTTGAATGTCCCAATTATATTTCAAATATTATAATTCATGAATTCATCCTTATTTAATTATTATAATGTCCTATTTTCAAATTAAATAAATAAACATGCAAGTGAAGCAGAAAGAATTAAGGAGTTTACTAAAAGATAAGGAATCTTACCTATTAACGAGTTTAGAAACAAGGAAATTATGCACCACACAATAAATATATCCTACATTCTTTTCGAATATCACTTTCCTATTTTGTAAAACCCTATGAAAGAGCCTGTTTGCAAGAATTGTTCTTCAAAATTTTGGTTTTGTGTAAGTCGGAGGCGGAGCTATTACAGAACTAGAGGGGGCATGGCCCCACAATTTTTTTAGGATAAAATACACATTTAGTACCTAAACTCTCATTTTTGTTCTTTTTTAGTACATAAACTTTCACTTGTTTCAAAATCATACCTAATGTTTACTTTTTGTTTTATTTTAGTATCCCTCTGTTAAAAATTAAGGTACTAAAATGAAACAAAAAGTTAACAGTGGGGTATTAAAATGAAACAAAAAGTAAACGTTAGGTATGATTTTGAAAAAAAATGAAAGTTTAGGTACTAAAACGAAACAAAAGTGATAGTTTAAGTACTAAACTTGTAGTTTACCCTTTTTAAATTATATATATATATATATATATATTTGGTATAATCATCGATATCTAATTTATTAATCGGTTAATCTGAATAGGGTGTTGCAGAGGTGAGAGCGACACTCCTAATCCAATTTGCACCATTCACAAACGCTAAGATTTTAACTCCTAACCTTGTTAAAGGGTCAAATGCCTTATCTCATTATACCATCTTATTGTTGGTATATATTTATATATATTAAATTCTTTCTTTGGTCCCTTAAAAAGAGTATATAATAAGTTATTAAATTTAGTTATCCAAAAAATTATTCTACCTTAAAATTTGAAAACTATTACTTTAAACTTTAGTTATCATTAGTTAAAAAAGAGTTAACCTTCATTTATTATTATTATTATTATTATTATTATTTTAACTGAACGAAAATATATTATGTTTTGTTATTTTTTTATTTCAAGATAAAAAAAAATTATCTTTTTTTTTAGTTGTTTATCTCCTTTGAGTTGAATACTTCAATCAAGTAATTAAGTGTTCAACTTTTAATTTCATTTCAGTTGAAGATAGTAAAATATTTTAACCAATACACATATTTTTTAAAATAACCTTCAACAAATAATGTTGAGTTCCGCCATCAGTGTAACTATTAACACTGGTGTAACTATTAATTAAATAAACTAAAAAGGAATGAGAGGTCGAATGTATTTTTAAATAATATTATGCAAGAGTAACTTGTAAAGTTGAGTTGGCAATATATAGTATAGTAGGATACTACTTGTCAAGTTGAATAAAACACAATGAGAATGACAAGCAAACATGATTGGATTGGTTCATTTCAGACACATTCCCAGACAGGGTTATGAACAGGTGCAGATCATGAGCTTGATTGACATGTCTTGTCCATATATATTACATCTTTTTATGGGGTTCATTTGCAGTAAATTAAGGGAGATGATTCGTGATTAATTGATGAAGGATTCATGACAATTTATAAGGAATCTCGAAAACATAGGCCAGTGCGATTTACTTTTATTATTTAATAATAATGAACTGCGTACATAAATTATCTGTACTTGCATTTATAATTTCTTTTCAGTCGTTTCCTCAGTTGTAACTAACTTTACAACTGAACAACAAAAACAAAACTAACATAACAATATTATAATATAATAAAACAAAATCAATAAAAATAAACATAAGTGATAGGAAAAGAATAAAAGGAAATTTATCTGTTAATGGAAAAAATCTATTATTAACAAAAAAAATTGTGAATTAAAAATAAAATAAATTCCATTATTAAATAGATGAAAAGATTTTAATTAACAATATAAAGATCTGATAAATGGTAAACCCATAAGGAAAAAAGAATAATGAAAATAATGTACGAGAAATATGGTTCTTCCCCTCTCCTATTAATTCTATCATAATCAAATAGGAGAAGAGAAAGAGTTTAAATTGTAGATTACATTCTTTGACTTATCCTAATCCTATTACGAAATAAAGATAGAATTTAAATTATAAATTACATCTTTTAGCTTATCATTATCTTATTACGAAATAGAGATAAAATTTCAATACAAGTAGGAATGTCATTCATCATTTTTACTTTTTAAGTATCCAAATTTTATCAAAATTATTGGTTTTAATTCTAATATGCATACAACACATATTTTAATTAACAATATTTTAACCAACCAAAGAATGGGGCATATCCACAACAGCATAACTTGGATTAAGACTAAATGGCTTAGTAGAAAATGAGGCAGATTTAGTAAATTGGAAAGGCTGATTGAGTTTTTTTTAATAGTATGCGACGTTACGAGGTAATATTCGTTTAAAATTTTCTTAATCAATTGATAATGTACATCCACTCTGCAGACACAGTTGTTTGAACTCAAGACCTCTAAGGATAATAAAATTCCCTTTTACCACTTAGGTCATTTGCTGAGTTCTAATTGAGCTTGTTTTGATTACATGAATGCCTTCATTGTTACAAGGATAGAGTAGTTTGGCAATAAAAGCAAAACAATTGCTTCTTTTCTTTCTCATATATTTGTTTTTGAAATAATTATTTGTCTACTCTTGAGATAAAGATCATCCAAGGACAAAGTTAGGGAGCTTACAATGGTTTTGGCCCATAAAATTATAAAATTATATAAAAAAATCTCTCTAAAATATAAAATTATTACTTTTTAATTTGTTTATTCTTCTGCAATGATATGATTACGTTTTTAATCTTAATAAATTATAAAGTTATAAGCTAATATAATAATTAAATTGCATTTTTATTCCTACAAAAATTGACAATTCAATTTCGATTCCAACATATAATTTATTTTTTTAGTAATAAATTTAAATTTGGATATTCATCATCTAAATTCACCTTACTTGTATAGATAACATATTTAGATTCGAATATTCTCTTTGCTTTTTAGAGTGCTTATTATTTTCTAAAAAAATTATAAAATATGATTTTTTTAGTCACGTCATATATCCAACATATAACTTAATTATTTTGAATTTTGAATTGGATGGTTTTGGTTGGAATTAGATTTTAAATTTACAGATTTCAATTATATAAGAAAATTGTACACCTGTTGCCATCTCTAATTTAGACAACAAGATTTATTTTTAGAACCCTAAAACAATGAATTTGGTTTTGAGGTTCTTAAAATTAGGGATAGTTGTAGGTATGAAATTAATGCCCCCCCCCCCCAACTATGAATTTTTAGGTTGCTGTCTTATGAGTTAAAGACTTAGGACCATTTGCTTTAATCTTGTGGGAAACCAAAGAGGATGTCTGAATGAATCATGTTATCTTCCAGACATCTTTTTGTGCACTTTTTATTTCACAGCAGTATTTGTTAAATGATATCTCTCAATCATCGACGTTGAACACTAACACTCTTTTCGTTCTTGGTGTTCGAACCCAATATCTTAAGGAATAATAATAATTCCTTAACTACCGAGGTCGCTTGATTCGTACATCTTATTATGTACTTTATCTTATCATCATAATTATGGTATTTTATATTTATTCAAATTAGACTTCAACTCTCAACTACATATAAATAATAATTATGTAAAAATGGATTAAAAGTGGTTATAAAGAATTTCATCATAAATATATCAAATACTTATTTTATATAATACAAATTTATCATGTCATATTTGATATCATGTTTAATATTGTCGAGTCTGGTTTAAAATCTGCGTGACACAAAACAGCATGGACCAGTACTGTTGCTGGTGGATGCCCCAAACTTCAATATCACATAAAAGTGATGGCCCAACTTTACTGGGCTCAAAGTAAACTCTACCATTTTGGATTTATTTTTTGAGAAACTACATATATAGTCACCCACTTATTCATGTGGTTTCGTTTTAATCACTCAACTATTTCTTTTTCAAATCATACCTAACGTTACATTTCGGTCATCCTTGTTAAAAAATTAACAGTGATGTTGATATGTTACCATAAGATAATACCACATCATCATTGAATTTTTTAAAAAATATCACATCAGTAGTTCTATTTATTTTTTAACGGTGAATGACCAAAACATAACGTTAGATGTGATTTTAAAATGAAATAATTGAGTGACTAAAATAAAATTGTAGGAATAAGAGGTGACTAAATACTTAGTTTATCCTGTATATATTGTAGGAACGCAGGCTCTATAGGCAGAGTTTATGTTAATTTTTTAATCTCATAATTCATTTTTCACAGCTGGTCGGAGATTTCATGTTAACATTTAGTTTATGTTAAGTATAATTATTTTTAAATAAATAACCTATTTTTTTTTTATTAAAAATGGGAAAATAATAAAAGAATTGAGTGGTTTCCATACCTATCAAGCCTGACTATAATATCTTAATTTTAAAAGCTATCTTTCATTGTAATTAATTAGGTTTCTTTCTCCATAAAATGAAGGAGACAATTATTGATGCCTTGAAAGAAACAGCTATCCACCCATATATATATATATCCAAATACAAATAAAATTTAAAATAATGAAATAAAAAAATATGATTTTATAATTTGTTTCCTCCCCTCTTTTTATTGAATAAAAGAAAGCTTCGATTGCTACTCTATATGTCCTTGGAAAGAGATAGATAAAGGTAATAGATTATATCAGGAGTAGACCACACATCCCTTATCTTTTTAACACATAGAGAATGTTCTTTGTTGGTCAAAGACTCAAAGCTCAGTGATATTATTTTCTTAGCAAATTTGATAAATATATGAAGAGTGTATCACATTTTATTTATAATGAGTGTCATGAAGATATTTTTAAAATCCTAGTATTAATCTTATGTTAAATGCATAAAATGAAATTATATATAATAATCTAAAAATATATTTCAAATTCTCGTTAGCAAAATCCTAACAAGTAACAAATATATATAGCCTTTTATAGAGTTCAAAGGAATAAACAAAGACCCGGAAGTTCAGAAATAGTGTTGAAATGAAGTCGGCCACAATTGGGGTTTTGCTAAACAACCCCATTGATAAGGTTTGGTTTCCATTTGACCCCGTCATTTATCACTTATCTTTTATGCCATTTCTCGAGTCCAAAAAGAGAATAATTATGGGTAGACAGGTGACTCAAATAAGGGAGGAAGTATTCGTTAGTTGCTTTTATTTTAGGTAAAATGTTAAAATTAACTTTCAATGTTATTAAAATTATCATTTTGGTTTTTATTTTTTTAGCATTTTGATTCAAACGTTTCATTTAAGGAGAAAGGGTTTCTAATATTTGAAAGAATATTTATTTTAGCTCTTATTCTTCTTTTTTTTTTTAAGTATTTTAGCTTGCAACGTTTCATTTTTTTGGGTAAAAAGACCTATTTTGGAGCACTAATCGTGTGTTAATTAACTATTTCTATATAGAGAGAGATTTTTTTAACCCAAATGAAATACTGAGAGTTAAAATGCTCCAAGAAAAGAATAAGGGTCAAAATAATCATGTTAATAAACGTTGAGGGTTAATTTTGACATTATAATTTTATTTTAGCCACTACAACTAGATATACGATATGAGTGAAATTTTGAACTTGAATTAGATTTAAAATTTGAAAATCTACATATAAGATTTAAATTGAGTTAAAATTTGATCTCGAAATAAGAATAAAGTATAAAAAATTGATTAAATTAATAAAATTTTTGTATCAATCGTGAATATATTTAAATTTGATTCATTCCATTCGACTATGATCAAGTTGAATTTGATTTTTTTAGTCAAATTGACTAACTTGTAGGCATAGTGTGCCTCATATACATCTCAAACCCTAAATTAGCTAACAGTAGAAAGAATTAAAAAAAAAGGAAAAAGAAGGGATAAAAACGATGAATTCCCAAGAAAGAGTAAAGTGATTCCATCTCTTCTCGTGTCTGAAGGATATGATGTATAGCTAAACTTTGTCTGCCAGTGACTTATATTACCAAAATATTTTGTATTCGACGTGTGTGTAAATATATAAATGTTACAAACGAATTGAGAATTTTCGATATATAGTAGAATTCATTGAATGTATTTAGTAGTAGAAAAATATTATTTTTCTTAGAAGTTATAAATTTGAGTAACTGTGTCTATAGAGTATGTTATCAATGATTAAAAAAATTATGAATATATATTATATTGTAATCACTCTAAACTATTTAGTATATATATTAAGGATAGTTGTATTATATAAATGAGATATTCATATATCATACATATTTTTTTCAAAATATATTTTTATCACCGTCGCCTTTAAAACAATTCAATAGAAAGTGGTTAATTCAATTTATGTATTGTGTTAAATAATAATAAAAAAGTAATTTGTAAGAAATTAAAAATATATAAAGAAGATTGTGATTAAATCAATCTTCAGACATGAATTGATTTGTTTAAGATGAAGATAAAGGGGATTTGGTCCAAAAACAGCACATGTTATAAAGTACATCCTTTTGCCAATGCGATTGATGTGTGATTAAGCGGACCCAATTTTTATTTATTTATTTATCATATATTAATTAGTAATTTGTTTAATCATTGTTAAGGTGATTGGATTTGGTGAGCTAATTTAGCAATTTTGCCAAAGATTCTTTCGAAGAAAATTCAATGGACCCTCCTTTCTCCATGCTATCACATGTTGCCCACTAACATCTACATCTGAACCATTTATTTGGTAGGGTCCTAGCTTGGATGGGACATTACTAGGATCAAATAGTGTTTTTTTCCATTAAAATTAAATAGTGTTTTATTGACTGTTAACCTTTGTTTAATTTTCAATTTGGTCATACCAATTTTGATTATAGACCCCCACAAGTGAAAAATGGAATTATAGAACATCAAATCAAATCATTTAATACCCTCATTTTAAGGGATTAGCTTGAATTTTCTTTTCTTCTCCTTTATGACATGGTTACTTGGAAAAGAATCTTTAAGACCACTGCACATGTGGAAGGGGAACTCAAAACAATCACTTTCAATTTGAAGATTTTGATCAAGGTAAAATAGAATTTAGGATTTGAGTAAACTAAATTTTGGATATAGTAATAAAGTATGTTGTCTTTTTAACCATAAAAATTAAATTTAAATAATAAAAATCATTATACTTTTTCTCGGATCTCTCGAGAAACAACAATCTACTATCATTTTTTTCGTCTGTCAAGCATTGAAGCCTTTGGAATTCTTTGAAGTTCTCATAATTCCACTTCCTCCAAAACTCTATATCCTCCAGAGGTCTACATCTCCTAGAGTTCCTCGAAGCTGTTAGAATTCTATGTCTACATGCAATCAAAAGTCATTTGATATAATCAACGACAGACTCATATGAACTTTCAAAACTAAATCTGCTGTAAGGTGGTCATATCCGTTCAACCTACCAACATGTGAGTAACCATTATGACTCTAGTCTAACACCGACAATAAAAGTCACTATAAAAATCCTATGCAAGACTCAGAAGGAAGCTAGCCTCTTTATCTTCTTCTTGAATTCCTTTTTCCTAGACTTCACATAAATCATACGATGTTTACCGTCAATAAATCTACTATTAAATATCGATTACAATTCTTTTGTCTAAATAAAAAAGAATAAACCGTTTACAATCGTTAAAACTTAAATATTATCATCAATAAATATAATACTATTAAAAGAGATAATTATGCATTTTGAATATAAACTGAAGTGAAGGTGAAATTTGCCATAATAATTATGGTAACAATTTTAGTCGAAGCATTGAAAAAAATGTGAAACCACAAAAATAACTCTACCATCTAAACCTCACTTTCCAATGAAAATCACAAGCCACATGATATTGCTTGGGGACATTGGAAGATCACAATTCACAATCCCCTCTCAAAAGAAGATTTCCCTAAACCCCAATTCTCCCCATCTCCCTTCTCACAATACCCAATTTTTTAAAACTCTAAACAAGGCCTGTCCCCCCCCCCCCAAGTCAATTAGCTTACTCATCTAATGTTAGTGGCATTTTGGGACTAGGTGTCCCGAGTTGATTGGACCATATGTCATAGGGACCCCCTGGAGGAGGTCTTGTTCTGGCTTACTTGGCAGTTCCAATCATGCACCAACATGTGTCATAAGCTCTCTAACCTATAGCAACATTAAACAATGGATCCAAAAAGGCAAAGTACAGACTACGGTGCAATTATTCATGGCATAGATTTCATCCAAAGCAAGTGAAAAGAATTCCCTCAAAAAAGCAGAGAAAAAGGAAACCTTTTAGCTTTTTTCTTCTTTAATGTGAGTGATTTCCAACTCTCTTTTGAGTTTAGCTAAGGTAAAAGAAAAAGAGATTTCTCTTCTTATATTTCTCTCTTTCATTCCCTTCAGTTTTCCTCCCTCTTTTCTTCTTTATGAGATACCACAATAGAGAGAAAGAAGAGCTATGAAGAACACAATACGGTGCTGCATCTCTTGCATTCTTCCCTGTGGAGCACTCGATGTGATTCGAATAGTACACATCAATGGCCGCGTCGAAGAAATCAGCGGTACTATTAAAGCCGGCGACATCATGAGGGCTTACCCTAAGCACGTTCTTAAGAAACCCTCCTCCTCTGCTGCCGATGAAGGTATGGTCCCGAAAATCATCGTCGTCCCACCCGAAGCCGATCTCCAACGCGGGAAGATATATTTCCTTATACCACTCCCTTCCACACCCGAAAAGAGTCGATCAAAATCGACCAAGAAGAAAAAAAAAGACAATCTCGCCAGCAACAACAACGACAACGGCAGTGGCGGCAGCAGGAGCAGACACCATACTAGTTACAGCCGAAGCAGGAGCAACGCTGACAAGAACAACAAACAACACGATTTCGACGACGAATCTTTTAGTATCGGATCAGTATTTAAGCGAAATACTATCCGAGAAGCTGTCGACGCAAAGGGATCGAAGAAGGGGTCGAGTTGGTGTGTGGAGACCTCACTTAGAGAGCATCTCCGAGTCTCCGAACGATGGTTGATCATCATCAAACTACACAGTGACACAGTGTTATATTACTTACTATTACTGCTGCTACTGTTTTTCTTTTTTCTTTTTATAAAAAAAATGGGGTTTTACAATCTTCTTCAAATTTAAATCTGATTCATTTTTAAACACCCAATCATCCGTTAGGGTTCAATCAACAAGCTGCTTATTTGTTTTTATTTCTGTATTTCTATTAGTTTTATTTTGAGTTTTTGTATATAGGCATAGAATCAAAATAATATTGCAATGCAAGAGGGACAAGGAGAGTGAAAGAAATGAAGCTTAAACCTGGAAACTGTGGTGAGAATTCAGACAACACATGCAGTTGTTATGGGATCTTGAGTCCGGCTGAGTTGCCGGGTTTTTAAGTGTCAAATCTTTTAGAAGTTGTAATTTTTGTAAATGCTGAGACATGATTATTTCTGGGTTTTCATTTTTATTTAGAGTGGAAGTAATAATTGTCCGAGGGAATGAATGAGTCGGATAAGTAATAAATTTGGTTTGGGTTGAACCACCGAGTTTAACTCAATTCATACACTTCAAAGATTAGAATCTTTAAAAGGGTTAAATCCAAAGGTGATTCTTCGTCATTTTGGAAATGATGATGATGCAAGGACTTTGTCACTTTCAATAACGGAAAACTTTGAAACAATTACGCATTATGTCATCAAATTATGGTTTTTATTTTAAATTATTTTTTATTTTTTGAATATTTTAATTTCATCTTTACATTATGATTTTTATTTTAAATTAATCTTGTAACTTTTGAATATTTTAATTTCATCATCAAACTATGACACTCATTCTAAATTGATCCCCAAACTTTTGAATCTTTAAATTTCACCCCCAAATTCATCCAAATACGTTTAACCTAAATTTTAGAGTCATTGCATCACATGTCCTCAAATTATAACTCTTATTTTAAATTGGTCCCTAAATTTTAAATGTTCCAATTTCATCCCTAAACTATAACTATCATTTTAAATTAGTCCTCAACCTTTTGAACATTTCAATTTCATCCCAAACTATGACCTTCATTCTAAATTGGTCCTCAAAGTTTTTGAACATTCCAATTTCATCCCAAACTATACGTATATACTGATCACATCCATTGTTAATGAAATCGTTAGGCCAAGTTATATTATTATATATTTGAAAAAAAATAAAATTTAGGTTAAACTATGGTTGAAATTAATTTAGAATGGAAGCCATGGTTTGAGGATGAAATTGGAACATTTAAAAGTTTAGGGACCAATTTAAAATAAAGATCATAGTTTGAGGATATATGATACAATAACTCTAAATTTTATTTTGTTTTTCAAACATATAGCAATATAGCTCGACCTAATTGTTTTATTAACAAAGGATGTGATTAGCATATACCCATTGAATTGTTCAAAAAAATTTAGGGACCAATTTAGAACGAATGCCATAGTTTATGGATGAAGTTGAAACATTCAAAAGTTTAAGGACTAATTTAGAATAAAGAAAAAAGGGAGATTAAATTGAAATCTCAAAAAGTTAAGGATAACTTAAAATAAGGAATATATTTTGAAGACGTGTGATGCAATTGACTTAATTAAAATTATATTATTGAAATATTTTTTGACATTAATAATTTCTTATTATTTTTGACTATATTTAATTCCTGATTTGATTCAATTTAGTCATATTTTTAGATTTTTTTTATCATTTTAGCTCTTGTATGTCATGTTTCATATAAATTAGTCCTAACATATAAATTTATTTACATATGTATTTTTGTTTTATACTTTGTATTTTTATAATTCATTTTTATCATTGTTAGCATTTTTTAAAAGTTAGTTATTGACTGCAGGTGATTATTTTTTTCTTATTTTTTCATACTATGTCATTTGTTTTTCTTTTATCTTGATTTTTTTTTCAATTTAAATAAGAATATATGTCCTTGTGACTTGTTTTTCTATGTTCTTGTGACACTCTTTTTGTCTGCTCTTGTGACACATTCTTTATGGTTTTTGTACGTTTTTTGCCTAAATTTACGGTTTGTTTTGGTGCTCATACAAAGAGTCTCACAATATTTATTTTTTGATTGATTTCTCGGTTGTCGTATATAGTTAAATCTCCTCTTTTGTAAAGGTTGTCTGTCAATATAATCATAATTGTGTAGTGAAGCAGTCTGCCAGATAGTTTTGTTCACTCACCATTCTTTTATCACTTCTTAAAGCACATCGTTCGATAAAGACAATGAGTTTTATAAAGTTCATTAGGTTCTTTTGATGTATGATGTCATTCTCAAGAGAATGTTTCATATTTTCTTTGGTATCTTTAGGTATATATACGAGTTTTTGGTGATTATTGTCCCTATTTTTTTCTCTATACTTGGGAGTATTGTAATTTTGATTCATTCTATTATTTGTATTGATGAAATCTAGTTGACATTATTAAAAAATAATACTTTATTATTTCAAAGGTATTAATTTTGGGTATTATTGGGTTGCTCTAACATTTTCATGTATAGCCAACTTTCGAGCCTAATTTAGATTTTAGTATTAGATGCATATCATATTTAAAAGTGTTTGATTATATCTGGTCTAAAACGAACTATGACGACTCTAATCTTAACAAACTCTTTAAAAGTTCAATTTTTTTGGGACCGTCATAAATAATTCCGAAAATGATTGCAGAAAGTTTTAGGCAGCTAGAGGGGAAAAACTTGTATTTTGCAGAGTTAATTGATGTAAAAAAAAACTGAGAGAAAATAATTATTAATTCAACAAATGAATAATTGTTGTGTTCCACCAGACAATTTGGAAACCGGTGAATGTATCTTTTAAATAAAAAATATTCCCATCAATTATTGATTGTCCTGCTCTCTTATACAATATTTGGCTTAAAGGGAAAAATAATTAAAAAGTGAGAAAAATTGCAAGTTTATACAAATAAAGTGAGAAAATTTGAAAGTGTATACGAATAGAAAAAAAATAAAGCTACTTATATTTAATCGATAATCTTCGGATAATATTAATAGAGTTGAAATTAATTCAAAGAAACACCCATAATCATTTAGGTTTTATGAAAATATTAGTACTAAAAATTGTTACTCGAATTAAATTTTGGCCCGATTCAAAAATTATGTGATGCATTAATTTAAAAAAAAAATTAAAATTAAAAAATGAGGATCTGTGTCTGATATGGAGGTGATACGATTTGTTGTGTTCCAATATATATATATATATATTATATATATATATGTACCCATGATTTTCATAACCATAGGTGCTCTTTGCATTTCTCTTATAGTTTTACCGCTGACATAATGAACCTGATCTATTCTATCTATAATTTTTATTTATTTAAGATTTTATTTATAAATATATGTGTTATTGTTTTATATTTTTATTTACTTATCATTATCTTGTCTGTTTAGTAACAATTAGATTAAATATAATGGTTCAATGGCTAAACCAAAATAAAGAGTTAAAACAAATGGAAATTATATATAAGATGAAGTACACTGAAAATGTTCCAAAAACTAATACCTTCCTGACCAAACCAAGCCTAACGCCTAATATTAAAGAGTTGTTTTACAGTCATGTCAACCCTAAATTTAGTATTAAAATGGGGGTCCCAACCCATGTTATGTAGGGGCAAAAAAAAATCTTATCCAAAATTTTATTTTGAAAATAATAGTTAACTACTTTATATAGGCTGAAGGCCATGGCCCCAATTTCTTAATTTTGCCACTTGTAAAGATGGATCACGACAACATTGACGATCCATTTTGGAACATTTTATCCACCGTAAATATGTTAATACTTATTAAAAAGAGAATTATAGATATAAATATGGGCTGAAAATGAACAACTAACCATACGTAATATCACTTAAAAAAACCATACACAATATCATATTATAAATAAATAAATAAAGGAATGGAGAATGTGAATTTTTATTATCCTTTTATATAACAATGTGCGCCCCCCGCCGGACGCCGCTTGAAGTTATTGTATTCTGCACCAATGAACATAAAAATAATCAATTTTTTTTATAATATGAGATGATTATTAGATCATATTTATTTAATGAATTTTTAATTATTTGACAATTAATGCTCAAATATCTATATAAATATTATGTTCAAATTTAAAATCACAAAAGATAACCCAAATGTTAAATGGTGCAATGATTAATATATAAAATGTAAAAAAAAATATAAATTTATGGTGAAACCAAAAGTTGATATTCCCTGATGTCATCCGAGTGATACGGGGGTTTTAACTAATCATAAGAAAATTAGTAATGATTTGGGGGAAACAAATTAAATTATAAGGTTTTGGTAATGTTTTTTTTTCATTCATTGAATATTGCATGACATTATATAAATGAATATGTACAAACACATTGATTCTCCCGGTTTACATAAATCTAGTGTGATCCATCAAATCCCGTGATTCAAACTTATTACGTAACATAAATATGATGATTTCAATGGTTAAAGGGATGATTGTTATCATTAGATGTCTTGAGTTCGAGCACGATATATGTAATAGTATTTGAGCGTTCATTATTAAATGATTCAGAGTCTTTCGAATAGATATTATCTTATAATCACTTCATATTAATAAAAAAAAACTTGTTATGTAAAATTTAATATTTATTCCTTCAACCTCAAGAACTTGTTCCAAAGTTCTATTTAATTTAAGGGTTTTTATATGTGGGACTATTATTCCTTTCACTCTATAGAAAAGATCACTTTAATTAAATTAATTTATTTTTCTTCTTTTCTTAGGTGATGGGGATATTTCATTGTGGTTCCAAGCTCCATAAATGACTATGGGCTCTAGCATATCAAAGAATATATATATTAAGATCATGTGATCAACTCTTTTCATTTTGATATTGATTGTGGAGCATCGCTTGTATATATGTTTTAGCTTTGATCCATGTCATGTCAATGAAATGTCACTTTTCATGAACATATTGTAGGCTATTGATTTTCTTTTCTTTTTTACAAATTACATGACATGTAATGATTGAATATAATTTGTTTTTTAATATTTGGCTTTTGATTCTTTTTGGACGTATAAAAATGTCGTTTTATGATTGAATATCAGTAACTTAATTCAGGTTTAAGATTTGTATGCAGCCACAACAAAGAAAAGTATATATACAAGCATCTTCAATCTTTGATTAAAGAAAATGATAATGAGATGGAAGAGAATAACGTCTTCCTTTTCTTGCTGTTTGCGGCAGTGATACCGCGGTTGTTGCGGGAGGTGTTTTTCGATGTGATCAAGGTTACTAAATTCATGTCGTTTAACAAAAGTTCATTTTATTTCAGTTTTTAATTTATTAAAATTCAGTAATTCCACCGAAGTTTGTTCTGTTTAAAATTTTAGTTTTACTCGGTAACATTGTCATTGATCTCGCTCCTCCATTTGACCTCATTTTGGAAATATGTACTTCTTTCCAACAAAACAAGGATCTTTACCTCTCGGATTTGGAAGAGGAAGCTCCAATCACTGACAACGAGCTTTGACCCAATGAGTAAGCCCTTTTTTCTTCAATTTTTTGTTTTTTTATACTAATCAACTCTCTTTTATGTAGATCCTTTTTTGTGATCCCATGTTTCAGCCTCCAATTTCTATATTTTCAGGGTTCAGGGATTGCGTTGACGCTGGATTTATAGAGAATAGATGATAAGGTGGGGTTGTTAGGGTTGTTGGGCATAAGATTAAATTTGAGCTATTTTGTGGATGAGGTTGAGTTTGGTGACGGGAAAAGGGTTAGCTAGATTTTTGGGGGAATAGGTAGACGCAGAGATGAGAGTTGGTTGGGCCAACGAGTCTGGGCTTATGTGAGTTGCTTTGGGACTTGGTTCCGAAGAGGTTGAACGAGCTGGGGCAATTCTCTTTTGGGGGTTTTGGAATCATGAGTTTGAGCCTAGGTGAGTTAGTTTGGGCTTCAGGTCAAGATTTGGGCCTCAAGTCAACCCGAACAAAAATGAGCGCTCACAATTATCGCCCTTTGCCAATTGTAGAGAAATAAGAATACGGAAAAGAAACAGAGCGATGAACTTTGTCTGGTTTTAAGTTTAATCTTGTAGAGATGATCCACTCCTTTACACTCGAAGATGCATTATGTTGAAATGAAGATGACCTATCATTTATACCCGATGGGATAAAACTATGAAGATAATGGTCAGCTCATTCATACTTAATAAGACTTGAAAATGATATTCTACTCCTTTGCACGTGAGGAAGCATGCTTTTATAAATGGTGGTTTGCTCATTCGTACCCAATAAGTCAAGACATGAAGAAGATGATATTCCACTCATTCTTATCCCAGGAAGTAGGATTTTCTAAAGATAATACACTCATACTCTAGAGATGATGAAAATAATATGATCCTTCATACCCAATGATGTTAGATTCTAAATATGATTTGCACCTTTGTACATGAGGATGTCAAATAGTTAAAAATGATATGCTCATTTGTATATGAAGATGTCGTATTCTGAAGATATCGTTCAGAATATTACTGGAAAGAATGAGTTGGTTAGGCATTACAGACAGTGGCAGAATAAGCTGCTAATGCCAAAACTTTTGGATGTTAGAGAACATTGATTATATCAGCTGCATCCTCCATGTAAAATTTAGCTACTTGATCCTATCGCTTTTAGGATGAAACTGAAAAATATCATTGGCAACTACAACAATTATATGTAACATATAACTTATTACAAGGACTAGGAACTATAGTCTCTATATCATTAATTAGTTCATATATCTAGGATGTAACTATATGTAATATAGAACTTATTAAAAGGACACGATTGAAGGTAAGAGAAATCTTAAAGCAGTAGCAGTGTACTACAAGCTAGTACTGCAATAGACTTCAAACGTTGGCTTTTTCGTATAACGCTCCCCTCTGCTGTTGCTTAGCTTGTTCGGTGAATACTAAGCTCATCATCCTGCACCAATCAATGTTCTAGCATTGGGATAAAACCAGTATGTATAACCAACAAGTGTTAAGATTCATCTCACTCTCAAAAAAAAAGTTCGAATCTTAAAAATAAAATTATGGTAAGAGTAATTACCAACCCTAAACATATAGCATACAACAAACATGTGAGATATAGTACGTATATAATAGCACAGCTGCGACGGTACTTAATCTACTATCATTGTCTTCAATTTTTCATTCAGCTCCCATACATACAATATAATTACTCCAGCTGTGACTATCTACAATTCTAAATTCTCATATATATTTTACCAACTTAAATGTGGTAAATAAATTTAAAAGTATAATATTCCACTAACAAATACATAAATAATTTTCCCCCTTCATTAATATATACCCTTTTCCATAATCTTTATTGTGGAATGGAGTGTACATTAAAAAATATTTATAATGTTTCTGTAAACTTCTTCTCCCTTCATTAATATTTAATTATTTAAATTTTTTTTTTAGAAAACCATTTAAATTTTGTTATGTTTTGTTAATGGTTTCCGGTCATTTATTAACTAAAGATGATTGTTATATCTCTTTCACAAATTATTTCCATTATCACTTCTTTATAAGAAAAGTTCGGAAACTTTCAAAAAAAAATTCTAAAATATCGTAAGACTCATCTAAAGGTAATCTCATAATCCCTTCATTTAACAATAGTCTAATCGTTGTCGATCTCATCATTAACTAAGTCTACTATTTAATAGTCGGATTTACTCACTTGTCAACCCATCAATATCCATCAACCGTAGGACTGACACCAACTACCCTATTACCCTGTGTCATAAACATATATACTCGTATAAATAAAATTAAAAAAGAATGGATCAAGAACCACATAACTACTATTCACCGTCTTCTCTAATCTTTCTCTCTTTTTCCTCTAGACAATCATTGACTCTGACTTTTCATCTAATCCATAAAGACAAATTGCCTATGATCACCATCTTCCTACTTAAATCAACGACAATAACATATGATTTCATCAATAAAATATAAAACATTAATAGTCCAAATGTCTCCAAAATTCTTTCAAATTCCTTTTAGTCCTTTAAATAAGCATCCTAATGTAGGGTAAATTATATTTTGACCCAAAATTTGAAAAGATAAATATATATTTTTATCTTGTATATCTATTTTATAATTCATGTTTAGAGTTTATGGTTATTCTTCTAATAATATTGTCTCTAAAATTCTAATTTGGTTCTCTTCTTGAAGTGTAATGTGTATTAACGCAGTGTTTAAGGTGAGGTGCTGTTTTAGCTAGGTGTTGTTAGTGTGTAATGTGTATAAACACAGCGTGTGATCAGATTTTTCTAGATGTTGTTTTAGCTATGTTAGATGTTTGGTTTGTTTAGGGTGAGGTGCTTTTCTTATGTACTGCCATTTTGGCTTTATTATGCCATTGTTTGGCCTCATTATAATATTAATAATATTATTGCTTTGCGGAGGGAAAAACACAGTAATCAACATTTATCAATAAATTAATTATCTCCTTTTTTTATAAAATTTTTAGTTTAATATAATAAATTAGAAAATACCTTTAATTTAAATCTCATTATTTAGAGAGTTTAATATCTCTTATAAATAATTAATTTCTATATTATAATTTCAATCAATCAAATGTCCATGTTTACATTAATTGTGCCATTAATATTTTCATTATATGTTCACAAAAAATGTTAAATAATTATAACAATTAGTACAAAACTTTGCACTTCACTCTTTTAATCCGTGTAATCCTATGTTTTTATTTTGTTCTATAACATGATGGCTATTTTAATTGTTTTGGTCAATACTATAGACCTTTTAACAATAAAAATTTAGTTAATAATCTTTAGAGTAGATGATTAAATGTGAGCTCAATCCTCATTAAGAGTAAAACTTTCTGTATCTTATATAATATTTATATTCAATATTTTCATGCCTAAATCGTTAAAGCATAATGTCAAAAATAACATTTAGCAATTGATTGTTGATGTAACTTTGATCTCTATTTTTTAATTGTTTTAATTCTTAATGTTTTAATTTTGATTAAATTTCTTCTTTTTAATTAAAAATTGTTAGTTGATTAATTGTCAATAATTGTTTCTAATGTGAGACATTGAAAAAATATTATTATATCATATCAATTATTAATTTAATAATTTAATACACTTCGTCAACAATCTCTAGAGCAGGTGGTTAAAAGCTTAAGTTGACATCTCCCCTCTCCCTTAGGTTTGGGTTCAATACCTATTATGAGTAAAATATTTAAATTAAATATGGTTGAAATTAATTATATTTATTTTATGAAAATATAATTAATTATAAAAATAAAATATTAATGATAAAAACAATAACATTATATTAATTCCAACACAAATAATCAAAATATTCTTATAATATCTTATAAAAATATTTTAAGTATGATATAAATTGTATTAGATTAGGTCAAATTAAAGACGTGTATAACGATAAATCTTCACAAAATAAATCAATATCAATTAAAAAGTATCAAATTTCATTCCACATTATATAACATTATTCCATTTCTATATGTTTCAATCTACTAATATCCAAATTTATTAAATCTCGTTTAATTTACATTTTTTTGTATTTTACAAATAAATATTGTCTTCAACTTGAGATATCTAAATTCAGTCATTTATATGTGAAAGTAAATTGTTTTCAAATATTTGGAGCTTAATATTCATATAACTTTTTTTTTATTAATCCACATCAAATATAACTTAAAGTATCTAAATCTTAATACTTTTTTAAGTTCCAATCGTCAAATTGTAATAAGAATTTTTACTTTGACTTTCATTCCATTAATTTTTAGAAAATCAATGAATTAAGGATATGATTATCCAGGTTCAATGGCCATTAAACAAGAAGATCTATAATTTTGTTAACCACTTGTTTTAGAAATAAATAACTCTATCTTATTATATTCATAATAATTGGTTTCACCACAAGAAGATTAATATGTAAAATAACTTTGGACCGCACCATGTACTAGGAGATTTTCAAGCTAATTACAGTATATAATATGTAATAAAAACTTGAATTTTAGTTTTAAAATTCCAAATCAAATTAATAAATTTCACATGAGAGTATGATATATATACCATGATGGACATTCATACACGGGGGCATAAAATCCAACAGAATAAAAAAGAGCCCAAAAAACAGGGAAAAGGTAAAGAAGTGAGAAAAAAAACTGTATTTTGAGGGGTAATCTTTCTCGTTCAGCTATGAACGTAATAGTGAGAGATGGTAAAAGAAAGTTTCTTAAGGTGAAATTACTTATAGGATGCAAAATTTTATGTTAGGAAATAATTTATAATATTTTAAGGAATTTAAACAAATTATTAATAAAAAATATTTAAAATTTATAAATGTTAAAACTTTTAGAGGACGACTACATCCCTTCGGTCCACTGTTGCTAATCATATTAACACTTCTAAGGACTCCAACGGTAAGGGTTAAAATTAGGGTTTTCTCAGCAATGGGTTTAGGGTTTATTTTCCCAATGAATTTCAATTTTGTTTATATTTTTTCTGTAATTATTCAAGAAATCTAAGAGTTTTATTCTTAAATCATCACCATCATCATCATGGCAATGGAGGAGCGTGCATATCAAAGTAAAAGGAATTACCGTAAAAAGCTCTTAGTTAGAGCTAAGAAGGGCTGGGTGCTGCTTTGACGATGAATTAGCCTCGTCCTTCACGTTGGGTTTAATTTGAATCTTTCTTCTTCTTCTTCTTATATGGAATCCCTCTGGCCTTAGCTTGACACTCCTTCACTTCAAGAGTTTTATTCTTAATCATCACCATCATCATCATGGCAATGGAGGAGCGTGCATATCAAAGTAAAAGGAATTACCGTAAAAAGCTCTTAGTTAGAGCTAAGAAGGGCTGGGTGCTGCTTTGACGATGAATTAGCCTCGTCCTTCACGTTGGGTTTAATTTGAATCTTCTTCTTCTTCTTCTTCTTATATGGAATCCCTCTGGCCTTAGCTTGACACTCCTTCACTTCACGCAAGAAAACCCGAATTGCTCCGTTTCCGAACGGGTTATTCTCCTGTGACCCGCCGTGTTCTTCGTAAGCAGCTCTTAGTCGTCCGACGAGTGCATCGAGGCTGCCCCAAGCTTGCCTTAGTGGACAAGTGCAAGGAGCACGCGGGCCAGGTTGTCCGAAAAAGACACATCCATGTAAATGGACCTTTGTCTTCCCGAACTGATCAAGATATCGAAGAAAATCGAGAACGTGGTTGCAGTTACACTGAGATATTGCAACCGGTGGCCTCTGGTTCTTCAAATACTGCCCAAAAGTGTTCCAGTCTCGGCGTTTCTGCGACTCGTACCTGCTCAAAGGAGCTGCCGGCTGATCGGGCTGGTGTTGGTGGTGGAAGTGGTTGTTTCCAGTGGATCGCGACGACCCTTTGCCGGAAACTTTAGCTATATCACCTGACATGATTAATCAGAACCAATCTTTGTTTCAAAATCAACTCTTTGGGTATTTTTCCCAATAAATGATGAAGGAAAAAAAGGAAAGAGAATAGTGCAGATGAAAATCACACCTTTGGGGTCTAACGGAGGAGACATGCTATGGGCCCTCTATGAAGGTGCTTTTGTTCCTTTTTCCCCCCCTCCATTGACACTAACTAACATATAGTTTATTTAATTCATTTTTTTATCATATAATCACCATTATTGTATATTGTCCAATTCTATATTGTCATCATTTTCATTTGATTTTTTTTCTCATGATAATACACTGTTTGTCGTCGATCGTCAGTGAAAGAAAACTTTAAGCACTAGTTTATTTTGACTTGTTTTACGGAAGGTGAAAAAACCCTAAAATATTAGCGGCAGTTAAATATTCACGAAAGAAAATTTACATGGTTTTCTGCTAAAAATTTATTAGGGTTATGTTTTATCCATGGGCACTAGAATTAAAGTAATAATGGAGCAGTATAATTTAGTGGTGTTGGTGAAAATCGATGGTTTCTTGATTTATTCATGAATAATTCTTTGGGTGGATTTGTTTTACAAGTTGATCATGTTTTTGTCTTCATCTGAAACTTATGCTTTTTAAATTTACTCGATTAAGGAGTGAAACTAGGAATATAATCGGGTTGTCCTTACAACAACGCATTGAAGTTCTTGAGCTCTTTGTATAAGGGTAAATTACACAAATGATCTCTGATTATGGGATGTTATTTTGTTGAGTCATTCGACTATTAAAAGTTATAAAACGGTCACCTGACTGTTCATATATTTCAAACTCGTCTTTTTTAATTCCTTTAAAAAATTGACAGTTGTATGAGTTGAACGTTAACATGTTGACTGGAATATAATAAAATATGATCCAATAATTGTTTGAGATGTATTTTCTGTACCGACTCTCTATTTATATTACATTGTCAGTGCTTGTAACATCATACCATCAAGCTAGTGCTTGAGCGCAGCGACAGTTCCAGTAGATATTATTAAAATATAATTATATTATATCTCAATCAGTATATTAACATCCAACTCAAACATTCATCAATTTTTTAATAGAAAATGATCAAATTTGGAACATATGAAAAATCGGGTGGTCATTTTACAACTTTAAATAGTCGGAAGACTCAACAAAATAGCACCTATAGTCGAGCGACCATTTTGTAACTTTTAATAGCCGATGACTCAACGAAGTAACGTCTTATAATTGAGGGACCGTTTATGTACTTTACTCAATAAATAATAAATATAAAAAAATTCAAATATCAATAATCCTCACGTCCCAGTTGCCAACTATTTTAATTTCCAGCCAAATTTTTTAAAAGAAAAGTATCCTAAATTTAATTAAGATGGATCGAAGTTAGATAAAGATTTCTAATTTTTAGATTGAAGTTGGGAACCAAAAAAAAAAACACTTCTCTCATCCCGTAGTCATTTTTTTATGGGTATAGAATTATCGAATTTTTATTTATTACATCCATGATATATAAATTTATACACTACTAATTAATCATATTACAATATATCATCAATATATTTAAAAAATTTAGTAATCGTTAAAATTAGATATAATTGTTAATTTCTAATAAGTGAATCTAGATTTACTACTAATATAATATATACACTATTAATACAAATCTTTTTTTTTTACTTTTAGAAAATAAAACTAAAAAAAGTTAGGAATAGTAAATGCTAGGATTCCAAGCTTTTTTTTATAGAAGTTGAGATGTTTTTTATCTATAAAAATTACAATAGTACGAGGTGATTATAATATAATATATGATTAGATTTTTTTTAAAATTAATCTAATTCAAAACCTCTAAAGAAATATTATTCCATTTCATTATTAAAATTACTTAATAAATTTATTAAAATATATCTATATTAAATTATAGAGTAATGTATAAAATTTATGAGTCAAATAGGAAATTGCATATTCTAGACAGCAAACGCGTTAGCGATCATTGGTTTTCTTAGCCTAAGACCTACCATCATAGCCTAATCTCTGTATTTCGGATCCCACAAATAGCAACCCTAAAATTAGGGGATGAAATCTTGGGGATTTGAAAGTAGCCAAACTCGTTTCCTTTAACAATTTGACGAGGGGTTCCATTGACAGTTTGATATATAAAAATTCTTATAAAAGGGTAAATGATTTATATAGAGTCAGGGACGGACTAACGTTATGGGTGATAGAGATAATGACCTCTTTAAATTTTGATGGTTTAATTATTCTTTAACCATTGATAATTTTTAGATTATTACAATTAAGTCTTTGTCTTTCCCATATTTTTTGATATGATTGTTTTTAGGACACTGACTGTTTTAAAATGATTGGAATTAAGTCTTAACTTCAAATTTATCTGGTTTAATTATTTTTTAAGACCTATTTATTTTAAAGTTAAACAACTTGTCTCCCTCATAATTCAATCCTAGCTTCGTCTATGTATAGACTTCTCTAGGTAAATTTAGAGGAATACTGTGATTTTAAAAAATGAAAAATGAGATTGAAGAGAAATTATTTAGAGAATTAATTATTGATAATTTTAATAAAGTTATTTTGTTATGAATTTTAAATTGTCGTATATATAAGAGTGATCGAAGACAAGATTCATATGTATACAACATCATTAGCCCCTGACTTGTTTTCTTTCTAGCATCTATAACACTTATTTTTTCTTTTTAGATAAAATTCTATATTTTCATTGTGGATCTTACTATTTTTATTCTCCTCCATTTTCATTCTCTAGCAATAAGTGGTGGATCAAAAATTAAAAAATGGACTCAAAATTTTAACATTTTTTTATTAATATATTCTAAAAAATTTTGAGTATGAAAATTTTATTTTCTTTTTCATTCTCATTGACAAATTAAACTAAATTGAACATTTTTCTTAAAATAATTAGTGTACAATTGTTACCCTAGAGAACCACATACATCCGCCTGACCTCTGGACGATTCAATTCTTAATATATATATATATCGAGAACTAAAAAAAAGTTAATGTTTTATAATATCTTTGAATTTGCTAGAGGATCACTGTTCAGTAGTTAACCTTACTGGTTGATTACATGATGCATCTTCCGATTGGAATTTGCTACCATAATTAAGAATTCAACACATAACCTATTATTAGAGGCGATAATGAAGTTGCTTTGGGCAGATGATTTGTATTTGGTGTAAGATAATAATAATAATGCTTCATTCATTATTCATCCATGGGGAAATGAAATTTGAAGACAGTGGACAGAAGGAAATCAAGGATATGAATCGTTTTGATTCGAAATGGAGAGACATATATGGGTGAAGTGGGTCCAAAACCCCAGTATATGCTAGTGAAATAATTATGTATCATCATGCTGTTGGGAATTTGACTCTACCTTTATAATATTGTACCACTTAATTTTGTGGTTTTAGACTCGTCTATTGCACGAATTTGGTCTCAATAATAAAAAGAAATGTTGTTTTTCCTATAGATTATAGGTTTAAACAGCTGTATATATAGGATGTAAACATATATCTTATAATTATCTCATAATAATAAAAAACAACTTATCTAATTCACTATTTTTTTTCCTCCTCTCACGTCAGGTGTTTTTTTCAAAGAGCTTCAAGTTCAATGCATGAATAAATGATAAGAAATCGCCAAAAATGGATCTTTTCTGCATACCATCGAAATGGCAAATTTGGGTTTACATGGTATTTTTTGGGTCAATTTACTTTTAGAACAGTGTTCATGACATGATCTCAGGGTGCATATCTGATATTATTTATTCCTTGTCAAGGATCTTATATGGTTTAATGGGTAAAAGACAAAGGCATGCGGACATGCCCAGCCTCCATTAATAGTTATGTGGATCGATTTTTGTACAAAACCAACCAAACTGATACACACCAAAACAAGAAAGAAATATATAAATTTGTAGAAAAATATGAAATTACTGAATATATATACTCTTGAAATTACTCAGGATATATATTTTCAGTCATAACTATCAGCCCAAAAATGTACGAACTAACTTATTTCAACTTAAGCCTCCCAGGCCTTTCAAATTTTGTAGTTTTTGGGTGGATCATCCGGATTTCTTTAATATCGTTGAGGAGTCATGGAAAGTGCATGTTTATGGTAACCCACTATATATTATGTTTACTAAGCTCAAGAGGTTGAAGGATCCTCTCCATAGGCTTAATAAGGATTGCTTTAGTGATATTTCTAGGAGAGTTTTTGAAAAGCAATTGGATATTCAAAGTTGTTGTTGGTTAACCCCACTGGGAAAATTATTGAGCAAGAAAAGAAAGTTGCAGAGGAGTTAGAGGTTTTGTGTAGAACTGAAGAAAAGTTTTTTAAGTAGAAATCCAGGATCCAATTTATCCAGGAAGGTGATCACAATTCTGCTTTTTTCTCTCGGCGGGTTAGTGCTAGGCAAAAAGCTAACACTATTCGAATGCTCAAGGATAATCAAGGTAATAAACTTGATACTTTTGAAGCTATTTCTGCTGAGTTGGTCAAATTTTTCTCTAACTCTCTGGGTTGTGTTGATAGAGAAGTGAGGTTAGGTTTGGATGACTTGTTGAGGGAAATTTTAGGGGTGGAATTGAATGCTTATATGCAAAGTTCTTTGATTGCCCCTATTACTCAAAAAGAGATTAAAGATGTTGTGTTTTCTATGAATGGGAATAAGGTTACAGGACCGGATGGTTATCTCGCGAAGTTCTTCCAAGTGTCTTGGAGAAATATTGGTAAGGATTTTTTTGAAAGTTGTGCAATATTTTTTTGAATAGTTATCTTCCTGACTCCTTTAATTTGACCATTATTACTCTAGTGCCTAAAGTTTCTGCTCCGATTAAAGCTATTGATTTTGGGCCTATTTTATGTTGTAGTATTACATATAGGTGCATCACCAAGATTATGATCAATAGATTGAAGCAGTGCTTACCTATTGTTATTCTTCCAAATCAGAGTGCTTTTTTGACAGGTAGAGATCTTGTGGAAAATGTGTTATTAGCTCAAGAAATTATGAATGGTTATGGAAGGAAATGTATGTCACCTAGGTGTGCACTAAAGATTGATTTAAGGAAAGCCTTTGATTCTATAAGTTGGGGGTTTATTTTTTAGATTTTAGAGATTTGGGGTTTTCATAACAATTTAGGGGATGGATTAAAGCTTGTATAACTAGACCTAAGTGTTCGGTGGGTTTAAATAGGGGATTGGTGGGATATTTTTCGGGCAAGGAGACCCACTCTCTCCTTACCTATTTATTATAGTTATGAATATGCTCTCTTGTTTGTTGAATTTGGCTGGGAAGCATAATGTTTTTGGCTTCCACCCTAAATGTAGAAGATTGGATTAATTCATATATGTTTTGCTGATGACTTTTTGGTGTTTACCAAGGGTGATATTTCCTCTGCTATGGTAATTCAAAGGGTTTTGGAAGTGTTTTGTAGGATGTATGGTTGCAGATGAATGTATCTAAGAGTGAATTGTTCTGTTCTGGAATAGGGGATTATGATTCAAAGGTTTGTTGAGGTGTCGGGGTTTAGAATTGGTACTTTACCTACGAGATATTTGGACGTGCCTTAGTTGCTATGAATCTTTCCTATGTTGACTGCAAGGGGTTGGTGGGCAAAATTGTGGAAAGGGTCAAAAGTTGGTCTGCAAAATGTTTATCCTTTGCAGGCATGCTTCAACTTATCCAAGCAGTGATCTTTAGTATACAAATTTTTTGGAGTAGGATGTTTTTGCTGCCTTCAAAGGTTATAAAATAAATTATTAATATTTGCAATGCTTTTCTTTGGAAAGGAATTGATGTTTCTGCTCAAAGGGCTAGAGTAAGTTGGGAGTTGATTTGTCACACTAAGTGTGAAGGAGGACTTGGGGTTAAAGACATCTTAGTTTGGAACAAAGCATGCATGATAAAGTGTTTGTGGCTGATTTTATCTCAATCTATTTCTCTTTAGATTGCTTGAGTGGAGAAATACCTATTGAAAGGGTGCACTATATGGCAGTTTCAAGTTAAGGCTAGCCATAGTTGGGCTTGGAAAAAATTAATAAAACTTAGAGATGAGTTGGCTTTGGTTGGGAATGTGCAGGGGACGTATAAATCAAGGGAAGTTTGGGAGCTGTTTAGACATAAACATGATAGAGTGCCTTGGTTCAGAGTTATTCGGGGATGGTTGCCCATTCCTCGCCACTCTTTTATTTATTGGTTGGTGGTGCTGGATAGACTGCCAACAAGACTAGGATGCTTAGACGAGGTTATCAAATAGACCCTCATGTTTGCTTTATAGTGATGAATTTAAGACGTGCGATCATATTTTTGTTGAATGTTATTATGCTTGTCAAATTTGACAATTGGTTTTGCAAGCTTGTAGGCATGATAGATCTCACAATGGTTGGATGTACTTGATTAATTGGTTGCAAAACGTTTGTAAAGGAAAATCTTTACAGGTTACTATCACTCAGTTATCTTGGTGTACGTTTAACTATTATATTTGACATGAGAGGAATAATAGGCATCATGGCAGTGGAGAATGCTAGGTCAGTGTTAACTTTTCTCAGATTAAGAATGATACTCGTCTAAGGCTTGTTAGAAATAAAAAGATTTCTAATTCAAATCCTAGTTTAATTGTTGATTGGGGCTTTTAGTTTCAGACTTTGTTGTTGTTGGTTGTTTTGTTCTTTGATTTTTTGATTAGTTTATTTCTTTGGGAATTGAGTGATATAATGTTTATTTATGTTTGAGGTTTCTTTTAGATGAATAAATGAAATTTATAATAAAAAAAATCGGAGAAAATACTATTGTCCAAGGTTGAACGATACTAATAGATCGAGACATTTATTTATATTATGATTTGATTTCTATAATATTTATATCATTTAAGTTGTTACTTTTCTTTAATATCTATATTACTACGAATTTTATTTAATGTCGGACAACCTTTAGAATCTTTACGAATGAAGGGTCTGATACGGTAGCAGTTCGTATCTTAATTAATTTGACAATTAATTATAAAAAAAAAATTCGTGAATTAAGGGTTAATTTAAATTTCATAATATATCATTGAAAGGGCGGATTTGATGAATTTCTTAATAATTTTAAAAACATCTTAAATATATAGAACATTTTTTCTAAGGAAAAAAGTGTGTAATTGCCATTAATATGCTTTGAAGACTCGTTCATTGAAATTATATGTGTGACACGAATCAATCGGAATTAATTAAGATAAAATCGAGGTAAACAAAAAATATGCTTTGGAATTGAATTTTAGCACAATTGCAGCCAACTCATAGTGAAGTGAAAAAAGAAAATTCTCTAAGAGAACCAAGTTCTTAACTTGACCTATCATTTCATGTTTGTAGTGTTGTTTCCACTCTCTTTACCCATGCTGCAAATCCTCAATTAATTTGACACTTTGTAAGCAAACCAACCTGGATTGGACCCACTTTTGAGACATTTCTTTGAAATGTTAGAATAGTGATGATGTGCCAAAAAGCTCAGCATTGCTTTTCCACGTCATGAACATGTAAGGATGGACCGATGAGATAACTAGACAATCATCTCTAATTTTAAATATTTAATATTCTTTATTAGTAATTTAATTTATACTTTAAAATTTTATAAATTCGTTTCATTTTAAATTTTATAAATATATCTATAACATAAAATTATGTATCAATACGTGAGTCCGTGATTACTTGCTTCTTGGCGCCGGTGGATACTCCATTGATCCCTTCACATGCCAACACTGCCATGCCCCCCTTCCTATTTTCATTCACTTTTCCTTTTACCTTTTTCTTTCTTTCTTTTCGTTAACAATATAAATATATATATATATATAACACCACCCTCAAACACCCTATAACCCCAAACCAAAGGAACTCACTTATCTGATCTGTTTTGTCTTTAGTCGGATCATCTTTGTGTCGATCTAAATGGTAATGGCTACCCAAGAAGCAGGGCAAGGGATCAAGCTATTCGGAACAAAGATTACGTTGCATGATGGAAGACAGGTCAAAGAAGAGCAAAACAAAGTCGATCATCTGACGGTGGATAAGAGGCCGGACAAGGTCATACCATGGCCTAGATGCAAGAGCACGGACACCAAATTTTGTTACTTCAATAACTACAACGTTAACCAGCCTAGACATTTCTGTAAAGGTCGCCAAATGCACTGGACCGCAGGTGGAGCCCTGCAGAACGTCCCGATCGGGGTCAGTTGACGGAAAGCCAAGCTGCCACCGGGTCATTGTATTGGTTGGTTCCCGGAAGGACGTTTGTATGATGAGTGTATTGACTAGTGAGGTGCAACAGTTTGAGTTGGAAGGGATGGTGTTGGATGAGTGGCATGTAGCCGCCACGGATGGTTGTCTCCAGCAAGTTTTCCCGATGAAGCGGTGGAGGACTGCTCGGGTGGTTAACCATATATTGATATTTAGTAGTAGTAGTAGTAGTAGTACTTTTTATCTTTTTTAAACTTGGTTGCAAAAGTTTCAACAAAGATTAAAAATTTGTATGAACTAAAGGGCAATGTAAATACAGGCTGATCTTTTGATTGATTACAGATAAGTTCAAATCCAGAAACCATCACAATCTCAACCAACTGAATGTATAAATTGAAAGAATAAGAACAAATATAATTCCATCTTCTACACAGTCCTTTACCAATCTGTTTTGTCAAACATGTTTCAAATGGAAAAGGAATTGCTGCCAAGTGCATGGATGAAACACACTGACCTTTTTAAATGCAATGAATGGACACTCAAAAGGGTGAGAATTGATTTGGATGCTACGCGCAAATGCCCACCACAACACAACACAACCATCCACACGATGCCAACGCCCCCACATTCCTTGTCTACCTCTCAACCGTCATGTGGTTCACAACACTTGGATATAAGTGCCAGGGATATGCTTCATTTTAGTTGAATTTATATAGACGATAACAGCAGTGAACAAGGAGACATTATTCGAATTCAAGGATCGATAGGGTCAATGATACTTCATTTAAAACTCAAGAATCAAAATAATATTTTATCTTAAGCTCAAAAGTCAAATTACATAAAAACCTCTTATACTATCGCACCACATCGTCAAACTAACTGAAATTTTTTGAATGATTAAAATGTAATAAATCAATAATATAAGTGACCAAAACATAAGTTTTTCAAAATTGATAACCAAAAATAAACAAGACTAAAACAAAAGTGATCATTCTTGATATTTTACCCTAAACATAAACATTCTTCATATTATGTTGCTGCCCGAACTCACACGAGTACCTCTATTTTAACTTCCAGTTCTACTGAACGGAAGTATCAAATACTAAAGGCGCTAGGCCAAGCTTTACTAACTGCGGTAAAGCACCAAATTTTAAGTTCACCTTCAGAATATTTTTAGATCAAACATCAACAAAGATGGTTCCTCGTTCTCGCAAATAGAAAAACTCGACAAGGTTTTACCATGGAAAAACCTCCACTCCTCTACTCTAATTAGATTGGCGCAATTCGGGACGAACGAAATCTGCATCCGGGGGCACCGATATATCAACTGTTGGTCTCAACTGTGCGCACACTTCAATAGCTTCATGAACAGGATCAGAAAAGAAGTTGCTTATCAGATCCTGGTTGATGGGAGCGCCTGCATCCACCGCCACAAATGCCTGTTGAGTTAGGATGTAATCGAAACGTGGAGCCCACTTCCTCGATCCCAATCGTGCAGTCGTGGAACAATTATCAACCATGAATGACACCCCTCGAGCATGCATGAAGGGGTTCAAGGAATCAACAGCTTCAATCACACTTTCATTGATGATTTCGGAGTAAGAGTGCCCCTTCTTTCTCAAGATCTCAATCTGGATTTTCAGAATATAAAGTATGAGAAGGAAAACGAAAAAGAACTCTTTGGAAGATGTAATTTGTCACAAAGACCAGCACTGCATTCAATTGTAGCTCGAAATGATTACCTGGGCCATCATTAGTGCCACGAAAACCCCAGAAGTGAATGGGCACAGCGGACCAAAATCATCTTTTGATCTGGTTGCTCGGACACGCTCACCAACTTTCCACATCCGTGTCTGATCAATTTTACCCATTGGGAAGGCAGGCAGACCCTCCTTTTCCTGTAAAACATTTCTTAATCAGCCATCAAGCAAGATTCTTCTTTGCTAAGAACCAACATTAAGCAATAAAAGATCATGAAATGAGGATCTGTCACAAGTAAACCGAGACAAGCAAGGACATAGAGTTACAAACATACATAAAACCGACGCCCAGCCAACACAACACTGCGAATCTCACTTCCAGTTGCAACATCCTCATAACACTCATACAGGATTTCCATGCAGGGATAATATGAAGCACTGTATGCTTCCTCAAATCGCTTTTTCTTGTCATCTGGCAGTGAGTTGTATACAGCTAGCATACCCTATGGAAACAAACACAAAAGCAGGCCACAATAGGAATCAATTAGAACTCCAAAGAAAGTAGAGGACAGAGAAAGCAACAGATATCACCTGTGTTGAAATGGTCTTCGATACAATTCCTGTTATGCACTCCACGGTATTTTTGTAAGCCAATTCTTCATCCATTCCACTCTCAACATACCTTCTAAACAAGCATTCCACAACTCCATGAACAGCACCTAGCAAGATGCCTACAGAAAGTGGCAAAAATGATGCGCTTGTGAATTAAAAAAGATATCAAATATGCATGGAAGAAAAAATAACATAAACAACTCAGCTCACCCCTCTCCCCAAAAATGTCACTCTTGTACTCCTGCTCTAATGTGGTGGCAAATGTAAAAGGAGAACCAAGGGCAACTGACCATCCCAAGGCCACATCTGTTGCTCTCCCGTCAACATCCTGCTCCAAATTAGACATCATCATTTAGGATGCTTTTTTCGAACAGGTTTAGTTTCAACATTTAATCAGGCAATAAGTGGAACACAAGAATATAGAGATAAAGAACCTGGTGGACAGCAAAACTAGCATTAATTCCAGCACCATTTATCTCTTTTCCTTGAACATAGAGTCTCCTCACAGAAGGCCCCATCCCCTTAGGACAGACAGCAATTACACTGATGTTCTTAGGAAAATCAAGCCCCATTGATTGTAAATGACCAAGAAGAAATCCATGGGAAAGTCCAAGGATGCTATTTGGTTTCATGTGGGAGAAGATCTTTTCGTAATTATCCGCCTACATCACAAAATTTAATAAGTAATGCCTCCAAAGAACAAACCAGAAAGTAACGAGTGTATGAATCATAATGCATGCAAGTGTTTGCGTTTGCAGGGCATCACAATCAATCTAATAGTTTTGGAAACAATTTTCATCAAATCATATATCTGGTCTCGGCAAGATGTCTGCCATGGGTATACAGCATATACAATCAATCAATAGTAACCATAACCAATGGCCAAACTTTTATAATGCATGAAATGGAAAACATGCGAGAAACTTAGCAACCTGCGCAGCATCAGAGATCAACAATAACACGAGATCACTTCCAGAAATAGTTTCATAGATATCCCCCAGAGTTCCATTCTCTTCAGTGAATCCTGCATCACGGGCTTCAGCAAAAGAGCGAGAGCCCTTCCTTAAGCCAATCTGTTATCAAATCATCAAAGTACATTACATTCAGTCAAATCAATTATCAATCATCAAATGCAAAAGGCACGCAGTAAGTTGGAATTTCTTTATTGTTATGAAACAAGAACTAGATTGGAGCTTACCTTCACAACAATATCTGATTTGACCTCTGCAAGAGAATCCCTCAGATTCTGTGCTTGAGCTGGCCCCTAAAACCATGTTTCAAACCGCATTAATGGAGATGAGGTAAATCAAACTCAATATTGAAGCAATAAAATCAACGAGACAAAACAAAAATTTTGGGCACATCATATTCACCACTAAAATCCTTTAATAATCATGTTATAAAATGTAAAATTTTAGTTAAACAGATCTGATCTAAAGATTTGTTTGTTTGAAGTAATTCGTTTATATATATATATATATATATTCTCATTCTCCAATACTTGATTGGCATAAAATGACTTGGTAAAGGTAATCTATTTTTCAAGTCAATGTATGAAAAATGCACTACCATCTGCATTTTAGTAATATATTTTTTTAACTTTTCACTCTAAAGTATAAACATAAAAACAATATTACTTTATGTTTTAATATTAATATAATATTTGAGTATTAATTTTTAAGATATATTAATTATTAAATGTTTAAAAAATATATATTAATATTTTAAAACAATATTACTTAATATATTTAATATTAATATAATATTATTATTATAAATTTATCAATAAATGATATTTTAATAAATAATATTGACATAAATATTATTAACTGAATTATATAATGTTTTATAATGTATTAATAATAAACATAATTTTTATAACAAAAAATTATTTAATACATTTAATTTTTTAAGTAATATTATTTTATAATAAACAATAAATACACTTGTGTAAATTTAGTCTGTCTATTTTGATGTATAATTTTAATTTTAGGAGGTTAGATTTAAAATTTAGGGTTTAAGTTTAAGATTTTAGGATTTAGGATTAGATGAGATTAATATCTTAAATCATATAAATTACTTTTAATATCTATAATTTAAAAACTTATCAAACAGAAAAAATAATTTAGACATCATCATTTAAAATTTAAACATCACAAAATAGTTTTAATATATATTTCATTTTTGGAAATATTTTGAAATCTATTTGGAATGAAATAAAGAGATTCTAAATTAAATGATTGGAGAAAAGTTAGCTTTTTGTTTATTTAACAGATAACGAAGGGGAAAATGTTGTAAAATTATAACCTGAGAACCCCAACCAATGACTCCAATCTGCTTGATTCCCTTGAAAGCATCATCCAGAAAGGGAACAAATGTCGCCCTCCTCTCACTATGAACTGCCAATTGCACAAATCAATCGTTATATGTGCAAAATTAACCAGCTGAGAACAATGGAAGAGAAACGAAATGACTTGATAAGTTATCAGTTAACCTCTTCGTGACCGGCAAGAGAGATCTTTTCTTTCTGGAAAACGAAGGTATTGAAGTCAAGTGACGTCGTCGGAGAGACTGTAGAAGGAGCAGCGTCATCTTGGCAGCGATGGCACCGTTCTTTCGTGAGACGAGATTAGAGCTCAGTGATGTCGGAATCGTCGAACGCCATGACGACGTTGTGAAGCGTGGTTTAAGGACCGTCGATTTGGACGATGAAGGAATCGACGGTACAGAAGGGAGTGAGGACTTGAAGGAAGCAGTAGTGGCGGTGGCGGCCATTATTGAAAGGGATTAAGATGAGAACTGCGAGTTAGGTTTTTATTTGTTTATTTATACACTCACTCTGTATAATTTTTTTAAATTACAATATAACACTTCATTAATACAGTGTGTTTGCAGACTGTGAAATGCCATTTCGATCCTTCACTAAAAATAAGCAAAACCATCCATTTGGATAGAGGAAATAAACGTGAAATGGTTAAATATGGTAACGGATAGAAATGTGATTTGGATTTTTCGTCTTTTATTAGGACGGAAAGTGAGGATGTCCGTTCGTTTTATCCAAGGTTCAAATAAAAATCGACTGTTTAAATTATATGTATTGTTTTAAGTGTATAATATTTTTAATATATATATATTTAATGTTTTCTTTTATAATTATTTTAATATTAATTAAAAAATTTAAATTTGCAATAATTACATGACAAGCTACATTAACGATATATTTTTAGAAAAAATCAATATTCACCCATTTTACAAACGTGACCATACATATACAATTATCTAAATTTAAGTCTTTTAAAATGAATAATATTTTTAACTACCAAGATCATCCAATAAATTCAAAGATACGTAAAAATCATTAATAAATTAAATAATATTTTTTTATTATCGCAGCACAAATAAGAGAATAAGAATTTGCAGTAACTTCTTGTAGAACCATTTCTGTTAATTCAACTGAATTGTGGGGAAGGAGAATATGTGCAAATGTCTTCTCACGAGTCATTTAGAAAATTCACAATTTTATTTTTCTCATAATACACACAAATAAAATAATAACTTGATATATCAATAATAGATATTTCTTCGACAATAAGTTTTAATCCATCTGATCTTTATGCTTTTAATTATTTATTTAAATATTAATTAAGAATATATATTTGTTGATTAAATGTGTTTGTATAAAAAAAACTCTAGCAATGTATGGAATAATAATCCCAATAACTATAAACAATTTATTATAAATATACATATAGATAAAACGAGGATTTGGAATTGCTTAGACTTTAGTAACTGATGGGTTTTGAATTTAGTAAGTAGATACGTCAATGTTTAAGACAAAATCTCGTATAAATTTATAAATATTATCTTTTATCTGACAAATTGAACCTTCATTATAAAATATAATCCTGTTTTTGTTTTCATATGACTTCAGGCAAGGAGTCAGGCCTCTTGCAATAAATTATTGTAAATTGCGGAAGCAAAGTTTCATTTTACTTTTTGTTATTACAATTTATTTAATAAATAATTGAGTAAAGTATATAATTGTTCTCGATTATATTATGTTGTTTTGTTAAGTATTTTCACTATTAAAAATATAAAATGATATATAAATATAGAATGTTATTTTATCAAGTCTTTCTATTATTAAATTTTATAAAATGATCACTTAATTATTTATATGTTTTAATCTCATTTTTTTTGTTTTAAAATTGACAATTATCTGAACTAAAAGTTAATACTTTGATTGAGATATAATAAAATTATATTTTAATGATGTCTACTGGCACTAATTTATAACTTTTAATAGTCGAATGATTAATTTATAACTTTTAATAGTCTGAAGACTCAACAAACTAACGCTCTATAGTTAATGGATGATTTTATAATTTTTAATAATCAATGGACTCAACAAAATAACGTCTTATGTTGGCCAGGATAATTCTCATATTGGTGGAGACTATCCTTCTATGCAAGAATCCATTTTACAGAAAAAGAAAGCTAAAGGGAGGAAAAAGGATAATGTGGGTTCTTCTAGTAAATTGGATCAATTAGTAGGTGGTGGAGGCTGCGACACCCGGAAGCCTCGGGATGCTACTATGGGTGTTGCAGTGCTACTAAATGAGATTAGAACTAAGAAAAAGGATATGGTTGAGAAGGCTAAGAGTAGTGTGACAAGTTCTGGAGTTGGTAATGGAGGTTCCCCCATCATTAGTTAGATGATTATTTGTTTCTGGAATGTGAGGGGCATAAATAATGTGCTCAAACGAGGCAAAATTTTTAAAAGACTAGAGAATCTTAGTGTGGGTATCATGTGTTTCATGGAAACTAGAGTTAGGAGCTCTAATGTCTCCAATGTGGTTGATGCTTTTGTTGATGAATGGAACTTTGAGGCTAACTATCAGTATATTGAAGGTGGTAGAATTTGGATTTTATGACATAAGAGGTTGTCATTTTCTGTGATTGGTGGTTGTGATCAAGCTCTGTCTATTAGAGGTGATATTTCTGGTCACAGAGTTGTTATTACTGCTATTTATGGTAGTAATAGCAGTCAGTCTAGAAGAGGACTTTGGGATTATCTAAGGAGTCTGGAGAGTGAGATTAGCCATTATTCATGGGTGTTGGGTGGTGATTTCAATGTTATTGCTGATGCCCAAGATAGTTCTGACTTTGATTTGGGTTCACACTCTTCAACTGATATGGAAGAGTTCAAGGACTGCCTGGAGGATCTGGATGTGCAGGATCATCCTTTTACAGGGCCTCTCTTTACCTGGTCTAACAAACAGGATGAGACTTATTTGGCTAGGAAGTTGGATAGGATCCTCACCAATTCCCAGTGGCTGCTGGATTTTCCATATTCTTATGTTGAGTTCAAGGCCCCTGGGGCTTCTGACCATTGCCTTGGGTTAATTTGGACTCAGAAAGAGGCTCAAGTCCATAGACCTAAGCCTTTCAAATTTTTCAATGCTGGACTACAAATGAAAACTTCTTGAGCAGTGTGAGGGAATCTGGTCAATGCACTGTGAGGGCAATGCAATGCAGGTCCTATTTAACAAAATGAAAAGACTGAAGCTTGTTCTGAATTAAACAAAAATCATTTCTCTGATATATCTAGGGTAATTGCCAAGAGGGCAGAACTGGAGTCTGTTCAACTCTCTATCATATCTGGTGCTAGCCATTTTGGGGTGGAAGAGGAAAATAAGGTCCATGCTGACTTAGTGGATCTTGAAGTGGTTGAGCTTGAGTTTTACAGGCAGAAAGCAAAGATTCACTGGTTGTAGGAGGGAGATTTGAGTACTAAATTTTTTCATCAAAAGGTTGCTCTCCATAAAAAGAACACTATTAGAGTTATTAAGAGTGAAGATGGACAATGCCATGAAACATTTGATGGTATGGCTGCTGAATTAGTGGACTTCTTTAGAAATTTAATTGGTACTACTGACCCTATGGTTCAAGAGTGTTCTCCTGAGTGTTTGAAGGAATTCTTGAGCTATATTCTGCCTGCTGGTGCAGAGAGGGTTCTGGAGAGAGTGGTTTCAGATAGTGAAATTAAAGAGGCCATTTTTAGACAAGATAAAGACAAGAACCCAGGACTTGATGGGTTCACATCCTGGTTCTTCAAGGTGGCTTGGGGGATTGTTCATACTGATTTCCTCAATGTGTGAGGTATTTTTTCCAGTCCTCCTATCTTTTACCTACCTTTAATGCCACTACATTAGTTTTAGTGCCTAAGTCCTTGAATGCTTGTATGGCTAGGGAATTTAGACCCATTTCTTGTTGCTCAGTGGTATATAAAACTATTACTAGGATATTGGTCACTAGAATTACTCAGTTCTTCCCTGAAATGATCTCTGCTAGTCAATCAGCATTTGTCAAGGGTATAAGCATCACTGACAATACTCTTTTAGCCCAGAAATAGTTAAGGGCTATTATAGAAGAAATCTTTCTTCTAGATGTGCTATAAAGATTATTTGTAGAAAGCCTTCGACTCTATTAGCTGGAAGTTCTTATTGAATGTTTTTAGAGCTATGGGGTTCCCTGCAAGATTCTGTGGATGGATTGAGACTTGTGTGACTACCCCTAGGTACTCAATTGCTCTGAATGGCAGTCTTGTGGGGTATTTTAGGGGTGCTAGAGGTGTCAGACAGGGGGACCCATTGTCCCCATACCTATTTGTAATTGCTATGAATGTTCTCTCCAGATTGCTTGATGTTGCTGCTAGGAATGGGATTTTCATATTACATCCAAAATGTAAGAGAATTTCTCTCACACATCTCTGTTTCGCTGATGATCTGCTGCTATTTTGTCATGGGTCTATGGAATCAGTGTTAGGAGTTAAAAGCATCTTAGAAAAATTTTATCATCTGTCTGGGCTCAAATTAAATGCCCTGAAAACTGAACTCTTTGCATGTGGGGTTAATAGAGGTGATTTAGAGCAGATTCAACCAGTCACAGGGTTTAGATCTTGTAATATTCCTGTCAGGTATTTGGGAGTTCCTTTTGTGACTCGTAAGCTCTCAAGGAATGACTGCACTACTTTGCTGGAGAAAATTAAGGATAAATTGAGGATGTGGTCGAGTAGGAAATTGAGCTTTTGGGGGAGACTCCGACTTATTAAAGTTGTCCTCTTTAGTATCTTTAATTACTGGAGTAGGCAGTTGGTTCTGCCTAAGGGTGTGATTCAAGACATTGAGAGGATGTCCATGAGGTATTTTTGGAAGGGTAATGACTCCCCTATTCGTGGTGCAAGAGTCAGCTGGTGCCAGATTTGTTCTATCAAATCTGAAGGTGGCTTAGGGCTAAAAAGTTTGATTGGTTGGAATAAAACTTGTTGTTTCATGCTTGTTAGAAATATTCTGGTTGGTGAGGGATCATTATGGATTGCATGGATTAAGGCATATTGCTTTAAACTTGATGATTACTGGAATGTTGAAAATAAATCCCACTTTAGTTGGATTCTTAGAAAGTTGATTAATCTGTGAGAGGAAGCCAGAGGTTTATTTGATGCTTTAGGTAGCTGGTCACAAATTAGGGGGAATTGGATTTGGAACAGAATTCAGAGTAGGAAGAGCAAAATTGCTTGGCATAAAGTTGTTTGGTTTCCTGCTCATCCTTAAATTTTCCTTGATTGCGTGGATGGCCATCCTTGATAGATTACCTACCAGGGAGAGACTTTGTAGGTTTGCTATGGTGACTGGTGCAAGTTGTGGACTTTGTGGCACTGATCTGGAATCAGGAATCATTTATGCATGGACTGTCTTTTTTCTAGGGGGTTTGGAACGCTATAATTCAGCTCTGTGGGCTGTAAATTCAGTGGCCTAGTTGAGATCATATGCTTGACTGGCTGGTCAGGAATCTGAAAGGCAAATCCTGTTAGTGCACATTCTTAAACTCTCATAAACTGGTTTTGTTTACTTCATTTGGGAGGAGCGCAATCGCAGATGTTTTAGAGGTGTGATGTGTTCGATAGATACTATTGTAACTACCATTAAAGAGGTTGTTAGAATCAAGTTACATAGACATTACATGAATAGGCTAGATAGTGTTAATAGACAGTTATGTATTGATTGGGGCCTATTCTAGATGGTTTTATGTACTTTGTACCAACTTGCTGCTTTCTTTGGATGATATACAATTTGATTATCCAAAAAAAATAACGTCTTATACCACGAGACCATTTGTGTATTTTGTCCTAAATAATTACGTAGAATATTGGCTTCGATGGAGAGATTCGCTGAGAGCAATAAGTGATGAACTAAATACACTGTATAATATTTGTTTTCTTATACAAATAGAAACATTTGGTTTTATTAGAAGATATGAAATATTTAAAATTATCATGAAATTTAATAATAATTGCAAATGAAATATATAATTAGAATATTTTATATAAATATTAGCATAAAAATTACCCAGTTAAAATTATATAAAGACTATATAAGAAAAAATATTAAAAATCTTTTTAAAAACTTCAAACAAAATATAAATACTAACGAATTCTAAATACATCGATAAACGCTAAATATTCATACCTAATTACAACCTGTAAGGAACATGCAACAAATATAAGCAAATGAGAATCATTGAAATGACCATCCAGCACAGTTAGTAGAGCGTAAGGTTTTTAATCTTGGGGTCTTGGGATCGAGTCCCACGGAAGGTATTTTATAATTCGGAGGTCTCCTACGGAAGTTTCTCTCAACCTGGTGTTGGGAGCAACCTATTATCCTACCTCCCCTTACCCCATTATATATCGGAATAAGGGTAAGCTAGCTTCATCAGAACCATCGCCATAATAAAATCATATCATCTTCCCCAAAGATATTCAATGCCCAATGTCGTAACGGCCCAGCATTAAAGAAGGCCTAAAGGGTCCAAATGCATTAAGTCGGGAGCAAGTAAGTCCAACCCTATTATTTTGGAAATAATTTGTATGTTATATTTATGTATAAATTTAATATTTTTTAAACTTATTATAAATTTTTGTCTATTTTGCTTTAAATTTTTCTTAACAGTAAATCATATAAGTAGTCGCTAAATTTTGTTGAAATAATTTTTTTCGCTTACTAAAGTTTTATAAAATGATGATTAAACTTATTAAATTGATGTCAAATAGTTATTGCATGTTATAAAATAATGATAAATGTTGATAATTTAAGGACTATTTTGTAATAGTTCAATAATTTTAGTAATCTTCAGAAACTTTAGTGATCAAAAGACTATTTTAGCATAATTTAGTGACTATTTGTATATCTTATTCTTTTTTAAATATCTAATAGATCAACTATTAATGAGTTAGGTCGTGCTTATTATTTTATTTATTTTTATTCAAAGTACGTAATATTTTGAATCAAACACATTCTTTAAAAAATGTGAAATATATTAGAGGTCACTAAATAATGTCCAAATGATCTTTTTGGTCATTTAACTTTCAAAATATAAAATGATCATTAAATTTATTAAACTATTATAAAATGGTCATCATGACATTACAAACTGATCATTAAAATTATTAATGTATTACAATTATTATAATATTATGATAATTATTACAAAACGATCATCATGAAAATTTATTAACAAAAATATCATTTTAACATAATTCAATGTGTTGATGTGAAAACACCTTCATAGCTTTCATTAATGTCCTTGTTGGTCCAATCTCTCCACATTTCAGAGCTAGGGGTGTAAACAGCCAAGTCAAGCTCGAGTATTGCCGACTTCAACTCGAACTCAAAAGTTTTAAATGTAAACTCGACTCAACTCAAAAACTCGCGAGCCTAAAATTTTCAAACTTGACTCGAAATATAATATTAAAACTCCTCAAACTCAAAAAAAATTCAAGAGCTCAATTCAAGCTCAATTCAAACTCAATTTAAGCTTGATACAAACTCAAGTGCTCACCACGTGACTACGTAAATTAAACCATTAAGTTTGAGCTTTAATTTATAAATCACTTGTGGAGCACTTGCTTCTATCTTAAAGATGTGGGATATAAGGCCACATGTTGTATGTGGGATATACTGCCAGAACTTCACCCTCTTCCCCGTGCTCTTCACCCTCTTCAACACCCTGTTCATCGGAGACTGCTAAACAAGCTTCATTGAAGCCTCCAACATCAATAATTCAACATCATCATCATCAAGATCAAGGGATACCACCTCAAGATCATCTGGAAAGACATACACAGCACGTGTAACTTAGCAAACATATTTCACCTCAATTTTTGCTTTTATCTGTTTTATTAGCAAACATTCAGTAATTCTTTTATATCTTGAGAAATATCTGATCTAATGCAAGATATTTCCATCTGTTTTTGAACTGTTAATATATCGTTTGTCATACTGTTTAACTTATCTTTAGGTCTTACTCGGCATTGGGGAGATAATTTCTTCTAGGTCCTGTCCTAAGGTATCAACCTATTGAACCATCAAAGACATTATTTGATATACAAAACTGATTTGTCTCCTTCCACTATTAGGTACTTCTGTTGATTGGTTCTCATGATAGAGAGACAAGTGGCTTCTCTGCGTCTTCTTTTGTTACGGCTATTACAGATGCTCTGAATCGTACATATGGAGATTCTCATAATTGTTTAAGAAACCTTGTGAGTGAATGAATTTAGTTACAGTTGATAATTATATCGAAAACATTTTCCTTAATTAATGACCAAAGTACAGGCATGGAGAAGACTCGAGTACGAGTACTCCCTTCAACCAATAATATAAGGAAAACAGAAAGAAGATAGGGTAATCTCATTTACTGCAGTTCATTCTTTGTGCAGCCAAGTCAGTACATCAATACACTTTTGGTGCCCAAAGATGGTGAAATCCCCATAGACATCCAAGGCTTGTCTTCCCAAGGAATCTTTGACGTGGTATGTTTGCCTACAACCATAATCCTATTCTTATCAAACCAATTTCTTACCATTTCTAATGGGAACTGACTCATATGGTCATGCACTGAGTTAGTTCTATTAAGTCAGTTTCTTATGAGGAGAACCAGTCCTAGAACTAGAAAAACCCCACTTCTATTTCCTTGAGTTCCCTGTGGAAGCTAGTCCACTATCTTCTACCTTTCTCCAAACCCCAATGTGGTGGTCTCGTATCATATGTATTTATATTTGAAACTTTAGTACTAATGACTAAGGTACTCCTAATGACTAAGGTACTCCATAACCAAAACACTCGAACAATTCTGTCTTGGCATTTATTTTTATCCACTAATTCTATAGTTTATAAGACCCTATAATTTATACGTATTTTGTATTTAAGTCATTGATTTAATTCCAATTTTGTAAGTTTAATTTTACATTTACGTGAATTTAATTATCATTCTAAAGTTAGTATATTTAGCTTAAATTAGTCCTCACATTTAGATTTCTCTTAATTTAGTCCCTGTTTAGGATTATATTCTTTAATTAGTTGTGTATATTTTTTTTTGCATGTTGATATGTTTATGTATAAGTATGCGATTGATTTATTTAGGAGTCACATAACATTATTTTGCATAATTTGTATGTTACCTTCATGTGCATAACTTAACCCCTATCACATAATCAGATTTAGATTTTAGGGTTTAATGTTTATAGTTTATGGTTTATGGTTTAGAGTTTAAGATTTATTGTAAAGACATTAATTAATCGACTTGGTATCGATTTATGAGGTAAGTATAATTTAGGGTTTATGGCTTATAGTTTAAGGTTTAGGATTTATAGTTTAGGGTTTAGGGTTTATTGCAAGGACATTAATTAAAATTTGAGGTTGTTGTATTATAGAATTTTTAATATATTTTTAAAATTTTATAATTATCAATAGTGTATTTTTAATAATGTAATTTTAAAAAATCTAAAATTATAATATAACATTTTCTGAGCTGCTCACGAGCTTTTCGAGTCGAATATCGAGTAGCTCGATCTGTCTCGTCTCATTTACAACCCTATTCAGAGCTGCTTCACAAAGAATATTCAATTTGGAGGGCAGAAAAAGCAAGAGTCGGTCAAACAAGACTTGGAAAAACATTTAAAGTCTTTGCCGCCTCAAAGTCTTGCAAAAAGGGTCTTTAAAAGAAGTGGCTTTTGCATTTTTCGATTTGCCAATGCACCACTCAATTACCTGGGGATGACATTATCATCCAACAATAACATATCTATCCTCTTTGCTAATGCTGATGCTGTTGAATATATCAAGTTCAGTGGGTGGGAATATGATGCACATTAATATCAGTAGCTAATTTTACCATGTGGAAATCCACACCTATGTTCTTGGGGGTGAAGATTTGCAGATGAAGTGAAAAATGATACTAATTTGGCCATACAGGGAGATGGTTGGAAGGTTCCTGTTTGGCATGCGAGAAAATTCCATATATGTGGTTGAACAGATTGGGATAGGAGATTTCTAAGTGGATTCTGACATGGAATTTTGTTGGCAACCCATTAAGCCATTCGACCAATCTTTTTCATTTTGCTTCTTATTTTCTGGTAAAGCTTTGAGAGATTTGTTAAGTAATGGATGGAGCATGTCAAATTTGGAGATTAGCCTGATTAAGTGGTGCACTAAGAGACGTTTGTGCCCACAATCTTCAACAATTTGTTGCCGTTTTTGTGCTATTATATTTATTAAATATTTAAGGATAAACTATCGACTTATCACTTTTCTTTTACATTACAATTTTACTTATTAAATTTAAAAAACTTAAAGTTTTAATTAATTATATTATCATTTTATCAAGTTTTCATCATTTACATGGTTGATTGTTATATTTTGACTATCGAGTAGTTAATGTTGTTAATTTAATGACATGACATGTAGACTCTTGATATTTAGATATAATACTATTTTGATCATAAACTTTAGATGTAATATCATTTTGACCACTAAACTAAAGATTAAAATATCAATTTTATCACTAAATTTGACTATCACCTTCTTTACTGATCACCGCCGTTATTATCATTATTTGATCACTAATGTTATCATTGTCATTATTTATTTTTAATTTAAGAGACAACACTGTTTCCATGACATGTCCTGTCGTGTCTCTTAGCCACCCTTATATATCCTCTTCTCTTAAAGTTTCTCAATGAACCCGTAAAAGCAGTTCATCATTTGTGATTTGTCTCTTCTCAGACTCAATTATGTCTACTTCTTCATGTTCTAATTGGTTACTTTCTTATAGAAAACTCAAGTTCTTTACTAGAACCCATAGGTATATGCAATCCAAAGCAGCAAGAAAAACGATCCTGTTCATCGTCCTCTGAGCACTCAAACAAGTTAAGAACGAAGAACAACAATGATAAAGCGGAAGATCGTCAGCTAGTTAAGGAAAAAGAAACCGATCTCGATGGTTCCGCAGTGTTGCAAAAAACAGTGAAGAGGCTTAACTTTGGGAGCTGGGAAGAGAAAGAGATGGCTGCTATAGCGATCGAGAAACTCGTTAGAGAAGACGATATGGCAAGTAAGCTGATGGCAGAGCTTGGAGTTATAAATATGCTTGTTTCCATGGTGGCTACTGAGGTGGTCGGCCGCAATCGGGCCCCATCAAGGCGTTGATCGAGCTTGCTAATGAAACTTTTACGTAAGTTTTCCACTACATATTTGTTCATGGGTCACATGTTAATCATATATTTCATAATTCTGTAATTAATCTTTCTCTCTCTCTTCTTTTCCAGCAACGAGGCTTTAATGCTAGAGGCTGGAATATTATCAAAGTTACCGAAAGACATTAACGTTGTGGATGAACAAACAAGGCATGATTTGCAGAACTGTTATCATCATTATCTTCTACATCAATACCCGTTTTTCTCTCAACAAGCCTGAGATCCTCCAATTTCTCATCGCCATTCTCGAGTCACCTTCTAGCTTTGAAACCATGGAACTTTGTCTAGGTGTTATATAACCTATCTGCAGTTTTAGAAAATGCTGGACTTTTGGATCTAATGGAGTCGTCCACACGCTCTTGAAGCTGTCTTCATGCAACGATCTTTCGGAGAAAACACTAGCGGCATTAGGTCATTTGGTGGTGACTTTGATCGGGAAAAGGGCAATGGAAGATAGTTCAATGGTACCAGAGAGCTTGATCGAGATCCTAACATGGGAAGATAAACCCAAATGCCAAGAATCATCGGCCTATATACTAATGATTTTAGCTCATCAGAGCTCTACTCAGAGGGACAAAATGTCGAACGCCGGTATCGTTCCGGTGCTTATCGAAGTGTCCTCACTGAGGAGCGTTTAGCACAAAGAGAGGAATGAAATTGTTGCAGTGGTTTAAAGACGAACGGCAAGCGAAGATGGGACCTCATTCTGGACCACAAACAGGAAGGGTGGCAATGGGTTCACCATTGCATACAAAGGAGGGTCAAGAAGGGAAGAAAATGATGAGTTTGGTGAAGCAAAGTCTTGATAAGAATATGGAAATTATTACTCGAAGGGCTAATGGTGGTGCTGGGGGTGTTCATTCTTCTACTATCAACTCATTGCTCCTCACCACAACCTCTAAAAGCTTCACTTTCTAAAATGTTCTTTTTTATCTTTGTAAAAACACTTCCGTGAACAATTAAAAAAATCCAAGTTAAGACATTTGGTTTTTTAGATAGAGTCATAATTTGAATTTTGATGCTGTGAACGAAATGAATTGAATTAAGAAAATTGTTCTTATAATGAACCTTTATACTACTTAATTTAAATTAGTTAATCAGTAGATTGAATACTAAAAATTATATAAAAGATAATTAAAATTCATTATAAGGATAATTCTCTTAATTCAGTATTTTATCTCATCCTACCAATTGACAATTGAATATATAATTTTCATTTAAGTACCCGTCAAGTAATATTCAATATTTTTAATCATCCTTAATACATATCTGATGAATTAATTTATACGTCTAAATGGTAAAACCAGTGCATTAAATATTAATTGATGAATTCAACAATAAACAAATGAAAAAAAGTAGTGAATTGGATTTTAACCGGGGCCGACTGATCAGGTTTAATTCAGGATCTTCTCTCGTCAATCTTGTCATGGCTTTCGACGCTTAAAGAAAAACCTGTAAGTGTGTTAAAAAGGTTGGATTCCCTCTCTTTTTTTTCTTTCATAATTTAGTTTTCTTTTTAGATCATTCTCAAGTTTGTGCCCAGTATGCATTAGCAAGTTTCAGAGCTTCCTGAATTGTTCATCTAACTTTTTTTTTATTCTGCTAATAACTTAACAGTTTACTAATAATAACCTTTCTACTTGTTGAGCATTTGGGTTTTCTTATTTCTTTAAAATTTTCTGCTTCTGCATGATGATTATATGATTTTTTTTGTTTCTCTTTTTAGATTATGAAATTATTCTTCTTTGGCTCAAGTTTATTTATTTTTGTGGGGTTAAAATTTGAAGCTCCGATGGTTAAATTGAGATTGGCACTTAAATGGTTTTTAACAAATTCTGTCTTCATTGTAGCTTGTATAAAATTTTGATCAGTTGGGTTCACTCATCCTCTTGAGTTCTTCAAAATCCTTGAAGCAGTTCCTCTGTATTTGACTGTTGAACAAACCTTTACCTATTTGAGATACTTTACATTGTGAATAAAAGAATTAATAGCATGTGAAAAGGGACTAGTCTAATCCTTATTGTTTCTTACTATCCATCTTAATATTTGTTTTCTTATACCAGCTTCAAAAATTTCAAAACTCTTGCGACCATTTAATTTGATTCAGTTCTAGATGTTGCAACTCAAAACAAAGATTTCCGGGTGCTTTCAATTGCTACACCGCAATTTCAGAGACTTCTCCATCTGTTTTTCCTGAAACCTTATTCCTTTCCTGGATTTGAACTAAGATCATGAGCATTGCTGGAAAGATGATGTTCCCTCATCTCTGTCTGGGAAATAAAGTTTATTCTACTTGATGTAATGTGTCTTCTTTGTACTTGGATGGAGAATTTCCCCAACATAATTCTTAAACCACGGCGTTTTGCAGTTTATATACTCCCTGGTGCATTAAACCCGGTTCTGTGTCCGAAAAAGTGAACTAACACATCCATGTTTGAGCTCAATATGGATGGCAAATCTAAAGGAATAGCTTGGGTTGGCAACATTTATCAGAAGTTTGAACCATGTGCTTGGAGATGGATGATATGGTCTGCCAGTATTGGTTTGCATACATTCTTTTGTTCTCATAAAGTTAAGTACCGATACCTTTTCTGCTTTGATACACTTTAATAAAGCTTGGCATCAATGTTGCTAATATCTCATAATGTTAGGAAACATTTCAATACGTTGTAGACCAGTTGCAGACGGTGGGCTAATGTTAAACAATTCTGTACAGAACTAATGCAAGAAGTGCTCCCTTCATCTCCTACCAATTTGAAGGAAGAACTTAACTCGTCTCTGGTGCAAAATGCTGATGTAGCCAATGAAGATTGGAACACAAGTGTTGATAAAGAACGCATTAAGAACTGATCCATGCCTCTTCTGTTGAATATGTTGAGGATACACATTTGGGTTTATCTTCAGAGAATGAGTGTGCCTTGGCTTAAGCCTGCGAGAATGAAGCTCAGAAAATTGATACTACTCTAGATGATGCCTTATTAGAATCAAAGGGTATGTATTATATCTGTCGATCTTTTCTGTTGGTAAGGTTGGGTTTATATATATATATAGTATCTCCCGCATGCCCTTTGTTCATTCCCATATATTCTGGAAGCAGTCATTATCTAAGACTCAAGGTTAGATTAAACTAATCTGTTGCATTCTGTTCTGGAACCAAAGGAAGAAAACCACCATGTTTTGTTAAAGTGATTCTTTGTACCATTGTAACGATATTAAATGGTTTTGTTGCAGAAGAGGCTAGCAATAAATCTGTTCTGAAATTGGAACTAGAAGCTGTTCCAGTTCCATTTTTAATAAACTAAAGCTTGAAGAAAGTTGCATTAGTTGACGGTAGTGAGCTCCGTTCTCTTTCTAATGAATTACGAGAACGCCAATCATTCAAGGTAGGATACTCTTACCCTCCTTAGAACTTTCAGTAAATTCAGGCTGCTCTCTAATGTTTAGCTCGGCATGAACATCCGTATCAAGATGCTCCGTTGAATCTAACATTTCATCATGTTTTCTGGAACAGATGAAGTTTCGGGATGCGTTTTCTTCGAGTCGAGGTTACCGAAGCCATACAATGAACAGCATCCAGGATCTAGCAAGGAGAAAAGAAACAGCCTTGAACTATTCAATGATACCACCAAGTCATAATCACAAGAGATGGGATTTTGTGAATCGGATTGGGAGATTATTTAGATAAAACTAAAATGGTTTTGAGAACAAACACAGACAAAGGTTATCAATTCACGAGACTAGAATTTCAATGGAGAGAATTAGGCAGTGAGTAAGCTTGATGGAAAATTGTTTTCCCTCTAAATTGCAGCATTTGCTTGTATTAATTAATCAAGTAATGTTAGTATTAATTATAAACAAACATTAATCAACATGAAAAAACCCATTGGTGGTCTCCTGATCTAATCATGTACCTACCAAACTCCATGAACGGTCCACAGAAGCTCGAAGATTATAAAAAGAAAACATTTTTATTTTACACACCCTTTTTTGTTAAAAAGAAAACATTTTTATTTTATACACCCTTTTTTGTTCACAAAAAATAGGAAAAAGATTAAATATTAAAAAAGCGTTATTTACAGAACACAAAATGTTGGAAACTGCGGGAAAATGGCTGACCCCTGTAGTTTGCTAGGACCCTTTTTCTGTAATCCCTCTCTTCCTCTTTTCCTTCTCAAAATCCCAAAATTACCCATCCATTTGCCCTGTAAATCCATGGCTGCCCATTGCCATTGCTCCTCTAATCCTCGACCTACGCAGCCCTCCTTGATCGTCTTCTCAGGTACCCTTTTCTCCGCGTTTTGATTAATAAACATTTTAAATTTAATTAAAAAAGTCATACGGGGAGGTTTTTCTTCTATGGTGGTTTTAGGTGGGACGGCGTTTAATGGCGTTGTGGAAGAGCTTAAGAAGTTAACAGTTCGAGTTGCTCATGTTCTTCCTGTTTCTGATGATGGAGGAGGAAGTACTGCTGAGATTGTTCGAGTTCTTGGTAATTTTTTTACCCATTTTTAAAGCATAACACTTATAGCGTTAATTTAGATATTTTCAGAAAACAATTCTCAGTTGACATAGGAAACATTAGTTGTTGAAGTTGTATTGACATGAAAGAATTTTGCCTGTACTTGAATTGTTTAATCAGATGGCCTTGTTTTAATTAGACTGTGTTTGGTTCTTACACCATGATTTGAAAATTTCTTTGACTTGAGATAAAAGAGTGTTGCTGAATTAATGTTACAGCTAAAATATATAAAATTTTATTTTAAATTCAGTACGTTATTCTTGATATTGTTTAGGTGGTCCTGCTGTTGGGGACATAAGGTCAAGATGTTTGAGATTGGCTGATGAAAGCACTTCTGAAGCTCTGGCTGTCCGAAGATTGCTTGGTTATCGTTTGCCTATTAATCAGCAACAAGCCAAGTCGGAATGGTAGTGTTTCCCTCTGATAATTTTTCTGTACTACTTTCATTTTAACACTATTGATTAGTCATTTAGATTTTCCCCCTCTTGTTAAGCAAGTTTTGATAATTTGATTGCTGCTTTTCTTTTTCGATTGTGCCATTTTCCATATACTCCGTTTTATTGATAAATGCACTTGCAGGCACAGCCACTTAAGAATTGGAAGAAGATTCGGATAGAACATTCTTTGTTAACTATGTCTTTTAAACTTCATTCTAAACCTAGACATGGAAACTTATTACAAATTTGACAATTCTGTTACTATTTTTTATCTTATTTGGATTTCTTTTTACTTATTAATATATATATTATTATGTACTTGAATAAATTTGTTGATTACGAGTATTATCCGCTTTTAACTCCTATTGCTTCGGATGTTTGTCTTCTGAATTTTTTTCATTTACTTGCTAGGTGGTAAATATGGTGGGAGTATTGAGTAATAGTGTGCTGAGTTGAGAATTTGACAGGTATAAAATATTGGAAGAAGAACATTCACTATGGGAAGGTGTATCAAAACCATACAGGGAAACAATTCGAGCTTTTCTGGCTTACTTTCAGAACGAGGTTAAGTCTTATATTATCATTTTCTATACCAGATTTCATAGCATTTTATCTATTATTCTTTTTTATCAAACATACATGCTTTATTTTGCTGTCTTTGACACATCTAAAGGACATCATCCGTATCAAATAATACTTAACTGTTAACGAGGTTAAGTCTTATATATCATTTTCTATACCAGATTTCATAGCATTTTATCTATTATTCTTTTTTATCAAACATACATGCTTTATTTTGCTGTCTTTGACACATCTAAAGGACATCATCCGTATCAAATAATACTTAACTGTTAACACTATTTGTCTTCTGTAATCTGCTGCATCTCCAATGTTTCATCACTCCTTGGTTGAAAAGATGATTGGAATGGAGATTAATCTATGATATCCTTGTATACAGATTCTGAGAAGGCCTATTGAATCATTCTGTTTCAGTAATGGAAGGTACTTTGTTTTGTTATATTTATACCTTGTCAAGGTTTCCATTTCAGTACATTGAAATTCTAATTGCCCCTTCTTGAATTTCCATGCCTTAAGTTTTCATGCTCTGCTGAGCGTTTGGTATTATTAGGCCTGATGTTGTAACTTGTAACTGATATAGAAACTTGTTTCAATGATTCTTGTCATTTGTTTCAATTTGATTAACAATGCATTTAAGTACTACTTTTTATTTGTTTCTGTGTTGACTGTTTTCCTTTCGTTCCAGCTGGCTCTTTCTTTTTTGCTTTGCTGTTTGTTGAGTGTAATTCGTCTTAAGAGTACTAGTTCTCGTGAATATGTAAACTAGCATTTGCTTTGTTGTTTCATCTTGGCATGGTAGTGTAGATTTGTATCAGAGTACTAGTTCGTGAATATGTAACTAGTATTCGAAGACATTATTACAATCTTAGTGACTTATTCTCCGCTGGATTGCAGCATCGGGAATTTTTTCTTTGCAGGAGCAGTATATTTTTCAGTCATTAGATGCTGCAATTTTTTTTGTTTTCACGGGTTTCAGATATCCAGCAGAAAGTTTGGTCCTCCCAGTCATTTCAACCCAACGACAGGCTCACTTTTAGGATGTCTTAACAGATGGGACAGTTATACGAGGACAATGAAATTTCCCATCCAACCAATGTCAAAGGACCTGTATAAGGTTTGTCAAGTTTAATTCATGATGAAAAGCCTATCATATAAATGTCGACTAATTGCTGCATTCCAAATTCAACTTTCAGGAATAAGATATCATAATAAGTGTGTTGATCACTGCGATGCCTTGATTCTCGCATTCTCTTTGATTTTAAATCTCAAAGATGCTAAGTTATAATGGTTGAAAAGTGAAAACTTCTTGACCTAGTGCTAAACATGTTTTTGTTTTGCTTTGGACTTTGTGGGATGGTGTGGGAATGAGAATATGGGAAGTCTGGAGTTCTTAATGTTGCTCTGCATCTGATATTTAAATGAAACCAGAATGCTGCCTGTTCTGAATTTATAATTTCATTGTTCTGTTTACTCTTTTTTTTTTTGTTCTAGCCTTATTTTTTCCTGAATTGCACCCCCTTATTTCCTATCGTTTGGTGTTCCTGAATTTTTTTTATGTGGGAGTTGAAATCGAGATGTCACACTAAGAAGACTTCGATTTTGGAGTTTTAAAATCCATCCATGGCACCAATATTCCTTGAAATGACCGTTAGTTGGTTTTCTGAATGACGAAAATTCTACTAATGATGTTAAATTTACACTTGTTAGTTCATGCTTGAATGCATCATTTTAAACTGAAACCAATGTTCCACTAATAAAAGTTAGTGCATAAGTTTCTATTGAGCTTCTGATTGAGTTTCAGATTTATCATTGCTACATTCTTACATATAGGTAGATCATCAGTTCCAGCTCTTCCATCACGAATAAAAGGGTATTCTACATGTCAAGTGAGGTACGAATTCACTACACGAGGTAATGATAGATTCTGTAGTTTTTGCTTTGTTGTATTTTGGAATAAGATATTATATATTTTTTCATTGTTTCCCTTCTTATGTCTCTACCATAATGTTCCCTACTTTTAAGTTGCATGGATTGTAATATCCACTGTTAATCTTGCAAATTTGTGTTCTTAAAACATGACTGCAAATTCTACTTGACCAGGTCTTTCCAACTGTCAACCCAGCTGTTCTGGACCAGTTGTCCAATGTGGACTGTATAGTTTATGCTATGGGCTCTCTCTTCACTTCCCTTGCCCATCATTGGTAACACTCTTCAACTTTTTAATATCTAACAAGGACATCCGCATACCTTTTTAATATGCATTACACTTTTATATCTGGAAAGACATACACAGCACCTGGAACTTACATAAGTTCTTGATGTGCAACACAAAATATGTGATTCAAAGGTTCCACATGATGGTAGTTCAGCTGCCACATGTTGTCTCTTTTTCTTTCTAAATTTTTTTTGGTGTCATGAAAACAACTTTTCAATGGATAGGTGCCATGTTGACTGAACGTTTTTGTTGCAGGTTAGAAAATTGAAGCATATTTCACCTGAACTTTTGCTTTTATCTGTTTTTATTAGCAAACATTAAGTAATTCTTTTATTTCTTGAGAAATTTCTGATCTAATGCAAGATATTTCCATCTGTTTTTGAACTGTTATATATCGTTTGTCATACTGTTTAACTTATCTTTAGGTCTTACTCGGCATTGGGGAATAATTTCTTCTAGGTCCTGTCCTAAGGTATCAACCTATTGAGCCATCAAAGACATTATTTGATATAAAACTGATTTGGCTCCTTCCACTATTAGGTACTTCTGTTGAATGGTTCTCATGATAGAGAGACAGTGGCTTCTCTGCGTCTTCTTTTGTTACGGCTATTACAGATGCTCTGAATCGTACATATGGAGATTCTCATAATTGTTTAAAAACCTTGTGAGTGAATGAATTTAGTTACAGTTGATAACTATATTGAAAACATTTTCCTTAATTAATGACCAAAGTACAGGCATGGAGAAGACTCGAGTACGAGTACTCCCCTTCAACCAATAATATAAGGAAAACAGAAAGAGATAGGGTAATCTCATTTATTGCAGTTCATTCTTTGTGCAGCCAAGTCAGTACATCAATACACTTTTGGTGCCCAAAGATGGTGAAATCCCCATAGACATCCAAAGCTTGTCTTCCCAGGAATCTTTGACTTGGTATGTTTGCCTAAACAATAATCCTGTTCTTATCAAACCAATTTCTTACCATTGCTAATGGAACTGACTCATATGGTCATTCACTGAGTTAGTTCTATTAAGTCAGTTTCTTAGGAGGAGAACCAGTCCTAGAACTAGAAAACCCCCCTATTTCCTTGAGTTCCCTGTGGAAGCTAGTCCACTATCTGCTACCTTTCTCCAAACCCGAATGTGGTGGTCTCGTATCGTGTGTATTTATATTTGAAACTTTAGTACTAATGACTAAGGTACTCCATACCAAAACACTCGAACAATTCTGTCTTGGCATTTCTTTTTCTCCACTAATTCTATATGATATGATAACAAGTTTGCATAAATATGGTTTTCTCTACAGTCGTTGTTAACTCCATACATGACCCAAAAGTGGGTACAATTTTTGATCCAGAGTCATTGATATGCTCTTGGCAATGTGTTGAGCAGATACATGAGGACAAAGAATTAATTAGAACTCGAACCTATAATTGGTTTCACGAAGAGCAACATACTTTGAGTACCATTTATCAGATTCTTCTTAGGTATGTAGAATGTGAAAACTATACCTCAGCTACTTGCCCTTCTTCCCCCCCTCCAAGATTAGTACTGTACGTTATCCACAGAAATATTCTAGTGCTGTATTCAGTAAGATACGTGCATATGTTTGGGCATGAAATTTTAATAAAATATCCATAAGAGTGGACATGATAAGCATCTCTGACCATTGTTTACCAGGGGAAAATGATGGAATATGGCATCTGATATTCTTACTTCAATGATTTGCTGCAATTTTGTCACAGGTACATCATTTGAGCAAATGATTTCCTTTCAATTTAGGGATGGGTACATAATTTTATGTTAGAGAGACAAACTTATAAAATTTTAGAAGGATGAATTTATAAATTTTTAAGGAACGAAAATATTATTAATAGAAAATCAAAGAAAATACATAAATTATATGAGAATTTGAAATTTTTAGGGTTGGTTGTCCCGTTAAGGCGTCAACCCCTCTCGATCCATTCCAGCTTCAATTAATTAATAATATCATTCAATGGCTGTATACATCATAGTCCATTGGTAATGGATGATATTCTCAGAATGTAATAAAGTGATGTACGAAGGCAAGTTGCCAAAGTATACACGCTTCTCTTTTGCTAATGATAATTGGTTTTGATTTGAATTCAAAGCCCCTAATTATATACTAGGACTTCTTAGGATTAAAGTGGCCATTGAACTAACTCATGCATGAAAAAAAAGTGAAATCGACCGTGTTTGTCAGAAGAAATTCCTCATACACCGTTTGGTTATTTTGCCATGTACGATGCACCGATCATTGAATAAATGGACCCATTAATCATTGAATAAAAGGAAAAACAAAGAGTATTCAAAATTATTTTAGTCCAATCTATCCGATTGATATGGTAATGTAATTAGTATTGAGTTTAGAAAAAATACTTTAGAAAAATACTACATATTTTATATTTCCAATGTAGCAAACATGGGGTGGTGGCGCAGTTGGCTAGCGCGTAGGTCTCATAGCGTAAGAGTGATCCTGAGGTCGAGAGTTCGAGACCAACCACTTTTGATATTTCTCAAGTGTCGTGGAAACAAATGTAAAAATTGGCCTGAAGAATAATTAAAAGATTTAAGAGTAGAGCTTTGGAACTATCTTTTCCAATTGCTGAAAATGGATAAAATCATGGATCTTGATCAAGTTTGTTACCTTGGAGAAACGATTGGTTTGGTATATGGGAATAACATATTGTTGGGATCCTTCAATTTCATAGATTGGTGTCTTATGGGCTAGAGGACATTGGAACATGTTTTTTCTCTGCGATCGATTAGCAGATTTTGATCACTTAAGAGTTTTCTCAAAGCAATCTCCGAAGGCAAGTCTCGACTCTTTTCGTCCATGGAGGAATTCTAGTAAGGTAACATATTCCTGACTTGATAGGGCATGCATGCATATCATGTTATCATGTATGTACATAGGTTGAGATTGTGATGAAGTTCAGCGATGCCCTTTTATGGCTCTTAAGAACCGTAATCTCATTTTAGTGCATCCATTTCGAATAATAAATCCACATCTCGTAGGTCGTGTTGGAGATATGTTATAAGAAACTCTATTATTGGTCGTAATGGTGTTGGATAGTTGGGACTTTATTGCTTGCAACTGCATCATGCATATGACATGACATTTATACTTGATTTTTTGTATTACTCTGTCTAAATTCTTGTACACGATTCACGTGATTTAATGACTTGATTACACTATTTCCATTACCAATAAGCACTCTTTGGAGACCCCATCAATAAAACAATTATAGTTATCTTGGCATAACATGAACATCTGGAATGGACTGTATCGTGTTCCATTTCACCTATACTTGGTGTAGCATCTATGCCCCATTCAATATATCATCTTCATCATCATCATAGGCCACACTTGTTTTTGGGATACTAATATTTGAACGCCGGCAGATAATGCACAACTCTGCTGTAGAACAATAAATGGAACATAGCTTCTTTATTCCCACTTTCATTGCATAAGCATAAAATAAATGGTACTCCCAGCGTTCCCATTACCAACATGATACAAACAAGACTCCATTCTTCATTTTCGAAAACAAAACTAAGGCTATTTCGAATATGTGCCAGATGACTGAAGAATAATGCTTAGCAATAGCATTGCTGACAAACACAAACATGAGCCAAGCTATCAACATATGTAACTAAACATCCCAAAGCAAAGCATATACATTTGCAAGTAAAACGTTGGGACAAATCATTCATCAGATATCCATAAATGCCAAGTAGAAATTAGAAAACGGCAAGTGATCAAATATGACCATGAAAATGTGGGTTTCAATCAATGAATATTGCACAAACTGAACCAACAAAACAGGCATTGTATCCTCTGAACATCATGAAAGACATCACATTTATGGAATAACACTGCAAATCAGAACACAAATGAGAGAAAGTTTAGCGCTTCCCACTGTTTGGATTCGATTTGGTGCAAAGAACCTTCCGGCCCTTAGCACGTCTGCGTTTCAGAATAGCTCTCCCGCTGGTTGTTCTCATTCTTTCTACGGAACCCATGGGTTCGAGCCAAAGATTTCCGAGACCTGTTCCTCTTGGTTTGACAAAGAGCAGCCTTTCCGGCCCTAACCACCAAGCCTCGCCTTTCTCATTCTTCACCCCATTGTTTGAACCAAAATCAGTCCCCAAAGATAACCCTGCCAACAAAATTCGAAATCAATAAATAACCCAGTTAAAGAAATCAGTAAAGAAACAGAATGGGAATTTTGTTTACCTGAAAAGGAAGAAGGGAAAGAGAGAGATGAAGAGGAAGAAGGGAGAAAGGAGCAGTGAAGAAGGGAAGAGCGAGCTTTGGGGCTGATTGCTGCACTGGGAGAGATGGAGATGTTCTTCTTGAGCCTTTGAGAGAGTAAGGGAAGCTGAAACGATTTGAGTTCTTATGGAATTAGTAGTGAGATGTGAGTGGATGTTATTAGAGACATTGAAGCCATTGTTCTCTGATTTTCAAATTTTCTTATCCGGATATCTTCTAGAGCTACACTGTCACTGCTTCAAATGGCTTCTGATAGAGATGAAACGTGATGATGGGTCGGGTAGAGAGATTGAAGTGAACTTGTAGCTCAGCCCAATCTCAGGTTAACTGAACTTGTCATACGTATTTTTCATTTATTTTATCTTATTTTTAAATATAATAACTACCATTATTACTTATAATCAAACATAAAATTACTAGATTTATTAATCCATTTATCAATTTATTTTTTATTTTATTCAATTTTTAATAAATATATATTTTTATATAAAATACTTTTTTCATTCGCATAACAAAACTTATATTTAAGAGATTAAAATTTAAGCAAAACACATTACATGTTATTAATTATATAATTATATTTTAAAATAAAAATAAAATCATTATTATTATTTAATTATATTTTCATTTATAACTAGCAAAAAAACATCGTTTATATAACCAATTAATATTGTAAATAAAACTATAAATTTAGAGTAAAATCTTATCATACCAGTAAAAAAATAAAATCCCTCAATATTTTCTATTCTTTGGAAGTATGTTCTTAAAAATTGTCATGCTTCGTCAACAAAAATTTAACCATCAGTAACAATATAAAAAAGGTTTATTTTTTAAAAATTGAAACATTATAATTTAAATTGCGAAAAAAAATCTAAAAGTGCAATTCAAAAATTGACGAAAGCTTTTTTTTCATCATGCCAAAAATATATATTTTGTTCTAATTATGATTTTAGTTAGAGATGAGCATGGGTTGGGTCGGATTTTCGTCAATCTGCTGACCCAAAAAAATATACCCTCAACCCAACCTAAATCAGATCCAATTTTTGAGATAAAAACCCGACCCTAACATGAAATAATATATTTATTAAAATATTATCAATAAAAATAAGGATTTAATTGAAAAAATAATATATAGAGACATTATTGAAATTATCCCTAAATATAAAGGTAGAATTATATATTTTCTCGGATCAAGTAAGATTTTTCACCCTAAACCCATACCGACCCGATCCAAACACAACCTCTAAAAAAATTGATCCGAGCCGAACCCGATTTTTTTAAATCCAACCCCCAATCGGGTCAAAAACCCATCGATCCAGGTCCCATGCCCATCCCTAATTTTTGTGCCTTGGATTTTTATAATACTGTTGATAAGTCCAAAATGATAATACTATTTGTTGTTGAAGTGATAACGATAAAATTAACGAGATTAATTTAAATGGTAAGCATTTTATTGTTTAAGCATGTCTCAAATTCGAGGTCTTATGTATACAGAAAATCCCCGTCAGGTGACTCACCCATGACCCACAAAGTTAAGTGTGCAACATGGTCGGTCCGTATTAGTCAGGAAAAAACATAGAGAACCGGGAGGACAAAAAAAAGTTATAACAGTAAAAATAATATTTGCTTGAGAAAGCAGCCACATCTCCAGCAAAAGGAAGGTATAACAAACATACAAATCAAAATGTCCTATAAAGAGCAGTTGATCAAGACCAACATGTGAAGAAAATTGCATACCCTACAGCTTATTAATAGCCCTTCAGAGATAAATGGTACAATTCTCGGCTATGAATTAACAACAGTCGATTTTGCATCATGAGCGAGCATAAGAAAGTGAAGACTGGAAGCTGACCTTAAAGAAACTTTCAAGATCGCAATGGGAAAATACTAGTAGCCAACATAAACTGCAGCATTGACTATGTAACAATCATCATTCTTATCTCCCATTTCTTCTACAACCACACCGCTTGAGCATAGTAGTCCTCCATCCACCACTTCAACGTTCAAGATTTTTCCACTGCATTCAACGAATCAATGGTTTATTTACATGGACGTTCTCATTTTGTCCCCAACGGTTTCGAAATGTAAATGTTCAAACTCAATAACACTGACTAATGCAACAAGTACCAGAATTGACAAAGAGAATTAGGCATGACAAATAGAATAAATGCATATGAACAAAATTGATCTGAGATATGTGATGAAGGAATAAGATCCATTGAAGAAAGCCATACTCAAACACACGGTAGTAGCTAGAAGATGAGAGAAGGCATAAGTCAATTCAGTCACTGAACTCACTGGACTACAAGGGCTGTAAGCTACTTGATACTTGCAAAAATATTGTTCACAATTTCGTGAGAATATATTGCAACAGATATCTTCGTACATTAACAACTAGAGATACTCTATATGATAAAAAGCTAGTAATCAACTAAAAATGATGTTACAAGGAATCTAAAAACTGAGGCACCAAGTTCCAGGGTGTGGATACTCACTAAGGAAACACAGACTTCACCCTCTCAATATCCAATGACTGCTGAAGGGAATGAGGAACTCCTAACTTGATCAGTAATTCATTTGCTCAAACGAGACCCCCGGAATGGATCCTGCACGAATTTCATCTAATTTAATCTAACGGAACACCAACTTTATAAGAGAGTTTTTTTTAATAGTCTAGGGTGATTACAAGATAATATCTGTTCAGAATTTTTCTTAGCCTATTGAAATGACAATGCACACACCCTGCAAATGCAAATGCAAATGCAAATGCAAATGCAAATGCAAAAGCAAATGCAAAAGCAAATGCAAATGCAAAAGCAACGGCTCGAATTCAGGTCTTTTAGGAGAACAATATTCCCTTTTCTCATTAGGCCGTTCAATGAATTCTATAAGAGAAATTCTTAAATATAGCGCGATGCCCAGAACATGTATATCATAAAAATAATCATTGAGAGGAACCATATCAATAGGCTGAATTTAAGTACGTATTTGTTTCGGAATTTTTTGGTCCCATGTGCTTAATGAACACTAAAGAGAAACGAAATAAAATCTAAAATCTTTCAATCTTACTGCAAAAAAGCTGTAAAGCCAATCCATAAATACAGCAAACATATATACCTCTCCTAAATGCCGGAATTGAATTGGAAGAAATAGCATCCCTGCATGCCCTCATTGCTGCTGATGTAACATCTTGCCTGATTCAATAAAATAATTCAAAACCAACAAAGCAAACATTTTTTTATCGGATTAAACCAAAGAAGCAAAACAAAATGGGTGTTTTAAATAATAAAAAAGGGAAGCCAGACGATGGAAGAAGACGAACCCATGTTGATCGTAACCAACACCCATCTCCACAAAAGGAGTTCATTGGTGGGGTTGAGGTGTTGCCGGCGGTGCTTGTGCCTACACTTTGACCTGCTTCCATGGTTGTCGTGGCTCTAATTGGGCGTTGAAATCTAGGAATACGAGGAAGGCCGATGATAGAGGAGAAAAGAGGAGGCTTCAACGGAAGTGAACCGTATGTTTTCCGAGTGGAGAGAGTTTCAGTAGAAGTAAACGAGAACAACTTCGAAACCGAGCAGAAACAGATACTCATCTCCTCTTAAGGCTCTGCCCCAACAAAGACAGCGAATTCTAGAAAATTTCAGCAAAATTTCCAAGTCCAATCTACTTTTTTTCCCTTTAGAGTAAACTACACAATTGTCACCAAACTTTTAAATAATTATTTAATCACTTAGTTTTAAAACTTACAATACAATAATTAAATTTCTAGAGCGCTTATATTATGGTCGTTGTCGTCAGCTGTCGGGAAAAAAAAACTGATGCCGCATGTTATCTTATTTCTCTCCTCTTTTTTATTCTTTCACCACCTCACCATCCTCCAATTTAATCCACGACGAATTTCATGAGTTAATTTTCACCATAACCTGTTTGAGCTGCAAAAGACTCATTATGGGGTTGCTGCATGTAGATCCAAAAGAAAATTATGAACATCACTAAAATTGAATTATATGATCCAAGTACTGTACATTACATTTCAATAGAAGTTTCATGTTTATTCTCTCTTCTTTGTTCATTTGCTCCTACACAGCCACCTTCTCTTCTGTTGTTCACCATTCAACTTTCGTCCGGCAGCTATGCCGTCTTATTCACATGGTATCATTCACCAACAATTCTGAAGTTTTTTCTTCCGCTCCTCTCCGATTCATTGCTTCTGCTATCGTTCTCTTATTGATCGTCACCAACATTGTTTGCTCTTTTTTCTTTCTAATTACTACTTCGCTCTGCTGTCTCATTTATCAGTCCGACAAGCGATGATTGTGTCCTTCACCGATGTCCGCTGCTATCTTTCCTCTTTTTCATGCACTACCACAATCTGTTCGCCTATAATGTTGGTTATTTGTTCACAACGGACTCAATCCTCTGGTCTTTGTGTTTCAAAATTCAATGCCATCAGAGGTTGATTTAGTTGCGCTGATTGAAATTCATGAACTACTACTATTGACAATGTTCTAATCTTGGCCTATGTTCCACTAATATGTATGTTGGATCTGACATGGTTGACCATTTTTTTCCTATTTTGGCTGTTGAGTGTTACATTGTTCATATCAATATGTAGTTAATTATTAAATCTACTTGGTAGCAGAAGTTTATTGAGGAAATGTTTACAATTTGAGCTGGTTGGATTGTTCATTCTTTCATTAGACTACGAGTATGTGTTGATTGCAATGCGTTAATGGGATTATGTGTTGAGTGTTGAAGTTTTGTTAGTATTTGTTGGATTGAATCTCTACTTCTGGTTTGATATGGATCTATTGGTTCAATATACTTTAGTGAAGTTTTATGCTTCATATTGTTGATTTGGTTTTGAGTTGGTCAGTTCATTGGTAATGTTTCATCATCTGATTATTTCTTCTACACGGTATAATATGAAACTTGCATGCTTCACAACCATGTTTGCGTAAATTAAAATTATTTGGAGAGAGTATAGAGTTTAAGAGTCTTGCCCTTCTTAACCCAACAAAATAGGAGTAAGCGGTTTGGGTAGTTAATGGGCTACCTCTTGGTTATAATTAGTAGGATATTGGGTCTAGATTTGATAATCCATTTTGGGTAGTTATTGAATTGTTTTTTCCGCTCAAGGTAAACATATATTCATTAATCATAAATAGTATCAGAAAGGACAACGTTACTTAAACAACCAAGATAGTTAAAGTATAAAAAGTGGTTGTTGTAGAAGCAAAGTGAGCAACGGCATGCGGCGTTCCATTGGCTATTTGTGACTATAAGGTAGTATTTGTTTATAAGTTTTCTTAATAACGGACAATACATACCTAGCAAACGCAGTTACTCGAACCTGAGACATCAAAAAAGAACAACACTCTTTTTAATTACTGAAACCGTTTAATAAATTAACACTCCTCTACTTTTTAAACTAAAATCTTTAAACACATACAACCCCATTCACCGTACACACTAACCACCGGCCATTCATCAACTCTAACCATCATACCGCCTTTCTCACACAAAATCCTACAATTATGGCTGGATAATGGGAGATTGGCTGCAGGTGGAACTGCACCTTTTAAAGAAGAATCATGAATATCTCCAACTAACTCAAAAACAATGGCCCCATTAATCATTCACCCTCCAGAAGAATTTATGTTTAGATTGATCTTTAAGTTTCAATTATAGCCAGTAACGAGAAGAATTTATGTTTAGATTGATTTTTAAGATTCTATTATAGCTTTAAAATCCCCCAACCCACAGTATTATAATCACTTTCACATGCTAAAAACACAAAGTTAAAAGAATATGTTGCTACACTAAATCTTTCTAAGTTTCCTTGAAAAAGCAAAGTTGTTGGCAGCACTTAATATCAAAGGTCCCCCTTCCTTGCGTTATCATCGGCAAAGGAGTTTGATCATAAACTCTAATTTTCGAAATGTCTAGGCAACCAGGCTATGTCCAGTAATCCACCATATAGACTTTATGAAGAATTGACGGAAAAATGAGTTACGGTGATATTCCACAATTCGTATCTTTTGATTTAAACGAATAAGAAAAAAGAGTTGGAAGAGATAATGAATAGAGCATGAGTTTGGAGCTCTCTTCTCTCAGTTTGTTTACGTGGAAGTTTTGGCATCAGGTAGTAGTAGGATGATTGGGTAAGTCTTAGTCCTAGAATTGATTGTTGTTGATGAGTTGACAAAGATAGATCCAACTTTAGATAGGAAACTAATAATGGGATTGACAGCGATCATGTCGAGACTATAGTACGACGAAGGACATAAAACTTCGATGATTGTTGTTGATGAGTTGACAAAGATAGATCCAACTATTAGATAGTCAAACTAATAATGGGATTGACAGCGATCATGTCGAGAGACTATAGTACGACGAAAGACATAAAACTTCGAAGGTTTTAAAAAACTCTGAATAATTCAAAGTTCGATAGACGAATGGCAACGAGGTATTGCTTGCGGAACATATGCATAAAAGTTCTTTTAATGGTGACATTCTCGCAACAATTATGCCCTTTGAATAACTTGTTTGTGATAAATATAGCAGCCGGCATTGTATTCGCAAACATCATTGTTTTTTCCCCCCCTCCTTACAGCGAAAACTAGGATGGGGTTTCGGGATTCTGAAGCTGAGTATGCTATCAGAGATCAATTTTTAGCTAGATGTAGAACTGCAGATATATTTCTGTTGCTGGTTTTGGTATTGAACATGGCACGATCTGGCTTTGTCTCTCAGCTTGGAAAGCCTTCATCGTTTCGACATCGAATCCTCCGGCGAACTGACACAAGTAAACAGATTCGTAAGCCAAAAACAGGAAATCAGGAGCCCTTTTGTTTCAAATTGTAGAAATCAATGAGTTTTATGATTAACCTGATGTACACGGAATGCAAATCTAACACCTTGAACATCAGCTCCTTTTTTCGGGTCCACCCCCAACAGCTTCCAGCTCTGCAGACACTCGTCTCATGTACTTCATCGCTGTTTCACCGACGCTAGCTTGATCTGCAACAATTTATTTATGACATATTAATGAGTTACCAATACCAAATGCAATACATCATGTAGAAAACGCTCGTTTTCCAGTCCGGATATCGGTAAAGAAAGTATATCGGTCCGGGTCCGACACTTACACTCGATTTCAGTTTTATTCTTTTTCCCATGAATTCCACATAGAAGAAACAAGGAAATGTGTTTTGGTTCACGTGTAGGCATGCACGCTTCCGCATTGAACATATTAAATTACCTGACACACAATTCCAGTTCAAGCATCCAATCCATAGGGATATGGGATCCTTGAATCTGTTTGCAGCGGATTCTCTCATCGGGACAGGTTGTAAACCCATGCTCTAGCCTGCACCCCATTAACAACCAAATGAGAACAAATTGTTAAGAAATAAAAGGGATAGTACATTTAAGGTCATTAATTATTAGTTTAGTAATACACAAGTCACATTTTAAAGAGTTACAATTTAGTCACTGAATTAAAGCAGGAGTTTAAAAAGAAACTACATACTTTTCGAGTAGAGTCTGCATTTTCTTGAGAGCCGGAGTGCAAGGTTGCTGGGGATCATCACGAAACGATGACGCCTCGGATTCTAGTTTCTTGAGATCACAATACCCAAACGCCAGCCTCCCGCAACGCATCGGCCTTCTGCTCCGGCCAGTCAAATGTTTTAGCACCGCCCTTTCATCCACCAAAATCAATAACAAACAAACACTAATAATAATAAAAATTATCAATTTAATCTTCGGTATAAATATATGCCCGAAATGAATATACTCATCAAATATTTAAAATATTAATAATAATGTGAATTTAATATAATTCGATCGACATATAATTTATTAAATAATAAAAATGGTATGGATAATGTGACATAAATGTACCAAGTAGGAGAGCTCATCGTCCAGCCATTTAACAAAAGGAACAACGTCTTCAATATCTGTAAATGCAGCATTCTCAACTTCTTTTATCAAAAACCTTATGAATTCTCCTTGTGTTTCCACATCTGTCTTTATCTGTTACCAGAAAATTATAATTATACTAAAAAGAGAAATCAATTTAAAATGTGCTAAGGACAATGGGGGCAAATATGTACGTTACTCTTGAAATTCAAAATCGAAATTCAACAATATTACTTTTTTTTATTGTATTTTTAATATCCCGCATAGGATGTAATGCTGTCTTATCTTAAACATGTAAACCAAAACGAAACTATGAGAACCATGCTGTCGGTGGCATTATCGTAAATAAAATGACTAGAAACTCACCGCGAGCAAGTAAGCCGACCGATTCTCGATCTCCCCGATCATATCCCTTGAATTAGAGGTTGTCGGTAAAGCCTCCGGCACGCTACAACCACCTGCCTCTCTTTTTGAGTCCCTACGCATAAGGGTGATAGAACTCCACAACCTCCGGAACTCTCCTCACCTTAGTCGCTATTGTTCTCGTCCCCTTCGCAGGCGGCGGTGGAGGTGGCGGTGCCATAGCCTTCATAGGAGGTGGCGGCGGGGGAGGAGGTGCAACTTGCTTGACTGCTGCCACTTGTGCCGGATGAGGCGGTGGAGGTGGAGGTGGTGGTGGAGAAGCTTGCTTCTCCGTGGAATCAGAGCTACATGGTGACGAGGATGACGACGACGAAGGTCTCGGAGGTGGTTTTGGAACTCTAGGAACACGAGATCTGATATTAACACTGGTCGACTCAACGAGTTCGTCCGAGTTACTCCTCGAGTGTCTGAGTTTCTCCGTTTCAAGTTCTTCTCTTTTGAACTCCAAGCTCTCAAGTTTCTCATTATTCACAGCACTGAAAACAATGGAGTTGGCACATTTATTGTGATTACTATTTCTCTTCAAATTCTTAATCAGATTTGATTTCGCACTAATTTCCCCTAACCCTGAAACTGCTGCGAAGACGAAATCAATTCGTCGCTCTCCGCCTTACTATTACGTTCAGAGCAAAACGTGGCCGTTTTCTTCAGCTCCAGTATCTGTTCCTCCATTTCCCTCACTTTCTTCTCCCTCTCCCCCCTTTCTTCTTCAACCTTTCCCTTCATCCTCCACCTCTGTTTTCAACTCTGGTTTCTGTTTCTCAACTCTCCACCTCTTCCAAAGCTCGCTCCAGCTCAGCGTTTTTAAAGACGATCTCGTTTTCCAGGACGGGAACAATGGCCACGGACTCTTTCAAAAGCTTGTGCTCTAGAAGCTCTGTTTTGAGCCTGGACTCTCGTTCCCTTAACTCTTCGACCAACAGGAGGAGGTCGGTGATATCAGGTGGACGAGGTTGGACTTGGGCTGAGGATCGAGGGAAGTAAACGCCGAATGAACGTGAGAAACCTGGCTTGTGGAAGTGTTGGTTTTGTGTTAGCTGAGCTTGGAGATGAGAATGGTTGTTTTGATGGAGCTTCATGCTTTGGGGTTGAAGATGATTTTTGCAAACCCATTGCTAATCTGAGCTTACCAGCCACCATTGTCTTACAGTTTTTGTATGATTTGGGGTTGGATACTTTAATTTGTGATGTGTAAAAAGGGAAGGATACCAGAATAACGTCCTTGCCTGGTTGGCTTTTGAGAGTGAAGCGTTAAACTTGGGAATTTGTGAAGTTTGGAAAACAGGGGATGAAAGAAAAAGGGACGTTGAGATAACAAGAGAGGGAAACAACTCCAAATTAAAGAACAAGAGTTAGAAAGGTACAAAATATGGAGGAACGGTCATCTTTGCTGGATCTAGTTTGAAAAAGGGAAAAGACAACAACAAAAATAAACTAAATGCATTTCTAAACAGAATTATTCAAATATCATTTTATATTTAATATAATAAAATTAACTGACTTTATTCTCATATGTAATGAGGTAAGAGAGAGGTAGGGTAGTAGCTTGGCCCCCAACGCTAGATTGAGAGTAACTTTCGTGAAAGACCTCCAGTATGAATTTCCCATCGTGGGACTCGTCCCACCTCAAAATTAAGAACCTTGTGCTCTACCAACTGAGCTGGACAGGCAATTCTTTATATTTAATATGTTTTGATTAATATATATATATTGAATATGAATAGAGGTTGAAATTGATTCATTAGATTCTCTGTATAATGTCTTAAGTAAACTATTTAGCATGGTTTCAATCATATTTGCGGCCGCGTTTTCAGTTATTTCGAATTTATATTGATTGCGGCCGTCACGGACGCTATTGCGGTCGTTTGTGGGTAACTCGGACGGCGACGAAATCGCTATATCACAGCTGAAATCGCGATCGCATGCCGTTTTTTGAAATCCTGTTATTTAGACGTTTAAAAAAAGTGTCGCATGCAATAAGAAATCAGTTTTAGCCTTGTAATCAACCACTTAATTAGCATCTTGTCAGATCAAGTAAAATTAACGAGTCAAGTATTATAGATGTTAGCGATGGTTCTTACCAAAGTATAGGGGCCTTGAAAGAGGTGGTGAGAGGAGTTTAATGATATTAACGTTGTTAGTTTTGAACCATAACATGTTGGAAGTTATACAATCAAGCGAGTTCTAGAACCTCATAAATTCTTCAAAGTTCAGCATAAACAACCCCAAGATTTTTTTTTTGAAAATCAATAAAATTATAAATGAATTTTTTGTGAATATAAATTAACTGAACATACATCCATTCAAATTCGTTCATTTAATAAATGAATAAACAAATTCCAATTCATATTTATTTATTTATCTTAATTAACAAACAATATACTAACGATTTACAAGTAGTTGGCCGAGTGCTCTATTAATTTACAATCCTATTAAAATAACTTGTTTTTGTCAGATTTTATTTTTTTTAATTTTAAATGTATATAGTTTTAAATTATTTTTCTAAACTTAAAACTTGGTCATAAATTTGTTTGACCCGATTTAATTCAAAAAAATTTAAATTAAATTTGAATGCTAAGATAGAAATCATTAACTCAACCAACTCGACTAAACCTAAATTTGAAGTAACGTCTAAAATTTTTATCTTAGTATCTACTAGATGAGATGACCTAGCTATAGGTTAGGTACCATAGCATATATTCATTCCCTTACCAAGTAAGGAAATTTTGTAATCATAGTCACGCTCTTGGCTGAAAACACACACGTAAAATGAACAACAATCATAATTACACATTCATGGTTATTATTCTTGTGAATAGGAAGCGGTGAAGGTAAAAACAAAACGAACGAATTTAATTAGTATGTGAAGGTAACAAAGCATCTCGAAATGAATGAGTGTGGTCCTTCTTTGAACCGCCTCGAGGGCTTGCTCTTGGTGCCCCAAAGCTCTCTGTAGATTTCACATGTAGAGGCCAACGAAGCATGAGTTAATGCAGATCCCAGCAATGGCTATGGGGGGCTCCCTCCATATCCACTGTTTTAACATGGAAATTTGTACTGAATAATGGATTAGGGTTTTGGGTCTTTCTTTTTTCTTCTTGTTGGTAGCTAGTAGTGGACCAACTTGTCACATGTTTATGAATCTATGACTGTGACACCCAATTTTCCCTTGAGAATATACGTCTATATACATGTTCAATTATATTACTAATTGCCCCACTTAAAAGAAGTGTAATTAGTTTTCCCCAATTGCAAGATTCATGTTCAGCTTATAGTAAATTTGCTTTATTTCTCTCTCTTAATATAAGTACGGTCCAATTGCTGATATGACAGAACCCATAATTTTGAGGGCCATTGTCCCTGAAATTCACAATAATGGAATTTAAATTTTTAATCGGTGAAACGAAGACAATTTTATAAGAAGAAACAGTGTTTTACATTCATTCCACACATGGAAACATAGGGTATCAGAGATATATTATATATCATGCCTTAAAGAAGTAGGAGATATTAATTTTACATCGGAAAAGAAAAGATCTTAGAATTTAAAATCATTGGCGCTACATAACCTATCATACATATTTTTTAGAAAGCGTAATGATTATATGATAAGTAATATCAGAATAATCATTTGACAGTTAAATTCTATGTCGAATGCCCAGTGAGTAGGATTATGCTGGACAACTGTGATGAAGGTGTCACGAGAATTAATGGAAGATAATGTCCACGTCTTGAAGAGGTAAGAGATCTTGCGTCAAATTTTGTTTTCTAAAATTTAAAAGTGATGACATTGCCCATTCTATCTAACATATCTTTTAGGAAAAAGATTATAATGATATTTTGATACTATATCATCTTAGAAGCTTATCCCTCGTGTTGGTTTATCTTCGGTGAAAATGTGATGGCTAAGGACTTGTAATCCCATGCTCCATTATTTATAACTCTTGGGAGTGTATTGGAGGAGACCGAGGGATGTATCTATTTTGAATGTGTGATCCACCACACAAAACTAGAGGTCGTAGATTCATTGTCCATTGGGAGTAATCTAAATGAGATAGAGTGGGCTGGCTATACAAAGAATTATTGGATCGTTTGTTAGTTTAATAAAACGATGGATTTTGGTTTATCAAGTTTAACTTGTCAACTACACTATTTCATTTGGCGATTAACCTATATTCTGAGTTCATATTAGAAATGATAATTTTGCTAAATTATATTAGTGGGGATGAACTCAAAATTTTATATTAGAGGATAACTTTTAAAATTTTAAGAGAAAATGTGCTTGTAATTAACATAATTATTTGAATAATGTGAAAATAATGATTTCTACTAAATAATTTATTATTATTTCGTAATGTATGAGTCGATTTGACCAAAAGTAAAAGTTTAAAGTTCTAAAAGAGATACAATAAAGGTTTAAGTGTTAAGATAATTAAACTAATACATTTTAAGGACTAAAAAGATTATTCTACCAATTAAATTTTTTTATGTTAGAGTCGAAAATATCAAATTATATATTTTAGTGGTAAGAAAAATATATGAGAAAATAGCTTTGTTTGCTTTTATATTTTTAACAACTTAAACTGTACTCTTCCTAAAAAACGAAAAGAAAAACAAAATAAATAGTATAAATTGTTATTTAAATGTATGGTCTAATGGATCAAGTTGTAGTGGTACAAGTTTGAATTTTTCCCTTATCTTAATTGAGTGTTGTTTGGGTTGATATGAAATATTATTTGGTAAGAATATAAATTTTTATAAATGATTTAATTTAGTAATTTTTTTTTGTAAATCTTAAATCTAATCATAATTTTACTTATAGGGGAGCAAAAAAGAGATTATATGAGAAAAAAGAATGGTCCTAGTAGATCTAGAACTTACAACCTAAGAATATGATGTTAGAAAGATGAATAACTTAACCAATCAACCAAATATATTTGTTGATAATTTAGTAATTCTTGAATATTATAATGATAATAATATCAATCAAATTAATATTCTGTTATTCCATTTAACTTTTAAAAAAAATATTATTTTAATCCTTTAATTATATATAATCCCATAATTATGCCCTATTTTATTGTTCAATTATATTAGAAATTTTGAGAAGCATGTCAAAATTTCTGAGAAAGTGAAAGTTGACATTCTAAATAGTGACGTCCTGAATATGTACCTGTGAGCGTTTATTTTGCCATCCATGAAAATCATGGATTTGTATAATTTGGAAGAGTATTCCCACTAATTTTATTTCTCTCTCTTTTTTCTTTTTTAAAAATATAATAGAAATTCGTGTAAAATGATTTAACGTTAGATTTACAAAATTACGATTACATCCTTTTATTACACCCAATTTTGGGATTAGTCTCTGTAATATAATTTGATTATTTATTTTATAATTTTATTGGTTACTCTTATTGATTAATAAAAAATAAAATCTCGAACCGAAACCAATATCTAATAAATTCAAACATAAAATCGCAATAGAGTAACAAAAAAAGGAAAGAAGAAAGACGACACTTGATGATTGGATGTGGGGAAGAAAATGTCAAATAATTTTATAACAAGACATTTAGGGTTTTCTTTTTCTTTTTCTTTTTGCTAATACAAAGCAAAAAAAAAACACTTAAAGGTTTGGAATGGAATAGCTTCTTGTTATTGAAATACTTAAAAGTTTGGCATAGTCTCTTAAATAATAAGGTTCATCATCACGAAGCTTCAACGAAAAGGGTCTCTCTGATGCTTTTTTTAGACATTAATATATCAACTAGAGATTCAAATAGTGGCCGCGATCGTTTTTCGGTCATATCTCATTTATCGCCATAGCAGACATTATTGCGGATATAACGGGTATATCAAAAGACAGTGCTACCGCTATTTCGCGGGAGCTATCACAGTCGTATACCACTATTTAAAACCCTGATATCAATCACGTCGTTTACATCTCTCCTGACTGGTCGACAAATTATCTCTCAAATACATTCTAGCATCAATCTTGTAGTATCAACAAAGGGAACGTTACGTACATGAATAATGCGAAATTTCTTTTAACAACTGCACAACCTCCAAGCTATTTGTCTCGATCATAATTTTGAAATATCCAGGCCTCGATGTATATTCTAACGCATCACGAATCACCCACAATGCAGCAATCAACATCGAGTAATTTCCAAAACTTCTGGTAAAATCAAATAGCCATTCTCCTTGAACATTCCGAAACACGTCTCACAATAGCCGCACATTTACTATACGAACAGTTCCATCAACATTTGTTTTAATCCGACTCTCCATTGGCCTCTCTCAAGTGCATGTATTTCCATCAAGAGTTTGACGGGATGATCTCCCCTTATTATCTCCTCCCACCAAGAGAATATTTTTTTACACAAAACATGAAAGATGACAATGGATGACATGTAATCCTTTTTCTCTTAATATTTTTCTAAACCAATCAATTTCCTAATCAACCAGCCATGTCGACCATTGCAATCTAACTCAACGGATATACAAGTAGTTTTAATGCGTGTACGTCATGCGTAGAAACAATAGAAAGCATGAATTTCTATTTGATGATTTGGAAAGTTATATATTTATAGGAGTATTTCCTAAAAGGTTAAATATTTATTTTAAACTTTAATCAAAAGGTTATATATAATATTTAAATTCTAAATTCTAAATCTTAAATTTAAAACTCCAAACTTTAAATAAGACAATTAGTATTCAAAAAGGTAGATTGTGTAAAAAAAATTTACTATCATATTTTTTAATTAAACAAAATAAAAAATTATTTAATTCATGAACCGTATAAATTTTAATTTACGCAAATCTAATTTTTTAATGCTAGACTCTAAACTCTAATGAATTCTTTTATTAAAAGGTGGCGAATTTAACAAAATCAACATTAATAATTTAAACTAACTAATAGTATTATGAAGATTATAAAATTAAATAAAGGCTAAATCCTAAACTTAGATGAAACCATTTGACTCATTAAATTTGATCATCTCATCAATATCACAAAATAGTTTATGTTTAGAGTAAAAATCAAGAATTCAATATGAAAATTATATAAATCTATATAATTTTAGTGTCAAATTCAAATATTTTGAACTAATTTTAAACTTTAAATATTTAAATATATAATGTGAACATAAATAATTCTAAAATTGTAACAACCCGGAAAATTTGAAAAGAAAAAAATTTTAATTAAGTAATTTGACAAAATTTGATGATTAAATTGAAAGTTTTTAAAACTTGTAGTCTGTTTTAGAGTTTAAGAAAATTTAGGGACTAAACCTTGAATTTACCTAAAAAATGCCGACAGGTTTTGGTTATAATTGCGTGAAATTGGTTTTGCGTCCCCCAACTCCTAAATTCTAAACCAATTTCCGATGTCGTCCGACCTCCGATTGTCATTTTGAAACCACCATCGCGTTCGTCATCGAGCGAGGAACAAACCCCTTAAATTAATTGAAGTGAAACGCTGCCAAACGCCGTGAAATTCAAGTCAAAGTTTCGACTTTTTTTAGCACCACCGCCGAAAAAATCCTAAATTCATCGTCGATCGTTGCTCTGTTTTCGACACCTCCCGCACCATCGTGTTCCTTGTGTCATCCTTGGTCTCTGTCGGCAGCGGCGCGTGAGGAGGTGAAGCGGTCAAAGTTTCCAATTCGTTGAAATCAAGCTCTCCACTATTCGAAATTTTGAACTGAGCTTTGTAAGTGCCTCGAAATCGCTCAAAATAATTTTTAGAAATTTTTCTGTAAATTTTATGACGTCGGAGGAGGTCCCACGCGCCGCCACTGCGCGTGGGGAAGACTCGACCATAGTTTAAAACCGGTTTGACCGGTCTGACCGGTTCTGACCCGTTGACCCGACCCATTGACCGTTGAACATTTACCGGGTGTTATTTTTGTAAATATTTTTAAAAAGGTTTTATTTTCGTAAATATTTTTAAAATGGTGTTATTTTCGTAAATATTTTTAAAATGGTGTTATTTTTGTAAATATTTTTAAAAAGATGTTGTTTTTGTAAATATTTTTAAAAGGGTGTTATTTTCGTAAATATTTCTTAAAAAAGGTGATAATTGTGTAATATAGTTGATCATATGTTGACCTCCTTTGACCAGAACTTTGACCGACATTGACCGGCCATTAAACGGCCGTTGACATTTTCTGAATATACTTATCCTGGCATTTTTTAACGTCCTGAATCCGTTTTTGGGGCCTGTTTTGTCAAATTCGAACCTGAAAGTCTTCAAATTGTCAGTCAAACCCGTTGACTTTGACTTTGACCAAGAATTCAAATTTTTGAAAAGTCATATTTTATGTTTTTCGTCGTCCTGAATCTGATTCCGAAGTCCGTTTTGCCAAATTCTGACCCGAAATCCTCGAATCGAGCTTGTGAACCCAAAAGGCTTAGTATTTTAGCATTTTTGATTATTTATTTAAGATGTGGTTATGGAATTGATTTAACAAGATTTTATGAAGGTACTCGAATTGATTTAACAAGATATTTTATGAAGGTACTCGTGTTTCACCTGAGCGAGGATCAGTTAGGTCCGGTGTTGTCCGTTCGTCAGATCAGCCCGAACCGTGCAATACGAGACTTACCCGTAGGTTTTTGTAAATTAATTTAATAAAGGTTAAGATTATTTATATTATGATTCCAATATGGATTGTTCCAATTCGTAGGATCTAGCGCTGCAGCAGGTGATCGACAGACCCAATAATAGGCTTCCCTATCTGATTTCTCATACTATTACAGGTGTGTTTCCTGACAGTGTTACATTATTATTGTTTAAAATATATATCTGAATATTGTGTATATGATATCTGATTTACCGCATATTTCTGATATGATTTCTGATTACGGTATTTTATACCGATTTTCTGAATATTGATTATTCGATATCTGAATTACTGTATACTACTGATTTGACTTCTGATTTCCATATTTCTGTATATGATTTCCAATCATGAACACTTTTATGTTTTAAAGAAGTAATCATTGTTTTCATTCAAATACATTCATGTTCATTTATGTCATTGGGGGTATTGTTGAAGGAAGTATACATGCAGGTTCCTTGGATGTGTGCTCAGGGCCTTACTGGTTGTGTAGGATGGGTGTGTGGTTCTGGGGAACCTACACAAACAGATTGTGAAAGGATGGGGGTACTGTTCATGTTTTCAAAACATATTGCATAAACAATTTTATTGTAATATTTTATTAGTATTTTTATACACTGTATGGAGTAAAATGGGCTTTTTAGCTCATTCTGTAGTTTTTATCCTTTTTCAAATAACAACATACCGTAAGCTAGAAGATTTGGCATCATGAGAGATCAACTACTTTATATTGTACGAACGTATATCTCTATATGTTTTCCAGTTGTGTTTGGTGACATGTATTTGTTATCGTTTTGGATATATCTGTATTATTAATACTTTGTTATATATTATCTAATGTATTATAAGTTATTTAAATAAAGAATCTTTGAATGAGACATGTGACTGCTTAGGTTTGGGTCTAACGTTTAAAACCGGGTCTAGGGGTTACAAATCTTAATACTAGAATTAGCCTAAAAATCAGTTCTTAAAATACAAACATTTCCTTTTATCATTCTTAATCATTTGTTGTGAGAGTTAACTGTGTGATTTATTCCTGGAAAAAGGACCATTTTCATCTTTCATTTTTCTGGGTCTAAGATCGTAAAATTAACTTGCAGAGGGTCAATAAAAGTTGGCCTTCTGGTTTCATCATCCAAATAGTAAAGTTATGGACATTACTTCATTGGGAGAGTCTAAACCAATACTCTTCAGCTTTGCAAGGCCTATAAATATCCAACTTTTCTTTGCATGAAGAGCACATCACACATCCACAGCTTCACCGATCACATAATTAAAATGTAAACCCCAGTGAGGTTTTCGAGTTGCAGAGGTGGCTTTCGAGATCAAACCTCATGCAGACCCATTCGCCATTGCTCAAAACGAACCTCTTAGCAGCAGCAACACGTCCTGGTTTCCATGGTACCTAGGGAGCTCATCCAAGTGTTCCCTAATTCTTCCATGCAAAGGTCTACGAGCCGAGCAAGCAGTCATTTCTGCGACCTTGAACTTGAAGTTGATATGAAATGGGAAAGACTAGAAGAGGGCAAGGACGAAGAGAAGGATGACGAACGTGAGCAAACACCAAAGCCGGCTCCTCGCAAGCAAGAATCAAGGTTATCAGTCATTTTGCTTGACCAAGGGCAGTTCACTGTATACAAAAGCTCTTTGTGGTCTGCTTGACGCTTAACATCATTGCCTTGGTGCTTGCTGCAACAGGACATTTTCCATATGCTAGAAATAGAGCTTCCCTTTTCTCCATTGCCAACATTCTTGCTTTGACACTCTGCAGAAGCGAGGCTTTTCTGAGACTAGTCTTTTGGCTTGCGGTCACAGTGCTGGGAAGGCCTTGGATACCTCTTCCAATCAAGACTGCAACTACATCTATCCTCCAAAATCTTGGTGGGATACACAGTAGCTGTGGGATTTCTTCCGTTGTGTGGCTCGTATATGCCTTAGTTCCTACACTCAAAGATGGAGAAAATACTTACCCTGAGATCATCGGTGTCGCGGCTGCTATTCTTTCCCTTCTCTGCCTCTCATGTTTGGCGGCATTCCCTCTGGTCCGCCATCTCCATCACAATGTCTTTGAAAGGATTCACAGATTCGCGGGATGGACTGTTCTTTGTCTACTTTGGGCCTTTATCATCCTGACAATCTCTTATGATCCACTAACCAAATCCTACTCAAAGGAACTTGGTTCAAGATTGATCAAAAACAGGAATTCTGGTTCACAATAGCCATCACAATCCTAATTATCATCCCATGGTTGACAGTAGGACGTGTTCCTGTCAAGGTCTCAGCTCCTTCAGGCCATGCATCCATTATCAAGTCCGAGGGAGGAATAAAATCCGGCCTACTAGGTAGGATCAGTCCCTCCCCGTTTTCGGAATGGCATGCTTTTGGAATCATTTCCGACGGAAAAACCGAGCACATGATGCTTTCCGGAGCAGTTGGGGATTTCACGAATTCCTTGTCTCCAACCCACCGAACCATTTGTGGGTTCGAACAGTGCACTTCGCTGGCTTGCCTTACCTGGTCAACATGTATGACAGGGTTTTGGTGGTGGCAACAGGGTCAGGGATCTGCGTGTTTTTGTCATTCCTGTTGCAGCCATGCTCGGCTAATGTGTGCGTGCTTTGGGTGGCCAAAGGCATTGAGCAAAACTACGGCAAAGAAATCAAAGAAATGGTCAGTGAACACCCTAAAGAGAAGGTGATCGTCCACGACACAGCGGTTTTAGATCGTCCAAACGTGTCGCAGATGAGTGTTGATGCAGCGAAGAGATGGGTAGCTGAAGTGGTCATTGTTACAAGCAATCCGAAGGACGCAGAGATGTTGTCAACGCTTGCAAGGCCGCTGGAATTCCAGCCTCTGGTCCCATTTGGGACTCGTAAATTTCGACAAACGATATAATTGCACCATTAATTTATGTTTTATTTTTTATATATTAATTACATAATTGATCAATTTCTTTTAAGTTTTGTATATCTTTTAATGAATTCAAAAAAATAATATTTTATCACTTTCAGTTTTATTTAATTAAGATGTGGTCATTGATAGTTGACTGTTCAAATTTATTAAGATAATATCACTCTTTTATATTCGAAGATGTTGGATTTGTTAAAGATAATCTTCTCCTTCATACTAAAAAAAAATATGAAACTTTTAGTAAAGCTTGCTCCTCCAATTTGAGGCAATGAGATTTAAAAAACTTTGGACTGTTTCATCAACCTAAAGTAACGAGAGATGTCTTGTTCTTTTAGCTTAAAGCATTGAGACTTTATATATTACTCCATCTTGAATTGATAAAAATGACTTAATGAGATTAGTGTTACTTTCTTAAAAAAGAACACTAAAGCTGGGATTTTTGGGATTTTAGCAGCTTTGGATGTTGACATATCATTTTTCCAAATCCATACAGAGTTCTGCAGTGCGGCGAGTTAGGATGTGGCTAAATAACGACGGAAATAAGTGCGGTATAAAATATTATCAAAAAAAAGCATAGCATTTTATGTTAGATGAACTTAAAATGTAATATTTTTATAATATTTTTTATTACAACCTAAAATATTATATTTTTCACAATATTTTCGATGGCAACCGAAAATGTGACTTTCTTCGTAACATTTTAGGTTACAACCGAAAATATTATGAATAATATCACATTTTAGGTTACATCCAACTTAAAATATTATTTTTTTGGTTCACGCCCAAATTTACCAATTTTTAGTCTTGAATTGGGTTTTCCTTTAAAATTCCGTCCAAATCCATCTTAATTAGTAGATTAATTTTCATTATTTTCAAAATTATGAGGCTAGACTAAAAAATCAAATCAGGTACAGTACTTGCATAATTCCCCAATCCAGTGAACATCTAAATGAAACCCTCGAATGACTCATGGAATTTGATTTGTCTCAATCTCAAAGGGGACGGGATAAGAGGGGTGGTTGAGAAGAGGAGCCATTGATCAAAGCCAAGGCTATATAGCGATAAGCTGCCTCCGTCAGATGAATTCCATCCCAATTTGAATAAATTGAAGGATCTTGACATGCTTCAGATCCCGCGTGACCGCACCTTGCTGAATTATTGAAGTTATATGGACCACCCCCTCCACAGCACGCTTTTAGAGTCCCACCATAAAACCCTGTTCATTCCAATACACCCATGTCACACCAATCATTTTAACTCATCTACGATAATATAAGCTAATCCTTATACAAGTGATTGAAATGAAAATGAAGAAGAAACTAACCGTGATGTAGTGGAGTGTGAACAAAACGCATGGCAGCACCATAATAATCAGCGTACATAATCCTGACATGGGGATACTTTTGTCTCAACATATCCAGGGCCTTTTTTATCTGAGAATTATGGTATTTTGCGAAAGCATTAAATGCCTTTAGGCAACCATGGCGGTCATAATCTTCCTTGTTAGGGCTTTCAAACAAGGTCAAGTAAACAGCTGAGCAACCGATGGGAAAATTCCCTGGCACCATCAACTCCGCCGCACCTTCCTCTATCAACGCCTACAAAAGTACAAAATCCCCGGGAAAAAACCAAACTTTAATGGCTTAAGCTTCACAATTCTTACTTTGGTCTAAACTCTAAACTTACACTGGTTGCATCAGTAATTGCTCCAACGACCAAAGGGACCATAGATCGAAGCTGTTTACTGCCTCCACCGAGAAAGAAGGCGTAATTATAATCGTTTCCACCGATCTCTCCGACCATGAAAAGTGATTTCTTGAAGAAATCATCACAAGCTACGACAAAAGAAGAAAGAAGGTTGTTCTGAGAAGATTTAGTAAAAATAAGGGGAGGTGAAATTTTAAAGACGAAAATAGATTATTAATAAAAAAAATATAAATAATATTTAAAATATATGGAATTTAAAGTTTTAGCTACTATTGTTCCACCGGTTCTCCTTCACTCCATCCCTCAGTGGAAGAATTGAAAGACATGGAAATGATTTAACTCACATTCTTTATCAGAACAAAGGTCGGACTTGAGGTCCCTGAACCAATTAAGCTGAACATTCAGGGAATTATTTGTCCATAAAATCGAGATGTTTCGTTCGAAGAAAAACTCAGCATCAAGTGCAGTAGCTCCGGCGAATGCAAAGTTCACTCCATGTTGAGCACTTTGGCCTTGCTTTACCGCTAGGTAAGGTGGCACATACGGCAAACTAAATGCCTCAGCTGGTTTATTAAAAAAAACGAAGAAAACAACATAGTTAGGAGAATGAAATCTTGGTTTTCAAGCTGTTTATATATATATATATATAATGTGATGAGTATTACCAATGAAATCGATGATAAGACGACCATCGGAGCAGCGGCCGGTTGCGTGTTGAAAGAAGGTTTTGCCGTAAGGTAACTGTCCGATGACCGGAAACGCAAGGGCACCGGAGAGAAGGAGATTGCCTGTGTCGCTTAGGGAGTCGCCGAAGTTGAAAATTGACTCATAATTTTGGGGGATTGATAAAGCTAAGCCCAAAGTTAGGAACAAGATTACGAGGAATAAAATTTTGCAGTTCATGGTAAAAGAGTAGACAAAGGCCAAGTGGCGACTACCGAATGTGAACTTGCATAAATTATTTTACTTGAAAGATTATATAATTAAATAAATTTTCATAACTCAAATAATTTATGTTATTAAGCGACATAATTCAATAGCATTGAATTGATATTTGGGGGGGGGGGCAGTTGAGGATTTAAATGCCGAGAAATTAAGTGACAGAAATCAATAGCATTAAATTGATTTGGTAAGAAATCAAACTTAACTCGTGAATCTATTGCTAGCCCAACGAAATGAATTGTACACCGCAAAATGCGTTTTATTTTGTTTCTTTTAAATGAAAAAAGAAGCAAACATTAATTATTACTCCATAAAAGATAGTCTCAGCAGCTACATAAATTCATATGGTAACAAGCTCTTTTTGGCAATTAGTTAACCAATCAATTGTACCAGCTTTTCTCTTTTGAAGATCAAATCCGTAACAACATTGGCAACGCCACCTACGTAGGCCTTTTAATCATTGAATAATGAATATGTGAACCCACCTGGCTTATCACCCGAGTAAACATCATTAATTTGTTATAGGGATGTAAAATACTAATCCGGTCTCTCAAAATGATTTCATAAAAATTGAATTTTATCTAAAAGGTAAAAATAAAAAGGAAATAAATTAAAATTAAAGGAATTTAAAACTTTTTATCCATCTCCAATTTTTTTCTTTTAACTATATTATTATTTATACCATAAATATAATTTTAACCATTTCTAATATCAGATAGTTCTAATATGTTTTACGAATCATTATGGATATAATATAAATAATTTTCACATTAATACATATATTTTAGCCACTCAATATATAGGAGGGGAAGGGCTTGCCACTTTCCATAATGGAATTGCGCCAACTCGACTTAAACAATAATAATCGACCTTCACTTAGTATATGAATATATATTATAATATTTATGCTTGGAATCAACGGCCTATTAGCTCAGTTGGTTAGAGCGTCGTGCTAATAACGCGAAGGTCGCAGGTCGAAACCTGCATGGGCCATCTCTTCTTTAAATTTTATGCTTTTTATGGTGTTTGCTTACTTTTATATATAATTCGGGTAAACTAGAAATATGTTTTAGAAAATTGTCGTTACTCCTTCAAGTGGAACACCCTTTGAGGTACTGTTAGACTCTCCTCTCTTGTTTTTTTTCCCTTCGTCATCTTTTGTTTTACTTTCCCATCATCAAGCTTGTTTTCTTCATTTCATATAAACATTTTAATTGCGGGTACTACTGTTGGAGCTGGAATCAGAAGGTGGATAAACATAGTCGGGGGACGTGCCTTGTTTCGACCTTCAGTGTTTCTGCTTAGGAGAATTTCCAATAGAATCAACACTTGGTGAGTAGGTGAACAATGTTTCGATTTTTTCCATTTTAGTTCATCATTTAATTTCAAATTAATTCAAGCCATCTATAACAAGCTTATTCTGCTTTTATACTACAACCATCTCTTCAACTGAAAACAATTATATTCAAACCTGCAACCTTCAAAAAGATGTCAAGGAAACTAAAACCGAGTCAGCCTCAACTATTTATATAACAAATGAAATTCAACCTCATATTCGAAGAAAATACAATCTTTTAATCTTTTAAAACATTTTATGATATATTTCTAGTCATATTAACTTTATTTTTACGATTCATGTTTCGAGTTTGTGATACCAACAATGACATCTCTAAAATTAGAATCATATTTTCATAGATATTTGGATGTTCCTGGGTTAGTAAAACTATGATTCCTGGAAAGTGGGCAGTGCTCTGTTTCTACATACAATTTCCATAAACATCTCACATTCATTATTACTTTCACAACTCGATTTATGGAGAGTCATTGTACTGATTACAATCATCTCAGAATAAAACTTGAGACCATCTGCTTAAAATAATAAAATGAAATAAAATACTTAAGTGATTTTATTAAGATTTTCTAACTTCTAGTGGAAAGTCTTAAGTGGATCATCTTGGTCAATATCAGTAATAAGAGGGAGATCAACTGTCAGCTTTCCCAGGCTTATGCCCCCTTCATTCAGCTTCTTCATTACCTCTTCAAACACAACCTTGTTGCCTTCCCGTGTGAGTTGCAAACCATCACTGCATTTATACCAACATCATAATTATTCTCTATAGAGGTCTCGGGTTCGAGCAATTGTGTTGCAGGATGTATGTGCGTTATCAGTAGTTAAAAAAGATTCTGAAGATATACTAATAATAATAATAAAAATGCCTTAGATACCTAAGAAATGCTTTGCACCAGTCAGGACACTGCTGCATCCGGGTCCAGAGATCTACCACTGGGACCCCACATTCTCCAGCAGCTTCCATACATGCCTTGGCGAACACACCGGCGGCTTCGTTCGTCCTCTCGGGCAAACCCGATGGATTCTCGGCATAAGGATATCTGCATCAAGAATGTTTGCGTGCATAGAAGTATTGAGCATATGGTAAGATGCGAAATGCAAAGTGGATAGAAAATGTTGAACAATACCTAAGACGTTCATCTTCATCAATTGGAGGAGTAATTAGTATAATGAGTGTGTTTGGCCATCTCTTTTGAGACCACAAAAGAGGAGATGAAAAGCTATGAGCAGCAGAAGTTGATATAATGAGTAACATACACTTGTTACGTCTTCCTCAATTGGAGACGAAGTTAAACTGCTAAAGAATACCAGGACTCCAGCCTACACTAAAATATTCCAAGTACCTAACAGACAAATAGAAAAGGCTTTAAAGCTTGGCAAACAAGTAAAGTAGTTTCTTTCATAATGATTGAAGCTGTTATTCCTCCTCCATATCGGTTATACCTCCGCTGCTTTATCCTCATCCTAGTGAGCTTTGGGATCTCCATAATTCCTCCAAAACTCTCTATCCTTCGGAGTTCTAGAATTTTTTTTATTCTTTATAACTCGTAAATCATTGATTACAACTTTTCACCAAAATTAAAAAAGAGGTGAACTGTCAAAAAAACCAACCTAACTCAACTTTTTCTATCAATAGGAAACAAATATAATATTGAGCTTTTAGTGGCAACGCAATATCAAATAAACTTTGAGATCAGTGCTCCAACTTTATTTCTCGAGAGGCACAACACTTGTGATTTTTGTCAACAGTCAACATAAAGATTGTAGAAATATATGCATACAAGGGGCTTCCAATCCAACCAAAAGAAAGGGCTGCATTAACAACAAATAGCATGATTGCCTATAATACGGGGCGCCAACCCTATGAGTGGTTTCGCGTAAAGAATACTAGTAGGTAGCTAGCATCCTATAGCTAGAAGATTAAAACAAAGGGATATATTGATATTAGGGTTAAGCATTAGCCAAGGCAAGTGGGGAACAATAACAGCGACAACTGGGCCTTAGCCACCCACTCTTCATCTCTTGCTTTTTGGATATTCAAAGGCCCACTTTGCCAACCAATATCAATAAGTCTCACCATTCAAATCATCTTTCTTTTTACCTTTCCGATCTGAATTGGAATTCAGCCTGATAATATGATAAGCAAATCGGAAACAGTGTTGTGTGCCATCCAAATATTAAAATTATACGAAAGAAAAAGAGAAGCACTCAAGAAAACAAACAGTTGCACAATTTCACCACCTAATTCAATTGTAGTATTGTTTGACAAAATATAATTTACAAGTTTAATTTTTTATTATTGGAACTGAAATTATAATTTTATATAATTTACAAATGTATTTTACTTTTATAATATAAAAATAAATGTTTTATATTTTCGCAATTTATGTCACTCAATTTTACATGCTATAACCCCAAAAGAAAAGAAAGAGATTCTAAAAATAAATAATATTTTACATATATTTTTGTAATTTTTATGATTAATATTTTAATCATTTATCTGTTGAAATTTATGTTATATATATTATACAAATCACGTTTTGAATAAAATAGAAATATTTAAGTATTTATTTTATGTAAAAACTTTTCAACTGTTAAATATATTAGCAAATAAAGTGTTTTGAATCGATATGATAGATATATTATATTAATTCTAAATTTTATATGCATAATAACTAGAATAGTACTAATAAACCCAACATTAAATTATTAATATATCAATTATAAAAAAATTACAAACATATATAAAATTTATTTGATTTTGAATTAGATAAGTAAACCCTTGATTCAGAAAAATGAACGTATAGAATAATATAGTTTTACGGGACTTATCAATTTATGTCTGTTGACCTATTTTTTTTAAAAAAAAAATCATTATTATTTTAGAAATTTAAGGAGATTAAATTATTCCAAATGAAACTGCTAATATTTGATTGATTAACTGTTACCAAATTTGTAGCAGACAAAGAAAATTCTAAAGAGGTGATGGAACCTTGAGAGAGGAGACGATAGAGTGGAGATTCTGCTTGTACTCATCAACCGGCAAATGTTGGAAAGCAGCGTATCCATCGGGAAGGGAAGCGTCATTAGCTCCAAAGAACACGGTCACCGCAAGCGGCGATGCTGAACCCTCAGAACCACCGCTTTCCGCCGCAGGAAAAACCCTATCAAACACCTGAAACGCCCACCTTGTATTGTACCCACTGTACCCTCTCAGCACCACATCAACCTGCAAATATCAAACCACAAAATCTCTTCAATATATATACAAGGGTTTAGAGGTTTCATCACAAACCCTCTTCAATATCACACCGCCATTAAAACAAAATTGATATACCGTGCGAGAGAAATGATTTGCAAGAGCAGCACCCCAACCGCCATCACAGAAGGAAGCCTCCGTGATGGAGTCTCCAAAAAGAAAGATCGTTGGCCTCATGTTTAGAGCAAAACCCAAAGGGAGGAGGAATTGCCTTGAATTTGACACAAAAAAGACTGCGTATGTTATTAAATGCACACCAACTTATTTGCGTATACAGACAAGAAGTCAAGATTAAAGAAAGATTTTCGGTCTTGGACAAAGGCAATAATTAAACAGTGAACAACTTGTTCTGCAATGACCAAAGCAGCATCTTTAGTTGAACCGACAACAAGATTAGAGCTGGTTTGGACACTGATCAAGTTTCAAAGACAAGTGTTTTGAGTTGGAATTGACATGAAGGAATGGGTGTTAGACTTTACATTAGATTCTCAGGGCACTGATCCTTTTACCTTGAAGAGCTTTAATGGCGAATGGGGGCATTCATAATTATGGTGGGCCAACATGCCTCACCATGCTCATGTAATATCGTCAAGAAATTTCGTCAATGAAGAAAGTTGTGAAAATGATGAGCACTTCAAGTTTATGTAAACTTCTTTGGCATGATCATTGCTGTTGTTGTTTTTAATCAGAAATTTAATTTTATTAAAAAAAATGTTGTTTTAACCATTGATGAATTCGCTTTTTATGTTAATTAAAAGATTAGAGAAGAAAATGAAAGTTTGATCTCAACTAGATTTTTTTTAAAGTAGTAAATTACAAATTTTATTCCTAAATTTTCTTCTAACTCTTATTTTAGATGCTAAAGTTTAAATTTTTTAATTCATTTACTAATTTATTGAATCATTCATGTTTTGATCGCATTTTCATTAAATAATTAACGGTGATATGACATGGTAGATGGTATCAAAGCGACATCGTTTTGGATAAATCAAATTTACACCAAAACTTTATTATTTTGAATCTATATAAAATATCATTTTCTTTATTTTCATCATTTCTCTTTTTTTTTCATCTTCTTATATCATCCTATCTAGCTATTTTCCCATATTATAACCACCACCTGTTGTGACGGCCATCGTACCGGTAATAGCCGATCATCGTAAATGGTAGTGGTTCTTTAGATTGTTTTCTTTGTTTCTCAATACGATAAAGATTGTAGAGGAAAGAAAATTGGTATTTTTTATTTATAGGATTCCGTATAATGAGTAAATTTCGTCCACTTTGTATGCCTTAAACTTTTACCGCCATTTTGATCGTAATTTTGCTCAATAAGAAAATGCATTAACAATAGATAGTTCAAAAGACAAAATTTATGTCTAATGTGGAAGATTGACAATATTATTTCGTAATTTATTTAATTATTTTTTATTAAATAGAAAACAGATCGGTGATGTCACCTCGCAAAATCTCCAACTGGACCAGCCTACTTTAATTTTTTAAATTGCAAAATGAATTGAATCCGACTGCATGGAAATAGATCCATATGCTTTTCGGCATTATAACTTTTACTATTCTTTATTGAATCATTGAACTCTGCAGTGATATAAGTATGTAGTCTAATACATTGACACCTAAATCAGTGTATGTAGTCTAATACATTTACATTGAGAAATAAAAATGTTGAATTTGTGATTCTTTTTTTCAGTTTCAAATTGTAGAGGAGTGCACGAAATTGGATAATTTTTTTCCAATTCTAATCGAGTCAAAACTAACCAAAAAATCGCAATAAAATTCCGGTGTTGATTCTGACTGGAGAAGGTGATCGGAGAAACGGCAAAGTGAAATCAAGATGACAACTAAGGTTCTTATAGAACTATAATTAAACATTCTAAACAATACTCAATTAACTCTTTTTATTGATATGTCATGTTATTAATATGATCTGAGTTAATGTATTAGTGGTCAATTTGTAATTAACTAATAGTACAAGTGAAACTTAAGTAGGCAAAATTAGAAGAAAAATGAAACAAAAGTGACCACCACTATAGTTTATCCTTACTTTTTCCGAAGGTTTGAAATAAAATAATTATGCTTATATTGATTAGGTTTCAATTGGATCGAATTTTATAAGAATAAGTATTTTTAATTGAGTTCTAAAATAAACGAGTCAGCTTATATTTTAGATCACTGAATGATTAAAATTATTTTTAATTAAATTATATCATTTAATCTTTATTATAATAGATTGGATTATTTATGTTAACACCGTCGAAAAAACTGGATTGAACTTTAATATAGCGTCGTCAAATTACATTTCATTGATGATTTTAAATATACATATACCTTGATATGCAATTTCTTTTGATGATTTTATGTTGTTTGAACAACAACATTTGTTTGTTTGCGAACGCCAACAAAGCTACTTTAATGCCCATTACCCATTTTTTTTATATTAACCGCCAAACCTTATATGCATTATTTTATAATTTTCTTAAAAATATTATCGATTATTAATTAGTTTAACGGCGATTAGAGCTTAAATATTGATATTATGAATGAAACAAACTAGATTGAGAATATCACTCTCATAATAGATCTTTATAATATCTAGTTAAAATTCAAATAATTAACCTCTAAATCAGATATTAATCATTATATTAAAAATATAATCTTAATTTAAAAAAAAAGTGATGTAAATGAAAATGTGAGGATTGGCTTGATATTGAGACTCAATTCTGTTAAATTCTCATCATAAATGTTTACGCATGCTTGTTTGCAATCAATATTCCACTCAAAAGCTTGCTACTTAAAATAGGAATATCATTTGAGTTTTAAAAACTTGCTAATTAGGGTATGGAGTCCCAAAACATTAACTATATTGGACAACATATCATAATTCGTCCCAAAACTGTTGAACATTGAAATGAGTCTGTCGAGGTCAATGTAGACATTGCTGTATTAACAGTGGGGATGTAAATGGGCTCCAGAGTGGGTATATGTTAACATTGAAATTTGAACTTTTTATGTAGTTTGTTATTTTGATGACGGTGTTAAAATTTTTTGTGTTCACATACACAAAAAATTTCTGTTATAAGTATATATATATTCATCTTAAAAAATATTTTTGGATCTACCACCGTGTATTAATATATACAAGTGACAACATCAAGAAGGTGGTCGATTGGAAAAAAAAAATAAAGGCTAAATCATGGGCTAAGACCAATACCATTCCTCTTGTGTGCACCGGCATCACTCTCAGGCATTGTTTTGAAAACCGGATCGGTCGGTTCAACCGGAAACCGTTGCCTAGTCCCGGTTCAATCTAGATCGGTTGAACCGTTATTAGTGAACCGGCCAGAACCGCTGAACCGTTCAAACCGAACCGGCTGAAAACTTGGAAAAAACGAAAAAAAAAATCGCCAATTTTGTTTTTTTTTTAAATTAAACCAAACGACGTCGTTTGTTAAACGAGCCAAGTCGAACTCGAGTATTGTTGAGCTCGACTCAAACTTGAAAATTTTAAAAGTAAGCTTGAACTCGAAAAGGCTTGAACTAAAAAAAAATTTAAAAGTTCGATTGAAGCCTAAAATTCGAGCTTGATTAAAGTGAAAGAATAGTTCACTCAATGCTACCAAAAGGCTCTATGATTTTGAATGTTAAATTACCTCTATTATTTATAGAAGTTAGTTGGGATGATCTTCTATGTTTCTTAACCATGTGGGATTATTTTTTTTAAAAAAAATTAAACCAAACAATATCATTTTGTTATGATTTTTTTAGCCCTAAATTTATTTTTTAATTATAGTTATATAATTATATTTATTATTTAATATGTTTTACCTTAAATATTATGTTGTAGTTAATTTGAATCATTTTGTTTCATTTGATTTTATGGTTTTTAACTTATATATGTTATGACTTGCTTTGAATATGAATTGTGATATAAAAAATTATTTTTTATTAAATGTTTTTGGTATTTTTATTTAATTTTTTAAATAATTATGACGTTGTCCGGTTCTTTTGACCGGTCAAACCGGTTCGACCGGTTGAACCAATGAATCGGTAACACGGCCGGTTCGCTAATCGATCCGGTTTTGAAAACCATGCTCTCAGATCTTAATGGCGGTCCCTGTCGTGGGGCTGGCTGCTGAAGGCAGTGGATTTGCTATCCCCGCGCTAAAAAGCTTCGAAGATATGGCCATGTCTTATAATCATTCTTTCTTTATGGTATGAAAAGATCATTATTATTTTTGTTATAATATTTTTCAAAAATAGTATTTTCGTTCATTATTTATCCAGAGTCTTATACTCTTCAAATGATTACAACCTTATGATTAATTCTATAACGATCTCACATGATTTACTAAAATCAAACTTATTTCTACAGTTATAATCATCATATCATCATATCTATAAATAGACATCATCATCATAGGTTTGAAACGAGCCGCTCTCCAGCTTGACGACTCCTGTTTGGTACCCGAATAGTTTGGTCTCCGCATATTGAGGTTGAGCTGCTATTTCAAGAGGAAACTCAGGCCGACTCACGAAACTGAATGATATAATGTGTACATTTATATTATTTTTATGGATCTTGAATATTATAAATGCGTTTTTACATGCTAATAATTTGTTTTATATACATGTTTTTCAATAAATAATGTGTTATTTTTTTGTATTAAATCATCAAGTGGTTTTAAAAAGAAAAAAATTTGTATATTTAAATTATTTTGTGTATAGATTTATTTCAGATGTTCAATTTTTATAATCCGAGATGACAAAAAAAATTGAAAACAAATAAAAATAGGAGCTGGGTGGGATGTAATCTGCTTGAGAGTGCCCTACAATGAGCTAAAATATCCAAACGACATCGTTTAGAAATCAATATATAATAAGCAGACGGCACCGTTTGGTAAAAAGAGTTAAATAAATGGCCCATGCAGGTTTCGAACCTGCGACCTTCGCGTTATTAGCACGACGCTCTAACCAACTGAGCTAATAGGCCGCTGGTTCCTTTTGCATATATTATAATATATATCTATATACTAAGTGAAGGTCGATTACTATGGTTTAAGTCGAGTTGGCATTCCCTCCCTGAAAACTTAATGGATGAATAAAACCTCTAGTAAGTTGGATATATAATTTTAAGCTCTCAAAAATACAACAAAAATATTTGAGTGAAAGAAAGAGTTAAAACCCACTAGTGTAATGGTAGGATTTTTTTAAATTAATCAACTAACTAGATCCAGTATTGTAGAGGAAGAGCAATTCTCTCAACCTAATATGTTTTATTCGTAAAAATCAGAATTTGAACATCTGGCTTTGTTTAAAAGATCTAGTACATCATTTCATTAGACCAACTGATTATTGATTATAATGGCTAAAATTTTAATAACGATTTAGATTATTAAATTAGTCTGATTTGGTTAAATCAGGCTAAGCCTATTGAAGTCGGACTCCTTATATTTATTTGGGAACCTCTAAATGAAGTTCGGCACGCTCTTAACAGGGATAGAGCTGGCTGAGTAGAGCTTATTCACACATTGTTTAACAGTGTATTATTGTTACCCAAAAAAAAAGATACAACTCTTTGCCGCATTGCCTGTTTAAATCGATTGAGAACCTTGGTTCCAACAGCCTTGTAACGTTATCCATTTCACATCATGGACAGGCTTTCTTTATCTCTTTCCTGATGATATCTTTTACACGGTTTACATTTTGTGGGGTTGTATGTACAGCCTTGAATTTCTTACGACCAAGCATGTATCATTTGTCGCGGTAAGCATCAATGAAGGCAACAGTTTTATTGTGCGACCAACAAGCCACCTTGGGTTGGTGCTGTTCGAAAGGTGGTTCACGTGGATATAGTGAAGGTGGTGGGATATTTCGAAAAAAAAATAGAAATTAAAAATCTTTTGGATAAATTAGATATAAAATCATTGTTCAAAGACATATTTGATGTTTTATCGACCAATTTGCTACTTTTGAAACTTCAGTAGAGAAATCTAAAATTTACTCAAACATTAGTGATCATTTGTATAGTTTGCCCTTTTTTATTTCATATATTTACTATGTCACATCAACAATATATTAAAGGTCTAACATCTTATTTAAATAAAAACAAAAATATCAAATATTAATTTTTTGAATTAAATGAAAAAATGCACAAAATTTAAATAAAAATGAACAAATATTATGTGCTAGTGCATTTGGTGCACGTGTCATCTTCAGCCCTCGCCGATCCCAACCAGCAATTTGCATGCGGCGCCAACATCGCACCTGCAGTCACACCTGCATTCACACTTGTATATGATATTTATATATATATATATATATATATATATAGAACGAACACAAATAAAAATTTAAGATGAATATTATAAATAAAATAGATAATAAATATTAAGAAGTTCAAAATTCAGATTAAACACTTGTCTACTCTAGAAGACTATAACATACATCGATTATTGGACAGTCCTTTACCCTGGCATCTTTATACTTCAGTTTTCCCATTTGGAGTCGTGCTGCATTGAGTGGTGAGAGTTAACAAATTTTAAAGAATCATGGTAGTAATTCAATCGACTAATCCTAAACCCAAGTCGGATATCTCCACGATTATAACAGGCAGTCAGCATCAGGATTTTAAATCACGGTCGTGGTCGCGTTTTTGGTTATTTCGAATTTATAGTGATTACGACCGTCGCGGGTAATTCGGACGGCGACGAAACCGCTATATCACGGTCGAAATCACGATCGCGGACCATTTTTTGAAACCCTGGTCAACACCTCTTAAAATTGTTCAACATCCATGTTTCTTTTTCTTTGTTTTTTTTAATTATTTCTCTAAATAAGCCATTATTTCTCTATTCAACATTAGCTTTTTCAAAGAACTTGTGTCTTAGAAGATAGTATGGATAGGTGGGAAAGTTTAAGGAATGACATTTAATTTAATGTTAAAAAGGGCGAAAATAAACGCAATTAAAAGTATTTTAAATTATATTTAATATATAATATTATGTTTTTATCACACCTACCCCGAGCATTTGTTTTATTGCTCCAAATTGATTGAATTCGAAAACAACATTCAGTCTGCAACTGGCTTTTTTTTTTTCAATTTTGTTGCACATCCGTTCACAATTTTAAATACATTGGGACCGTATTAATATCTGCAAAGGGGAAGTCGGTGACGATCGTGGGGTTTGGCAGAGGGAATGCATTTTTCCCACAACCTCCCCTTTTTCACTTTCTTTTTCATGTATCAAAAAAGATAATGGAAAAGTAATATATTCATATACCGGAATAATATACATTGAAATATATACACATATAATGCAAATTTAAAAGACATAATTGCATTTTGACATACTTTTGTTAATTATTATTATTTTTAATTATTTTTAAGTATATTACACATATGATATGACTATTTAATTATAATATTTAAATGATATTAATCAAATATCAATATTTGATGAGAAATTGATTTGATGATTAATAGAATTGATATATTTTTATATTTTATTAATTTAATTTTTTCATAAGATAATCACCAAATTATTCACTCCAAATTATTGACGTTTTTCTCGAAAAATCACCGGTGATCGGTATATTTACCGATCTAACACCGGTCAGATTATATTTCTCGATCTAACACCCTTAGCAGTAAAGCGCGCCCCTTGCACCGCGTTATATATTGATTTGACGCCACGTAGGGTATAGCGCGCCCCCTGCACCGCGCTATAGACTGACAGGGATACACGTGGGTATAACGCGACCATGTGTATTACGTGAAGTCAAATTAAATTATAAAAATTTGGTGAGCCAACTCCTCCCTTATTATTTAAATAATTAAATATGCAAGTTGACTCTCATTTTATAAATTAATAAAGCTCTCTTACCCTCCAATTTTCATCCCTTTTTGGTTATTTCCTTTTTGTCTTTAATAAATAATTAGTCAAAAATAGAGAAGTGAAACTTTCCGATACCAGATCACGATCATTATGAGATTCTTGAAAGGTTAATTTCTACTCTTAACCTTTGTATATACATAAATTGCAATTTTAATCCATTCTAGTCTTCATATTTTCAAATCTTCACTTGTTTTGATTTCACATTAAAAAATATAAAAAACAATTTTATTAAATATTACTTCAAATTCTAATTAAAAATAAAGTTAAATCTTATGAAAATTATACTAATAAAAAACATGTAATGATTAAATTTAACTAGTTTAATTAAACTAATAATTATACTAATAATTAAGTCCTTGCCCCTCGCAAAATTTACTGATTTAATTAAATTTTAGGATCATTTTATCTTTAAAATCAAATTTTTACTTATAATTTTTTTTGGTTTAATTCACTCTTTAAGTCTCTTCAATTTTAAAACTAGTAAAATTAAATCATGACTCCTTTAAATTTTATTATTTATTAAATTTTAAAGATTTTATAGAGAAATAAACTTAATTATCTCTCATCATTCGTAAAACTTATAGAGAAATAAACTTAATTATTAAGAATATTTTTTACATAAAAATTATTCACTAGTTAAATTTAATCATGACTAATTATTTATTAAAGACAAAAAGGAAATAACCAAAGAAGGGATGAAAATTGGAGGGTAAGAGAGCTTTATTAATTTATAAACTGAGAGTCAACTTGCATATTTAATTATTTAAATAATAATGGAGGAGTTGGCTCACCAAATTTTATAATCTAATTTGACATCACGTGTATCCTGTCAGCATATAGCGTGGTATAGGGGGCGCGTTATACCCTACATGACGCCAAATCAATATATAACGCGATGTAGGGGGCGTGCTTTACTGTTAAAGGTGTTAGATCGAAAAATATAATCTGACCGATGTTAAATCGATAAATATACCGGTCACCGGTGATATTTCAGGAAAAATGTCCAAATTATTGAGGTAAAATAAAAAATAAAAATGAATGAAGAAAATAGTGAGAATTGTATTATGAATTCTAGTTACCCAAAGTCTAACATTCAAAGAAGTACACTGCCTCTTCAATGACTAGTTTAAAGGGCGAGTCTTTCAGCCTTGTGGCAATGCCATTCTCCCACGTTTTTTACCAACCCCCGCCCTCTTGAACGCCGCCAGTCCACCAACCCCAAACCCAGAAAAAATGAAGCTCCAAGTCTTAGAAACCGCTCTCCTCCGCCCCTCCGCCGCACCCTTGACAGAGGACCACACCCTTGCTCTCTCTCACCTAGACAATGATCACTCCCTCAACGTCACCTTCCGTTACCTGCGAGCTTACACCAACACCAGCGTCACCACTGATAGCGACCCTTTCCACGTCATCCCCTCCGCTATCTCCGCCGCTCTCCACCACTATTATCCTCTTGCAGGATCCCTTCGCCGTGCCAGCAACGGGAGGTATGAGCTTTTTTGTCGGGTGGATCAAAGCCTACCGCTTGTCAAAGCCACCGTAGACTGTAGATTAGAGTCTGTAAATTACCTCGAGGATCCCGACATGAATTTGGTTGAGCAGTTTGTTCCCGACCCGATCCAGGAAGAAACGATGGAAAATCCTTGTACTTTACAGTTAACGGTGTTTAAATGCGGTGGCTTTATTCTTGGGGCGGCCATACATAATTCTCTATGTGATGGACTTGGTGCGACCCAGTTTTTCTGTATGGCAGCTGATATAGCTCGTGGGGTGAACCAGGTGAAGTTTCAGCTGGTTTGGGATCGACCCACCTTGTTGGGTCCGAGGAACCCACCGAAAGTTGAAGCTCCTGTTCGTGAGTTCCTAAGCTTAGAGAAAGGTTTCAATCCTTACACACAGTATATCGGACATGTTGTGAAGGAGTGTTTTTATGTGGAAGATGAATGCTTGGACCAGCTGAAGGCTTTGCTTTCTGGACAAAGTGGTCTGGGTTTAACCACGTTTGAAATTTTGGGTGCTTATATTTGGCGAGCCAAGTAAGTTCAAAAAAGTTTGCTAATTTTCTCATAATTTTTCACATAAATGGGTTTTTTATTGTTGATGATTAAACAGGGTGAAAGCCTCGAAGATTCAAGGTGATGAGATCGTGAAGTTTTCATATTTGATGAACATCCGCAAAGTGGTAAAGCCGGCATTACCTGCTGGCTATTGGGGCAACGGCTGCGTCGCAATGTACGCCAAGGTCAGTGCCAAGGACTTAATCGAGCAGCCTTTGTGGAAAACGGCTGAGCTAATAAAGAAGAGCAAAAGCAATGCTAGTGACGAGTTCGTCCGATCTTTCATCGACTTGCAAGAACTGCACTACAAAGACGGCATCACTGCCGGAAAAGGGGTGAGTGGTTTCACTGATTGGAGACATTTAGGCCATTCGGCGGTGGATTTCGGTTGGGGAGGTCCGGTAACGGTGTTGCCACTTTCAACCAATTTCCTTGGGAGTATGGAGCCATGTTTTTTCCTGCCCTACGCCTCATCAAATAATACGGGAAAGAAGAAAGGGTTTAAAGTGTTGGTAAGCTTGCGTGAGACTGCCATGGCTGATTTTAGGCAAGAGATGGAGAAATTCAGCCGGAAAGAATTTACCGAACTCTGAGCTGTTTCCTGAATCCGATACCTGATGATAGCATTGAGCTTTATCTTCGCTTTTCTTATGAATTGTTTGTTATTGAGCTGCCGATATCGAGTACTGTATTTGTTTCTTTGAAACCTATCAAGATGAAGGTGATATTGCTAGCTATTAAATGGCTAATCTGATAATCAATTAGTATTTGATTTAGTTGTGTGGAGAGTAAAACAAAGAGATGATAGACTGACATGAATGAACAAATCTTATTTATAATTATTTTCTACAATGCATAGTTGGTGGTCGCTGGTAGACCACTGAAGCAGCTCTTATCAAAATACCAGCAGTTAAACCCCATATTAGATACCTCTTATTCTCGAACTCGTAATCGAAGAAGTGAAGAAGATACTTCTCTCCCATCCATTCTCGCTCTTCCACGCTTCGGTTTTCATCCTGAACAAAGCAAACCATAAACAGTTAAAGAGAAGAAAAAAAAAGGTTAAAACTAAAAACAAGCATAAGAGTTGGAGTTGGAGTTGAAGAGAGGAACCTTAATGAACATTTCCAGTGGAGCATCAAATACCGCATTGACTTCTGCAGGATTCGGAGTAGGCTTAAATGCCTTTCTGTCATGAAGTATACCAATAACAGGAACTACTCTTAGGAGATGCTGCACGGAAAACCAAAAAATTTTAGACAGACAATGTAAAGTTCTCAGATATAATAACTTGCTCAAGAATTTGTATTTGGTCAAACAAGCTTAGGTCAATAAATTTGCTGCACACTTAACAGTCTATCTCTTATTACATAGATTCTTCTTCGCTTTAATGCTAAGTTTTGAATGTTGAGTTTTAGACAGACACTCTAAAACTTTCAACAAATATTACTTATTGATAAATAGAACAGAAAATGTCACAGTCATCCAAATGAGAACTGATTCAAATCAAACTAATTCCATTCACCAAGTAGATGAATGGTTGATGAAGATACTGGAAAAGCCAAGAGGAAATATTTCAACACCTTAGACAGAAACGGTTCAAGAACAGTTATCACATTCACAAGTGAAGGGTCCATCCCAATCTCTTCTTTAGCCTCCCTAGTAGCTGTATCACCATCATCTTTGTCCCCCTCATCTGCTTTCCCACCAAGCAATGAAACTCCCCCTGCAACAAACCCTCAAAGACACTAAGTCAATAACCATTAAGTCCACATTTGGTGGTTACACAGAGGAAAGATAAGAGAAAACAAAATCACAATCTTATACATGTAAACTCCTAGACTTAGGTGAATCTAAAGCAACTAATTCAAGTGAACTGAAACACCCAAACTTTCTTAGGAAACCAAAATATGATAGTATCCAGCAAAAAGGATTCAACTGATTCTAACTCAATCAAGGATTCAACTTCATATTGATTTCAAGCCTTAATAACATTAGTTGGTTGTTCCTGACATTCAAAAAGGAAAACGTACTGCAATGAGCCTTCTATAGGTAGAAAACAAATGTTATTAAGCGAATACTTCTGTTCTGTGGCTTGAATTTTCTTACGAACCAAACAAAGGATATTAAAAAAGAAAAAGAAAAACAATCACCAGAGTGACTGTAGTCAAATTTTAACATTTGGATCCTAACATATAATAAAAAATATATACCTCAACTCAATCCAGTAACTTTCTAGTAAAATCATCATTCCCTTCCCAAGAAATTTTAAAATTTTCATTCATCAAAAATTCCCATCAACCAATCAAAAGCTGATCCGAAATCCCACGAGAGTAAACAATTCGCGGAAACAAAAACCAAACATTTCATTTAACCATTAACTTCCCAATCTTAAACCAAACCAAATAGAACGAAACAGACCCGAATGACTTGATAATCTGGAAGACCTTTTGGTCAATATGACACGCAAATCCCCGGCATCCCCTTCAAAGAGACAGATCAAAACAGCAGCTCTTTTGGATCTGAATTTATCCGAGTTTTGAGCTACTTGGGTAGCGGATTCTTGAAAACCCACTTGGGAAACAACTTTCTCGGCGGCTTCCTCGATGGTTCGCTCGTCGTTGTCATCCCAGGACGAAGATGGAGGCTTGTAATGACGCAGCTGCTGGGCTAACGCCAGGAGTCTCTTCGATGGTGAAGGGATAACTTTGACAAATGGCGGAGCAAATAAAGGTAATCTCTTTAGAAGTGAGAAGATCATGAAGCCAGGTTTTGCATGGTACAAATTAGTCTAACAAGGGAACAGAATTAATGATTCTTTCCTGTTTTCCTGAGAAAAGAGGTGTTTCAGTTCATTTTTCTTTTTCCTTTGAAATTTTTAGGGTAAACTACATAGGTTGATCACTAAACTTTTAAGCATTATCAATTTGGATATCAAACTTTTAATTTACTTTCATTATAGTCATTATCATCAATTGTTTTTAAGTAATATTAACGTGATACGTTAAAGTTTTCTTTTTCAAAAAATTATAAGGTTACAAATTTACAGCCACCTTCAAGGTCAAATTTTTAATGAATAGAGTGATCGTCAATCAATAGAAAAGATATATTTAGCCAGACGATTAATATAATTTATTTCAAGATGATTTGGTAATTGACAATAATAGATAAAAAAATTAAACTTTTAATTTCGATTAGGATTTACTATGAATTTTAAAATATTAAAAGGTTTTTTTTTGACGAATTTGAAACAAAGGAAAGAAATTGAAGAAACAAAGTAGTAGTTTGGTGATCTTTTTTACTAGAAAATCCATTGAATAATAATAGAAATGACATATCATTGTTTTAGGTGACATGACACATGTCACACCATCACTAACGATAGTGTGACACATACTATGTATGTGATACACACTATATTATCGCTTATGGTGATGGGGAAGACATCATGTCATCACTTATGGTAGCATAATGCATTATACATTATCATTTTAAATGACATAGCACATTTTGTGTCATCAAATTTGATAACATTAAACATATTACGTCAATAATTTGGTAACGTAATACATATCTCTATAGTTGACATGACATATATCATATAATTATTTTGGGTGACATGACATGTAACGTGTCAATAAATAAGTATATGTTAAAATTTCATGTTGCGGATATATGTTGATAATTAATTAACCAATTATTTCTATTTAATATTAACTATTTTAACCGAAAATTAAAATTTTAGAATAAAATACTCTAAAAAAAGAATTAAAATAGAAACATGTGTGTTAATTTTGCTATTATATCTAAAATAAGGTAAAGAAACCATCGATAGCTGATACTTTAAGAAACGTCATATTCTTGACTAATGCCAACACCTCTTATTTTTCTTATAGAGCCATCGGTTAACTACTGGAGTAGATACCTCCTCGGTGTCGCTCTAAGGGAGATGTCCCATTCAAAAATCATCATTTTTTAACCTACAAGTTCGTAAAATCAGTAAATGGACCAACAATGGATCTTCTCCTTTTTCCAACTTGTGCATGATTAACTGGTGATTTTTAAAAAACCATGGTGCTCCTTAGAGCACCCTCAATAGATCGACCTCGTAATAGAATTTGAACGACATCTTCTTCTCCCTATATTTGTGATGCAAATACCACCCAATGGATGTCACAAGTTGACATTTATTTTAATATTTTAAATTTCAAATAATCAAATTTTGGGTTGTATTATTTAACAACGATCATGTAACACATAAATAAAGTAATATAAGTAATTAAGGGGATTGTTGTTATTTCTTAGGAGTATTGGGTTCGAGCATGACGTATGTATACTTCCAACTATCTGACAATGAACGTTCAAACGTCCTTCGTGTTCGATCCCCAAGACCTTTAAAGATAATAATCATTCATTTAATCATTAAGATTGTTTGGTTGTGCGTGAATATATATTTAAATATAAATGAATCGGTAACCTTTTAATTATCATAACAACAAAAATATGAAGTGAATTAAGACTCAATCCAAGGTCGTGTTAGTTAGTGAAGTTTTCTTCCTTGGGTTCATCGAATAACCACCGTTTTTGCATAAGACTCAAACTTTCTTTAGTTTTAAGCGTTTAATCTCGACCTTTCAAGTTTATTATATATTTTTCTATTTTTTAAATGTTGAAGCGTGCGGCCTTATTTTATATATATCTTGCCATAAGTTTAATCTTATTCTTTAATCAAGATGGTACGTGGATGCTTGTATACCAAGAAATTTGGATTTTTACAGATTACAAATTGATATGAAACATCAGTCACCGAATAAATAGCTAAGCCTTCAAATGATTAGACCAGCCATATAAGTCAACATTAAGGCCTTGGAATAAACAAATCCACTCCATTCTTTATTGTTTGAATTCCATTTCTTCTCCATGAATTAAGCAGGCCGGTTGATTCAATGACAAGTTTCTTGCTGGAACTTGACATAGATGATAGGATAAAGATCCAAATCACGCGTATTCAAAGGTTTATATTTCTGAATCATCATACGGTTGGAGTTAAATTGATACTAAGATGGCTATAGAAAGCAGTCGCCATGCAACATTTAATCAGTTGATATTAGAGAACGTATGGGCAAACTTCATCGGTGGAGAAGAAGCAAAGACAAAATCAACGTCGAAATCCTGGGAAGGACTGCCATGCCTCGATGGGAGACAGGGTTCTTCAATGGGAGCCGACGCCTGGGAGGGTCTTCTTGATGGGATTATTCCTTTAGGTCAATTCTGTAACGATGGAACAACCAAAGATATAAGCCCTCGAGGTGTTAAAGTGAATCCTACTAGAGTTGAGAAGGCGGCGACGAGATACTACCGGGGAGTGAGACGAAGGCCGTGGGGAAAGTACGCCGCAGAGATAAGGGATTCATCCAAGAAAGGAGCTCGGTTGTGGCTCGGAACATTTGAAACAGCCGAGGAAGCCGCTATGGCGTACGACAAAGCTGCTTTGAGAATCCGAGGCCCCAAAGCATATCTTAACTTCCCACTAGAGATGGTTCATGGAGCCATGGGAATTGACAACACAAAAGGCATTGATTACTTGGACCATTGTTCGTCGACTGCTGCTTATCAAGGTCTTGGGAATAACCCGAAAACGGTGTGTAGAGGTCGGGAGGAAAACGGTGAGGTTGAAGAGCCTAAACTAAAGAAACTGGCAACTGGTGAAGAAGATGTGTTTGAGTTTCAGGATTTGGGGAGTGATTATTTGGAGAGTATGCTGTCTTCTTTTTAACACAAACATTAGAAAGATTACTACTAGTACTAGTAGTGAATTGCATGCATTATTTGTCGTCGGGAATGTATGTATGGTCTAGGTTTTTATTGCTATAAACATTCAGGATTCATTACAACGGATATACCACAAAACAACTGGATTTTCTATTTCGTATACTCTCCGATAATTATCAAAGATGGCAAACTTGATACTAACCGATTTATTCAACATGAGATCTGAAATGGACCAGAATATGACGTTCCAAACTTGATCCAAAACTAAAATAAATCGAATTAAACTAAAATTGATTCAAATTTTAGTTGGATTGACATGGTTCTTCTAAATTCAACTCAAACTAAAAACAACTTGAATCAAGGCCGGTAATCTTTACCTAAGTTCTATGTGCTCAACGAAGCTGTAAAAAGAGTGTATATCTTTATCGATTTCAATGTCGAGCAATGTAAATGCATAAGATTGAGCTTTTTCTATTAATGAATTCATAGTTCAAGATTTGATTGTTCCTAGTGAGACGGATTTGATGAATGCATCAATGTAAAAAGATGAGTTTTTATGCTTTTAATCAGTTTATAACTTAGGATTTGATTGGTCATTTTTAGACGAACTTAATGAATGTTGAGCTTACAAATTGCTTTTAACGATTTCATAGCTCTAATAAAGTGATTTATATTGAGATAAACTTGATGAAATCACATGTCTGAGTGTGAAGAACTAGCTAGCCACCTTTCATGACAAATTTTGGACCATCTTTCTAGAATACTTATCAACATCCCAAGGTTTATATGCTAAATCAAATCAAGTGAGTTCTACTTTCTCACTCCGAACGTACTACGTTTGAAAGATTATGTTAACTTTGAAAACAACATTTATTATTATAATTACATCAATTCAAACAAAAATACTTTTAAAATAACACATTCTATCGCGACATAATAATTATATTATTTTTTCCTTTTATTATTGTCATTATTATTTATGATAGTTAATTGTTTTGCTACGGTACTTTTATTAACATATAGTGAAAACTATTGTTCCCTTCTTTTTACTATATCACAGTTAAAGGCGGTTAGCACAAGTTTTTAGCGACAACGATAGTAGCGGTGGCTTTGCTCATCCATTATTTCTGTCTTTTTTTATTTTTCAGTCTATCGTTGTTCAGACTTCAGTTATGTTGTTTATAGTTGTATTTTAACACATTTATAATAATATTTTTTTTAATTTTTTATAAAGGATATCATGATTATTGGTATTTTCACATTTTTAATGTAATTTTTTTAATTGGTCTTCTTCTTTGTCTATAGTTCTATGAATTTCTTTAATTGCTTATTTTCTTGATGTTTGGCTTCTTCGTTCGTTTATATGACATTTCTTTGGCTTTCAGATATATGTGTTGGTTAGTGTTTGTTTAGACAGGTACTAATTTATTCATTAGCCATGAGCCTATTGCACTGACCGGATATTTCAATGTTTACCCGATTTGTAATCTCACGATGCCATCACTTGGTTGTGTTTTCCTCAATTTGTACTGTTGAAAGTAAACAAAAAATTTATCATATTTAGGTAGCCAACTTTTGTTGAATTTTTGGATGGTAAAACTATGCAATTAGTCATTGTAATTTAGGGTATTTATAAGATTAGTCCTTAAAGCTTCTACTATAAATACCTAGCTCATTTAGCTTCAAAAACATCCCAAAGCATTCTAGCTTTCTTCCAATACTAGAGAGAATTTAGAGAGTTTCTTGAGAGTTGTTTTCTCCTTTTTATCAAGAGAGAATTATCATTGTTTTCTCATTGGTAGATCGAGAGAGGTTGTAATTCCTATTTTCTCATAGTGAAATTCTTCTACCGTTGCCCGTGGTTTTTACCCTAATAATTTTAGGGGTTTTCCACGTAAATTTTGTGTCTCTTTTATCTTCATTTTTATTTTCTCAAGTTATCAGTTGCGATTTTGCTCTATCCGATAGCCGTCTTCCGCAACAATTGGTATCAGAGCCAGATTTGAGTGTGTAATATATGCTTATTGTCTTTGTGGTTGCCACCAAAAGGTGGATCCTCCAACATAAGAAAGTAAGAAGGTATTACCCATTCTTTGAAGGTTCCAGAGAATTATTCACGATAGTGAAATAGTAGAAGCTATCCGTAAAAGAAGTTTATGGCAACAAAATTTGATATTGAAAAATTCAATGGGAGAAATTTCTCATTGTGGAAATTGAAGATGAAGGTCATCCTAAGGAAAGACAGGTGTGTAGCGGCTATCAATAAAAGGCCGGTGGATTTCGCAGATGACATCAAATGGAACGAGATGGACGGGAATGCTATGGCAAACTTTCATCTAGCATTAGCAGATGAAGTATTGTCAAGCATCGAGGAGAAGAAGACAGCTAAGGAGATATGAGATCATCTCACCAAATTGTACGAGGCCACGTCGCTCCACAATAAAATTTTCCTTAAGAGGAAATTGTACACTCTTCGTATGCCAGAATCTACTTCAGTGACGGAGCACTTAAATATACTGAACACCTTATTTTCTCAGTTTACATCCTTAAGCTGTAAAATATGAGAACAAGAACGTGCTGAACTTCTACTTCAAAGTCTACCGGATTCGTATGATCAACTCATCATCAACTTGACAAACAATAATGTCACTAGTCTAGTCTTTGATGATGTTGCAGTTGTTGTTCTACAAGAAGAAAATCGGCGCAAGAACAAGAAGACAGACAAGTAAATCTGCAACAATCAGAAGTGTTGACAATGATGACAACGATGAGAGGGAGATCAACAGAATGTGGCCAAAGCAGCAGTCACAAACATGGTAGATCGAATTCGAGGAGCAAGAAAAATTTAAAGTGTTACAACTGTGGAAAGAGGGTCATTTGAAGAAGGATTGTTGGAGTCTAAATAAAAACTCCAATCCACAAGGCAATACCGCAAACACTTCAGATGATGGAGATGCTCTATGCTGTGAAGCGTCAACCACCGTGGAAGGAAGAAAACGATTTGCAGATATATGGCTCATTGATTTGGGAGCAACATATCACATGACCTCAAGAAGAGAATGGTTCCATCATTATGAACCTGTCTCGGGAGGATCTGTGTATAGTTGCAATGATCATGCCTTAGAGATCATTGGCGTGGGAACCATCAAATTGAAGATGTATGATGGAACAATTAAAGTTGTTCGAGATGTACGACACGTGAAAGGCCTGAAGAAAATTTTAATATCCTACGGATTGTTGGATAATAATGCAAGCAAGATTGAGACACGGTCCGTGGAGCGCTTGTGGTGCTGAAAGGCGAAAAGATAGCAGCAAACTTGTACATGCTGAAGGGAGAGACTTTGCTAGAAGCAGAAGCCTCTGTTGCCTCATGTAGTTCAGATTCGGCAATGCTATGGCATCAGAAACTTGGACACATGTCAGAACAAGGAATGAAAGTCCTTGTGGAGCAAAAGCTACTTCCAGGCTTAACAAAGGTATCACTTCCTTTGTGTAAGCATTGCATAACAAGTAAGCAGCACCGGTTGAAATTCAACACATCAAATTCTAGAGGCAAAAGTGTTCTAGAATTGGTTCACTCTGACGTATGGCAAGCACCAATAACGTCCCTAGGTGGAGCAAAATACTTTGTCTCATTTATTGATGACTACTCTAGGAGATGTTGGGTGCACCCTATTAAGAAGAAGTTAGACGTGTTTTCAACTTTCAAAAACTTCAAATTGCGGGTGGAACTTGATTCTGGAAATAAGATCAAGTGTTTCAGAACAGATAATGGAAGAGAATACACAAGCGAAGAATTTGATGACTTTTGCAGGAAAGAATGCATCAAAAGACAGTTCACAGTGGCGAACACTCCTCAACAAAATGGAGTGGCAGAGCGGATGAACATAACCTTGTTAGAAAGAACAAGAGCAATGTTGAGGGATGCAGGCCTAGAAAAATCATTCTGGGCAGAAGCAGTCAATACCGCCTGTTATTTGGTGAATCGAGCTCCATCAATTGCAATAGAGCTGAAGACACCAATGGACATGTGAACTGGTAAACCAGCTGATTATTCAAACCTCCATGTATTTGGAAGTATTGTGTACGTGATGTACAACGCCCAAGAAATTTCAAAGCTGGATCCAAAATCCAGGAAAAGCAAATTATTGGGGTATGCTGATGGTGTAAAGGGGTATCGCTTGTGGGATCCCACTGCCCATAAAGTGATCATCAGCAGGGATGTTATCTTTGTAGAGGATAAACTACAAAGAAAATAAGACGATGATAGTGCTAAAAAGTCAGAGACTACACAGATACATGTGGAAAAGAGGTTGAAGAAGGAGATTCTTCTGAAGCAGAACCAGCACATTATGAACAAGAACCAGAGAGTTCTGAAGCTCCAACAACTCGTCAATCAGATCGTGTGAGAAGACGTCCCAATTGGCACTCAGATTATGTTATAGAAGGTAATATTGCATACTACCTTTTAACAGAGGACGGTGAGCCATCAACATACCAGGAGGCAATAAACAACTCAGATGCTTCACTGTGGATGATGGCGATGCAAGAAGAAATTGAAGCCCTTCATAAAAATAATACATGGGACCTTGTGCCACTACCACAAGAAAGGAAGCCAATTGGTAACAAATGGGTCTTCAAAATCAAGCGAAATGGTGACGATCAAGTTGAGAGGTATCGTGCAAGACTGGTGGTCAAAGGATATGCTCAAAAAGAATGTATTGATTTCAATGAAATATTTTCTCCTGTGGTTCGACTAACAACAATTCGAGTAGTTTTGGCAATGTGTGCTACATTGGACTTACATCTAGAGCAGCTAGATGTTAAAACAGCTTTTCTTCATGGAAATCTTGAAGAAGAAATTTATATGCTCTAGCCTGAAGGTTTTGAAGAAAAAGAAAAGAAGAACTTGGTTTGCAGGTTGAACAAATCTCTTTACGGTCTAAAGCAGGCACCGAGGTGTTGGTATAAGAGATTTGATTCTTTCATTATGTGCCTTGGATACAACAGACTTAATGCAGACCATTGTGCTTATTTCAAGAGGTCTGGTGATAACGATTTTGTTATTTTACTGTTGTATGTGGATGACATGTTGGTTGCAGGACCCAACATAGATCATATTGAAGAATTGAAGGCACAACTGGCTAGGGAATTTGAAATGAAGGACTTGGGATCAGCAAACAAGATTCTAGGGATGCAAATTCACCGAGACAAAAGTAATAGGAAGATTTGGCTTTCACAAAAGAATTACTTGAAGAAAATCTTGTCACGATTCAGCATGCAAGATTGTAAGCCAATTTCTACCTCTCTTCCTATTAACTTCAAATTATCCTCCAGTATGAGTCCTAGCAGTGAAGAAGAGAGGATGGAGATGTCTCGAGTACCATATGCATCAGCAGTGGGAAGTTTAATGTTCGCTATGATATGCACAAGACCAGACATTGCACAAGCAGTGAGAGTGGTTAGTCGGTACATGGCAAATCCAGGCAAAGAGCATTGGAATACAGTAAAGAGGATTCTGAGATACATCAAAGGGACCTCAAATGTTGCATTATGTTACGGAGGATCAAACTTATTAATCAATGGGTATGTAGATTCTAACTATGCAGAAGATTTGGATAAAAGCAAATCTACTACAAGATATGTGTTCAAAATTGCTGGTGGAGCTATAAGCTGGGTTTTAAAATTGCAGTCAGTTGTGGCTACATCCACAACAAAGGCAGAATATGTAGCAGCTACACAAGCCAGTAAAGAAGCAATTTGGTTGAAGATGCTATTGGAGGAGCTTGGGCACAATCAAGAGTATGTCTCTTTGTTTTGTGACAGTCAAAGCGCCTTGCATCTAGCAAGGAATCCAGCATTTCATTCAAGGACAAAGCACATACGAGTTCAGTACCACTTCATTCGTGAAAAGGTGGAAGAAGGGACGGTAGATATACAGAAAATTCATACCAAAGACAATATAGCAGATTTCATGACGAAGGCGATCAACGCGGATAAATTTACCTGGTGTCAATCCTCCTGTGGTCTGTCAGAGACGTAAGCAACATGATGGTACAAGATAGAAAGAACGGTGTGAAGATATGATTGTTCCAATCAAATCTTCAAGTTGGAGATTGTTAAAAGTAAACAAAACATGGGCGGCTAAATGGTCATATTTAGGTAGCAAACTTTTGTTGAATTTTTTGATGGTAAAACTATGCAATTAGTCATTGTAATTTAGGGTATTTATAAGATTAATCCTTAAAGCTTCTACTATAAATACCCTGGCTCATTTAGCTTCAAAAACATCCAAAGCATTCTAGCTTTCTTCCAATACTAGAGAGAATTTAGAGAGTTTCTTGAGAGTTGTTTTCTCCTTTTTATCAAGAGATAATTATCATTGTTTTCTCCTTGGTAGATCGAGAGAGATTGTAATTCCTATTTTCTCATAGTGAAATTCTTCTACCGTTGCCCGTGGTCTCTATCCGATAGCCGTCTTCTGCATCATGTACCACCACTTCTTTTCGACGGTCTATCTTTTTTCATCACCTGTTCTTTTTATGATGGTATGATGAGACTACGATTAAAGGGGATTGATTTATAATTCATCTGCTTTGGATACTCAACATGTTCTTCTCTTCTATTTTTGGTGCTAGAAGACATTAGAGTCATCCATCTCTATACATTGTTGTCTCACCGTTATATTTTACTTAAAATTGTCCTCATTATATCTTAACTATTGTTTTATATTATACTTTTTTATGATTAATGCAATCTACATGCTTATTTTAAAATTTATTTATTTATTTTTTTCATATTTAAAGTGATTTTAGTCGGTTATATTTTAAGAAAAAATTAGATTTCACATTTATTTTTCGTATTATTTCATATCGTAATTTGATTGTTTTTCTCAATGTCATATAATCATGTTGTCTCCCATAATGTAGAATACAGGTCCACTGAACAAACCCTAAAGCAACTTGTTTTTATAAAATTATAACCATCATTAGTCCCAATGATCTCTCCCTTCACCAACACTTAAACCAACTAACGGCGGCACCAAACCCACTTTACTCACCTATATTGTAGCCATATCCTTGCACTCAAGACAAGATAACACACCCTGCAATCATTCCACTTTGAAGTTGGATGATCGGATTGCACCAGCTTGTTAAAACCCCCTTCCTCTGCTTCCCTTCCTTTTATCCTTCACTATTGCACCCATTGAAAGCAACAAGGTCCCAGTACAGAAGAAATGAGCACAGCAAGATTCATCAAGTGTGTCACCGTTGGTGATGGAGCAGTGGGAAAGACTTGCATGCTCATTTCCTATACCAGCAACACTTTTCCCACGGTAAATAATGATGGGAGATGGTTGAATATTTTCATGTATGTGGGGAAGTGATAAGCATTGGCTTTCTTCTTTTTTTTGTGGTTTAGGATTATGTTCCGACGGTTTTTGACAACTTTAGTGCCAATGTGGTGGTCGACGGCAGCACGGTGAACCTCGGGTTGTGGGACACTGCCGGTAAGTTGATGAATTCGCAGCTTTATGATCAATGGTGTGGAGTGAGTCTGAGTTTTGTGAATTGCAGGGCAGGAAGATTACAACAGGCTAAGACCTTTGAGTTACAGGGGAGCCGATGTGTTTCTGCTGGCGTTTTCCCTGATTAGCAAGGCCAGTTATGAGAACATCCACAAAAAGGTAAGTTTGATGCCTCTGTTCTTACTGTTTTCTTAATGCTCCCTTTGACACAACGACGACTGGATTCTTGGCTAACAGTGGATTCCCGAGCTCAGACATTATGCTCCTAATGTCCCAATTGTGCTTGTTGGAACCAAACTAGGTAAGCTGACCTTATCAACACATTCTGTTTTTTCAAAGAAAAATTAAAATTTTCTACCTGCTCCACAAACTGTACTTTTATTCATCTATTGAGGTCTTCGATATTCTTAGAAGTATCTGAAATTCAATATCTTCCGGACAACTATAGTTTCTTGACGTGATTTTTATCAATCCCATTATCGGTTAAATTTATCATATGACGATTAGATGTACTCATCCGACCGACTTATAAATAATCATCATCACCTTAAGTTCGATATTAACATTGAAAGTCTATATGTAAATTATCATGCAAAATTGAAGGATGAGACTTTTCTCTCAACGTCTCTCATTGATTATCATTTTATCTATTCTCTATTTCCTTCATAGAATCACCGTCTATAATTCTCTACTTAAACTAGAAAGGGTAAACAATCAAACACCGTGGTAATTTTATTTCTTCCATCAGTAAATATAAATCATGTTTTACATTTGATGCTAACCAAATGCAGATTTGCGAGATGACAAGCAGTTCTTGAGTGATCATCCAGGAGCAACAGCAATAACAACATCTCAAGTAAGTTTTCGAAAATTAAACATACTCGTGTCGGGCACGGAATCGAATCCGGAACTCAAATACATGTTGGAAACTTGGTGAGCAGGGTGAGGAACTAAAGAAAATGATAGGAGCAGTCACTTACATTGAATGCAGCTCCAAGACCCAGCAGGTACCCTATTTCCAAAAATCCAAAATCATCTTAATCTGCAAATGTCTGAAAGGCATAACATTCCCATTTGTTCTTGTTCAGAATGTGAAGGCTGTGTTCGATACAGCAATAAAGGTAGCTTTGAGGCCACCAAAACCAAAGAAAAAGACTCGCAAGAGAAGATCATGTCTTTTCCTTTGAATCCCAAACAACATTATCAAAAGCTGTCTGCAGAAACAAGGACTATCTGCTATAACATTTACCACTACTTCTTTTACATAAATTCCATATGAATATATATACACAAAGCATATATATCGATTAAAAGTTTGTAATCATCTTTGCCATAGCTATCTTTTTTCAAGTGAGGCACGTTTTTTGTAATTTTCTGAGTAATAATTTAGATTAAAAATTTTTATGTGTAGTGTACTCAAACAAGTTGTCTTCATGTTATAAGAGTATCGCGTTATTAACGAGAAAAATTAATCAATGTTATAAATTCATAAACGAAAAATAATCAAAGTAAAATTAATATGAAATAAAATATCTATAAAGTTGAGATTCAATGTAGTTCACATTTTTTATCTCCGCGGATAAGAAGAAAATAATATATTATAAACGTAGAGATCACGACGAGTTTAAATACATGATATCTTATCTTACGTATCTCAAAAAATCTTATATATATCAAAGTCAATGTCGTAAAACATTCTACCAACATCTAAATAAATGTAAACAAGTCTGATTCTTATGCAAGCTAAATATGCTGAAGCTTCACTGTCAAATCTTCAATAACTTTATTTTTTATTTAATATCCGTTGAATTATCATTAGATCGATTAAGATTTTCTCCCTTACAATTAAGACATATATGGAGATGAGATTTAACGTGATTCAATCTTGTCTACTTTCAAATATTTGAAAAATAATAATCTATTGTAAATGTAGAGATAATAAATGAATGATACAAATATATGATATTTCACGTATCTCAAAACCCAAAAGATATACCAAAACTTCATGTATCTCAAATCACTCCCCTAATATCATACAAAACTATGTATGCAATGTAAATCCCAAAATTTATAAAAACTATGAAGTAATTATATATCTCCAAAAAAATTCTTATAATTATAAAAATTTAATTATGCTTTCTATTTATAGAGCTAAATACTTGATCATTAGGAATTTTTATTTTATAAAAATTATTAATTAAATAAACTTAATCATCAAATAATATTTCATTAGTAGAATCACGATAAAAATCAACTTAATTTTTAATTAGAATTTGAGTGAATATCTAACTATTAATCCAATTTATTGAATAAAATAAATTGATTAATTGTATATTTTAAGAATATATTCTTGGAGATGATATCCTGTTATACTGGCTGTTTACCAAATTAAAGAATTTAATCTTGAATGGAGATAATTTTTTTAAAAATAAAAATAAAATCGCACGGAATTTTAATATGTAATTGTTACCAAACAAAACAAGCCATTTTGCCCTCCGAAATCACGGGAAAAGTGGTAACTCGCCCCAGCTGTTCTAATATTAGCCATTTTCCTCAAGCGTTTAGCTGTATCTCTTGTTCTTCAGGGATTCCAAAACCCAGAATCCTTCCCCCATGAAGGCCAACTTTTACAAGTAATTTATCCAAATAACAAGCAAAAACATCCAAAACAAAACAAAGGGCGTTTTTTTCTTCCTTTTCTTGTTTTGTTTTGTTTTTGTGTTTCTTTTTAAATATACTGTGTTTCTTCAATTGAAGACAACATCGGACAGCAAAAACAGGGAACAAGAACAAGAGGAGAAAGAGGCAAAAAAAGAGAAGAGAAATGGGATATTACAGAGCTGATGAGGACTATGATTACTTGTTTAAACTGGTGTTGATCGGGGATTCTGGTGTCGGGAAATCCAACCTTTTGACTAGATTTACAAAAAACGAGTTCACCCTTGACTCTAAGCCTACCATTGGAGTTGAGTTTGCAACTCGTAATATCCGTGTCAACATTAAGGTTGTTAAAGCTCAGATTTGGGACACTGCTGGGCAAGAAAGGTCTTCTTTTTTGTTTTCAATTCAATTTTAGATGAGATTTTAATCTGTGTTTCTTTTGTTTTTGATTCATTTGAGGATTCGGGTCCTTTTATTTGGTGTTCTCCCTGCAAAATAGGGAATTAATGGTGTTTTATTCTAATCTATCTTCTTCCTTTTGATGAAGGTATCGTGCAATAACCAGTGCATATTACCGTGGTGCTCTTGGTGCTTTACTAGTCTACGACGTGACCCGTAATTATACATTTGAAAGCATAGAAAGGTGGCTCAAGGAACTCAGAGATCACACCGATGACAACATCGTGATTATGTTGGTCGAAAACAAGTCGGACTTGCGCCACTTGCGAGCAGTTTCGACAGAAGACGGCAAGGCTTTTGCTGAAAATGAGAACATTTATTTCATGGAAACATCTGCACTCGAGTCTCTCAATGTTGAGAATGCATTCTCGGAAGTGCTAACCCAGATGTATCATCTTGCAAAGAGGAAAGCTCTTGAAGTTGGAGACAACCCGGCCTTTTTGCCAAAAGGCCAAACGATTGATGTTAGATCGAATGACGATGTGTCGGCCATGAAAAAAGCCGGATGTTGCTCGTCTTAAGTCGGCTTTGAAAATTTTATGCCCTTTGTTCACGTCTATGTTTGGCTTTAACTCTAGGGCTTAAAATCAATGGTTTTATGTTGTTTTCATTTGTCAATATCACACGATGCTTTAAATGATAAACCCATCATAACTATTGTTTTTGATGAAATGCCAAAATGATAGATTCCTTTGAGCTTGTGAACATCCTCTCTCTTAAAGTACTTGATACTCATTGCCTACATATATTCGGGTATAAAAATGGAGATATAACCCACCAAAGATCGGACACATATCCAACACTCGTATCCAAGTTCAAAATCCAAGTAGATAGCAAACTTTGGAGGGTGTAACACATAACCTAAAGGAAAATTTACACCGCAATCTCTAACAAGATAGAGCATCAATGAACAAATGACTTAAAAAGAAAACAACACAGAGTCTAAAGACGCCATTTTTCATCAATATCCAGTCACACTAGTAGCTCAAAAGCACACCACAATCTCTTCCGATTTCAGTGGCTTTTCTTCCTGAACAAAATGGCCTCTCCAACGGTAAGTTCATTCTGGATCAACAGTGGCAAAACCAAAGATATCCAGTGTCTATAAAGAAACAAGTTGGCAAAATTCATAAGAATGAACAATTAGAGTTAGGGCCAGCCAGCAGTAAAAATGATGTCCTTTGAGCAAAATCAGCATGTTTTGCAGCGCCTCTCAAAATTCTTCTCTTGATCAATTGTTCTACTACCCAAATTTAGGTGGATACAATGAATTATGAAATAAAGCAAAGAGGAAAAAATGAAGTGGAAGATTAAAGCATATACTAATATCAGAAAGACTGGAAACAACTTATTCGATAGCTTGGGATTAAGTGCACTGCAACCCTGAAATATGAAAGCCATTATTAGATTGATGGGCATTCAGTCAAGTTCAAGTCTGTCCTTTTCAAGCAAGACTATTATGCTGCGTTCACACTTGATCAGCAGAAAGCATTGCCCGATCAAGTCTGGTGAGGTGGATTTCTAGAATCTGCTGTGGTTATGCTGTGCTGTAATAAGGCTATAGTAGAAAACATTGCCAGACTGATTATTTGTTTTTGGGGTTTTTGGTGTTTCTTTTAAGCATTTTGTCGAACACTTTTCGGGCATTATAGTTGTCTTCTTTGTTTTCAATTGTTATCTACTATATTTCCAATAGCCATGAATAGCAAAGATGGGAATAATTGAAATAACGATTTGGTTTTAGCTTGTAATTCCAATTCAAATAATAATTACAAAACCTAGTATCCAACATATCAAATCACACTCAAAGCTCAAACAAACTAGATGTAGAAAGGAAAACTAATTCAAGCGCTGCAGTTATCAACTCAAATACCCAAATTAACCGACTGAATAAAAAGTAACTAAGAACTTGCCAGAAGACTGATGAAGGTCGGAAGATCACTTTGGATGGTCATTTTTGTTAGAGTCGGAGTTGAAAGAGGGAAGAGGATTAGAGCCTTTAATTACCCAACCGAGGGCGAAAAAGGAAACCCCGGCAAGAATGGCAGTGCCCCAGGCGTGGGAGTACCATCGACTGTACTGCCTGATGGCGTACCTCCATTGATCTCTGAGTGTTGATGGGTCCGGGTTTGATAGGTCGGTGGGTTCGGATAACGGAGCTTTTTATGGCCCGAGAAATCGGAGGCCGTGTTGTGTCCTATCTCTGGGATTGATTTCGGAGGTGGGTTCCGATGGGACTCAGGTTTCGGATTTTCTGACATGATTGAAACAACCAGGGGAATACTAAGATTGAAGACCCGACTCTCAATAACGAAGATTTATATATCACCTCGAGGTTTTCAAGCCACCTGTAAGTTGAACACACGTGGCAGATAAAATGTAATGATCTGTATTTGAATTTTTTTTAATAATTGAGTATGCTTAAAACTTTGGTCTTTGGATATAAATTTGATACAAGTATTTTATTTTTTTATCTTTATTTTAAATAAAATTGTTTTAACCCTATAAATAATTACCACGGTTTCCATTTGTAACCAACCAGATAACTGCAACAAGTTTCTATTTGCAACCTTCATTACATACGTACAAGGAGACATACCTCTAAGTGTTCTCAAACTTCAAACCAAAACTGTTAATAACAAAAGAAAAACACCTGGATTATTGATGCCATCAACATTATTACAATGAGCTCATCTTATAAACCAAACCAAGCAATGATCATCGGAGTGGTCTAGCCAATGCAAAGCAGGTATCCGGGTTAACCGACATCAACAACTCAATGACAACAATCTCATTCGGAAGTTGGATATTAAGACGAGGTTCGATTAAACCTGCTTGACACGAGCATAACATGAAAATATTAGCCCAAGCCAACTAGCAGCAGGTTACATAAGAAATGTAAGTTCTCACCAGGGGAAAGTTTCTTCCCACCATATAGCTCTTTTGTTAAGGGGTTAACAGCCCAATGATTGACACCCACCCGACTTGTAGGTTGTAACCCAACTATTTTCCCATCTGTTGATAAAACCACCTAGATGCCAACCAAAGGGACAAACAAGCAAATTAGAATACAGGATGCCATCCCATGGCAAGCTTGATCACATTTTAATTGAGACCCGAAACCTGGATTGCAACCATTTTTCAGTTTTAGTAGCCAGCAAAGGTGATTTAATAGACACCATTTTCAGTTATAGTTGCCAGCAAAGGCGATTTAAATAGACACCGACAGAAAGCTCAATAGATGGATTAATTTTTTTCCACACAAGATAAAGCATGTCAGTGACTAAAATCGACTTAAGCTTGATCCCACTTTCTCATTTCTCCCTCTTTTCTTTCTAATACCTTGTATATAGCTAGAAAGCAGACGGAAAATAAAAGGAAAAATTTAAACCAAGGAGTTTACCTGATAACTAGCAATATCCTGGACTGATGATTTTATATCATCCATTTTCTCCACATCAGCAGAATTAGTTGAAGCTTCACTATCAGAATATACTTGATGAGGTACTTTCAAGTAGTTTGGTATTTCACCAATCCAGGCACCAAGATTGGTTTCTGTTGCTATGTCATCAGGCCAGACAAAAGCATCCTTAATCTTTCGGATTACCAATACACAAAATGTCCCCAACTATCCATATAAAGTCAATATATTAGTTTTTACATCAAATGCAACTTTCGTTAATAATAATAATAATTGAATATAACATAAAAGATAAAAGAGAACTGAAATTTAATGTTTTAGACAGTCAGAAATAGGAAATACACGTCCTTCCTCAAAGAGCAGTAGATCATGGTTTTAAATCTTGGGAAATAATTTTTTTTGGAAAATGAGACCTGCTTCTTGCCATATGAGCTTGGTTAGGCATTGCTCTAACAATAGTGCAAATTAATCAGCAAGCAAAACTAGCAACAAGATGAGTCCTGATGACTATGTCTTGAAATTCTATCCTTTTTGGTAGTTACTTTACTAGGCATAGTTCATGGCCTTCCTCAGAGTTTCTCTTCTCCGATGATTGGGTTGTTTAGCTATTAATATTGTTTCTCTTGTTGCTAATCTTGCTTCAATAAGATTCCTCTTCAGTTGAAAAACAAAAAAAGGGGCCCTATCAATTGCATTCCTAAATCACATGAATCTTTTGAAAACCTGTATAAGGTCACAAAGACTCTAATAACATAGAAAATTTATAGGGAAACTTGTTTGCCTATTCTAATCTTAATATTAAGTTACCAAGCATGGATACAATAACAATTACACATACAACTGACAATGAATTAGTAGAAAGCTACATAGTAACCAGTGTATTCACACCTTTTCAGAGTCTACAGATTGAATTGTTGTATGCTCAGTAATTGATGACGATGGAGACCTAGATCCTCCAGGGTACTTTCCTCCTTTGCCTAGCCGAGGAAAACTAACTTGACTAAGAGTACTGATGGTAATGAGAACAATTCCACTTGCAATAGTGGCAGCTACTACTTTGAAGAAAGATGAGCTCCTCTGTAAGAAAAAGAAATAATAAGACAAGGCCTATGAACTTAGTTCAATTCAAACAGCAATACTTTCTCAGCAGGATCCTTCAACATCATAAAAGGCCAAACACCTCAGAAAAAAATCCCACAAAATAAGTGAAGGAACGCAAAAATTTCACAAAAGTCAAATATAGAATATAGTTAATGAAATACTAACTATTAATATTGAATATTTTCCATGAGATTGTTTCAAACGCCCTTCATAAGTCTAGCCAGAACTGGGTTTATTAACGCTTCTCCAAGCATTATCAATAATTTTACACATACTTCCACAATAAAAAGCTTTGAAACTTGTTTAATATTTACTTAGCTGATTTATTAAATTGCAAATGATTTCCAATCATCTTTCATCTTAAAATTTCTAAACACTAAATACTGGGAGCTCTGCCCATGGGAAAACTTATGCTTAATAAAACCAAACAACAATAAAGCTTCAAGCTTTAACATTTCAATACCTTTGCTTTGGACAAGCTGTTGTAATTAGCAATCATACCAAAGTGGAGTTGTTTCTTGGGCAGTGTGTAGATATCTTCATAGTACATATCTAATATATCAGCCAGTTCAACCTACAAATTTTTGTAAGCTAGCATCAAAAGGATAAGATGAATATGGCATGGTATAAAACTAAATAAAACATGAAACCTACACCTTAATTATAAAAAAAAGAATTATAGATGGCATGCAAATCAAAAGAACAAACACCAAAAGGAAGGAATAAAATACCATTTGGGAGTGTGTCAAAAGAACTTGCCACTTATTCTCGTTAGATTCTCTCCATCCTTCAAATTTTACACCCTTAAGTGCGTTTGCATCTATTTCTAGCCAATATGCAGGTATAAAGTCACTTGTCCAAGCACTAAACTCATGACCACCAATCTTTTCCAACTTAGACTGCAAAGGTTGAGACCACCAATAGTTTTTCCGCCTCAAATCCATACCTTTGAAACTCTCTTTACTCGAATTAAAACTGTCAAGAAGACTCTTTGCATTTTGAACTATCTCATCTTCAAACACTTCATATATAGCAACAGATGAATCTTTTGACACGATCTTTTTCGACTTCCAAAACCAGCCAAAGAAGTTAGAGGGAGTTTTTCCCAATAAATGTTCCAGGAAATGTTTTTCAGTGCTCTGTAAAGCCAAGATGCAAACAACTTCACCAAGCACAGAGATAACCGTTTCTTCTGATGACCGGAGAGTGAAAGATGTCGAAACCTGCTAATAGTAAATGCATAACAAGAGAACTGAACCCATCAGTATCAAGTGGAACCTGCAGAAAAGACATTAATTATGGGATTACATGAAAAAATCCGCCATACAGATAACCCAAAGAACACAATCCACAAATAAGAAAATAATGAAGCGTATCTAACCTCTCTTGGATTCTCAAGGTCTTCTATATCTCTTTCAGTTCCAGGTGGAAACAAGACCAATTCGAAACTCAAAAGTTGTTGCATAACTACTTGCCTAAATGTCATTGCCAGTATGTTTTTCGATGATGTCCCAGCTAAAACATCTTCAGAGAATGACTTTTTCAGCTTCTGAGCATTCTCTTTAACTTTCCTAGCCGGTAAAAACTGTTCCCAAAGAAAAATAAATAAAGACATATTTAATAACTAATTTATTATTTTCACAAATGGAGGGAATGAACTTACCAATCGCGTTGAAACAGTGGCGCTTTTCGAGGTGGTTCCTGGGTAAACAGTTTCAATAACCATAGCAGGGACACCGGACTCGACGTGTTCAGTAGCGGCTCGGCCTCCATCGGCGGCTGCAGCCGTTAAAGCCTGGTCGTATCTGACGGCTCCGACCAGGGTGAGACGAGCGAGGTCGTTTTCGTAGGTTCGAACACAAGGGAGCGTGGTTCCATCGGATTCGGCTATGAATTTTAGGGCTTCCTGTTCGGTGGACGGAGGCAGCCTCGGAGAAGAACAGGAGAGGATAAGGAAGGGAATCTTGGGGTTGCGGAAGGGTAATTTGGGGGGAAATGTGAACTTTGTAGGGGAACGAGAGGGTAATTGGATTAAAAATGGAGGGGACAGTGAGTAAGTGAACGCCATTGATGGGAGCAGAGGGCTTTAGGGATTTTAGGAGGGTTTTCTCGTTGTTTTTGAACGTTGAAGGGAAGGCGCATGTTAGCAAATGTACACGTGGCTTGATTTGGGAGGGCCTCGGCTACTGTGTTCCATAAAACGTTGCCGTTCCTGCAGCTTGCATCTTCTCTATAAATTGAGAGGAAAAAAGTCTGAATGGCTCGTATCTTTCTCGTCCCTTCACTTCGTAAAAGCATTGGAAATTTAGGGTTTGCGCTCCTCACGGTTATCGAGATTGCCCTCTGGTAAGTGTCGATAATTCTATTTGTTCTCCTTTTCGATGAAATTCTATTTTTATTCGTTAATTTTTTTTTTTTTGCTTTTATAAATCTGGTGGATACATTCATCGGTCGGGATTGTTAGCCTTTTGAAATTTTCTTAATTTTTTATGTGTTTGTCCTTACGAATAAAGGAAAATCAAAGATATATTTTAATTATTTGTGAGAAATTTGAAAATGAAAATTGAATTTTGTTTTACTGCTTAATTGAGTTATTTATCCCGGGAAAAATCCTGAAATAATTAATTAGGGCTTAAAGTGAAGAATCTGGTTTTGGTGAGAAATTCTTTATATTTTTATGCTCATTTTGTTTGTGAATTGATATGCTGAAGGAACTGAAGCAGCATGGGAAGAGGAAATCAAGAGCAAAGCCTGCGCCTAAGAAGCGAATGGATAAGCTTGACACTGTTTTCAGCTGCCCTTCTGTAATCATGGAACAAGCGTTGAGTGCCGCCTGTAAGTATAAACTTGTTTTATTTGTTTTAAGATATAATTTTGAGACAATGCCTCCGTTGCGATGTGTAATCTTGTTACCTATTTTTGTGTTTGGTGAATATAAAAGGAAGTACTATGTGAAAAATGAGCTACTGTATCATAAGAATTTACTTAGGGGTTTGTGATTGTCGGTACTAAGCAGGGAAGGGTACAGGATTTTATGTTAGAGGAGTGAAAATAAATTATCAGTAGAAGGGTTTCCATCCATCCCTGGTTACTAAGTATTTGTGTTTATCTGTTTCAGTGACATGAAGAACTTGATTGGTGAAGCCTCTTGCAGGATACGCCAGGAAAGTTTCAGTACTGTAATAACAGGTACTTGTGGTACTGTTAATTTTGTGCTGGTAAAGAACTTAAGATTTTTGTAGTTGTGATGGGAACAAGTGGGAGCCTTTTGTTTCTGTATTTGCAGCTTTGACTGAGCCAATAGAAATGTAAGTGCTTATCAATGTGGTGTTTTAGGGTTCACTCTTTGTTTCTCTTGTGTGATCTCTCTTGTGTTTATTCTTCTTTTGACTTTTCAGATACAGTGAATGGATTGACGAATGTGAGCGGGTTAACAACCTCGAAGAAGAAGAAGAGGATGTGGATCAGGATGAAGGTTATGTGCCCAGAAAACGAGTTTCAACAGCTGAATGGGATGATTAGTGGTAGCCATGTACCCTTTAGAACTTTCTGTCTGTAAATTATGTTAGTTTGCTGTGGGCAATAGTTAGTGTGCATGTATGCACATCTAACAGCATCTTATGATATGAATAGCCTAAGTGATCCATTACATGCCACGCAAACACTCTATGGAAGGGCTTTAAGATACTATTTTGTGTTGTACAATCCAATTTATGTTGATGCAATGCAATTATGTGATACTATTATGATGATGTTTTCGAGATGCTATTATGAATGATGCAAGTTTCCAGGCATTGATCAATTGATAATGACTGAAGAAATGTGTTTTTATTGCAAATCCTATTACAGAGGAATATCTTTCATGAGAAACTGAAAGATTTAGCATACAATATTAAAGTCCTAGAAATATATGATTAGCTTCTGTTGTCTACCTATATTTGAATCTGGAAAATGGAGATGGACTGATGAAAAACAGCCATTTCTCGTGCTTGTAACCATCTTATAGAAGTTAGATGAGCTCCAGGATTGTCTAAAATGGCAAGTAATGTTCCAAAAGTAAGAGCTTGACTTTGGTTTTCTGATAATGATGAACTGCAAATAGAAGGCCAGTGAAAATGCATAATCTCAACACTTCTGTAACTTAAAATGGTTCAGCAGATTCGGATTTCTTCTGTTAAGTTGGATGCCATCTAAATCAACAAGAAGATAATCACGCTGCTGGTCAGTTAACTTCTCACTTGGCGCCACTGCATCTGCAGTGGAATAAGGATTTCCGACTCCAATCTTAGCATTAATCTTAGCCCTTCCTCTGACACAACGGTTATTATGAGAAGGGGACTCCGGTGTGAGCCTTCCAATCTGCTTATGCAGATCGAAAACTGTATCATTCACCGGTTTTCCTTTTGCACTTTTCTTACCATCAACAAGCTTCAATTCCAAGCGGTATAAGGCACAAGCATCAAATTTCGTGATCTCACCTTCATAAAGGTGCTACTCGAAATAGTTCAGTGGTTTTGGATCCATGTAGTATGATCTCTTCAGTCCTCCGAATTCATTCATGACTTGCTTTCTCGACTAGTGCCAGCCACGTCCGTTGTAATCTGGCAAGGACCTCTGCTTTCTGTTCCCACTTTCAAAAGCCCTCCGAGGCTTGTCAAAAAAGAGCCATTCCCTAATCGATTCAGCATCAAGAACCAAAATGTCAAAAAGCTCTGCAATCACAGGAGAACACTAGTTAATTTCACAAAAGTTGTAAAGAACATTGTGTGTGATTAGAGAATATATTCCACTGCGACTGATAAAAGTTGCCACTAGAACCAAGCAAAGCAATACTGATAAGACGTACCAGGAGCATTCTATGGGACTTTGCAGTTGCAGCTACCTCACATTCAGGTATACCCAAATCTTATCCTTGTGTCTTAGCAACGAGAGCAGCAAAGAGCAGACTGTCCTTGAGGCCTAATCCGCCAGGTCGCAGAACAGGAGGCCCTTCACTCATTGCTAAAGAAACATGAAAGGTACTACAGTAATCCTGAGACCAGTCCAACCCTTGAACAGGCCTTGGACAGTCCCAAAGTGCACACTTTGCACCTAAGAATGCAGATGGCGGCAGGCAGATACTTGGCAGATAGCTACAAGCAGGAATGGTATCCTCCCTAAAGAAACCTGTACCGTTATAACCTGTATAGAAGCGTTCAAAATCTTGATGCAAATTAAACTGATGATGGTATTCCAGTTGAGTATCCCCTTCCAAGTTGTTAATTGGCATGGCAGAGACTCGTGAAGGCAACTCTTTGCATTGGTTGACTAAAGGAAAGCCATGCTCATGTTGCCCAAGATTCACTCCATAACCCTGTAAGAACATGTTGATTATAGAACTTGACAGTGAATGTCTTCATCAACATGAAAAAATGCCCTCCGAGGCTTATCGAAAAAGAGTCATTCCCTAATCGATTCACCATCAAGAACCAAAATGTCAAAAGCTCTGCAATCACAGGAGAACAGTAATTAATTTCACAAAATTGTAAAGAACATAGTGTGTGATTAGAGAATATATCCCATTGCCACTCAAAAGTTGCCACTAGAACCAAGCAAAGCAATACTGTCATTTACTTGATAAATATCAGTTCATGCCTAAGAAACATGCCAGGCTTAGTCTTAGCACCTAAGCTCAATAAGGTAGGATGGCAATAAAGCAATTGACTTGATAGGGCATCTATAAAGTAAACTATCAACATCTTAATTGGCTCAATTTAGATTACTGGAAATTCTGAAGGAACAATAATTTACCTCAATTAAATCAACGTGATTTTAAAACAAAATGTTAACAAGAATATTTACAGGGGGGAAGTGATTATTAGACAGAAAATATGATAAGCGACTGTTGGTGCTGTGCAAAGATGTCTTGGAATGAAATTCACTAGTAATGCCTGTCTTCCTATTCATCAGGTATTCAATCAATGAAACATATTTAATGCTCTAATGAATATAATGCATCCTGCTGATAAAAAGACCATATATAATACATCTTTTCACAGCAACACCCACTTATTATTAAGATATCCATACATCATTAACCACGACCCTATTAAAGCTCAGCTTGAAGAGAGTAGCAAGCATATTGTAGTAATCTACTCTACTCTGAAACATCATTTGAGTGCATATTGTAGTAATCTACTCTACTCTGAAACATCATTTGAGTGCATATTGTAGTAATCTACTCTACTCTGCAATATCATTTGAGTTAATAAAACGAAAGAAACTAGCAACATAAATTTCCATTGTCTCTCTCATTTACCATGTTTGAGAAACTAAAAAAATACTTTGAACATATAATATAAAGAAATAAAGCTCCAAATCCTTTGTTTAGGAGAGGTAACCAAGTTGGCTTAACCATGCCAAACAACCTCGTTTACAGTCAAACCATTAGCAAATTCCAAAAGAAAAATGGAACACAGAGAATTCAAGAAGAAAAAATCACCTCTTGCAAAGCAGCAGAATCTCCTGCTTGCAGGTTTTGATCATCAGGCTCAAGCTTTGGCACAGCCAACATACTAGTTGCATCATCTTCCTCCTCGCAAACTGTAAATCCACCCTGTTCTTTGCCTAGTAATGAAGAGTTTGTGGGATGCTGAGTTGCAGTTACTTTTTGAACCTTTCCTCATTAGGATAAAGGGCCCTCAACAGCTCCCACCAAACCCTGCAATCAAAAGCGCAATGAAAACACAATTTATGATCAACCCAGATGAAAACTGAATCCAGTAATCACTAATCTTAATCATAAAATTAGAAAACTGAATATTAGTTTCCAATATTATTGAAATCATGGTCAATAAACTTACATCAAAGCATAAAACCAACACCCCAAAAAAATGGGAAATTAAGTAAAACCAAACACAAAATCTGAAACATAAGTAAAAAGAAAAGCAACCCAGTTTCCCAAATACATAAAAACTGGTATTACAACAAGGCAGAGTGAAATCAAAGACAGTTTGTAGAATAAAGATAGAAGGAAATAGTTATCTTAGAAAGCTAACCGTCAAGTGATCAAAGACTCGGGGATTCCTCAACTTTGTAAGGGGACGGAAAGTAGATTGAGAGACGAAGGAAAAGAAAGTGCTGGGAAATTGCGAGAAAGAAGGAACAATAAATATTCGATGAAACAAAACCGTTCAGTGTTCATTCAGCCAAATAAAATTACTAGAACAAAAGATGCTCCTTACCTCCATGTTTTTCTTTTTCTTTTCTCATTTGGGTTTATACATATATATATATATTACAATCAGGAAGATTATTTTAATCCATTTTTTCATAAATGGGATTGAATCGAATGCATTTTCCCCGGAAGAAAGAAAGAAAAACGGTGTTCGTAACGACGTGAAGCGGGAAAAGTTCAGTAGCAAAGTTTTCTTTTTCTTTCACTTCTTGTTCGAATATAACTTATCTAATTATACTTTAATTTGATATTTTTTATTCAAAATTTTATATTATATTAACCTCTTACAAAATTAAATCGAGTATATGTTGTAAAATCCTATAAAATTAAGAAACTATAATCGAAATATATGCAACTAAAATATAGTTTTTTAAAGCTAAGAAATTAAAATATAAAATAGTGGTAAAATTAAACCATGACATTGTAGTAAATATGATGGACTTTACCTAACCAGAAAATTTTAGTGAAAAAATATAATTTCAAAGCAAACAACAATTTCAACGACAGAGCTCTGATAAAACTTTTAGCGAAATTCTAAGAAAGTAATCCAACTTAGGTTAAAAACGACGGAAATAAGTGTGATTGAAATGTGATCAAAATAATATAATATTTCAAGTTTGATATAATTTAAAATGTGATTTTTAATAATACTTTTTTGTTAATATTTTAAGTTGCAACAAAAAAATTACGAAAAATGTCATATTTTAAATTGTATCTAATTTTTTATCATATTTTCTATCACGTTCATTTCAACCATTTTTTAACCTTAAATTTTAGATTGTATCGCATAACTACCCAAAATTTTATTGTGCGGAATCTCATAATGACAAAACATTACTAAGACGAGATTATATTTTTTAAAAGATATGTTGGAATTATATTTTTAGTGACTTATTAGAGCAAAATAATACTTTCAAAAATTTGAATGTATTAAGTGGTTTCAATAGTTAACAGAAAAAAAAATTATGTTTGAATTCGAACAATTGTATTTTTAAGGTATATATTATTAATAACTAACAAAAATATAAATAAATATTATTTTATATTCATCACATTCTACTAAAAATTTAATTTCAAAGACTTTTCCTAACAAAAATTTGTAATGCTGTAATTTTACAATAATAAAATAATATTTTTCAAAAGCAAGGTTATGTGTACAACAAATTATTTTAACAAATTTAGTATAAAAACAAAGGTGCTGATATCAAATATATTTCTATTCAAAGTTTATTGTAATTTAATTTAGGTGTTTAACGTTACAAATGTTACCATTTTAAGTGTAATAATCGTAACGACTGTTAGAAAATCTTGTTAAGTGATACGTGTTGTATTTCGGTAATTTTAAAGATTTTATTTTTAAAAAAATTTAAAAAAATTATATTTAAAGATATTAATAAAAAAAAAATCTGCCTCCCTCTCCCTCTTCTTTCTCAACAACTACAGCCCCCGCCATGGCAGCTATAGAGAAAACAAGTCCGATTCCAATCTTTCGGAGGCTTGTGATTCCTTGGACATTGTTGGTAAGTTTCCGGGTCAATGAGACGAACAGTTTCTCGTTTTCAATGTAATTCTGCGGAAATAATGTATGTGTTTTTCCGGGCCAAAATAGAGATTTTTTTTCCTAAAATAAAATATTAGAATTAAAACACTACAAAAAATAATAAGAGTTAAAGTGTCTATTTAGTCAAACGTTATGTTTTTTCTTTTAAAATGAAATCTTAATGGTACAAAAAATAATAAGGGGGTGTTTGGTTCAAGGAATGTGGGATTCCCATGGATGGGAATCCCACATTCCCATGTTTGGTTGGCTGGGAATCTCATTCCCGGTAATGTTTTATTACCAATAGTAGATTTTTTTGGGAATGTCATTACCTCCCTTTCCTTAGGTATTGTAACATTATCGGCGTTTTGGACTAAAATGTCCTTAAATTTTTATTTTTTTTCAAAAATATCCTTCTTCTGTCATTGAATAATAAAAATTCTACGAAGGTTAAATTACAAATTTATCCTTAAATTATTTTAGATTTACAAAAAAAAGTCTATAATTAAAATTTTATATGAAGTTTAGGGGTTAAATTTTTTTTACCCTTTCATTAAATATTTTTTATATTTTTAATTTTGTAAACAAATTATATAAATATTATGAATTTAATTTTTTAAAGAAAATATATAAATATTTTACAATTTGTAATATTATACAAATATATAATAAGGACAATTTGGTCAAATATACATTCCAATAATCTTTTATTCCTTTGACCAAACACGGTAATCTTACATTCCTGCTAAACCAACCAAACACAAAATACAACATTCCCAGTAATCCTATTCCCTGGTAATCTTTTATTCCCACTGGTAATCTTACATTCCGTGAACCAAACGCACCCTAAGGATCAAAATGACTATTTAACCAAATTTTAGAGGATTTTTTTGACATTGTGCCAAAATATTAAACGACTTGAACTAAACCCGTTTTAGATATGAAAGCGGTGGGAGCTTTGGGCCCTAACTGTAAGAATGACCCATTTTGAATGAATCTAAACAACTTATAAAAGCTGAATGAAGCTTGGAAGTCCTTAGAAAAACAACAATGATAATTGAAACTTCATAATAAATTAATTCCAGTTGCTCCACAAAAAGATCATAATAAATTATATATATACTGCTGATATGTTCTTCGATAAGGTCACAACTCAGAAGAGGTTTTTTTATACCAGAACGTTAAAGCTAGCACTGTACTTGGATTATACAGAATACAATCGAACGACACCGTTTTGCTCTATTTATTGGATGAAAATTTGAATCGAGTCAATTTATAAATTCTCTCTGAGAACTCAACCGGTACGAACCGGTCCCAATAACCCGAGGCTTGAATTCAAGTGCAGTTTTGGCCGCTTCTTAGCCGTACGATCAAATTGATATAAAGAGAGTATTGCTAAATGAGTTAACCTGAAGCGGGTTAACTGACAAAGACCGGTCTAGTTCCTTTTGGCAAGTCTCATGTGGGTCCTGTTACACCACTTATATTACGCACGTGTCCAGAAACATATGGGCATACGAGTCAGATAAGTGAAAATCTAAAACCTAACCAACGGACAGTTCTGCGGTGCAACACTTTAGTATACGGTTAAAATAAAATATTATTAGTTTTATTATTATTTTAAATAATAAAACTTTTAAAAATGATCAAAAAAATTATTATTTTGATTGGTTTTAATTACCTATATAAGTAAACGCAATAAAAAAAATTCGATCAAAAAATGATATTTTTATTAAAGTATTACCTAATACATAATTTTTTGACTAAATTTTTTTATCGTATTTACCTATATAAATAATTATAATCAGTCAAAATAATGATATTTTCGATTACTTTTTACCAATTTTATTATTTAAAATAATAATAAATTTAACTTTATACTAAGACGTCTCACGTGAGTATTTCCCCCAACATCACCAAACCGTGAAAGAGAAAGTTACTTAGAGAGCACAACTTGAAATGCCGACACTGCCCTCCATCGGACGAATGAGGAGTCGAGGGTCCGGATACGTGTACAGTAAAAAAGAGGCAGAGCGTGGGGAAGCATGAAGGCGCGTGCGGGGATGATTGACAAGACTTAAAGTACGATGAAAGGCTGAGACGAAGAGCAGAGAGAAAAAAGAAAAGCAACAGCCACCTGCGTAAAGTCGAGGGTCTCTCTGGGTGTCCTGCAAACTTAAGTACTTAACTTTAGTCATATGAGCCCCACCTTTGTTACTACTCCCATTTCTCTGCCGCACACGCCTATGCCACTCTATCACTCCACGCGCTCCCTTTCACTGTCCTCGCATCTTTGTCTTTTTGCATTTTATTTATTATTTTTCTGGTTTAACGACAAAAGTAGTAGTATCTTTGTCTTTTGAAATAAAACTTCAACAAGTATTTTTTTCTTCCAATAAATCCACAAAAATTGAAGGCATTTTTCTTCCTTAAAAGCAATGGTTACCATGTGTGGCAATACACTCTGTGAAACGAATCGAAATGGAAGTAAAAAGCTAGACACTATGTTACTTGTGAAACTAAACACAAGGTTGAAAATTGATTGACTTTTTAAAGTACCAAATAAAAATTAGGGTAAATTATAGAGTATTTGTTATAGGGGTAAATTAACAAAGTATTCAATAAACTATTCGTATAACGTTTGTTAATTAAAGTAAATAAATGAGTATGAACAAATTTTTTGTGTCCATCTAATAAATGAATAAACACGAACAAATGTATACTCGATTTATTTTTATTCACAAACACGTTTATTGACTATTTTATAAGTTCATTTACTGACATGTTTATAAGTCTGTTTACCCTTTTTTTATTTTTTTACATTTTAAATATTGATGAAAGGGACTAAATTGAATACAAAATAAATTTGAACTTCAAATTGTGAAACTAAGAAGCTTAAGGAGTACTATTGTAGTTTCACCATTTTTTGTTTGCTGGCAAATGAAAGGGTAATAATAGAGTGTCAGTTACTGGGGATATTTGAACTATATAAATAAACATGTTTACGAACAATAAATAAATATATTAGAAAACATATAAATGATCATATTTGTAAATATTAAACAAATTGAATACGAACACCTTCAAAAATAAACAAGTGAACACAATATTAAAATTTTAAACGAACACGAGCTAAACATGAACACCTTCAAAAAAACAAACAAACAAACACAACTAGAAATGGCAATGGGTCCGGTTGGGTCGAGTTGTTGGCCAACTCAACCTGACCTGAAAATATATACCCTTCAACTGAGCCCGACCCAACCCGATTTTTTAGAGTATAAACTCGATATGATCCGGTCTAACCCGACATAAATTAAAGACATAATTAAATACATATAGAGAGGGGGTATTATAACAATTTTTCTATAAATTTATATGAAAATACTCTATTATCCTCGGGTCGAGTAAGAGGATTTTCACCCTCCACCTTAACCCAACTCAACTGACCTAATTATATATAAAACTTGACTTGAACCTAATTTAAAAATAAAAACCATCATATAGGTTTGAATCAGGTCAAAACTCATTGGTTTCAAGTGAAATTGACATCCTTAAACACAACGTTGTTCGTTCAAGTCCGATTCATTTACATCTCTAGATTTAAATAGTAACTGTGAAATCTATTTGATCAAATTCAATTATTGATCCTTATATTATGTCTAAATTATGGATTTGGTATATGTTATAAAATTTTATTACTTAAATCTTTATAATTTGATTATATTGTCCATGTATCATTTTAATCATGCCTGAAATTTTAAATTTCGAAAAATATGAGATTAAAATAGATTAAATTGATGTATATATATCATATTCATAACATACGTATTACAGGAACTAACGAAGGAATTTTACCAAGATCAAACCTCAAATTTAATGAAATCGTTACAGAGAGTAGTGAAAGAATTTGACCAAGATTAATCCTGAAGCATAAATTAAAACTGAATGACCACCATAACAAAATGAAATGAAAGAGAGGCGCCCATTTACCGGAACTAGAGTGAGCGCCCAAATGAAGGATACTCTAAAGTACAATTTATTAATATAAGTCTAAAAAAATTAGAAACGAATGGTACTAGTAAAAATTATCAAGAGCGTAATTTTTAAGTTAGATACATAATATTTTAAGTTAAATAAAAATGTTATAAGTGTATATAATTTTTTTATAAATTCTAAAATCACTGTTATATAATATTTTTATTATAATAAAAAATATTATAAATTTATATAATGTTTTAAGTTAAATATGATGATATTTAAATTAAAAATTGTTTTAAATTAACTTTAAATCGATCGTGGCACAATCGAAACCGAAATGAACACCCACTCTAATTATGAACCAATCTTAGTGCGGTTGGTGAGGGGCTAAACATTAAAGTGGGCTTTTTACCGAAATATCACAATTAGACTAAATAATTACATGTAAGGTACTCTCTCCGTAAATATTACTTATCTAGCACTCTTTCTAACACGCCGACAATAAAGCACCGATTGCCATCTGCGCTTTCGCGGATCACTATTCGCATCTTCGCGGGGTTCTGACACGTATGGACGGCGCGGATCATGCATTATGCACGTTGAATTCTTGGTACTCCATTATTACCTGAGCCTGAAAATTAACTTTTAAACGCTCTCTCACCCCTATAAATAACAACCCGTCTGAATGCAAATATCGTCACACCAAAATTACTTGTTTATTCTCACTTCTATTATTCCTTCTATAAAGCTAAGCAGATTTTGTTATTGTTTTTATAAGGTAAAATTATTTTTTATTATATTGTATTTATTTTATATTTAATTATTCGAACAAATTTTATTGTATTAATTATTTTATATTATTTTTTGCGGTTGTAAAATTGGAAAGCGAGATCATACCTCAATACATTTTATCGATACGGTAACAATATAAAATTGTGTTATTTAAATCATTTTGAAATTTTTAAAAAAAAAAATTGGATTCGTTTATATTTTAATTCATATACTATTTATTTAATTAGGCATATTTCTGCTATTTTTTTAATATATAAGGTTGTCAATCGTTCAAAATCTCAAAATAATGTGTATTTCAGCTATTGTTTACCATGGTGGAGAAATTCAAGAAGATGAAATTGGAATCATCTTCGCATCAAATCATCATTTCATAATATCATTCAAGAGAAACATCATTCTTGAGGAACCGATCACTGAAGGTTCACGTTGAAAGTACTAGAAGACTGTCCTCACTTCAATACAAATTTTCAATCGCAGTATTTTCGTTAACTTATACAGCATTCGAACTCTCTAACGATGACGATGTTGCTATGATGCTTGATTCTCATAATCAATATTCAGACGCCGATGCACATATGTATGCGACATTTATTGAAGTATATGCGGTTCATGGTATGTCTTTATGCTCCCACTATGGGTTGACTCGACAAGTTGATTAAGTTGACAGTCCAACTCAAGTAATGTGTAATGATTTTAACTCGTCAATGAGAAATCCACATCATGGTGTAATCCCATCAAGTTCAATGGGGAGACATTCATCAGTAACTTTTTATGATCTGCACCGATACGGCTCCACAAACAATCCGTATAGCAACATCACTTTCAGTTCAAGGGGAATGCATTCATATACCAATTCCTTTGACCTGAATATGGAGATACTCTCGACACAACAATTTGTGCAGTACCCATTTAATACGATGCCTTCAAGTTCCAGGGGAGATATTCAATTGCGAGCTTCTTCGACCTCAATATCGAAATGCCTTCAAGTTCAAGGGGAAGACATTCAACTACCAGCTTGTTCGACCTAAATGTCGACATCGTGGAGGAACCCTCATTTTCACCAGAATAACCTCTTCGTGAGCCATATACGGATGATGCTGAGACTGGACTATTCGTTCAGCCAGAATCATCGCAGTTCAACATGGACTCCAACGATGATGATGTAGATGAAGTTCCCACACATACGGTACACACTGAACCTCCAATACACGTGTATGAAGTTGACTATAGTGTAATATAGGGCCATAATTTGCAAATATGCCTAATGTTGGTGACTACATATTTAACTCATCAATCAATGATGGTGAGTTATATAAAGGAATGGAGTTTACATCCAAATAATAAACGATGATGGCAATTAAGAATTACAACATTCGTAATTATATTTAGTCCAGAGTCGATCATTCCACCACTGAAAAGTATGTATGTCACTGTATAAACGTGATAACGGATGCAACAGGGTGGTTTGTGTATCAAAGAGGAAGAGGAAAAACAATATATGGAAACTAATAGTATACAATGGTCCTCACACATGTTGTGCTAGAGGGATCAACATAGATCATCCCAACTTGGACTCCGACATTATCTGCCAAGCCATCATGCTCATGGTCAAAGAAAACTCCCATATAGTTATTACGATGATGATTTCACCTATACAGTTGCAATATGTGTACATCATCTCAGACAGGAAAGCATTGAAGGCAAAGTAAAATGACATTAAAAAAATCACGACGAGTGGAATGCATCTTACAACGAACTACCAAGTTGGTTTAGGGTAGTGCGCAGATTGAATCATGAGACAATTATCGACTTTGAAACTTGTCATGCATACCACAATGATCGAGTGCTTCACAATCGATGGCAATTCTATCGGCTTTTTGGACTTAACCACAATACATTAATGCTGTGAAATATTGCAAGCTCGTGGTCCAAATTGATGGGACATTCTTGTACGGAAAATACAAACAAGTTTTATTATTGCCAGTTGTCCGAGATGGTAATCGCAACATTCTTTCAGTTGCTTTTGCCCTTTTTGAATGAGAACTTACATGTTGTAAATGAGAGGAAAAATATGTGTCATTTCAGATTGCGGAGCTGAGATCAAAGCAACAATGGATTATTTTGGTCCAATGTGGCAACCACCCTATGTCCAAAATCGGTACAATATCCGACACATTGCTGGTAACTATCATGGAAAGGTCAAGAAGAATGATGAGCGTCAATTACTTGTGCGCATGGGTATGTCAAAATGTCTAATTTTATTTCTAAATCATTTTCATTTTTTATGGAAACTTAATAGTAAGTTTTACATTTGATGCTCAGGTTACGAACTATTACATGAAACATTTGAGTTCATGCTTTAAGATTTGCTAGGAAAGAACAAGGAATGATACAATTACATCAGCCTCATCAACAAAGAAAATATGGACAAATACATATGATGGTGGATATCGATATGGACACATAACGACCAACTTGGTTGAGGCTATCAATTCGACCTTAAATGGGGCACGCTATTTACCAGTAACAACTTTGGTTAAAACGACGTAATTTCGTTTGGGAGCGCTTTTTGCCAAGCTCGGGGGATAATCTCAAACTTGGATACAAAACAGTCATGTCTATAACCCAAGATTAGTTGCAGATCTACAAAAAAGAATTGATGTATCAAATGAGATATATGTAACAATCTTCTCTAGAACCTATGAATTACTTCGTGTCACATAGATGCCGCGACCTCTTCAAGGGATTCAAGCTAACTTGTTCAGAGTTAATCTACGAGACAAGTGGTGTGACTGTGGGTTTTTTTCAAGCTCTAAAGTATCTATGCTCCCATGTCATAGCAACTTACTCTCATACTCGTCAAGACTATAATCGTTTTGTGGATTCTGTATACCGACTTTCAGAAGTATTTAAGGTATATGAACTTGAGTTCCCCCATAGGTAATGAGAAAGACTCTGATAAGGTTCAGAATTGGCTTTTGATTGTACCAGATCCATCATTATTAAGGGAGCCCAGTCATCCAAAATCCACTCGAATTCATTGTGATATGGATATTCGGGAGACGTCCAGAGAAAACAAAAGATGAATGACTTCCCTTTGAACTGGAAGCGATGTTGCTATTTGGGTGGTAATCAATGTGGGAGACGGACGGTTGTGAAACTAAAGAAAAGGTGTGAATCATGATTCACGCCTTCCGTAAGTGTTAAAACCCCACGAAGGCACTGATGGCGATTTGCGTCTTACCTTTACATAGCGCCAGTTTAGATAGAACCCCGCAGAGGCGCTTATGGTGATCCGCGCTTTATTGCCACGTGTTATAAAATGTACTAGATCGATAATATTTGGGAAGAGGACGCCTGATAGTTAATTATTGGGTTTAAGGGTGATATTTCAGTAAAAATGCCATTCAAGTGACCCGATATCACCATTTTTCCTATTGTTAAAATAAAAAATAATAATAACAAAATTTATATTTTAATAACGAATATTATGTGTGTTTAAACATTTATTATTTTATTCTAAAAATTATAGTAATCATTCACAATGGAAAAATTATAATAATTATTTTCTTTAATTTGGATGAAACGTATCATATGATGGTAATGTAAATGTAAAAGAAAATATAAATATATTGAAGAAGATAATGAACTGTAGTATTAGAATTCGAGAAAGAGAGAAAATCTTTTCTTTAATTTTACATGATATATTATGTATGGTTTTTTTAGTATTTGTGTTAGGCTTAAATCGATTATTATTTTTATAAATAGATAAAATAAATAAACTTGATACATGATATTCTAAAGATTTCCTTAAAACTCCAAGTATTAAACCAGGTGAATTAAGATTAAATAAATAAAAAGTCACTTTGAGTTGGATGGTTATAAAATTGAAATTTATCCTGATTATCTGGCTAAGCCTGGGGCCTAGAGGTATAGGGATGGGTTTAGTCAGGGTTCTTCTTTGCAATTGATGACTCTGATAAAGACCTGCCCACCTTCATTACTGTGACACATTCTCCCAAATTTAACTTGGATTTTAACAAGTCCCTTTGCTTTCTAATTAATGCTCCTAAAACCTCATTAATCTCTACTTCTTAGAATTAAAGAAAACTAAACACGTGGTTCAAATAACTCATTGAATTATAAATTAATGCTCCTAAGGGAGTCAATAAGGACTATCATTCTCTTAAAAAATTTAAATTATTATACAATTTAAATATTTTTATATTTTTTATTTATAATATTTGTCTCTTCATTTTTTTCTTCATTAAATTATATTTGAACTTAGATTGCCTCTTAAGGAATGAATATCCTTTATCTGATCCAAATAAATTTTGTACATAAGAGATTATATTCAAGAATAAGAAAAAAAATTCGTATTAATTTAAATCTTTTAAAACTCAACTTTATTATGTTTATAACCAATTACTCAATTGAAAGTAATACATGTAATCACGATAAATGGATATGTTGAATAAGATGAGAAATGTGAAGTAGAAATAGGATAACGTTACCTTAAGAAAAATATTGATATTTTTACTCTAGTATTAATAGTATAGACCAATTTAATATTTGAAATTCATCTAGTAAATATAACGAGGATCGATACTCATAAGTACATATCAATGCCTTGACATAGGTATCAATATACATACCCTAATTCATAGGCCATTATAAATTACATGGTATGTATATCCCAAATTTTGACTCTAATTTTTTAACATAAACCGATAATCAAGAACCATTAAAATTCATTGGGAATTCAAATTTGCTTAATTTTAAAAGTTTATCTGAGATTTTTAACAAATCTGATAATAATAATAATGGTAGTATTGACGAGGGACTAAAATGGAGTAAGTGGAATTTGTAAAGTTTACGAAAGAAATAACTAAAATAAAAAAAAATCTAAGGATCGAATTGCAAAATAAGTACAAGTGAGATATATGTATCTTAAACATCACAATTGTTTATGTTTGGAAACTAACAAAGAATATATATATGTTTCAAACTTCCATGATTTAAAAATTAGTAAATTATGCATGAACCAAGTTATTTCAACGGTTAAAGGGATGATTATTATTTCAAAAAGTCTCAATTTAAGCATCAGAGAATACAAGGATATTTGAGCTTTCATTGTCAAATGGTTGAGACTCATTATAACATATACTATATTGTAATCACTTTAGATTATTCAAAAAAAACAACAACTAAAACATGTATTTTGCCTAAGGGTCTAAATCAAAACGTCTAGGAAAAGGGAAGATAACTCTTTCTTCCACATCTTTCTTGATAGAGGAAATTTAAAAATCACTAAGTCATAGAGTTGTGTTTATTGTGTAATGCTGGAATCCAAGTAATGATAGGTTGATTCAAGACTGATAGAAAGAAAGGAAAATAGAGAATCGATATTCGAGAATACCGTAAACTCGAATTAAGTGAGTGTAATTGAAATTGAATCAATCAATACATGTGTGTGTGTTTTAATGTAGACAAATTATGTATGCATTGCTTAATGTATGAATTTCGGCTTCATCTGAGCACTTGACCAGCATATTATTTGGTAAGGTATTTGTAATATGTTTCGTTATGTTATTTCTTAACTTGATTGAGTATGCTAATGGAATGTGTCAGATATGTGAATTATGGTAACAAGAGTAGATTATCCTATTTGATAAGTGTTTGTGAGTTAAAGGCTTTACACCTAAGCCATGTGTTCATTCGATTTTGTGAAATATAAATTTTTGATACTTTGGTAAGACTTGTAATAAGCCCCTGGTTATTATTTAGTTCCATGCACAGTTGATATGTCATAGGATTTATAACACTTTGTGTATGAGTTATTTTAAAACTCCAGTTTTAGCGAGACAAACAGATGTTGTGTATATGAATTGTGTTCCAATGAGATGAAGTGATACCTATTTTATTTGTATATCATCAATACTTAATTAAGAAGTGAAATCAGTATATTCATAGGCTACTAATCGACCATTAAACTAAATTCGATAAAATATCTTTAAATGCTTTGATAATATTACGAATATTGCATACTTGTATCGATATGTATTGATATAAATTCGATAAAATATCTTTAAATGCTTTAATAGTATTATGAATATTGCATACTTGTATTGATATGAATTGCTTTGCCATGATAATGTAATATATCTTTTTGTTAAGAATAATATCTTATTCTATTGATATGCTTTGTTTTCTTTTAGTCATGATTATTTTCCTGAGTTTTCTGAAGCTCACTTCATTTATTTCTATAACATTTGGAGGAATTGATGTTAGACAAATAGGTCTTAGATTGCATTATCAAAATCACAAGTCAAACATTGGTATTCTTTTGAGTAATATCACTTTGTTCTTAAACTCTTAGTAGGAAGGCATGTCATTGGAATGTTTGTGATCATAGGGTGACAAGTTATTTTATAAAATACGATTAATTAAATTGTCACGATTAAACATTGTAATGTCATTAATTCAAATTGAATCTTCACAATTATAATACATCAATAATGCTTTTGCTTTATTGACGACTATTTTACAACTCTATCATTTTGTCTAAACGTCATTGAAAGATTTAATATCAATTTTTTAAGATAAATTTGGACTTCAACATTTAATGACGAAAACTACTGACTTTTTTAAAAATTATCATAAAAGATATATAATCAATCATTAAATACAATGAAAACAAATAATTGTCACATTTATAAATGTTTTGTGATGTTATACGTAACGTCATTTATAAATTTGGTCATTAATTGATAAATTTGTTGTAGTGGTATATGTTTTCATATTTAATTTTTCGCTTCATGATCGATTAAATTTAGGCTAAAATACACAAATGGTCATCCGACTATAGAGTATTGTTTTGTTGAGTTCCTCGACTATTAAAAGTTATAAAATGACCACTCAACTATTCATATGTTCTAACTCATCATTTTTCGTTAAAAAATCGACAGTCGTCTGAGCTATATGTCAACCTGCTGAATGTGATGTGATAAAATCATATTTTAATGATGTTTATTGATGTCGTTGTTGCTTTCAAGCACTGACTCAAATGCATAATGTTTCAAGCACTAGCTCAACGACATAATATAAGTGGAGAGTCGATTCACAAAATACAACTCAAACGGTTCTGAAATCAAATTTTATCATATTCCAGTCAATATGTTAACGTCAAACTCAGACGACCACAACTTTTTTAATAAAAAGGATGAGTTTGAAACATATGAATTGTCAGGTGACCATTTTGTGACTTTTAATGGTCGAGTGACTCAACAAAACAACATCCTATAATTGAGGGATCATTTTATAATTTTTAATAATCAATAGATTTAACAAAATAATATCTTATAGTCGAGGGATCATTTGTATATTTTACCCTTAAAATTTAAATATATGTTTTAAAATGTGGACTTATCGAATGGTCAATAGAACAACTCATGAGTTTGCTATGACGATTTTTTGTGTGTGGATAATTTGCTATAATTTAAATATATGTTTTAAAATGTGGACTTATCGAATGGTCAATAGAACAACTCATGAGTTTGCTATGACGATTTTATTAGTTGCAATCTGATTATTTTTAGGGTAAACTATAATTTTAGTATATCAACTATTACTTTTTTCTTTTTGGTCACACAACTATTATTTTTTCAAAATCATGCCTAACGTTACGTTTTGATTTCGTTTTGGTCACCCGTCGTTAAAAAATTAACAAAACTAATGATGTGATCTTTTTTTAATTTTTTCAATGATGATATGGTATTACCTTGTGGTGACATGTCCATATCTCCGTTAATTTTTTAATTGTGAGTGGCCAAATAAAACAAAAACGTAATGTTAGATATGATTTTTAAACAAAAAATAATTGAGTAAGCAAAATGAAAAAAAATGATAGCTGATGTACTAAAAGTATAGTTTACCCTTTTTTATCTCCTCTATGTATTCGTACTTGATTGTGTGGTTGATCTTCAATGGACCTGTTGAGGCTGTGCAATACTAATATATTTGATCTGGTGTTGCAATTTGCAGTCAAGGGTAGAGACTGGGCAGGATTTTTATTGAAAAAGTTAAAGTTTGTCAAGCTAATGTTGGGTTTTAAGTTGACACATAGATTAGGTTTTTGTCACATTAATAACAGGGATTTAAAGGGGCAATTCCTTCCATGATTAAGATTTAAAACACAATCCCTGATTGGTCAGCCTTAATGACCTGCATTTCTCATTGCTTTTTACCCAAGAAAACAAACCACCATAATGGCCTCCATTACTAGAATGGCCAAGCAAGAATCATGGAAGAGAGACATCAAAATTGTAATCTTTATATATTGTTTCATTAATTACTATTAGGATAGAGTACACGTTTAATACTCAATTATCATTTTTATTTTATTTTGATCATTCATCATTAAAAAAATAATAAAATTATTGATGTGATATATATATATATATTAATGATTACTTGAAATTATCTTATGATGAAATATTAGTATCATTATTAATTTTTTAACGGTAGGAGACCAAAATAAAAATAAAACTAAATATTATGTATATTTTTTTAAAAAATAATTAGGTAACCGAACCGAAACAAAAATGATAGTTAGGATATTATGTAGTTTACCCTTACTATTATTATACCTCCTTCAAATTTTCTTATAAAAGTTACACTTTTTTGTCATTTTTTTCGTTTATCAAGTGTATAAATTTTTTGAGTTTCTTGAAATCTTTGAAATTCTTTGAAACCTTTAAAGTTTTATATATCTTGGCTTGCTATTAATTTTCATAACTCTATATACTCCGAAAAATAACTATATCCTCAATATGACTTTAATTATTTATGTGATTTGTCAGAGTTAAATATATTATTTAACAACATACCTATATAATCCGACGACCTATAAATAATTAGCGTGACCTAAATCTGACACCAATATTAAAAGTTACTATAAAATTTATTTAATGATTAAGAGAATTATATGGAACTATTGTATTCACTATTCACTCCTTTATCTCATCAAAAAGATATTTGAATAGTCATCATAATCATCGATTATTATTCTCAATCTAAATTAAAAAAAGGAATAAACGCTTACAACCGCATTAATCACTTTATTTTCATCTGTCGGAACCGTCTTTCGGTTGGGCCCGGAATTGGGCTCGACTTGAAATAAACGAATTGGAGTCGTCATCGACCACTTTAAAACGATATTAGGTGGGTCGACACCATCTTACATGATCTGCGTTGTACCAGAAACGCGTTGGGTTCGGGAGTCGGTTACGGTCAAGGAAGGATTAGCACCCTTGAACCGCCCTTTCGGTACCAATTAATTTATAGATTGTCTTTTATTGCGGAAATTTAAATTTAAAATTTAAAATATTCGATTCGATTTACTTACCTTTGATCGGTTGAAGTTACTACTGGAAAATAAAAATGTTAGATGGTAAATATAAAAATATCGAATAAAATTAATTAAGTAAAAAAAATGAAAAGTATATTAAATTTTAAAAGGGAAAATGGTTGAAAAACAGACAAAATAAAAGGAGAAAATACCATAAATATATATATATATATATATATATATATATATATATATATATAATAATGGAAATGACAATACCAATAAAAAATATAAACAAGGTTGAGTTGTGAAGGGAAAAATGTTAGGAAAATAAAATAAGAAAAAAAATTAAAAAAGTAAATAAATAAATAGATAAGGGGCCAAAATGAATCGAATTGGACTTTGTGAACCGAAATTGATACTAAAGACCAAACTGCAAAAAAAAAAATTTGAGGGTTAATTTGCAAAGCATAGATAGTGACTAAATTGAATGAATTGAGAATCCAAAGGTGAAATTACAAAAGATGACCAGATTGTAATGCGACTCAAAACAACGGGGACTGCAGAGAGAATTTAAGAATCTCCTATTTACAAATCGGTCATCGGTACATAAATACCCAAAAAGCCCCATTTCACTCGGAATAACATTTTCTCTCAAATTCCTTCTCTCAGCCGAGAGAATGCTCTCAAACCTCTCCCTTGGGCGATTTCCGGCCACCTGCCGCCGCCGTGAGCGGCAGCCGAAAAAAACCGAAACCCCTCTAGATACTCCTATCCACCCCGTAAACCCAAAATCGAACCCCAAATCCACTAAAAAAACTCAAAATTGTAGACTACCCTTACAGTTTCGACCTTTACCCTTTAAAATCGGCGTCTCGACTCTTATGCTCCCGGTGACCCTTCGTGGCTGATGTTTTGGTTTTTTCGTTGTGTATTGGCTTGCTTTATTTTATGTGTTGTTTGTTTCGAGTTTGCTCCCAGTTCCCTATGTTTTTTTTTTTCTGTCTTTGTGCTGTTGATGGTTCATGTTTTGCTTGTGATCGTGTTTGGCTTTGATGACGTTTAATGTGCTCTCGGTTTACTCTCTCGATGTTGATGGCTTCCAGGGTTCTCTCGTTAATGGCCGTGGTTTGATACTGTCGGAGGTGTTCCCCCTTTGGCGGTGTTCTGGTTGGTATTTATAGGCCTTCACCGGTCGTTGTGGTCCCGAAATAGGGGCGCTCGTGACCGGTCACCCCGGGATGGGTCAGTCCCAGGGATCTCGGCCGTCGTTGGCACTGTTGCCCGTCTGTTTCGCGTGGCTCTTGGTTGCCCGGGTCGTACGGCCCTTGGTTGAAACTGGATATGAAACCTAACATGTTGCTGGGCTGGTTCAGGCCCAGTCTTCGTTTTTGGACCCTGACCAAAAAAAATAAAATAAATTAAATTAATAAAATGAAATGAAATAAATATTAATAATAATATATATTATATAATATATATGTTTCAAAAAAATATTTTTAAACTATATATTATATTTAAAAACGTTTTCAAAATTATATATTATATAATTTTCAAAGATAATTTTAAAAATATTATATAAGTTTTCCAAAATGTTTTGTTAAAACTATATATTATATAAATTTTCCAAAAAATGTTTTTAAAAATTATATATTATATTTTCAAAATGATTTCAAAACTATACACTATATAATTTTCAAAATGTTTTAAAACTTATATATTGTACATAAGTTTTCAAAAACGTTTTAAAAAACTATATAATATATATTTCAAAAAATATATTTTTAAAAACATTTTCAAAAATTATACTATATTACTATAATAAAAATAAATAAATAAAAAGTCCAAATTCATACGAAAATGAATGTATACTCCATCGACCCTTAAATTTTTTAACCAAATTTCTTTCTTTACTATCTTATTGTATAATTATGATCTCAAAACATTAGAATGTAAAAGTACCAATAAATGGTGGTTAAATATGTTTAAGCAAAAGGAGGACTAAAAAAGAGTTTAATGAGGATGGACATGGTGAGATTTGGGTAAGTAGAAGGTGACAGAATGGACATCCGCCCGGAAATACAGGGAGCCGTACAGGAACACCCTGAGCTATCATTCACTTTTTTTATTTTTAAAAATTATACATAATTAGTGGTACTATATATGTAAGTATATATATATATATATTAGAGAGAAGGAGAGGGGTTAAATTAAAACCCCACTTAATAAAAGCTCTTTCTTTCACCCTTTCTGCCACACATCACTCTCATCAGTGGCAGCAGCATTAGTTGCAGGCTCGCAGCACTGCTACTGCTCACCTTGCAGTTAAGAACACCCTACCAAATATATATGTATATAAAGACACCTTTTTTTCTATAATATATACATATCTACTTATTTATAAAGTTTTGTTTTTTTAATTGTGTTTTTTTTCCAATTAATTAAAGGTAATAAAAGCTTGATTTGATATCTTGGACAAAAAAGACTAACACCACATCACCCGTCTCGTTAATAAAAATTGTGTTTTTTGAGGTCTTGACTTAATTTCCTTTTTTCCCCCTTTAACTTTTGCAATGCCAACAAACCATTGCTTTTAGCTCTAAAAATGCAGTCATGAATGAAATACCCTCTTCTTCACATCTCACTACTTAGCTTTTCCAGAAAAACCATTTCTTTCCAAGTTTTTTGTGTGTGGAATATCCAATGGGGGAATTAATCGATCTGAACACTATGGAAGACAATGAAACGCCATCATCTGGTTCTTTATCTCCATCTTCTTCTTCAGCTTCCGGGTTAAGTTCTCCTGGTTCTGCGTCTGGTTCGGGTTCTTCAGTTTGTTTAGAGCTTTGGCATGCGTGTGCTGGTCCACTTATATTTTTGCCGAAGAGAGGAAATGTAGTGGTGTATTTCCCTCAGGGACACTTTGAACAAGTTTCCGATTCTCCCGGTGTAGTTGCAGCTTATGATCTCCCTGCCCATGTGTTTTGTCGGGTTGTTGATGTCAAGCTCCTTGTAAGCTACCAAACTCTCACTCTATTTTGTGTGTTCTATATATTGTATTTCTCTAATCAGATTTTTTGTTTTGGAAAATTCTTATTTTTTATTTTTTGGGGTTTCTGGGTTTATATATGTGATAAGTATTTTAAAAGGGAGACCTTTGAAGTATGGATTTTTATTTTGAGAAAATGACTTGTGGTTTTATGGGTTTAGCCCCTTAATTTCTTCCCTGGGTTTGATTTAGTTTTCCAGAAAATTGACCTTGTAAAGTTGGTTTTACCAATAGGAAATTGGGTGTTTCAGGTATTTGAATTTCACCCTATTTTCCTATATATTTGTTTGGGGCAAAGGAGATTGCTCTGTGTTCTTCTTAAAATGTGAATTTGCTATGAAATGCTTGTTTTTGTTTGCAGGCTGAGGGTGCCACAGATGAGGTTTACGCCCAAGTGTCACTGATTCCTGAAGCTGAGGTGGGTTTTATTCTATATAACCAGTTTGATCCATAGGACAATGACATCATTCTGAACCAGTAATATAGTCCAATGATGAATTGAATTCTGTTCCTAAATCTGGTGTCATTTTGTTGGTTAATGTTGTTTCTTCTCGTTTCGTTTTCATCTCGAGTCTGATTTTGGGTAAATTGTGCCGAATGTAGCAATATGAGCAGAAATTTCGAGGAGGGAAGACACAGACAGATGGTAAAGAGGAGGATACCGAAGCCAATATCAAGTCAACAACGCCCCATATGTTCTGCAAGACACTTACTGCTTCTGATACCAGCACACATGGAGGCTTCTCTGTTCCTCGCCGAGCCGCCGAGGACTGCTTCCCTCCCTTGGTAATTTTCTTGCACTTTTCTCGTTATTTCATTTTAAACTTCTCATTGTTTTTTCTATGTATTTTTCTTGTATAACAATTAGTTATATTTTCCTAAATCAATCTTTGGTGTAGCTTTTTGAGTTTAACTAGATTGGTATTGTAGGATTATAATCAGCAAAGGCCATCACAAGAGCTTCTTGCGAAAGACCTGCATGGTTCGGAATGGAGATTTCGACACATCTATAGGGGTATGCAGTAGTTATCAGATGCATTTTAATGTTAAAGTTATACTAGTTTTGGATATGTGGATCAGCCTTGATTAGCTTTTCATTTCTCTATTTATTGCTAAAGATAGTTTCGGTTTGAGTAGGGCAACCACGGAGGCATCTACTCACTTCGGGATGGAGTGCTTTCGTGAATAAGAAGAAGCTCATCTCTGGAGATGCGGTGCTTTTTCTGAGGTTAGAAATCTCCCCTTTTATGAAATTTTAGTTAATAATCCGATAGGAAATCTTATTTAGTGTTCATAACAGGGGCGAGGATGGAGAACTCAGACTGGGAATTCGAAGAGCTGCTCAAATTAAAAATTTCTCTTCTTTCCCATCTTTGTGCTGCCAGCAGTTGAACTGCAACACTTTTGCAGACGTGGTCCATGCTATTTCTATGAGAAGTGTATTCAGCATTTGCTATAATCCGAGGTATGTGGCTGCCCCATATTTATATTATAAAGGCTATATTTGTTTTTAGCTCTATTTATGCAGCTATGCATACTTTGATATTCACATAGAGACTCGGTTTGAACTTTGAAGTGGTTTGTTGGGCTGGCATTTTCACTTATCTGAATATTATGTTCACTTAAAAGTCTGAAAGACAATGTACCTTATTCGGACATCCTTTTGATATGTCGAAATAATGCATGTCTTAAAAATTTTAAGAAGTTATCTTTAGACGTTAGTGCCATATATACAAACTGATGTTACTATTGGATAATCTTCTTGTATTCTATAATTTGTATGTCCTAGTTTTTCTCTGGATCTTTCTCTATGGCCACTTTCTTGATGAGATCTTAAAACTATTTATTTTGGTTGGTGTAGTAGGGCAAGTTCATCGGATTTTGTAATACCCGTGCATAAATTTTTGAATAGTCTTGATTTTTCTTTCTCTATTGGAATGAGGTTCAAAATGCGATTTGAAGGTGAAGATGCAGAAAGAAGGTATGACCTGATAGAACCTGCAACTATTCAGTTAAATTACTTGATTTTTAGCCTTAAGCGGGGAGGAAAGATCTACTCTACCATGCTTTATCGAGGCCTTGAATTTATTTCATGTTTTTCTGCAGACACTCCGGAGTTGTAACTAGAATTAGTGATGTGGATCCTGTTCGATGGCCTGGTTCAAAATGGCGATGTCTGCTGGTATGACTGAATTTATATATACATGTGTGTATTCATGATAAAATGTTTGCATGCCTTTAAGTTTTAAACGTATACTATTGTCATAATAATGTTCCTGTCAAGGCCTAACATTAAGATTATTAATAGCTAAATGGGGTATCTTTTAACCTTTTACAATAGTAATTACTATTTATAATTCTCATAGCATTTTTTTTTATCTTTTTTCTCTATCCATCCAAGTTAAGTCGATAGATCTCAAAGGAAATGGTTGCCGGGCTAATTATTGGTTTTATCGAATAACTCTCACAGACTTGTGGCTTCTTGCTCATTATTCGAAGTAGTCTGTTAGTGTACCCTACAGAGTAGTCAGCATACTATGCTATTAGTTGCATCTCGTTTTCCCATCCCTAGACTAGGCCTTGACCTGTATGAACATGGCAAAGAATGGCCTTGTTTGGTGCTCCTTGCAGTATTTTTTTGATAGAAGTGTTCCTAGCTGTTTTAATTGGGTATTGCTGATGACTCTTACTCAGCCACCAGTTATTTAGGTTAAGCATATTCCTGCTAAAATGAAATATAATGTATGAACTCCATGTGTTATTTAGCTCGAAAATCGCTCCATTATAATTTTATCAGAAGTTACTAGAGTGAATGCAATAGTTCCTTCTGGCTCTTTTTGCAGGTAAGGTGGGACGATATCGATGCCAACAGGCATAGCAGGGTTTCTCCCTGGGAAATCGAGCCTTCTGGTTCAGTTTCTAATTCCGATGACTCGCCCGCTCCCGGTTCGAAAAGGAACCGGGTAGGAAAATCTGAATTTATGGTTCCTGGTAGGTTGTTATGCAGGACTAATTCTCTTTCCTGTATCACATGACAGTGCTTGGCTTAGTTCATTCTTTTAACAGATGGAATTGGAGTATCCAACTTTAAGGAGTCTTTGTGGTCCCAGCAGGTCTTGCAAGTTCAAGAAAATTCTGGTTTTAACACTCTTTATGATGCTTCTGATAGTCGGAATATGCATCAGTCTGAAACTAGGCGTTGCAGTCCTGGTTCTTTTGATTCTAGTTTTGGTGCAGTAGGAAATGTTGGTGGGGACCCACTGGCGAGTCCTGATATTTCCTTTAAAAATGTAGGCTTTGGGGAATCTTTCCGATTCCATAAGGTCTTGCAAGGTCAAGAAATTTTTGCAACTCGATGTCTAAAAGGTTCAGCTGCAGATGAGACTCCAGAAAATGGCAGTCTTGGTCTCCCTGATGCTGGTCGGTTGTTGGGAGCTAGAAGTGGATGGTCTTCCACGATTCAGGGGTATAATCCTCATAGTCGTATACGGCAGTCTGTGCCATCTGCACAAGCGTCCTCACCGTCTTCAGTGTTAATGTTCCAACAAATAAGAAAGTTATTTCCATCAACTGGTGAACATGATTCCCGTGGGAGGTATCTTGGAAGCTCGGATCCATTCGGTCATTCAATTGATTCTGTTCAGTTCAGTGATACTCTACCTCTAGCAGGTCAACCAGCATTTAAGACAAGTCAAGAATTAGATTCCTCCTATAGAAGTAGCTGCAGACTGTTCGGTTTCTCCTTGACCGAGGGAAGACGTGACGCTAACAAGGAAGAAAACATGGTGCAAGCAACTTTATCATTGGCTCCCGGTGTTTTTGTACCTTGTGTTGGAGAACAGTTTCACCCAAATTCTCCATCAACGACGAATACAGTGGGAAGCAATTGTACCAAAGCTAGTAACCTCTATGCTGTCAGAGATATGGCCTTTGATATTGCATCGTAATGTAGCCATGGAAGTGCTGGTCTGGAGTTCTGTTGACAGGGTCTCGAAAGATTGATGAATACGATACAGCGGTGCAATCGGAATAGCTATAACTTTACTAGGACTGCTTATCATGGGGGAGAAAGGATTAAAACTTCTTCAGGATGATTATTCACCTGGTGTTAGGAGATTAAACACTGAAGTTTTAATTTTCTATTAACAATAATATATTGTTGTTTCGGAGCATTTTACTTGTCCAAAACCTTGAAGTATTCTGGAGTGTTTACATTGTTGATATAGAAATATTATTCCAGTTTCACACAACTTGGAGAGTAGTTTGGCTTGAAAAAATGTTGCATTCTTGTGGTATGCTATATGTATAACTTGAAGGACATCCCTGCTGAGTGTGATTACTGCTATTAAAATAGACTACATTTCGAGTTTTAACTCGTTAGAGTTAATCTGATACACACACACGCGTATACTGATGAAGATGCTGCAGGAGCTAGCAGCCGATGTTGAGCAAGAAGATGCCTGTATTTGCTGAAGTTGCTTGTGTATTCTTTATGCACGTATGATATATTATTCGAACCGGATATAAATTTTTACTCGTCCACACACCAAATAGCCTCAGGAACACCTTCGATGATGATTCCTTCACACACCAAGGATCACGCCAAAACAACACTTTCGATCCATTACCAACCTTTCTAAGATCAACATGGCAGTTCTATGAAACCCGATACATTATCAACCTCAAAGTTATTGACGATCTACTTCCACTTGTACAGCATCGTACTCTTCTGTTTGAACTAATATCATACTTCGATACAATCCGCCGACGCAAAATGACGACGACTCAATTTCATATTCCCAAGCTTTCTTAGCCATCAATGTTTTCGTCCCGAATACACATTCTCATTTGCCAGCCAACCCCACACCACAGTTCATCTTTCTCTCTCTTGGTACCACACCTCAATCGTTTATTGTTGATATTATTACATCAATGTAATAGATAATTATGTCAATATCATTAATAATTACGTCAACACAATAACAATCAATATTAGTTGAAGAATTAAATCAATTTAATTCTTAAACTTGAGGATCAAATTTACTAAATTAATTTCATTAGTACTAAAGTCATAAAGTAGAATGAACTCTTATATAAAAATAAAAGAAAAAGGAAAAATCCGTAAAGCAGCTTTATTACCACGCAGTCGTTTAGAGTATTAGAGATTAAGTTGTTTGAAAAGACTAAAACACCCATATACCACATTTACATTAATAAAAGAAACCGCGTATATCAGCGTAAATTAACGCCTTCTCACCGCCTTTATATATATATATATAAAAGAACAAATGGCCAGAAGCCAGATAAGTTTCCTTGCTCTTTTTCCCTCCCCAATTTTAAACCTTTCTGTGGAGTGGAAAACCCAACAAAACGTTGCAAAAACAATCTAAAAAACTCTAAAACTAAAATCAATGGAAAAGAAAAAGCGGAAGAGCAATTAGAGAGGAAGTTAAGTGAACCACGGAGGATCTAAGGAAAAGATGATGAAATTTTTCGGTAGAGGAAAAGACTCCGCCTTTGACGTGTCGCCGCAGTCGTATGGTCATTCGGCGTCTGCATCGGCGTCGGGGCCTCCGGTGACCGGTCCCGCAAGGCTGGTTCGGTTATTATACTGTGACGAGAATGGGAGGTTCAGGATGGATTCGGAAGCGGTCGCGGCTTTGCAGCTTGTTAAGGAACCAATTGGAGTCGTTTCGGTTTGTGGCCGGGCTCGTCAAGGCAAGAGCTTCATTTTGAATCAGGTAATTTTGTTTCTTTTTTATGTTTTACTTGTTTTGAAGATAAATTGGAGGAAATATTTGTTCTTTAGGTGTTTCCATAGGCGAAATAAACGAATTCTATGGTTTGTGACTTTAGGAGTAGAAATGTTGCAAATTTAGGGTTTTAAGGGAACCAAGTGTATAATGTAGAGCATTTTGGTATACGTTTGCTGTTTGTAGAAACCTTCATTGATTATATTCATAAGGGAAAACTATCAACATCAAATTTAAGTTTCCAGAAGTGCATTTGAGTTTAGATAAATAAACCTAACGAGGTTGAGTACTAATGTATGCTTGCTAGAAACAACTTAGGTAGAGGCAATTATATATAAGAGAGAATGAGTAAAGAGAAACTCATATAAGTGTCCAATGCGAACATATTATATCCATGCATGGGTTTCATGCGAATATTATTATAAAACTTATTTGAATGAACCAAGTCTGACTAGCTGTATATCCTTTTTGAGAGACCGAGATTTAAGATGGATTATCTTGTATCCTTTTGTTCTTAATTTTGTAAAGCTTTGGTTGCTGAGTTATGGTTGGTATCACCATTAAATGTTATGTACTTGTAAATATTTTCCCCAATTGATGTTTGTTTGATATATCTATTTATCTGCATTTAATTTCAATTTTTGTGCTATAGCTTCTTGGAAGGAGTAGTGGATTTCAAGTAGCACCAACTCATCGTCCGTGTACAAAAGGCCTTTGGTTGTGGAGCGCACCATTGAAGAGAAGTGCTCTTGACGGAACTGAATACAACCTTTTGCTATTAGATTCTGAAGGAATAGATGCCTATGATCAAACGGTTTGTTTTCTCTTATTTTTTGTGTGGCAATGGATTGGTTATTAGGATACATTGGTTACTTTGACTCATGCTCTTATCTTGCAAACTTGACAGGGAACGTACAGCACTCAAATATTTTCATTAGCCGTCCTTTTATCTAGCATGTTCATTTACAACCAGGTTTGTACTTTTTAATAAAATAAAATAATATCTAGGCTTTTTTATTTTTGATTTGTTTGTTATTGTTCACGTATTCCCCAAGTTTTGACTGTCTACTTCTGATATTTAGATGGGAGGTATAGATGAAGCTGCACTGGATCGTCTCTCTCTTGTCACTCAAATGACGAAACATATACGAGTCAAAGCTGGAGGAAGAACAACCTCAGCTTCTGAACTTGCACAGTTCTCTCCGATCTTTGTTTGGCTTCTAAGGGTAATATTTGATTACAAACAGACACATACACAATCTTTCTTATTGATTTTCACATGTTTAGTTCTTTCTTATGATTATTGTAAGACATGTTTTATTCAAGTTCTCTTTTGTAAAATATTCATCTCGCAGGATTTTTACCTGGATTTGGCGGAAGAAAATAGGAAAATAACTCCCCGTGACTACCTAGAGCTTGCTTTACGGCCAGTTCAAGGAAAGTGGGAAAGATATAGCTTCCAAGAATGAGGTAAGTCTTAACATGGATTTTAATCCGGGAATCAAAAGAAATCAATATTAGTTCTTTAGAGGCTTGATGAAAACTAAACAAAGTGTCTTAATGAGTAATAAGAAAATTTTGTTGCATGGTTAAGCATGCAAATTATGTAATAGACACTGATTATGCATGCTTAACTGTTGATAGATCCGAGACTCTATTCGAGCTTTGTTTCCTGACAGAGAATGCTTTACTCTTGTGAGGCCTTTGAACAATGAAACTGATCTGCAAAGGCTTGATCAAATTTCGGTTAGTATCCAACTGTTTCCATATATTCTATTCCCTCCTCTGATTTCAAATCACCCTTTTTGCTTCCTTTCTCTCCTTCCCTCTCCTACTCCTGATTTTCTTTTTCGTTTAACATGAATTTGTTTATTAAGACCTTAGCTTTTCTATGTAGCTGGAGAGATTGAGGCCTGAATTTCGAGCTGGGCTTGATGCATTGACAAAATTTGTTTTTGAGAGAACAAGGCCGAAGCAGGTTGGGGGTACTGACGGGGCCTGTTCTTATTGGTATTACACAATCATATCTGGATGCTTTGAATAATGGTGCAGTGCCTACAATATCTTCCTCATGGCAGGTTAGTTACTGTTATCTGGAAATGTTATGGGATAAGTCATTTGGTTGAATCAAAGAGTGTTAATAGTGTTATTTTCAGAGTGTTGAAGAAACTGAGTGTCGGAGGGCTTACGATTCTTCTGCGGTGATTTATATGTCAAGTTTTGTCTGTACAAAGTCACCCGAGGAAGTAAGTGATGTTTTTATGATAGTTGTTGTGTGGCTATTTTGATATATTTTTTTACAATGCAAATCTTGATGATCCTAGGTGGCATTGAGGGGGGCTCATGAAGAAGCTATGCAAAGAGCGATGGCCGAGTACAATGCTAGTGCAGAAGGGGTTGGTACAACTAGAAAGAAATATGAGGAGCTTCTACAGAAATTCTTCAGAAAGGCATTTGAGGTATGCAGTAACTTGAAGGCTACATATGTAGGTTTAGTCTATTTTTCTATGCTATCCAAATGCATTGTTTGCTTTGAATTATGAGATTGGTCATTTATGCAGGACTATAAAAGGAATGCGTTTATGGAAGCGGATTTGCGATGTTCAAATGCCATAGAAAACATGGGAAAGAGGTTGAGAGCAGCATGTCATGCTTCTGATGCAAGTATCGATAATGTTGTGAAGTTAAGTGGTCATTATCTACTTGTCCTTATTCTTCATGCAGAGGACTGCAACCTAGTTGTGCTACTTTGTTTCTTCTCATTAACTACCGATTGAGATGATATTCCTGATTTAAATTTTTCATCGTTGATATTGTAAGGATGAAAGCTAGTTAATCAGCCAATTTAAGTATAGCTATCTGCCTTTGGCTTTCTTTTTTAGTTACTATTTATTACCTTCGTCTTGATCCTACGGAAAGTTGGTTATATGTTATCTATGATAGTATGTGGTATTGTCATTTACCAAAGGATACAACTCACTGGGCTTGATTAGAATGTTATTTGCAGGTTCTTGATGCTCTTCTATCCGAGTATGAAGCATCATGTCATGGCCCTGGAAAATGGCAGAAACTGGCTGTATTTTTACAGCAAAGGTTTGTACCAATATTTTTATTTATTTTCATTAAGATGGTTGTATCAAGTATTCCGGGGCTTAAGAGGGGCCAGTGCTGGATTTAACCAAGAGGCTTATAGATCAGATCGGATCAGAGAAGAGTTCCCTTATATTGAAATGCTGTTCGATTGAGGATAAGATGAAGTTACCCAGCAAGCAACTGGAGGATAGTGAGAAATACAAGTCTGAATATCTGAAGCGATACGATGATGCTATCAATGACAAAAAGAAACTTGCTGATGAATATGCTAGCCGTATGAATAATTTGCAAGGTGATAACAGTTCACTGAAAGAGAGATGTTCTAGTTTAACAAAAGCACTAGATTCTGCCAAGCAAGAAACGTTAGACTGGAGAAGAAAACATGATCAGGTGTTATCAAAGCAGAAAGCCAAAGAAGACCAGGCCACCTCAGAAATTGAAGTGCTCAAGTCCCGGAGCACTGCTGCTGAAGCTAGGCTGGTTGCTTCCAAGGAACAAGCTGAGTCTGCACAAGAGGAGGCGGAAGAGTGGAAAAGGAAGTATGACTTTGCTGTTAGAGAGGCCAAAGCTGCTCTGGAGAAGGCAGCAATTGTGCAAGAGCGGTCAAGCAAGGAAACTCAACTTAGGGAAGATGCTTTGAGAGAAGAGTTTTCACATACATTGGCTGACAAGGTAGTGCTCACTTTCTCGACTCACATACACATTCATATGCAGATTCTTGTTTACTTAATCATGTTTATGCAACTGTAATATGCAGTAAAATAATTGTGATTTTTTTATGTTGATGAATATGTTGCAGGAAGAGGAAATAAAGGAAAAGTCGGCAAAGGTTTTGCAGTGTTTAACAATGGAAAATGCTCTGCAGGCTGCTGAGGCAAAGATTAAGAGTTATGATGTAGAAGTATCGTCTCTAAAGGTTGAAATCAGGGAGTTAATTGATAAGGTAGAAAATGCTAATACCAAGGCCCAGTAATTTGAGAGAGAAACAAAGATTTTAGAACAAGAGAAGATCCATTTGGAGCAGAAGTATTCTTCTGAGTTCAGGAGATTTGCAGAAGTAGAAGAAAGGTGTAGAGCAGCTGAGAAAGAAGCGAAGAAAGCAACAGAATTGGCTGATAGGGCACGGGAAGAAGCAGCTGCCCAAACGGAGAGAAGTGAGATACAAAAGTTGGCAATTAAAAGATTGGCTCAGATTGAGAGGGCCGAGAACCAAATAGAGAACATGGAGAGACAGATAACAGACTTGGAGGATGAACTGCATAGAATACGTTTGTCAGAGATGGATGCAGTGTCAAAAGTGGGATTATTAGAAGCTAGAGTTGAAGAGAGGGAGAAAGAGATCGAGTCATTATTAAAAACGAACAATGATCAGAGGAGTAGTACAGTTAAAGTCCTTCAAGATCTTTTGGACTCTGAACGAGCAGCACATGCAGATGCAAATGAAAGGGCCGAAGCCCTCTCTCTTCAGCTGCAAGCTGCACAAGCAAAACTTGATTCACTCCAGCAGGAATTGACTTTCGTCCGGCTTAATGAAACGGCATTGGGTAGTAAGCTCAAAACCGCATCTCATGGAAAGAGATCAAGGGCAGATGATGTGGAAATGGGCGTGGGATCTGTTCAAGATATAGACATGAGTGACAGAATTTTTAGAGCAAATAAAAAGTCGAGGAGCACAAGTAACCCCCTCTTGTATTCGCAATCAGGCGATGGGGGGTCAGTATTCAAAGGTGGTGATGACGGCCAGAATCAGCAAAACAATCAAAAGATTATACAAAGTTCACCGTGCAGAAACTTAAGCAGGAACTCACCAAACTTAACTTTGGTGCGGAGTTGCTTGCGCTACGGAATCCGAACAAGAAAGAAATCCTTGCACTATATGAGAAATGTGTTCTGCAGAAATCATAGCAGTTGTAATGCATGTATGTCGATAATTGAGAGTATGTCGATAATTGAGAGTAGTATATTTTGTTTAATATCGATTTTAAACCGACGCTTAGGATGAGGTTTTTTTCTTTGGAATATGTAGGTATGTTAATGTATGGAACGGTGTGATTCTAGCTCCTTGAACAGGAGAAACCTATCTCAAGTAATATTTATTTACAGTTTGTTGATGTATTTCATTTTCCTGATTTATGCTTATATCTCTCTTTTTACATTTTAAATCAAAATCCTTATGCTTCTCTCTCTTTTTACAAGGCTACAGAAGACAAGAACATGAGCTCAGTATAACCACCCATATTTGGTTTATTACTAGATAGGGTATTGTAGAGGTGAAAACGGTTCTTCCAATCTATTTTGTTCTATTTGCAAATGTCAGGATTCGAACCTCTGACATTACTTAAAGGATTTAGTATTTCATCCCGCTAGATTAATTTATTGTTGGTATATGTATTTATGAAAGGCTTAATTTCTCATTTATTAGACTATCCTATAATTGATAAAAAGTTTGATAATTTAATCTTTATATATATTTTTTGCATATCACATATATACACTTTTATTGAGAAATTATTTCATAAATTATTATCATCACATCATCTATGATTCCAATTAATAAAAATTATCTATCTCATTTTCTCTCTCTATATCACCAATTTAAATATAATTAAATTCTAAGTAATCATCTACTTTCATATTTATATGAAAGAAACTTGAAAATTCATTCTCAAAATGAAAAGACAAAAAAGGAAGAAATAAAGTGAATGGTTTTTAGATAATATGATGAAGGTTATATAATTATTTTTCTCTATTTGAAGTAGTTAAAGGATATGAGAATGTCATGGCAACATTCATATAGAGGTTAATATATTTTCCTTGACACATGGCTTGAGCTTAATTTATTTACCATGCTTGAAATAACCAATTTAAAACTTATACTATACACCACATTAGGCACCCAATAGAACATTTAACCCGCACACAGTTACTGATTTTAAAGCGTGTTACCAGCTAATTTCTTTCACATTTTATTACATAAAAATCTGGGCAGTATTGCTTCCTCTTTTAGACACTAAAAAGCATGGATTATTAAGTCAAAAAGGGCAGTTCATTCCCTTTAGTTTCCAGTAGCTATTTATTGTTTAAATAACGGTCTCTAATTTGACTTAAAACCCATAAAACAGTCCCTAAAGAAGGGTAACATACATGATACATATGACATAGTACAATGAGCAATGTTATTACGATTTTAGAATAATATCAGCAATATATTTTTAGTGTTTATCAAGCAACAAATTAATCAAACAATACGATCTCACCTAATAATAGATCACTACAAATGCCTAGTTTTTGTAACTCAATCTAACACCATTTTTAACTTAAAACAATAAGCATCAATGCCTAACATGGCAGTAAATAACAAGCAATTTCAGAAACAATTTCAACTCAATACACCATGCAAAATAGCTGCTTTAGCTAAAAGTGGACTCTAACCGATCAAACCTATATCTTCCCACCTCTTGATCGACATTTTTTATCGACAAATTCCAATCTGACCCAATAAAATTAGGTCGGATTGACAAAAAATTTGACTTGACCCGTTGTCATATCTAACTAGGACATGGTAACCATGGATGGATAATTTTGTAGAGACTAAAGGTACTTCAAGATATTTAATAGGTAGATAGCCTAATTGAACCCAAAAACTCTTTTCATAAAATCGATCTCCTCATCAGATACACCACAGTAAAATATCCCAATTGTGATAGCATCGAGCTAGAAGTCTGAAATTAAATAAGAGTTATTGCAATATGCAATAGATGCTAATGACAAAATCAACCCAGACTGTATCACAGGTTTTTTTTTTCAGGTCTACTTTAAGTGTGCATCATGGAGAATCTTCTTCCTTGAATACCCTCAAATTATTTCATGAGCCAGCAAGAAGCAATCAATGATATCCCTCGCTTGTATAAAAGCTGACTGGCTAAGAGAGATTATATCTAGCAGAATTTGATTAAGTTTTCCAACAATAATTTCCTTGAAAACTATGAAGTGTAGAGCAACCAGATATATAATCTAGTATTTATTTTAAAAAATTCTTAACTTATTAATAAGGTACGTATACTTTATAAAGGAGTTCAAGATTTTGACATTTTAGAACAAGAACAATGGAGGTATTTTTACCCAAATATCATCCAAAGACAAATTGATACCGAAAATAACCGTTTCAGATTATTTCTCATATTGACACTCGTTTGTGCCCCGTAAATCAAGAAAAAATAATTTCACTTACCGAAAATACTTTATAATATACGATTTTAATCAATTTTTTTTGGATCGCGAACTCCAATTTCGCAACACAGTTTCCAAATTCGCAACTCAGTTTCGAAAATCGCAACGCGAATTTCTTTTTTGCAACTCAGTTTCGGAAATCGCAACGCTAATTATCGACATAGGTAAACACTACTATCGCAATGCGATTTTCAAATTCGCAACGTTATTTTCACAAATTGAATTCGCCAATTTTGTAACTCAATTACCGATATAGGTAAACGGTAGAAAAAATCCGGTAAAAAAATTCTGAATTCGATAATTTAAAAACAGAGTTGCAAATTTGGTAAATGAATTGAACAAACACGAACAAGCGTATGTTCATGTTCGTTCGTTTGTTCGTTTAACTTTAACCAAACAAACGAACTGTCGAAATGATTTTTTTCTTTAAGAGGCGAGATTTTATATTTCGCAACACGAATTTATCAAATTCGCAACTCAGTTTTTAAATTGGTGAATTCGGATTTTTGTCCGGATTTTTTCTACTGTGTTTACCTATATCGATAATTAAGTTGCGAAATTGGCAAATTTGATTTGCGAAATTTGTGTTGTGATAGTTGTGTTTACCTATATCGGTAATTAGCGTTGCGAATTTGAAAATCGCGTTGCGATAGTACTGTTTACCTATATCGGTAATTAGCATTGCGGATTTGAAAATCGTGTTGCGGATTTGAAAATCTTACGATAGTACTGTTTACCTATGTCGGTAATTAGCGTTGCGAATTTCGAAACTGAGTTGCGAATTTGAAAAACTGTGTTGCGAAATTAGAGTTCGCGTTGCGAATTTATTGGTTATTTTCGCAAATCCAAAAAAATTTAATTAAAATCGTATATTATAAGACATTTTCAATCACTAATTATTTTCTCGTAAATCAAATGTGTTTTTATGTAGGAAACGCATTCGAACACTCTTTTTTGTAGGAAGTGTTTTCAGTCTACATGATGGCAGGATGGACACAAGTTGGACTGAAATGGGACTAAGGGAAAAAATAGCCAAAAATATGAAATAATTATACGAGTTTTGTTCAAGAAAATTAAATAGATGTAGTGTATGTCAAAGGCATATTTATACGAGAACGAACATGAGCTAGACCGAACAACAATAATATATATATATATATTAATCTTATCTTCAATTATTGAATTAATATATATTTAAAAAAATCGTATTTAAATATTTAAAAAAGAAAAAGAAAAACCCATATCTACAATCTATCAAGTACCCTTGAAAAAGCCAGCTGAGAAACCGTCATGCCTATGGACTTTTACCACTCCCCTATGAGAACATAGCTTACTTGACTTCCTTGATGAGATCAGCAGAACAATCAATTACATTGTGGTTACATTCATGCCTCTTAGAAACAATCAAATAATTGTGGAAAAACAAACACGGTGTTTTATTCTCCTTCACATAGCCAACTAATTCTTGCTTTCTTCCTTGAAAAAAAACTCTCTTCCGCCTCTAATAAATTTTTGGAGAAACTACACTTCTGATTACTTAATTATGAGAATTTTATTTTGACTATTATTTTTAAATTTTATTAACCACTCCTGTTAATTATTTATGTATTACCAATCAAATCATCTGTTGTTAACATTTGACGAAAATAACAATCAAATCATCTGTTGTTAACATTTAACGAAAATAATAATTTAACGATTAATAAAACTAGTATAATTTTACATTTTATCATCATTACTTACTTATTCCATCCATACTCATAATTTTATTTTTTTAAATAACTCCAACCATAAGGTGACGTGTCTCACTAATGATATACTTGATTGAAGATTTTTTTTATTAATTTTAATGTATTTAATTGAATAAATTTCCTCTCCAATAGATAATGACATGAGTGATCATCTGATATATGTCGCAACACATGAATAGATGATTTTATTATAAAATAATCTATTTGTATGCACAGTAAAAAAAATTGAAATAAGAATGACAACACTTTATAATAATAAACGAGATAAAAATGAATATATTATTATAATCTTATCAGGATTGATCTTTGTACACAGTCTAACAATAATTGTGACAAATCGAACATAGTTTAAAAGTAAATTATAGTTATAAAAAATATATTTTAAAAAATTATAGCTATTATATTAAAAAGCGGTAGACAATATTTTTTATATGTGTGTAAGATTTGAATCCAGATCTTTAAAATTTTTGAAATTTTAATTTTACCACTTGAATTAAAATTTTAACTTAATACAATTTCAATTGAGTTCGTGTTGAATTAACGTGACCTCCAATTCAGTCAAGTGCTTAATATTAGTTAATACTCTTTAAAATTTTAACAAGAACATAGATTCAAATATCATCCACGACCCATTTAATTCCTAAAAAGAATCTTAAATATAAAATAAAATTCCGAAATTTTCAAGACTCTTCTTAAAAAAAATTGCTATATTGGAAAGGGGTTACTTAACAAAATGGTTTCCCTAGCCTACTATTATTTTATTTATAGTTTGCTTTTTCTTTTGTTTTTTGACCCGGAATTGGAATTATGACCAAAATTTACAACTCCCTTCCTTTGGCAACAAGTTTCGTGAATATTACAACTGATGATGTTCGTTGGGGATAATAGCTTCTGCTAATGACACAACTTTTCAACCTTCTCAATTTCCAAATTTTAAGAATATTCCATGCTCCTATGATCTTAGACTACCTGAAATATATGATTGTTGAGCTATGCAATATAGTTGGTCCGTTGAATTCATCAAGTGATAAAATGAAATATTATTATTTCTAGAGATTTTGTGTTTGAATAACTGCGTTAATAAGGTGTGCACACATTTTTAATTAGCTAAAAAAATTCTGACTATTAAAAAAATTAGCTAGTCTATTGTGCTAGTTTTCTAGAATCTTCTAACCCTCATGTTCCTACAATTACATTCTCTCATCCTTTTTCCAGGCCATTGGTGTAGAAAGAGCCACTTGATAATTCACTATAAATATAAAGGTGAATAAAAATAAAATTTATAATATCATATGTATCATCGAAAATTCTCTCCTACTAAAAGTTAAAGATTATCACAAATTTGATTACAATTCACAAGTGGTAAAAAGAAATACATGTATGTATTGTTATTAGCATAAAGTTCATACGAGTCATAAATCATTGTACAATCCTACTATAAATGTCATCAAACCTTAAAATAAATGCTATAATGAATATAATATATGATTGTTGTAAAAATAAAAGTTCCGCAAAATGACTAACGTGTATATACATATATATATATAGGGCAGCGGCTCCCTTGTCTCAGAGGCTCAGCATGCATGAAGCCAATATACATTCACATGAGTTATTCTTTCATCCCCTCCTTCAATCCCTCAGCAAAATCACCATCCGATAATTAATTTTGATTATTACAGAACAACAGCAACAACACCAACCGAATAAGTCATTGTCTAAAAAAAATTTCTTTTCAGATTGATCTCCCTTTCCCTTTGCTTGTACCAGAGGCTAACCTAAAAAACGAAGATCCATCACCTTGAACAACAAAATTAGGGATTATCTGAGGTGGGCTTTCTCTATAATGAAGACTTCCATGATCAAATGAAACAAAAGGTTGATTGTAATACTCAACATTAGGACTTTGAATGTTTTCTCTATTACCACTTGGACTGCATTGTCTAGGCTGAGTTTGGTAAAATACTTTAGAAACCACAAACTCACCATCTTTCTCATCTTCCTTGTTCCCAAGGTGATATTGATGCATTACCCAGTTTGTCTTCTCCGGCTTCCGTTGCCGACCGAAGTTAGTGTAGAGTACTAAAATCTTTTTGAATCCTTTCACTGTCCCACCGACCAAAACTGGTCTGGTTTTGCCTGTTTTATGCCACCTCGTTTCGCTTCCATATTCATCGTTGGTGTGTACTTTTCTTCTCTTCCTAGTCCCTGTTGTGTACGCCTTGGATGGTCGATGAAAAAAGTGTTGAATTTGGCCATCTTTGCTTACACCTGCACCATTACAATGTTAACAGATAAGACACAAATGATATTATAATTTTCGAATACTTACGTTGTCAACGGAGTAAACTCGGTTAGGAAAGTCGACTACATAATAAGGCTCTACAACACCTTATCTAAATTAGTTATATAAGATGGTTTACCAAAAAAACACAACCCCTAAAAAGTTGAGAAAAATGTGAGTTTACCGAAGCTAAATCGATAAAATCAAAGCATGAAAGTACCTGGCAGCCTCTCTGGGTGAGTATAACAAATCCCATTTTCTCCTTCAAGGGTTGGAATAAACTCATCAATCAATGGATGAAGCTTGTGCTTGTCCAATATCACCTTTGCACCTAAATGCTCTAGAATTTCCTGATCCGTGGGATCAAATTTCACTCCCGCTGGTAAACCGGGCAAATGATGAATCCCCGCCTGAAATCACATAAAAGTAGATAAATACAGTTCATCAAAGTTCCGAATCTGTGAAGGGCTTTACTTGTAGAGTAAGGTATGGTTCTATATGGACCTTATCATGGTAGGGCATGTTATGGCCACATGAAGGGCATGTAATGGTTGGTGTTTCATTGATTTTTGAGACTGAAATGACTACATCTGCTACGGCGGCGACAGCGGTGGGTTCTTTACTGGCGGCTGAAGTGACAATCTCTAGAGTCCTATCATCAACAGTGTTATCACACCATGTCATCTCTCTTGTTCTTCTGATTTTATTCCCATTACAAACCCGAGTTTCGCTTCTTGTTTCTTCCTCCACTTCTCCAAACACGTAAAAAAAAATCTAACAAGATTGAGACATAAAACAAAAGATAACAAAGAAAAAATAATTAAAGCAGAACTTGTCTCTTGTAGAACACGTTTACAGTTACCCACTTTTTTTTTTCTTTCTTTCTTGATGTTTGGCAATGGAATTTAATTCTTCCAAGTTGTTTATTTCTCCTTCTTTAAGAAGAAAAAAAGGAAAATAAAAAGGTTTGCTTATGATTATATATATAATTGCTGCTGTGGCTTAGATACGGTTGTTAACAGAGAGAGAGAGAGAGAAGGACTAGAAAAGGAAGAGTACAAAAGAAAGAAGAAGCTTTGGATTTATTTAATCTCAGTAATTAAATTTTCGGAGACAAAATATAAATAGATAACAAATTTTGGATAATTGTTGCTTGGACGTCAAGTTGGGTTATGTTAGTCTATGTACACTTGTATGATATAGTACATGCAGATGTTTGGCCAAACCTTGCTTTATCACCCTACCTTTTCTAACTCTGTGAGTAGACACGGCAATGAAATTCGGTAATATTGTCGGCGGATTTTTTTTTTTAAATTATGCAAGTGTTAAAAGATTATTTTGGGATTATATATTATAGTATATATAGAATTTCTCATTTTTCGTAACGAATTTTATAAAATATATTTAAAATATAAAATTTATAATATGATTTGAAAAAAATTATATGAAATTCGTCATTTCCTTATTATAAGTTTCAATTATTTATTATATTTTATAAAATTCGTTATTCTCTCATGATGAGCTTTAAATACATTGTAGCAAATAACTTAAGTACCAAATTAATTTTCAAACACATAAAATGGATGTCCATTGTTCCCATATGTAATGGGGTAAGGGGAGGTAAAATAGTAGGCTGCCCTCAATACTAGATTGAGAGCAACTTCCGTAGGAGACCTCCAAATTATGAAATATCCTCCATAGACAAGTCATGGACAAGTATTATATTTTGGGATAAACTAATGTTTAGTATCTAAACAATTAGTTTTTTTTATTTCGTTTTGGTACATCGCCGTCATAAACTTAGCAAAACTGTTACAACATGACACTTTTTAATGGGTAAATTATATCATTCTTCACTCAACTATCTTCTCACTCCTATTTTGGTCACTGAAACTTAATTTTATTTTATTTTATTACTTAACTTTCAATTACTCCTAATTTAATCACTTTAATTTTCAAATTTACTTTTTTATTGTAATTATATATTAATAAAATAATAAAAATGTCATGTTAGAAAAATTATTAATAAAATAAATTAGAGTGATTAAAACATAAGTGATTTGAAAATAAGTAGTTAAATTGAATTTTTTTAAATTTTAGTGACCAAAATAAGAGTGAGAAGATAATTAAGTGATAAATGATATAATTTATCCATTGAAAGGTGTCTTGTGTAGCAGTTTTGTTAAGTTTTTAATGGCGGAGATACTAAAATGAAACAAAAAGTAAATATTAAGTATTATTTTGAAATAAATAAAAGTTTAGACACTAAAACTAAGCAAAACTGAAAATTTAGATACTACAATACTAGATATCTTTACCGCCCAATATTTTCTTTATTAGTTTGGCTTCAATACAAAATGATTTAGAATATTCTTGATTAATTAATTAATGATTAGTTGGTTTAGTAGAATGAGATATTAGATTTCTTAAATAAAGTCAATGTTTAAGAGTTGACGTTTGCGAATGAAGTAAACTGGATAGAGAGGGTCATCATCATAAAGAGCCTTGTAAAATCTGATCTATTAGTCGGTCTATAGATCAAATATCAATGACTAATTTAATAAAAATATATCTTAATCAATTAATAATGAACGTATAATTTTTTATTAATATAATTGTTTAAACTCAAAACTTTTAGAGATGAGAACAACCTTTTTTTTATTACCTCTAAAGTCGTTCAATATACTTTTAATGCTTGATACTCAGTCCAAAATTGAAAGCTTTGACAAGATTCTAATTTGATATGATATACAGTGATTTTTAATCAATTTAAATTTTATTTGAGTTTTGAGTAAAAACTTGTTTACAAATAAAATTTTCTTTTATTTTTATTTGATAATGATAGAATTAGAAAATATAGCAAAATTTTATAATAATTATATTTAAATATATATAAAAATTATAATATAGTCATGAGTTTGTACAGTAGATTTTCATCATAAATTCGATTTCGAATTGCTTTTATCATCTATTAAATCCAGTTCGACTATATTTAGATTTAATTTTAAAAGAAATTTAATTCTATAAAGTCGGCTTAGGACTCTTCGAATTTGGATAATTAGGTTCTTTTTAGTCGTGAATGAAAAAAATATTTCATACAAAAATTATATTTATCAAAATATATTCATCAATTAATTTTAGGTGGAGTAATAAATATTTTTATTTAAATTTACTAAAATTTGTATATAATTAATTAAAATTTTAATAAAATATTTATCGGTATATAATTAATTTAAATTTTAATAAAACTTAACGATAAATCAAATAATTAAAAGATACATAATAAAATAAAAGCCAATTAGGTTGAGTGGAGAGAAGGCAAATAAGTATCATTGGGAGGACGTTTTACCTCTTTAGAATATGCCTTCAGCTAGGGTGTCAAACTAGAGTAATCTTAAAGTTATGAATTAAGTATTGCTATTATATAATTTAGTGTAAAAATTTATTGAGCGGTTTCAATAATAAAAAATATTATTTTTTGAAAAATTTGAGTTCAAACAGTATTTACATGAGTATAAGTAGGGACAAACGTAAAATTTTATGCTGGGATAAATTTCTAAAATTTTAGGAGGGAGCGAACTTATAAAATTCTAGAAGGTAAAATCATATTATTCATTGAAAATACAAATAAATATCTAAAATATATACTTATTTGAAATTTCCAAGGATGTTGCCCTTACTCGCCCCCTCCCGATCCTTACCTGAATGTAAAATATATATACATTATCAATTAACTAAAAAATTATAAATAGATAGTCTTATAATCATATCATATTATTAAAAAATAATTTATGATTTTCGCATCTCCTCAATAAGAATAAATATTAAAGATTAATGCGATTTTGGTATTTTTTTTCGTGCACTAATTTAATTAATTTCAAATTGGTTACTATCAAATCAAACATATTATATATAGATTTATAAAATTTAATTTTGAAAAATGATTATAGGGGTGTAGATAAAAAGTTTGTAAATAAATTTGTTAGTTTCGGGTTGATTTCGTAAGTAATTGTTTTTAGTTCTTTTATTTAAAATAATATATAATAAGAAAGAACATCTTATAATAATATTTCGGAAAAATTACACTTATATTCATTGAACAAGTGTTTATAATTTGATAATTGAAATCGAAAAAATATTATTGTAATTGTCACTGTTAAATAATTTAACTCACAAATAATAGTTTTGTTTTATAAAACGTGTTTAAAAATATAAATTAAATTTAATATATATAACAGTACAATCCCCTCATTAATTAAATGATATTTTATTTTTCTAAATATTATCAAATTTTAAATAATAATGAAAGTATCAAATATTAATAATAATAAAAGTAAAAGTCAATTTTGATGTTTAATTGAGAATACTTAAAAAATTTATGTTAATGTCAACAATCTCTAAAGCAAGTGATTGAAAGCTCTCAGTTGATACATGTCTTCTTTCTCAAATTGTGTTTCAATACTCATCAGGAGCAACATCCCTTTCCTCCCTCCTTTAAGTAGGAATTGTTAAAAAAATATTTATGTTAATGAATTTTATATAGTAATAAATATTTAAATAATAAATATCATTGAACTCATATAACAACTTCAGTGGTCAAAATAAGTATTATTATCGTAAGAGGTCTTGAGTTATAGCAGTTATATTTGTAAGATGTGTGCGTGTTGTTAATGACTAAAAATAATATGAACATATACCACATTATAATCATCCGACTATTAAAATAAAACTTGATAATAAATATCAATAGGCCTCTTCTAGAGGTCCGCAAGATATATATTGTTAATTAATTAAGAAATTTATAAATAAATATTCTCTTATAATAATTTCATACTATTAAAAAAACATGAATACAAAATGTTCATAAAAAAATTTATGTTGAAGATTTGTATGAAATTTATTAATCTGTGTTTAAATTTTATACAAATGGGAGGGATTACTTAAAATAATCTAATGTCAATCAAGATTAAAGTGATATATTTTTAAAACTTTATAAAAATATAAAAAATAAAATTTTCAAATAAAATTATTGGTTTTTAATGAAATATGTTTTAATTATCTCGGTATTTAGTTAGTGTCTAACTTAATCAAAAGATTTTATAATGAATTTAGGTGGATAAAAAGTCACTTATTATTATTTTTCAAATAGACAAAATAAAGGAAAATAAACACACGTAAATCACAATTACATGTATTTTTTTAGTTAGGCAAATAAAGGTTTTAAAACAAATCCTGCGCCGCTGATCAAAGCTGATCCGATGGTGTCCCTTTTGACCAAGCGGCCGAGAGTAAAACTATTAAAGGAAACTTGAGCGCACTTAATCACAATCTTTAACGTAACATTAAGATATATAATAAGACAGACGACATGACATGTTAAAAGAATCTTAAGTCATGTCATGTCGGAGAGATTCTCTCGGAAGCCACGCAACAACTACATGAAATAACTTCACCATTAAGCTTTCAAGTTTAATATAATAAAAAATATTTACATGAACTAGTCATAGCAAGCGTATAATATAATTACGACGACGTATTAAACTCACCATAAATTTTAATAGTAAAATAATTTTTTTTTAATTTTTAGATTTGAGTAGTTATATTTATAAGGATCTGTATGTGTCGTTAATTATTAATAATTTAAAAACTTTTAACATATATTATCTTATAATTATTTTATATTATTAAAAAAATCATTACAAGTATCATAACCATAACAAAATATGGAATTTTATAGCTACGAATCAAAGTGATCGCATTTACATACTTATTCTTAAAGTTTCAGTATACGAAATTTTTACATCGATAATTGATAAAGTTAACTTCTAAATTCTAAAATACAATTCACGTTTGATTTAATAAAACTGTACTCTTGCAAATATAATAAACAAATCGAGAAGTTCGATGAGATAGTCGAATTATCAAATATAATCATAAAATATATCATGAATATACTAACAACGGGAAAACATAAGGATTAACACCCCTAAGGGCAACACTAAGTCTATAGCTTCACAATGTCCGAAGGTATACATTTGACATATAAAACATAATATTTATGAATTACATGAAATATTTTAAAGTTAGAAAAGTAAGACCTTAATGCAAAACGCGGAAGGACTCATTAGCTTAACTACTTTCAACCTACTTATTCACTATAGCTCTAGAGGGTTCCTCTTATAGGATTCATAACATGAATTAAGAACATAAAAATGTGATAAAAGAAGCTTGAAATAACCATCATTGTTTAAACCGTCTCAAAACCTTTTTAATGACTTCGCACCACCTTTAATGAAGATGACGAGCTTTTCTTAGAGCTCTTGAAAAGTAACAATGATTCTTATCCAATTCAATCTTGGATGGCTATTAAAGCTAAAAATATTGTTCCTTTTTAATACAAAAAGGCTTAGGTTTTGGGAGAGAAATAGAGAGGAAAAGGAAAATGAAAAAAAAATGATCAAGGGAGAGGGGATGGGATCACCTATTTAAGCTTTGCCCCCCTCTCCCACATCCAAAGAGAAAATTTGAATAAAATTCAACCCTCATTTTCATCAATGGGAAAATCTCACTTCTATTTCTCTCTCTTTCGTCTTCAACTCAAAATTTCTATTTTTATAGCTAACTCGACCCAATTCTCACTCGATTAAGCTTGAATTTTTTAATATGAATCGAATCATTCTTACGAATTGGTCTATCTATAACTCGGATCAATGCTCAAACATTGATTAAAAATTTAGGCCATTACATGTTTTCCATGAAGATGAAGTCTATTTAACATATTTTCATTGTTTCCTTGTTTGGACAGTATTCTTAAATCCCTTTAATCTATTGATGATGTTAATGAAACAACAAACATTTATTTTATCATTTCTGTTAGGATTGTTGAAGCTTTACAAACAACCGGAAAAGTGCCAAGAGGGGATGAATTGACCTTTTGAGAAATTTGAGTGTGGAAGGAAAAAAGGACAATTTTCACAATATTTATAGTGGTTCGACTTCTAAACAAAGTCTATCTACTACTTCAGTTCCACACTAATGATTTTCTAACAAGCTCACTAATTTCTTTTTTCTTTTTCTAGGCACAATAGTAACCTTTTACAATTTCCTAATTTTTCAAAGGATAAACTAGAATCACTCTCCTTTTTACAAATGATAAGAAATGTAAACAAGGAAACCTCACAAGGTAGATGTTTACAAAGATTTAGCTCACAAGAAAGAATCCTAAAGATTTACAATTAAGCTTAAAACACTTATGCACAAGAGGAAAAGAAAAATAAAAGTGAAAGAAATTTTCTATTGATATCTTTTGATTAGATAGGTGTTGTAACATCTTTCAATTGTTATTGCATTGTTTTTGTAAGTTTGAATGATCTTGTGACCGTATCTAGCCAATGGGATTGATTTGGAGCCGTTGGAGACTTAGTTGCTACAAAAAAAACTGCCTAACACATGGAGTATCGGTACTACCATTAGGAGCATTAGTACTTCCTTTGTTATATTTAAAAATTTAGCTATTATTCGACTATTAGGCAAGGGCATTATCTATACTAGGGTTTATGATATCGAAACTACTACGTAAGGTAGTATCGATACTAATTTAGTATCGATACTACTACGTAAGGTAGTATCAATACTTCTTAGAGTATCAGTACTAATTTTGTATTCTGAAAATTAAACACTACTGAAAACAAGTAATATAGATACTACCAAGAAAAGATCGATACTTCTCTTACCTTTGGTATTTGTACCACATGAGCAGTATCAGTACTGTTCATGCAGTATTGATATTGTTCATGCAGTATTGATACTGTAAGAACAACATTGGTACTGCTTACCCAGAAAATTATTTTATGCTCAAATTCTTGTTTAATGGACTTTGAATTATTTTTGAAAACTTTGAACAATTTCAATGAAGTCCAAAAACATTTCCCCTTAATTTGTTACATCAAAATATTATAAAACATAGTTCAATATTTTCACTCAATTTAGTCTTGAATTGCTCATAGTCTAGAGTAAGCAAGTTAATTTGGGTATCTTTCACTCTATTAATACCTTCGTAGGTGACCTCAAGTTGATCTTTATATCATTATCTCAAAGTGATACTCTATTGTACTCTTGAGATCCTAGAAAAAAAGAGAGGGTATGCATGACTTGCAATTGACATGAATCGTATTGATGTCATTTTTATTCCATTCATATTCTTTCTTTAACACAACCGACTCCATTCTTTGTTAATTGGGATGGATATTTTATGAGTGATGTCTCTTCATACTTCATAATCATTGTCTTGAATGAAGAATTTTTATTCTTGTCTTCAAATATGAGTAGTTAGAGCCATTGAATAAAGTTAATCTCATAGTATATTGTCACTATCCCAAAAAGTGAATTATAGCTCATTTGCAATGAGGCATACATCTTTCATATGGAAACCTCTTGAATTCTTCTTTCTATGTAAACACTTAAACTTGGTCTAAATGTTACGATCGAATCGAGAAGATCACTCTTATCACCAAAGTAACCCTTAAAAATAAATTATCCCTTCTAGTTCATTTAAAATCTCAATAAATAGATAACACATGCCAAGAGCAAAAATAAATTCAAAAATGAATTTACTATTCAACACAAAAAGTTATTTTTTAGTCAAAGTCAATAAAAAGTCAAAATAAATTCTTAAAGGTAAGAGCAAAGTTAACATAAAAAATCAAAGTCAAATTGAAAGTCAAAGTTAACATTGAAAGTGAACTATAAGGTAGGAAGTTAAAGTTAACACTAGAAGTCAAAGTCAACACCAAGAGTAAAAGTAAACACCAAAATTCGAAGTAACGGCTTTAGTTGACTTGGCTCGGTTAAATGAGTTAGGGTAACGATCAAACGAGTTAGGTCAATCGTCAATGGGTTGAGTCAGTCAACATTAGATTATTTTTGGATCATGTTAGTGGTTGTTTGTTAAAACAGAATGGTTTAACACTGAATGATTTAGCAGTCTGAATGATTAAAAGGCTTTGTATGATATAGTTCTGAATAGAAAATTTGTTTGATAATACATTTGAATGGCCGGTCTGAATGACAAAAAATGACCATATTACCTTTCTGTATGATTTCGTGCCAAAATAAAATATATTTGTTTCTACCTTGTGAATAAATACTAAAAAAATATTTTACTTTTTGATGTTTATAAAAACACATTTTTTGTCAAAATTATCAACAATCATAACAAAATATAAAATCAAGTAACTTAAAAACACATTCTTTAGACAAATTATCAACATTCATAATAAACAAATCTACTAACATGGAATGACATAAAAGAGTGGTTTATGTTTTTGATGTGAAGGATGGTTTAGTAAATATTAAGTGAAGCAAGGGGTATAATGGTCATTTGACAAAAAGATTTTTATTTTTTCCCTTTATAAGATAACTCACACGTGGAGATGGAGAGAAATGAAAGAAAGCCCTGGAGGCTTGGTGGGATTTCTTCTTTCTCTCTTCCCGTGGCTTCATTGGTAAGGTAAATTAGTCTTAAGTTGGTTAATTCTTTCATTTTAAAGTTGGTTTTGATTCCTGGAGTGATAGAAAAGATTAAGGAAAGCTTAAGATTGCTTAAAAATCTAAGATGATTAGGTTAGAAAGGATTAAAGATGAGATGGTTATAAGTGAAATCTTGGAAAAGAGTTAGTAATTGAAGTTTGAAGTTAAATTTGACTTGTCATCAGCCAAAATAAGAAATTCAAAGTGTTAGAAACGAATTTAGAACATGTTGATAAATTGGTAAGATTCTTGGTTTCCAAATTTAAGATAGAAGATTAGATATTAAGATGAGTTAAAGTGATATAAATTGGTTAGAATAAGTGTATTTAAGTTTAAAGGGATAAAAGAGAGGTTATATAAGAAGAATTAAGTAAAGTGTTGGAATTTTTTGGGCTATAAGCATTTTCTGGGTAAGGGGGTATCGGTACCTATTGAGTAGGTACCGATACCACAAGGCAAATTATGAGGAATTGATTCATAGGGTATCGATACTTGTATGAACAATATCGATACCATATGGAAGGTGTATCGATACCTATGTGGAGGGTATCGATACCCGTGGAACTTCAAAGCTAATAATGGTATCGGTACCTGGGCTGGGTATCGGTACCCTAACATAGAGGTATCGGTACCGTAAGGGTGGTACCGATACCACTTAAGTTGGAAAGTTAAAATTGGGGTTTTAATTAGTTTATGTTGATATGAATCGTATCAAGTAATTTGAATCTCGATATTTATTGGATTGTGTATTCATGTAGATATCGATCGAGAGCAAAGTCCGGACAAGTTGACAAGTAATAGTCATCAAGGAAAGATAAGAGATCGGTATTGACTAGTGAGGCCAGGTGAGTGCAAATAGTATTAAATATGAATTGATGGGAAATTAGACTTGCGATAAGTCTGTTTCCTACATATTGAAATATATGATTGCATGAGTAGAATAATAATTAGGATTGATATTGTGTGAATAAGATTTGTATGCATATAGGTCATGTGAACATAAGAGAACAAAACATAAATTATATGAAAATATAAGAGTTATATGGTATGACATATGTGAACATATAAGAAGGTATATGAGTTATATGTGCAACATAATATAATTGATTCCATAAGAATGACATGAGTTATGTGATCATATGAGTATATGACATGAGAAATGTGATATGTGAATTATATGGAAAGCTATTATGTGTAAGTGAACTACTTGTTTATATGATCATATGAAAATGTGATAATGAACTATGTGAAAGAAGCTATGAGATCAAGTTCCTATGTGATGTGAATATATGATAAACCTAATAATAATGCCCATGTTATGTGTGAGAGCTAGGGGTATAGTTGGCATGCCAAGAGTCGAGGGTTCTACGTGGTCCTTCGGACATATATGTAATTCTGTGGAACATATATGTTGTACTTCAGTACACTTATTTGGTCCATTGTATTATGTATATGGTTCTTAAGGAGTGGTCCTTCGAGACATATGTGATATGTGGTCCTTCGGGACATAGTGGTCCTTCGGGACATAGTGGTCATTCGGGACAAATTCTAAGTTCCCCTAGTGGGAATTATACGAGCTGTGGTGAGAACATATGTGCATAACCTCTATGTACTCACATATCTTAAGTTCTCAGAAGTATACATGGGCTTTTAAAGAGATTAAATAAATTCATTTGATATGATACTATGTGTACTCGTTGTGAATGATATGTTTGTTTTATGATGTGTATATTATTAGGAACAAGAGCATGTGACTAATAGATATAAATGATAAGAATGATAAGAATATTAATAAGACTAATGAAATGATATGGATATATATGTATTTATGTTCTGATGCATAATATGCGTTATAGCTTAATATGATTACATGAAGTGTGCTTAGTAGGAAATAGTAATGAGATATTATATTTAAGTTTAATTATGCCTCACTAAGTCATCGACTTAGCGTGTGAATGTTTCACACGTAGGTTTGGAAAGCGAGAAGTGAAGTAAGAGGAGCAAGACAGGTCAGCATCTCCCTTACGAATTCCAGATCAGAAAAGTAATGATTAATATGTATTTTGTTCTTTTGAATATAGTTGGCATGTACTATTAGATTTGAATTGAATATGCTCTGATATGTTTTGTAAAACTAACTAATTATAATTAATGTAAATGATTCATTTTCTTAAATAATGAATTTAAATTTAAATTAGTTTGTAAAGGAAAACATTTTGAAAAGTCAATGTGACACCTCGGACTCGGATCCGGGTAGGATACGGGTTGGGGATGCTACAATGTCCATCAAAGACAGCGACCGATACGACGATTGGCGGTGACAAGGAGGGCGATGTCTATCAATGACTTTTAGAAAATGAAGAGAGAGGGGAGAGCATTTTATAGGAAGATAGAGAATGAATAAGTGAAAATAAAGAAGAATGAAAAAAAGAAAGGAAAAAGGGGCTTTATAGCCCAAGAAAAACGACGTTGTTTTGCCCTTACCTTTGCGTTTTAGACCAAGGGGTCTAATCACTTCAGTGGCCATCACAAGTTTCTCTGATTTTAATTTAGTCTTTAGTTTCAGTTTACTTCATTTATTAATGTCCTTATCATGCTATTTTCCAATTTTATTTTTAGTATTATTTTTTTGGTTTATTTTCTTTCAGGTCTTCCAACATTTGTCGTGTTTTTACAATTTGGTCACTAATCTCTACATTTTTATTTACTTCGAATTTAAGACGCTATTTCATTATTACTTTAATTTACTCACTGAACGTCCTTTTTTATTTATGATCACGGTCCTTTATCTTATTTTATAACAATTTAGCCATTATTTATGTTGTTTGTTTTGTTTTTGATTGATCCTCTGTATCTTATGTTTTATTACAATTTAGTACTTATTTTAATTTATTCTCCGAAAGTTTTGGTTTTTATTTTTTTAGGTTATTCAACCAAGATCTTTAATTTTATATTTACTTAATTTAATTTTTATTCAATTCATTAAATTTATTTATTTATTCTTTTTCCTTTATTTTTTTATTTTAATTAGATTGTTTTAATAAGTATCATATTTTTCAAGTACATTCATTAAAGTATTTTCTTGTTAATTTAAATTTAATTTAATTTATTTTTTATCTTAACATGTTAATAATTATATTTAAAGTTTAATCCTTTAAAATAGGGAAATTTTCAATTTGGTCATTACCTTCATGCTCAATGATACAAATTGACTTTTCGAATAAAATAATTAATCCGATTAATGGTTATAACCTTAGATCATAGATTTAGTCCCTCAACTTTAGACTTCTCACATTCTAGTCCCTAAACTTTTAACTAGATTATCCTTTTGACATAATTGATTAGATTAACAATTAGAGCCTAGAAATTAGGTTTAATTTCATTTTAGTTCTTTAATTTAGGGGTAGTCTTAATTGGCCCTTGCATCAACATGCTCGAGGGCCCAATTCAATTATTCAATTCAATCATTGGTTAAAAATCAGATTGGATTAATATTAGAGACCTCACTTTATGATTAGTCCTTTAAGATCTCTAATCTTCATAAATTGATACTTTAAGTTAGGAAATCCTTTAATAAACTCACCTAGTAAAATAGGTTATAATAGATTGATTGTCTGCACAAGTTTTTAAAACCTATGGCAATGTTCACTTATTAGGGAGTGAATGGCATATCTCCCGCAAGATGCTCATGGGGTGAGTACTAGTGATTCCCGTAGTAGGTTGACATCTTTTCAAGACCTCATAATGATTTCTTAAAATCAAGGCAAAGTTTGATTATTGGGCATAATAGTTGGTCTCCCACATTCATGCTAGGGGGCGAACACTATTGACTTAAATAAACACCATCCTTTTCAACTGTGCATCCATAGTGAATTTTTAAATTAAATAAAACCTTGAACTCAAAATTTTTAAATTTTAAATATAGGGTATCGATTAGGTATCGATTTATGGGCATTGTGGGGGTGCTAGTCCTTCCCCATGCGTAACCGACTCCCTAACCTGATTTATGATTTTCACAGGCCCAAATTTGGTATTTTTGATAAAATAAAATATTTTATTAAAATTACCCAATTTTTGGTGTTCTTATCACACCTTAAAATGATTAGTGTTGACTCCCAACATATCACAAATCTTTTCAAAGAAAAACCCCAAGTCCTACTATTTTTTTCTTCACACGGGCGAAAAAAGGTGACAACAATATCGTTATCTAATCGCATGCTATGAAATTTATAGCATGTGAATGAAAACACATTTTGAGCGCTGAGATAACAAGTTGAGTACCACACAATAACTTTACTACATGAATTCATAACATAAGTATATCAATGAGTATACTCAGAGAAGCGATGCTACCAATGCCATATAACTATATATTCAATGCATATCCATAATCACAATACAACATCAAGGATAATGCTCGGGTCACGAAGCTCAAACACTCATCCATAACACACAATACCACAATCAATGATGAGACTTGGGTTACAAAACTCGAACACTCATTTACAACACACAAGCAAAAGCAAGCATCATAGTGTAATATTAGGTCACACGCGCATCACATGACTCACACCTTTCTAGTCTACGATTTGATACTTTTGATGAACTTGAGTCACACTCTCATTAAGAATGTACATCTAGTGACCTCACATGACCAGTATCTTGGGTGAAACCTAGCTAGGTTACATGCATTAAGAACATACACATGACTAGCCTATTCCTCTAGAGTAAAGGATGAGTCTAAGTCACAAGAGCATTAAAACAACATCCAACTAGCATATTTTTGGTGCCTCAACATGACTCTTAAGTTATCTAGATAACTCATCATACACACATCCATCAAACACAATAGACGATTGTCATACACAAGTAATTCAGTGTGCTCATCGTTTCCTGGATATCAACAAAGGCATAATAAGTCTTATGAAATCTTATCTCATAAGGTTCTTATAATTATCACACACAACATTATTATTAATCACAATATTGTTACCGAGTCTTCATTATCAAATTCTCATTTTAGAACTAAACATCACATCATGCGTCATTTACCATCCTATTATTAGTCATTCACGTTATTATCCAAGTATTATTATTTTTCTCCTTACTAATTAATTACAACGTTTTTAGGCTCTCCACTCAAGTCTCATATTATTATTCAATCATTTTTCCATTCAAACTCTTGCCATCACATGTTATTTAATTTACTTAGGAGGCGCCATTCAATTTCAGATATTACATCAGTCGAAACAAAATTACTTCTATTACAACGATTACACAACATAATAAATTTATTCTGTTAATTTTTATTTGTTCATTATTATTTTTTGTCAGTCAATGAAACTCCTTTATTTTGTAACAATATTTTTATTAACAATTGGTTGTTTGCATCTTGTTACCCATTCCAACCGATACATTTCTCCAATACTTGTTCCTCCCATTGGATTTTGCAAAGGTTACATATAATATACATCCAAGAAGAACGAACCCATTCAATCTTCTCAATGCTCTGTCTGCGTCCACTCAGCTAGCAAATCTCTCAAATTCGAACCATTTCCCATTCTTGTTCAGTTTATTCGAACCATTTCCAGTGCATGGGACCCTGGAAAATTATGCACGAAAAGGAAGATTGGACGATACATGCCAGTTTAATATTAACACTTTAGATCTTTTGTTTTCTTCCTAAGTTTATAGGATATATATATATTATTAGTAACTGTTGCATGGATATGATCATTTCTTGCCTTGTTCTTTATATTTACGGGTGTCTTATTTACCGACTATTGTGCCTGTAACTGTTGACTGGTTTAATTTACTAATAAAAGCTTATGAATTAGCCTATAAAATTGGACCATACATACATGTTCAAATGCACACAGCACTAACAACATATAAAAATTGAAACCCTAACTAAGAAAATGGGGAAGACTGGTTTGATTTTTATTGGGATCGTTGCCTTCCTTGTCTCCATTGCTTCAGCCACACCAGGAATCGCCACCTTTTATAAAAGTTATGTTCGTAAGTATTTTCTTTTTCAATTTGTTTTGAATTACTTAATCAAATAGTACTTTGATTTGGAACATTATATGGTATATATTGTGTTTGTTGGTAGCTTCTGCATGCTTCGGAAACAAGCCCCAAGGTAACATGATTGCTGCAGCCGGTGATGCATTGTGGAAAAACGGTAAAAATTGTGGAAAAACGTTCACTGTAAAGTGCACCGGATCCCCAAATGCTGTACCAAATCCATGCACCGGCAAGAATGTTACAGTGAAGATCGTTGATCACTGTCCGGGTCCAGGATGCAAATCGACCTTGGATCTTTCCCGGGAAGCCTTTGCTATTATAGCCAACCCGGTTGCCGGCATCATTAACATCGACTACAAAAAGTATGAATAATAAATTTCCTTTATCACATATTCAAGGATTTAAATAGCGGTACGCTATCGGAATAGTGACCATTATATAGCGGTAAAGGTATCGTTTGAAACCGCTATTTGACAATCACGATACCTACAATAGCACCCGCTGTTGCCGCAATTGCAATAAATGCACCGCGATTGCAACCGCAATTTCAATTCCTGATCATGATCATATCCATTGATTCTTCAATGTGAATAACATCATTTTCCGTGGTTTTGCAGGATAAAAGTTGGCAATGCAAAGGATGAAGTTTAAGTATCAAAGTTTTTGTTGTAATGGAATAATATTTACGTTTTAACTAAATTGATAGCAGTGTGTGCTATTGAGATGAAATTTGATTTTTTGTTCAAGTAATATAACTTCGCTTCGCTTCGCTTCGCTTCAAATAAAGGAATTAAAGTTTTTAACACGATACACCTTTGAGTTATACAATAATGATTTTATATTCAAAACAAAATTACCATAATCAATTTTGCAATACATGAAATACATTATAGAATATTAATTAAAGTGCGCTTCGCAAAAGTATATACATACAAGTCTTTGTATGGACAATTTTTTTTATAGATAATATAATTTTATTAAAGATTAAATCATATAACTTTAAACCTAAATTGTAAGCTTCGTTATAAATTCCTAAACTTAATGTTAGAAAAGAGTACTCCCTTAATTTTCATTAAATTATGATGAAAAACGTTTATGATAGAAAATATATTGAACTCATATCATCATACAAGCTGATACATCATTTTGCTGCTATGCACAACTGTTAACCTAACAACCAGCTAACAAACTAACCAATTGTTGGCGCCAATCTAACTAACCGATACTAGATATATTAGGGTACAGGTAGGTGCACCTAGCACTGGTTGTTGGAAATAAAACACTCACACAAACAACTTTTATTGAAACTCAAACAAATATTACAAGAGCACTCTCACTCAAAAACAAAACTACAACTCACTCTTATAAGACTTTGCTTCTTCACTCACTTAGAAGCTCTTAATTTTTCTTGATGCTTAAAACTAAAATGGGAAGGGGTATTTATACTACTCAAGAACAATCCTACACCACACAAATAAACTAATTTAAACCATTACAAATTCAACAAATATATAACTCTCACCTAACTAAATTGATGTAAGCAATGACATCATTACTTAAATGATGTAAGCAATGACATCTTTAATTAAATGATGTAAGTAATGACATCAATTTAGTTTGGGTTTGGGTTTAGGCTCCCATAATGGATCAAGTTTATGATCCAACACCCCCCTTAAACTTGATCTCGTGACCCCTAGTAGGTTCCTTAATCTTAAGAAGTCTTCGCTGGTCAGTGGCTTGGTAAAAATATCAGCAACTTGATCTTGTGACTTCACGTATTCAACTTCCACATCTTTTCTTGCAACACACTCCCTTATATGGTGGTAGCGAATATCAATGTGCTTGCTTCGATCATGGAATACTGGATTCTTCGCTAAGGCAATGGCTGACTTGTTGTCGACACACACCTTGGTAGGCTCTTCTTGTATCAAACCAATCTCCTTCAATAGATTTCTAAGCCAAATTGCATGACAAACACATGAGGTAGCATCAACATATTCCGCTTCATAAGTGGACAATGTGACAATCGGTTGTTTCTTTGACATCCATGTGAACGCAATATCTCCCATGAAAAATACGAATCCAGTAGTGCTCCTTCGATTATCTATGTCTCCACCCCAATCACTGTCGCTATATCCAACATGCTTGTAATCATTAGAAACTGAATAGAACAAGCCAAAGTCAATTGTACCTTTCAGATAGCGAAGAATTCTCTTTGCGGCTTTAAAATGGGTGGTTGTTGGAGATTCCATGTAGCGACTAACCAATCCAACTGCGTGAAGAATATCGGGTCTCGTGCAAGTTAGATAGCGTAGACTTCCTACCAAACTTTTGAAGAATTGGATCTACACTTTCGCCTTCTTCATGTTTGGTCATCTTGATCCCGTATTCTGTCGGTGTTCTTATTGGCTTACAGTTCTCCATCTTGAACTTCTTCAGTATCTCCTTTGCATAGCTTTCCTATGAAATGAAAATTCCATCATTTTGTTGCTTAACTTCAATGCCAAGGTAGTACGCCATGAGCCCCATGTCTGTCATCTCGAATTCTTTCATCATCACATCCTTGAATTCATTAAACATGATTGGGTTACTTCCAGTGAAGATCAAATCGTCAACGTAGAGGCACACGATCAAAATATCTCCATCTTTGATCTTGATATATAGAGCATGCTCATAGGGACATTTGTTGAAGCCATTCACTTGGAAGAGCCTTCTTTAACACCAACACCTTGTCTTCGTGCCCTTTGACTTCATAGCCTGATGGTTGCTGAATGTAAACTTCCTCTTCAAGAACTCCATTTAGGAAGGCAGACTTTACATCCATCTGTTGTATCTTCCACTTGTTTTGAGCTGCCAAAGAAATGATTAGTCTGATAGTCTCCAATCGAGCAACATGAGCAAATACCTCATCATAGTCAATTCCAGCCTTTTGACTATAGCCTTTAGCAACTAGCCTCGCCTTGTGCCTTTCAATCTCTCCTTTGTCGTTTTGCTTTGTTTTGTACACCCATTTGACACCTATCGCCTTATGTCCCTTGGGAAGTGAGGTAAGTTCTCATGTGTCATTCTTCTCGATGGCCTTGATTTCTTCGTCCATCGCATCTCTCCATTTCTTTTCTTGTACCGTTTCTTGAAAGCTCACTGGTTCACAATCGGCAAACAAACAAAATAATGTAAGATTATCTTATCGTTCAGTTACCCCATAGAGATCTCTAAGGCTTCTTGTGCGTTGCATAACTCTTTCACTTTGACTCCCACTTGACGATGATGAAGGTGATGAGTCTCCTTGAGTGGTTGATGTTGGTGAAGTGGGTGGAGTTGCAAGCTCTTGTTGAGATTCATTTAGTTGCTCCCTCATTGTCTGCTCATCTTCTTCAAACTGAGGAAAGAAATTGAAGTCATCTGTATGAGAGTTAAAATCCCATTCTCATTCTTCGTTAAAGACACATCTCGACTAATAACAAACTTCTTATTGTCTGGATTGTACAACTTGTAGCCCTTCGAATTAGCATCATAGCCGATGAAGATAAAACTCTCGCTTTTATCATCAAGCTTCGTTCTTCTCTCGTCTGGTACGTGAACATGGGCTATACTTCCAAAGGTTCTCAAGTGGGAAATGCCAGGCTTTCTTCCACTCCATGCCTCTTGCGGTGTCTTTCCCCATACACTTCTTGTTGGAGATCGATTTGACAAGTAGACTGCACACGATACTGCTTCCGCCCAAAATTCTTTGGGTAGTTTCTTGCTTTTGAGCATGCTTCGTGCCATATCGAGGATTGTTCTATTCTTTCTTTCTGCCACACCATTTTGCTGGGGGGATCTAGGAACTGTCATTGGTCGACGAATTCCATTTGCTTCACAAAACTCTTGAAACTCCTTGGAAGTAAATTCTCCACCTCGGTCTGATCTCATGGCTTTGATCTTTCTACCGCTTTCTCTTTCCACTGCTGCTTTGAACTTCTTGAAGACTTCAAAAATTCTGACTTCTGTTTCAAGAAATATACCCAGGTTTTTCTTGAAAAATCATCAATGAAGAGAAGAAAATAGTTACTGTTACCGAGAGAGCTCGGATTGATCGGTCCACACACATCGGTATGGATGAGCTCGAGTGGCTTCTTGGCTCTTGTCTCTGACTCCTTTGGAAAGCTTTTCCTGAATTGTTTCCCAGCTAGACATCCTTCACAAAGCTGATCAGGATGGTTGATGCGAGGTAGTCCCTTCACCATCTCCTTCTTAGATAGCAGCTCTAGACCTCCAAAATTGAGATGCCCAAATCGAAGATGCCAAAGCCATGATGCATCTTTATAGCAAGCTTTCAAGCACTTTGCAACATCATTTTGTATGTTGATCAAGAACATTCTCTTCTTTGACATCGGCACTTTAGCAATGAAGTTATTCTTATCATCTTTTATAGAAAGATTATAATTATTCATATGAATATCATAACCTTTCTTTACCAGTTGCCCTAAACTTAAGATGTTACTTTTCATATTGGGCACATAGTAGACATTTGAAATAAATTGATGTCTCCCATCTTTCAAACGGATAAGAATGTTACCTCTCCCTTTCACTGCTATTGTGGAATCATCTCCAAACGAAACATTTCCGCTTACTGACTCGTCTAGCTCCACGAACATGTCTTTCCTTCCACACATGTGATTGCTTGCACCACTGTCAAGATACCAGGAATTTGCTTGGCCACCATCAGTTTCCTTTCGTGCTAGAAGAAGAGTTTCTTTGCCATCTGTCTTTTCCTTCACGTAGTTAGCCTTCTCCTCAATTTTGTTGTTGGGAGCTCTACATTCTGAAGCATAATGCCCAAACTTTTGACAATTATAACATCAAACTTGAGATTTGTCACGCCTTGAGTTTGGATTGATTCTTCCATAGCCTCGTGTTGAGCTTTCTCTTTTCTCATAGTTGTTGTTGGAATTATTGTTGTTGTAATTCCAGCCTCGTCCACGACCTCGACTTCCACCTTGTCCATGGCCTCTACCTCTGCCTTGGCCACGTTGGTTTCTATCATTGTTGGCTTTCATGCATATCTTTGAGTTGCAGCTTGAGGAGTTGCTCAGTAAACTCATGCTTCTTCTTATGCTTCTCTTCGTATGCTTAATGATCCTTGGAGTTGCTCGATCATCATTTCTTCCAAGTCTTTAGTTTCTTCAATCGTCACGACGATTTCTCAAATTGGGATCCAACGAACAGAGTATCTTCTCTATTATCCTCACATCGTCTAACTTTTCACCATTTCTTTTTAATTGATTAGAAACAACTACTACTCTTGAGAAATAATCTGAAATAGACTCAGATGCTTTCATGTTTAAGGATTCGAATTCACCTCTTAATGTTTGGAGACGAACCTTCTTCAATTGCTCAGATCCTTTGTAAGAGGTTTGCAGCTTCTCCCACGCTTCCTTGCTAGAGCTTGCACTTGAAATCTTTTCAAAACCATCATCATCTAATGCTTGATAGATGAGGTAGAGAGCCTTCTTGTCTCTCTTTCTTGAATCCTTCAAAGTTGTCTTTTGATCTGGTGTAAGAGTAGCAAAAGCATCATCATTCTCAGGCTCGTTATAGCCTTTTTCTATGATATCCCACACATCTTGTGATCCAAGAAGTGCCTTCATTTTGATACTCCAATTGTCGTAGTTGTTGTTGTTGAGTGTCGGAACTTGGAATGGTGCCATACCATTTGCCATATCTCTCAATATAATGAGATTTTGTAAAATCCGATTGCACGAATGAATCCGGAACGCCAAAAAAACCTTGGGAGGGACTTGGACAACTCGGTCAAGGGCTCCAACTCGGTTGACTCGGCTCAACTCGGTGAGTCAACTCGATTTTCTGGCAGCAGTCTTCCGGCGGTGCGTGGCGGTGCGTCAGAACTCAGATTGAGAAAATTCTGGCGGCGTCGGATTCCTCTCGTCGAGACCTTCGATCTTTCCAACTCTCTCTGATGCCACTTTGTTGGAAATAAAACACTCACACAAACAACTTTTATTGAAACTCAAACAAATATTACAAGAGCACTCTCACTAAAAAACAAGAACTACAACTCACTCTTATAAGACTTTGCTTCTTTACTCACTTAGAAGCTCTTAATTTTTCTTGATGCTTAAAACTAAAATGAGAATGGGTATTTATACTACTCAAGAACAATCCTACACCACACAAATAAACTAATTTAAACCATTACAAATTCAACAAATATCTAACTCTCACCTAACTAAATTGATGTAAGCAATGACATCATTACTTAAATGATGTAAGCAATGACATCTTTAATTAAATGATGTAAGTAATGACATCAATTTAGTTTGGGTTTGGGTTTAGGCTCCCATAATGGATCAAGTTTATGATCCAACACTGGTATAGTCTAACATTCCCCCTACTCTTCTCATTTTCTTTCTTGAACTACAACACATGCATCACACATACACTGCGACAGAATTCCTCAAAAACAGACTTGGACAGCGGCGTTGTAAAACCATCTGCAACCTGGTGTGTAGCAAGTATATAGTTAACTTTCAATTGACCAACTGCAACCTTCTCTTGAACAAAATGAACGTCAAGATCTATATGTTTGGAATGAGCATGATAAATGGGATTGGCGCTCATAGCCCCTGCCTCCGTATTATCGCACCAAACCACTGGTTCTCGCCGCTGTTGTAATCCTAAATCCGCAAGTAAAGCACTCATCCAGGTAACTTCAGCAGCAGCATCTGTAGGACACTTGTATTCAGCCTCCATCGTCGACCGAGACACAATTTTCTGTTTCTTCGAGCTCCATGCAATAAGACACTTGCCAATGAACACACCATAACTAGAGATAGAGTGCCGATCATCTTAGTAATTTATGACTCTTAATACAATCTATTATATATTTATGAAAGATTTATTCAAGTTGTAGGAGTTTATCATACTTTTCTTCTTATAAGGACATTCTTATGATTTCCTCTTAAGATCATTTTAGTCACTTCACACTTATGACATATTAGACATTTTAATCTTTCAAGGCATTTTCATTTCCTCTTAAGATTTATTCAAGTTGTAGGAGTTTATCATACTTTTATTCTCATATCTCATTAATAAGCCCTAAGAATATCATACACATTCCGTTAAGTTAAATTCTCAATTTTAATCATTAAGGCTGTAGGGATATTTTTTATAATTTACCCTTACACAAATACATTTTGCACTGTGTTTCGAAATAAACTCATGACGAATCTCGAACGTATTAAATGTTCATTTTTATAATTGGTATTGCCTCAATACAGATTCATACGTTTAACTAATGATATATAGTGAAATCAAATTGATGTATTAAATATGTAAAGTAAGTTAATTTGTGGAATTAAATTAGACAAAAGTTATATGTTTCAATGTGAGTCATTTAAAAGATTTCAAGTATCAATTTAAACTATGAAATTAAATTTACATATTAAGAAGTATGATAATCTTTATGTTACTGTTAAATATGGTTTTTTTTAAAGAGGTACTTTGTATTAAGAAAAGTTACAAAATACACCACCTCAAAGATTTCATTAAAAAAACTTCCCTTCCCTAATCTAATCGGAAGAAAAAGAATGTGTCTTGAAGTGATAATAAAACACAAAGCTATGACAACACATATACCAAACTCCAGCCCTACAACAAATCCAACACCATTTCAAGAAATTCAACACAAACAAACTATTAATATGAAATAGATCATACACGGGCAGCATAACCAAAGGAACGAGCCAACACATCAAACACAACATCAACTGCAACCAGAGCTCGAACGAAGACTAACCCTTAATAAAAATGGAGCCATAACTAGCAGAATAACTGTGGAACACAGCTCCCAGCTAACATAAACTGCCAACGAACTCGTCCAAAGACCGAAGCAAATAACCAGAGAGCAAAACTACACGAGACAACACAGCTGACCCAATCATCTATTGACTAAGCCTTTGCGGATCCTCTTAAATTAAGGAATATCCACAAATATAAACGTTGGCAACCACCCAAGCTGCTGGGAAACAAATACCAGACGAGGAACCAGAAGCTTCAGGCATTCAGTAAAAGTTCAGGGCTACGAACAATAAACACTCAGGCGCATCGAGGGCCAAAGCGATAGCCCTAACACCTAATAGAACCAAAGCGGATGAAAATCTGATCATCCGACTTCAAGCTCCCACCGATCAGCTGTTTTCTCCCTCGTAGAGAAACCTCGAAAAGCGCGCCTCTTCTGACAGCTTGAGTCCACTTTCGGCTCCTCAAAAACTTCATTTTCCTTTTCAAAACGTTGCTAGTGCATGCTCTTCTGTTTGCAAACGCGTACAACCCTTTGTCAGCTTTTGGTAAAATAATATTATCCTGAGAAATGGGACTAACGTGGTTAAGCTTCTGGGATTGTTCCAATACCAATTCACTATGTAGTGCCAAAAGCCCGCCACTTTCATTGATCTTTGGTCCTACAGAATCAACCATAGGGACAACGTGCATAACCTCTTCAACAACAGCCTTCCTTTTCACCTCACATTCCACTAGCCCCATGCTCACTGCGTCCCTTTCAATGGCATTAACGCTCCTCTGGCAGAACGACGCATGCGAATCTCCCATATTAAACTCACCACCGGCCGGAGAGCCAACAATGAACACACAAAGCAATACACAAACACAGGATCGGACAAAGTACATCATCTAAAGCAACACCGAAGAGCTTAAAACAATCCAAAGCAAACACAAAACAACTGCAGCAACAGCACACAATCGGCAGATCAATGAAGCACAAGACCGGCACCGCCCACCAAAGCACAGGCCACTGGACAACCACACCAACCAAACAGAAAACAATGAAATGAAATGCTCCACCAGAGAGCAGCTATAATTGGATTGAAAATTCTCTACTCAGACTGTGGCGTTGGTGGAATACTTTTGATGAGATTAATAAGCTATCTCGTACGATTTCTTTGATGCAATTCATGTATGTGTCAAGAACGAATGGAATGACGAATCATTTAGAAAACAAGGGTTATCTCGGCAAGCTCTGTTCAAAGTCTGGTGGTAGTAGGTTTGAAGTATTGAGGTGTCATATTTGTAAGATGTTCTTGTATTGTTGATAGTTTATGTCAATATGGTTTAATGAAAATTCAGGAGATTGTTTCAGCCTGGTTGAGTAGTACTCTTTTCCTCCAATTAAATTCAATTAAATTTAGGAAAGTTTGTAATAAGGCTCATAAAGTATGTCTCGGGTTGTATGATTTAATCTTTAATAAAATCATATTGTATAGCAAAAAAATTCTTATATTATTGTTAAATTAATTTTATTTATTTATTTTGAGATAAAATTATTTTTTATCAATGAATTTATTGTGGTAAAAGTGGTAAAAACTAATATCTACTTGATGAGTAAGCATATTTGACTGTTGATTAAGTTGTTCATCTTTGATCTCTTATATTCTCTTAGGTAATGGATTATAGACCCACTAAGACCAGTGACTTTCCTTCCCCTAGAGTTTCTCCTTCCTCTCTCTAGGTAGGTTTAGAATTAGATTTAAAATTTGTCAAAAAAATAATATCTACCTGATCAATAAACCTTCAAAATTTGGAAATAAAACCGAGCTCATTCTATGCCCCAATTTGTAAATTTCCTAATTGCTTTCCTGCATTTTGATCTTTAAGTAAATTAAGAAACATGTTTAAGGTTTATAATGCAAAGATTTAAATGAGTTTGAATCTTATCTAACATATTTAAATGATTCAAAACCTTTTTTTTAACCGTAAATCATTATAACCCCGTTTATTGAATATATATATAATTGGTATGAAATCCATTTCTTGCCTTGTTTTTGGTATTTAAGGATTTTTCATTTACATAATATTCTGTGTTGATTCTGTAACAGTTGACTGGTTTAATTTACTAATAAAAACTTATAAATCAGCATTAAAGGTAAATAAATAACAATAACTGAATATGGAAGGCAATTAGCCTATAAAATTGGACCATACATACATGTTAAAGTGCTCACTACATTAACAAGTAACAACCTTAAAAATTGAAACCCTAATTAAGAAAATGGGGAAGACTAGTTTGATTTTTGTTGGTATCATTGCCTGCCTTGTTTCCATTGCTTCAGCCACACCAGGAATCGCCACCTTTTATACAAGTTATGTTCGTAAGTATTTTCCTTTTCAATTTCTTAATACGATTTTGAATTACTTAACCAAATACTTTGATTTGGAACACTAAATGCTGTCATTGTGTTGGTAGCTTCTGCATGCTTCGGAAACAAGCCCCAAGGCAACATGATTGCTGCAGCCGGTGATGCACTGTGGAATAACGGTGCAGTGTGTGGGAAAATGTTCACTGTGACTTGCACCGGACCTCGAAACCCTGTACCACATCCATGCACCGGCAAGAGTGTTACAGTGAAGATCGTTGATCACTGTCCGGGATGCCCGTCAACCATTGATCTTTCCCGAGAAGCCTTTGCTACTATCGCCAACCCGGTCGCCGGCATCATTAATATCGACTACAAACAGTATGAGTAACACATTTCCTTTATTATATCCATTGATTCTTCAGTGTGAAGTTCCTTTGTCTAATGCAATATCTTCATTTTCTGTGTGTTTGTAGGATTTAATCAATTTTGGCAATGCAAGGGATGACGTTTAAGTATCAAATTTTTTGTTGTAATGGAATAATATTTACGTTTTTAATAAATTTATAGCATTGTGTAGTAGTGAAATATCTAGAATTTTTGTTCAAGTAATAGACCTCTTCGCTTTGCTTCAAATAGAAGAATTAAAGTTTTGAACATTATTCATCTTTGAGTTATAGAATAATAAATTTATATTTGAAATTAAATTACTATAATGAATTTTGCAATATATAAAATAATTTAATACATAAAATAATTTTTATTAAATTTAAATTTATAATACAATTTGACATTCTTGGATAAGAAAATTTAATTATTTTTTAGCATCATCAAATATGAAAGAATAGAATTTGGCAATTTTCTTCTAGCTCTTAAACGCCGCTAGGGTCTTACTTCAGCTACCCATGCCGAGCTTTGGGAGAAGAACATCGAACGCGTCATAGTACAAACAGATAGTTCTGACGTCTCAATCTCCTCACCTCACCTGCATCGAACAATCATTTCCAGCTGGTTCGGAACATTGCTGCTTTCTGCTTCAAACGTTGGAATGTTGAGTTTACTGCAATCCGCATAGAATCCAATTTTGCCGCAGACCACATGGCCAAGCTCTCGACGTTGAATGACCCCCTTCTCAAAGTTTATGATTACCCACCTGATTCCCTCACTAATATTTTGCAACGTGACCTTTATGGTCCTACTCACGTTCGCATAGACGCTTGATTCTCCTGCCTCAGCCTCATTTGTATTCGAAAAAAAAATAGAATTATTTTTCTAGATTTGATAATTTCAGTTATAAAATAGTAAGTTATTTTTAGATTTGACATGCTTGAGTACGATAAAGCAAATCATCAAAGATCTAGCATCCTTGGGTATTAGTAGATTATATTCATAATTTTTCAGCACTCTCGGATATGAAAGAGTGAATTATCTTTCAAGATTTGACAACCTCAAGTATGATGGAGTAAATCATCTTCAAAATCTAACTTTGTTGGATACGAATGGATAAATAATCACCTTATCGACTTGAAATATTATATTGGCCTTGAAAGACTGATATGAAGTCTTAGGATCCGGAAGGGTATAGAAACTCTTTTAAATTGGATAAATTGTAAATAAAGTATCGGTACTTATTCTTGAAGTATAATTATGACTCTATCGATATCGATACCGAGATGAGATTTTGGATTCCAATGCATAAATTTGATATGGATACTTCTCTATATATCGATGCCCCATGTTTGGAATTGATACCTAAAACTGATCAAGCCTTATTTGACTTCTGAATTAATCAATTGTCCTCGTTAACAAACCTTCATACACCTAAAAAGAAGGAAAATAGTATACCGTGACTACGAAACTAACACCTTACAACAGTCAACGAGAAACAACAACCCTAATTAAGCAAATGGGGAAGACTAGTTTGATTTTTGTTGGTATCGTTGCCTGCCTTGTCTCCATTGCTTCAGCAACACCAGGAATCGCCACCTTTTATACAAGTTTGTTCGAAAGTATTTTCCTTTTCAATTTCTTAATACAATTTTGAATTACTTAATCAAATACTTTGATTTGGAACACTAAATGCTGTCATTGTGTTGGTAGCTTCTGCATGCTTCGGAAACGAGCCGAAGGCAACATGATTTCTGCAGCCGGTGATGCACTGTGGAATAACGGTGCAGTGTGTGGGAAAATGTTCACAGGGACTTGCACCGGACCCCGAAATCCTGTACCGCATCCATGCACCGGAAAGAGTGTTAAAGTGAAGATCGTTGATCACTGTCCGGGATGCTCGTCAACCATTGATCTTTCCCGAGAAGCCTTCGCTCTTATTGCCAACCCGGTCTCCGGCATCATTAATATCGACTACAAACAGTATGAATGACACATTTCCTTTATCATATTCATTGATTGAAGTTCCTTTGTTTAATGCAAAACTTCATTTTTTTGTGGTTTTGTAGGATTTGATAAATTTTCTCGATGCAAGGGCTGAAGTTTAAGCATCAAAGTTTTTGTTGTAATGGAATAATATTTACGTTTTTAATAAATTTATAGCAGAGTGAAGTAGTGAGATGAAAAGTAATATACCTTCGCTTTGCTTATAGATCTCTGAGTTAAATAATGAATTCATATTTAAAATTTAATTACTATAATGAATTTTGCAATATATTAAATAGTTTAAGATATTATAAAAATGTTAATTAAAATGTGCTTCACTAAAGTATATATACAAATCACTGATATTGAAACATATTAAAAGTCACATAGTATTGTTGGGTACAATTTTTAATCTATTTTAATTTATAATACATCCAACGCTCAGAAAATTAGTGCAAACCAATATGATCCATAGTATTGTTGGGTACAATTTTTTAATCTAATAATAGTATTTTTTTAGCATTCTTTTATTATTTCATAGTAGTATTTTTTTTATTTGAATAAATTCAAGTATAGATAAAGTTGTCGGAACCTATGTCACTTCTCGGTAATATATCATTTTTATTCATCGATATTATCACAATTCAACTGTGATTTATTATTAGTGATTGTTAATTGGTTGGGGGATATCTTACTTCGACCCTGGTCTGGTGGAATGACTTTGATGAGATTGACAGATTATCTGGTGCCATTGGAGGAGTCAAACTTTGCTTTGTGCCTCGCTCCCAAAACGACATGGCTAATACTCTTGCGATCGCTGATATGAAAAGACGTGAAGTTTTCAAAGCATAGTGGTAAGGTTTGTTGTGTGCTCACTAAAACCGTGATTGTATATTGGTGATTAGGTGTCTTGTTTTGTTGTTTTTTGTGATTTGCTGTGCTTTGTTATTTTGTGTTTATGGCTTGAGTTTGTATACAACATAACTCATTCTCTCTTTTAGAACCTTATGCAAGATATACTAGTCTTTCAGTAACTTATTATTATCTATTTAGGAAGAATTTATTATTTGGTTTTAGAGGATATATGTTTTCATTTTCTGTCATAATTTTGTACGTGAAAAAAGAAAAAAAGAAAAGTCAAATTGTTTTAAAGTATTTTACTTTAAGTGATATTTTTCTTTAAAAAATATCAAATAATAACATATTAGAGTGTCATTTGTCCCGCCACATCACCGTTTAACGTCTTACCCTCAAATGGTATAATAGGAGACGGAAGCAAAATACATGAGCACATTAAACATTTAAAAAGTAGAGACATCACATTAGAAGATTTGTCAAAATATAGGAAGCATTGGTGTCATTAACCCTTTAATATATATATCATCAAAATAAAATATCTTAAAGATTTTTTCGAATACGTCGAGTATATTTTTTTAAAGTTGATCCAATAATAAATATAACATTAGTATCTCTCCTCCCCTCTTTCTTTTTTAGATTTTATATCAGTTTTTATAAATTAGATCAATTTTTTTCTTCTTAAATTTTATTTAGTCGTCGGTGACACCGATTTAATGTTGGTTGTCGACCCTCAGTTCTCTTTTCTCTTTGTTTCTTTTTTAATTTTTTAATAAAAATAATTATACTTGTATGGCACATTTATCTCTATCTTTGTGACACATTTTTCGTCTTCTTTTTCAGTTGTTTGGTAGTTCTTTTTATTTTATGTTTTCTTAGGTTGGATTTGACGGCGCCACGACTGATCAAGATGGTGTTTATTTGTAATCCAGTTGATCTTCCATGCTATGGACCCTCGAATTGAATTTGGATATGCGATTTTGCAATCGTGGATAGTTTCTCACGATGCTCGGTTCTGATTTGCTATTCTTAGTTCTTTCAATAACTTAATCCCCTCTTGAGATTCGTTTGCCTATGCAGTCAGATTTACTTGTATCTAATTTTTGTTCGAATCTTTTGATTAGGTTTTTAACCTTTTCCATGTATGTCCTTATATGATATAAAGTTGGTAGTTCAATGTTATAGAAAAATACCCAAATTGTGTATTTCGTTTACGAATATAATTGTAAATTCTTATTTTAATTTTGTATATTCACTTTTTAATAAGACTAGTTGCTTCTATTAGAAAAAAATAAAACTAAACTAAAAAGAAATTTCACGTCAAACATTATCTCATGAGGGAATTTTTCTCAAAATAAGGTATAGACGAGACACATATAGGAAAAGCATTGTCACTTGCCCATGGACTCGCCGCATATATCTCCTTCAAAATGCTATAAATTGCTCATTATTTCAATCTCAAATCATCGATCACATTTCATTGGATAAATTCATATCAACAAAAAATCATTACTTTCTCTTATCATTTTTACAAAGAAATCGATAAGAAAAACATGGCAAAGATTGTTTTGGCTATTTCTTTGATTTCAATATCATGATTCTTTCAGACCATTCCGTCGTTGGCGACGCTGAAGTTTCATCTACACCAACAACAGATGTTAAAGATGCTGCCGGACCTGCTCCGGAGAATGCAAATGAGAAATCTTCGTCATGGACCGACTGGGCCAAGAACAAGATCGGGTAAGAAAAAAACATGAAAACTATCATTTTTCATTTCTAAGAATTACATATAATATTTTTGTTATTTTCTTGGTTTTATGTAACTTATGTATGATAATCTGTGATGTGCCACTATGTACAGCGGTATTGAGAACCTGTTTTCTTCATCGACGGCATCAGGGCCGGCAGCAACACCAGAAGAATCACCAGCACAGCCAACCACAATGAAGGACGGCTTATAGAAACATTTCTAAGTCAAAATAAAAATTCAATTGCATTTCATGATTAAAAGTAGGTTAAATTTCATTCAATTTCATCTATAAATAGGTTCTCTTTGGCAATATAGAATGCACATATTGTTATGCAAACCAAATAAAAATCACCATTTCTTCTTTGTTATTTTATTAATATAGGGAAAGTACAAGACAATATTTGTTCAAAAGTAAATCTCAACCTCTTAACATTGAACGCTAACACCTCTGACATCTATGGTGCTCGAACTCGGGTCCTTAAGAAATAACAACAATTTATTTACCACGGAGGCCACTTGGTTGTAAATATGTTAAATAAATCATTTTTATTTTTTTTTAATTTTCTCTTCTTTAATTGTAATGTTTCATCTTTTCGATATTTTAATAGATTTAGAAAGCATATCTTTAAACGATTATTGTAGTACATTCAGACTGAAAATCGAATCCTAACATAGATTTTGATCTAAACTGGAATAATAATATGAATAAAAACCTACATATGAATAAATCTACGCATGATGAGAATCGAACTTAATACACTAAAGGTCCTAGGGTTTAACAAGAGAATAGAAAGATTTTTTTTATTTGATTTGATTTTTAAAAATTCATTCATAAATAGTTTCTTGATTTGATTCGTAGAAGTAATGATATTCGGGTATTTAATGAATTTCGTCTTTAAATTCAATGGACAATTTAGGTATTGAAACTCTTCCTAGATATTAATATATTTGAGTAAGTATCGATATCACGATAGAAATACCCAAAAGCTTCCAACTATTGAAATTTTGTACTTACCATAAGAGTTTCAATACCCTCTTTATGGGTATCAATACATGTAAGTGAAAATGATCATAAATGTTAAATTTTAATGTCATTGACCATCTTTACTTCATGCAATCATCTCAGATGGTTAGAAATCACTGATGGGGTATAATGAATTCATCAAGTGGAATCAATGGTAAAAAGGAATATTGTTCTCCTCATAAGTCTTGAGTTCGTACAATTACAAGTGTGTGAGTTTGTGAAATTAAAATTTCTTTCATTAATTGAAATAATTTTAAAACCATATAAATCCCAAATAAATCATAGTTGAGTTCGTACAATTTCATTGAGTGTCATGTCCTGATTTTGGATTCAGAAGTTTTTAGAATTATTTCAGTTAATGAAAGAGAAATTTTAATTTTAGAAGGTTTAATTGACATTTTTGCAAAGTTTGAGGATTTTTTTTGAAAGATGGTACTTTGTATTACAAATAATTGCAAAGTACACTACCTCGAGGATCTTATTAAAAAACCTCCCTAACCCTAAATAGAGAAAAAGAGTGAACCAAGAGGTAGAAATGATCGAATACAGAGATAACAGTAACAACACACAAGGCAAACCCGAAGCCACGACCCAATTCCTAACATCAATACAAACCCTACAACAGAACGAATAAAGGACGAGATGAACAACCATAAAACTGATCTGTATCGAACACAACAACAATGAGAAGGAACCGAACAACGGTAGAAACCAAGATCACCAAATCTGTTGACAACACTAATGACAACATCAATCTTCATCCCAACACACAAAACGCATCATTAAAAACTCCTCAACGCCATTGGAATAATTCAACAAACAATCAATCCCCTACACAGTATAGGCACAACTAATAATAAAACCAACTGACTCGATGCAAACGACCACCCATAGATAAAGGGCCAACAAAAAGCAACATGGGCAAACACGAATAAATAAACTCCAACAAATACCTAAATTCCCACAAAGAGACATGCAGGAATATGCCTGACATAGCACTTACAACACACCTCATAGTGCTTCATTGAAACTGTCTTCAGTAAAGCTACCTCGAATCCAGCAAAAACAAGAAAACCCTCCTGCAACCTAAAAACAGCCCCTCCCCAACATCAACTGAGTTCACCCCTCCACCACCGCCCAAGAACCTACACAACACACTCCTTAAATAAAACAGAGCAAATCTCAGAAACCACCAAAAGTCACTGCACCACCAGAAGCGATCTGATGACAACAAAACATACACTAAAACTAGTTTCTACATGGATTAATAGAAAGAACCCCACAAGAACCCTAATACGATGATGAAAAAATTGCACCACACTAACAAATAAACCACTATGCAAATAACCCATATTTTCATCATGATTCTCTGCTCAACCCTTCTAAAAAATCCAAAACGAGAAACCAGATCCGAAACCAGACAACTCTGCTGTTCTTACATGCCATACACTCCGAATCCCCATTAAGCTGGAACACCACCAGTAGAACGAAACTAAACCAAACCCTTTCATCAAACCCTTCACTTGAAAAGCTGTGTAAATGACAAACTCGATATACAACCTAAAGCTATTAGCAACCAGACAACACTCACTCCACCATATTTCGATTTGACAAACCACTCTAAAAATCCCTGCAACATAACTAATCCGACTAGAGAAAGGGGGCGAACTTTCGAGATACTGACAAGGAGTCAAACACCCAGAACTACTAACCAACAATGCTGATTCGCTGAAGCAAAATCCTGTGACCGACCACCCACGACATTCCGACCAACCGAAGCACCATTGAAAGACCTAGAAACTCTTATAGTCGGAGTCCACAACCTCTTTACCAAGTTACCAGAAACAAAACTGAAGAAATTTGATACCGAAGATTTAACAAGAAAAACTATAAAAATAAACCACCTCCAACAACCTCCCATCTACCCACAGAACCACAACACTAGTTTCATACTTGTTGCTGAACCAAACAAACACGAATTTGGATCCAAAACACCGTCTCCTTCTGCTTCCTAAAGCAATGAACACGAATAACATTGAACCAAACTCCATGAACACTTCCTAAAATGAAGACGGGAGAAGCAGATGAAGCAATCTACCAGTGCTACGGAGGCAGATGGGAGAAAACTAAACTTTACGTTTGTTTCTCTCTCTAGGACCCATAAATATGAAAATTTTGGCCAGGTAAATAGAAAAAAAATTAAATGAATTCAGAGTTGGATGGCCAAAATTTGAAACTGGAGGATTAAACTGATTGCGGGTAATAAGTTGGGAGGAATTTAGTGAATCATGGAAAGGTTTAAGGTCATGCCTTGAAATTTCCCCAAAATCCAAAAGATATGAATACAAAATTTTAAACACAAAAATCATTTCCAATCCCCAGTTCAAATTCTATTTTCTCTAGAATTTTTGTTCCATCCTAGATATGTCGTTTTGCTCTACCACCGTCCAACCTCCTATCATCTCGTTTTCGGCCTCAAAAGTATCTCTCTATGTCCCCTATCATATATACCAATAAGTCATAACAGATCAAGGCCACCCACCTTTGTTTCTATGATCTCTAGAGTTTTCATTATATCACCATTAAAGATCATCGGTAAGAGCCCTTTATCTTTTCCTATGTTTTTTTTCTTATTTTCCTTTATTTTTTTGCATGCATAAAAACCAGCAAAATTGACCTCATCGTTGCCTGTACAACCAATTATCGAAACCCACTTTTGCCTATATCATTGTCGTCTTCAGTTATCTCTTTGAAAACCTTAACTTTTGCCCCAAAAAGAAGACATGAAACCTTAGTCACTCTCGGAGGCCAAATCTATCAACTCAAAAATCAATTCCACATAAATCAAGCAACACCTCATTTAGCCTAACCAACCCAAATGATATTCCCCTCTCAGCTAATCCATTATATAAATCCCTTTGGGCTCAAGGCCCACGCCTTTATCGAGTCCAATCTTGCACTATATCCATCTGGTCTGCTTCAATAACTATTGTCTAACTTGATTTAAAGCCTGATGTTTAGGCCTACCAAAGACCTAGTTCAAACCACTTTGATCCAAGGTGAGTTGGTTGAATATGTAACCGCCAACTCTGACCTATTTGATCGTACCCATTACTCGACTTGTTTGACCATGTCTAATCAAATTGACCAGACTGGCTTGATTAAACACCTAAATCGATCCAATACCAAATCAAACCAAGCCATACTTGATCTAAACCAAACTAGACTAAGGGGTGTTTGTTTGGCTCCTAATTGAACCATTCAGATCTTAACCCTGAATCAGACCGATTTAGCGCGTTTGATTCGCATAAAATCATGGCTCTGAATGATTTGGAGGGGATGATCGATTCAGACTCAAAAAGGATGCCTAATACCCTTTTGCTTACCCCTCTCGTTCACAGAGATCGATTTCTCCTACGTTATGCAATCAATTCATTCTCTTTCGGTCGTTTGTCTTTCTTCAGTCGTTCACCTCCTTCGATCGATTCATTCACCGTAGAGAACACAACCATGTAATTATTTCTTTGTTTTAAATAGTCTCTTTCTTTCTCTGCAATTATTCTATTTTTTGGCTTTGGGTTTTGTGGATTTTAGTCTAAAATCCAAAACCCACCCAGAATTGTCAATCTTCACACTCGATATCGAGTCCTTTCTGGCTGTTAGTGAAGGAAATTGAGAGATTGAGAAAAACAAGCAGAATTTCTCCATGGATTCTCAAGTTATGGCGGCTCTTGCTCTTTCTCTTGTCGGCGGATTCAATACTTCTCTGGGTCAGTTAACAGTCTTCTTCTTCATCATTTATTCCCCTATTTTTCTAAGTTATTTTTTATCAGTAAAATCTTAATTGTTTCTTTTTTTTATGTATGTGTTTCTGGGTACTTTGACAGTGTTTTGTTTTTCCCTGCTTGTTTTTGTATAAATTTCTTCTATGTGAGATATCAAATTTTCTTCATTTTTTGAAGTATATTCATCACAGCTAAAGTTCTCTAATGATTGTTTCTTGGACTTTATCTGTGCAGATGTGATGGACTTGTGCTAAAATTCCAGTCCTTCGAAATCATAATATGAATTGCAATTTTTGGCAATTGCTAAAGTTCTCTATTGTAGTTGGTTGTATTGTTTAATAAAAAATTGATGTTGAGATGAATTTTTGATTTTAATATTTATTTATAAAGTTTTAAGTCCCAAACAAGTTAGAACATGCTTTTATTTTATGTTACTCGGGCTTAGATGCGAGTGTCGGATACAAATATGTTTGAAAAAATGAAGCTAGAGTAACATAGCTTTTTATGTTATCTTTTCATAGAGATTTTGAACATGACAATTACTGGTCTTGGTGTTGTAGGATGATAGAGAATGTTAGAGACCGTAAACCCTGTTTATTATAGGGAACCCTTTATATTTTGTGTTAATCGGAGAAAGAAAATAGATAATTGATTGTGGTTACATGTGATATTAGCCTCTAGCATTTGTGGTTAGTTTCCTTTTCAGATTAAAACGTCTGATATCTTGTAGAAAACGAGGTGGCTTGTTGTGCTCAACTGCTGCTTTTTGGTAGAAAATGTAGAATGATTTTTGCTTCAGATAGTTATGCAAAAAGCACACCTTGACAACTTTGTTACACCCTTCGTCACCATCAGTTTCACTATTAGCTTCGATTTTATTGTTGAAGGTAGTCCTAAGTTGCTTATTGTTGGGTACTTGGTCTCGAATTTGTTTAGTCTATAACATAATGATGTTGTACTGAAAAAGTTTTGCAGATAAACTTAAAACTTAAAACATAAAACGATATGTTATTATCATGAAATGTATAACTTCATATTTTTCCATTGTTTTCTTTATTTCATTACTTATTTGTTCATTTCCATTTAATTAACAGTATGCAACTAGTTCCGTAAAACGTTTGTAATTCATTCTAACGGCTTGTCTTCCATTTTGGGACATGTGCTCTTTTTGTAATTCTTAATCAACTCTGTTTGCTAGTGAAGAACAAGATAATGGAAACGAACAATACGAGATAAATGAAGTTGAATGGGGTCCTCAAGGCAATGAGTATATGGCTAATCTACGTGATCACATTGCTAATCAGTTGTTTTTAAATGCTTCAAATTAAAATCTTTTTTTTTGGGTTGATTTGTCTAGAACAAAATAATGCTTGTTATGTAGAATTCAATTGATTTCCTTCATCATATATGATTAAATCATATACTTTACCAAAATCAAACAATCTCTTTATACAACCTTACATACTTTTCTTATTTCTGTATCAAACTTATACTCTACTCTTTCATATAATCCTTGTCACACTTGGTCCTTTAAGCTTCATATTTTCATTTTCCTTCATACTCCCGTACTATTTTCCTATCACTTATACTTATCTCCGATTACCAATCTTTATCACCTTTTTATGACTTTAATAGTTAATTTTACTTATACAAAACCGCATTCTTTATCATCTCTCATACTTGTATTTCCTTCAAACATACGAGTCCTTATCTTCTTTACTATCTTATAATTCCATGATCAAATTATACAACCATATCCCAAATTCACTTCATATTTGATTAACTTAACCTGATAGTATCTTCAAATCTTTTAACTCCAATACACTTCCCATCACATAACCTTGTTAACTAGCGCCAACTCTTTCAATCTAGGATGCAAACCCTTATCATATCCACACTCTTACTTATATACAGTACTATTCTCTTGTTCCAAACTCATAAACTCTGGTTTCATTCATCTTATAAACTTGTCACTGATGCACTTATTCTTGAATTCTTTTACAAATTCTAACCACATCGTTTGATCTTTTAACATTCTTGTGGTGACACTTGACCACCATAATCTATCTTATCCACACCATACTTGGTTAGCTTAACTTATCAAATCCACATTCTTTCTCATACACCATGCAATTTCCTATGCTCCAACTCAACATTCCAACTTCATTTGTCTTGTAAACTAATCATCGATGTACCCATTCTTAAATTCTCCTGAACAATATCTATATCATTTTTATTCAAATTAGCTTAACCATAATTCACTCAACTGATAAAATTATATTCTTATCCATACACGTTACAATTCCCCTGTTTCAAAATCATAAACTCTGGCTTCATATATCTGATAAACTTATCACTGATTACTTATTCTCGAACTTTTCTAAACTAATAACCATATCACTGAATCTTCTATCATCCTCATGATAACATTTGTTTAATATACTTCGACTCATTCACATAGTAACTAAACTATTTCATCTAATTTCTCCACTTCAAAACAGCGGAGACCCTATAATATTATTCTAGCATTATTTCAACTTTTGAAAACAACCTTTGGTTTTTCCAAAGCACTTTTTGAGGTGTCCACTCTTCATCCTGCCTGGCCAGGGCAGGTGAATTACTACCACCATCAGGTTTATCATCTATCGATTCACTTCGATAATTCTTATAATCAATTTATACTATATCATACTAATTTTATTCTATTAACAAGACATCATACACATTACACTATCAGATCAGAAAATTTTTCACTTTTGTTGGCATGTACACATTTCAAAACTCATTTAACTTTGGTTTAAGCCTAGAATCGACTAAACCTTAGCTCTGATACCATTAAATATAACACCCCAACCCCGTATCCTACCCGGATCCGGATCCGAGTCTGAGGTGTCACATTAACTTTTCAAAATGTTTTCCTTTACAAACTGATTAAAATTTAAACTCATTATTTAAGAAAACGAATACTTGCATTAATTACAATTAATTAGTTTTACAAAACATATCAGAGCATATTCAACTCAAATCTAATAGTACATGCCAACTAAATTCAAAAGAACAAAATACATATTAATCATTACTTTTCTGATCTGAAATTCGTAAGGGAGATGCTGACATGTCTTGCTCCTGTTACTTCTCTTCTCGCTTTCCAAACCTACGTGTGAAACATTCACACTCTAAGTCAATGACTTAGTGAGGCATAATTAAACTTAAATATAACATCTCATTATTATTTCCTACTATGCACACTTCATGTAATCATATTAAACTATAAAGCATATTATGCATCAGAACATAAATGCATACATATCCATATCATTTCATTAGTCTTATTAATATTCTTATCATTATTATCATTTATATCTATTAGTCACATGCTCTTATTCCTAATAATATACACATCATAAAACATGCATATCATTCACAACGAGTACACATAGTATAATATCAAATGAATTTATTTATTCTCTTTAAAATCCCATGTATACTTCTGAGAACTTAAGATATGCGAGTACATAGAGGTTGTATACATATGATGTCACCACAGCTTGTATAATTCCCACTAGGGGCACTTAGAATTTGTACCGAATGACCACTATGTCTCGAAGGACCACATATCACATATGTCCCGAAAACCACTCCTTAAGAACCATATGCATAATACAATGGACCAAATAAGTGTACCAAGTACCATATATGTTCCACATAATTACATATATGTCCCGAAGGACCAGGTAGAACCCTCAACTCTTGGTATGGCAACTATACCTCTAGCTCTCATAACACATAACATGTGCATTATTATTAGATTTATCATATATTCATATACATAGGCACTTGATCTCATAGCTTCTTTCACATTCACATTTTCATATGATCATATAAGCAAGTAATTCACTTACACATAATACATTTCCATATAATTCACATATCACATTTCTCATGTCATATACTTATATGATCATATAACTCATGTCATTCTTATGGAATCATTTATATCATGTAGCAGATATAACTCATATACCTTCTTATATGTTCACATATGTCATACCATATAGCTCTTATCTTTTCATATAATTTATGTTATGTTCTCTTATGTTCACATGACCTATAATGCATACAAATCATATTCACACAATATCAATCCTAATCATTATTCTGCTCATGCAATCATATATTTCAATATGTAGGAAACAGACTTATCACAAGTCTAATTTCTCATCAATTCATATTTAATACTATTATGCACTCACCTGGCCTCACTAGTCAATACCGATCTCTTATCTTTCCTCGATGACTATTACTTGTCAACTTGTCCGGACTTTGCTCTCGATCATATCTACATGAATACACAATCCAATAAATATTGAGATTCAAATGACTTGATACGATTCATATCAATATAAATTAATTAAAACCCCAATTTTAACTTTCCAACTTAAGTGGTATTGGTACCACCCTCACGGTACTGATACCTCTATGCTAAGGTACAGATACTCAACCCAGGTACCGATACCAAAATTAACTTCGAAGTTCCCTGGGTATCGATACCCTCCACATAGGTATCGATACCCCTTTCATATGGTATCGATATTGTTCATACAGTTATTGATACCCCATGAATCAATTCCTCATAATTTACCTCGTGGTATTGGTACATACTCAACAGGTATCGATACTCCCTTACCCATAAAATGCTTCTAGCCCGTAAATTTCCAACACTTTACTTAATTCTTCTTATATAACCTCCCTTTTCACCCTTTAAACTTAACTACACTTATTCTAACCAATTTATATCACTTTAACTCATCTTAATATCCAATCTTCTATCTTAAACTTGGAAACCAAGACTCTTACCAATTTATCAACATGTTCTAAATTCATTTCTAACACTTTGAATTTCTTATTTTGACTGATGACAAGTCAAATTTAACTTCCAACTTCAATTACTAACTCTTTTCCAAGATTTCACTTATAACCATCTCATTTTTAATCTTTTCTAACCTAATCATCTTAGAGTTTTAAGCAATCTTAAGCTTTACTTAATCTTTTTTATCACTCCAGGAATCAAAAGCAACTTTAAAACGAAAGAATTAACCAACTTGAGACCAACTTACCTTACCAATGGAGCCACGAAAAGAGAGGAAGAAGAAAACCCACCAAGCCTCCAGATTTTTCTTTCATTTCTCTTTATCTCCACGTGTCAGTTCTCTTATAAAGAGAAAAAATAAAAATCTTTTCCTATCAAATGACCATTAACCCTTGCATAAATTAATATTTACTAAACCATCCTTCACAAAAATTTTACCAGATAAGTCCCTAAACTTCTCAATCTTTTTGAATTCATGCTTCAAAGTTTCAAAATTTCTATTTTGGTCACTAACCCAACTTTTGGGATGTTATAGACGTTCGGACCCATAACACATATGGATGCTCGTTTTGATGTCAATAATGTAGATCGGGGCTTGGTTTTCCTTATTCGACACCTAGCTCCACGAAAACGTTGAGAACATTTTTACTCCCAACGCTCTGATCTCTTCCAGCCACACTCAGATCGAGTTGATCTCAGAGTATGTTGTTCCCCTCACCATCGGGCTTCATCTCACCTTTCAGATTAACCAAAGAGGTCTCGAATGCCGGAGAACAACACCGACCGGGAGGTAAACCTTCTCCCTCTCTTTTTATTTTCATTTTATTTTTTTGGTGGTTTTGCTTCGAATATAAAAAAACAAGAAAATGGTGCTCTGTTTCGAAATGCAAAATGGATACTTGCTTGTACTTACTCGATTGATAAAAAAATGGAGAGGTCGAGAGGCAGTTACATTGCTTTCAGTTTCTTATTCATGAGAAAACCCTTTTTTACAATTTTTTTCTTTTCGAATCAAGATTCCCCCAAGATTACATGGCTTTCTTTGGGTTTTATAACAACTCGGTTACAACAATAAAAAAAAAAAATTACATCTATGATTTGGGCACTGTTGGGACAGTTTGCAGTAAATGGAGATGACAGGAGATGGTGCAGCAACAGTAACCGGGGCATTGGATTCCCTGAATATTTAGGGATTACTTTACCCTTTTTTATTTTTTATGATTTTTGGTAATAATAACATTATTGTAATAATAAATATTTTTGAGATAAAAATGGTGATTACAAATATCATCGAAGGAATCTCAACGGAATATCAAAATATTGTAATAACAACTTAGTGATCGTGTAGATGTTTTGATTTGTATAATGAGTCAAGTTGTAATATCATAATATTGTATTCATTTATGTATTGAATTTTTAAATTTATGGCATCTTAAAATTTTAAAAATAAATATATTTAAGAAGATTCTTACAAAATATATAACAATAATAATAATAAATTGTTTAGAAGCAATAAAAATTAAAAAGTATTTTAAAAAAGTATTAAAATATTTAAAATTATAAAATACTTTTATAAAATAAATTTATTTATTAGACAAGTCTTTGCTCATGCTAATACGAGTTTGTTGTCGTTTAGCATGCACATTTTTAATATAATCAATAATGTATTGGACCAATTATCTCTTACGAGGTTCTCTCCTATAATTCAAAAAAATAGAGTAGTCTCTGATAAACTAGTGCTCATGCTAATACGTTATGCCTTTGGCCTTGGTGATTGTGTTGATCTGTCTTTATTGTGATACTCTATGGTGCTGTCCTGGTTGTAGCAGCATAGTACTTCACTTTTTTCTGCGTGGAGAGGCCTCGTATGGCTGCTGTGGTCTGTTTTGCTGCATTCTGGTGTTATGAAGAGTAAGCTGCCATTGGAGATTGGTCTCTGCTCTCGGTTGTACTTACCTTGGTCTAGTTCTGTTTCAATTCTCTACATGTTTGTTTCTGTTGTGTGGTATAGAAGGGGGTCTTTCTTCTTTGCTGCGGGTTCGGAGGACTTCATATAGGTTGTGGTTTAGATGGGGATTATATTGCATTGTAGTGTGCTGGAAGTAATATTGTGGTGGCCTGCGTGTATTACAGCTGTGTTTTATAGCTCTGCGTTTTTTTGCCTGTCTTGTAGCTAGGAGTGAATTGTGTGGCCTCGGGGAATGTGGTGTATCTGTGTGGCTGAAGCTTATTTTGCTGCTTGTTTCTCTGCACGAGTCAAGAGTACTCTTTTTTTCCATTTAGGTTTAGGGAGGATTTTAATGAGGTTCTTGACTTAGGTTCGATTAATAAAAATCATTTTGCTGAGAAAAAAATAGTAATTGTTTTATGTAACTTTTAATATGATACCACCTTCAGTGGGGACTGTTAAATCCAACGTCGATGTGGTATTCAAAGATTGTGGTGGAATATTTTTGATGAGATTAATAAACTATCTCGTACAATCTCTTTGGTGCAATTCATGTATATATCAAGAGAGCGAAATGGAATGACGAATCATCTAGCAAAACAATAGTTATCTCGGCAAGCACTGTTCAAAGCCAGGTGGTAACAGATTTGAAGTACTGAGGTGTTATATTTGTAATCACACGAGTGTTCCTGTATTGTTGATAGTTTGTGTCAATGTGATTTAATGAAAATTCAGGGAGTACTCTTTTCCAACGTTAAGTTTAGGGAAATTTATAACAAAATTATATGATTTAATCTTTAATAAAATTATATTATCTATAAAAAAAAATATTGTCCATACAAGTGACTTGTATGTATATTCTTTTGCGAAGCGCACTTTAATTAATATTCTATAATGTATTTCATGTATTGCAAAATTGATTATGGTAATTTTGTTTTGAATATAAAATCATTATTGTATAACTCAAAGGTCTATCGTGTTAAAAACTTTAATTCCTTTATTTGAAGCGAAGCGAATTTATATTACTTGAACAAAAAATCAAATTTCATCTCAATAGCACACACTGCTATCAATTTAGTTAAAACGTAAATATTATTCCATTACAACAAAAACTTTGATACTTAAACTTCATCCTTTGCATTGCCAACTTTTATCCTGCAAAACCACGGAAAATGATGTTATTCACATTGAAGAATCAATGGATATGATCATGATCAGGAATTGAAATTGCGGTTGCGGCAACAACAGGTGTTCTTGTAGGTATCGTGATTGTCAAATAACGGTTTCAAACGACACCTTTACCGCTATATAATGGCCACTATTCCGATAGCATACCAATATTTAAATCCTTGGATATGTGATAAAGGAAATTTATTATTCATACTTTTTGTAGTCGATGTTAATGATGCCGGCGACCGGGTTGGCTATAATAGCAAAGGCTTCCTGGGAAAGATCCAAGGTCGATTTGCATCCCGGACCCGGACAGTGATCAACGATCTTCACTGTAACATTCTTGCCGGTGCATGGATTTGGTACAGCATTTGGGGATCCGGTGCACTTTACAGTGAACGTTTTTCCACAATTTTTACCGTTTTTCCACAATGCATCACCGGCTGCAGCAATCATGTTACCTTGGGGCTTGTTTCCGAAGCATGCAGAAGCTACCAACAAACACAATATATAACATATAATGTTCCAAATCAAAGTACTATTTGATTAAGTAAATCAAATCAAATTGAAAAAGAAAATACTTACGAACATAACTTTTATAAAAGGTGGCGATTCCTGGTGTGGCTGAAGCAATGGAGACAAGGCAGGCAACGATCCCAATAAAAATCAAACTAGTCTTCCCCATTTTCTTAGTTAGGGTTTCAATTTTTATATGTTGTTAGTGCTGTGTGCATTTGAACATGTATGTATGGTCCAATTTTATAGGCTAATTCATAAGCTTTTATTAGTAAATTAAACCAGTCAACAGTTATAGGCACAATAGTCGGTAAATGAGACAACCGTAAATATAAAGAACAAGGCAAGAAATGATCATATCCATGCAACAGTTACTAATAATATATATATATATCCTATAAACTTAGGAAGAAAACAAAAGATCTACAGTGTTAATATTAAACTGGCATGTATCGTCCAATCTTCCTTTTCGTGCATAATTTTCCAGGGTCCCATGCACTGGAAAGGATTGTGGCAGGTTTGTGGGAGTCACGGCGAAATCATTGAGAAGAAACTGAACAATAATGGGAAATGGTTCGAATTTGAGAGATTTGCTAGCTGAGTGGACGCAGACAGAGCAGTGAGAAGACTGAATTAATGTGTTCGTTCTTCTTGGATGTAGATTATATGTAACCTTTGCAAAATCCAATGGGAGGAACAAGTATTGGAGAAAGGTATCGGTTGGAATGGGTAACAAGATGCAAAGAACCAATTGTTAATAAAAATATTGTTACAAAATAAAGGAGTTCCATGACTGACAAAAATAATAATAAACAAATAAAAATTAACAGAATAAATTTATTATGTTGTGTAATCGTTGTACTAGAAGTAATTTCGTTTCGACTGATGTAATATCTGAAATTGAATGGTGCCTCCTAATTAAATTAAATAACATGTGATGGCAAGAGTTTGAATGGAAAAATGATTGAATAATAATATGAGACTTGAGTGGAGAGCCTAAAAACGTTGTGATTAATTAGTAACGAGAAAAATAATAATTCTTGGATAATAACGTGAATGACTAATAATAGGATGGTAAATGACGTATGATGTGATGTTTAGTTCTAAAATGAGAATTTGATAATGAAGACTCGGTAACAATACTGTGATGAATAATAATGATGTGTGTGATAATTATAAGAACCTTATGAGATAAGATTTCATAAGACTTTTTATGCTTTTGTTTATATTCGGGAAACGATGAGGACACTCGAATTACTTGTGTATGACAATCGCTTATTGTGTTTGATGGATGTGTGTATGATGAGTTATCTAGATAACTTAAGAGTCGTGTTGAGGCACTAAAAATATGTTAGTTGGATGTTGTTCTAACGCTCTTGTGACTTAGACTCGTCCTTTACTCTAGAGGAATAGGCTAGTCATGTGTATGTTCTTAATGCATGTAACCTAGCTAGGTTTCATCCAAGGTACTGGTCATGTGAGGTCACTAGATGTACATTCTTAATACGAGTGTGACTCAAGTCTCATCAAAAGTATCAAATTGTAGACTAGAAAGGTGTGAGTCATGTGATGCGCTTGTGACCTAATATTACACCATGATGCTTGCTTCTGCTTGTATGTTGTAAATGAGTGTTCGAGTTTTGTGACCCGAGTCTCATCCTTGATTGTGGTATTGTGTGTTATGGATGAGTGTTTGAGCTTCGTGAACTGAGCCTTATCCTTGATGTTGTATTGTGATTATGGATATGCATTGAATATATAGTTATATGGCATTGGTAGCATCGCTTCTCTGAGTATATTCGTTGACATACTTATGCTATGAATGCATGTAGTAAAGTTATTGTGTGGTACTCAGCTTGTTAGCTCAACGCTCAAAATGCGTTTTCATTCACATGCTACAAATTTCATAGCATGCGATTAGACAATGATATTGTTGTCACCTTTTTCTCCCGGGTGAAGAAAAAACTAGTAGGACTTGGGGTTTTTCTTTGAAAAGATTTGTGATATGTTGAGAGTCAACACTAATAATTTTAAGGCGTGATAGGAACACCAAAAATCGAGTAATTTTAATAAAATATTTTATTTGATCAAAAATACCAAACTTGGGCCTGTGAAAACCATAAATCAGGTTCGGGAGTCGATTACGCGTGGGGAAAGACTAGCACCCCCATAGTGCCTAGAAATCGATACCTAATCAATTACCCTACATTTAAAATTTATAAATTTTGAGTTCAAATTTTATTTAATTTAAAAATTCACTATGGATGTACATTTGAAAAGGATGGTCGTTTATTTAAGTCAATAGTGTTTGCCCCCTAGAATGAATGTGGGAGATCAACTATTATGCCCAATAACCAAATGTTGCCTTGATTTTAAGAAATCATGATGCGTTCTTGAAAAGGATGTTAACCTACTACGAGAATCACTAGTAGTCACCCCTTGAGCATACTCGCGGGAGATATACCATTGACTCCCTAATAAGTGAACATTGCCTTAGGTTTTAAAAACTTGTGCAATCAATCAATATATTATAACCTAATCATAAAGTGAGGTCTCTAATATTAATCCAAGATGATTTAACCAATGATTGAATCTAATAATTGAATTGGGCCCTCGAGCATGTTGATGCAAGGGCCAATTAAGACTAACCCTAAATTAAAGGACTAAAATGAAATTAAACCTACTTTCAAGGCTCTAATTGTTAATCTAATCAATTATGTCAAAAAGGATAATCTAGTTAAAAGTTTAGAGACTAGAATGTGAGAAGTCTAAAGTTGAGGGACTAAATCTATGATCTAAGGTTATAACCATTAATCTGATTAATTATTTTATTCGGAAAGTCAATTTGAATAATTGAGCATGAAGGCAAGGACCAAATTGAAAATTCCCCTATTTTAAAGGACTAAACTTGAAATCTAATTATTAACATGTTAAGATAAAAAATAAATTAAATTAAATTTAAATTAACAAGAAAATATACTTTAATGAATGTACCTGAAAAAAAAAGTTAGGATACTTTTTAAAACAATCTAATTTAAATAAATAATTTAAAGGAAAAAGAATAAATAAAAAATTTAATGAATTGAATAAAAATTAAATTAAAAAAATATAAAATTGAAGATCTTGGTTGAATAACCTAAAAAATAAAAACCGAAAACGTTAGGAGAATAAATTAAAATAAGGACTAAATTGTAATAAAACATAAGATACATAGAATTAATCGAAAACAAAACAAACAACATAAATAATGTCTAAATTGTAATAAAATAAGATAAAAGACCGTGATCATAAATAAAAAGGGACGTTCATTGAGTAAATTAAAATAATAACGAAATAGCGTCTTAAATTCGAAGTAAATAAAAATGCAGAGATTAGTGACCATATTGTAAAAACATGACAAATGTTGGATGACCTGAAAGAAAATAAACCAAAAAATTAATACTAAAAATAAAAATGGAAAATAGCATGATAAGGACATTAATAAATGAAGTGAATTGAAATTAAAGACTAAATTAAAATCAGAGAAACTTGTGATGGCCACTAAAGTGATTAGACCCCTTGGTCCAAAATGCAAGGGTATGGACAAAATGACATCGTTTTTCTTGGGCTATAAAGCCCCTTTTTCCTTTTTTTTCTTCACTTTTTCATTCTATCTCTTCCCATAAAATGCTCTCCCCTCTCTCTTCATTTTCTAAAAGTCAACGATAGACTCGCCCTTATTGTCACTGTCGATCGCTGTATCGATCATTGTCTCCAATGGACGTTTGGGCCCAAAACACATCTGGATGCTCGTTTTGATGTCAAGAATGTAGATCGGGGCTCGATTTTCCTTATTCGACGCCTAGCTCCACGAAAACGGTCGAGAACGTTTTGGCTCCCAATGCTCCGATCTCTTCCAGCCACCGTCAGATCGAGCTGATCTCAGAGTATGTTGTTTCCCTCACCATCGGGCTTCATCTCACCATTCAGATTGACTAAAAGAGGTCTCAAACGCCCGTGAACAACACCGACCGAGAGGTAAACTTTTCTCCCTCTATTTTTCTTTTCATTTTATTTTTTCTTTTTGATGGTTTTGCTTAGAATATAAAAAAAGCAAGAAAATGGTGCTCTGTTTCGAAATGTAAAATGGATGCTTGCTTGTATTGACTTGATTGATAAAAAAAATGGAGAGTTCGTTACATTGCTTTTGGTTTCTTATTCATGAGGAAGCCCTTTTTTGCAATTTTTTTCTTTTCGGATTAGGAGCCCCCCAAGATCACATGGCATGCTTTGGGTTTTATAACAACTCGGTTACAACAATAAAAAAATAAAAATTACATCTATGATTTGGGCACTATTGGGACAGTTTGCAGGAAATGGAGATGACAGGGAGATGGTGCAACAACAATAACCGGGGTGTTTAATACCCCGAATATTCAAGGATTGATTTACCCTTTTTTTCTTTTTTTATGATTTTTTCTAATTATAACAATAAATATTTTTGAGATAAAAATAGTCATTACAAATATTATCTAAGGAATCTCAACGGAATATCAAAATATTGTAATAACAACTTGGTTATCGTGTAGATGTTATGATTTGTATAATGAGTCAAGTTGTAATATCATAATATTTTATTCATTTATGTATTGAATTTTTAAATTTAGTGCATCTTAAAAATTTAAAATTAAATATATTTAAGAAGGCTCTTACAAAGTATATAATAATGATAAATTTATTTGAAGCAATAAAAATAAAAAATATTTTAAAAAAGTATTAAAATATTTAAAATTATAAAATACTTTTATAAAATAAATTTATTTATTAGATAAGTCTTTGCTCATGCTAATACGAGTTTGTTGTCGTTTGGCTGGCTCATTTTTAATATAATCAATAATGTATTGGACCAATTATCTCTTACGAGGTTCTCTCCTATAATTCAAAAAAATAGAGTAGAGTCTCTGATAAACTAATGCTCATGAGTCTTAGTTTGGATATCTAAACTTGATTTTTTTTAGAAGCAACCACAGTAACAAGACAACATTGGTTTGTGTTACGAGTGTAGAAGCCATTTTATGATGGTTCGAGTGTCAAATCTTTGAAAAGCTCGTTAATTGGATGGAGTCGTAGTCAAAAGTTTTGAGACAATATACGATTAAATACATTCAAAATTGGTCATCATCCACCAAAAAATCAATGAAATCTCGTGTTATATAATCATCCATCACAGATTACCATATCATCATTATGGGTAGTTCTGTTGTGCGACGTTTAAAAAACGGTTAATATACGGTGTGATCGGTTAAACAAGTGATCGGTTAAAATTTAGATCGATTATATTATATTATTTAACCGGAAATATTATCAAGTACAATAACATATTAGGTAACGCTTATATAATATAATAGATAGCGCTTATATAATAAAATAGGTATTTAACCGGAAATATTATCAAGTACAATAACATATTAGGTAGAACTTATATAATGTAATAGGTAGCGCTTATATTGACCTATTTTATAAGTAAATCGGTATATTTATACCGGTAACATTGCAAATTTATCTATTACATTATAATTATCGGTTTCGATATTTTTTGGATCGATACTTTTTATAAATGTATCGACACAATATGCGTTCACATTTTGTCATTTATAGACCGGTTTTATCATATTTTTACATGTTATATTATTATGGATCGATACATTTTTATAAAGTATCGACACTTTATTGGCGCTATAACTTCTTCTCTTTTAAATTCTAAAAGTGTCGATACTTATAATAAATTATCGACACTTTCAACATATCCGGTAGCGCTTTACCTGTTTTGTCATTTCGAGACCGGTTTTGTCATATTTTTACCTGTTATATTGTTATGGATTGATACAATTTTATAAAATATCGACACTTTATTGACGCTATAACTTCTTCTCTTTTAAATTCCAAAAGTGTCGATACTTATAATAAATTATCGACACTTTCAACATAACCGGTAGCACTTTACCTATTTTGTCATTTCGAGACCGATTTTGTCATATTTTTACATGTTATATTGTTATGGATCGATACATTTTTATAAAATATCGACACATTATTGGCGCTATAACTTCTTCTCTTATTAATTCAAAAGTCGATACTTATAATAAATTATCGACACTTTCAACATAACCGGTAGCGTTTACCTGTTTTGTCATTTCGAGACCGGTTTTGTCATATTTTTACATGTTATATTGTTATGATCGATACATTTTATAAAGTATCGACACTTTATTGGCGCTATAACTCTTCTCTTTTAAATTCCAAAAGTGTCGATACGTATAATAAATTATCGACACTTTCAACATAATCGGTAGCGCTTTGCCTGTTTTTTCATTTCGACCGGTTTTGTCATATTTTTACCTGTTATATTGTTATGGATCGATACATTTTTATAAAGTATCGACACTTTATTGACAATATAACTTCTTCTCTTTTAAAAAAGGTAAAATTTACCTGATATGTTGAAAGTGTTCATACTTTTTATAAAAATGATCCATACTTTTTTTAAAGTTATGTAATTTATGTTTCAATTTTTTTAATAGTGTTTCATGTTTTCCACCAACAATATTAATTTAATAATTTCATTTACACAAAAAATTATTTGATTGTTTTGATATTTTATAAAATATTATTTAGAATTTAAATTTAACAAATGTTTAGGTAGAAAATGTATTGACACATATTTAGGTAGTTATTGTACATACCTAAATATGTATTGCGAATTTAATGTTGTACCCACCCTTTAACTACCATTACCAATACACATCCTATTGAAAGCAGCACGACCGAAACATGTTCAAAATGAACCTTTGCTTACATCTCCATCAACTCCGAGACCACTAAACTTGCACAACAAAATTTTTGCCATGGATCATATTGATGTAGACAATGCTAAGCCATCCGAGGAATGCCATGAAGTACATAATGTTGATGAATCTGACAGATTGGTTGGTCAGCTCTTCTGTTCACGTGATCAAGCTTGGTACTTTTACAAGGGATTCGCAAGGGAACATGGGTTTAGTGCACGTAAGGAAACAACACGGCTTGACGTGGAAGGGAATTTGAAGACACAAGAATTTTGTTGTTCCAAAGAAGGGTTTCGAGGATTAAAAGTCAATACTGTTGATCGTCAACGTGCTCATACGCCAGTCACAAGAACATGATGTAAGGCTAGAGTCTTAGTTACAACAACAAATACAAACGATCAGTGGGTTATAAGTAAGTCTGATCAGAAACATAATCATGCATTGTGCACACCTGCTATGACACCATTTATGCGTTCTAATAGAGCTGTAAGTAAGGCTGATATCGATGAGGCAACAACATTGAAAGAGGTCGGTGTTGGCACGTCACAAATAATGAACTATTTAACGCAGCAGACAGGGGGCTATCATAATGTTGGATTTACACATAAAGACATCTACAATGCACTTCAAAGAGGTAAAGCAAAGGTAATCGTCGATGGGGATGTGAATGCGCTTATTGCCTACTTTGATTATAAGAAACATGATGATCCTGGGTTTTTTATGACATACTCGGTAGACGAATCGGGGGCATTGTATAATCTTATTTGGTCGGATTTTACATCGAGATCAGATTATACATGCTTCGGTGATGTAATTGCGTTCGACACAACGTACAAAGATAATTTGTATGGTCGACCAATTATGCCTATTGTCGGTGTCAATCATCACCATAACACAATTGTGTTTGCCACTACCATAATCGCTGACGAGACGTCTCAATCTTTCGAGTGGGTGCTACAGAATTTTTTAGAAGCCATGATGAATAAATCACATATTTCAGTTGTCACCGATGGGGATAGGGCAATGCAGAGGGCTATCAGATCTGTTATCCCTTATGCTAAGCACAGATTATGTTCTTGGCATCTTTCTCGCAATGCACAAGCTAACATTAGTGACCCAAAGTTTACAGCAGCATTCTCAAAATGCATGGCTTCCTGGTGGACAACCGAGGAATTTGATATTCAATGGCATTCGGTTGTTTCATAATTCAACGTCCAAAAGCATCCATGGGTGATTGAGAAGGGAAATACACGACACTTATGGGCACAAGCATACCTATCCGGTCATTTCTTTGCCAATATTCGCTCAACACAAAGGTGCGAGTCTATGAATGCTTCACTAGCGATTGCACTGAAACACAAGAAGACATATTTAGATGTTGTTCGTGCAATTGAAGATGGAATTAGTAGAATGCGTATGAACGAGTTAAAAGCGGATTACTTAAGTTCCCATACGAAGCCCTTCCAGATCACAAAATTGGTCGACCTTGAAAGCCATGCCGCTGCGATTTTTACCCGCGAATCTTTTCATGTGTTCTAAGATAAACTTATACAGGAGACATTGTACCAGATTGAGGCAGAAATTAAGTCCTTATCAGATGAATGTCAAAATTATATTTTGTCAAAGTACACAGAAAAAAATAAGAAATTTGAAATTAGTTTTGATTCTCGTACGAAAACTCTAATTTGCTCATGCAAAAAATTCGAGACCGTTGGACTTCCGTGTCGCCATCAACTTCACATTTTGAAGCACTTGGATTACACATTTTTGCCCGGGACTTTGATTCAAAGTAGGTGGACTAATGATGCGAAGGCTTCTGCACCCAGTTATGTTGACATGAATGTGTCTCCAGAAGTGATGCAGATGGCAAGGTTCGCTGCTCTACGTTCAACGTCAAGTAGGTTATGCTACATTGCATCAAAGACAGACGAGTCTTTCAAAACCACAAGAGATGAGATGAAAAAACTAATAGAAGAATTAGAAAACTCGTTTGGTTTGAATGATTCAGTCAACCAGAGCATTGTAGTAAACAATGTTCGTGACCCTCAACGAAAACAACGCAAGCGAAAAGAAGTGCCGAAGAACAAGGTCGAGAAGAAAATTAGGCGATGTGGGTACTGCAACGGTGAGGGACATAACAAACTAACATGTCCTCAAGTCAAGCTCAGCTTGAGTTCAAGCACACAGCCTACATCAACTGATTTTTTCGAAGACGGAATGGAATGACAACGATCTCCATGTATCGTAAGTATCAACATAACTCCTCTCCTATTGTGTATAAGATGTACATATAAATATTGAATGAAGGAAGAAAAACCGCGTTACTTAAAAGTATGGACACAATATTAAAAAGTGTCGATATAGGTTGTAGACCTATTCTCTCATAAAACCGGTATATTTATACCGGTTATATTAAAAAATTACCTATTACATTATAATTGTTGGTTCCGATGTTTTTTCAATCGACACTTTTTGAAAAGGTATCGACACTTTTTTCATCCATTCTGGACATAAAGTAGCGACACAATATTAAAAAGTGTCGATATAGGTTGTATACATATTTCTCATAAAACCGGTATATCTATACCGGTTATATTACAAAATTACCTATTACATTATAATTATGGTTCCGATGTTTTTTCAATTGACACTTTTTGAAAAGGTATCGACACTTTATGCTGATATTTTTTTGGGTATAATGAAAATTATACAATATACAAATATAGATAACTACTCTTGTGGTAAAACGGTTTTCTTCAAAAGAATTTGAATGGCCACTACAAAATGTGTCGGCACATTTATACAACTGTAATATCATTTATACCTATAATATTTAATAAAAGTATCGACATTTATATTTTTCCTTGAATATCACTTTCTACCTGCAATCGGTCTCAAATGCTTCTTTACTCCAAAACCCCAAACAACACATAAAAACCTATTGCGATTACTGTAATAATAAAAAATTAGGGTTTCGATAACATACTTTTCGATTCGACTGCAACAACAAACAAACAAATTTTCGCTTTAGAAACGCCTTCTGAAATGCAGCAACAATTACGCTTCGATTTCAAAAACTTGTCTGTTCTATCTATTTTCAGAGGATATTTAGCTATGACCTTTATATTTTCATCGGATATGTTATTTATATTAATCGATACAAATACAAAAGTGTCGATACTTTTATGTCAGGTGTCGATACTTTCGAAAGGATAATTATGTATTTCTTTGAAAGTATCGATAATTTATTACACGTACTTACGAAAGTATCGACACTTTTAATATATCTGGTATCATTTTACCGGTTTTATCATTTTGATATCGGTTTTATCATATTTTTACCTGTTAAATCGTTGTTTGATCGATACATTTTTTAAAGTATCGACACTTTATAGGCGCTAAAACTGCTTCTCATTTAAATTCACAAAGTGTCGATCCTTATATAAAGTTTCGACACTTTCAATATATCCGGTAGCGTTTTACCGGTTTCATCATTTTGATACCAGTTTTATCATATTTTTACCTGTTATATCATTGTTGATCGATATATTTTTTGAAAGTATCGACACTTTATAGACGCTAAAACTGCTTCTCTTTTAAATTAACGAAGTGTCGATCCTTATATTAAAATACCGACACTTTAAATATATTCGGTACCGCTTTACCGGTTTTACCATTTCAATACTGGTTTTGTCATAGTTTTACCTGTTATATCATTGTGGATCTATAATTTTTAATTTGGATCGACACGAACCGACAAGTTAAGTTTGTCGGTTGCATAATTTTTTAATATTTCTTCATGACTTAGACCTACTACATTATTATTAGTCAACATTTCCGGTAGCGCTAAACCGAATTTGTTAAATATCTTTTAATATATCCGGTAACGCCGTATATTAGCCGTATATTAACCCGTCGTTCCTGAGACATTCCCCATCATTATATACAACAACAACAACAACAAAAACCCTATTCCATATGCAATGGGATAAGGGGAGGTGGGGTATAGGCTGCCCCCAACGCCAGGTTGAGAACTTCCATGCATATCATCATTATATGTTATATATAATGTTATAAAATATTACGTCAACATCGTAACAATTAAAATTATATTTTGATAATAAAGAATAAATTAATTTTTTAAAAAGTAAGACTATAATATATTCATTAGTAAAAGAAATCATAATCAATAACGTTTGTGAATTATATGTTGAAAGTAAAAGAAATTATAAGTAAAATATAACGGTGAACAACTATGATAACTTGATAAGCAAGAGCGTGAACGGTTGAGACAACAATATACATAAACATATCACTCTAACGTCCTCGGACATTAAATATATAAGAGAAAAACTTGAAGAATATCTAAAACTAAATAAATGAAAAATCAATTTCCTTAAGTATAGTCTCATCTAACATAGATATTCGTCCAGATAAAAAATGAAGTGGTCGTAGATTTTTTTAAAATTTTAAAATTCACATTAAATATAAAATAAATTTAAATATCACTTTTAGTATTTCTTTTAAAAAAAAATCGATGGATCTTATATACATTAAACCAATGATTAATTAGTAATCGACACAAGTCTCTGTTCCTAATTTGCCTGTTTTATTTTTGTCGATATTTGGTTTATTACTTTGATTCTTCCCTTCTTTTAATTCGATAACAATCCTCATCCTTCCCCTTAATTCACTTTCACGATGTCTCGTGTTATTTAGGGTGAAGGAAAGAGAAAAAGTATTTTCTGTAACCCTAATTCCTCTTCGTGGATTTTGGAATTTGGAACTCTTTCAATGGAGTCTGGTTCAGAAGGAGAAACTAATCAAAGGAAAGTTTCAAATAAAAACGCTAACAGTTCCAATGAAGGTTACGTTAAGACCAAATGACAGATGAAGACTCCGTTTCAACTCCAAACTCTCGAGGATGCCTATGCTTGTATGTTCCTTCATCTCTCTCTTGTGCTTGTTGATTTTTCTTTTCACTTTCAATTATTATTACTATTTATTATAAAAAAATATTGTAGTGGAGACATACCTGTCGGAAGCGACGCGAGCAGAATTATCGGAGAAACTAGGATTAACGGACCGGCAGTTACAGACGTGGTTTTGTCATCGGAGATTGAAAGAAAAGAAGGAAACTCTTTCCAAGAATCCTCGAAAAGGCAGAACGCTGCCTCCGGATTCTCCGAGTGATGATTTCTGTGTCGGGCCGGATTCAGACGAGGGGTCCGAGTCTGGTTCCGTGTATGGACTTCAGGAAGTTAGGGGGAAGTTCTTCTCGGGGCATGATGGAGCTCAGAGCAATTGCTTGCGTGGAGGCACAGTTGGGGCAACCCTTGAGGGATGATGGGCCTATCTTGGGAATGGAATTTGATCCATTACGTCCCGATGCATTTGAAGGTAAAAGTAAATTCTCTTGTTTAAAAGTAAGATGTCTATGTTGTTTAATAGAATTCATATTTCTTCTTCTTCTTCTTCTTCTTCTTTGTTGCAAAATGTAGACTATATTTGTGCTGTATTTTCATGGATTGATATATTGGACATGTTGTTTACCGCAGTTTATAACTTTATACAGTCGGCCTTGTAGGTTGTAATGCATGCATTTCTTTCTTTATTTTTTTGATTAGCTATTCCGGAGCTGCATAAGCGGTCTGGACAACCTTATGAGAGCAAACTATATGATCGCGACACAAGTAAAGTTGGTTTCTTGAACTCACATTTACATTTAACTGTCATTATGTCTAGAAATTAGAATGCTTTGCGTGATTGTTATGATTTATGGTGATTTGTGATTGATAGTTCACTTAGGACTAGTTAAGAGTCTCAGATATCTTTAGGGTTTTGATAGAAATTCTTTTGGGCTTTTATTATTCTATATGTCCCTTTAAATATGTGCCAGTTTATGATACGTAAATGGATATGCTGCTACTATTAAAAAAATGGATATGCTGCTGGGATTACAATCTTTGATAAATATATATGTGGATATATATTGATCCAGAAGTTTTATGTTTTTAAATATTTTAAATGCTTATTTGAAGTACTTTGATGGAAGGAAAATTAACATGTTTATATGGGTTGACTTATTAAAATCATATAAACTGTAATCCCAGGCTTCTGTGAGTGCTATTCATGAGTATCAGTTTCTTCCAGATCATTCAAGTCTTAGATCTGATGCATGCGGACAAGTTACTCATTCTCATTTTTATGAATCACCAGTCAATGGTATTAGAGGTGGAGCAACATTATTTGTGCATGGAGAGGAACCATTGTCCAGGGTTCATGGAATCCAAGGTCAAGGATCTCAAGTTCCTTTGTTACCTCAACAACGCAATATGGGAATTATTTCTTCATCTTCTAAAGTGTCTGATGATCCACAGAACAACAAGAAGCGCAAGGTGCCTATCTTGTTAGCATATGTATTATTTATTTCTGTATCCTTCCATGAATGCTAATTGTATATCACCTTTCTTTTTGTAGAGTGATGAAAATAGAATTGCTAGGGAAGTTGAAGCACAAGATGATGGCAATTGTAAAGACCTTGAGAAACTAGATAATAAAAGGAGAAAGGTTTTCTGAATATTATTTTTTTATTGATCATGAATTTGGCTTCATAGGGACTCCTCTTTATTGTCTCATGTTATGAAATTTGTTTTGTAGAATGAAGAAAGAACGAGAAAAGAAGTGGAAAGGCATGAGCGTGAAAGAAGGAAGGAAGAAGAGAGGTTGATGCGTAAGAAGCAGCGTGAAGAAGAGAGATTGCAGCGCGAGAAGCAGTGGGAAGAAGAGAGATTGCAGCGCGAGAAGCAGCGGGAAGAAGAAAGAAGAAAAAAGATTTTGCAGAAAGAATATGTTAGAGTAAGTTTGAGAAGACATTAGTATGAGTTTCTGCTGATAATGTTGTGGCCTTAATCATAAATGAAGAGAACTCTCTCTTTTTTCTAGTCATTGGTTTTAGTTTGGGGTTTTGCATGTAGGCTGAGAAAAAGAGACAAAAGGAAGAGCTTCAAAGAGAGAAAGAGGAGGAGAGACGTCGGGTTGCCAGGGAGAAGACAACTGCACGAAAAATTTCAAAAGAGTCAATGGGTTTCTCGAAGATGAACAGCTAGAACTCATGGAGTTTGATGCTGCTAGCAAAGGAATATTGTCAATCATTCATCTTGATCACAATAATTTGAAAAATCTTGAGTCATTTAGAGTTAAATATCTGTTGAAATTTGTATTTATTGCCTTAATTTAATTTTTACTTGATTGGTGTGCATTTTGAATGAGAGGAAGAAAAAGCTAAAATTCTGTTACAGTTTTTGCCTTTTTGAAATAATTGCCTTTTTGAATGAGAGGAAGAAAAAGCTAAAATTAAATATCGTGGAGCATCTAGGTAATAAATCAGTTGATCATTATGTTGGTGTTAGCCTCAGGGCCTCTGAAGATGCTCTTATGATGGGTTTCAATTAAAGGAAGATACCTTAGTAGTGCCCCCTATCTCGGCGAAATTAAGAACTATTCGTGTGGCGAAGAAATGCAAGACAAAGAAAAGAGCTTTGAATTAAGTGGCAAGGAAACATTGATTGAAGGGAAGGAAGTGTGGTTTTGGTTCATTAAAGATAATTTATTGAGTTGGTATTTTTGGTGATTTTGATACATGTTGGTATTTTTGTGGAGTTCCTTCAAAGGCGGATGTTTTTGGTTTAATGGTTTTAGGTGTTGTTTTTATATATGTTATGTCATTAAATGTTGGGTTGTTTTCCTATTGATGGAGGTTTATCTTAGCTATAGGGTGATTGCCTCTTGATTTTTGTGGTCGAGAAGGTGAGAGCTTTAGGTGATTATGTTTTTTTGTAATGGTGTTTATCCTCGTTTGAGGGTATTTTGTGTTTTCATATGTAATGAGGCGTTTTATTCAATGAAATATGAGGTACTCTTTTTTCCTTCCTATGTTCGTTAACATACTTCTTAGTATGTGGACGAATACAAAGGGAGTTTTTAATGAGACCTCCAACTTCTATAAAAAAAAACTGAAACGGATTCCCTAATATCGAGTATTTTAATTTAGTTGCTTCACAATTTAAAATGTATATTTGTCAGATACTCTTGATCTTTTCCCCCCTTCAAATATCAACCATGACAATCAAAATTTTGGATGCCACTAACATGATAAATGCTTTCCATTAGATTGGTTAGGAAAAAAATTTGTTGTCTCTTTATTTGAATTATTAGAACTAATTATTGGTTAGGAGGATATGATAATGTACTATCGGTATATCTTTCACTTGGATTTTTAAAAAGATTTTTTTTATGTTTCTCCAACTGTTTCTATTCTTTTTCAAGAACTATTTGATTTTTACATTGTTTTGGGTCATGTTCTTTTGCAATCTATTTTGTTTCTTTAGTGTCTTCAAGTTGATAGTGACACTAATATTTCTGTTTTAGATTCTTTAAGCCTGTTTCCCCCAAGTCCGTGCAACTGAAAAGACCATTTGCAATTCATCCGTGGATTGATTCAGAGGAGAATGTTGGGAATCTTCTCATGGTAGGACATTCTTATCAGTTTTCATTTGCTTTAAGTTACAACCCTAATGTTCTTTCTTATGCACTTCATATTTTTGCAGTTTGTTTCATAAATGGTTTAAGGTAAAATTATACATATTCTAAGTTCCAAAGGTACTACTTCTGATTGTTACGGTTTCTGTTATCAGGCATGGAGATTTTTATTACTTTTGCTGATGTTCTTAGACTATGGCCATTTACCCTTGATGAGTTTGTGCAAGCATTTCATGACTATGTAAGTTTCAAATGCAATATTTTGATCTCTGATTCAGCTTTTATTTCGCTCACTATTTTGATATTCGTACCATTTTGATATCGGGAGTCAAGGTTGTTGGGTGAGATTCATGTTGCTCTTCTGAAATCAATAATAAAAGATATTGAGGATGTTGCAAGAACAACTGTGACTGGATTAGGGATGAATCAGTACAGTGCTTCCCATCTTGAAGGTGGACACCCTCAGATTGTTGAAGGGGTAAGTGGTGTTAAAGATTTGTCGTGGTGTTTAGTTTTACTATTGATGAGACATTTCGCATTTGGTATATGCTAGGCATATTCCTGGGGTTTTGACATCCGCAGTTGGCAGCATCACTTGAATCCAGTGACATGGCCTGAAATTTTCCGGCAATTAGCAATATCTGCAGGCTTTGGACCACAGTTGAAGAAACGAAGTGCTACATGGACATACACTGGTGATAATCATCAGGTTTAATCATCTCTTTCTACTATAACGTATCCAGTGTGCATGTTTGTGTGTATGTGTGTATTATCTGTGCTTGTATATATGTGTATACTCACACATATATATACCTCTGTGTGTTGTGTTTCACAATGGGAATGCTTTAAAGGCTGGATATGTTGCTTTGAACTCCCCTCATAAGAATACTTGTGTCCTTGAGTCCAACAAATATCACTTCTGATGGTTAAGATGTAGATAAATATTTAATAGGTGATGTAATAGGAAAGGAACTTAGATGGCCTGTGTCATTGTATTTGTGGCAATAATTCTTTTACATGAATTTGAATTGCTTTTTTGCAAATGTATTTTGCATCAGCTTGCTGTCGGGATATATCTTAATCATGGTAGGTAAGTTAGAGTCCCATGCTTATTTTGCATTATCTTTAATTGTTATTTGCTTCAGTGATTTGTACCATCAGATATTAAACAGCTTATGGATATTGGCTTATTGTCCGAGTTTATTATTGCATTAGGACCTGCAGAGCAAAGGTTGTGAAGATGTAGTTTCTACTCTACGCAATGGTGCAGCGATTGAGAATGCATTTGCATTGATGCGGAAAAAAGGTCTGTTACTTCCAAGAAAATCAAGACATCGTTTGACACCTGGAACTGTCAAATTTGCAGCTTTTCATGTTCTTTCACTTGGGGGAAGTGAGGGATTAACAGTGTTTGAACTTGCAGATAAGATTCAGGTGAGTTTGGATTGTGTTCCTTCAGGTGTCTAATTGGTTTTTATGGTTTACATGGTTGTTCCTAATTACATGTTTCCTACAAGAAATCTGGACTTCGGGACCTGATAACTAGCAAAAGGCCTGGAGCTTGTATTTCGGTTGCTTTGACAAGGGATGCAAAGCTTTTTGAAAGAATAGCGCCGTCAACTTATTGTCTAAAGCCTGCATATAGGAAAGATCCTACTGATGCTGAGGCCTTATTTGCAGCTGCAAGGAAGAAGATTCAACAAATTGAAAGTGGGCTTTTAGGTGGAGAAGATGCGGATGAAGTTGAAAAAGAGGTCGAAAGAGATGAAGACTCTGAAGGTGATGTTGATGAGGACCCTGAAGTTGACATTGCTACTCCCTCAAATGCTAACAAAGATGCCGACTATCATAAGGATGAAGTAAACATTTGTTCTGGAAGTGAAAAAGTCCATACATCATCAGATGGTGCAGTAAATGTTCCAGGTAAATTCGATAAGGATCTTCTATCTTTCCCTTCGAATAGCATGAAGGATGCCAATGGTACTAGTAATACTTCACATTGTGTTATTGGTGAGGAGAATGGAACAGGTGATCCCGATCAACAGAATATTGAAATTGATTAAAGTAAGTTTGGTGAGTCATGGATTCAAGGTCTTTCAGAAGGTGAATATTCTCATCTTAGTGTTGAGGAGCGCCTTAATGCCATTGTTGCTTTAATTGGAATCGCAAATGAAGGGAACTCTATCCGCACTGCCCTTGAGGTAGATCTCTAACTACAGTTTAATGTGATTGTGATGTTGCTTTGATCGTAGAGGCACTTGCCATTTTCCTCCTTCTAAATTTGATTTATTAATTACAGGATCGTTTGGAAGCAGTGAATGCTCTTAAAAAGCAAATGTGGTCTGAGGCTCAGCTGGATAGAAGTCTTGTGAAGGAAGAAACCATTACTAAAGTGGATTTTTCATTTGTGATAGGAATGAAGGCCGAAGCTCATTTGCCTAATTATCCTATGGAGGGCAGTCAAAGTCAATTTCCTCCTGCTGATAATAAACATGATGAGTTATCTCCAAGCAATCCAGAAGAACAAAAACCCTTGCTATGCTCTCAAAATTTTTTGAATGGCCTCAATAGTTATCCTGCTGAAAGTACTTTGGTACTTCACTTTTATGGGTCCAGATGACTTTTCTGCTCAGCAGCACGGATATGCTTTGAAAAGATCATGCTCACAGTTGAAATCATACATTTCCCACAGAGCAGAAGAGATTTATGCATACAGGTCTTTGCCTCTTGGCTTAGATTGTAGATGTAATATATACTGGCAGTTTATTGCTTCTGCATCTAAAAATGATCCTTGTGCTGGCCGGATATTTGTTGAATTACATGGGGGAGTTTGGAGAGTGATTGATTCTGAAGAGGTATGCTTTAAATACTTGGAAAGAGAACTGTGTTTATATATATTGGAATGAATTCCTTTCATGGGAAAGGTGTAGGTTTATGAGAAAGGTTGTAATCTAGGGGGGGTTTACCTAGGTTGTACTCTTTGTTTCTATTAATAAAATATGGGCACTCTTTTCCTCCTTCCAATGCCCGTTAAGATACCTTGTAGCTTAACGGTTATGAAGGGGGTTTTTAACGAGGCCTCTTTCTTATAAAAAATATATATATTGGAATGAATTATTAGAACGAGTCAAATAATTTCTTATGTATCCAATCAATTTCTCTGTAGGCCTTTGATGCTTTCTTGTCAACTTTAGATGCACGAGTAATCAGAGAATCCCAGTTAAGGATTATGTTGCAAAAAAATGAAACTTCCTTCAAAGAAAATGTTCGCAGGAACTTACAGTGTGTAGCAGCTATTAACCAAAGTGGAAGCTCCACTGAAAATGAGGCTTCTGAAATAGATTACAGTCCTGACTTTCCTGCCAGTTTTGACAGTGCTAGTGATGCTATCTGTGGGTTGAACTCTAATGCATCAGAGGCATTATCTTCTTTCAAAGTTCAGCTTGGAACAAACGAAATTGGGATGAAGTCGGCCTTGAATAGATACCAGGATTTCCAGAGGTGGATGTGGAAAGAATGTTATGATAACTCTACTTTGTGTGCCATGAAATATGGCAAGAAAAGAAGTATGCAGCTATTTGTTGTTTGTGATGTGTGTCTTGGTTCTCATGTCCCAGAGGAGATTCACTGTTTTCACTGCCACCAGACGTTTGGCTCCATTAACAAGGGTTTAATTTCTCGGAACATAAGTGTAATGGAAACAAGAAGTTAGACACCGAGTATCCTTGTGTGCTTTAGTTGAGGTGAGCTAGCAACATGCCAATGGTGGCTTCCCTATATAAATTTGAGTTTTTGGTCTTATTATGTATTTTTGTTTCAAAACTTCTCTTGCCAGGTATCTGTTCCACCAGAATCCCTTGAATCAATTTGGACAGAAGGCCATCGAAAGATTTGGGGCATGAAACTGAATGCTTCTTCTGTGGATGAAATCCTGAAGGTTATCATCATTTTTAGTAGGGATATGTGCCCAAATTAGGATATGACGTTTGCACTAATTTTCATCTGAGGATTTAACCTATTCTTTTGATCACTTCGGGACCTTTAGTTTGTTAGATTTGTCTAATAAAGGAAATTTGATATAGATGTTATTGGTTATTGTTAATGGGACTAATGACTTGCTAGTTTCACTAGACAAATCCAAGAAGTTACTATGCCATATAAATCAAGGAATATAGTATATTCTCAAATGAAAAGTTGTGCAAACATAGAATCCTAACTCGAGCATTTAGCCTAGTTTGTAACATTTACCTAGCCAATCTGTCACATTCTTTGCTCATGTTTCTCATTTTATACATTTTTATTTTTCTGAGGTTCTCTTCTAAAAGAAGCGCCTTTTCGCATGTGCCTAATACTATGAGACCTTAGTTATTAACCACTTATGTTGCCCCAATTAAATGATTAAATATACAGTTCTGATATTTGTCTCACTCAAATGTCATGGTGTTGCAGATATTGACTCACCTTGAGAATGCCATAAAGCAAGATCATTTATCACCGGTCTTTGAGACAACAAGAGAATTATTGGCTTCTAATCTTCCGTCGGAGAGTGATTTGACTGATTCTGTCCACCCATGGATACCCCAAACTACTGCAGCTGTTGCTTTAAGGCTTCTGCTGCTTGGTGCATCCATCATGTACTTAAAGCAGGAGAAAGTTGAACCAGCTGAGAACAGGGAAGCTAGAACATATATAGTGAGTATTTTTAATGCCTTTTTATTCCCCTCCTTAGCAAGCGGGTATAATTTTGATATTTTCTATTGGTAGACTGGATAACGGTTAAATGATGGTATTTCCAGAGGTTGACATTCTGTGAATTTGCCTAGGATCTCACTTGCCACCTATTTTTCTCCAGTCATTTTACCATGTGTTTGCACCTTATTTGACTTGGTCATTTAATTTTTGAAATGTAAGCTAACTAATTTTGTCAAAAACGTAGAAGTTTCCTTCAAGAACCTCTCTTTTCATCAAGAACAAAGGGCCTGAATCGAAAGAACTAGACCAAGATGAGCCTATGAGAGCAGAAAACTTTGCTGACCTGAGTAACAGTAAGCGCAACAAATCTAAGCAGGGAAAGGGGTTCGTGAACTATGATCTAGTAAAAAGTCAAAGAGGAGAGCTTCTAAATCCAAACATCGTACTAGCAAGCAAAGTACTAGAGAAAAAAATAATTTGAGTCTCCACTTCAAACAACAGGACCAAAGAATACTTGGTCAGAATTCTGGAAATCGTCGCCGAACAGTTGGAAAGATAACAGAAAGGAGAGCTGCTGGTAATACAATGGTGGCTTCTATGAGTGGCGTGACTAAACCTAAGGCCAGAGCTGTATCTGTTGCAAGAGAATTGGATGAAGAATGGAGAGCTGAAAGATTCAAAATGATGCAAGTAGTAAATCCTCCTGATAGTAACAGCATGGAAGAGGAGTCGGACGATAATGCCCATGGTCATGGATACGAGCAAGGAAACTGGAAGCCGGATCTTAATGGTGCTTGTAATGACTGGAATGGAGGTTCAATGGAAGCTTCTGATGAAGATGATGATGCATATGAAGATGATAATGGCATTAAACTGCAAGAAGACAAAGAAGAAGAGTTAGATGGAGATTTGGAGATGTGTGATGCATCGGATGAAGAAGCGAATGAAACTAGAAATGATGATGGCTAGGACTTGGCAGCTCCAGAAAGGAGTGATTAATTTGTTACGTTGGAGTTGCATCATGCTTTTCATTTGAGGTTGGCAGCTCGGCCACTTCCTTGTCGGTCGTGATGGCCAAGTCGAAGCAAATTTGGAATGCAATTGATGCAAAAGGATTGGCACAGCTTCAGTGGATGATAAGTGAGAAATCCCATTGAGGTATGCATTTTTTTTCTCTTTCTTTTCTTGATAATAGAAAATTTATTTCACCCCATTCAAGTCGTATCATGTAATTTCATTATTGGATATATTTAAAATAATAAATATTAGGTTTAAATATGCTAGAGATCTTTATACTGTTTTGAAATTAATTAAAACTTTTAGTTTATTCAGTTTTCAGTATATTTGATTTCAGCGGTTAAATCAATTCAAATGTTGGTTTTAGAAATCTAAGTCTAATAGATAAATTACAGATATATACTTAATTATTCTTAATTTATATAAATTGGGATAAATATTTGAATCAATTTTTAAAAAAATACGTAATTTTTACTGCATTATCACGTTTAACCGGTACATTTATCTACACAATCAAATATAAATTAAAATAGGCAATAACCCATAACAATAAATAAATGTTATAGACGTGTATTACACCAGACGTTGTAACGCCTAAACTGAAACGGTCAATTACTTCCAACACATTTTGAAAAGTGGGAATCCAATTTTTTAGGATCAAGCCTTAGTGAGTTTGGCATTTAGAATGTTATTGTTATGTCCTTTGTTACTTTGAAGAGGTTTCATTTTAAGATCACTTGTGGTATATAAACTCGTATACTATATATTTACTATTATCGAGTAATTTACAATAAAAAGAATCAGTCATGATGTAAAAATCGATGATCTTATATTATCAATGTTTAATTCTTTCATCGATAATCCTATATTATCGATGTTCAATTCTTTCATCAATGATCCTCTGTTGTCAATGCTCTTTTCTTTCACGGATAACCCTATCTTATGTTGTCAATGCTTCATTCCTTTACCTATGTTACTATGTTGTCAATGCTCTCCTCTTTTACTGATAATTCTATCCTACGTTGTCAATGTTCCATTCTTTATTTTGAATTAAACTCAAATTTCAAAAATGAAATATAATCAAAGCACAAAATTCTTACCAACGTGAGGTTGAATTGAACTTGATTACATATGAAATAATATTGATTACTTATATCATCGGGAACACAAAGAGCAAAGCAATAGATTAGCAGAGTGGCGTGTTGGGTAAGATGTCGACGTTAGAGCGGGCATCGGCGTTGTTAGGAAGTTGGCCGCCAACCCATACTCAACAATGGATCTCGGAAAGTTGTAAATAGCTTTGGGGGGGGGGGGAGTTAAAGATGTAAGGTAGGGTTTTTCCCCCTAATAATACTTTTTGGATTTTGATTTTTTTTAAAATCATTTTAGTCCTTAAATTTTTATTTCTTCTGACCTTTGAAATTTCTTTAGTCAAACTAAATCAACTGATGAAAAAATGGATGAGTTAAACTCACATTAACTATTTTATCTTTTTCTTATTTATCTGTATGTTTTTAATCTATTTAACGACGATTTAAGTTTTATAAAGGCCCATTATAGAGATGACTTTCTCAACACAGTTTGCTCAATTGGCAAATGTCAGGTTTCGAAGTTCTGGCCTTACTTAAAAGATCTAGTGTCTCATCACACTAAACCAAGTGGTTATTGATAACTATTTTATCTTTTTACTTATACCGATGGCAATTATTTTATCATTTTACATAAAAGTAAAAATATTTAAAAATTCTAAAATAATAAAAATTATAAAGGAATGCATAAAATACATATTTAAATTATTACTTATAAAAATTAAAATTTTGTAAAAAAGTATAAAATTATTAAAAAGAATTGTTATTTTTCATCGATTGATTTAATTTGACAATATTAGAAATTCATCAATAAAAAGAGATAAAAATTAATAACTAAAATGGTTTTTTTTTAAATCGAGAGCCAAAAATATCATTAATCTTTCATAAAACCCATACAACACTGAATAATGAAATGATAAATCATATATATTATGGATCAAACCAGTGGATAATTTTGTTACTAAGTTTTGAGGGACATAATTGAAATATTCGAAAAAGTTAAGGGGACAATGAAAAACTCCAAAACATTTGGGGCCTAGATAGAGTGTTAAAATCTTTAAAAGATTTAAGGAGATTTCTTTTAAAAAATGGGATCTAATTAAAATATTTAAAAAACTAATATTTGGGGTCAAATTTATATTTTTATCTAAAATATAGTGGTTAAATTAAAAATTAAACATTTAAACTAACATGCCACGTCATTAAAGTAATGAAAGTTAATTCATATGTGATCAAATTATAATAAAATAATAATTTAGGTGACTAAAATATATATTTTTAATTTCAGTGGTCAAAATAAAATAAAAATTGACTTTGAGACAGTCTACCATTTTTGTTATGAGGAATGTGAAAAAATGAATGAAATAAAAATTTAGTGTGAAATTGATATTTTATTTAAAGTTTTTAGATAAAATTAAAAGTTAAGTATTTTTTTAGAATATGTCACATCATCAGTTTAACATATTAATAGGAGATCATATTGTAATAAATTAATAATGTAAATGAATGAATTTTTAAAAGTTGATAGTCAAATGAAAAAGCCAAACAAAAGTGACTTTGGTTGTAATTTACCCTAAAATCTTGGTTTAACGAGTTGAGCTTTAGGTTTTATCAACCAATCGTTTTCTTTAACCTCGTTTGTTCTATACGTCTTGTGATTGTCTCAACCATCACGCTCTCTTTCAATTACCCATTTTTAATGCTAAAAATCAAACCAATTGCTCTTAAATTTCTCATCCACTTTGTTTTCCAGTAATATTTATTTATCTTTTAGTTGTAAAATAACTGTTTTTTAAATTTAATTGTTTGTAACTTTTAGAACTTGTTGAGTGATCTTAAAGTAAAAGAGAATGTTATTCTTCTCAAAAAATTCAGTTTTGAGTAACTGTATTTGTAGGATGTGTATATGTTGTCGATAACTAATAAAGATTGTAAGAAAATATTGTCTTATAATCACCTCATACTATTAAAAAATTATTTATACTTTTAAGGGTAAAATACACTTTTAGTACCTCAACTATCACTTTTATTCCGTTTTGATCACCTCAACTATTTTTTTTAAATAATTCATAACGTAAAGTTTTGGTCCATTTTGGTCACATGTCGTTAAAAAAATAATAGAATTGTTGAAATGGCAATTTTTTTAAAAAATTCAACGATAATGCGGCATTGTCTTATGGTAATACGTCAGTGTCACCATTAATTTTTAATTGGTGAGTGACCAAACTGAAAACAAAATGTAACAATAGGTGTGATTTTAAAATAAAAAAATAGTTAGTTGACCAAAAGGAAACAAGAATAATAGTTGCAGGTACTAAACGTGTAGTTTACCTTAATTTCAAATACCGATGATTAATGATTAAATTACAAAATCAAATGCAAAGCTAGGATGATAAAGCTATGAAAGACTCATGTGGAGTTCATTTGAAAAATCAAATCTTCAAATCCTTTTCGCCTCCGTGTTTAAGTCGTCTGTCATAATTAGCCTCAAACTCTCGAGTTTGATGGCAAAGTAAAAAAGGTGGTGTGAAGTTAATGATTCTACCAACCCAAACATTAATTGATTTCAGATAGCTGCATATTTCATGATAAACTTCAAACGCCATCCAACTATTTCTCAGACTCTACCTTCAGCCATGGCTGCCCAGGTATCATAATTTCCATGGCTTCCGGTTCTTTTAATCTTCTGGGTTTTGGTTGCTTTATTATATATATATGTATTTTGAATTATTGATTGTTCCCAGAATCATGAGACGAGCAACGGGTGGCCACTCGGACTACAAATAATGAGCACCAAAATCCGATTACAGTCTTCAAACCTGTCATCCACAAGTTTTTCTTCTGTTTCTTCCTCCAACCTTGACACCGAGGTACGTTCAGTCATTCCAAGCAACTTTTTTTTTCTTTCATTTTCGCCATTGTCGAAGAAGTCTCATCGGCTTGTTTCTTTCTTCCATGGCGAGGGCGGTCAGTCTCCGGCATCGTTTTTCCAGGACAACAGCGTTTCTCTGGGTAAGCTAATCGGATTCAGACAACGCGAGAGGGGAACAACAGTAACTTACTTCCAAAACACAATCCGTGCTGAACAAAGAGATTGGCAACCGCCTGCAGTTTCCAGTGACTGCGAGGCTGTTTCGGGAGGAGATTTGTGTCGGCTGGGGATATGCATACCGGTGATGGTAGGCTCGTTTGTGAAGTACAGTAGAAGGTCTAAGTGAGAGGTAATCAAGAATCCGAGTTTTTTTTAATAGTAATTGCTGTACCAAAACAAAATACCCTAATAATAATAGAAAAAAAACTTGGATTGATATCTTCAATTTTCAATTTTTGCTTTGTGTTCATAAATTTAAATTACCCATTAAACTTTTTGGGATGTAAGTTAAATCTCACAATATAATTTTTCGACTGTAAACCGAAAATATTACATATTTATATAATTTTTTTAAGTTAATAAAATTATATTTATAATTAATAACCATCTTAAATTAAATTATACATAGGAGAGTGAAGGAGGCAAGATCAGAAATTGAGGCTTGCCAAGTTTGATGGAAGGTGCAAAGCCAAATACAAGTAACCATGGTTTTCAGAACCGGACCGGTTAGTGAATCGGTCATGTTATCGGTTCACTAGTTCAACCGGTCGAACCGGTCCGACCGGTCGGAAGAACAGGACGACGTCATAATTATTTAAAAAATTAAATAAAAATATCAAAAATATTTAATAAAAAATAATTTTTTATATCACAAGTCATATTCAAAGCAAGTCATAACATATATAAGTTAAAAACCATAAAATCAAGTGAAACAAAATGATTCAAATTAACTACAACATAATATTTAAGGTAAAACATATTAAATAATAAATATAATTATATAACTATAATTAAAAAATAAATTTGGGGTTAAAAAAATCATAACAAAATGATATTGTTTGGTTTAATTTTTTTAAAAAAACAATCTCACATGGCTAAGAAACATAGAAGAGCATCCAAAAGTCTAAAGAGTAAAAATATGAGAACAAAACAATCTCACATTGCTAAGAAACATAGAAGCGCATCACAATTAACTTCTATAAATAATAGAGGTAATTTGGCATTCAAAATCATGAAGCCTTTTGGTGAGCATTGAGTGAACTATTCTTTCACTTCAATCAAGCTCGAATTTTAGGCTTCAATCGAGCTTCTAATTTTTTTTGAGTTCAAGCCTTTTTGAGTTCAAGTTTCAATATTATATTTCGAGTTTGAGTTGAACTTGATAATTTTTAGCTTGTGAGTTTGAGTTGAGTTGAGCTTACTTTTAAAGTTTTCAAGTTCGAGTCGAGCTCAGCAATACTCGAGTTCGACTTGGCTCGTTTAACAAACGACGTTGTTTGGTTTAATTTTTTTTTTAAAAAACAAAAATCCATGTTTTCCCCGGTTTTTTCTGGTTTTCAGCCGGTCCGGTTCGAACGGTTCAGCGGTTCTGGCCGATTCACTAATACCGGTTTAACCGATTTAGATTAAACCGAATTAAACAATAATTCTCAGTTGAACCGGTTGAACCGGCCGGTCCGGTCCGATTTTCAAAACAGAGCAAGTAACTTTGAGTTATCTTCTTCAGCTCTTCTACCAATTTATCACCTACCATTACATATGGTTTAATTGTTTAATAATTTCAAGGATCAAAGGAGATAAAAAAAGGTTTGTCTTACCAATCCAAACACTTATTTGACTAACCAGATATCCATAAATATTCCGTCAAAGTATAAAACAATCAAAAAGCACTTTTCATTATCATTTTTAAGAGTATAGCCAATTTGTATTTGTTGTTTTTCAAAAGTGCTTTGGACATCAACAAGAGCCATAAGCAAGGCTAAACACATAACTTTTGGAGAAAAAAGTGATTTTAAAAAGTGTTTTGTAACTCGAACATAAATACAATTAATAAAAATATTACATTGTTATTTATATGATTAATAAATTATTTATAGGTTTAAAATTTTATATATTTTCATGTGGATATTTTTAGATAAAAATTATTTTTAATTTGTATATTTTAATAGAATATGTACAATTAATAAAAATATTATTTATTTAATAAAATTTTTTTATATATATTTTATCATAATTTAAGTTGAATATTTTTAATTAAATAAGGTAACTATAAGGCAATATCTGTTCAAAGATAACTCACAATCATTTGACATTAAACGCTCACACCCCTGACATTCATAGTACTCAAACTAATGACCTTAAGAAATAACAACAATTTATTTACTTCATAGAGCATTTGGTTCGTACTTTAAATTGAATATTTAATATATTATAACATTAAGAAACTCAAAAATAATTTAAATGCATATTTATTTAGCTTACAACATCATATCTATCATGGCCATTTATCTTTTTAAAAGCATTTTTTTGATGATAATAACAAGAGAAAATAATCTCAGTGACAAAAAATGCCTTATAATATATAATTTTAACCAATTTTTTTGGATTTGCCAAAATGACCAACTAAATCGCAATGCGATCGATAATTCGCAACGCGATCTCCGGTATCGCAAATCAGTTTCCAGATTCGCAACGCGAACTTCGACTATCGCAATGCGATTTACATATTCGCATTGCGATAGACGAAGTTCGCGTTGCGATCTTCCAAATTCGTTGCGATAGTCGAAGTTCGCAACGAGTGGTGGTATTGCATTTGTTTCTTAAGAATTTTCTCTAAAAAAATAGTATTCGCGCGGACGTGTCGAAGACACGTATTATCACGTCCACGACCCGAGACGAGATGGACAGCGGCGGCACGCGAGAGTCCCCCTTGTTCTCTATCACTCAACAAGGAAGTGGAAAAGCCAAGCCATAAATACCATTCCCAATAGTGTTTCTAATACTATGTGGGATTGAGCATTACCAACACTTGTTTCCAATACAATGTAATTATTCAGGAAACAATTAACAATCATGCACCTTAAAACAACTAAATCAGCAACCAATTGCTTTAGTATTATACGATTAAATATGTCATAATTAAAAGTCAATCTACAATCAATCGCGATTATTGCAATTTTAAGCAAAACATTCAAAAATAATATCACTATTTAAGGCTCAATCCCACATAGTATTGGAACAAGTGTTGGTAATGCTCAATCCCACATAGTATTGGAAACACTATTGGGAATGGTATTTAAGGCTTGGCTTTCCCACTTCTTTGTTGAGCGATAGAGAACAAGGGAGACTCTCGCGCGCCGCCGCCGTCTCGGGTCGTGGTCGTGGTCGTGGTAATACGTGTATTCGACATGTCCGCTCGAATACTATACTTTTAGAGAAAATTCTTAAGAAACAAATGCAATACCATACCACCAGTCATTGCGATTTTGGACTATCACAACGAATTTGGAATAAATCGCAACGCGAACTTCGACTATCGCAACGAACTTGGAATAAATCGCAACGCGAACTTCGACTATCGCAACGAATTTGGAATAAATCGCAACGCGAACTTCGACTATCGCAACGAATTTGAAAAATCGTAACGCAAACTTGGACTATCGCAATGCGATAGTCGAAGTTCGCATTGCGAATCTAGAAACTGATTTGCGATACCGGAGATCGCGTTGCGAATTATCGATCGCATTGCGATTTAGTTGGTCATTTTGGTAAATCCAAAAAAAATTGATTAAAATCGTATATTATAAGACATTTTTTGTCACGAGATTATTTTCTCTAATAACAAACACTACCGAAAGTAATTTTCAAAATCACGTTTCCATCACACTTTTAAAATTAATTAGTGATCAAATATATAAACCCTTTTTAAGTTGATCAATTATTGACAAAAATATATAATTAAACCGGTGAAATTAATCAATTTTTAAAAATATATATTAGCTTTATAAATATTTTTAAAATATATATATAATAACTAATTATTATCTATCCCAAAATTTCAAACTCACCCAACACTTTTAAACCAATCAACTTAATCATTGGACCAAGTTGTAAGGGTTAAGACCTGCCAATTGTTCTCATCTATCTCATTGTTATTGAAATTAGGAAAATTATTTTTATAAATTGATGTATTTCATTTTTTTAATATTGAAAAGAACAAGAGAATTAAGTATTCAAAGTATAAAAATAAACTTTTTATAGTGCATACAAACTACTCATAATTTCATAATGAGTCCTTTTAATATTTTCAAATTTATAATTTATTTAATATAATTTATTTTTATGAGATTACATTTTTATTTGAACATCTTTATTATCTCTTTTAATTTTGTTGTTAATTGTTGATCTGACAATTATAAAAAAAATTAAAATGATTCTTAATTTTTTACGTTTTTTGATAAATTAATTTTAATTTTTTACGCTTGTATTTCTTATTAACATTCAATTAATACAAATTATAAATACAAAGAATAAAAAGTATTTTATCTTTTATGACTATTTGATTAAAATTTAATGATAAGATTAAATAAAAAATTAAAAAATAATCAAATTTTAAATAAAAATAATACAAGATTTAGTTTCAGGCAAATATAATTTAATGATTAAATTTTAAAATAATATAAAATCTTTAACATATTGAAATCTAATTTCATGCTTAATTCTCACCTATATTTTTCTTCTCATTTTAAATTATGACATAGACGCTATAAAGGGCACGAAAACACGCTACAAAAGAATACACGATAAACAATTATATATATATATATATATATATATATATATATATTATAAAATTACATAATAATATTTTATTTAATAAAAAATTAATATTTTATATTTAATAAAATAGTATTAGAATAGTTTTTTAGAATTTACTAATACATTCATTACAAATTCTCTAAAAATTAAAATTTTTAACAAATCTTGCACGATTTAACATTGATTAATATTTTTGTGATTGATTTATTTTAGATTTAATAATTCAAAATATATATTATTTTCTAATATTTTATATAATAACCTTAAGGCAATATCTAAATTGAAAATATTACAACACCACACAAAACACCTAAAAATAGTGAAAATATTTAAGCATAAAACCAAGCGTCGTCAATTATCAACAGAACAATCTCTCTCTCTCTCTCTCTCTCATCGAAAGCTCGTTGAGATCAACGAAGCCAAAGGTTTCTCAAAGATAAAGTCAAAGAAAACTCGGAAACATATATATATATATATATATATATATATATATATATATTCGAGAGGAAAAGAAGAAGAAAAAAATCCAAACTTTAGCAGATTGTTTGTCCTAAAGATAACTTTTTGTCTTAAAAATCCAAGCTTTGGTCTTTCAATGGATTCGGATTTCTGGACATATCGTCTTGCAGCTGCTAAATGCCAATATAATTTGCAGCAGCAAAGCTCTCCTTTGGGTTCGTTTTCTTATTTCATTTTTCGATCTTTGATGTGGGTTCTTTTTGTTTTCCCTTTTTATCTCATTTTTATGATGCTGGCGTGTCTGTTTCGAAATATAAACTATGAACAAAGATCGTTTGAACATCGATGATTTCGAGGTAGAGAACGAGGTACGACCAGATTTCCCATGTCCCTACTGTTACGAGGATTTCGATATCGTGTCTTTGTGCTCGCATCTCGAAGATGAGCATCCTTGCGAATCAAAAGTTGCGGTAAGCAAATTTCAATATATCTGAGTAAGCTTCATTGTTTTTTTGCCTCTTGAATAAGATTAAAAAGTGATGATTAGAACACCATTTAGCTTGTTTTGTTGTGTTAAATTGTGGGGAAAGGTGCCTGAATTGAAATTGATAGTAGGGATGAACCCAGGGGGTTGGCGGCGAGGCGGTTGTCCCTGAAAATTTTAAATTCACATATAATTTAAGTATTTTATTTGTATTTTCTATCGATAATCTAAGTGGGAGAAATCGGTAATGTACAAGGTTATAGTTTCAGTGACTGTGACAATGTCATTTCCGACTCTGTTATTAACAACCAGATAGAAGCGGTGGCAATCGGTTGAGATAGTTGCTTTATCAAACAAAATTTAGGATTTGTTCAATGTTTACCCAGTTTTTTATGGGGTAGGGGAAGAAACAAAACTGAAACACTCAATTTAAGTGGTACTTTAACATGGCATCTGCCTTTGCAGATAGAATTTCAGGCTTTTGGTAAGATAATTTGGCTATTTAGGCTGCGGAAACTTCTGTCGAAATATGAAACTGCCACCGGATACGGAGGCTTGAGCAGGATGGGCTGTTTTATGTTCATGCTCTTCATGAATGCTACATTCAACAGATAAACGTTGAAAGTGGACATCCATGGAAAGCTACAATAAGCTTGACAGGTTGAGAATGTTATGATTTGGAACAAGCATTTAGTATATGCTATTGGCAATGCTGGAGGATTGTATGGCATATCATTTCCTAGGTACGAAAGAATAAATAGCTAGCCTCGACCTTATATTTCTGCCCAGATGATCGGATATTTTCCTCCCTTTTCCTAAACCAAAACCTACTCTCAATCTCTAGTGGAGACCGGTTACAACTTTGGAAAGACCTTTAACGACTAGCACCTCATACAAGTCTCATAATAGAGCGTTAGTAATCTTGTTTGTAGTTCTTGTTTACTTGGGTTCATGGTGGAAAAAAGTTCCGATGATGTTTTCGTGACAAAAGAGTCTTATGCATTAACCTTTCTGTTACAGATTTGTCCAGTTTGCTCCAGGAAAGTATCAAGAGACATGCTAAGTCATATCATGCTGCAACACGGACATTTGTTCAAGATATCCTTAATAATTGAACTTTGTACAGTTTCTTAGATCATGTATTTACTAGGAAAAGTCGAATCATTAGGACAGTTTCCCTTAACAAAAGATTACTTACAGAGACATCGCAGGTTACGTAGAGTTGCGATTCCTAACAGCCAGGCACTGTCTCTCTTGGGTCGGGATCTTCGCGAAGCACATTTGCAAGTACTTCTAGGGGGCAGTGCATATAGGTCCAGCAGTACTAACGTGTCTAACACAGCTAATGATTCGCTCCTTTCTTTACTCATTTTGAATTTCCCTGCATCTGAAGCCGAAGAGCTTACTAAATGCTTTGTAAATAGCGCCGAAGACATTGCTGCCAAAAATGTCACACCAACTCATATGTGGAAATCGAGGTAATCATTCATGTCCTTTCTGCGGTACAACATATTCAATAATGTTAGGTATGATCATTGTTTAGAGAGACTGCAGTGTGGTTCAAATGAAGAACTTCATCGTGTATCAATTGTATACGGAAACCATCGAATATAATTAAAAACTGACATCTCGTTTCCGTTTATGTCATGCAGTTTCGATCCTTCTTTGAGTAACGAGGAGCGTGAAAAAAGGATTCGGCAGGCCAGGGGGAGAGCCGGTTTCATCCAGGATCTTGTGTTGTCAACTCTTGTGAACGAGGAACAAAACCAGTGAGTGAAATGCATTTGTGGGTAGGATGCTAATGAAGGATGCCTGTGTAGTCCGATTGTTGAAGCAATAATACAAACTTGCTTCATCATAGGATCCCAAACCCTTTTCTAAACAGACTGTATTATAGTCTGCAAATAGCAGTGATCTTTGTAGTTTATGGATTTTTTTTTTTAACTTCAATGTTACGAGATGCTCTTCCTGAATTGAAATAAAGCAAAGGGAATTCTCCTGCACTTCTCTCCACAATATTGCTTTTTATTTCTCATTTCTCCTACTACTTCTTTTACCCCTTAAATTGTGTTTAAACAATCAGTTTTAGCTTGAAATTGTATTTTTCAAGCTAATCTAAAAAGTTAGTATCTGTTCATATTATGTAACATTTTTTAGTTTTATATTATTTATGATAATTGGATGAATAAAAATAGACGATTAAAATTAACAGGAAGAATGAGAAGATATTTACTGGAAAAACAAAAAAAATAATCTCAATCGTTTATTTTTATTTATAAAAAAAGGAGTAAAACTAAAAGTTTTATATTAGATGTAAGTGAATTTTAACTTTCAATATTTTTTTAATTTATTTCAAATATATATTTAAATTTGTGAGACTTATTTCTTATATAATTATAAATAATTTATAATGATTGTTTTAACAATATTTAAAATTTATATATTATATATATATATATATTCTGAAAATGAGAAATAAATATATTAATTAGGTTAATAAATATATTTATGTTTGATAAAGCTGAATGTAGGATCAGATTCTTTTGTTGATGTTGGACTTATAGATATGTACTTCAAAAGTGACTTGATGAATGATGCTAGAATGGTTTTTAATTTGATGCCAGACAAGGACTTAATTGCATGGAATGCTGTTATCTCCGCGCTTTCACAAAATGGGGAAGACATGGAAGCTGTATCGTTGTTTCCTTCGATGCATAAGGAAGGAGTTGGATTCAATCAGACTACCTTATCAACAGCACTTAAATCCATTGATAGCTTGCAATCAATGTCTGCAAACAAGTTCATGCACTCTCTGTGAAATCAGGACTTGAGTCTGACCGTAACGTTGTAAACAGCCTTATCGATGCATATGGAAAATGCACCCTTCTAGAAGATGCAACAAGAATGTTCAGAGAGTGTTTGATCGTAGATTTGGTGGGATTCACGTCTATGACCACAGCTTATTCTCAGTCCGGACAAGGTGAAGAAGCTCTTAATCTGTATTTGCTAGATAGAGGGATAGAGCCGGATCCATATGTTTGTAGTTCACACCTAAATGCATGTGCGAATCTATCAGCATATGAACAAGGGAAACAAGTGCACGTACACGTCTTGAAGCACGGATTTACGCATGATATCTTTTCCGGAAATTCTCTCGTCAACATGTATGCCAAATGCGGAAGCATAGATGACGCTGAACGTGTGTTCTCTAAAATTCCTGAGAGAAGAATTGTCTCATGGTCTGCAATGCTAGGAGGACTAGCTCAACATGGCCATGGGAAAAAGGCCCAACGGGTGTTCAATCAAATGCTTAAATACGGTGTTTCCCCCAATCAGATAACTTTAGTCAGTGTCCTTTGTGCTTGTAATCATGCAGGTTTGTTAACTGAAGCCCAGAAATACTTCAGATCAATGAAGGAGTTGTTTGGATTCGAACCTATGCAGGAGCATTACGCTTGCATGATCGATATACTTGGTCGAGCTGGGAGATTAGATGAGGCAATGGAACTTGTAAATACAATGCCTTTTCAAGCAGATGGCTCAGTTTGGGGGGCACTTCTCGGTGCTGCTAGATTCCATAAGAATGTCGAGCTCGGCCAACGTGCTGCAGAGATGCTTTCGAATCTTGAACCGGAAAAATCCAGCACCCATGTTCTTCTTGCCAACATATACGCATCAGTTGGAATGTGGTATAATGTATCAAAGATGAGAAGACTCGTGAAAAACTGCAACATGAAGAAAGAACCGGGGATTAGTTGGATTGAGGTTAAAGACAAGATACACACTTTCATAGCCGGAGACCGAAGCCACGTTCAGAGTGAAGAACTCTATGTTGGATCATAAACTTGATCCATTATGGGAGCCTAAACCCAAACCCAAACTAAATTGATGTCATTACTTACATCATTTAATTAAAGATGTCATTGCTTACATCAATTTAGTTAGGTGAGAGTTAGATATTTGTTGAATTTGTAATGGTTTAAATTAGTTTATTTGTGTGGTGTAGGATTGTTCTTGAGTAGTATAAATACCCCTTCCCATTTTAGTTTTAAGCATCAAGAAAAATTAAGAGCTTCTAAGTGAGTGAAGAAGCAAAGTCTTATAAGAGTGAGTTGTAGTTCTTGTTTTTGAGTGAGAGTACTCTTGTAATATTTGTTTGAGTTTCAATAAAAGTTGTTTGTGTGAGTGTTTTATTTCCAACAAAGTGGTATCAGAGCGAGTTGGAAAGATCGAAGGTCTCGACGAGAGGAATACGACGCCGCCAGAATTTTCTCAATCTGAGTTCTGACGCACCGCCACGCACCGCCGGAAGACTGCTGCCAGAAATCGAGTTGACTCACCGAGTTGAGCCGATTCAGCCGAGTTGGAGCCCTTGACCGAGTTGTCCAAGTCCCTCCAAAGTTTTTTTTTCATCGTTTCGGATTCATCCGTGCAATCGGATTTTACAAAATCTCATTATATTGAGAGATATGGCAAATGGTATGGCACCATTCCAAGTTCCGACACTCAACAACAACAACTACGACAATTGGAGTATCAAAATGAAGGCACTTCTTGGATCACAAGATGTGTGGGATATCATAGAGAAAGGCTATAATGAGCATGCGATGATGATGTTTTTGCTACTCTTACACCAGATCAAAAGACAACTTTGAAGGATTCAAGAAAGAGAGACAAGAAGGCTCTCTACCTCATCTATCAAGCATTAGATGATGATGGTTTTGAAAAGATTTCAAGTGCAAGCTCTAGCAAGGAAGCGTGGGAGAAGCTGCAAACCTCTTACAAAGGATCCGAGCAAGTGAAGAAGGTTCGTCTCCAAACATTAAGAGGTGAATTCGAATCCTTAAACATGAAAGCATCTGAGTCTATTTCAGATTATTTCTCAAGAGTAGTAGCTGTTTCTAATCAATTAAAAAGAAATGGTGAAAAGTTAGACGATGTGATAATAGAGAAGATACTCCGTTCATTGGATCCCAAATTTGAGCACATCGTCGTGACGATTGAAGAAACTAAAGACTTGGAAGAAATGAAGATCGAACAGCTCCAAGGATCATTGCAAGCATACGAAGAGAAGCATAAAAAGAAGCATGAGTTTACTGAGCAACTCCTCAAGCTGCAACTCAAGGATATGCATGAGAGCCAACGCAATGATAGAAACCAACGTGGCCAAGGCAGAGGTAGAGGCCATGGACGAGGTGGAAGTCGAGGTCGTGGACGAGGCTGGAATTACAACAATAACAATTCCAACAACAACTATGAGAAAGGAGAAAGCTCAACACGAGGCCGTGGAAGAATTAATCCAAACTCAAAGTATGACAAATCTCAATTCGATGTTATAATTGTCAAAAATTTGGGCATTATGCTTCAGAATGTAGAGCTCCCAACAACAAAATTGAGGAGAAGGCCAATTACGTGGAGGAAAAGACAGATGGCAAAGAAACTCTTCTTCTAGCACGAAAGGAAACTGATGGTGTCCAAGCAAATTCCTGGTATCTTGACAGTGGTGCAAGCAATCACATGTGTGGAAGGAAAGACATGTTTGTGGAGCTAGACGAGTCAGTAAGTGGAAATGTTTCGTTTGGAGATGATTCCACAATAGCAGTGAAAGGGAGAGGTACATTCTTATCCGTTTGAAAGATGGGAGACATCAATTTATTTCAAATGTCTACTATGTGCCCAATATAAAAGTAACATTTTAAGTTTAGGGCAACTGGTAAGAAAGGTTATGATATTCATATGAATAATTATAATCTTTCTATAAAAGATGATAAGAATAACTTCATTGCTAAAGTGCCGATGTCAAAGAATAGAATGTTCTTGATCAACATACAAAATGATGTTGCAAAGTGCCTGAAAGCTTGCTACAAAGATGCATCATGGCTTTGGCATCTTCGATTTGGGCATCTCAATTTGGAGGTCTAGAGCTATTATCTAAGAAGGAGATGGTGAAAGGACTACCTCACATCAACCATCCTGACCAACTCTGTGAAGGGTGTCTAGTCGGGAAACAATTCAGGAAAAGCTTCCAAAGGAGTCAGAGACAAGAGCTAAGAAGCCACTTGAGCTCATCCATACCGATGTGTGTGGACCGATCAAGCCAAGCTCTCTCGGTAACAATAACTATTTTCTTCTCTTCATTGATGATTTTTCAAGAAAAACCTGGGTATATTTCTTGAAACAGAAGTCAGAAGTTTTTGAAGTCTTCAAGAAGTTCAAAGCAGCAGTGGAGAGAGAAAGCGGTAGAAAGATCAAAGCCATGAGATCCGATCGAGGTGGAGAATTTACTTCCAGGGAGTTTCAAGAGTTCTGTGAAGCAAATGGAATTCGTCGACCAATGACAGTTCCTAGATCCCCCCAGCAAAATGGTGTGGCAGAAAGAAAGAATAGAACAATTCTCGACATGGCACGAAGCATGCTCAAAAGCAAGAAACTACCCAAAGAATTTTGGGCGGAAGCAGTATCGTGTGCAGTCTACTTGTCAAATCGATCTCCAACAAGAAGTGTATGGAGAAAGACACCGCAAGAGGCATGGAGGGAAGAAAGCCTGGCATTTCCCACTTGAGAACCTTTGGAAGTATAGCCCATGTTCAGTACCAGACGAGAGAAGAACGAAGCTTGATGATAAAAGCGAGAGTTTTATCTTCATCGGTTATGATGCTAATTCGAAGGGCTACAAGTTGTACAATCCAGACAATAAGAAGTTGTGATTAGTCGAGATGTGGTCTTCAACGAAGAAGGAGAATGGGATTTTAACTCTCATAAAGATGACTTCAATTTCTTTCCTCAGTTTGAAGAAGATGAGCGACAATGAGGGAGCAACTAGATGAATCTCAACAAGAGCTTGCAACTCCACCCACTTCACCAACATCAACCACTCAAGGAGACTCATCACCTTCATCATCGTCAAGTGGGAGTCAAAGTGAAAGAGTTGTGCAACGCACAAGAAGCCTTAGAGATCTCTATGAGGTAACTGAACGACAGATAATCTTACATTATTTTGTCTGTTTGCCGATTGTGAACCAGTGAGCTTTCAAGAAGCGTACAAGAAAAGAAATGGAGAGATGCGATGGACGAAGAAATCAAGGCCATCGAGAAGAATGACACATGGGAACTTACCTCACTTCCCAAGGGACATAAGGCGATAGGTGTCAAATGGATGTACAAAACAAAGCAAAACGCCAAAGGAGAGATTGAAAGGCACAAGGCGAGGCTAGTTGCTAAAGGCTATAGTCAAAAGGCTGGAATTGACTATGATGAGGTATTTGCTCCTGTTGCTCGATTGGAGACTATCAGACTAATCATTTCTTTGGCAGCTCAAAACAAGTGGAAGACAACAGATGGATGTAAAGTCCGCCTTCCTAAATGGAGTTCTTGAAGAGGAACTTTACATTCAGCAACCATCAGGCTATGAAGTCAAAGGGCATGAAGACAAGGTGTTGAAGTTGAAGAAGGCTCTTTACGGGCTAAAACAAGCACCAAGGCATGGAATAGCCGAATCGACAAGTACTTCCAAGAGAATGGCTTCAACAAATGTCCCTACGAGCATGCTCTATATATCAAGATCAAAGATGAAGATATTTTGATCGTGTGCCTCTACGTGGACGATTTGATCTTCCTGGAAGCAACCCAAGCATGTTTAATGAATTCAAGGATGTGATGATGAAAGAATTCGAGATGACACATGGGGCTCATGGCGTACTACCTTGGCATTGAGTTAAGCAACAAAATGATGGAATTTTCATTTCACAGGAAAGCTATGCAAAGGAGATACTGAAGAAGTTCAAGATGGAGAACTGTAAGCCAATAAGCACACCGGCAGAATACGGGATCAAGATGACAAACATGAAGAAGGCGAAAGTGTAGATCCAACATTCTTCAAAAGTTTGGTAGGAAGTCTACGCTATCTAACTTGCACGAGACCGATATTCTTCACGCAATTGGATTGGTTAGTCGCTACATGGAATCCCCAACAACCACCCATTTTAAAGCCGCAAAGAGAATTCTTCGCTATCTGAAAGGTACAATTGACTTTGGCTTGTTCTATTCAGTTTCTAATGATTACAAGCTTGTTGGATATAGCGACAGTGATTGGGGTGGAGACATAGATAATCGAAGGAGCACTACTGGATTCGTATTTTTCATGGGAGATATTGCATTCACATGGATGTCAAAGAAACAACCGATTGTCACATTATCCACTTGTGAAGCGGAATATGTTGCTGCTACCTCATGTGTTTGTCATGCAATTTGGCTTAGAAATCTATTGAAGGAGATTGGTTTGATACAAGAAGAGCCTACCAAGGTTTGTGTCGACAACAAGTCAGCCATTGCCTTAGCGAAGAATCCAGTATTCCATGATCGAAGCAAGCACATTGATATTCGCTACATATAAGGGAGTGTGTTGCAAAAAATGTGGAAGTTGAATATGTGAAGTCACAAGATCAAGTTGCTGATATTTTACAACTGACCAGCGAAGACTTCTTAAGATTAAGGAACCTACTAGGGGTCACGAGATCAAGTTTAAGGGGGGTGTTGGATCATAAACTTGATCCATTATGGGAGCCTAAACCCAAACCCAAACTAAATTGATGTCATTACTTACATCATTTAATTAAAGATGTCATTGCTTACATCATTTAATTAATGATGTCATTGCTTACATCAATTTATTTAGGTGAGAGTTAGATATTTGTTGAATTTGTAATGGTTTAAATTAGTTTATTTGTGTGGTGTAGGATTGTTCTTGAGTAGTATAAATACCCCTTCCCATTTTAGTTTTAAGCATCAAGAAAAATTAAGAGCTTCTAAGTGAGTGAAGAAGCAAAGTCTTATAAGAGTGAGTTGTAGTTCTTGTTTTTGAGTGAGAGTACTCTTGTAATATTTGTTTGAGTTTCAATAAAAGTTGTTTGTGTGAGTGTTTTATTTCCAACACTCTACGCAAAGCTCGATGAGCTAGGTGAGCGTTTGATCAAAGCTGGCTATGTTCCGAAGGTGGAGTCCGATCTTAATGACGTGGAACACGGTGAAACAGAAAAACTCCTATATCATCACAGAGAAACTTGCAGTAGCCTTCGGATTGATTGCCACCCCACCAGGAGCTCATATTAGAGTGAAAAAGAATCTTAGAGTCTGTAGATTGCCATACTGCATTCAGATTCATTAGTGAAATAGCCTCCAGAGAAATCATTTTGAGAGACATCAGCAGATACTACCATTTTAAAGGTGGCTCATGCTCTTGTGGGGATTATTGGTGATCATATAAAAGGAAGAAATTGAAATGGCCGGCACGATAACAAGCCAGGTAACAGAACACCCTTTCTTTCTCTGTATTACATTGGTTGTATTATCATAAACAAACCATTTTTTTTCAATAAACAGAAAATTCTTTTTGTTTACGATAGCCTTTACGATATCAAGCAACGCCATAAATGCTCGTGTTTATCTTACTGTTCATTAATGATCATGATAATTGAGTTGGAGAGAGTTTTTATTTTACTTAAATTCCCTTATAATCGACAGTGTGCTAAATCAGACAAATTCCTTTTACTCCATCGACTAAGATTCGCAACAATTTGACAATGAAAGGTGCAAACACCCTCGTAGTCTCTAGTGTTTGAACTTGTGACCTCTAAAAATAACAACGATCCTTTTAACTAATAAAATAGTTTGATTCATACTTCATACAAATCATTAAAGATTTAGATTAAGATAGTTCGGATTCAAGTTCCTTAAGTAATCTTTCAGACTTTAGACTAAAATTGAGTTCCATACATAAGTTTATATCCCAACTATATTTATGGACTCTCTAGCTTATTCACCTCCCCTTAAAACACACTTTTTTGACATGTTGAAGTCATTGCAGTGGCTTGATGATACAGCCGACTGTCCAAACTAGGGACGGGTGCAAAATTTTATATTAGAAAAGGTGAATTTATAAAGTTTTAAGGGATGATGAACTTATAAAATTTTATGAGACGAAAATATATTTTCAATTAAATATTCAAAGAATATATCTAAAATATATTGGAATTTAATTTTTTTTAAAGGGATAATCATCCCACCCACTCCCACTCATTCCATCCCTGATCCCAACCTCGAGACATGTTATAAGAAACTACCTTAGAGTTAGAACATGACTTGGTTTTTAAGACTTCAAGCAAACTTGGAATTCAGCGTTGAGTCCGTGTCTGATTTTCTGTGGTCTGAAACTTTGTAGTTCCAGTCAATGATGACTAAATTTACTTTTAAAAGAAGCTTGCTTTTCGTCTTCATCCATGGAAACCAACGTTTTTCGTCATTACAACGACGTTACCACTTCAGTTCAGACAATAATTTTGTATGACAATCGAATGAATTTGGACACAAAATGGTAACAACCCAAATGCTTGTAGATTGAAACTCCTCTATCAATCAAAACTAGAATCTGGCCCGGGGTTTTGACAATGACACCGTATCGTCGTCATTGACAATCATCGAAAATATCCAGCAATTCTACTACGGTGCCGATTCTTTGGTTGAAAATGTCTTTTCGTCAAAGCTTTTCCTCTTATTTTGTATGGATTTCAACTTATAATTTAGCGTCCAAAAATGGGTGTGAATTAATCAATACGATAGTCAATGCCAGCTGTTGTGTTGAGTCAACGTGATTCATCGTCATGCTTTTGATCACTTCTTAATGGCATGTATTGGCCATCCTATATTTATCTTACTCCACCTCCGTCCTGCTCTTCCCACGTGAAGTCCCACTCCTCCGCGATCTTATCTTCCGTCCATAGTTTAATCTTTGAATCATACTCTCCTCGTATTTACAAGGTTTAAGAATAACGGATTTTCTTGAAAAACAATATCAAGAAACATTATCTTATATACGTCTTGTAAGATTTTTATTTCTAATTTATTTATTCACTTAATCTGACCAACCAAAATATATTATATTTGGAGTGTGTAATTCAGGTGGATCGCAGGGAGTGAGGAAGAAAGCTGTCGGGTGAAAATGATACCAGAAGTCAGTAACTAATCATGAGGCAGCAGGGTTGAATGAGAAGCCTTTTCTGTTTATTTCTTGGGTATTACTAAAGTTACCGAGTAAACCCTCACTCTATTAAACTTATCAAGTCAAACCCTACTATCTATTATTTTAAACAAGTACTATATTAAAATTCATCATAAATAAATCTTATTACCTAAATAAATTCCTACTACCTATTTTAAATCATCAACTATATTATATTAAAATCATCATAAAAATCAAAGAGAAGAAGAATGAGCATACGGGAGAGAAGAATTGAGGAAAAAAGAGAAAAACATTTCTGTATTCTGTCGAATTTTCACCGGCGATCGAGATCCGATCAACGTTTGAACGTGAAAATTGTACAAGGTCAACATGAACAACATACTGAAAAATCAGAATGATCGTTCGGTGGACAACGACAGATCAGAGAAAATAAATCCGAACGGTTTTTGGCTTCTTTATGGAGATCGGGATGTACGATTAAGTTTCGAACGGTGAAAATTGCACAAATCCAACAAAAAACATACTGAAAAATCATACGATCGAAAAAATAAATCCAAACAATTATTATTATGTTGAAGAAATGAAAAAAAATTTAATAATAAACTTTAATAATAAAAAAAGAAATTTTAATAAAATATATATATATAATGATAAAAAATGATAGATTTAGTAAATGATTTGTATATTTAGACTAACCCTATTTCTTTTCTCTTTTCTTTTCTACGAGTGTTAAGTGCAATCAACACGCGTTAAAGAATAAACCAGACGTGGCATCACGTAATTGGACCTGTTGGTCCAAGCGAAGCGGGCGGTCATGCAGGAGCTCCGTGTGGTCTGGGGTAGGCACTAGCCGCGCCATCTACTCCTTTTATCAAAAATGCCTTATAATATACGATTTTAATTAATTTTTTTAGATTTGTCAAAAAGACCAACTAAATCGTAATACGATCGATAATTCGCAACGCGATCTCCGATATCGCAAATCAGTTTCCAAATTCGCAACGAGATTCTGACTATCGCATTGCGATTTCCCAATTCGCGTTGCGATTTTCCTAATCGCAACGCGATTACGTAAATCGCAATGTGAATACGTAAATGCAAACGTTGTATTATGTGTATTTTATGTGTGAACTTTTAACATTTTCAGTTAGGCATGTGACTTGAGTTTGAAAATTGCTATGATCTGTTCAGTTGTTATCACTTATTAGGCATTCATTTGACTATCGCAACACGGAAATGACGTTCGCAATCATCTTAATGTCTATCGCAACGAGATAATCGCAATGCGAAATGAAAATCGCAACGTGAAAATCACAACGCGAATATGAATATCGCACCGCGGAAATGACTATCGCAATGCGAAATGAAAATCGCAACGAGAGAATCGCAATGCAAAATGAAAATCGCAACGACAAAATCAAAACGCGAAACTAAATTCGCGTTGCGATTTTCATTTCGCGTTTTCATTTCGCATTGCGATTCTCTCGTTGCGATTTTCATTTCGCATTGCGATAATCATTTTTACCTTCAACATAATGCAGATTGAAATCAACAAAATCAACCATTACATTTTAATCAATTAAACAAGCACAAATAAGAATTATGTTCACATCAATTAAACAAATCAACTTTTACAAATCATCTTTTACAAATCAATTAAAACAATAAAAAAATAAGCAATAATTCTTATTTCCTCATCTACTATTGAATCAACTTTTGCAGCCATACATCATTTTCACGCAGTTCACTTCTGAGATTAACCTGCAGAAACCAAACATTTGCTCAAACAACACTTTCTACACATCTAAAACCTACAAACAACAAATTATTGAATACTAGGTACTTAACCAAACATTTTCAAACCAAAAGCCTATAAACTTACCAATTGTTTATGGACATTATTGCGATTTACGTATTCTCGTTACGATTTACAGATACACGTTGCGATTTACGTATTCTCGTTACGATTTACGGATACACGTTGTGATTTATGGATACGCGTTACGGTTTTACAGATACTAGTTGCGATAGTCAGAATCGCGTTGCGATTTTCATATTCGCGTTGCGATTATCGCAACGCGAATTTGTACTATCGCATTGCGATTCTGGGAACTGATTTACGATTCTGGAGATCGCGTTGCGATTTTTATTTCGCATTACGATTTTATTGGTCATTTTGGCAATTCTAAAAAAAATTAATTAAAATCGTATATTATAAGACATTTTTGATCACGATTTTCTCTTAACATTTTAATATAAAAATAATCCAACCTCACCCGGCGAGTGAGCAGAATATGCCGACAACTCTTTTTGAAAACTCACTTACCTCCTTTCTCACTTCACATCAGCGCACCACGCCCTTTTTATAAATGGTCTTGTGAAAGGACGCGATAAAAAAAGGTTAGATGGAGAGTATAATATAAACGCAGCGTTCAAAGACAAACCCACGTACCACGCAATCTGCATTCGTTAATTTACGAAACTACCAGCCGCCCCTCCTCAGTCAAATCCCTCGTTGACTGTGTACTCTGCTTTAATTCCTCGCCGATTCCAATCTTCTCTTTCTATAAATTCCTCATCGCTTCGCCATCTGTTTTCTATCCACCCCACACAAAATCGCCATTTTCGAAACCGAAAGAACAAATAAAAACATCGCCGTACTTCGAAAGCACAGAGTTTCCCTTTCGACATGGCACCGAGGGAGAAAACGACGCCAGTCAAAAGTACCGGCAACGGTGGCGGGAATAATAATAATAATGAGGTTCATTTTAGAGGAGTAAGGAAGCGTCCATGGGGGCGTTACGCTGCTGAGATCAGAGATCCGAGGAAGAAGAGCCGTGTTTGGCTAGGGACTTTTGATACGGCCGAGGAAGCGGCCAGAGCCTACTACGTCGCCGCTCGAGAATTTCGCGGCGCCAAGGCTAAGACAAAATCTCAACAAGGGAATGAGTGTAAAAGTAACGGTAATACAAACACCACCACCACCGTAGCCCCAGCCAGAGTAGCACCGTGGAATCCTCAAGCCGTGAGCCGGATCTCATGATCGATTCATCGCCGTTAGACCTCAACCTCGTACAGGGCGAGGCTGTTACCGGTTACGTACCCACGGCTGTTAGGTTTCCTTTCCAGCAAGCTTCGCTGGTGCCGTATATCGCGGGGAGTAAATTTTTTTACTTTGATCCGTTCGTTCGCCCTGATGTAGTGAACGGCCAGCAGTTTCAACGGCTGAGATTCGATCATCATCGTCATCATGATTTTCATACGTCGACGCAAAGCGACTCCGATTCATCAACCGTCGTTGATTTGAACCACCACAAGGTCAAGCCGCTCCCACTTCCAAACATCGATCTCAACCAGCCCGCTCTTCCGGAAATGTCTTGATTGTTTTTCATATTGACCAATAGTTCAACCGGAAAAGCTAGAAAATTTCAACTTTCCGTCCGTTAAATCGAAGGTAGATGAGACCAAAAAAAGATAAAAATTACGGCATATTTTGATGTGATCGACGGTGACAACAGTCGGATCGTGAAATTCACGGTAGCTCAGATTATGTGAATAGTTTAGCTGAAGAAGTAACCTTTTTTTTGCAGCAGAGAAGCATCAGCATCAGTTTCTCCGTTGCTTCATCAGTATCTACTGTAGTATTTTCAATTTTCAATGAATTAACCACTAAATAATTTCCATCGGTATTTGTTTCCATTTTTGTTACTTTATTCTATGCTATATGGGTTTAATGATAGGATTGCGGATAAACATAATTAATTAAATTTTATTAATCAAATTATTTAACTATTTAAATTTTGTTAATTAAATTACTTATAATTAAATATTAACGAAATAGATGATGTGATAATTAATTAAATTTATATAATTATGTATTTAATCCTCGTAACTTACACATTATTTGATTCAAATAAAAATGGGGTAAACCAGGAAGTTTAAAAACTATACCAAGACAAACTAAGTTTGTCCTTCTCTAAAAACTTAACGATGGCAGCAGCCGGTGCTTCAAAAATGGAAATCCAGGTTGAGAGGGGATTAACGATCTTGGCTAAAGCATCAGCAGTGGCATTATTCCGACGGAGAGACCAAAGGATAGAAATTGCCCAGGTCTTTTTCCTAAGTCTATCGATAGAACGAACTAGAGAATTTGGGTTTGACCCAGCACCCGGTTGCTCAAGAAGTTTGGTTGATTCAAGGGAATCAGTTTGAACAACTAGAATCTCAAATCCTTGCTCCCAAGCTAACTGAAGACCAGTGAAGATGGCCCATAATTCCGCTTGGAGCACTGGCACTATACCGATTAATTATTTTGTTGAAGCGTAACATCTAGGATCCTTCATGGTCACGAAAACTCCTCCCATGGAGCCATAGCCAGTTGACAAGGAGATGGCACCATCCACGTTCAGACTGGTTCAGGAGCTTTCCATTGGAGCTGGGCGATGGTTGCTTGTTGATGATGATCTTGACTCGTGGTTCCTTTAGAGTAATATCGTGCCCACGTGATACTTCTTTATTTAAATATATATGCAGAAGTGGAGACTTGGTTAAAGACTTTATCATTCCTACTCTTCCGTAGTTGCCAAAGAGTAAAAGTAAAAACAGAAGGCCAATCTAAGTTCCAAGGAGTTGCCAACACCTGAGCTGTCATATTAAAGAAAAACCAATCCTGCAAATCAGTTTCAAAAAAGTGAATTGTAACCGCTCATACCGATGCAGATAGTCTGATCTGATCTGGAGTGTCACATTAAGGTCATCGGAGCGACCCACTATAAAAATAGCTAAAAATTTAAAATTTTTCTTAAAACATGTAAATCATAAAATGATTTATTATTATTCAGAATAAAACAGGTTTTTCAAACTTAGATAAAACAAAATACAATCTACATGCCCCCTAATCACATGTATCATACTCTGCAAGCAACGCCGAAAGAACTCCCTTACTGATGTTGATAGTTGTACTGGTACAATTCTTTTAACCTGCAATGGTGAGTAATAGAGTGAACTTCGAAAAGCTCAGTAATACAGAACTACCAGATGTTGCTGCAAGACATACCGATAAATGGAAAGCCATATCATTTCTTATTTAATCAAACGTACATCGGTTTTCGGAAAAATCTGTAGTTCCACTGATAGTTCAACGAATAGAAGCCATGAATGAATATCTTAGTTCATATGAAGCATTCATAGTATCACATTTTCAGGAGATCGAATAGGATGTCTAGTGTGTTCCAACAGTAAGATAAAATCATAATAGGTACACTAATCAAATGATAGTTCAGTAAATCTCAGAAATCATACTGTAGTGGAGCTTTTTAAGCTCGTATTTTAAAACCGTCGAATAAAGAGTTAACCTAAGGGAACATCTTAGGGCCTGAGAGCCTACTCAAGAAAGTTTGGGGCCACGAGGCCTACCTAAGAATACATCTTAGGGCCGATCTTAGGGCCGCAGAGCCTACCTAAGAGTCACATTAGGTCTATAAAAATTTTCTAGCTTGATCAGAACTGTACTTTACAAATCTGTATCTCCAAGATACAATTTATACAGTAATACAATTCCATAAGCCATCACCATTAAGTCGGTACATCCATAAAACATATCCATAGATTTCAGTGTACCTCATGTTAAAACAATAAAACAATTTATTAAAATATAAGGAACACACTAGAGAAATCCCAATATTTATCAGAGGTATTTTGTAGTTATCATTATGGATAACATGAACGTGTGCAATTTGATCGAATTACAGGAGAAAGAACTTATTGAAGATAATCGATTTCTAACCGATCTAATCAAACATTTCAGATTGATACTGTAGAATTCCACTATGTTTTCATGTGAATAAAAAACGTTCAGGAACCTTTATACATAATAATTCTAGATTCAGATTTATTGAGTGTGATACCATTACCCAAACAATCAGTGGTATTCAAGAATATACTTTGAATTCATAAGATTTCAGCCCAATTGAACCAAATGGGGTATTCAGAATCTTTTCCTTCAACGTTACTTGCGTGTTCAGACCTAACCGAAGTGATGTGAGATGAAGATATAGAAACGAAGATTCAAGACATTTACAATTTATATCGACCGATCGGATTATCAAATAACTTGAGTTATACAACTCCCCGACTAATGCATATCGACAAGTTCTTTCAATGCCCTTCCAATGTATTCACTCCTTAACACTAACAATTCTTGTCCATTGATCACCTTCAGAATCATCACCGAATACGTCTTAAGGAGACGAACATATATTATAAAGGTATTTATTTCCTTTCCATGTTTCAACTATATCAGAAAATACGAACATACTTAATTCATGGTTCATGATCCATAAGGACAATTCTTCATGTAAATTCAACAGTGTTTCTAGACTCATCCAATCACCTATTTAATCCTCGGCCTTTGAGGTTACTTAGTTCGTTTAGCAATCAAGTCTATCTCAGTTACTTTATAATTTTCCAGATTAATTTAGACGTTTCTGAATTTCAGATACATATTGTATTTCCTTTCAGTTCAATTTAGTCATATAGTAGAGTCATTATGGTATTCGTGGTTGATCTGTCTCACGAATATCCACTTCTTAGTACTGAATGCGTTCTAGAGTTGATCTGAGCCAAGTACTTCTAGAATTATCATCTATCCAAACTTGAGAAGACGAACACGCATTCAAGTGATATCTATGCCATTCAGGTATATACATAGCATTAGAGTTGACCTACTTACTTAAGTTGTGTTCTATAACTTTTAGGGGTAGTACAATACCTATGTTTATTTGAATTTCTTATTTAATCCAAAACATTTACTTAGTCTAGTCCATAAGGGCATTTTGGTGCTCAAAATTTTTCTATTCATTTCAAAGCTTGAGTATATCCATATATTCCTAAGTTTGGTGACATTCTTGAGTCATTTTCATTATAGGTGTATTTTGGTCACTTTACAGATCCAATATATTTCAATCATTTCCTTTCGTCCGATCTTATTATTTAATTTAATCTTATCACTTATTTCAGTCCTTTCAAACAATTCTGACCAAAGAGCATCTTCGATAAATCATTCTCCAGGTATTTACTCAATTCAGTAATTTCCAGGTTAAATGTCTTTTCAAATGTTACTAATGAATTTTCATAAATTTTCCATACAAAGGTAGGATCTCATCAATCAAATCATTAATTTATCGATTTAAAAACAAATTCTCAGGTTACTCTCTCATTCAGAGTCAACTTGGACTATTTTCACCTCTCAAGGGTATTTTTGTAATTTCGCACCCATATATTTTGGTATTAACTCTTAACGAAAATAAATATAGTTTAGAGATCATATGCTTAATTGCTTACCCGAACATTCTTGGATCTTGAAATAATTCCTTAACAAACTTCTAATATCTTACATAAATCCTTTTGGGGTTAAAAACCGATTATCCAAATTTTCCAACATAACTAGCATTTCTTATGCACATTTGTAGTTTTATCATATCAATATGTCTTTTCAGAATTTTTAATCAACTTCCAGAGATAATTCTTGTCATTCTACAACATAGGCATATTTTCATAATTTTACCTAATCGAAGTATTCTCATAATCTATCATCTAAGTACTTTTAAATAGATAAATTATAATTCACATTTTCAGAACTGATTTCTTTATCACTCAATCACTAAACTTGTAATTCAATAGAGTCTGAATTAATTTATCATTTATACCGTATTCGATTCGAATCTATCCATAATCAAACCGACATAATAGACCAATCATATATATGTCCATGCATTTATCCATTATTAATATGTTACATAAAACATAAAGAGATAGTAATGTATTATCTCGATTTTTCGTGCCATACTGATCAATCATAAAAAATTCCATTCGAAAGCCCTCGATCTTTAATTTAACTTTCAATAATTCCTCAAATACATAATAATAATAAACATTTCATAAAAAACAGGGCTTAATTCCGAAAAATGGATCAAATCGGGTGATTAATCAGTGAAAACTAACTTACCGGGTTCGAATTTGGTGAAACGGACCCCAAAAACGGATTCAAGATATCAAAAAACGTCATAATAGGTATATCTGGTCAAAGTCAAAGGTCGTTTAATGCCCGGTCAACGTCGGTCAAAGTTCTGGTCAACGTCTGTCAATGATCAACAGTCGTCCATTTTACATAAATATCACCATAACAGAAATTAATTATAAAATTATCCACCTTATACAAATATTTACAAAACTAACACCCGTGTTTTTACACAAATAACACCCAAACAAAAATTAATTACAAAATTAACACCCTGCGGCCATACGTGCCCACTCTCGGGGGTGCATGTGAACAGTGATATGGTGTCGTAAAATTCCCGAAAAAAATTCCTAAAAATTATTTTAAGTGATTTTGAGACACTTACAAAGCTCGGTTCACAATTTTGAACGGTGTAGAGCTCGATTTCAAAAGATTGAAAACTTTGATTTTCGCACCCCTCCACGCGCCGACGACGACGGAGAAACGGAGGATACCGGTAGACTCAGAACGATGCAAGGAACACGATGGTGTGGGAGGTGTCGAAAATGGATAGTTGGATCGTCATGAATCATCGAAAAACCAACTGAAATCGAGTTAATACCGATGGTACTTCCGACTGAAATTAACGACGAACGACGACAATTCACGATGAAATGTTTGAGGGATTTTGTTCATCGGTCGACAACGAACACGATGGTGGTTTCGGTTCGTCAAACGGATGTCGGACGGTGAGTAGATCAGAATTGAAAAGAGGATTGAGAGAAAGAGGAAAAATCTGGAAACTGATAGGGAGAAAGGATATTATAATTCATCACATAAAAAAATAGGTAAACCATGAGTTTAGTCACTAAACTTCATGTACTTCTTAAAATGGTCTACTAACTTTACGATTTTTTAATTTAATCCTCAATTTTCTTTCAAAATACCAATTAAATCCAATACTTTATAATTTCTAAAAATTTAGCCCCTAATTTAGGGTGTTACATGAACAACAAGCTTATGAGGAATAATAGCTTTCCAGACAGCTTTGGATTCACAACAATCACGCAAAGCGTGAAGGGTGGTTTCATGCATAATATGCAGCTTTTTTGGGGTTGACTTCATTTTGATTTTGAGTTATTATGGTGCTGACCTTTTGTTTTGATTCAGGGTCTACCTGAGTTGATTCGCGGTGCTCAGATTGATATTATGGTCGAGGTATAAGATAGGCAACGGCTTTTGATTAAATTTGGAATGGCAATTTGTTTTATTAAAGCTTTTAGGTAATTTGAATGAAATAGTTTTCATTTTGTAGGAAAATACGGGCATGAATTTGGATAAAGTAGCTTCTCGTTGGCTTACCGCACGGCTACTGAAAATGTTGAGCATTTATAAGCTGTTAGTATGGCTACCTGTGGATTCAAAAGCTATAAGAACAATTTAGTGCACAGTAAAATTAGGCAACACTTTGTAGTATTTGATAATTTGATTACATATATATATATTTGACTGATAAATGGATTTTGAAGGTTGATGTTCCAGCATCATCCCTTGCACTTCAACCCCTTGTTGAAGCTTCTTCAAGATGACAAGAGCATGGATGGGAGTTCGGTTGGTCATTGGTTTCAACTCATCAACCTTCAGCGAATGGTACTCGGACGCAGGCAAGTACGAAGCAAACTTCTTTTTGTCGTATTTATTTGGTCGGGCTTGGTTTACAGAAGCTTCGTGGAATTTTTGTGTGCTAATGTTCTGAAGACCATTTGAAGTTTTAGCATCTTTAGTGGCTATACGCGGTGCTTTGAGAAATTCTGGACACAGGAAGCATTTATGCTTTAGTACACCGAATTTCTTTCGCTGTGTTCATCGGTGATCCGTTGTATACAGGAATAAGTTTCTTTATAGAGTTGTTTACATTAATTAAAATAGCCAATAAAATGCTGTTAGTTTGCTTTGCTGGAGATCCAACAAAGATATGACGTTTTAGTTTTATTTCAGATCAAGTATGATAACAACTTTTTAATGGAGCATCAGAAGTTGGTCCAAATGGCCAGGTCAACAACTAGAATGGCTATCCTTGGGGTTATCTTCCAGTTAAATGTAAACATTTTGGTACTCTTTACTTTGGTTAAATATATTCTCCCCTTAACCTTAATGTTGTGTATTATCATTAATCAGGACCAACCCAAATTGGGATATCACCTCAGAATAAAAGGGGAGAATTTCTTTTGGCAATAGGATCTCCTTTCTGCATCCTCTCTCCTGTGCACTTTTTAATACGTAATGATGCTTCGTCATATGCAAATGTCTTTTATATTTTAATAAGTTAACATTGGTAACAACCTACTTGTTTCCCAAAATTAGTTCTCATCAGTCCAAATACTTAGATCACAGATGCTGATTCTTGTGGAACACGAAATAGAACTAATCTGTTTTGGACATTTAGCTTTTGCTATCAAACTATCAATAATTTTGTCCCTCTCGACGTGGTGTGTTATTAATTATTTTCCTTGTGTTCTTTCTGGAGTTTTACTGATGTAGCCACTTGAACCAGCATACCAGTGGGATCTGTTGCCAACTGCTATCCTCCTAAATCATCTGACAGAGCGTTGCTGATGGCTGACATTCTATGTCTCCCCGGTGAGCATATCCCCATGTTTTGTTACCTATGATTTTTTATACCATAGATTCCTAATTATGATCGACACATTTTTACCAGGAATGGAAGTTGCTCCAGTTTTTAGTGATCGCTATCAGAACACGCTAGTTGGTATTTTGACCAGACCTTTGAGGCAAAAGAACAGTGATGCCGAGATTCAGGTAACTTTCACATATTTTTCATACTCATATTCTTTAAGCTTTCTCAATGGTAATGCATCACAACAAACTGTAGCCTTGGGTAACGGCTAGTGATTCCGTGGGAAGCCATTGCAAGTGCTTGCAGTGACTTGCTGCTGAAGGAGCCACAAATTGCAGAAAAGGGGATTCATACCGACAAGGGAAACTTAAATACTGTAGAAAATGGATTATTGTCTTACAGCAATGGTTCAAATAAACTCTGCTGTTACAATCATGACCATCTTAATTCTCCTTGACCTTCACTATTACCAATTGAGAAGGCAATGACTTCTATATGTCTTATTACCATTGATGATGGTGTATGGGCAATGACTTCAATTAAAATTAAATTGATAATATATATAAAGTTTTGAGTATTAAAACTATTATATAATGTTGCATCATCATCTCCATTAATTAACGGTCAAAATTAACGATGAGTAATTAAAATCAGAATAAAAAATTAACGATGAGTAATCAAAATCAAAATAAATGAAAAAATTAGATACAATTTCATTAAAAAATAATTAAACAATCAAAACACAAATAACAAAAAAAAGTTAAATACCAAATAGGCGGTTTAAACAAGTTTGTCTGATTAAAACATCACTTCAATATATGTACTTTACTATAAAATATCAATAAATTATTATTATATCGAGATGTAATATAAAAATAATAATATAATTATTATTATATCTAATAAATTGCCAGAGTTTTTGGATCTCTTGTGTAATTAATTCTAAAATGTTGAGGGATCAAAGATTATCAATCAAAATTGTTAATAGTTGACAAACAGAGAAGGTTGATGCAATTGTACCATCCGGCACAAAACACGTAGATTATAAAGTCGACTGCGGTTAGACCGGTGATAAGGAAGTAGAACCCGTTCATATGGACGGAGTTGAGATCATTGGAGATCTATATCTATTCGGACCGCCACCTCCCATCGTGATCTCCATGACAACGTTAACCAACTTGCTGCTAACATAGTTGCGACGAGAGATGGACGCCATGCAAAGGGAACCTCTGGGGCTTTTAATGCCATCCGGAGTTTGTGCATTGAAGAACTCGAATTGACCAACGTACATGAAAACGTTGTACGCGCCAACTAAAACATATTGTCGTACTAGTCAAAATATGATTGAAAATCTTTTCTTCTTGCCGGAGGTTACAAATTTGAGGCTTTGTATCTCGGTGATACCGGCAGTGACCATCTCGACCATCTGATGATGAGTCCAATCCCCATTCTTCGAAGCTCTGTTAATCCCTTGGGATTACCTGTTTTGTCTGTCTTCAAGCCAAGAATGACGATGTGTCGGTAGACCCGAGTTCCCCCCCCCCCCCCCGAGTCCAAACGAGAACACTGCAAAAATCAAAAGGCGACGTGCTGGCAACCGGAATGTGGAAGTCTTTAATTTTGGACAGCATTACATCTCCTTGCTCCATAATAAGGGATGTCATTTGCGTGAAGATGAGAGTGTCCATTATAATACAAAGCCGGAATGTCATAATTAATTCAAAAGTTAATAGAAAAGAGTAACAAAGTCGGGAAAAATCCAAACTTAGTTTTCACTTAATTTGTATAAAATTCAATTCAATAGCAAATGGAATGTTAAATCTCTAACCCATTAATCACGGTAACAAAAATATGCTGAAAATCAAAGATCAACCGTTGCACTTTCCTTTGATGATTAATTTTCTCCAGAAAATTATTTTAAAGGGGAAATTAGGAAATATTTTGATTTGCTTGTCGGATTATTGGCTATCGTCTTGATGTTGTCAGGTTTTTAAACCCAATCTTGTTTTATATCTTTTTGATATAATTAGTTAACAAATATTATTTAGAAATAAACATTAGAAACATTATAAATTTAGGATTTATATATTAATTTGTGCGACAACCTTTTTAAAAATTACGAATTTTGCTAACGCTCAAACAAAATAAATACGGTCCAAAATTGGTTGAGAAGAGTCCAAAAGAAACAAGAGAGGTCAAACAAACGGGTCCAGAGAATTTAAAATCAGAACAAAAAGAAAAATAACTAATAATAACATTACCCCTCAACGTTTTTACAAATGTTCGCTTCGTCTCCTATTTTTTTTAAAGCATTTTTTTCACAATATTTAATTTAAAATGTGATACCTTATTTTAAGTGATGACATAATATGTGTAACACCATTCAAATTAATAACGTGACATATGTTATGTCACAGAAAATAATTATATAATATGTGTCACATTATCAATTAGACGTATAAAAAATACTACATCAATACTTTAGATTAACCATTAGTTAAAAACGGTTTCCATCATACATAGTCGTAAATAACATCACACAGACTCAACTAAAAGAAACGGTAAATTTTAGTTAAAAAGGATCTAACTGAGAGAGGCCAAGTAAATAATTCAAGTTCCATGCCTAAATTAATCATCTTTGTACAGAAATTGTTCCAAGTTACTTACCCGGTAGTTAGTTATCCTGTGTTTTTCCCTGGAAAAACATGTTTTAAGTTAATTATGTGGTTTTAACTTAATCATCTACTTTTTTTATGTATAATTGTTGGTATGGGAATTCATCTTTCAAATTCAAAACCTTCCATTTTCATTGTCCTTTGATTGCCAACATTTTCTCCCTGAAATCTCTCCTGGAATTTTTGAATCTATAGTTTCTTTCTCCATTTGATGTTCCCATATTTTATATATTATTAAATCTCACCTTCATCTCTTGCCTGCATAGATATTTTCTTTTAATACCAATCTCTAATGATGGAAGATGATTCAAGCATCGCTTCGAACACTAAATCAACTGTTTCATTATCGGAAACATCTGATTCCGGCAACAGCAACTACAAGCATCGCCCCAGCAAACGTGCCAGACATGATGATCACGTTGTGTCGTTAGCAAGGTTCAAAGGTGTCGTCCCGCAGCAGAACGGGCATTGGGGTGCACAGATATACGCCAACCATCACCGGATATGGCTTGGGACGTTCAAGTCCAAGAGAGAAGCCGCCATGGCTTACGACAGCTCCGCCATCAAGCTACGTAGCGGTGGCGGCGAAACTCATAGGAACTTCCCGTGGACCGATCTCAACATCCAAGAACTGGACTTTCAACACCTTTATTCGACCGAGGATGTACTGAACATGATCAGGGACGGTTCGTATCAAGCCAAGCTGGAAGAATTCGTCAAGATCTTGTCTAGAAATGATGGGAAATTGACCACTTATCTAAACAAGAAGCTTGTGCATGGTGATACACAGTTCTCATGCATGCAACTTTTTCAAAAGGAATTAACACCGAGCGATGTCGGAAAGCTTAACAGGCTCGTGATCCCTAAAAAATACGCCGTTAAACACTTCCCTCACATTAGTTCGGTCGGCGGTGGTGTCGAAGACATTGAACTTGTCTTCTACGACAAGTTAATGGTGAGATGGAAATTTCGTTACTGTTATTGGAGGAGTAGCCAAAGCTTTGTTTTCACTAGGGGATGGAGCCGTTTCGTGAAGGAGAAGAAACTTGGTGAGAAAGATACCTTGACATTTTACATGTGTGAGTGCCCTGGTGGGAATCAAAATGGCAGAAGTTTCTTCCTCATCGATGTGAGTGGTGAAAGCTGTTGCATCAACGAGGGCAATAAGAATGGGACTAATACGTCTGGAGTGGATGATTTGGCAGTGGACTTGGAGCTGAGTTTGAGGGGGAAGAATTACAGTAAGACTTGTAGTAAGTTGAATGAAGATAAAGCTGTAGATGGATTTGAATCAGGTCGTAATGTAAAACAGAAAAGTGTTACCCTTTTCGGAGTACAGATCAACTGATGAATATGGCTTGGGACGTTCAAGTCCAAGAGAGAAGCCGCCATGGCTTACGACAGCTCCGCCATCAAGCTACGTAGCGGTGGCGGCGAAACTCATAGGAACTTCCCGTGGACCGATCTCAACATCCAAGAACTGGACTTTCAACACCTTTATTCGACCGAGGATGTACTGAACATGATCAGGGACGGTTCGTATCAAGCCAAGCTGGAAGAATTCGTCAAGATCTTGTCTAGAAATGATGGGAAATTGACCACTTATCTAAACAAGAAGCTTGTGCATGGTGATACACAGTTCTCATGCATGCAACTTTTTCAAAAGGAATTAACACCGAGCGATGTCGGAAAGCTTAACAGGCTCGTGATCCCTAAAAAATACGCCGTTAAACACTTCCCTCACATTAGTTCGGTCGGCGGTGGTGTCGAAGACATTGAACTTGTCTTCTACGACAAGTTAATGGTGAGATGGAAATTTCGTTACTGTTATTGGAGGAGTAGCCAAAGCTTTGTTTTCACTAGGGGATGGAGCCGTTTCGTGAAGGAGAAGAAACTTGGTGAGAAAGATACCTTGACATTTTACATGTGTGAGTGCCCTGGTGGGAATCAAAATGGCAGAAGTTTCTTCCTCATCGATGTGAGTGGTGAAAGCTGTTGCATCAACGAGGGCAATAAGAATGGGACTAATACGTCTGGAGTGGATGATTTGGCAGTGGACTTGGAGCTGAGTTTGAGGGGGAAGAATTACAGTAAGACTTGTAGTAAGTTGAATGAAGATAAAGCTGTAGATGGATTTGAATCAGGTCGTAATGTAAAACAGAAAAGTGTTACCCTTTTCGGAGTACAGATCAACTGATGAATACATATATATTCATATATATGTCTAACTAGTGAGTTTCAGATTGCTTTTCTACTTTAAGTTGGTTTTTGATGTTTTGAGACAATGATCATGTATATAATCCCAGGAATAAACAAAAACTCCTGGGTTAGGAAATGTCAAATGTTTATCTTAATTTTTAGAATCTCGGTTTCTTAGAGATGCAAAGTTTGGAATTTTGGGTTTTGTTAAGGTAAAAAGATGAAATCTTTAATAGTTATTTTCAGATTAATTTGTATTTTTGACGCTTTTTTTCATATTTTTACTGGTTTAGCTAACCGGGTTCTCTTTATGAATGTGAAATAATTTGGTTATGCTGATGGTTGAGTGAAATCTTCTGTTTTCTTGATTAGTAATTCTACAATAGGAAAGACAGATGAATTATACTCTTAAGACACAATGTGTGCAATTATGCATGCCTTGTTTGCGTTTGCTATATGCAACTCATTCTTTTTTACAGATTCTGCTGTCAAATATCACATGCTGACAATAGAGTTCTCCTTGTAGGCTTTGAACATATTTGAAACCAGCTTGCGACAGGGAAAGTTCGATGAATCACGCATGTAATAGCCGGTTGTATGTTACAATACTGTTGGATACTTGATGAAATGGCTTTTTTTTCTGATGGAAGCTGATGTTTTAGATTACTAGATGGCTCTGTAATGGAGATTACCAAAGTATATCCCCTAGATGCAGTCTTCACAACCCTGATGATGTACCTGAAGATGTAATGGAAAATTTTATGAACACTCCAGGGATTTTACATGCTGGAAAAGTTTAGATATCCTTGTAAACTCTTTCGATCTCGGTTGTTTCATGCAACTAAAAGCAAATAAGCGATATGCAGGATCATTGAACTGTTCCGGTATCTACAAATGTTCCCGCTAGAATTTCATCTTTGGAACTTTTAGAGCCTAAAGTTTTTAGATCACAATTAAATTATTAGTCAATTGCATTCATGATTATGTTACTTCTTTTGTGTTCCTGGAAGTTGCTGAATATGTCAAACAGGATTTTGGAAGCATTGACATTCTTGTGCATTCACTGGCCAATATGGCCCCAAGGTATAGAGGTTCCAAGCTTTCAGTTGCTATTGGTTTCAGCTTTATTTCTCTGTTCATAACTAGCAATTGTTTGTTAACAGGTCTGCAAACCTCTTACGGAGACATCCCGCAAACGATTGCAGCTTTATCCGCTTCAAGTTATTCCTATGTTTTTTTACTCAAGAACTTTCTCCCATTAATGAATCCAGGCACGTCTTTCGTCGGTTCGAGTCTGTACCATTTCATTTGTTTTCTATGTTCCGTTAGCATACTGTCCTGAAAATATAATGAATACTTCTTGTTAGGCGACGGAAGTCTCAAACATCATATGCAGATATGATGGAGGTGTGAGTTCTGCTTAAGCTGCTCTAAAAAGTGACACGAGTGAGTTTTAATCTGTTTTCTACATATCGATGTACTAACTTGATTGCATATTCAGTTTTCCGAATCGGTTCTCCGGGAATTTATGCTTCTCCTAAATAGGTCGTCAATGCCGCGAAAGCAATCGGATTTATTGACACAATGATTGAATACTCAAAGGCCAATGCACCTCTTGTAACAACCCGGAAAAATTTAGAATAATATTAAATTGAAATTGGAGGTTAATTGTGAAAATTGGTAAATTTTTTTGGGACTAAATTGAAATATTTTAAAACTTGGAGCTTGTTTTAGAGTTAAAGGAAATTCAGAGACCAAACCCTAAATTTATCCTAAAAGTGTCGGCAGCTTTGGTGATTTAAGCGTGTTTCTGGTTTCAAATCAGAAACCACAAATGTTAAATTGCTTAAGTTTTTCTCCTCCCGTACCCTTACTTCCAAGCCCGATTCCGACGCCGTTCGACGTCCAATCGTAAAATTGAAACCACCGTTGTGTTCATCATCAAGCGAGGAACAAACCCTTCAAATTAATTGAAGTGAAACGCTGCCAAACGTCGGGTATTTTCAGTCAAAGCATCGTCGTTTTTTCTTAGCTCTATCGCCGGGAAAAACTTAAATTCACCGCCGATCGTTGTTCCGTTTACGACACCTCCTGCATCATCGTGTTCCTTGTGTCGTTGCGAGTCCGCCGGTGTCAACCTTGTTCGCCGTCGATGGCGGCGCGTGAGGAGGTGGAGCAGTCAAAGATTCGGCCGAGTTGAAATACGAGCTCTCCGCCGTTCAAAAATTTGAACCGATCGTTGTAAGTATCTCGAAATCGCTCAAAATAATTTTTAGAAATTTTTCCGGGAATTTTCCGACACCGTGGCACTGTTCACGCGCCGCACGCGCCGCCGCAGGAAGAGTGAGCTGCTGGAAAATCGGTTTGACCAGTTTTGAACCGGTTTGACCGGTTCGAACCGGTTTGACCGGTCTGAACCGGGTTGACCCGACCCGACTGTTGACCCGACCCGACCGTTGACCGTGACCGTTGACCGTGACCGTTGACCGTTGACTTTCTTTGACTAAAACTTAAGATGACTTTGACCGACCCTTAAACGACCATAAATCTTTTCCGAGTATACCTATCCTGATAGTTTTCGACGTGCCAAATCCATTTCCGCAGTCCGTTTCACCAAATTCAAACCCGAAGGTCTCCAAATCGACGGTCAAAGTGGTTGACATTGACTTTGACCAAGAATTTAGATTTTCGAAAAGTCATACTTTATATTTTTCGACGTCCTGATTCCGATTCCGCAATCCGTTTGGCCAAATTCAGACTCGAAATACCCCAAATTGATAGTCAAACTCGGAAAATGCTTAGATACTTAAGAATTTTAGCTTTGAACAATTAAGTAAGATTTGGTGCTGATAAATTATTGTTATTTGAAGGTGCACGAGACTCACCGGATCGTTCAACAGCTCGACCCAGCTCTTCTAGATCAGTTAAACCACGTATGCCAGTATTCACCCGTAAGACCAGTAAATTTTATGATTTTAGAGATTTATTTATGTTACCCATAAGTAATATAGTGTTACTATAAATTAGGTTCGAAAACTGTAGCAGAGCGTGGTGAAACCAGCAATCAGTAGATCTACGATTTGAACCTATTATCGAGGTGTGTTCCCTATTTATTACTGAACTGTTTTATTTGTTTTAATATGTGGTACACTGAATTCTTTGGTTACCGTATTGTTGATGCACCGATTTAATGTGATGATTTATGGATTATGACTGTTATCTGATATTTGTTTTGAAATGGTATATGATTACCATGTTTATGGATTTATGGAATTTATAACACGATGCAATTGAATTTTTGGAATACGAATTTATAAATTACAGCTCTGATCAAGCTGGAAAATTTTACAGACCTAATGTGACTCTTAGGTAGGCTCTGCGGCCCTGAGATCATTCTCGGGTAGGCCCTGCGGCCCTAAGATGTGTTCTTAGGTAGGCCTCACGGCCCCGAAATCTATCTTGGGTAGGCTCTCAGGCCCTAAGATGTTCCCTTAGGGTAACGCTTTTTAAAGAGATTTACTGCAATATAATTTTATGAGACTTTTTGGACTATGATATGTTTAGTGTACCTATAGTGATTTTATGGTAATATTGGGACACACTGAGCCTAGCTCACTTTTCGAAAATGTTTTTTCCCCTTTCAGATACTGTTGGTTAGATACCCTGGATTGAGCACTTGGAGGATCAACATATCTCTTGAAGTATATCTGATTGTAACGTTTTTACCTTGCAAGTTGACTTTATTTTGTTGACATGGACCTTATTTTAAAGTATGAGATTTTAATATGATGACATTTTTACTATTACTATTCGGTTTATCGTGATTTGATTTTTAAGATATGTTTTAAATTAATTTATTACTTATTGGTATTATATTTACAAGTTAGGTTTTGATAGTATGATTTATTATAATTTCATGTCATTTATAATGTGATTTTACATTGTTTGAATAACGGTTTCGGAAAAATGTCTTAAAGAATCATAATGTGATCCACTAGACTTAGTCAAAACGCATAGGCCGGGTCTAGGGGGTTACACCTCTCCAGAAAGAACTGTCTGCAGGTGACTTGGAGGAACTACTAGGATTCCAATTGTTCTGTATGGATACTGAATAAAAGATACTGACAAAACAGACGAGGCATGGAACACTAAACACTGCTGCCTTCGTGGCATCACCATCGGCTTCAGTTATCACGGGCACCGTCATATACATCGATAACCGTCTCCATGCAATGGTTCTTGCATTCGACAGTCCCATATTTAATGAGCTCAACATTCCAAGTGACAAACACTAATAATGGATACGACGACGTCGAGACCGGATTCAAAGACGAGTGTTTAATGTTGATGTTTGTTTCAGTGGTACTTCTTCTAGGATGTTTAATGTTCATTCCCTTTTTCCATTAGAATGCACCAAAATTCCAAGTGACAAATACCTAAATATATATATATATATATATATATAAAGCTAGAGAACTTTTTATAGTAAAGCAAAGGGATTAAATTTCAAATTTCAAAGAGTATAGGGACTGGGGTTAATTAGACTTTTTTTAGTTTATAAAGCTACGTAATTGCTTTCATCATATCTTTTTGGGTAAACCAGTATTTAGCCACCCAAATATTCAACTGGTTCCATTTTGATCATTCAATTACTTTTTTTAAAAATCATAGTTAACAATATGTTTTAGTTTAATTTCAGTCACCTACTATTAAAAAATTAATGGTGAGTGATCAAAATAAAATCAAATCATAACCTTTAGATATGATTTAAAAAAAAAATTATATGATTAAACAAAACCAAGCGAATAATTAGATGACAAAAATACAAAATTTAACCTATATTTTTCATTCATGCTTATTACTCTCAATTTTCTAGATTCAATCATACTCTTTTTGGTTTTCTTTTGATTCCATTTCTCTTTAAGCTCAATCCGACAATGCCAAACTACCCGATGGAGTCTCCCTCAGTCGAAACCCCTGATGGGATCAACCTAAGGACAAAGATTTCCAGACCAAAACAAGTGACGGAAGACAACAACATGGCAATCGTTCTAGTCCATCCATACTCGATCATGGGTGGTTGTCAGGCTCTTATGCAAGGGATTGCTTCTGGGTTAGCTGAAAAAGGTTACCCCGCCGTTACTTTTGACATGAGAGGTGTCGGAAGGTCAACCGGAAAACCTTCTCTTACCGGTTTTGCTGAAGTCGCCGATGTTTTCGCCGTCTGCAATTGGGTTTCTCAAAAGATTTCTTCTCACAATATCTTGTTGCTGGGTTCTTCAGCAGGTATAATATAATTTGGAAAATATTTTGATTTTGATGTGGAGAACTGTTCTTTCGTTTTGGGTAGTGATTAGATATCTGTTTAAATTTAGATTCCATTAGAGAGGTAGTGAATTCTAGCCTGTTGATCTAGTGCTAATCATGTAATTTGATTGGACAAGTTTCAAGCTTGTTGTACCACATCCAGTTATTAATACCTCCAGAGAAATACTCGGATGGGAAGTTTCAAATATTCAATATTTCTCAAGAGTTTCGAAAAAAGATATCGAAGATTTAAATCTCATGAAACTGTAATATGTTGACGTAACTTCTAATAAGTATATAATTTACCAGAATTAAATCTATCGTCCCCCTAACAGTATACTTGAAACGCGCACTACGAGTCATTATAGGATTTCTCGATTGAGAATAGGGATTGAAACCATTTCACCCTTGCGTATATTTTCTTCTACTTTCTCATGGTGACAAAAGATCGACACCTGCGAACGATTGATTCACCACCGGCCGTTTTAAGCTTATCAATGATTTCATGTTGCATGTTGATAATACTATTGAAGAATTCATATTTACTTGTGATTTCTTGTTTTGCTTAGTAGAGTTGTTCTAGATTTATGATCAATATTTTATGAGTTTGGATGGATACACATCTACCATATATATAGAACTGATGAGCTGAAAATATATAGGTTCAGTGTTCTTTTGCATTGAATTGTCTTGATGATGAGAATTAAATGGGGTGCTTCTTTTGTTTACAGGGGTACCTATTGCAGGTTCTGCAGTAGATCAACTCGAGCACGTTGTGGGATACGTGAGTCAGGGGTACCCTTTCGGCATGATGGCCTCGATCCTTTTCGGACGACACCACAATGCCATCCTGCAATCAGCTTAAACTCTTTGTCATGGGAACTAAGGATGGATTTACGAGTGAATCAGCTGAATAACAAGCTGAAGGCCCTGATTATGATGCTGAGATGGTGAATTGTATCCTTGAATTTATTGCCTCATTGTAGGACAAGCAACCTGTTCTTAGACTGGTTGATTGAATTGCTGTGAAATGTCTTCCATCGGATTTGTTGCTTTTTCGTGTGTATACATATATACATATTAGAGTATTATGGAAAAGGCTAATCCTAGCTGGATAGAACAAGATACAAAAGCTTCTGCAACCGCTACTGGATATATAAAGCTGGCTAAGATCCCATGTTTATGCCATTAGACCCTTCAACCATTCTCATCAATATGCGGTTTCCTCCATGCCCGTGGTTGATCCATTGATTGTCCTAGCTAGCAATGGACCTCCTCCGCAAGTTGCATTTCCGCTATCACATCTCCGCCTATCGAAATTTCTGGAGTTTTTTTTTTTTTTTTGGCCTAATCAAAGCTTCTAGAGTTTCATATCCTATGGTCAACCACAATCTCTTGACTTGACCACTAATATAATCATATATATTCATCATGCTAGCTTACGGATAGTTATCATGACCCTAAGTCTGACACCAAAACTATGGGTTTGTATATAAACTCCCATGCAATGCTTACCACTCTCTATCTTCTTTACAGAATTACTCGTTGCAACTCTCTACCTAAATTAGAAGAGACTAATCATTTAAAATCGTCACAAACCCACTTCTTTTCATCAACACTACCCAAGCTGTGTTTGGACATCTATCGCAGAAAAATAGGTAAATAAATGTAAAGTTTCATTTGAATTGAATGTGTTCAAGATGGAAATAGGCATTCTTACTTCATGAATAAAGCTAATAAGATGTCACACAAGCTTAAGCATTCTCTATATCTCTGACAATAGTAATCGAATCCGACGGCTTTTGGTCTAAATCAAAAACTGTGAATGACCACAACCATAATCACGTTCTCCCAATATTATACCATCAACGGATGAACACCGGGGGTATCAGAAACCCATCCTTTTCATGGCATTACCACAAATCTCCTTGGTGTTACAATCACAACACACTAACACACCACTTGACATTAATTAAAGGAATAAAGGATCTCACTGGATCACGCCCGTTTTGGGGTTGACAAATTCCATTACTAAACCATTTTTAACGTATTAAAAGAAGGAAACCTAAATCAGTCTTGATCAAAATGGTTCTTAAATCCACCAACTACATTTCCTTATAGTGTGATGATAACTTATTCTATTGCTTTATTTTTCTCAAATATTATGTTGCAAGCCATAGGGAAGAGGACAAGTAACCAAATACTAGGAAAATATGGGCATGACATAAGCAATTGGGACATGAATCACTATGAAATTTGTTAGCCCCCCCCCCTCCTCATTTTCCATTCAGTCCACACGGTGTTGTTATTTTTTCGCGTATCAAGCATTAAGATTTGTAGATTTTTTTGAAGTTTTCAAAAAAAATCTTTTAGAAGTATCATACTTTCTTCAAATTTCTTTTGATTTATTATTATTATTCAGAATTCTATATCCTTCAGTTTGTTATAAAATACTTAACATGATCAACGTCAAATTTTCATAATCTGTAATCCATTATTTAACAATATATTTATTTAGTATGTTAATCTACGAGTAATCATCAAGAAATTTTCATTAATTTGATATAAAAATATTTTATATGTGTGAATAAGAAGAAAGTAGATATGATCGAGATTGGTATATCTTGTTTTTCTTTTATCTGAGTAAATTCACTTAAATAATAGGTGAAAAAAGATTTTTCTCAAATAAATATCATTGGATTTTACTTTTTTTCAAAATGAATAATCTTGATCGTAGATTGAGAAAAATGCATAAACCAACATATAAATTATCCAACGTATTCATGAAAACATCGGAAAGACTTGAACATTTTTCCAACCTTCTTACATAGTTTTGGGTGTAAAAATGATGATGTGGTTAACAAAAAAAAATTATTAGATTGTATCGTAGAACCATCCAAGATACTCCAAAAGAGTGACATAGCACGAACAAAATTTAGAGACCATATTGTTACTGAAGTTGAACAAGATTGAAACTTACTGACGGAATGATGGGTGAATGGGGTGCCTTCGAGTCCCATACTGATTGGATGTTTGACATGAAATAAGGGTACCCCACTCAATGGATGCTTTACCCTCCAAAGGGGCAGAATCATCATGGAAATGTCTTTGTGCTATTAAAGCTACACACTGGATTCTTCTTCCATGGATTATTTGTCACCAACAAAACCCCTCACAAAGTTGGCTTGTGCTAAAAAGTCATAGAAGAAGGAAAGCTGTTAAAAATTCCATCATGAATTTTAATTATAATGTCAACAATATTTTTAATATACAATTAAATAGTTATTTTAATATTTATTTTTTCTTTTAACTCTTAATGTTTAATTTTAAAGTAAAAAGGTCTTTCCATAAATAGAAACGATTAATCAATAAACAGTAAACATTTTAAAATAGAATATTTTTTATTTATAACAAAATGTTGAGGGCTAAAGTACTTTTAAATTAAAAATTAAAAGTTAAAGTGATTGTTTAGTCAAAAATAATAATTTTTACCTAAAAATTAAATTTTAAAGATCAAAACATTTAAAAAAGTAAGAATAAAAAAATTATTTAGTTAAATATTTGTATTTTTTAAAACAGTATGTCTTCTATTTATCCATATTATAAATTTGATAAAATTTAATAAATATATGTGTGTTATATATGCCTCTTCACCAAATCCAATATGATATTTTTTATTTATAACAAAATATTGAGGGCTAAAGTACTTTTAAATTAAAAATTAAAAGTTAAAGCGATTGTTTAATCAAAAATTAATAATTTTTACCTAAAATTTAATTTTAGTGATCAAAACATTTAAAAATTAAGAATAAAAAAATTATTTAGTTAAATATTTGTATTTTTTAAAATAGTATGTCTTCTATTTATCCATATTATAAATTTGATAAAATTTAATAAATATATGTGTGTTATATATGCCTCTTCACCCAATCCAATATGAAAGGATGATGATCTCATAATTTGACAATTTGGACACAACCGTACGTTTTATTCCTTGTAGGTGATGAAGCAAAATAATCATGCAGGTAAATATTGTAACCTCTACAGACCGATAAGGGTAATCAGATTTGATCTGGGGTGTTACATTTGAGCTACCGGAGTGACCCATTGTAAAAATAGCGGAAAATTTAAAATTTTTATTGAACTGTGTAACTTATAAAATCAGTTGTCACTATTTAAAAATACAACAGATTTCCAGACTCGTATATAAATCAAAATACTATTATATGCCCCCTAATCACATGTACCATACTCTACAACAACGCCGGAAAAACTCCCTTACTGAAGTCGATAGATGCACTGGTACAATTCTTTTAACCTGAAAAGGTGAGTAATAGAGTGAGCTTCGGAAAGCTCAGTAATACAGAACTACCAGATGATGCTGAAAAACATGCAGATATAGATAAACATATTTTCCTTATTGATTCAGATATTTACAGATCTTTATGTTGAGCTGAGGTCCATTGATATCGCATGTAGTAACAAATAGTATTTATTACAGATGGAAATATTTCAGATGTTTAGGTTCAGGAGATCAGAATAGGTTTTTTAGTGTGTTCTCAAAAATATGTAACTTTTCAGAACTTTTTAAAATATATATATATATATATATATACCCCCATCCGTCAAGTCCAAAATGTGTAGGTTCCCCAGAACCATACACCCACCGTCAAGTCTAGTAGGACCTGAGCACATAGCCGAGGAGCCGGTAAGTAAGGCCCTAAGCACAAAGCCGAGGAGCATCCAGGTATACTTCCTCCAACATTACCCCCAAGTAAAACATGTTCCGTCCGTAAACAGATATATCAAAAATCATAACATAATCCAGGTCAAGTATCAGATCAAAATTCAGGTCAAGTATTCAATCATAATCCAGGTCAGGTATCCGATCAGAATCCAGGTCAGGTATTATAATCAAATCGAAAATAAGGTAAAATATCTAGGTGATTAGGGAACACACCAGAGTTTACAGAAATTATTCAGAGGTATTGGATAATCTTATCAGGTAGAGGAACACAGATCTTCAGTATACCGATAGAATATCGGAATTCAGAATCACTGTTGGAAGAGTTCAATAACTGAAAAAATCATTAATTATTCAGAATATGACTTGAGCTGGTAAGGAAGAAATGAAGGTTCAGGACATTTACAATCTATGTCGATTGATCGGATTATCAAACAACTCTTAGATGAATAGCTCCTAAAACTAATGCTTGTCGATTGATCAATTCATTGTTCTTCCATGGTATTTACTCTTAAATACCACAAATTCTTGTCCATCGGTTATTTTCAAAATCATCGCTGAATAGATCTTCTAATGTCTTCATTTCATTTCCACGCTTCCACAATATCATGTAATACTGACGTACTTGATTATTTTAATCATAAACCATCGTAATTGCACACTATGTAAACTTATCAGAGTTTTCAGACTTATCCAAATCACTTACTAAATCCTCAGTCATTGAGGTTACCTAATTCATTTAGCAGTCATGTCAATTCCCGTAATATTCGGGGGTTTTCAGGGTAATCCAGACGTTTCTGAATTTTGGATACATATTGTACTTTCATTCAATTCAATTTGGTCTTCGTGGTTGATTTGTCTAACAAATATCAAATTCTTACTGTTGAATGCGATCTAGAGTTGAGCTGAGCTGAATACTTCCAAAATTATCATCGAGCCAAACTTGAGAATACAAACACGCATTCAAGTGACATCTATGTCGTTCAGGTACTGATATAACACTAGCATTGGTTGCTCGGCTTAATATGTGATATGTAACTTTTAAGAGCAGTACCACATCCATGTTTATTTGGGTTCCTTAATTAACCCAAGACATTTCCTTAGTATAGGCCATAAGGGTATTTTGGTCATTTTGGTGTTCAGTTTATTCCAATCATTACAGAGCTTAAGGATATCCAATCATTTCTGAGTTTGGTGATATTCTTGGGTTATTTCCATTACAGGGGTATTTTTGGTCATTCTACAGATTCAATGCACTTTAATCCTTTCATTCCGTCTGATCTTACTATATTAATTTCAATCTTATCATTTATTTCAGTCATTTCGAACAATTCTGACAACAAAACACCCCCGATAAATTGTTCTTCAGGTATTTACTCATAACTCGGATATATCCGGGTCAAGTGTCTTATCAGATTTTACGAACGAAATATCAAGAATTTTCTTGCACTAAGTCAAGATCTTAACAATTAAATCCGTACTTAATCGAGTTAAGTACGAATCCTCTAAGTATTTTCTCATTCAGAGACAACTCAGACTATTCTACCTCTTAAGGGCATTTCCGTAATTTCTTAACCAGATAATTTCAGTATTATCTCTTAATGAAAATAATTATAATTTAGAGATCCTATGATCAATTGCTTTCCCGAACATTCCCTTAACTTGAAATGATTCCCTTAACAGACTTCTAGTATCCTTCACAAACCCTCATAAGACTAAAAACCGGTTATCCGCATTTCCTAAGCAAAACTAGCATTTCTTATGCACATCAATAATTTTTACCGGATCAATATGTCTTTTCAGAGTTATTAACCAACTTACAGGGACAATTCTTGTCATCTTACAACATGAGGGTATTTTTGTAATTTTACCCTACCAGATTATTCTCATAATTTCACATCCAAGTACCTTTAACATATTAACTTTGATGAAATAAATTATAAAATACAAATCCAGGTTAATTTCTTTACTACCAAACACATAACTTGAAATTTAATTCTAACAACCCTTCAATCTCTTATATTAATCATTCGATCTGTATTCAGATACTGAATTTCTACCACATTCATATCGAGTGTATAAATTAATCAACTCCACAAAAGTGACCAACATTATCTCATTCATGCATTTACCAATATCAACATATTCCATAAAGCATAAAGAGGTAGTAAAGTATTAACTTGATTTCCGTGTAATACTGATCGACCATAAAATTCCATTCGAATGTCTTTGATCTTCAATTCAACTTCCAATAATTACTCAGATACATATCAACATAAATTATATCAGAAACGGAGCTTAATTGCGATAAACAGATCGAATCGGGTAATAAATCAGTGAAAAATAGCTTACCGGGTTCGAATTTGGCGAAACGGACTTCGGATTCGGATTCAGGACGTCGAAATCATAAAATATAACTTTTCAAAAATTTGGAATTTTCTGTCAAAATCAAAGTCAACGGGTTTGACTGGAAATTTCAAGGCCTTCGGGTTCGAATTTCAAAAAACGGACTGCGGAATCGGATTTGGAACGTCGAAAAATGTCAAGATAGGTATACTGGGTCAAAGACAAAGGTCGTTTAATGCCCGGTCAAAGCCGGTCAAAGTTTTGGTCAGCAGTGGTCAACGCCAGTCAACGGGTCGGGTTATGAACGGTAAAACATGTCAAAATAGTTCCAAAACTGGTCAAACCGGTCACTTTTGACTTCCCCACGCGCAGTGGCGGCGCGTGAACAGTGCCCTGATATCGAAAAATTCCCAAAAAAATTCTTAAAAATTATTTTAAGAGATTTCGAGATACTTACAAAGCTCGGTTCAAATTTTTGAACGACGGCGAGCTCGATTTCAATGAATCGGAAACTTTGACTGTTTCACCTCCACACGCGTCGTCGTCGACGGAGACCAAGGATGACACCGACAGACTCGGAATGATGCAAGGAACACGATGGTGCAGGAGGTGTCGTAAACGGATGCTCAGATCGTCGTGAATCGATGAAAAAACGAATTGAAATCGAGTTATTACCGACGTTACTTCTGACTAAAATTAACGACGAACGACGACGATTCACGACGAAAGGTTTGAGGGGTTTTGTTCTTTGGTCGACAACGAAAATGATGGCGATTTCGGTTCGTCGATTGGAGGTCGGACGGCGAGTAGATCAGAGATCAAAGTTGGTTGACCGGGAGAGGAAATATGAACATTTTCTGCAGAAAATGGACGGGAAATGGGGGTTATATTAACTCCTAAAGAAAAATGGTCAAATCATGAGTTTAACAACTGAATTTCCTACACTTCTTAAAATGGTTCGTTAATATTAAAATCTTACAATTTAATCCACCATTTCTTTCAAAATATCAATTAAATCCACCACTTTATAATTTCTTAAATTTAGCCCCTAAATTGAGGTGTTACAATTCTCCCCTCCTTAAAAGAATTTCGTCCTCGAAATTCACTCATATCACATAATTGCATAAATAAAACTTCCATCAGTTCTCTCATATCTTTAAGTAGCTTTTACAAAAATACGGATCCTTCACTAATCCTTAACCAGCTGAGCATACATTCTTATCATAACTTTTCCTCATTTCAATAAAAGAATCCGAACGAAAATTTCATTGAGTAATCAATTCAGTCTTTGTCATAAGAATAAGCTCATAGAGCAGTAGAATACCCCAATTTCATTTTCGGAGTTAAGCCAAAAATTTTCAGATAAATAACTCTCACATGGCTCGTGAGGTACTTCACAGCGTTTAGACAGATGTTATTGGTATTCCTTTTTGTACAAGTATAGCCTTAACGGATAGAAACTTCGGTTTACTCGTTACAGATAGGGACTCAACCCTAGAGTTCCGGCTCAGAGAGGTACGATTGTAGTCTAGGGGCATGTACTGATCAGACATATTTTTGACATTCGACCGGCCGGTCTATCTTGAAAAATTTTGACTCAAACTAAAGCTCTGATACCAGTAAATCTAACCCATACAGACCGATAAGGGTAACCAGATCCGATCCGGGGTGTTACATTTGGGCCACCGGAGCGACCTACTGTAAAAATAGCGGACAATTCAAAACTTTTATTGAAACGTGTAACTTATAAAATCAGTTGTCACTATTTAAAAATACAACAGATTTCCAGACTTGTATATAAATCAAAATATAATTATATGCCCCCTAATCACATGTATCATACTCTGCAACAACGCCGGAAAAACTCCCTTACTGAAGTCGACAGATGCACTGATACAATTCTTTTAACCTGAAAAAGTGAGTAATAGAGTGAGCTTCGGAAAACTCAGTAATACAGAACTACCAGATGATGCTGAAAAATATGCAGATACAGATAAACATATTTTCCTTATTGGTTCAGATATTTACAGATCTTTATGTTGAGCTGGGGTCCATTGATATCGCATGTAGTAACAAATAGTATTCATTACAGATGGAAATATTTCGGATGTCTAGGTACAGGAAATCATAACAGGTTTTCTAGTGTGTTCCCAAAAATCATATAGCTTTTCAGATCTTTTTAAAACATATATATATATATATATATATATATATATATATATATATATATATATATATATATATATATATATATAAATACCCCCATCCGTCAAGTCCAAAATGTGTAGGTTCCCCAGAACCATACACCCACCGTCAAGTCCAGTAGGCCCTGAGCACACAGCCGAGGAGCCGGTAAGTAAGGCCCTGAGCACAAAGCCGAGGAGCCTCCAGGTATACTTCCTCTAACATTACCCCCCAAGTAAAACATGTTCCGTCTGTAAACGGATATATCAAAAATCATAACATAATCCAGGTCAAGTATTCAATCAAAATCCAGGTCAAGTATCCGATCAGAATCCGGGTCAGGTATTATAATAGAAATCAAATCGAAAATCAGGTAAAATATCCAGGTGATTAGGGAACACACCAGAGTTTACAGAAATTATTCAGAGGTACTGGATAATCTTAACAGGTAGAGGAACACAGATCTTCAGTATACCGATAGAATATCGGAATTCAGAATCACTGTTGGAAGAGTTCAATAACTGACAAAATCATTAATTATTCATAATATGACTTGAGCTGGTAAGGAAGAAATTAAGGTTCAGGACATTTACAATCTATGTCGATTGATCGGATTATCAAACAACTCTTAGATGAATAGCTCCCAAAACTAATGCTTGTCGATTAATCAATTCATTGTTCTTCCATGGTATTTACTCTTAAATACCATAAATTCTTGTCCATCGGTTATTTTCAAAATCATCGCTGAATAGATCTTCCAATGTCTTCATTTCATTTCTACGCTTCCACAATATCATGTAATGCTGACGTACTTGATTATTTTAATCATAAACCATCGTAATTGCACACTATGTAAACTCATCAGAGTTTTCAGACTTATCCAAATCACTTACTAAATCCTCAGTCATTGAGGTTACCTAATTCATTTAGCAGTCATGTCAATTCCCGTAATATTCGGGGGTTTTCAGGGTAATCCAGACGTTTCTGAATTTTGGATACATACTGTACTTTCGTTCAATTCAATTTGGTCTTCGTGGTAGATTTGTCTAACAAATATCAAATTCTTACTGTTGAATGCGATCTAGAGTTGAGTTTAGCTGAATACTTCCAAAATTATCATCGAGCCAAACTGGAGAATACAAACACGCATTCAAGTGACATCTATGTCGTTCAGGTACTGATATAACACTAGCATTGGTTGCTCGTCTTGATATGTGATATGTAACTTTTAAGAGCAGTACCACATCCATGTTTATTTGGGTTCCTTAATTAACCCAAGACATTTCCTTAGTATAGGCCATAAGGGTGTTTTGGTCATTTTGGTATTCAGTTTATTCTAATCATTACAGAGCTCAAGGATATCCAATCATTTCTGAGCTTGGTGATATTCTTGGGTTATTTCCATTACAAGGGTATTTCTGGTCATTTTATTGATTCAGTGCACTTTAATCCTTTCCTTCCGTCTGATCTTACTATATTAATTTCAATCTTATCTTTTATTTCAGTCATTTCGAACAATTGTGACAACAAAACACCCCCGACAAATTCTTCTTCAGGTATTTACTCATAACTCGGATATTTCTGGGTCAAGTGCCTTCTCAGATTTTACAAACGAAATATCAAGAATTTTCCTGCACTAAGTCAGGATCTTAACAATTAAATCCGTACTTAATCGAGTTAAGTACGAATCCTCTAAGTATTTTCTCATTCAGAGTCAACTCAAACTATTCTACCTCTTAAGGGCATTTCCGTAATTTCTTAACCATATAATTTCGATATTATCTCTTAACGAAAATAATTATGATTTAGAGATCCTATGATCAATTGATTTCCCGAACATTCTCTTATCTTGAAATGATTCCCTTAACAGACTTCTAGTATCCTTCACAAATCCTCATAAGACTAAAAACTGGTTATCCGCATTTCCTAAGCAAAACTAGCATTTCTTATGCACATCAATAATTTTTACCGGATCAATATGTCTTTTCAGAGTTATTAACCAACTTACAGGGATAATTCTTGTCATCTTACAACATTAGGGTATTTTCGTAATTTTACCCTACCAGATTATTCTCATAATTTCACATCCAAGTACCTTTAACATATTACCTTTGATGAAATAAATTATAAAATACAGATCCAGGTTAATTTCTTTACTACCAAACACAGAACTTGAAATTTAATTCTAACAACCCTTCAATCTCTTATATTAATCATTCGATCCGTATTCAGATACTGAATTTCTACCACATTCATATTGAGTGTATAAATTAATCAACTCCACAAAAGTGACCAACATTATCTCATTCATGCATTTACCAATATTAATATATTCCATAAAGCACAAAGAGGTAGTAAAGTATTATCTCGATTTCCGTGCAATACTGATCGACCATAAAATTCCATTCGAATGCCTTTGATCTTCAATTCAACTTTCAATAATTACTCCGATATATATCAACATAAATTATATCAGAAACGGAGCTTAATTGCGATAAACGGATCGAATCGGGTAATAAATCAGTGAAAAATAGCTTACCGGGTTTGAATTTAGAAAAATGGACTTCGGATTCGAATTCAGGACGTCGAAATCATAAAATATAACTTTTCAGAAATTTGGAATTTTCGGTCAAAATCAAAGTCAACGGGTTTGACCGGAAATTTTGAGGCCTTCAGGTTCGAATTTTGAAAAACGGACTGCGGAATCGGATTTGGAACGTCGAAGAATGTCAGGATAGGTATACTGGGTCAAAGTCAAAGGTCTTTTAATGCCTTGTCAAAGCCGGTCAAAGTTTTGGTCAACAGTGGTCAATGCCGGTTAACGGTCAACGGGTCGGGTCAACGGGTCGGGTCGGGTTATGACCGGATAAACCGGTCAAAATAGTTCAAAAACCAGTCAAGCCGATCACTTTTGACTTCCCCACGCGTAGTGGCAGCGTGTGGGGGCACGTGAACAGTGCCCTGATATCGAAAAATTCCCGAATAAATTCCTAAAAATTATTTTAAGCGATTTCGAGATACTTACGAAGCTCGGTTCAAATTTTTGAACGGCGGAAAGCTCGATTTCAACGAATCGGAAACTTTGACTGCTTCACCTCCACACGCACCGCCGTCGACGGAGACCAAGGATGACACCGGCAGACTCGGAACGATGCAAGGAATACGATGGTGCGGGAGGTGCCGTAAACATATGCTCGGATCGTCGTGAATCGACGAAAAACTAATTAAAATCAAGTTATTACCGATGATACTTCCGACTGAAATTAACGACGAACGGCGACGATTCACGACGAAAGGTTTGAGGGGTTTTTTGTTCCTCGGTCGACAACGAACACGATGGCATTTTCAGTTCGTCGATTGGAGGTCGGACGGCGAGTAGATCAGAGATCAAAGTTGGTTGACCGGGAGAGGAAATATAAACATTTTCTGCAAAATGCACGGGAAATGGGGTTATATTAACTCCTAAAAAAAGGTCAAATCATAAGTTTAGCCACTGAATTTGCTACACTTCTTAAAACGGTCCGTCAATATTAAAATCTTATAATTTAATCCACCATTTCTTTCAAAATATCAATTAAATCCACCACTTTATAATTTCTTAAATTTAGCCCTTAAATTGGGGTATTACAAATATTGGGTTAATTTAAGGAATGATACCTATTATAATATTATTTATTAAAATAATATAGAAACAATATTATTTATCAAAACCTATTAAATTTTTTAATAAAATTCATACAATTTTTTTTAAATATTCATTATTTTTATTTCTTTTATTTTTAACCTATATGGCATTAGAGTGAAAAAAGATTATCCAAAAAATCTGTCATATCAATAAGTATCATACAAAATACTATATCTTTTGAAAATCTGTCATATTACCTTAATTAACACGTCAGGTTTATTAAAAAAACATTTCAAGCAACTCAAAGTTCATTACCATCAACGTTTGCAGGAAAAGAAGTCATATTTGTTGTCCTTGAGTGCTTGAATTTACCTATAAGGGATGGATAAAGTGATGGGATGGCGAAGGTCGGCAATTGAAATTGTTAAAACTGATGTGAACCAAACCCATTGCCTACACTCAAATTGAACCAGATTCAAACTGAGCATATGATATAGCAACATAAGCTAAATAGACGATGAATTTCTGCAATATTGGATCTTAAATGAGAGCTTCAATGGCTTCTTTTTATACAAAAAGGCAAAAAGAGGTTTCCTTTTAGGGAAATAAACACTATGGAGGACCATAACCTGGAAGATCAGAGTCAGACCATTGACTTGGATTCAAAGAACCATCTGTGTTCTTGCTGGTGCTAATGTTGTTGATACTCCATAAATCTGCTTCTGAGATTGTAGGGTTAGTATTGTTGATGAAACTTTGATGCCAATAATTTCCCTCTTGATGATCCAATGGGTACATGTTTATAGCATTTTGATCTCCATTAGTACCCATTTGTAAGAACTGGGTTTGCTGAATCTCTTGATGCTGTTGCTGAATCTGCAAAAGTCCCAAATTTGAAGACCAACCACCGATTCTTTGATTAAAAGGTTGCTGTTGGTTCGTTGCTTGGATTGCCGATGAAGATGACAAGAACCGACCACCATGATACAATGATCCCACTGAAGAAATACGAGATGATGGAGCTGCCGGCGCTTGTGGTGGTGGTGGTATCTGCGGCTGAGACGACCTTGGATTTTCACCGGAGGAAGAACCCTTCGAGCGTTTTCCTTTCCTGCAACCACCGCCAACGGGCACGTTCCTTAGGGTTCCACCATGAGTCCAGTATCTCCTGCAACTCTTGCAGAAATAACGAGGCTGGGAGAGACTGTAATTGTTGTAGTAACAAAACTTTGTGTTAGCGGAGTCACAACGAGGACACTTTTGAGGCTGCTGCTGTTGGTTATTATCTCCGGCGGCCGTAAACGGCTTTAACCTCCGATGATCTAGTGGGGGCTGCTGCTGCTGCATATCTTTACGATGATCGTTATCTTGTTTGCATGTGTAAAAAGAAAACGATGGCTTTCACTTAAAAGAAAGCATCCAAATCATGAAAATATCCCCTTAAAAATTTGACAAGATCTTCACAAAAGGAGAGAAAATCACATTCTATATACGTATGGATGTACGATTGTTTAGATTTGGCTGAATGACCGGCTTTTAGGATGGGGTAAAAGAGAAAGTGTCGGGCGTGGGCAAAATCCACTAAGGAAATGTCTCCATCTCGTGAAAAAAATAAGGTGAAGTTCAGTGATAGTACACGGTCGATTAATGATCATAAAGAAACGCAAACACATGAATCTAAGAAGAAAACATAAAACCAAAGTATTCCAAACTTTTTTATTATTATTATTACAATATAATATCTATTTAAAAATAATAATCTATTAACAATGCATATACTCTAGCTATTTAAGCTCAAAATCTGTAGGAATAATTAAATTTTCTTTTATCATTGAACTATAATTAACTATAAATAACGAGGGGAGAAAATATAATTACTATAGAAAATAAGAGGAATAAAATCAAAATAAATTAAAATTAAGAACTTTAATTTAAGATTTACCCATTAATTTGTTCAATAAGAAATGAGGGATTCAATAGCCCTCTCGGGACTAGATATAGCTTCGTCCCTATCGCTGAGGTCACTTGATGGATTCTTTTTTATTTTTTCATAACATTACTTATGATTTAAAAAAAAACACTAAAAAGTAAATGACTAAAACAAAATAAAAGTGATAATTGAGATACTAAACATGTAGTTTACCTATTTTACTAATAAAAATGGATCAATAGGTCAATAGTGCATCCAAATGCGGCCCCTTGCGTGACGATGCTGGTAATTGGATATGTGGCTTCACTCGTGCGATCGTCTGCTCTCCAAACTGAATTTTGGACAATTCATGATGGCCTTTGCCTTGCCTGGCAACTTGGTTTCAAGTTTGTACAAGTTCAATCCGATTGTTTGCATGCTATATCGGCTATCAAAGACCCTGCTGCTTCTTCCAGCTCTCACCCTCTTGTTGTCGCAATCTCCCGGTTACATCAACGACATTGGAATCTTGACTTTATTTGGATTCACAGAGAGGCAAACTCCCCTGTTGATGCTTTGGCAAAGAAAGCTCCCCCAACTGTTTTCGACATGCTTCAACTGACGTCAGTCCTGGCTTACATTCAACCTCTCCTGCGTCGAGACGTTGAAGGGCCTCCCTATTGTAAAATTAGACATGTCTAGTTAAGCTTTTAGCTTCCATTATTATTAAATATATATATATACTGGCCCGTTACAAGTATAAGGATTATACCCAACTTAATAACCTAATAACAAACTTAAATTATTTTAATTTCTTCCTACGTTCATCCTGCTTTTCTAATAACATTCTATACTTTTAACATTACTTTTCTCTATTATTGACAGTTTGATTTCTTCATTGTTGGTTAAATAAATACATATTTCTATTAATTTACTTAATACTTTAAGATTTTATTCTATTAATTCGATAGATAGAGTTAATGATAAAAATAGTTTTATTAATTTTATCTATCAAACTAATACAACAAAATCTTAAAATATTAAGTGAATTAATAAAAGTATGTCTTCATTTATAAAATAAAGTAGAAGCCTAAAATTTTACATCAATATCTCAAATTTAGTATTTTCTTTATGAAGCTATCTCCCTTTTGTTAAGCACTTTCCATGGAAGCAAATGGATCGTATCCCTTTTTCTAATCTTCATAAAAAAGAAAAAGATCAACTATAAGTGTGTACCACTTTTAATTTCCTCTGATATCTTTATTTATGAGTAAAATCGTACCGATAACATGATGAAATAACAATATATATATGTAAAGAATATATAATAAAAGAGAGAGAATTATGTGTGTTGTAAAAGTAAAATATGTAATTCCACGCTGATTTAAATCATCATGGGCTCAACCCTATAAGCAAATTCCTCAGTTTTAGGCTCCTACTTCACCCTCAAAAGTTATTGATGAAATTAGACGACAAAAACACAATAAAAAAACTGAAGAGAAATGAACAGAAGTAATGTCTTTGTCAAGTTTGGAATATTGGGTAGTTTTGCGGTGCGGCGCCTAAAAAACGGTTAATATATGGTGTGATCGGTTAAACAAGTGATCGGTTAAAATTTAGACCGGTTATGTTATATTATTTAACCGAAAATATTATAAAGTACAATAACATATTAGGTAGCGCTTATATAATGTAATAGGTAGCGCTTATATTGACCTATTTTATAAGTAAACCGATATATTTATACCGATAACATTGCAAATTTACCTATTACATTATAATATGTTGAAAGTGTCCATACTTTTTTATAAAAAGGATCGATACTTTTTTTAAAGTTATGTAATTTATGTTTTAATTTTTTAATAGTGTTTCATGTTTTCTACCTACAATATTAATTTAATAATTTCATTTGCACAAAAAATTATTTGATTGTTTTGATATTTTATAAAATAATATTTAGAATTTAAATTTAACAATATTAACCAAATATAATAATAAATATTATATATGTTTATTGTTTTTAATTTAATGATAATATATACCGTAACATAAAAAATAAATCATTAGATACATATAATTACTAAATTGATATCTTAAAACTCACTCAAAAGATAACCTTAAATTAATGTTTTCCACAGTTAAATAAGTATAAACACTTTTATAAAAAGGATAGATATTTTACAATATAAGCACTACCTATTACATTATATAAACGCTACCTATTACATTATATAAGCGCTACCTATTATGTCATATTTTTACCTATTATATTGAAAGTGTCCATACTTTTTATAAAAAGGATCGATACTTTTTTTAAAGTTATGTAATTTATGTTTCAATTTTTTTAATAGTGTTTCATGTTTTCCACCTACAATATTAATTTAATAATTTCATTTCCACAAAAAATTATTTGATTGTTTTGATATTTTATAAAATAATATTTAGAATTTAAATTTAACAATATTAACCAAATATAATAATAAATATGTAATATATATGTTTACTGTTTTTAATTTAATAATAATATATATCGTAACGTAAAAAATAAATCATTAGACGCCTATAATTACTAAATTAATATCTTAAAACTCACTCAAAAGATAACCTTAAATTAATGTTTTCCATAGTGAAGAAAGTATGGACACTTTTATAAAAAGGATAAATACTTTACAATATAAGCACTACCTATTACATTATATAAACGCTACCTATTACATTATATAAGCGCTACCTATTACATCATATTTTTACCTATTATATTGAAAGTGTCCATACTTTTTATAAAAATGATCGATACTTTTTTTAAAGTTATGTAATTTATGTTTCAATTTTTTTAATAGTGTTTCATGTTTTCCACCTACAATATTAATTTAATAATTTCATTTACACAAAAAATTATTTGATTGTTTTGATATTTTATAAAATATTATTTAGATTTTAAATTTAACAATATTAACCAAAGATAATAATAAATATGTAATATATATGTTTATTGTTTTTAATTTAATAATAATATATACCGTAACGTAAAAAATAAATCATTAGACGCCTATAATTACTAAATTAATATCTTAAAACTCACTCAAAAGATAACCTTAAATTAATGTTTTCCACAGTGAAAAAAGTATGGACACTTTATAAAAGGATAGATACTTTACAATATAAGCACTACCTATTACATTATATAAACGCTACCTATTACATTATATAAGCGCTACCTATTACATCATATTTTCACCTATTATATTCAAAGTGTCCATACTTTTTATAAAAATGATCGATACTTTTTTAAAGTTATGTAATTTATGTTTCAATTTTTTTTTAATAGTGTTTCATGTTTTCCACCTACAATATTAATTTAATAATTTCATTTACACAAAAAATTATTTGATTGTTTTGATATTTTATAAAATAATATTAATTTGGGTCGATACTTGTTACATTGTTAATTTACCTATTACATTATAATTATTGGTTTTGATGTTTTTTGGGTCGATACTTGTAGTTATTGTACATACCTAAATATGTACTGCGAATTTAATGTTGTACCCACCCTTTAACTACCACTACCAATACCACATCCTATTGAAAGCAGCACGACTGAAACATGCTCAAAATGAACCTTTGCTTACATCTCCATCAACTCCTGGACCACTGAACTTGCACAACAAAATTTTTGCCATGGATAATACTGATGTAGACAATGTTAAGCCAACCGAGGAATGCCATGAAGTACATAATGTTGATGAATCTGACAGATTGGTTGGTCAGCTCTTCTGTTCACGTGATCAAGCTCGGTACTTTTACAAGGGATTCGCACGGGAACATGGGTTTAGTGCACGTAAGGGAACAACACGGCTTGACGTGGAAGGGAATGTGAAGACACAAGAATTTTGTTGTTCCAAAGAAGGGTTTCGAGTATCAAAAGTCAATACTGTTGATCGTCAACGTGCTCATACGCCAGTCACAAGAATAGGATGTAAGGCTAGAGTCGTAGTTACAACAACAAATACAAACGACCAGTGGGTTATAAGTAACTCTGATCAGAAACATAATCATGCATTGTGCACACCTGCTATGACACCATTTATGCGTTCTAATAGAGCTGTAAGTAAGGCTGATATCGATGAGGCAACAATATTGAAAGAGGTCGGTGTTGGCACGTCACAAGTAATGAACTATTTTAACGCAGCATGCATGGGGCTATCATAATGTTGGATTTACACATAAAGACCTCTACAATGCACTTCAAAGAGGTAAAGCAAAGGAAATCGTCGATGGGGATGTGAATGCGCTTATTGCCTACTTTGATTATAAGAAACATGATGATCTCGGGTTTTTTATGACATACTCGGTAGACGAATCGGGGGCATTGTATAATCTTATTTAGTCGGATTCTACATCGAGATCGGATTACACATGCTTCGGTGATGTAATTGCGTTCGACACAACGTACAAAGATAATTTGTATGGTCGACCAATTATGCCTATTGTTGGTGTCAATCATCACCATAACATAATTGTGTTTGCCACTGCCATAATCGCTGACGAGACGTCTCAATCTTTCGAGTGGGTGCTACAAAATTTTTTTAGAAGTCATGATGAATAAATCACCTATTTCAGTTGTCACCGATGGGGATAGGGCAATGCAGAGGGCTATCAAATCTGTTATCCCTTATGCTAAGCACGGATTATGTTCTTGGCATCTTTCTCGCAATGCACAAGCTAACATTGGTGACCCAAAGTTTACAGCAGCATTCTCAAAATGCATGGCTTCCTGGTGGACAACCAAGGAATTTGATATTCAATGGCGTTCGGTTGTTTCAGAATTCAACGTCCAAAAGCATCCATGGGTGATTGAGAAGGGAAATACACGACACTTATGGGCACAAGCATATCTAACCGGTCATTTCTTTGCCAATATTTGCTCAACACAAAGGTGCGAGTCTATGAATGCTTCACTAGCTATTGTACTGAAACACAAGAAGACATATTTAGATGTTGTTCGTGCAATTGAAGATGGAATTAGTAGAATGCGTATGAACGAGTTGAAAGAACGAGTTGAAAGCGGATTACTTAAGTTCCCATACGAAGCCCTTCCAGATCACAAACTGGTCGACCTTGAAAGCCATGCCTCTGCGATTTTTACCCGCGAATCTTTTCGTGTGTTCCAAGATGAACTTATACGGGAGACATTATACCGGATTGAGGCAGAGATTAAGTCCTTATCAGATGAATGTCAACATTATATTTTGTCAAAGTACGCAGAAAAAATAGGAAATTTGAAATTAGTTTTGATTCTCGTACGAAAACTCTAATTTGCTCCTGCAAAAAATTCGAGACCGTTGGACTTTCGTATCGCCATCAACTTCACATTTTGAAGCACTTGGACTACACATATTTGCCCGGGACTTTGATTCAAAGTAGGTGGACTAATGATGCGAAGGCTTCTGCACCCAGTTATGTTGATTTGAATGTGTCTCCAGAAGTGATGCAAATGGCAAGGTTCACTGCTCTACGTTCAACGTCAAGTAGGTTATACTACATTGCATCAAAGACAGACGAGTCTTTCAAAACCGCAAGAGATGAGATGAAAAAACTAATAGAAGATTAGAAAACTCGTTTGGTTTGAATGATTCAGTCAACCAGAGCATGTAGTAAACAACGTTCGTGACCCTTCGTGAACCCTCAACGAAAACAACGCAAGCGAAAAGAAGTGCCAAGAACAAGGTCGAGAAGAAAATTAGGCGATGTGGGTACTGCAACGGTGAGGGACATAACAAACTAATATGTCCTCAAGTCAAGCTCAGTTTGAGTACAAGCACACACCCTACATCAACTGATTTTTTTGAAGACGGAATGGAATGACAACGATCTCCATATATCGTAAGTATCAACATGACTCCTATTGTGTATAAGAAACATGTACATATAAATATTTTAAATGAAGGAAGAAAAACCGCGTTACTTAAAATTAGCGACACAATATTAAAAAGTGTCGATATAGGTTGTAGACCTATTCGCTCATAAAACCAATATATTTATACCGGTTATATTACAAAATTATATATTACATTATAATTCTGGGTTCCGATGTGTAAATGTCGACACTTTTTGACAATGTATCGACACATTTTTCTTCCATTCTGGACATAAAGTACCGACACAATATTAAAAAGTGTCGATATAGGTTGTAGACCTATTCGCCAATAAAACCGGTATACTTATACCGGTTATATTACAAAATTATCTAGTACATTATAATTCTGGACATAAGTACCGACAAAATTAAAAAGTGTCGATATAGGTTGTAGACCTATTCGCTCATAAAACCGGTATATTTATACCAGTTATATTACAAAATTATCTATTACATTATAATTCTGGTTCCGATGTGTAAATGTCGACACTTTTTGACAAGGTATCGACACATTTTTATTCCATTCTGGATATAAAGTACCGACACAATATTAAAAAGTGTCGATATAGGTTGTAGACCTATTCGCTCATAAAACCGGTATATTTATACCGGTTATATTACAAAATTATCTATTACATTATAATTCTGGGTTCCGATGTGTAAATGTCGACACTTTTTGACAAGGTATCGACACATTTTTCTTCCATTCTGGACATAAAGTACCGACACAATATTAAAAAGTATGAAAACTTTGTTGTCGATATCATGGAAAACAATGATATAGTAATGTGTTTTGATACATTTGCAAGCAGATGTAAAATACATTAATAACTAGTATTGATATTTCAACAATCTTCAAATGTATATGTATACAGAGAAGCAAATATGGAATAATTAATGAAAATATTCACACAGTATAATCACACCAAAATATACATACACAAGAATGTTCAAATAATGTACCGACAAACGAAATTAATCCGATGAAAAAGGGTTATTTCTAACGAAGTCCGGAACATTAGAGGCCTTCAACAAATTTTCCAAATACTCTCGTATGTTTACGCCTTTTTCTGAGGACATACATAAATAATTTCAATTATCAAACTAATGAGGTGCAATTTTACTAACAATAAACTAAATTCGCATAAGCATGAATAAATTTGTGTCATACCTAGAGCATTGTCGTTCGAATGGGAAGCAGCGTCAAAGGTATGTGGACATATGTAATTGTATTTCTATATAAACACATAAGTTGTTAAAATAATCAATGTCTCAACACGTGTTCAACTGGAAAAACATATTGCATAAATGCAACTTACCGGATTATAAATCATTTTTTCCGCTGAATCATCGACCAAAAGTGTATTTAGCTCGTTAAAATCTGGACACGCGTTCCAAACATCATTGAGATCTTTACAGTATTGTATGTTTTGCATTTTGCTTGATCCTGTTCACAAACAGTCGAACATAAATATGTAGGAATCATAGACAACGAAAAGTCAGCAAACTGTAATGACATTCATCTTACCCACACGAATAGAAAATGCTCAGAAAATAAAGGTAGTTTCTCAAGTACATGGTCGACGTTATGCCTGAGATTGTAATCAAGTTTGAATGTTAACATTCAAATATATATTAATGATTTTGACTACAGTAATTCAATTGCTCCAAACATGTTCTAACCTCAGCTTTGAAGACCAAAGGGCAACAACAAAATTGTCGACACAAAATTGCATAAATTCAAATAATCCTGTTATGAGGACAACATCTACAACATGAAGAAAATGAGATTAAAGTTCTACGCTTATATGTTAAAATAATGGATACAAAAGAATAGAATTAAAACCTGCAGGCCGTCTTGGGATGTAGGCAAGGACACCATTGAGATCAAAAATTAAAAGTTTTCTTGAAGGCGGCGTTGCAGACACGATATACTTGTTTGGATCATCATCATCATCGTCGTCGTCGTCGTCGTCATCTTCATCGTCAGCTTCATCTTCATTGACCGCTTGGTTGTCCACATCTGTTAAAAGAAAATAAAATACAGTTCAGAACGTGTAAATGTTTAGAAAGATAAATAATGAATTACCTAACTCGTTTGATGTCGTTGACGTAATTCGTCACGCAACATGGAGACTTCATGTTGCAATGATGAAATATCGGATCGCATTTCACTCACAATGGAATCAATATGCTCCCGAAAATTGACCATGTATTCCATCACGGTCTTAATTGTGACATCCTCTGCAACTGGAGCTTCTTCCATCATTGCGTCTCCACTTGGTTGCTATTCTTCATGGCTAACGGGGTCCATTTCCTCCCTCTCTTGATCTAATCTGACCTCCTTGACACGCTTCTAACCGAGTTTTTCAATAAAATCATATCCCGCTTTTTTAATAAATACCATAACAATCTTGCGGGTTAATCGAACAGGGGCGTCATGCGAAAAATCAACTTCCTTCTTCTTCAACAGATGAGTGATGACACATCCATATGGTAGTGTAGTTGAAATTGTTGCTCCTTTTGTGACCATATATACAATTGTATTAAATATGAGTTTTGCAATGTTTGGAGCCGTTTTGGATTTGGATTTATACTTTGTTATCCACCAATAATCGCTGTCTCGAAGCGTTGAATGTTTTCCCCCACTAGGGCGGATATACCATGTGAGCATTTTGTGAAACACTCTCGACTCTACATCGAGGTGAATTGGGCTATTTCTAGCAACCCGTTTAATTGTAGACCAATCTACACCATTTTCATCTGAATCCCCTTTATTCGCTACACCTAAACCCTCCGTAATAGTTTCCGGAGATATATATATATATCCTTCCCCATGACATGTGTATTAATTCCTATTATATTAGTCTTATTAGGCTCGTGCTGTAAGGAAGCATTGTTGTAGAAGACTCTAACTAGGTTGGGATAATATCTTGGTTCTACACCAAGGAATTCAAGCCAACCCCAAGATGTAAATGTGGATTTAAAACCAAATGCATATTTATCATCAAACAAGAAACCCAGGTCAATAACACGTTTGGGACGAATCTTCCTTACTTTAAAACTCGTCTGCCATCTTTGTTTCTCCATATCGGATCTAAAGTTCAGAGTTTCGAAGGACCTGATTTCCTCAGAAGAATCATTTGTTTCAGAAGGAGGTTGTGGTTGAGAAGAATTGGGTTGAGAAGAGCTTTGAGAAAGACCGCACTTCTGACGCTGACGTTTTGGAGCCATTTTGGTTGGATGCTATTACAATGGAACACAAACACATTCAGGAAAAAAACTCCAATATAGAAATCAAACAAACCCATAAAATATCGATAAATTTACCTGAATATATGATCGTCACTGTTATGATAACGCTAGTATTCTTCGGAGAGGAAGAGTTATCTTCTGTCTGCTTGCCTTTATGTTTAGGGTTTTTCGATTTTAGAGTACTATATATAATGAACGGTGGAAAAACACTTGATATTTAAATTAGTATCGACAAAACATTAAACAGTGTCGATACATTATTTAGACCTATTCTCTCATAAAACCGGTATACTTGTACTGGTTAGATTGAAAAATTACCTAATACATTATACTTATGGGTTTAGATGTTTATGGGATCGACACTTTTTATATATGGATCGACACTTTATGGTTGCACCCTATTTGCCATTCAATCTGGACCAAAAATATCGACACAAACTATAAAAGTGTCGACACATTATTTAGACCTATTCTCTCATAAAACCAGTATACTTGTACCGGTTAGATTGAAAAATTACCTATTACATTATACTTATGGGTTTCGATGTTTATGGGATCGACACTTTTTATATATGGATTGACAGTTTATTGTTGCACCCTGTTTGCCATTCATTCTGGACCAAAAATATCGACACAAACTACAAAAGTGTCGAAACATTATTTAGACCTATTCTCTCATAAAACAGGTATACTTGTACCGGTTAGATTGAAAAATTACCTATTACATTATACTTATGGGTTTCGATATTTATCGGATCGACACTTTTTATATGGATCGACACTTTATTGTTGCACCCTGTTTGCCATTCATTCTGGACCAAAAATATTGACACAAACTACAAAAGTGTCGACACATTATTTAGACCTATTCTCTCATAAAACCGATATACTTGTACCGGTTAGATTGAAAAATTACCTATTACATTATACTTATGGGTTTCGATGTTTATGGGATCGACACTTTTTATATATGGATCGACACTTTATTGTTGCACCCTGTTTGCCATTCATTCTGGACCAAAAATATCAACACAAACTAAAAAAGTGTTGAAACATTATTTAGACCTATTCTCTCATAAAATCGGTATACTTGTACCGGTTAGATTGAAAAATTACCTATTACATTATACTTATGGGTTTCGATGTTTATCGGATCGACACTTTTTATATATGGATCGACACTTTATTGTTGCACCCTGTTTGCCATTCATTCTGGACCAAAAATATCGACACAAACTACAAAAGTATCGACACATTATTTAGACCTATTCTCTCATAAAATCGGTATACTTGTACCGGTTAGATTGAAAAATTACCTATTACATTATACTTATGGGTTTCGATGTTTATGGGATCGACACTTTTTATATATGAATCGACACTTTATTATTACACCCTGTTTGCCATTCATTCTGGACCAAAAATATCGACACAAACTACAAAAGTGTCGATACATTATTTAGACATATTCTCTCATAAAACCGGTATACTTGTATCGATTAGATTGAAAAATTACCTATTACATTATACTTTTGGGTTTCGATGTTTATCGGATCGACACTCTTTATATATGGATCGACACTTTATGGTTGCACCCTGTTTGCCATTCATTCTGGACCAAAAATATCGACACAAACTACAAAAGTGTCGATACATTATTTAGACCTATTCTCTCATAAAACCGGTATACTTGTACCGATTAGATTGAAAAATTACCTATTACATTATACTTTTGGGTTTCGATGTTTATGGGATCGACACTTTTTATATATGGATCGACACTTTATGGTTGCATCCTGTTTACCATATTGTAAATTTGCCTTTTACTTTAAAGTGAATTTTGTAGTTATTGTACATACCCTCAATATATATGGAATGGCCATTCATTCTCGCACATGATGACAATTATGATGACATTTGGTATAATACAGACAACAATCTCCATATATCGTAAGTATCAACATGACCCTTAATGTGTATAAGAAACATGTACAACAACATACTGCTAACTTTTCTCATCTCATTCATAATTATATTCACATACAAAATTATAAATCGTATACAAAATTATAAATCTTATACAAAATTAACCCTACATTACATCATTGCATCCTTTTGTTATTCTTATGTATCATGGCAGCTTTTGTTATCTCCTGTCTTCGTTGATTTTGATTGTGGCTTACGAGATCGTTTAATATTCGCGATCGATCCCACTCTTCAACAACCTATATTCAAATTGTCAGAACGTTAAGTATTGTAAACTACAGCATTCAATCTACGACTTTTAACAATTTTACCACAAACGAATTTTTCTTTCCACTTACAAAATCACCAGTTGCCCCTGTAGAACCGATCGATTCCATCCACATCATCACATACATGCCGCAATCATGTCTGTTACAAAATTTGAAAACCACACATGTCAATTATGATGAATACTGCATAAATTAAGCTTTCTATTTGTGATAACATCTCATACCCATTCAATTGCTTATTCTTCTTATGCTCCACAAATTTGAAATTTTTCAAGGGATACTTTCCTAGAGATCCACAGGATTCAACCCAAATGCGTTTCTTATTATAAAAATCTAATATTTTAATATGCATTAAAATAGAAGAAGTTATGATCCAAAAAAATTATGCATTATAATTTACATAATGTCCTTTTATACATACATACATACCAATCTCTTAGCATCCTTCACTCTCTGTTTAGCTGCTTCAGTTGTAAACATACTATCATATATTGTTGCAACACGATCTACCATATCCAACACCAACAGATACCAATGTGAATTATGGTAGTTTATTGTGATCATGATCTGCAACAAAATTTCACACCCAATTTGACAAAATTCAACATTCTATATCCGAAAACATCATTTGCAATTGGTATGGTGTCTTACCTTCTCACAGTCGATGAATTTCACATAGTTATTCAATATGGGACCCCAGAAGGTAGCAATACTCTCAACACTTTCTTTGTTGTTGGCATCCAACGCCTGCTGCTGCAATTACGCAACAAACATTATTAATTTACCGTCTATAACACTACTTATCTCCATTTATTAATTTAACTCACCGCTAAGTGGTATGGAAGGTAGCCAATCCTCCGGAGTGACTTCTGAGAATCGTAGCATACTGTCCAGGCGACCAAATCAATAACCTAACAAAATTAATTACACAATCAGAACATATTCAATAAGTTTTAACATTTTCTACTTTCTACTTACCACACCGCCAACCCATTCCGTAGGCTTCAACGTTGCAACGTCGTATACACTTACTTCGATTCTAACTCACTATTCCATAAATAATCACAAATTGCAGCTTCAATGTCATCAATTCCGCTTGGAATATCCGCTTTTTCAACCTACAATTTTGCATACAATTTTTTATCACAACAACATAATAAAAATCAAATTAAGTTTTTATTTTATTCAACTTACCTTCTGCTTCTTCTTCTGGGGTGCAGGACATTCCGAATCCAAATCTGCTGTTATAACACTCTTCGGTGTATAAACGACATCGACTTCCTTCCTCCTCATTTCTTCCATCTCTTATTCTTCCTCCTCCCTCTTTTCTTCTTCATATTTTTTCAGTTCATCGTATTTTTTTCTACATAGCTCTCATCTTTTATTTCACCCTTCAATTGATCTCCTTCATCCAAGTATTATCAACCACCCCATTCACCCCCGTAAGTTCACTCCTCAATTCCACAACCTCCTTCACCACTCCCTCAAATTTTTCACCCGTCCATCTTAATATCACCCCTTAACACCCAACTTCTTTCACCACTTCACCCCTCAACACCTCTACTTCTTTCACCACTCCATCTATTTTTCCTTCCACTACCCCCTTATGCCTCTCAAGTGTATCTTCGACTCTCTCAAGTTTCTCTTCGACTCTATCAAGTTTCTCTTCAACTCTTGATTGTCTTTGCATGATATCAAATTGGATTTTTTTGATATCAGCCAATTCAGACATCAAAATGTCGAAGTTACTATGTTTTCCCTCACCGTCGTCCCACTCACCGTCATCCCCCAATACAACCATCTCTCCTTTCTTCTCCTCTGCCTCCACTGCCTCCTCTACATCCTTGCCAATAACCTTCAAAATTAAATTACAATATTAAAACATTGATTATATTCTTAATATTATTTAATTACATTTATTACCCTTTCTTGCTTCTTCGCTCTATCCAACTTCAACTTCACCATCACTCTAACCACCTCTTCCTTCCCCCATGCACGGATGCGTGCCACTCCGATTCTTTCATAAGCCGACACTACCTCACAGCCCGACCAAAAATCGAACAGTGCAACCTGCATTTATAATAAAATTTATATTTTTATATAAAAACACAAAAAAGTTCTTCAACTCATTTACCTCTAAGATTGCTATGCACCCTTTGAGGTATCTATGGCTGCCCTTTTTAAAGGTGATTATTGATTCAATCAATCTCAAATGGATATTCAGCCCAATTGAATTCACCTTCAAGCCTTCATCGCAAATGAGCTTCATATGTTCCTTGTTCGTTGACGTATGACCCGTTGGACAAAGAAAGATACCGACAAGGTATAATAGAACTCTGGCCTTCAGCTCATCCCCAACGTAAGATCCACTTTTTATTTCCTCTTCAATTTCAGCATATGTCACCTTCTGCTTCAAACCATATTTGGAGCCAAGTGCTTTCCAGTCCTTACTCTTACAGACTTCTACAACACTTTTGCCTTCATTTTCTACCCCCAATACGGCTGCAGCACATGGGATCCCGAGAGGAAATGAAAAATCACCATACTTAGCAATACATTGTTTGACATCAAATTGCGCCATCAAGGATCGACACAATTCCCTTCGAATAGGTCGATCCCTTACTCCTACCAACGATCCAAAACCTATTTCTCCCAGCACATTCAACTGGCCCTTCTCCTTAAGGTGTTTAATTAATGAATTCACCCTTTTAATGCTGCATCTTGTCGACACTTCCTACATTTTTTAACAATATATAATGGTATAGTTCTTATATATTTTGTATCAACGTATTTACAAGTTTAATGAATACTTTATTTTCATGTGCTTTCCTCTGTTCTTTGTATTCTTTACTATCATTCCTTGACTGTGTGATGTAAGGTTCCTTTTCAGCATCACTCATTGAATCCATTTGGACCTCACATCTTTGTCACCTAATATTAAACATAAACGTTTCTTAATCAATACATTAACACTAAATACTACTCAATGTCAATTTCATTTTACATACCGAACCGCTCTGTGTGCCATCTTCCTTCATCCTTTTGCATTCGGCCATACTGTCAACATTTAAAATTTGTAATCAATTTAAAGTTTATCGATACTTTAATCCAATTACCATTTCAACAATAATAACAAAAATACATTGATACTTACTAGAAGTACATATATCCACCCTTTGGTTGCTTTCGAGTCTCGGCCTCAATTTCAAAGTCATCTGCGCCACCAACAATTTTTCCACCCATTGACTCCATTTTTCCTTCATATATCAGTTTACGCAAATCAAATCAAATACTTGTTACGTACACTTTATTCAATATACAAATATAGATAACTACTCTTGTGGTAAAACGGTTTTCTTCAAAAGAATTGGAATGGCCACTACAAAATGTGTCGGCACATTTATACAACCTATAATATCATTTTTTACCTATAATATTTAATAAAAGTATTGGCATTTATATTTTACCTTGAATATCACTTTCTACCTGTAATCTTTCTCAAATGCTTCTTTACTCTAAAACCCCAAACAACACATAAAAACCCTATTTCCTATTACTGTAATAATTAAAAACTAGGGTTTCGACAACATACTTTTCGATTCGACTGCAGCAACAAACAAACAAACTTCGCTTTAGAAACGCCTTCTGATATGCAGCAACAATTACGCTTCGATTTCAAAAACTCGTCCGTTTTATCTATTTTCAGAGGATATTTAGATATGGCATTTATATTTTCATCGAATATGTTATTTATATTTAATCGATACAAATACAAAAGTGTCGATACTTTATGTCAGGTGTCGATACTTTCGAAAGGATATTTACCTATTTCTTTGAAAGTGTCGATAATTTATTACACGTACTTACGAAAGTATCGACACTTTCAATATATCCGGTATCGTTTTAGGTTTATCATTTTGGTACCGGTTTTATCATATTTTACTTGTTATCGTTGTGGATCGATATATTTTTTTTAAGTATCGACACATTATAGGCGCTAAAACTGCTTCTCTTTTAAATTCACAAAGTGTCGATCCTTATATAAAGTATCGACACTTTCAATATATCTGGTAACGTTTTACCGATTTTATCATTTTGATACCGGTTTTATCATATTTTTACATGGTATATCGTTTTGGATCGATACATTTTTTAAAAGTATCGACACTTTATAGGATTTAAAATTGCTTCTCTTTTAAATTCACGAAGTGTCGATCCTTATATTAAAGTACCGACACTTTAAATGTATCCGGTAGCGCTTTACCGGTTTTATCATTTCAATACCGGTTTTGTCATAGTTTTACCTGTTATATCGTTTTGGATCGACACATTTTTAATTTGGATCGACACGAACCGACAAGTTAAGTTTGTCGGTTGCACAATTTTTTAATATTTCTTCATGACTTAGACCTACTACATTATTATTAGTCAACATTTCCGGTAGCGCTAAACCGAATTTATTAAATATCTTTTAATATATCCGGTAACGCCGTATATTAACCGTATATTAACCCGCCTTTCCTGAGACAATCCCTGGAATATTCCTATCCATGACATGGAGAAAAAGTAACGGCAACCAAAGGCAGAAATGAACAGAAGAATAATCTTAAATTACCATTAAGTGAACTCAAGAATGGAGTTCTATATGAATCTCAGTTTTTGCAAATGAATCATCCATAATTGATACATGAAATATGAAGTTTTTGCTTCAGCTCCCATGGTGCTCATGCTTCTGCTTCATAAAGCGCAGGAAGAGCAAACATAAGGAGAAGGAAGCAAAGAGGGACCAACGATCACACATCTCCGATGTGATTTCCCAGGAAAGAAAAAGAAATATACCCTCTTAGCCTCTTCCTTTTATTGTATTTGATGACATCTTCATTTGAACTATTCAAATGTTAAGAAAAAGGAAATCAGTTCATCCTGTTAAACTGATTCTTGCAGATTATCTCGTACGATCTTTCGGTATTAAGTCCATCTCTTGCATTTGATGTTCGACAGAAACCAAACCGGTCTGTTCAAGGAACCTGCATAAGTAATCCAATCAGCAACATTCCAACTAGAAAAAATGATTAGAGATTCAGTTTCCCTGCTTCGAATCACCATCCCCATGCATATGTAATTACTCACTTGCATAAAGATCATCAAAAGAGAAACAAATCACTTCAGGTTGCATCCCTCCACTATATTGTTCTAAAACTGAGAAAAGAACAGAACAAGCATGCAAGAATCGACATCTTCGAAACTAAATTTGAGCCCCAAATCTATCCTTGTTATCTAAACCATGTTATGTTCTAAAATAACAGGTAATGGTGTGAGCAATTGCAGGTTCAGCCCTAACTGAAATCCAATATGACAGATTACATGACAAGAGACAGAGAGCATTATAAATGTTTTAAGCTACAATATTCATCATGTTTAAGACAAAACACTCAAAATTCCTCTAAGTTGGCATAGTTAATATAGAATAATATAAACTCTCAAAATGTTGTAAGCTACAATATTCATCGTGTTTAAGACAAAACACTATAAACTTGCTGATGGGAACAATTGGGTCATGACGGCTACAGACGGTTCACCCTCCTAATTTGGGCAGAGAATCGCAATCGATGATGGATCGGCCATTGACCAGTGTCAAAGCATTATGTCTATAGAAAAGAGATGAATGAGGTTGAGGTGATTCCATCACTTCTCTCTGTTTTGATCGAGATGTTTTACCGTGACTCTTAGAGCTGGTGTAGCAAGCTAGGTGGATATAGTCAGCCGGTGATAGATTTGGCTTATGTAGGTCACGTGGGCCTGTCAGAGTTCATGTCAACAAGTTACGGCTTCCCGAGGGATGTTAGATATTCGAAGTCCTTTATCTGGAGGTGCTCTTCCAGAATACTACCAATGGAGAGGTTCTCCAGAGGCTTTGAGATGCAGGTACAAATATTGCACGCGGGGAACGTTTGACGGAGGTACAACAACCCTGTTTCTCCAAGTATGCTCTCAGATCTAACATAGAAAGTTTGTCTAATGACCATACAGTCCCCTGGTTTTCTTTCAAGCTATGTTGTTCATAGTTATATTTTATTCGAAGCATCCGTGTCGGACACATGAATACTAGATTCGATCTTCATGGATCTTTCAAATGCATGAAAAACCTTAAAAAAAATTAACCATACTCATGAATCTGGATCTGAGTAACATAACTTTCACGCAATGATCAAAGCATGAATAACACATAACGCAACTCCAAAATTAGTAAAAAGCTAGAAAATCTTATAATGACTGGGTCAAAACTTAGCAAAGAATTAAGATATAGTACCAATTAAGAAGCAAGAAGAGGGCAACAGCAATCAGAACGAGGAAAGCAACATGGAGAACCAAAGAAGAGTCACAAGAGGAGAAAGCTAAACCCAGCATAACAGCAAGACAAATACCCAGCATCAGAAACGTTGATTTTAGTGTATTCCATGTTGGACCCTGAAATCCAAACAACAAAAAGATCCAAACTACATAAAAATGGCTGCAAATATCATGTATAATAGATCATTGAGAAGAGAATTGAACCGACGTTGACACCAGGAGCTAAAGCCCCAAGTAAAACTGCTTGTGCTGAAGATATATCGCCTCCTGCTGACTGTTTCTTTACCATTTGAGTTTCGTCTTGGATCTTAAGATCTTGAATTTTTTAGACTCGGCCCTCGAGAAGCATAGGGAGAAACTTCACTCGACAGAGCTGGAGCCAAAATCCCTAAAATTCTTGTTATTAGAATTAAGCCACGGAAAATTTCACCGGGTTACCCGGTTTTGGTAGTTAAAAATTACCCAAACCGGTTGGATGGGATCATACATATATATTTTTTTCTTTCGGATTCGGAGAGGCAAGTTTTTTATTAAAATTTACGGAATGGGGTTGAATGAAAAATATTTTTTTTCTCAAGGCTAAAGTAAATAAAATGATCTTCGAGACTTACTCATATATCGTCCCATAAAAATCAAACTTTTTAGAATTGAACTTGAACTTAAAGTAATATAAATTAATTAATATATAAATTTGAGGTAGTAAGAAATTTAATTTGATTAAAAGTAGAAAATTTTCTTAAAATAGATTTATACTCTATTTAGTTTTTATTTATAGTCAAGGGAGATACTAAATATCAAGATTAATAATTAAGTTTTTATTAGTAAAATTCTCCTTTGAAAATATTGATATTTTTTCTTTCTTTTTTTCGATAACGTTTATTTGTTTATCAATAATCATTGTGTTTTAATATTATAACACAACCTAATATCTATAATAATTGTGGACAAAACCTCACTTTCAGACATCTTACTAGAGATGAGCATGAGTCGGGTTTCGGCCAACCCGACCTGATATTTTAAGATAAAATCCGAACTCGATTTGATCCGAGCCAAAATAATAAAAAATATTATTTTTATTCAAAAATAATAATAATTTAATTAAAAATAATATATATATAAGTATTATTGTAATTATTCCTAAATATATAAGGTCAAACTATTTTTTCGGGATTGAGTCGGGTCAAGTATTTTCACCCTAAACTCAAATCCGACCCGAACATCACCTTTAAAAATCCGACCCGACCCAAATTAAAAAAACGACCCGATCGGGTCGGAACTCCTCGGATTCGGATCCCATGACCCTCCCTACGTCCTACTAAAACCATACGTACATATTTTCAACTTCTTTACATATTGTATGTCCAAAGGGAGCTTTGAAGTTTCTAATTCCCCGTGAAAGTAGGATTTCTCAGGGTTGGATCCTGCTGGAGTAGCCATTCTCTCTCTTTTAGATACTGCAAGAGTGGCCTTGGCTCGGGTCTAGGTTCAGTCATGGCACCGCAGCCGTAGGGGTTTGGCCTTTGATAGCCGTGGAACGGCTTTTCCCTTCTTGGTTCCTCCATGCCACGGGGAAACCCTTGTTGCAATACCAAACTCTCTGTGTAAATTGTTGGGTTTGGTAAAGAAGGGACTCCGTATTGATCAAAAAGACCAATGCGAGAAGCCCCGGGAGTGTAATGATTGATAGGCCGCACATGGTTGTTGGCACAATCAAGATTGCGACTTTCTCTGTATCTCCGAAGCCATTCCGAAGAAGTCATCCCGCTAAACGGAGGGTATTTATCCATGAAACCCGGGATACCAGAACCATAGTTAACTTGGTCATCACGATACCAGTTCGGATAGCCACTCATCCTTGATTCATTGTAGAAATTCTCGGGCTTATTAATAAATTCTGAGCCCCTCATCTCGGAAATACTAGGTCTAGTAGCATTAAACCAAGCAGCATCATCAGGCAATAATGGAGCAGAATATGGAGGAGGTAAGCAATGGTAACTGGTTGAAGCTTCCAAACTTGAAGAAGTGACATAATCCTCCGAATGCGGAGGGGAGTAGTGGTAATTGGTTGAAGTTTCTGATCTTAAATAAGTGACAGAATCATCGGTTTGACCGATCAAGAGATCACTCAGGGATGAAGTAGCTACTTCTGCAATAGGGCTCAAGCTCAATCTATTAGCATCACTTCTCCCCTTTTCGGTACTGCTTAAACTTCCTCGGTCTAGAACCCAAGAACTAAGGGACGGTGGTCCGGCCGAGATGGGGGCTTCAGAAAACGAGAATACTGTAGTATCTTTTACAAAAGGCTCATGCTTCTTGAAAGGCTTGCTGCGCCTAAAATTCGAGATGTCGTAATGAAGCTCTGAAGCAGCATAATTGGTCTGGTTTTGTGCTATTAATAGGGATGTAGCATGGCGCAAACATTCTCGGAAGGAATATTTCCTCCATTGCATTCGGGATGCTGTGTCTTGTTCATTATGAGTTTTCCCATAGAGTGGTGCCGAATTATATCTCGTAAGAGGCTTTAAAAGAATAACTTCTTCGTCTTCTGTGGCAACGGATTCCTCATCCACAAGAAGGCTGCTTTGGTTTTCACTTGCAATCTGTGTCTCCAATTCTTTTCCAGCTTCATGTATACGCGATGCATGCCTTTGCTTTGTTACATCAGAACATCAGAATCGACTTTCGAATAAAATTTATTTCCGATCCCAGTTAATGAGAAATCCAACGAAAGATGTATTTCAGCTAATGGTGCAAAGCCCCTCAACTCATAGTCTTCCCACAATGCAGTTCTTACATCGGACAGAATTTCAACCCTAACATTGAACCGCTTCAAGAGGTCGATAAAAGCAGCGAAAAAATAAGATATAGAGCTTTTAGTTTTCTCATCCACTCCATGAACTTCAACTTCATCGAGCATGCTCGCTAGCCACTCGACAAAAACAAGTATGGAGGGGAGAAGGGGACATGAGCCCAAAGTATTTGCCTTCAAACACCTATATACAACACGTCCCATGAAAATGAATGTCTTCAAACACCTATAACAACACGTCCCATGAAAATGAATGTAGCAGCCAACGCAAATCGTACCAGCTCAAGATGCTGCTTATTCTTTTCATCTTTTGACACTTGCGTTTCGGGGTTATTAATTAGATTATGGGCAAAATGAAACAGAAACAGCATGACGAGCTCGGAAAGGTCCTGTTCTAGCCGAATCCATAAGCTGATATGACTCCAGATTTGCTCTTAGCTTTATATCATCTAAAGCCATTATCGCATCAAAAGCTCCCATGGTAGATGCAAAGCACAAGGGAAGTCCTCCAAACTGCCTCGCATCATCCAGAACATAAGAACTTAGTTAAAAGCGGAAAACAAACTCAAATAGCAAGTGATAAGCCTCCACATAAAGTCGAGTAACTCGAAAGAGCTTCATATACTCTATATGCTTATGCGCTAAACCGAATTTACATAAAAGCATATTCGTGATATTGGATGAAAAAGAGTAGCATCTGGAGCCTTTTAAAACATATCTGCATCTCAAATGAACTAATTCTATTCATTTGCAGTTATAATTGGATTCCTGGATTTTAAGAAGAAAAAACTTAGTGTTCGGATAAGATGCGGCCAGAAATTCGTTCCTGCAGAGATCATTTTCATCCTTCAACGGACCATCCTCTGAGATCTTTTCACTCGATTGTAATTTGACATTAGGATCACATCTTTCAAATGGTTTTAAGAAATCAAAGTGTGCCTCACTCGAAAGAGAATGCAAATGAGATGATCTGTTCTGTAAAATCACAAAAAGCAGTTGCAGAAATCAGAAGTTGGTTCGATGTATCGAGAGGTTCAAATTCATTTACATGACATGAGCAAACAGTACAAGTCTTACCCTTTCAAAAGTAAAATCAGATTGTTCCAGGCATCCGGGAAAGGCTCTTTTACGGCTAAACTTCTTACAATGGTATAGAGCAAGAAACGCATCACCCACATGTTGCCAATACAGCCAGCTACAAGTGAACATGATAGGTTAGACACATAGAAATCAGGAAATCGAATGTTACAAACGCAACCGAGTTCTATATACTTGACACATGTAGCACATTCATCAAGAGATATCGACAGAGGATAAGAAACCACTTAAAATACCTGATTTTGGGGGTTTCCACTGTCTGGCCATGAACTTGCAGCTTCCAAGTAGTAGGCTGCAACTGACCAATTATGTTGGACAAAACTAGATTTTTCAACTTGTTCCGTATATCTAGCAAGATCCCCGAGACATACTAAAAACCGATGACATAAAAAGTGACCTTTCCGCAATTTGTTGGTTCGACAGTCGATGCCACCCCTTTTAAAGACGAAGATTCATTGGGAAGTCCATAATGACTTCGGATTATCTCAATCAATTTTTTGTAAAATTCGGTAGCTTTTAGAAGAAACAACTTAACCCTTCTCTACATTGGTTATGAGAACCACTCGAGTCCGTTGCATGTTTGTACTTTCTGAATTAGCTGAGCTTTTCGTTCTTTTACGGAACTCGTCAATGTGCTTATAGTGTAGCTTCCACAATGAGTATTCAACGTCTTGAAGTTCCGTCAGTTCATGGTCGTCCAAAATGAAACTTTCATAACTTGAACAGACTTTGAGGTATAAGTCCCGAACATCAAATGCAATAACCTTTGGCGAGGATTGTCGCCCACAACTGCTTCTCGGTGTTAGCAATCTGATGAACCAACATGCTTTCGAGAGTTAAAAATTAAGTGAAGAAGGGAATTTTTGTATACAACATATTATACAACAAATTGTAGCTCCAACGTCCAAACATGCCTCGAGAAGAAATTTGCTTTTGCCTTCCGATCTTTCGAGGGAACAGCAGGAGTGTTCATGATTATAGTGCGGATTGTTCTTCGATATGTTTTATATCTCATCAGCTGGAGAAGAACAACGACATGATCAGTTCTAAACTCGAAATAGGTTAACACATCAGCAAAACGGATAGGCCGAAAACGAGTTCCATAACAATAAGAAGAATGCAGGCTTTGATATCTGAGTCACAAATCCTTCCATATGAGTCATTTGGATAATGCTTCCTCCACAGGAAACCTGCCTAGCTATAAAATATCGGATTCCTTAGACCGAGGGTCCGAGACCTTCCCGGATTCGAAGTTACTGGAACTTTGGGAGCATATCATTCTTTCCTAAAATGGAAGTAAACATATCAGAAAGTAAATTGAAGTTAAAGAAATCCTTTGCTTCTTTGTCCCCTTATATGTTTCAAGTTTCAAGCGTTCACTACAGGTTCAAGGATTTCATCTGCAAAAATAATCTAAATGCCTTGAAAATGGATGAGAGCAAAAGTTCCGAAATCTTTTGAGTGAAATTGACACCACAAGAAGAAATTGAGGAATTTGCTGCCATAAAAAAACCAATCCAAAAGCTCTAAAATTCAAAGAATTTCCATCACTTTCATCGGTGTGGGGAAAAAAGAGAGAAGCATAAGGCAAAAACTAAAATTTTCAAGCCCAGAAAATGACCATTGTCATCATCATCATCACCATGAAAAAAGTAATAAAGTTCTTAGGTGAAAGAATTGCTCAATAAATACTCCCAAAGTTTTCAACTTTACATACCAATTATTGAATTAAGCATACAACTACTTGCTTGAGAAAAAAACCAACAAAAAAAACTGAATTTTGAGAATTCTAATCTGCAGCTTGCCCTTTACCAACAGTGAAAGGAACAACATCAAACAAAACAAACAAGAAAAAAAATAAGACAGCTTAGTTTTTTTTTCAAGGACTAGAACCTAAGAACATCATACCTGGAAATGAGAAAGCAGCACCAGTAAACAAAGTAAAGAGAAAAATTAAAGCTTGAATTAAGAAACGCCATGAGAAAGAAAGAAACTTGCAGACGAAAGTAAGCCAAATGAGAGAGAAAGAGAGAAGCGCAGGGATTGGCAACTGAAAGAAGCGTTTAGCCACCTGTTGTTCTCAGCTGTGATTGTGAAACATACAAGTAAAAGGTAGCCGATAATGAGTCTCATGGAAAGTCCATTTAGCCTCAAATAGATATTTAGTGTTTTTCTTCCATTTTTACCAAACAAAATAAATAAAATTGTTGCTTTTCCATATTCCATTTGCTTACTGGTGTTGCTTGTCACTACATACTATTCATGGGAATAAAAAAACTCATTAAAGATGGGAATATATAAAAGTGATTCTCATAAAAACCAAAGTCTATATAATTAAAAGAAGATGATGATCAAGTCTATATAATGAAAAAATAGAAGATAGTTGGTATTATAATCATCATCCGTTGTTTGTTGACTACATGAAGAGCCTTGCAATCCAAGCCAAACCCCTCATATCTTCCATTTAGTCATTTGATAATAACAGATTGCAGCAGCATAATAATTCCCAGTAGCATGATTATTATTATTATCATCAAAAGGGATTTATCCAATTGTTACATTAGCACTTGTATGGGGTAGGGATGGATAGAAGGAAATAATACAGTTTGTCTCTCTAAAAAATTTAAATTTTCATATATTTTAAATATTGTTTTTATAATTTTAATAATATGTTTTTATCTCTTTATAGTTTTATAAATTAATTTTTCACTTAAATTTAAAAAATCATCTCGTAACATAAAATATTATATCCGTAACCGAGAGGAAGTGGTGATTAATAAGTGACTCTTCGTAAGTTTCTAATGCACAAACAGTCAGTGAATGTAATGTGCCCTTCGGACAAATGTGAATGAATCCTTAAATGAAAGAACCAAATTTTAACTCATCCACGCCAACTTCACGTAAGGGGAAACCAAAACTATGACTGGTAATTATTGAGTTAATTGCATCGTATATCTTCAAAGTATGACTCTTATTTAAATTGATTCCTAAACTTTTAAATATTTCAATTTCATTCTTAAAGTATGACTATCATTCTAAATTAGTCCTTAAACTTTTAAACATTTTAACTTCATCCCTAAATTATGGCCTTCATTCTAATTGGTCTATAAACTTTCTGAACATTCCAATTTCATCCCAAACTATACATATATAATAATCATATCTCTTGCTAATAAATTGTTAGTTCAAGTTATATTAGTATATTTTGTTTAAAACAAAATTTAGGTTAAATTATGGTTGAAAATAATTACATATTGGATGGATTGGGGGATGGAATTGGAATATTCAAAAAGTTTAATGAGCAATTTAAAATGAGGGCTATAATTTGGGGACATATGATACAATTAACTCAAAAAATAAAATAGTTTAAAAAGTTCATTTAGTAAAAAAAATATTTTCAATGAAAAATTCTACACCGCACGTTGCATACCGCCAACGCACCACTAAAACGATACCAAAACGTACCACAAACAAATTTATCCTTATTATGTAAATATTAAAAAATAAGAATCTATTTAAAATTAATCATTTATTAAAATTAATTATTTTTAATTATATAACTTAAAAACCTAATTCTAACAAATTAAATTATTTAATTATTATTTTTAAAAATTATAATTAATTATAATTCTATTAAATTATAATTAATTTAAGTAGTTTAATTTGTTAGAATTATGGTTTTTAAGTTATATAAGTTAGAACCGGCTATCAGCATCAGTTATCATCGGCGACTACCTTAACTAGTCGGAAAACCAACTGCTACAACATCCAGCGCTTCCGTTTTTTGTCGCCCAGTATTCGGCCTTCCCGAAGAAGCTTTTCCGTTTGTATCGTCAGTTTTTTTTTCCTTTTTTTTTTACGCACGGTAACCTTCGAATAATCATCTCCGACCATCGTCCATCCCAGCTAGACCAACTATTCTAAATAAAATACAAATTAGGGGGTTGGAATGCAATTTTACCATTTAAAAAAATGGAAAGATGATCAGAGAGTTAAGTGCTATGGACTTACATGTGGCGGCGGTTGCAGACGGACGAGAATCGACAATCGTGATTAGTTTGGTTGGGATGGACGACGATCGAGGATGATTCTTTGAAGTTCAACGTGTGTAAAAAAGGAAAACAAACATACGGCAACCGACGCAAAAGGCAGAGCTTCTCATTCGAGACGGGCAACTGTTGGGCGACGACAAACGAAGGCGTTGAATGTTGTAGCAGTTGATTTTCTCAACGAGTTAAGATGATCGTCGATGGTGATTATTGTTGATGGTCCGTTCTAACTTATGTAACTTAAAATCACAATTCTAAACAAAATAAATTACTTTAATTAATTATTATTTTAATAAAAATATAATTTAATTATAATTCTATTAAAATTATAATTAAATTTTAAAAATAATTAATTTTAAATAATCCTTATATGTTTAATATTTAAATAAGGATAAATTATCTTGTGATACGTTTCGGTACGTCATTTTAGTGCGACTTGCACTGTAGATTTGTCCTGTTTTCCATACTAATTGAATCAAAAGGTGAGTTTGTAAATACATATTATATTGATATATTTTAATATTTTAATTTGTAACTAAATAAAATTGTTAATTTAAAATAATATATATTACTTGAGACTTAAACATAAGATATTTTTTTAAAGATAATAATAATTATTTAAGTAAGTATTCTGTCACGAATCTTAACATTTAATTTAGCTTTTAAATTTTATTTTTTATTTTTGCACTCTTTTCAGTTCATTTTAATACGTACAACTTATTATCTTTTATTTATTCTAAATAATATTCGTATTTAAAATAATTATAATATTAGTTAATAACAATATATAATATATTATCTCATTCATATAGTATGAAATTATTTATCACGTGCCATGTTCTTATTGTTGTAACTACAATTATACATAAGGGTGTAATGATCGAGCATGAATGAATAATGTTATGTTCGTGTTCTTTGTTTAGTTTTAAATGTGTTCATTTTCGTTTAATTTTTTGATATAGTGTTCATGTCGTTTATTTATTTTTTATAGTGTTCATGTTCATCATTTAGTTGACGAATATATTCATTTGTAATCTAAAATTATAAATCACGCTACTAATATTTAAACTCCTTAAACTTCATAGTTTAAACTCCAAATTTCACCATGCGTTCAATATAGTTCATACATTCACTATTTAAAATATATATAAAAATAAAAATAAAACGAGATTCTAAATGGGGCATTAATCGAGTTTATAAACGAGCTCATAAGTGAGCTTATAAACAATTTGTTCGTGAACATAAATGAACCAAACACCTGTTCATATTCGTTCGTTTATTGAATGAACATAATTTTTTTTGTTCATACTTGTTGTTAGCTTAATAACGAAAATAAGTTGTATGAACAGCTCAAGACATTCCTCAAGCGCTCTGTTCATTTACACCCCTAATCATACATATAAATCATGTATTAAGTCATTAATAAACAATCAAATCTTATTTATTATAAATTATATTTTATTTTTATACGAGCAATCCATTGACATTGTGAAGCAAAATAAGATAAATTCTCAAATTATCATAATTTTGTGACAAAATAATTTAATTTAATTTAATTCGATTTTGTAATTGACTTAGAACTTAATTTATATTTCACATAGTGTAATTTACTCTAAAAATGCCAAAGAAAAATTTGGTGACATATTGTAATTTACCCTAAATATTAAAATAATTAATAAAAAATTGAAGGGTTTTTTCTATAACCCAAAAATTACCTTATATGAACTGAAGCAGAAGGGATATTTCGAGAATACGGAATTGCTAGTTGTCTATGCTTGATTTGCTTGTTACTTAAGGGCCCCTTTGCATTTAATTTCATTAGACTAGAACGATAAGGCTATGAAGTTGATAATAATTAAACATCTCTTACCCTATTTTCTATTAATAACTCAATTCTAACAGTCCGTAACTAAGCTCGACAGGAACCCGTCCAGGCCCCAACTATCTAGGCTTCAAAATTATGAAGTATATATATAATTGAAAAAATAAATATTCTATTTAATCATCCACCTATTATTTATTTCAATTTTTAAATTATAATTGTTTAAATTTTTAAATTTATACTTAACGTTACATTATATTTCTTTTTTAGTTATCCATTATTAAAAAATTAATAGCGACGTTGATGTGACATTTTAAATTATTTTTTTACTTTTCACTTATTCTTTATTATTTTTTGATAACGGAGAATGTTGAAATCGAACCTGAGTCATCTTAAAAGGCGATAATGTTTGTTTTATTCGAGTAGTTTGAGTGTTTAATAAAATTTCTTAATATTTTCTATTTAAAATTTAATGCATTATTAGAAGTTTATCAAACGTAATAAAGAAAATAATTTACAAACAAATTTATTTATTTTTATTTTGTTCTTACAATTCAAATTTTTCGATATTTGTTATTAGATGCTTAATTCATACGTTGTCCTACACCACTAAAGTTTTATAAACGGATTGTATGTATCTGATGGTAGTATATACGATTGATAATTTATTGAGATTTCAATGATTAAAGGGAGTTTTTTTTTTCCTTTTAAAATTTTAAATTCGAGCATATGCTGTAGTCAATTACTTCAAACTATCTAAGTTCTCTGGTGTTTGCATTTGGTTAAGAATTGATTGACAAGTCCCAGCAAAAGAATTTTACCAAGGGTGGAAGGAAAAACAATGGATCAGCATTTTCAGCAGGCCAATGACCGTCACTGGCTTGCAAAAGCTGAGAACAAATGGACAGCCCACCCAAGAAACTATAGTTCTACATATCCCTCACTTGACACGAATCACCAAATTAAATTATCAAATTTTATTTGAAAGAAATTAAATAATCAAATTAAGAGTAGAGAAAGAGCTCCAAAATAATATATAAAAGAAAGGACTACATGTTAATACATATGAGATTTCATTAACTAATTAAGAGTAGAGAAAATTCCATGCTTATAAACTGATATACTTAAAAAGATTTATCCAATTTGTTTGGCGACTAAAACTGTCGGTGGCCGAAAAAGAAAGAAATTAAATTTGGTGATAATTTTAAAGGTAAAAAATAGTTGGATAACTAAAATAGAACTGTGAAAATAGTTGAGTAACTAAATATGTAATTTACTCAAGTTCTTTGTAATTAACGATTTGGAAGAAGTTAGATAACAATTTAAACTTTAAAAGACTAAACGTCTTGAAACATATTTTAAGAGACAATTAGATACAAAGTGCATAGTTTAGAGGATAATACTAAATTTAATCCAAACAAGAATGATAAGATAAAAATAGCTTAATATAAAAAAAATACACAAATTATATCTCTTTTTTCCATTTAGGTGCCTATTTTTTTTCGATTAATGTAGGTGTATAATGTTACAACATTACCATTTAAAGTGTCTACATTGGTAACAATGGTTCGTTAACATTCAGTCAACCAACAATATTTAACATGTGGCCTGCTTTTTTATTTCATTTAATTTTCAAAAATAAAATTCATAAATTTAAAAAAAAATCTTAAATATTACCTTTTTATATATAAAATAGTCCAAAATCTTTAATTTCGTCGTCGTCGACGATCACCCATTCACCTGCCGATGGGATGTATGTATGTTGGGATTTAAGGTTTATGGATTTTGTACGATTGAAGCTACGAGTGACAACCAACGATGGATGGGTAGGCAGTTAATGGGGGGCGGTAGCAGCAGGACAAGTAGAATGGATGCTTTGAGATTAAGATTTTAGTACTTTTTGAGATTTTAGAAATATTTTAGGAGTGTTTTTTTTAATAATTTTAAGTTTTTTTTAAAAAATAAAATTTATAAATGCCCGGTGTTGTATTTTACGTGGTTGACGATATTTTTTAACGACTATTACAACATAGATACTTAAAGTGATAATGTTTATAACATTAAACACTCATATTAACTGGGAAAAAAGTTTAAACACAACAAAAGTTTGAGATTTCGTGTTAAACCATAAAAATCAATATTCTGTCATTTTCACCAATTAAAGGAGGTTAAAGAGAAACTGAGAAGATGGAAGTTGAAGGGTCACATGGCAGTAACACCAGTTTGTGAACTTTGTCATCTATAATGGATGTGATTTTTTATAACCCCAAATTAATAAAAAAAACTTCGGACCGATTAATTTGCTCGGTCATCTATAAAGATGTGTTAAAATCTATTGTCGACCATTTAAAAAGCATTATGCATGTATATCTGATAATCAATGTGTCTTTGTGCTCGATAGACAAATCTCGGATAACTTTTTAGTGGCTCATGAATTACTTCACTATCTCAAAAGCTTGAATAGTGGTCCAAACAAAGGACGGCTTTAAAACTAGATGTGGAGAAAGCTTACGGTAGAGTTGAGTGAAATTTCATTTTGAGTGTTACGGGAAAAAATGGCTTTGTTCCCTCATTTATCCATCTTATTTTACAATATATTTCCACGGTTTCTTATAATATTAGAATTAACAAATAATTCTCAAAGACTTTCAAACTGAAAAGGGAACTTCGACAAGGTGACCCTATTTCTCCGTACCTTTTTCTTTTTTGTGCGCAAGGACTTTCTGCTACTCTTCTTGTCGAGCAATGAAAAGGATCTATCAAGGTGACCCTCGGGTTAATCATCTTTTTTATGTGGATGATAGTCTCATTTTTTTTTAAGAATTTCATCTCAGAAGTTGAATGTTTAAAAAGAGTGCTTAGTTTATATGAAACTTCTTCAAGGCAAAAAATTAACTACAACGATTCCATGATTTATTTTAGCCGCAGTACTCCCTCCGAGAATCAAAGACAAATTAAGGACATTTTTGGGGTTTAAGAAAATTACTTTCCTGGCCACTACTTTGGTGTCCCTCACACGATAGGAAGAAGCAAATTGGAAACATTTGACTTTGTTAAAGGTGAAGTCATCAACCGTACTAACGGTTGGACAAAGAATCTACTCTCGTTCGGCGACATAGAAAGTCTTCCTCAAATCGATGACACAATCTCTCCCTACCTTCACCATGTCATGCTATGTCCTTCCGGATGGTATTCTCGATTCCATTACATCCCTTATGTGTGGTTTCCGGTGGTCGGGTCGCCATGGGTTAAAAGGATGGGCTCTTGCTGCGTATAATCAAGTGTGTCGTGCAAAGAGACGGAGGTATAAGCTTTCGTGATCTCAAACTTTTCAATCTTGCCCTCCTCAGAAATTAGCTATGGAAATTAATCTAATCCTCGAATTTGTTGCATTTTAAGCTTTGCATGATTGTCGGGGGATGTCATTTCAATTGCCAACCGTATCGATAACTCCAAAAAGACAAATCGATGATTGGATTGATTCTCAATGAGAATCGTAATATTATGCATTCCATCCCAACCTCAGAGTTCACTACACTAATCGGATGACAAATCGAGTTGCACTCATTTGCACAGTGAACCTTGTTGAGTGTTAATCCATTTTGATTTTATTTGAATGAACTCGATTATATTAAAAATAATGTACTTCTTGCCGTTATTGATATCTAATGAATGATCCCATTTTTCTTAAAAAAATTATTTGGATGTGATTTTGTACTCTACAATCTACACCACTCCATTTCGATAGCCTCGTGACTGCCAAATAAACAAAATTTCTCGGATTATATAATATGGAACTAATAATTAAAATATATAATCTTTTATCCATATTAAAAACGAGTATTATATTTTTTATATTTCATTCTTTTAATATTAAATAATTATATAAGTTTTGGTTATAATTAAATATTGAATTTTTAAATAGGATGTAAAATCTTCCCTTATTATTTCTCCCATTCAGATGATTAAATCTGAATCTATGGAGGTGATAATGAAGAAATACTATTATTTTAATTTATATTTAAAATTAAAATATTGTTTTTAATAATACTATTCTTAATTGTTTTTTCAAAACTATTTTTAAAATTTGAATATAATATCACATTAAAAAAGCTAAGTAATTTGGCATCATTTATACTATAGTTTTCCCTTGGCACCATCTCCAGAAAGCAGAAATATGAGGGACACAGCATATCTAAACTCCATAATTGTAATCAAAGGATAACACAAACGGACAATTGTTAGATGATAAATAATCAATTCAAATTAGTCAAAGGTGATTAAGAACAGTGGATTTAGAACTTATTCATGATCTCATTATTTAAAAGATATTTTTTTTTAAAGATTTTGAGTTACGTCTGTAATATTTTATATGTCCTATTAATGATTAAGAAAGATTCTAAATAGATACTACTCTACAATCACTTCAGATTATTCGAAAAAAATTATAGATTTAGAATTATATTTGAGAATGAGTATATATATATTGATAATAAATTTTATTTTATAAAAATATGTATAAATAAAATTTCAAGATAAACATCATCAATAAATAATTAATTAATATAAAAATAATTAGATTTCACGATGAACACTAATCTACTATGAACTACATGCACTTACATCCGCCTATATGATCTAAAAACTTAACCCTAATTCAATATTTTTTATTAAATAATATTTTAATTATTAATGTATATTAATTACCATTTTAATATTTTTTTTTCTCAATTGAATTTTTAAATTTTCACACTGAAATGATAATATAATGTATAATATATGAATACATAAAAAATTCAAAAATTCATAGAGAATTCTAAAATTTATTTAAAAATAAGATTTCTCAATTTTAATTTTAAGTATTTGTTAAAGTTTTTCAAATTTAATGTGACAAAAAGTAAATTTAAATAACATAAATTACAATTAAAAATTTAAAGACAAACTAAATAAAAAATCTTCATATATAGAAATGATCTAAAATTCCTTACTTTTTTTCTTCTAATTTTACTGTATACTTTTCATTTTCAAAATATGATTTATAATTAAATTTATGATTATAAGACGTTGCATTGTTGAACTTTTCGATTATTAAAATTTATGATTATAAGACGTTGTATTGTTGAACTTTTCGATTATTAAAATTTATAAAATGATCTTATAATTATAATATTGTTTTGATGAAATCCAAAACTATTAAAAGTAATAAAATGATCACCTGACTATTCATATGTTTTAAATTTATCCATTTTCATTAAGAGTAACGCGTGTGAGTTGTACATTAACTTGTTGTTTAAAACATGATAAACTTTGATCTCAAAATCGTTTTACATTTTGTATGTTGACTCTTTATTTGTATTATTTGTTTAGTCCATATTTGAAAATAATGATGGTGTTAATATAAATATAAATTTATGATATTATATTTAATATATTAACGTTTAATTTAGATAAATATTATTTTTTAACAAAAAAAGTAACGAATTTAAAAATATGAATGACTGAATAATTATTCTATATTTTTTAATAGTAAAAGACTAATTGTATATTGAATCATAAAAAAGTCATGTCTACCTAGTGGTAGACAGCATACACTCCTCCCGATGATCAGTAATGAAAACACTATCTATATTTTTCCTAGTTTTGGTCATCACATTATTTCATATTATTGCCATTAGAAAAAGTAATAAGGATAATATATAGTTTAAGAAGAAATCCATATCCACTGATAATTATTCTTCAGTAATTTTCACAGTCCACACAGAGCAATACAAGACGAAAACGCCATTACAGTAATAAGCTAAGGAAACCTGCAAAAGCGCAAAAGCAGTAGTAAATACATGAAGCACAACAATGGAGAACAGGTGGGTTCTATTAAGCTAGTTTTCCTAATAACATTTGGGTTCAAAAGCAAATGGCCCAACGGTGTAGAGAATAAATGGGAGCCTGTTTGCAGTAAATGGCTTCTCAGGCCTTAAAGTAGCTCCCTTTAATCCACCATGGAGATCGGTCGGTTTGCTGCACGAAGCCAACGGCGATGACAAAGAGACACCGTGCATTTGTGGGCTGCGAAGCTGGTGACGGTCTTTGGTGCCTGCAGGAAGAAATAGCCGTTCTTGTCGGTTCTTGCAGTGGCCTCTTGCTTATACTTGGTGTTCTTGCATGTTAGCTTTACTGTGGCGTCTGCAAAAATGACAGCGAAAGTTCTCAGTTTACTGTGACAATGCATGCTAGCGATTGATGCAGCAGAAACCTAGACTTGCATGTTAGCTTTACTGGCGTCTGCAAAAATGACAGCGAAAGTTCTCAGTTTACTGTGACAATGCATGCTAGCGATTGATGATGCAGCAGAAACCTAGAAATATGAGCTCTAAACGTTGAAAAAGGTAAACTTTGCTGCTTTTAACACATCCAAGAAACCTACTCGAAAGTCAACAAACAAACAGGGAAAGACTCGTCCATGGCTAAATTAAAATGATTATACTGTGAAAATGAATGAAACCAAGCTTTTTTTTTATATTATTATAGTAAGGAATGGTTTTGAAACTGACTATGAATTGCTTCTGCTCCCAACAGGGTGTCGGATCCTTTGTATTTGCATGACTTGCAATAAACAACTCCCTGAACTGCCACAAAGCTCCTTGTAGGCTTTGGGTAAGTTGGTGGCTTAGCCGGAGGAGGTGACAGCGGCTTAGGTGTTGCCTTGGGTGGAGGAGGATAAGTTGGTGGCTTGGGTAGTACCTTGGGCGGAGGTGCATAAGTCGGGCTTGGTTGGTACCTTTGGTGGAGGAGGAAGTTGGCTTGGGGTGGTGCTTTGGGCGGAGGAGCATAAGTTGGTGGCTTGGTAGTGCCTTGGATGGTGTTGGGGGATAAACAGGAGGATAAGTTGGGGGATGGTGGTGGTGGTTCGGTGGGTGAGCAGGTGGCATTACAGGGAAATGTCATGGTAATGGGAGGCAATGCCTGGGGGAATATCTGAGAAGATACCGTGAAGCTATAAGAGGTGAAACGTGCAGAGCAAGCAGCTTTAGCTGCCTCTGCAAAACCCATGGCTTTTGCTTAAGCTGTAGAGAGTTGAAGAAGAAAGGGTGAAGGAGGGTGGTTCTAGGATTGTATTTATAGGGTTAAGCCCTGATTCTCTGCTGTTTTTGTTTATTAAAATATTGTTTAATAATGGAGTGGGGGCAGTGGGCAAATGGGATTAGGGTTGTAGTCGTAATTCAGATTTTGATTTTGTTATGCAATGAAGTAACATAATTTAATAATTTATAATATAAATAGTGATTAATTTCATGTATTTTTCATAATGATTATTTTATATTGTAAATTAATTATAACATTTTAAAGATCATCTGGTGACAGTTTGATAAGTTCTAATGATTATTTATATCGTTTAATAAAATCTGATGACATAATTATTTTCATAATTTTTAAAAGTTCAATGATTGTTTTTGTAAATTATCCAAAAATCAACTAAACATCTAAACTTATTACATTCAACTAAACTTATATTTTGAAAAATCATTGGTTTACTCCTTTGATATCGTTAATCATTAAATTTAATTGTTTTCTTTTAATTAACTGTACTACTTATAAGTGGTAGTATCTATATTAAAGACTCTCATCCATTTAACAATGAACGCTTAAATATTCTACTATTGTTGGTACCCTAAACCTGAAACCTCTAAGAATAACAATCATTCCTTTAATTTCTAGGGTCATTTGGTTCGTACTAAATTTAATTGTTCTTTTAAACAATTAATGACATATGTGATATTGTTGTCATTGACATTTAAGACATTCATTATTTATAATAAAGTTTTAAAAAAAATTATTTATATAATTTTTTTTTTGAAATGCAAATTTCACCTGACATAACTAAAATGGGTCATGTTACAATAATACCATATTAAAAACATCAAAACTTAATATTCAAAAGTTGTTAAGAAAATTAATTGATTCAATTTTTTGGTTCGAGAATAAGAACGAATATAGATTAGTTTTGGTCAAGTTTTTCGATTATCCGAACCTAATCTGAGTATTATTTTCTCTACTTATCACTTGATTTAAGTTTAGGGAGACTTCATCTAACTTTAATCTCAACACAACTTCTAGGATAAAATCTCGCACATCCTCGATTCGACATAATTTTTATTTAATAAAATATAAATCTAATTGAAAATATAAGAGAAAGATATCATTGCATTATCATTTATATAAACGATAATTATTATTATTCCATATAGAGATGAGTCTAAATTTTTCACTGTAAACAAAACTTTATAAAATCATGTCGGATAAAAGTATGTCGGTTTCGATACTCATTTATTGAAATAAATATACAATTCGAGTTGAGGTTAGAATAAGAAAAATACCACCTTATTCGACCTATTATCTATTTCAACCGAACAATACTTTAAAACTTGAGTTATGTGGGACTTAAGCACGAAAACTAGAAAGAATTCGAACTACCATCTGACCCAATATGAATCATAAATTAACGTACTCTTTGAAAATAGGGTTCATAGCTTTAAATGCATAGTACCAAACCGGAATGCATTTTTGTACCGACCATTATTACATTGATCGATTAAATTTAGCTTTTAATTTTTGGTAAGTTATAAGTTTACTCACAAAATTTACCTTCTCTTATTTTATTCACTGAATTTTTAAAAAAAAAATTAATAGCTGAACTTTAACATTATTATTATTTTTTGTTAGACTATGATAACATGAGTTATTTTGTTATCATTTTTTATGATGATGTGTTAGATTTTATTAATATTTTTAATACCATATAGGATTATAATAAAAATAAGTTTTAAAATCTTAAATTGTACTCCTAAAATTTAGACTCAAATCCTAAATTCCTAAATTACAACCCTCATTTCACCCTCACCCCTGACAGCCTCACATGTGGGATGGGTACTGATGGTAAATGGGTACTGATTTGAGCTCCATTGTTGTTGGCCGACGATCGCTCAACTTTTCGAGTGCAAATGCAGTGGTGGTTCCGGACAAGGGTAGAATATTTGGTCAAAGGTGTAGAACATTAGGAAGCGCATGTTTCGTTTTAGCTCTCGAACGAGAACGATAAAGGACAAAAAAAGGACCAAGCTCGAGGCTTGACGAAACAGAAAGTATCAACGTCGACAATAGATTTTAGTTAAACGGCTCATCCACCGGTGCGAGGGTGAGGGCGGGTGGGAGTTGTAATTTAGGGTTTAGGGGTTGAGGTATAATTTAGAATTTAGGGTTTGAGTCTAATCTTAATGTGTATTTCGAATTTTCGAATTTATTTTTTCATAATCCTGTGTGATATTAAAAATATAATAAAATATGATACATCGTATGGAAAAGAATAACAATCTATATCATCATAAAATGACAAAAAAATCAATATAAAGTTTAGTTATTAAATTAAAAACTTTTAAAGCCTAAGGAGTAAAATAAAAAATGATAAGATAGTTCAGATACTAAATTTTAATTTAAACTTCAATTTGTATTTTTTTTTAATATAGTGGCGTGATCACATGCAAACTTATAAATGGTAGAAGGGATAATTAAAGAGAATTTAGCCTCTGCTGCAACAAAATGTGGAAGTTTCCAAGGATTTGGAGAAGTGGGGCCCCTTTTATATATAAAATTTGATTTTATACCATTGAATTAAAATGATTATGAACGTTGTTCCTTTTTTTGAGCAATCATGAAGTTGGAAAAAGGTAGCTTTTGAACTTTGAACATCAAAGGATGATAAAGTTAAGGCCTTTGTTAGGGTAAAATGATCGGAAACTGAGCTGCTTTGGATGCCTATATTGTACCTTTTCGAGGTTATTTAAAATTTACCTCACATAAAAACAGACCTATATGGTTGGATAATACCCATTTTTAAATTATTTAGTTAAATGATATTTTTTTAAATTATTTAATAAAATAACACATTTTCATAACTGTATGATACATTTTTTAGATTTTTTTCAACTGTTGTACCGTTCATGATCAAAATAGAAGAAACAAGAATAAGGGTGAATGAGGTAATTGTTGAAAATTCTGTCCGAAAAATTTCCTACAGTACATACCATTGTTAAAGAGTTGTTATTTTCTAAAATAAACTCTTTGAGTATCATTCACATTAACAACTTAAAAACAAGCATTGATCTCAAAAATTAAGTTTAAAAAAATTCAATTTATATATAATCAAAACTTCTTTTATCAGTATAAGGAAAACAATAAACATTTTGTATTCGGATCTAAATTTAAAGAAATAATAATACTCTTTTAATTGCCGAAATTACTTCGTGCCAGAGCTTATATAACTATCAAATGTATTAAAAAAATTATAAGAAAACGAGTAAAATAACTTCCTCGATTTTTTATGAAGAAATTTCTGTGAAGATAAAATCGACAAGGAGAATCAAACAAAAGCAGTGGGCCATACCTTCTCCCAACGGTTCTTGTATATTCCCCACAAATCATATCTCCCACTATTCCCAACGACAAAGTTTCAAAACAAAAATGATTCTTTTCACGAATATATCTAAATAATCCCTTTGTGGACGTATGTTTCAGTTTTAATATACGACTAAAATAAAAATATTATAAGAAATAGATATTATTTTTTAATATTTTTAGTAAAATATTATATAAAATATTATTTTTTATCGAAAATATTAATATTAAGTGTTATCTAATATGTTTATTGTTTAATATTTTTAGTAAAGTGTTAATTAAAATATTATTTTTTATCGAAAAATGTTGATATTGAATTTACCAAAAATTAGTTAACGAAATTAATATTTTTAATAAAAAATAATATGATAACCTTATATTAAGGTTGCCATATATAAGAATTATCCCTTTGTTCCTTTCCTTTTCCTTTATCAAAAACAACATTTAAAATATTTTATTTTCCCGGTCACCTAAAATAAAAATACGCCCTTCAACGCACGTCTTTTAAAAGGTACTTCCATATAAATGTATCTTTACATACATAATAATAAATGAAAAATTAGATGAGTTTTGTTTAAAAGAAATAATATGTTCGGTATATGCGAGGACACAAACATGAACTAATAAGATGACGGCAACACGTGTATATAAATATTTTCTTTAATCACTTAATGGATATATATATATATATATATTTAAACACTTCAAAATTTTAGAAAATAAAATCTTCTGAATACTATTTGATAAAAAATAAAGAAAGGTATTATTTAGATAAAATTATCAATTCTTTCCCCATAAATTGTTAGATATATGAAAAGTCATTCCCATCCAATTTATTTATTTATTATAAAATATAATTAAATGAATAAAAAATATTCATATATTGATATCTAAAATATTTGTGCAAATATTGATCAATCATGTATATTTTTTCTATTGATTACGTGTTCAATCTTTGAATACTTAATTTCTTAAGCATATTTTTTAATTATTTTATTTAAAAATTAATTAATATCATGAAAAGATAAAAATAATTTATTAAAATTTAAAATAAAGTTTATCGGTCACCGTAGCTTTGGTTTTTGTTATTATTATACTATTGACTATCTCTTTAACTGTTCACACAATTTTAGGCAGGGTTAATTCGGTTGGGATCCGAATAAAATACTTTTTGACTCTCACATGCATGAAAATGCAATTTAATTTCACAACTATAGCAATGTGAGAGAGGGCATTTCAACTAGGGTTTTACTATAAATTTGGATATAAATTTACTATGCTTTTGCCCAGAAGGGTTGGTTTGGTGCGTGGTGTTGAAGGGTAATTTACTATGTTTTCTTTTTGGTTATTTCGTGAGATGAAATTTAAAAAGTTTACATCAATTGAGATTATTAAAAGTTACGTAAATTTGTGAATCAGATCTGCTAGGGATCATACCACTAAAAGTGTACCTCAGATCTGATATCTAGATAGACAACTTAGGATACTTTCCAGATATACTTTGTTAGACCCACACAAGGAAATTCAATGCTCCTAGTGAAGTGTGACGTTTTTCTCTATTTAGGTAAACCGGTTAGAGCTCTGGTTTAGAGCTAGATATCAGCAATCTTAAATAAAATCACGGAAGTGTAAGCATTAACCATAGAAAAAAAAATTTTTTTCCTTTTGCAATAACATAATGAACTGCAAATTAAATAAGACCGAACTCATAATTCTGAAATCCTAAATATAGGGTAACTAACTCGTGACTCGACTCTCAAGTTGTTTTAAAAACAAAACTTTCCAGCAAAGTCGTCAAGCTTTCGACACCTTTTTTCGCCTAGGTGGGGAAAGATCGAATATCGATTTGGGGTTTTCTCTTGAAAGGAAATTTCGAAATGAGAGGAGTCGCCACTAATCATTTAAGGTGCGATTGAGACACCAAAAACGGGTGATTTTAATAAAACATTTTATTTTTATAAAAATACCAAGTTTTAAGGTCTGCGAAAATCCAAAAATCGGGTTCGAGAGTCATTTACCCATGGGGAAGGATTAACACTCCTACAAACGCCCAATAATCGGTACCTAGTTGGTTACCCTAATTTAAAATAAAAATTTGAGTCTGAACTTTAATTTAAAACATTACGGATGCAAAGTTGAAAAGAATATTCGTTTATCAAAGCATAAACATTCACCTCTAGCATAAACGATGGAGATCAACTATTGCGTTTGATAATTGACTATTGCTCGTTTTAGAAAATTATGATATGGTTTTAAAAATGATGTCAACTTTTCGGGAGTCACCAATAGTCACCTCTGAGCATACTTACGAGAGATATACTATTAATTCCTTAATAAGTGAACATTGCCTTAGAATGAAAATAAAATTAAAACACTTTAGATTATCATAAAATTGAGAATTCATATAAAAGTGGACTCCTTGAAAGCAACTATTGGGCCTAATTAAAATTATGATGTAACATCTTCGCATTAAGAGAATTAATGATATTGTTAGTCAAAATTGTTGTGTTGTAATTTTATTATTTTAAATAGTTTAGAGTAATTATAAGATAATTTATGTTTAGAGTCTTTTTTTTAATTGTTGATAACAATATTTTACAGATTCAACTCTTCGAATTCAGAACTGTTAGAGAGAACATCAATCCTTTAATCACATAAATAATTTGATGAATTCATAATTTTATTAATTTTTATAATGAAACAATTATCATATCTTGATATTAACTTTTGAAACAACTGATTTAAAAATTTTAGAAATGAACTCGTGTTTAGTAAGGTATGAAATTTTGAGATATGAGATATTAAAACTTCATTAATACGAACCCAAAGTTATATTACTCTAATTATCAAATGTAGACTTAAAATGTTTATTTTATAATTTTTCAATCACCTTGTTAGAAGACCGAAAATGAAAATAAAGAAACATCCGACTTCGGATTCAACCAGCGACTTAAGGATTTCAGGTGTTCAAACAACAGTCCTCCACTCTACCAACTGAGACAAGGTCGGCCCGAAATCATGATTTTACAATTAAGTTTTTAAATTATAAACAGACAAGTTTCTCCCTTACATTGTAATACTACTTCGATAATGAAACAATGTTTCGACTGCTCGCTTGTGAGTGTGTCCGGACATTGTTGAGGAAAATTACATGTGAAAGCTAACAATAAGGTAATAAGGTCAGGCCTAAGAAAAAAAGGAGCAGAAGTGGCTAAAGATAAGTGTTGTAAGTAATCGAGATACCCCCAACTACCCTGCAATATTGACCAACTCAATGCCACGCGAGGAAGCAACAAGAAAAAAAGAACACTGCATCAGCCGGGAAAAAAAAACATTCCAATGTGGGTTTACAGTTCAAAACTTTAACACATATGTACATGACATGTCAAAATCAGTGCAAGCAAAAGAGGCCTCTCACTTTAGAAATGATGCAGGGATCATCTACCTTCCACTATGCCACTGTTCCATGACAGATATATGGAAGACGAATGTGACTGCCGGATATCGTCGAATGTCGGGTTGTAATGCATACCCGGAACTTTGAGAGTAATTAGCCCACATATCCCTGGACTTCACCTTTGACAGCAAATATGCTTCCATGTCTTCTGTTTCCATTTCCCAAGGCTCGTTATTCCCTTCCAAGGCAATGACTACCTGCCTCATCGTTGGTCTGGAATCCGGATTCGGATACGAGCACAACAACCCTAAATGCAGAACTTTCGCTACCTCCTCCACATTGAATCCTTCGTTTGCGTTTAACCGAGGATCGACTGCGACGAGTAGCTCCCCTTGCATCATCAACTGCCATACCCAATCCACCAATGGGGGCTTCCCATCTTCTATAGGCCTTCTCCCACACATGACCTCTAAAATTAAGACCCCAAAACCGAACACATCGGTTTGTGTCGAAGCACGTCCTGTCCTAACCACCTCGGGAGCCAAGTAACCCACGGTTCCAACCACACGAGTCGTGGTGGCCACTTGACCGTGGCCATGCATCCGAGCCAACCCGAAATCCCCTAACCTTCCGTTCATATCCTTATCGAGCATCGTTGCTGGCCTTGATATCCCTATGCAGGACCTTAGATTCCCATCCCTCGTGTAAATACAACAAAGCCGAGGCAACATCTCTCAAGATTCTAATTCTTCCTCACTATTCAACATCTTGGCTTCGTCACAGTCATAATAAACCCTCTTATCCAAACTTCCATTTTCCATGTAATCATAGATCAACATAAATGTCCCTTTTTCTTTCTTGCACCAACCTTTCAAACCAACGAGGCTCCGGTGTTTTAACCGGCCGAGACTCGAAATTTCAGCTAAGAACTCTCTCATCCCGTAGTTGTCGTACGAAATGCGTTTCACTGCAATCTCGGTTCCTCCTTGTAAAACACCCTTGTAAACCTTTCCGTTCCCTCCGAATCCGATCACGTTTTCTTCCAAATATCCGTTGGTCGCCACATCGATTTCTTGATAACTCATCTTATGAGGCCAATACTCGAATTCCCAATCTTCCATTTCAGCTCTTTCCTTTGCTTTCCTCCTTTCCTCCTAATCATAAACATCGAAAACAAAGCGATCGAAACAACGATGATCAAACTCGCCACCGTTAGGCTGCTATAAATGATCTATGCTTATGAATCGGAGTTTTCGGGATAGTAAACGACGGTAAACCAGTGGTGATCAATCGTTCACTCAATGCGAAATTTGAATTACTAAAACTCCAAGACAAAATTCTATGACTCTCGACCAACCTCCCAGTTGATGAAGTGAATCCAACATACATTTCATCCTCAAAAACATCAGACAAATTCAAAGAAACATTCAACAATGGCCGCTTAGGCCTTTTTACCCCACTGGTGCCATAGTAACATTAATAACAGATCTGCATAATCAATCCAAACTTGGTAATTCTTACCATTATTAAGCTTCAGTTCCTCAAAATCACTGTTTCGTTGTCGGGCCAATAACCAGCCGTGTGGAGCTTGTTGATTTGAGGGAGTTAATGTCGATCCCGACATGGTTATCGTCTATGTCGTCGAACTCTTGGTTAGCAAAGACATCGAATTCGACCCAAAGACATGATTGTTCGGGTTGCCGTTGTTTGTAAGATTGAAAAGACCCAGATGTGAGATGAGGTGGTTCCGTTGATGCCGGTACTGGGTGTGAAGAGGAAAACGATTCCGTGCCCTGGAAGTGTATCTTTGTTCCTCGAGGGAGCCATGGAGAAGATGAAGGAAGTGGAGAAAGGAAGAACTTGAGAAGAATTCTGGGTCTTGGTCAGAATTTTCGATCTGTAAAGAGCTCGACCGACAGCTAAAGATGTTTCGTTGGTGAGTGTAAGAACTCTGGAATCTACTTGAGCAATACCGTAGAGTAAAAGATTGGTTGAATTGAAGCCATTGAAAACAACATCGAGAGACAGAACAGAGAGAAGACAGGGTTATGAACAAGAGGAGAGAAAACAGGGTTTGGGTGGTGGTGTTCTTCATTGCTGCAAAGGCACAAAAAACATATCAAAGCCTGGTTTTCATGGAATTTTGGAAGATAAGAAGAAGAAACAATGTGAAATTGTCAGGGATCAGCTGACATGTTAAAGGGCTTTTGAAAGTCCATAGTCAAAACGTATTACTTGCAGATAAATGCAAAACTAGTACGGTGGGTTCTATTTGAGTTGTTTTATTTGACATTCTTACGGAAGCTTAAGCTGAAAACTTTGAATTAAATTACGATAAGTATTTGTTAAGTAGAAAAGAAAAACTCAGTTGTTTAATTAATAATTACTGGTTAATATTTGATATATTAATAATAATAAATATATTTTATAAATATATTATTTAAATAATTTTATATAATATATATATATATATTTTGTTTTTATTATACCATGTATGTCACGTATAATCAATTTAACATTAATTAAGAGTTCTTCAAACTCTACTAAAAATGTATAAAATAAATTTCGAATAATTAAATAAAATATAGAAGAGTCCAGCTTACAACCTATCAATTAAAGATGAGTTAAATATTATAGTTTTTATTTTAAAAAATATAATGTGTAAATAATCTCTGGATTTTATGAGATTTTTTATTGTAATAATTAAAATATTACTATTCAACTTAAAAAACAACACATTAATTCATTATTATTAAAAATTAAATTAATAAATCACACGTAAATCTATTTTTATATAATTTAATATAACGAGAACGTAGGTGTCCAAAAAAAATATGGGTTTAGGTATCGAATACAAGAATGGGTCTTTGACTCCCGAGTGTTCAACTCATTTATTTTCAACTTTTATATGGGGTACTCTTTGTATTTGCTTTTGGTACGGAAATCAACTTCAGGCCGTCACTATATAATGATCAAATAAATTAGGTACGTTGATCGCTTTAATTGCTTGGACCACACTCTTCAACTTTTATTAAAAAAACAATTCTTACCAAACAAAATTTGGACCTAAATCCTACGCAAATATAAAGAATAGTCTATGAAATTTAGTAAAATAATAAATATAAATAAATATTATTAATAATATTGAATTCTAAATATTATAATTATAATAAAAAAATATAACAGTGATGCACGTTGATAAACCGAATATATCACAACTCAAATGTATCATATTTTGGGTGGTTATATATGTCTATCTATATGTGATAATTATCTTAAGGATTCAAAATAGGAGTAGATCAATAAAATAATCAAATTAACATCAATTGAATAGACAATGTTAAATGTAATATTAAAAAAATAAATGTACTACGATAGCATACAGAGAACATACTACCAAAAAAATGCATTCAATATTTTCATACTAAATAAAGAAGATTAATGCAAAACAAAATCACAAATAAAAATAATGACAAACAACATATAATCGAAGAAGTATAGTCATGTAAAAATTTAATGTGGGTCAAAACTCATATTATAAGGGTTCGATCCGAGGACCTCTGCACCCGTTACAAATCTTTATTTCTTCTCTAAATTTTATTTCTCCATTAAACGAGTTACTATAAAATTTTCAGACCAAATCAAAATAAAATTTAAATCACTAATTTCTAACATTTCGTAATCTAAATATTATATGAATGACATAATGTGAAAAAATGATTTAATATTTGACTAAATAATTATATTTTAGTCTCTATTCTTTTTTGGAGTATTTTGGTCCTAACATCTTATTTTAGGACAAAAAATTTGCTATTTTAGAGTATTGACAATTTGTTGACTAATATTTTCATCCACGGAGGGATATTTTTGCCTCAAAAAAATGTTGGAGGAACTAAAATACTCTAAAAATAAGAATTAAAATAATTATTTAATGAAACTTTAAGGATGCTATTTTTGTTAGTATGGCTATGTGAATGCACACAAATCAAATTAGTGATTCATAAACATGGTTGATGCAGCAGCCTTGGAAGAGAAAAAAGTTGTTTGAGACCCCACAGGCAACATTTTCTCTTTTAAGGTGTCATAGAAGAGCAAGCCATCTTTGGGTTGTTCATAATCAGAAAGAAATACAATGAATCCCACATGTTCATATGCTTTGACCCAAAACAAAGTGTCTTGTGTGATGGTAATTAGTATAAGAGTAGGTACCAAATTAATCAAAGACTTGATATGACAGAAATCAAACCATCACATTTAGCAGATGAGAGAAATAAATATCTTCACTGAAAATTCTTCAAGTCCCTACCAAACCCCACAAGAACCCATTATTCTATTAATATCAATGTTATTAAAATCTGGACAGGTCGGTTCGACCTGTTGAACCGTGAATCGATGGCCTGTCCGGTCCGGTTAACTCCCAAAATCGGATTAGCACATAACCGATAAAGAATCGGAAGAATTGGCTGAAAACCGACAAAACCGGTTTGAACCGCCGGTTCACTTTATTTCTTTTAAAAAAAATTAAACCAAACGACGTCGTTTGTTTAACGAGCCGAGTCAAATTCGAGTATTGCTGAGCTCGACTCGAACTCGAAAACTTTAAAAGTAAGCTCAACTCGACTCAAAAACTCACTAGCTAAAAATTATCAACTCGAAATATAATATTAAAACTTGAAATCGAAAAGGCTCCATAATTTTGAATGTCAAATTACCTCTATTATTTATAGAAGTAAGTTGGGATGCTCTTCTATGTTTCTTAGCCATGTGGGATTGTTTATTCTCATATTTTTACTCTTTAAACTTTTGTGATACTCTTCTATGTTTCTTAGCCATGTGGGATTATTTTTTTTAAAACAATTAAACCAAATGACATCTTTTGTTATAATTTTTTTAAGCCCTAATTTTATTTTTTTATTATAGTTATATAATTATATTTATTATTTAATATGTTTTACCTTAAATATTATGTTGTAGTTGATTTGAATCATTTTGTTTCACTTGATTTTATGGTTTTTCATTTATACATGTTATGACTTGTGATATTTTTATACATTTTAATATTGTAAACTTAAAAAAAATGTTACATATATATTAATATTGCTTTGAATATTATGTAAAATTTAAAAAATATATTATTTTATATATAAAATCCGGTTTAACCGCGGTTGAACCCGGTTGAACCAGTGAACCAGTACCTTCACCGATTCAATGTCCGGTCCGGTTTTGAAAACATTGATTAATATTATTGGCATTCTTCCTCCTAATGTTTAACTATATAAGAAGGGTAAAATACACAAATGGTCATCTGAATATAAGGTATTTGTTGAGTCACTTGACTATTAAAATTACAAAATGGTCTCTCAATTATAGAACATTGTTTGTTGAGTCACCCAATAATTATAGAACATTGTTTGTTGAGTCACTCGACAACATAATGTTTTAAACATTGGCTTGACGACATAATGTAAACGAATAGTTGATCTATAAAATACAGCTCATACAGTTTTGGAATCATCATTTATGTACTTTACCTATAAAATATTCCACGAATTATGGTACATTAATAGTCAAATGGATGATTGTTATCCCTAAAAGTTTTGAGTTCAAGCGCGGTGTATGTAAAGATATTTGAGGGTTCATTATCAAATAGTGGAGAGTCTTTCAAACATATACTATCTTATAATCGTCTCGAAACTAATAGAAAAATAATATATATATATATATATATATATATATTTATGTCAAACAAATATACATATATTAAGTTTGATTTCCTTCACATAAAATTCAAAATAAACTACATGTTTAATATCCTAACTACCATTTTTGTTATGTTTTGGTCACTTAACTATTTTTTATTTTAAAGTCATATTTAACTTTATGTTTTGATTTCATTTTGGTCACTCATCATTAGAAAGTTAACGGTGATATTGATGTGTCATCACAAAATAATATCATATCTTTACAAAATGTTGTTTTAATCTTATCATGGTCCTAATTCAATGGGTAAAATATTTATCGGGTTAAGGTATCAAGATTGTAAATAATTATTTTATTATTGAATTTTAAAAAAGTATAACTTTACTATAATCATTTTATAAATTTTAAAAGTTTAATAATTAAAATAATCATTTGAGTCCAATTCGATAATTTCAAGTGACTATCACATTTATATAAATTTAAAATATTTAATATACGTTTGAAAATTATCATTCTTATTTTTGAAAAAGTTAAAAATTGTATTAACCATGAATAGTATTATGGATAATAATTTACGAAATACAATCCAGATTCAAAACAAAATAGAATGGTACAATGCAATTTCATTGCACAAGAACATGAATGATCACATTTGTCTCTCAACGCATGAATTTAATCCAAATATGTTTATTAGACGTAAATATATTATATCGTCCAACTTTTATGGTGAACTAATTTTAACCCTTTGGTAAACCGAACTACCCATGGTTGTCCAACTATTCGATATTATACCATCAAAGACAGGTTAGCAGTCGAGATTCAATTACATTCTAATCGTAAATTAGTCATACGTTAATAAACTATGGATTTCTCCCACCAAAGAGAAGGGGAATCGTATGTAATAAGGGACAATTTGAGCCAATAATATCCATTTTTATTAAAATAATATTATTTAGAGAAATAGTATCTAAACTATTGATAGTAATTCACGTCCTTTTTTTAGTCAAATAAATTTGAGAGTGTCAATTCATCTCGTTATATAAGGGTTAATTTATAAAATTTTAAAAGTAAAAATATTTTCAATAAAAAAATAAAAATAAAATATTTAACTTATAAGAGATTTTAAAATTTCAAGAAATAATTATCCCTGTCAACCCCTTCATTTATCTTTATTATCACATATTGAGGGAGAGTTTTAACACATTGATATTACTACTCGAGGCAAAAACGTATCCAACAAACGTATTTTATTTTATGTCACTGAAAAAAGCGGATAATTATTTAAATAATATATGATGATAATTATTTATTTTACTTAATCGGAAAATATATAATTTCTTTAGATAATATTGATCGGTAATTGTTTATTTTGGTAATTAAATTAAAATTGGATTATTACCATATATTACAATAAGACTGATATTAATAAGTCGAAATTTGTGTTCTGCGATTTGATCGAAAAACCCACTTACCTTGGTTTTACAAAACCATCATCAACCAATCAAAAGCATAGATTCCCAGATTTATTTTCCTTCAAATTTTTTTACTTTCTTATATTTTTGAACTGCATTTGAGTTGTGCCGCCCAAAGAGTTGGCGGCTTGTTCTTTACTGTTGTTGAGTTGTATAATTGTTTTTCAAGTTATAGTTTTCTGGGTTTTTTTCTTCTTCCTCTTTATGATTTAAGTAAAAGTTTGATGAGAGGAGTGAATTGGGATTGTTGATAAAGATACAATGAATGGAGGGTCATTGGGGATTCGTTCTGGGAGTTACGGTTATTTGGATAAACAGCTGCAAAATGGTGTTTTGTTGCCAATTCAAGCGCCTTCAGCTGTAAGAACCATGCCTTCTAAAGTTTTGAAGGAAAAGGAGACATTTGTTCATTGGATCTGTAAGTTTGTTGGCCGCAAGAAGGTTGGAAAGTTGCTCCTTTGTGTAATCTCTGCTGGTGTTTTTTGTTTGGGTCTTATATGTCGGCAAAGGTTGGTTTCTTTTTCCCTTTATTTCTCTTCATCATTAGATTGTTCTTTGTGGGTTTTTAGAAATCAAGGGTAGTGAATTAGTGATATTTAAGGTGGTTGCTCTGGTATTTTGATGAAAGAAGTGGTCCAAATACTATGTTTACCTTGTTTAGACTTGGACTTAGTGTTTCCATTTGGTTAGTGTCAATGAGGAACTTATAAAATTTTAAGGGACAAAACAAATTATCAATAGAAATACAAAGGAAATATCTAAACTATAGAAGAATTTGAAATTTTTAAGGGTGATTGCCCAGCCGCCCCCTTGGTCCATCTCTGGTTTTTGTGTTTGAATAAAGAAGTAGGCATCCATATGCTTGCTCATGAGCTCAATTGAGCTGAGAATATTTTGCCTGCCTACTTTCTGTTGAGGGAAATAATGTTAATCATTCAACTCGCATTGAATTTCTTTTCTCCCTTTACAGACTTGGGATGTGCCTTTTGATTCATTGTTTATGTTGGATTTTATGTATGTATAGTATTTAGTTTTTTATGCATGTCAGATCCTAGTGCATGCTAATTTAGTTTGGTCCTCTCTTTGTTTTGGTTTTGGATAGTATATCCTTAGCTCTTTGAGTTTTGGACTTCTAGCTGCTTATCGGCTTTAGTTGCCTGACGAGATGATATGTGAATTTGAATTGATTGTGGCTTGTATACAGGTGAATACCGGGAAAGTGACTATATTCGTAAGGTAAATGAGAGCTTGCTTCTTAATATTTCCGGATTTCCCCTGATAAACGAACTACAAAGTGTCAAAATAGACAATTGGACATCTTTACTAGCCAGTGATGGTGTTGACGAAACTGATGTTGGAGTAATGCTCCCTCCTACTCCTCCTTCGTATTTTCTCGGCTACACTCTTCCACCAAGGCATCCATGCAACGCCTTCAGTTTAACCCCTCCACCAGCAGACAAGAAAAGAACAGGACCACGTCGTAAGCATTCCTTTGTTTTGTAAATTTCTCCTCGAATGGTTTCTTTCTAGTTTTAGATTTAGTATTTTGACATGTCTAGTTCAGGTTTACACCTCAATTGAACTATAGTTTCTGATTTTCTCGCTGTTTACGACGCAGCTTGTCCTGTAACCTTCCTGTGGAGGAAGCTGTTGCTTTGATGCGAAAAGTCCCATCATTTTCTCCTATACTAAAAAATTTAACATATTTATGAGGAAAGCTTACAAAAAGAGAACGAATTTGGTGGTTCGGACTTTGGTGGGTATCCTACTTTGAAGCAGCGGGATGATTCATATTTCATAAGAGAGTCGATGAATGTGCGATGTGGGTATAGTTTACCTCTTTTATTCGTTATCTTTTGTATTATATTCAAGTTTTCTGATTTAGACTTAGTACTTTTGATTGAGTGTATCATGAATTAGCCAGATTTGTCAAAGGAAGCAAACCTGGCCGTGGGACAGGATTCGACATTGATGACAATGATCTTCTCAAGATGGAGCAATGTCATGGAGTGGTTGTTGCATCAGCGATATTTGGTACCCGAAACTCTATTATATTTTATCTTCTTCTTCAGTTTCTGTGTTGGAGTCGATGGACTTTTAGTATTCATTTTCAGGAGCTTTCGATATCATACAACAGCCAAAGAATATTAGCGAATATTAAGCAAACTATCTGCTTTTACATGTTTGTCAATGAAGAAACAGAGGCTGATATGAAATCAAATGGTGGTTTGGATGAGAGCAAGAATATCGGAGTATGGAGAATTGTTGTTGTTTGTAATCTTCCATACGCTGATGGAAGGCGCAACGGAAAGGTAAATGTTCAGAATACAGATGACTGTCTTTCAGGTTTAGATCTGAGTTAGAGAAATCGAGTTTTAGTAGATTATGATGAATATTGTCTGCATTGCTTGATTCACTCTGAGAACAGGACCAAGAAAAAAATATTGAGACAATGCATCAACTCGATGCTCTTTGACTTGTGTTATGCTTGTAACAGATCCCAAAGCTTCTAATACACAGGCTATTTCTGAATGCTCGTTTTTCTTAATGGATTGATGTGAAACTCGAGCTTCTTGTTGATCCATATCAAATTCTAGAGAGGTAATTTGGAATTCTATCCAGCTTCCAAATAAATAAGATTCTTAAGTATTTTTTTGAAGTTACACTTTGTGATCACTCCCACGGAATACTGCGATGTTAAATGATTCGGCCTCGATGTTTGTTTATTCTAACTGTTCGAAGTAGTCCTTCAGGTTCTTGTGGAGAAAAAAAATGCTACATTTGCAATCTCTCGACATTATAAACGCTTTGATGTTTTTGACGAGGCTGAGGCAAATAAAGCTGCAGGCAAATACGATAACGCCTCCATCGATTTTCAGGTCGATTTTTTATAGAAAGGAGGGTTTGACCCACCATGTTCTATCACAAGCGTTACGTTGTGAGATGCTTTTATGTTATTGCGTTTGATGAGTCTAGTTTAGCTTTAATGTCTGGTTCTGCAGATGTTCCTGAAGGATGTGTAATAATAAGGGAACATGTTCCTATTAGCAACCTCTTCACTCGTCTTTGGTTCAATGAAGTCGACCTTTTCACTTCGAGAGACCAAATTAGTTTTTCGACGGTAAGGGATAAGATTGCAGTGAAGAGAAATTGGACATTGAATATGTTCTTGGACTGCGAAGGCTCAACTTTGTCGTTCAGGTATTATTTTCTTCGGCTATATGGTAATACACGATAGAATCCTCATTGAATACCTGAACTGTTCTTGGACTGAATCTTGTGGCAAACATGTTTCCGTTGTTCCTAGGGATGAGATTGTGTCATGCGCATTGCATACCATGCTCGGATTTGCTAGAACATCAAACATAGTAATATATGTTGTAAAATGAAGATGATATATTTATTTTATATCATCTCTCAACATTTCTCCTCTTCAGTTTTCGTGATTTTAAACTCTTTTTTATGTCAAACAGAAATGTTTGTTGAATAACTCTGATTCTCTTATCCTATAATTTATTTGCATTATATGAAATTTGATCTCCTCTTTCGTTGTTTTATTGAGATAGCAGCATTGTATTATTTGATTTTTTTTTTTTTTGAATTTTCACGTGTTCGCTATTTTTAATTTAAAATTTTCTAGCATTTGGGAATTCTAGAATAATGAAAAAAAGTATTAGATTAAAAGTGAAGTACTTTTAAACAGTAGTTCTAGTTTTATTTATTTATTTTATATAGATATCTATTATATTTTCAAGATAAATGTTAGGATTCAAATCATATAAAATGGATAAACGATGTTCGAGTTAATATAGCAATTATCACTAATTTAACATCTATGATTTAAAGATGAGTATTATTTTCTTTTGAATTTTAAAACACTGTAAATCAAGAACCCGTAAAATTCGGGTACCTTTCTTTTCGTGTTATGGGTACCTGGTTTTTATATTTTTTTCTTTAAATATATTATTAAAAAAACAATTATATGGAAAAATTCTAAAATTCTAAAACATAAAGGTCTATAATACTAATATACTCATAAAATTTAAATTATATAATTAAAAGATAAAACTTATTAAAAAGTATAATTAAAAAATATAATTAAATTTTAAATATTTTAAAGTTAAAATAAATAATTTAGATTGATATGGTGAAATAATTAAAAAATTAATAATTTACAATGTTACAGTGAAATGGTTTTAAAATTAGGAATTTAAAATATTATGATAAATAATTTGAGAATTAGAAATAAAAATTTAATATAAAAAAAATATAGATAAGAAATCAGATATCGAGTCAATGGGTATCCGGTTAGAAGATATCTAGTGACCCGAGCCTAACCCGAAAACTTAAAAAAATAACGAACCGGATAACCGATCCAAAAAATGGGATATTTTTATTATGAATACCTGATGATTTTTAACCAACGAGTCAAATAATTGAGGTTAAATATTTTTGAACACCCCCATGAACTAACTTAACATGTCGTAAAGATTGGATGAGCAGAGAAGATAAAAGAAAATCAACTCTCAAACTCGTACTAATGAAACCGACAAATGGCGTAAGCTGAAATGAGCATAAATTTCGAAGTTAATTCCACTCATCAATCCCTTACAACTCCACACTGATCGAATTTAGAAATAAATCACACACAAAAATGACATCATCGTCATCAGCTTTCAGGTTGATCTGTCTTCTCCACTCGGTGATCGCCTTAACAAACGGCGCACTCATGATGTTCTACATGAAGGAAATGTACGCCTTCACGCACGGGATCGAGACCGCCACCAAGCTCCTCGGCTCCACCCCACACGACCACCGATTCCTTCTCGGGTTGCTCTTGTGCGCTATAAGGATCTTGCTTTTCATGGTCTCGTTCGTTAAAGAGTGAGAGTTCCAATCGTTGTTCGCCAAAGGGTACATGGTGTTGCATGTTTTCGTGGCGTTGTGAGGGTCTGCTTCAAGAGAGGAGTCGAGGATTTGGGTTGGGGTTGGCTTTTAGAGACGATTGGTGATATACTGATGGGTTTTCATGGGTTTTCCTTTTAGTTTACTTTTGGAGAGAAAGTATGATTAGGTTTAATATCATTTCTGTTTAAATTTTCATTCTTCTCTTTGCTACATTTTCTTGAATACTTCGGTTTAGGTTGATTGTAGCTTAATTATACGGTAATGAATGATTATTCCTGCTATCGTTCATTGTTTTGCTTGACGAATTTAATATCAGATTATTAGTTATTTTATTTTAAATATGATTAAATATTCGTTTAATATTCTAAATATTATTTTTGTTTCATTTGGCTTTTTTAACTATTTTTTTTATAAAACTATATTTACCGTTATGCTTTTATTTATTTTGGTTTTCTACTATTAAAAATTTAAAATAATTATTAACTTGAATTTTTTATATATTTAATGATGTTCTGATAATATTTATAATGATAAATTAGTATCATAATTTTTAACAGTAAGTGACTAAAATTAAATATTATTTATGAATTTAAGAAAAATAATTGAGTGATTAAAATGAAACAAAAGTGATAACTGAGATTTAACGGACAAAAACACGTTTAGAATCATCTAATATCTGATAGATTTAATAAGCCTCTAGAATTATATATTGGATATATAATGTCGAGTGTCGGTGATAATTTATCAAGAGCTGAAATGGCAAACAATCTAAAAATCATTAAAAGAATAGGAACTGACGGGAGAGGAATGGAGAAACCAAGGGGTTAGTGAAGATCTAATATGAGCGTATGACCGAAAAGTAGAAACAAGCAACATGCATGAATTAGAATCGGACGACATCCTGGAGGCATCGTAAAAGTGAGAAATCTTAATCTTTCCTTGCCGGAGTAGATTGCCGCTGCTCCTCCACCTTGCTCTCCTTGAGCTGCCATCTCAATCAACATATAAGCTTCTTGACAGGCATCTAAAAACAGGTAACAAACAGTTAGTATGATAATATCAAATCTTTGTTGCTTTATCGAGTACGCTTTGTAGCTCAAACCCATAGCCCAGTCTGAGCCATGTGTAAGGGAAGAATGAGAGTCAGCTCGGATTGATGTTTGATGCACATTAAAAACACCAATGGAAGCATTCGTTTATCTAAAGCTAAAAGTTGTAGAAATAATCACAACTTGACAGATCATTCCGCACATTCATGAACTCACATCGTCGCCCTACCTCAGCTCTTTACTCATTCCACTCCACAAAGACTTCAAACATGCAACCAGGCATTCACATGTATGCTAATATTCATGAAGAGAAGAATAAATGAAACAATGTGCCTATGAATGAATCAAAATGAGCCAGACAGTTTAAACAGATACCAAGGGGATTCACTAAAGTTAAATCATGCTGCTTAATAAAGGTAAAACCCGATACAACACTCAAGGGGGAAAAATAATGCAATCAGAAAAATGCCATAAATGTTCGAGGAAGGTAGCTATGTTAAACTCACATCATTCAGAGCTTCTGCAGCTGCATTGACATCTTCTTCCACAATACGTTCAGTTGTTCCAAACCTGGGGTAGAAAAGCAGATTAAATGCATTCAAACTCACCAATTGACATGGTATAAGAAACGAGTCAGCATTAACCGAAGCAAATGTATGCGACAAGCCAAGCAAAACAAAGTATCGTACCCCTAGATGGCTTAAAGAACAAAAGAGGCAAACAATATTACCTTCTTTGCATCAGCTGTCTTCAATGTAGGAATATGGTAGGTGACATCAGCTGTCTTCAATGTAGGAATATGGTAGGTGACAGAGAAAGCATCACAAAGGCCAACTGAATCTAAGAAGCCCACCTCACTAGTTGTCCCAAACACCAGAAGTTTTTTCCCTGAAAAACAGCAAAGAAAGAAGCAGCATTTACTTATCTAAATAACAATAACTTAATTCAGACTAAAACGAAATTCTTAATTTACTGTTTGGAATCAGATTTGGTTAACATATGAGTCAAATTGCATCTTTTACAATGTTTAACTAGTAAGCAGCATGGGACTTCTTAATTGGACTGCGAGGGAGAGAGCAGATATATTCACATAGTTCAATTGTTTTTTTTTAAAACAGAAAATTATATATTCCAAATACTATTTGGAGTATTTGATCATAACAAAATACAGAGATAGAAAGGACCAAAGAGAACCTTAGGAGGAAGACGTTTGAGTAGGACCAACAATGTCTGAGAAATTAAATTGAAAAACGGGGCCCAGTAGCAACATACTCAGTAGCCTGCAACAATAGTTAAAGCAAATATTCTTTCAGCAATGCACATTTCAAGTTAAATTAGTAGCGTAAGTTTCTCGTTTCCCCTACCTTTCTATGTCATCAAGGATGATGATGCTCAAGGGTGACTTGTATGCATCCTCAAATACCTGCCAAAGTATGCTAAATTCAGAATGTTCCAACTTTTTCTAATGTAAGTTATCCTAGTGTGATGTGTGATGTCAAATGCAAAACAAGATATCTTGCATATGTAAAAGTGCTCACACAAAAGCAAAGTTCCAGTTTAGACCAGTGATTTGCTCAGATAAAAGTATTCACATCATCCAGATTTCAAGATATTGTCACCACAAACCTTGACAATGTGAGCACATTTTGTAGTCTCATGAAGGCCAATCATCGTTTCAGCCGAAACCTTTTTTTTTGATAGGAATAAAAGGCCTCAATAAAACCCCCTTGGTGGTTAACGGAACTTGAAAATAGTTCCTTAATCCACACAAGGGGGAAAGGAGTGCCCTAGGATTCAATAAACTCAAATATAACAAAGTATACAACCCATCTCCCTCAAGAGATATAAAACCAAAAAGAAACAGCCCTTAACAGAGCATAATTCACCCAATACCCGCCTTAGCTAGGACATCCGCCTCTATATTGGCTGTCCTGCTAACCCACCTAATAAAACCTTCAAAACACTAAGCTTTGAATAATGTCTTTAACTATTTGAACATAAACAACAGGACAAGAGACCACATCCTTAATCCAGCAACTGCACCTGACTATCACTCTCAATAATCTATCTTTAACCCTATGACGAATAGATTCAAAAAAATCTAAACCCTTTAGGATAGCCTTCAATTCCATTAAAGTTGGGGGCCCGGACCAGCCGGCTCTTTGAAGGAACCAAGAATTGAAACACATGTCTTTCAAAATACCACCTAAGCCACTCCTCTTCCAATCACTCGAGGTAGCCGCATCCACATTAAGTTTAACAAAACTTTTGGAGGAGGGGACCAAGGAAACGGTTGAAACCCGATAAGAATGGGATGAGTAGGAATCCACTATGGAGGGTCAGCAATAATATCATCCTTGGAAATAGTAACATGAGTTTCCTTAGCTAGAAACCATGAAGCAAGCCTGCACCTAGCAAGAAAGAAAATCTCTGCTCGATCAAGCTTCCCTCCTTCAAACACAATAAAATTCCTGGTCTTCCAAATTGTCCATAGAACAGCTCCAGGAATAAATGGCCAGATAAGAGAGTTGGTCTTCAAGTCATTCCAAGCCAATAGGAATCTTTTAGCATCTGTATGAAAAACCGACTGAAAATTCCAATATCCCAAGAATTTCATCCAAATTGGCCAAACAAACGAACATGAAAAAAATAAATGCGATGAAGACTCTTCTTCAAGATTACAGAAAGAACACAAAGTATCATTATGCCCTGAACACCTCTCTTAACCAGAGGTCTTGACCGCCAACTTCTTAATATAACTTGCCAAAGAAAAGTCTCAACTCTTGGAGGCAACAGACCCCTCCACACGTTAGACTTCCAAAATTTAGCTTCCTCTGAATCGGGAGAACCCGAATAAGATAGGTTGACACATGATTTCACTGTGAAAACCCCTTCCCCATTCCCCTTCCAAAACAATCCATCAGTGGCATCAGCAGAAATAGAGAAATCAGAGATAACAACCATCAAATTTGCCCATTGCTCAAATTCCCAGTCATTCAACTCTCTCCTCAACTGAACGTTCCAAATCCAACCCCTTGAACTGAACTCCCCAAACTGAGATAATCTTCCTTCTTTATTTACTGCAATAGAAAATATTCTAGGGAACAATACCATCAACGGATGATCCATTGTCCAATTGTCTTGCCAAAACGAATGTTCCTCCCATTGCCAATTATAAAGCTATATTTACCTCTGATACTACAGCCAACGAATCAGCATTATAAGGTTTCTCACCATATCTCTCACATCCAGGATAGTTTAGGAGAGACTTTACTGTCAAACTGCATCAAGGAAGGATCCAATTTATTTTGATGCAGAGCATTTCCCTCCAAACCGCCTCCCTCAATAGCAAACCTCCAAGCCCACTTTTCCAAAAGTGCCCTATTCACCACCTTTAAATTAGGAACCCCCAATCCTCCTTCAATTTTTGGTTTACAAACATCGGACCAGCTTACCAATGTATCCTCTTTCTCCCATCACCACCTCCCACAAAAAATTTGACATGATAGAATTTAGAGTCTTGTAAACTGATGCTGGAACCTTGAACATTGACAAAAAGTAAATAGGGAGTGAGCATAGAACTGATTTAATTAGAACTAGCCTGCCTGCCAGTGACAGAGAGGAGCCTTTCCAGCCCGCCAACCTCTTATTAAAGCTTTGAACCACTGGATCCCATAGAATGTTGGAGTTCCTATGTGGACCTAGAGGGAGCCCCAAATATTCTGAGGGAAAAGAGCCCACTGAACATCCAATCATAGCTGCAAACCCTTAATTTCCTCTTCCTTTAAGTTCACTCCAAATAATTTACACTTCTTTAAATTCAGCTGGAGACCAGAAATCATCTCAAACACCGAAGAACCCTCTTTACATTCAAGATCTGTTTTTCCGACGCCCCACAGAACATAATAAGGTCGTCAGCAAATTGCAAATGGGTTAAATTAAAATTCCTCTCCTCTTTTCTAATGACCAGTCCGAAAAAAGGCCTCGTGAAACAGCCTTCGCTATTAATAGATTCAATAGTCCCAACTATATGAACAACAATGGAGACAAGGAACATCCCTGCCGAAGACCCTCGCCATAGGAATTTCCTCAGTTGGAACTCCGTTCACCAAAACTGAAACAGTCGCTGAAGTGACACATTTCGAAATCCAACCTATCCATCTAGAACCAAAGCCCATTTCCTTCATTATTCTGAACAAAATAGGCCAGTCAAGAGTATCATATGCCTTCTTGAAATCAGCCTTAAAAACACACCCTTTTAAACCATTCTTCCTCCAAAAGTCAATCCCTTCATTTGCTATAAGAGAACAGTCCAGGATTTGCCGACCAGGGATAAAAGCGAATTGACTTGGACTGATCAAATCTGAAATGCAGCTCCTAAGTCTTCTTGACAGACATTTCGAGAGTATCTTATACAATCCACCAACAAGGCTTATAGGTCTAAAATCGTCCAGTCCACCAATGTTAGAAATCTTAGGAATAAGAGTGATGAAAGTGTGATTTACACCATGTTCCCATTCCTTCCCCAAGTAAAAATCATGAAAGAATTTCATAATATCTACCTTTAGGACCTGCCAAAACCTCTTAAAAAATCCCAAATTAAAGCCATCAGGACCCGGAGCTTTGTTGCTGCCACAAGATTTCACCACTTCCCACACTTCCTCCTCAGAAAACTCCTGTTCTAAGAATTGCTTCTGCTCCAAAAAAATTCTGGGAAAATCCAGATTCAAACCATCAATCTCTAAAGTAGTTCGTTCATTATAGATCTTAAAAAAATACTCTTTAACTATGGCCTTAATTGCCGTTGGGTCTTCCACTGTTTCCCCTTTGAAGTTTAAAGCAAGTAGAGCATTCCTTTTATTCCTAATCGTAGCACAAGTGTGGAAGTATTTAGTATTGCGCTCCCCATCAACAATCCATTTAGTTCTCGAGTACTGAAACCTTTAAAATAACAAAAAACAATAACATTAACAAATAGAAGGTTGCAATATATTCATATGCGCAAAAGGTCAGAAGCTTACTATCTTGATGTATGGGAAATCACTGTCAATGCCAACAGTAGCTGCCAAGGCTGTTTTGCCACTGTACAATTCAACTTAGATTCAGTTAGAGTTAAAGCTAAAAGATGTTTAAAAAAAATAAACTCCTGCTACCTACCTTCCACTTGACCCTTCTAGAAGACAAGTGACAAGAGGACTTCCTTTGCTTACTTTGACCTGCTCTACCAGTAGCATGGCTCTCTGATAAATATGCTTATGCCGATCACCACAATCCACCATGCCATTAAGTCAAAAATGTGAAATAATTCAGGCAAAGCTACTCAAACAAAGGATATAAGGCATATTCTGCTGAAAAACTAAAAAAAGACTTCAATTCCTTAAAAAGCCAATTCAAGGTTCAAGATAAACATTCATATTTTCCAAAGCCAACCACACAACAATTATCTTTAATCAAAGCAACTAAGAAAATAGAACAACTTTCTATAAAAAAGAAAAAGAAAATAGAACACTATGATGCAACAAAATACCTAACAGACGGCTGAACACAGAACCTAGGAAACTACATGTGATCCTCACAGCTTGCATTTCTGTTTAGGCAGTGTTCTAAAAATATTAAAAACTACAAAGTTTAGGAATTGAAGAATCAGTGCCAAGACTATTGCCTTCTAAACCTACTACTAGAACATAAGAATGATGAGAACCGAAGCAGGATGGAATCACGTCTTGTAATCAAAGAACTGAAGATTGTACTAATTTGAACAAAAAAAAAATTACCTGTATTGTTCAAGGTCATCAGCTGAGGCTCCAAATGCAGGGACAATTTCACTGAGTGCATTGAGAAAATCTTCCATTGTAACTTTAATGTTCTCTTCATCCACTGGCTTGGTAAGATCATCCATACTTGTCTATTCAAAGCAAAAGACACTGCACTTTTCACAACACCTTCAAGCTCTGCTCCAGTGTTTTAAAAAGCGCGCCTGAGGCGCTAGGCGAGGCGTTTAGAAGAAAGCCTCCGACCACCAAGGCGGCGGCGAGTACATGAGGCGGTGATTCAGTCGTCGGATGACGAGGTGATGCTTTTAGAGATTCACGTACCATGACAAATTTATGTTCTGAGGAGACAGTATTAGGTGGAGTTCCAGGGCAGCAGATTGTGTCGGGGGTTTGTATTGATGGGAGAGAAAGGAGTTTAAGCATGGGGTGGGCGATAAGGCTGATCAAGAAGATGGGCGCAATGTTAAAACAAGTATGTTAGAAGTTAGTGGGCTGCCAGTTGGCAGTGATAATAGGACAAAAATAAGTGGGAAGCACGTGGGTCTGGAATCGAGAAATACAAACTTCTCGGATGATTGTGCACGTTCGGTTGACTATGGTGTTGCACCTACTTCAATTAGGAAATCCAACCATACTGGGCCTGTTAAGTGGGTTGGGAATGAGAAGTCTATTGGGGGGCAGAATGGTGAGTTACAAACTGAAACGGATGATGTTTTGATCCAGTGGCAGTCTGTAGGGCCGAGTAGGGGTGACGGGGATCATGGTGTCAATACAATTATTTCTGGAATCCAAGAGAGGGGGAAAGGTTATGTGGAACTCAAAAAAAGCACCTCGCGTACGTGAATCCCTCGCCTCAAAGCGCCTCAAAAATTGAGGCTCTCGGGTAGCTAATCGCCTTGGAGCGCCTCGCGCCTTTTAAAACATAGCCCTGCTCCACTATAATTCTTTGTACGAGCAGGAACACAAAAAGTACCAGAAACTTGTAAGGCCTTCCCAAATGCTGGATACAGCTCAAGATCATTGTCAACACAATGTGCATATGCTTTAGAAAAAGAAATTGCAAAGACAGGTAAATTAAGAAGATATTAATGACAAAATTTTTACTACCAAATTTAATCATTCAGAGGACCCAGAAGAATATCTCACAATGACACAATATATTGAGAACAAAACTAAATAAAAGGAAAAGGTAAATTTAACACATCATCGACATCTGTTAGCCCATGTATCTTTCAAAGAGGATGGAGAGTGGAATAAATGAAATTAACTTCTACTTTTAATTGATAACGATTTCAAAGCAGTGAAGAACGTGCATCCCAGAATCATATATTACTAATAAACATACCAAGTTCTTGAAGGCTAACATCAGGGGCAAGAAAAGAGTTCTCTTTCATCTTGTTTGTGTGGATCTGAAGAATCTGAAACGAGGAGTGGAATAAATGAAATTAACTTCTACTTTAATTGATAACGATTTCAAAGCAGTGAAGAACGTGCATCCCAGAATCATATATTACTAATAAACATACCAAGTTCTTGAAGGCTAACATCAGGGGCAAGAAAAGAGTTCTCTTTCATCTTGTTTGTGTGATCTGAAGAATCTGAAACGACCGTTTTCATCTGGAAGACTTATCTCACTGAACCTCCAAACGCCCTGGCCTACAGAGAAAAGAGTTCAAATATGTAATTAAGATCAAGACATTTCATACAGTAATAGAAATCAATCATCACAAACTGAAAAGCCACAAAAACTCGCAAATACAATAAAATGTTATTAGTGCAACTTGCGACAGCTTATTACAAGTTTATTCCAGATCCTGAGTACAACTCTTAATCATAGGCCATCAAGTTCTCCATAAAACCAAGATTTGCCGTAACTCTAATACATCTTTGGGATTTAATGTCCACAATCCACAACAATAAATGCATCAAAATTTTGGTTCTGTTAATGGTTTCCAAGCTTCTTAATGCAGAGGTGATCTAATGTCACAAAGAAGTAGGCAGATCAATCGGTTTGCTTGGTGTATGTATGTGCGCATGAGAAAGAGACAGAGGGAGTAATGAGGGAGGAGTAACAACCTCAAAAGGGCCTCATCAAGTAAATCCTTTCTGTTGGTCATTCCAATAAGCAAACATTGTTTAGAGACTCCACCCTTCTATCTGAAAAGTAAATGAACCCTTAGTTAAAATAATCATACCATTAAGACATGTTGCCGCAAGAACCAAAGAACTGCATGAGATAAACAGTACTGATCGTTAAGACATGGGTATTGTCAGAACTAGTGAGTGACCTTGGTAAACAGCTGGTTCACAATGCTGTCATGAACTCCAGTACCATCTCTAGTTGAGCCTCTTGACTGCAAAATCAAAACAAAGTCGCAAATTATAACATGAAGAAAGTTCAACATACGAATAAAGCCTTACGTCAATTGTCTGGATACCAATAACATTGAATCTTTCAACGGTTTGGAACACAGCCAAAGGGTATAATATGTGACTAGGCCATCACATATTCCTTCGTGTATCAAGAATAAGCTGATCTTTAACTTGAAAAATTTTTTTTTATGAAGATTACCCTGGTTTTATTAGCATCTAATACATACATAAAATGTGCAAGCATACTTGATCTACATCAAAGAATGATTGTAGGACTTAAACAATATCCAACTCTTTGCCACAATTTTACCATCCACTGTTTCAATATTTTAAAGAGCACTGCATACGGAAAGTTATGAAGGAAATTAGAAACATCACGTAAAATTAAGTAAAAGTACTACTGGCTAGGGGATGCTTAGATGTATATAAAGCAGTCTTGTACCTTACAAATAGCATCAATCTCATCAAAAATTATGACATGCAAATCACTGTCATCGCCTGATAAGTCAAAGGACATAATTTTCACTATAGAATTAAAAGTGTAACCCGAAAAATTAAAAACTAGCTAGCACAAATATCTTACCGAGTCCTTTGGTCATTTTCAGCATCTGCGAATAGGTCTCAACATTCTTTTCAGTTTCACCAACAAATTTGCTCAGGACTTCAGGCCCATTAACAATCTAAGTAGATACAGCAAGGAAATATTGCATTATTCAATTACAGTATTATGTAACAGTCCCCATATAGGCAAAACAATATAGGTAATCAGGTGAAGTCAAATGCAGCATCTCTGAAACATGAAGTTAAGTAAGCAGCCAAAACAGGCAAGAAAACACTATAAGCAGACTTTTCTGAACGGAAGTTTACACGCTCATGAAAAAAACAGCAACAGAAGAAGCATGAGATGGCAGAAACTACATGATGACAAAAACAAGCATGCCGAGGACACACGTTTCGCATGCCAGCTAAAAGTTTAATCGACATTGTGACCTTAAACAGCAATCCAAAATCTATTGACACTAGACAAGCATGGGATACATATATTCAAAAACTTCTCTTATCATCTACAGGCAAACTATTACAAGTAATTCAGGCCATATTCGCTGAGATGAAGCATAGAAAAATACATCAGTTTCATTCCATCTGACCCATGAATAATCAAATTATGATCAAAGAATGCCAGGCTCAAATGATAATCATGTTAACTAATATGGCGACAAACTCCAAACCTTAGGTTCCTTTCCATTCAACATCTTTCCAATTTGACGAGCCATGAGAGTTTTGCCAGTACCAGGAGGTCCATAAAGTAGCATGCCTTTAACTGCTTAATCCCCAACCTGGAACCTCAAGCATTCCCGTCAGAAAAAATAACAGATATTGATATAATATTAAACAATATGCTTAGAAGAATAAGTTATCTTACTTGTTAGTCACATGCGGAGGAAAGACACGAGAGGCAAAAGCACTTCGAAATATATCAGCAAACTCTTCACCTAAGCCACCAATACCAAGTGATTGTAGATTAAATTCTTTGTGCCTAAAGATATTACTACTAGCAGCTTCACGTTGATTGACAACCTGCATCGCAAAACATAATCCAGTGAGCCAATAAAGAAAATAAAGAGTTGAGCATAAAAACAAATTAAATTTTTTGACATGTAATCTATCTCTATGAATGACAGTGACGTCCACAGGTCAAATATGCTATTAAAAAAAAACAACTAATAGCAAATTAATTATAACCTTTATCCCACTTGAATTTTGAGCATCAAAGATAAAGTGGGTATCACCAGAACCATCCCCCTTTCAGGAGCACCAGATGTTTCTTGCCCCTCCAGCTGAGCTTCACTGATTGTGAAAATATAGTTATTACCATGATACTCAAAGTAACCTTTTGCCCCACAGTCAAAACCTGCAAAAAAGAAACCAGTATTCCATGACTTCAACACAAATCATTCAATTTTTCAACATAGACAGGAAGAAATTTATTGTACACGTTTTGCATGCATGAGGAAAGAGGAAGCAAACAGCCTTTTACATGACATATGACCAAATTAAGATGGGTAATGTCATCAAGAAAATATTTTCCAAAGTATGAATGATATATATAAGACAAAAAAAAAACCTGACATAGTATTTGGAAAAAATCTCAAACGATCCCTTTGTTCTAAACATAGAATTAAGGAAAAGAATAAAATTTAGCCAATCCAAGCCAAAAATAGCCAGCAAAAAAACTATAAAATTAGAGCAAGCATTTACAACAGGCAAATGGCACATCGCCTTACCTGATTGATAAACCTCTTTCTAAGTTGGTTGGCCAGAAGAACAGCATCAACCACAAAAATAATAACAGCATTTAACCCTACTGCCGTCCATCAAAGCAATCTAATATCATCTAAGACAACAATATATCATATACTACATTAATATCTACCTGCTCATTTTTAGTACCCTTCTTCACAAATTCCAACTCAACCCTAAGCATTGCGAGGTTAAATTTTGAGGAGGAATAAATCTACATGTTGGGGGGAGAAACAGTTAGTGACAAGAAATGTGTTTGTACATCAAATTTTCAAAGCTAAGTTTACTAACCTGCTAACTGATACATTGTCACCATTAGAAACTTTTGCAAGCCGACGATGGATAGCATTTAGGGAAATATATCCATTGCGTATGCTTTCATGAGGAGTATTCATAAGTTAAGGATAAGCCAAAGGTTAAAACCAAAAAAAAAAAAACAAGGAAAATAATCGTTGTTAAAATACAAAGAACAAAAACATCTAAAACTAAAATAAGCTTACAAGATATGGATATTCGGTTTTTGTAGTAATAAGGGGAACAATTTATTAGAAAACAGAGTCTAATAAACTGAAACAATTAACAAATTTACATCTCTTAAATGATCAGTCACAATAGCATTGACTACTTTATGAATTTACATTCCATGAGTCCATGAAATGTGCATAGTAACAAATAAATAACAAAAAGATGCATAAATTATGCTAGTCAGTCAATAAATCAGGAACAACTCGACAAGGAATCGTGTAAAAATGAAGTTAAACTGCAAGTAAAGCAAAAAAAGGATCAAAAAAGGATATGATACAGAAAGAACGAAGGCATCGCCGATGTTAACGAGGAAGAGTTTGGAGCCAGGGGCAGCGAAGCTTGAAGATCGGAAGGCGAGCAATAAGCAAGATTAGTCAAGGCGAGATCTGTGGACGGTGTGCCGGTGACAACCATGGTTGCAACCGTAGAGGATTGCGATCCGAACCAGCCCGCCATTACTTTTTCGTATGAGACCTGTTGAAGAAATTAAGTTTATTTGCAGGGATCATAAGAAAGAACGATGAAATGAAAAGTTTGATCGAAATGAACTGAAATGCCACGGGGAAATAGTAAAGGGCAACTACCCAGATAGTCTCCAGACTCTAGGTGCTTCTTTTACCGTCTCCAAACTATGCAAAATTACAAAATAATCAATTGAGTTAACGAAGTTACAAGTGGACATTTTCTGTTAAAAGTTCAATGAGATGATGATAATTAATAAATTTGATATAGTAATAAATTCAGGCCTTAATTGTTATATTTTATTTTAATTTGTTCATAATTCTAAAATTCAACCTACAATGTTACAATATACTACTCGTTTAGGCCCTTTTATCCCAAATTTCACCTTCTTCTATTCTAAAAGAATAACACTCACTTAGAAAATTAATAAGTACAAGAAAACAGAAGAAAAATAAGAACATTTCCACTTAAGTTTTCAATGTGATGAAGCTAAAACAAGATTTAATTCAATAAATGTGTGCATTTCAATCAATTCATTTAATTTCATTTCATCATTTTAAAAAAAAACTTTGAACCACTAAACAAATAATGTTTTATGTTGGCTTTTTTCACTAATTTATAAAAATTCGTCCGACTTTTTACATGACCTATTTTCAAATAATGAAATTTTATTGTTAAATCCATATGTAATGATCAATGATGTCCAAACAATAATTGATTAATGATTAAACGGTGATACTCATAACTTTATCATCTCATTTTTTAAGTGAAAGAACAATAGAAACTAATGATCACGACAATACCGATGACTAGGATAAAGAATCAATTGATCCTATGCGACATAAAAGAGCATCAGACTTGCATCTCCCATACAACGTCGCCCTCAAGGAATAAAATGGAGGTAGAAAGTAGGTTGCATTGGTGAAGATAATGGTTGAGATATACCCATAGAGATTAGAGATGACAATTTAATTTGAAACTAATAGATCGTGACTCATCTCAATATGTATGAATTGTTCTTTCAAAATTTAAACTTAGGGTGAGTTTTAAGAAGATATAATTAGACTTAAGACAAATTATGGTTTAGAGTAAAAATTTATAATGTAGAAGATTGAAAGGGTCATTTTATCTTTTTATAATTTTTTTATTAATATAAAGTGATTATAAGATAATATTTGTTCAAAAAAAATTTAACTAATTGATAATGAACACACATACACAGTTGTTTAACCTAAAATCTTCATGGAGAATAATACTTTCTTTTACTTGTGAAATTGTTCAACGAGTCCAAAAAAGTATCAAGCTTCAAAATTTAATATAAATAAGGAGACATATCAAATTTTTTAAATAAAAAATAGTATTGAGTTCCAATTTCAAAAAGAGTATATATATATAGATTGAATTTTAAATTATGAAAGTATAGGAACTTTTACTATATTTAAACTTTCTAAAAGTAATTACAAAGACAGAAATAACAAAGATAAACTACATATTTAGTACTCTAATTATCACTTATATTTCATCTTGATCACTCAATTATTTTTCTCTCAAAAGTATATCTAACGTAACGTTTTGATCACCTGCCATTAAAAAATTAACAGAATTATTGACGTATCATTTAAAAAAAATCATTGATGACGTGACATTATTATGGTAATATAAGCATAACTATTAATTTTTTTAAAACGAGTGACTAAAATGAAATCAAAACGTAATATTAGATATGATTTTAAAATAAAAAATAATTAAATGATCAAAACAAAATAAAATGATAGTTGAAGTACTATACACGTAGTTTACTTCTAAACCCTGTTTTCGTCTACCTAAAGTGTTAAACCCTAGTGCCATCGTCTGAACTTAAAAAAAAGAAGCAGCGCCAATTTTTCAATGGCTCATCGACGGTGCCTCCGATCATTTGTCCGCCAAGCGACGGCTCTCATTTCTCTAAGAAATCCACCGCCACTCTCCACCCTTGAAATCCTATCCCCAAAGCCAAATCCGGTAAAAACAACTTCCAATTTGGAACCCACATGGTTTACTGCCTGGTCTCACTTTCGTCACTTCTCGTCCAGCAGAAGCGAAAACAGCGAGGAAGAAGTGGAAATGGAAGAGAGCAGCGACGGAGAAGCTGAGAACGACGAGGTGTCGGTGGATTTGGATAGAGATTACTCGCCTGAAGAGAAGGAAGCTGAGGCCGCGGCTATTGGATACAAAGTAGTGGGCCCGCTCCAGCGGTCCGATAGGGTATTCAAAGACTATGAGCCAGTTTTCGCAGTGGTTCAGGTATTCATTTTATTTTTTTTGGTTTTAAGAATCGAAAATTTGGACTGTTATTAATTCAACCGTCTTCTTTTTTACGGAAAAAAAAAGATTGGGTCGCATCAGTTTAAGGTGAGCAATGGGGATTCCATTTTCACGGAGAGGTTGAAATTCTGCGAAGTCAATGACAAGGTAATTTGCGGTTTCTACACTCTGCTTATTCAAAAATATATAGTGACTATTTCAATTACGAGCAAGTATTTTGTGGAAGACAATCTTTCGCATCATGCAGCCAATTTGTTGGATGAATTCTGGGATTATTTATTACCTAATGATGGTTTCTGAGTTTTGGCTTTTGCTTCGCTTTAGTTTCTTGCATATAAAGGAATTATCAATAGTTAGTGTCGCATATTAATTTTTTCCCCTTTAAATGGCAATGCTGCTAGCATTTTTAATAGAACCTGCGTTGTCTTAATGTTTATGGCGCATGATTTTTCTTTCTTTATTTTTTATTTCAGTAATATTTATCAATTATCAGATTTATTATGGATGATAGTTTATATTTATCTTTAGTGTTTAAATCTAGGGCTAGGAATAAAACTTTATTTGCAAGAAAGTTTTGAAAAAAAGTCTAGTTATATAAGTTGTAACTTGTAAGCTTTACGACCCTTTGAACTAATATAAAGATGCTAGAGGTTTTATATATTCCTATGTTTTCTAGGATCCAGCTTCTTTCACCACTTTTCAGTCATACGTCTGCTGATTTACTGCTGTTTTTCTCCCTAACTACATCCATTTGTTTTCTTTCTTCTGGATACTCATCATAAATAGGATTTAATAGATCATATGCTTGCACTTCGGCTTTCATCCTCCCATATAAATCTACTTCAATATTAATTTTACCCTCGTTTAATTCAAGGTCATGCACCGACCTCTCCACCTTGTATCACACATTTTGATGGTCCAGTATTCTTCCTCACAGAAATCAAATTTATCTGTTATGTCAAAATGGTTGTGGTCAGCTTCCAGAATTTCCATATGGGTTCCCATTTGTTACTGTCACAGCAAAGCATAAACTGCACAGGACAATTCTTCAATTGCATGTCATATTGCAGCCAATTCTCTTCCTCCACCTCTATCTTGTCCAACCATGGCTTAATAGAAAACTTTAATACTAATCCTAGGATTTTATTAGGCTTAAATGCCTGGAGGAAAAGTTGGTAACTAGAGGTTTTATATAACCCTACGTTTTCTTGAGTTCCAACTTCTCTTCGACTTGTTTTCCAGGTTCTTTCTACATGTTTGTAGTCATGCTTCTGCTGATTACTGTTATTTTTCTCCCTAAACCAATTCAGTTTATCTCATAAGTTTGGAAGGGTCATATCAGAGAAATCTTAAAGTGGGTTAGAGAGATACCGATAGGGTGATGTTTGTAGAAATGAATCAATGACATCGAGTGAAATTTGTAAGTATTCCTTATTGTCATGTTTATGTTAAGTGTTTTGAATGAATATTTTTTCTTATGGTACAGAATGAGAGGTTGGCAAGAAATTATTCTTATGAGATCTTTGACTGATTATTGTACAAAAGCACTGTTTCAATTAACTATCGGTAGTTTTCTCTGCCTCTGTACCTCTCTTGTCAGCATTCAGTTTTCCCTGAACTTTATTAGCCTATGATAATTTGATTCTTTTCCATACATTTTGTGAAAAACTAAGTGCACTTATCCATGTTTTTGCTCCTTTTTCCCCCCATATTTAATTGAACCCTTATGTTTCTATGGCTGTACATTGCAGCTGACATTGAACAGGTTCTTTCTGGGATCACCTACACAAACAATTATTGGAAGGCCTATACTCCCAGATGCAGCTGTACATGCTGTTGTCGAGGAGCACGTAAACTTCATTCTGATCTTTTTTTCTCTCTTAATTGCATATTGCATTTTTAATGACATAGTATTACCTAAATTGCCAAAAAAAAGCATTCTACCCTTATTCCGAGAAAGATATCTTCTCCGTTTTAAGCAATTGGAGTTGACAAGTGAAGAAATTGGACCAATTTTCCACAATTTCATTCTTCTCCGTGGGTCATTTGTCTTTATAAACAGTAAACAGTAAATGAAGACATGCTAAAATCAATAACCCTGATATTATGTGCGTGTTGTTTTTCATTATTGAGTCATTAGGTCGTGCCCCTAAATTTATATATATTCTTTATTTCTTCCTGTCAGGCATTAGATGCTAAGGTGATTATTTTTAAGAAAAAGAGACGAAAGAATTACCGCCGAACCAAAGGACATCGCCAGGTTTGTCAAGGACCATGTATCTAAACAATTTTAGTTTGTTTTACCCGACTTCTTAATACTTCTTGATTGTTGTCATTTTTCAGGAACTGACTAAGTTGAGAATAACAGATATACAAGGAATTGAAAATCCAGAAATCAAAACTGATGGGAAGCCATTAAAGGCAGCCACTAAGAAACCAGAGAAGTTGCTACTACTGCTTAAATATATATTCTCCCCAAGGCTTTGTTTTGCAAAATAATGGCTATTGTTTTGGATCTTGAGGTAATGCAATCTTATACAACGGGTGAGTGTCTTCTTGATTTGATCAATGTACATTTTTTTGGACGTCCTGTGAAGCATTGGATTTGTTCACCTGTGCTTATAAGCACCAAGTGAGAAAAGTATGCCTCATGCTAAATATTTGTGCTATTGTATTTCTGGTTCCTTTCTTTGTAGTAAGTAACCCAGTAAAGTCCACCAACTTTTGGTTGACACAATTTTTGCTTCCCGACTGATTAATTATTTCCAACCTTTTTTTTTTAATTTTATGAATCTCTTGGATTTCCTTTAAACCTAAGCTACTTGGACTCTGGTGTGACTGTGAGTGATAGACTTGAAGTATCTTCGACTTTTGTCCAATATTTCCATGTACTTGGACCCGTGTAGGATATGCATCGGTCATGGCTTCCGGGCATAGGTACTTCAAGAACAATGAAGAACCTGAATAACATAACTTGAAACCGTGGTTGTTGAATTAGTGGTTGCTGAGATTGTCTTGTTGGGATGTAATGTAACATATTTTGCAATAGCATTTGGTAGTTTACTGTTTCAACATAGTAGGACCTTTGGCTAAGTACTATCTAAAGCTATAAGTTGCTGTCAAAGGCCCATGTTGGGCCCGAGCATCAACGGAAAACAGTATGAGATTCGATATTCAACACATTCTACGTCCTCTTTGTTTTTCTTTAAAGCAGCAGCAGGCATATCACATAAAGTACATGGTCCATGCCTCTGCTGCACCATTTTAAAGAAGTCTGAACCATTATTGTGGCCCCATAAAGTCTAATAATTCGTTGATCATGTTTCAAAGTTCTTATTGGCCATTAGTTGCTGCTTGCTTTGAGACATCTTTAGATATATTTATTCAAGTTTATGTTAAACATTATCTGGACCTTCAGTTCTCTGTGTAAATATTGGATAAGCTCTCATAAAGAGATTCCTTTGATTAGGCAGATGGGGAAGGTGAAAAGTCGATGCTGACTCGATACATAAGGATTGAAATAGATTAAAAAATCAAGGGTTTACCAGTTATGCATTCGTGTGCTACTACGTTTACATAGATCCGTCCTTGTTTCAGGTATCCTTTTAAGTGAAAACTTCATTTAGATTTTTGGTGTGAATATATGGCTAACAGGATTGCTAGTTCTTTGATCTAATTATGAACCTTTACCAATGAAAATTGAAAGTTGGTTCCTCAACTTTACTTTGTTAGAATTTGGTCATCATACTATATGAGAACATCTTTGATTTTTGTTAGTTTTCTGCATATAAATTAAATGATTGAATTACTGATTTCGTGGTCAATCATTTAACAACAAAGTTCAACAGTATTACTCAATTGAACTTAGTTTCTGTAGAGGGATCAAATAATGTTCTCGGGTCGCTTGCTCAAACTTAAAGTGCATCTTTAGCACATGTGTTAGGGCATGTGAAACTGTTTTGAAACTTATAGATAGAGACAATGATTGGGCATCACTGTCTGCGTCATATGTTCATATCCATTAACAACAACAACAACAAAACCCAATTCCATATGTATGGGGTAAGGGGAGGTAGGGTAGTAGGCTGCCCCTAACGCCAGGTTGAGAATAGCTTCCGTGGTAGACCTCCGGCAGTCAGAAAATAAAAAATATAGATAAAATGCAATGCATGTATAAATAATTACATAAATACATAGCTAAACAGTATTCATATGCAGTCATTAATATCATATGTGCTTCTGTAATGGGAGTAATCCCTGCAAAATAATCCATGCGAAAGAATCTTGCATATAGACAGAAATATAAGACCCAGCTAAATTTAACAGAGGAAACATGACGAGAATGATACACAAAAGTCAACGATAGCAAGCTCAGTTCTAATCTTTCATAAATACCAATAACATAAAAGAATAAGAAGTAAAGTCATGGAAATTACTACAAATGCATTAAAAGAAGACAGAGATGATACACCCTATAGATGTGACCCACACTACTCGACTACCTTAGTCACAAGCCTCCATAATTTCCTACATAGGTCATGTCTTCGGTAAGGCCTAAATCCATCAAATCAGATCTCAAGCAGTCTTCCCACTTCCGCCTTGGTCGTCCTTTCTTTCTGGCACCGTCACTGTAATCGACTCTACCCTCCTGACCGCATCCGACGGTAGTCGCCTAAGGACATGCCCAAACCACCGTAGTCTTCCCTCCCTCAATTTTTCGGAAACAGACACCACCCCCAAGGACATCCTAATAGCAGAGTTTGTCGTCATATCCCACAGAGTCCTACCACATGTCCATCGAAGCATTCTCATTTCTGCGGCCTCTATCCTCCTTACGTGATCCTCTTGGTTGCCCAACATTCTGATCCATACAACAACGCTGGTCTTATTGCCATTCTATAAAATTTTCCCTTAAGTTTTAGAGGCACTTCTTGTCACACAAACTCCAGTAGCGGCCCTCCACTTTAGCCATCCCGCCTTTATACGGTGTAACGTCATCATCTACACCCCCATCTTTATGTATCATAGACCCTAAGTACTTGAAACAATCCTTTGAGAGAAGAACGTGTCCTTCTATGCATACTTCTACATCTTCATCGTTTTGGTTCCCATTGAAGTTTGAACATAAATACTCTGTCTTTTCAATATTGATCCTTAAACCTTTTTCTTCCAAAGCAGTCTTCCAGGTAGCCAGTCTACTATTCAACTCAGATTTTGTTTCAGCAACTGGGACAATGTCGTCAGCGAAAAGCATACACCAAGGTACATTGTCTGGTGTCGCACAATAGATGTCGTCCATAATCAAGGCGAAGATGTAAGGGCTAAGAGCCGACCCCTGGTGGAGTCCGATTACCATCGGGAATGCCTCGGTGTCGCCAACTGTAGTCCTGACGTAAGTAGTAGATCTACAGTACATATCACGAATCGCCCGGATATAAGCAGTTGGGATCCGTCTCGTTTCTAAAGTCTTCCAGATCGTATCGCGAGGAACGCTATCATAAGCCGTCTCAAGGTCAATGAACGCCATGTGAAGATCTCTCGACTTTTCCCTATATTTCTCCATAAGCCTTCGAAGTAGATGAATCGCCTCAGTGGTAGACCTGCTTGGCATAAAGCCAAATTGTTTTCCGAAACCCTAGTAACTTGTCTCAACCTAGCCTCTATCACCCTTTCCCATAGCTTCATGGTATGGCTGAGTAGTTTAATACCTCTGTAGTTACCACAACGTTGGGGATCTCCTTTATTTTTATAAATTGGTATCACCGTAGACTCTCTCCACTCCTCTGGCATCTTGGCAGTCTCTAAAATAATATTAAAGATGTTAGTCAACCACTTAACTCCCTCTTCTCCTAGGGCTAACCACACAGTGATAGGAATTTGATCAGGACCGACAACTTTCTCCCTTCCCATCTTTCTAAGAGCCATTTTGACTTCCTCAAACTCAATCCTACTTGTAGGGCAGTCATTGGTCGTAGTATGATGGTCGGCTGACCCATTAACGATACTATCTCTACATAGATAGGCACCTTCATTAAATAAGCCAAAGAAGTAACTACCCCAAACCCTCTTAATATCATGATCTTTCGTTAAAAGAACACCATTGTTGTCCTTAATAAACCTAATGTTACCTAGATCCTTTTTCCTAATCTCCCTAGATTTTGCAAGTCTGAAGATGCCATTTTGTCCTTCCTTGGTGTCTAATCTCTTGTACATTACCTCATATACATTAGGTTTCGAGTCTTACAATCTTTTTATTAGGATCATGAAAAAAACTCATGTTTTCCTGTATGGTGCAACAATAAACATCCATGCTTTTCTTTATTGCTTTATTAGTGGTTGCAGGTGGTCATGGAATTTAATTTGTAATTTTTGTATTTTTAACGAAGATGTGCCTTTTAAGTGGAAACCCTCTTCATGGCCAAATGCCACCTGTATATTACACTACAAATTAATATATAAAATAAACACTTGCCAGTGTCTTAAAAGGCATTCTCACCTGTGCTTCCACTTTAGTTTTCTTAAATATGATTATGCTCGTGGAATATAACATAATTTCTCCACGTCTTCACGCTCTCTAACAGTTCTTGACCCCATTTATATCTTCTTTCCGATTTAACTATTTATTTTACTTTTTTGGCTGATTTATTTTAAATTTACTTGGTCCATATAAAACCACGTCAAGCATATTCCAACTCTTTTTCACCTATAATTTTAATATTTTATTCCTCCTCTTTCGATATTCAATCCTTTTGAGGCGGTAGGAAATCTACATGTACACATATTCCTAGTGTGAAAAAGCATAGAAGAAGATTTGATACCTTCCCTTAACGGCCATTGCCAAATACAAATTAAATATTACTAAATGAAAGTCTAATCATGATGTCACAATGATTTAACACTTTTTTAGATAATAAAAAATCAACATATACATGTATGTCAGCCTTCATTAAGATTTCATTGATCATATCGAAATTCTCATAAATACTCTTTTATATGATAATATATTTTCTAATTACATTTAAAAAAAAAGTGTTGACGATTCGTCGAGGTAATATAAATTCAATTATATTTATGTTATATAAATATAATTGTTTGTATATCTAATTACTAATGCCACACGATCAAAACTCATACATTACATTTTATACTCGTATTTGACAATTTCAAATAATTATACGCTATAGAGTGGGCTGCTTGAATTAAAGGTATCCATCGTAAGTGGTGGTAAAGTTGACTAAATAATATTGATGCAATTTGACCTATGGAAAGATATATTTTGGAGGCACGATGATCATCGTTTCAAACACCACTTTTACTTTTGATATAATTATTGATATTTGTCCATCCATGACTTTGCCAACTTAATGCTTCTGAGCCAACAGATCAGTGATTAATTCTTCCACCATAGATTTCTTTCTTTGACAAAATGTTCCAACTCCAAAATTCATCAGCTAAGCCGCTTCAAATTTGAGAAATACTGAAATTATGATTTTAGTCGCTTTATCAATCTTAAATATCAATATAATTTAGTATAATTTGATCCTTATTTTTTTATAGTATTATTAAATAATTCATTTTAATTAAAATGCTACATAAATTTTCTTAAAAATATTTATTCTAACACAAAATATCTTTTTTTTTCTCGTATCAATGAGTTGAAAAAGATATTTTTAAGAAAAATCCATGTCAAAAAGTTAACCAAAACAATTAAGAGATATTAAATTTAATCTGATTAATGATATTGTAAAAATAGGATTACATGATGTTAAACTAAAATATAAATAAAATTTATCAATAATTATTTGGTTGAGTGAGAAGAGACATTAGATCCATTAAGTAAGATTGGAAGTTCAAATCATGAAGTTGCAGATTACGAAAATTGAATTCGAAGATCGTCCCATAATAGACATATACAATGTCCAGTTTAGATTAGTCGACTAACTAATGTAAAAATATATTCGACACCAATATAATCAAAATTTGATGTTATTTACGCATTTTGAATTTGTAGGAAATGGATTTTGGATTGCGTTTTAGGTCAGCCTACCAAAAGTGCAACACAACGAGAGCTGACAATTTGTTCCCCGAAAAAGGGGAAAAATGAATTCATATAAAATATAGTAATGGAAATAATGAAGATTAGGAACCTGTCATTTTCAACATAATATATAGATTTTTAGTATTTATTTTGCCTTTCCAAGTAGACAATTTAGTTAGTGCTTAAATCACATATCTTTTAAAAAAGGTTAAGTTTATACCTACAAAAAGAATGCCCTTTCATTTTGGTTTATAGGTAATCAGATTAAAGAGAAAACCCTCAATTGCTTTGGCATCTCTTCTATTAGCCTCTAGTTTTGTTAAACTCTCTAAAATTAATCATTTACGTACTAAAAATGTCACATCAACATATCAACGTATAATTAGACCCAACCAATCAATTTAAACATTCAATCAAACGAACTATCATAACCCACGTTAATTAAGACTGGATATCAATATCAAATTAAACGTTCAATCAAACAAAATATCATATCAAACATTCGATTAAACTAAAGATTTACTTTAAAGGTTTCGAAAATCTTGCATTGTTTTTCACAAATATATTTTCTTAAGTGATAAGAAATCTCTATTTGATGTCTTGATCGCCAAGCAACTTCAAAATATGAACTTCGACATCAATTTACATCAAAGATGCACTAGATGTCCAACAAAGAAATCACGTACATAAGTTTATATCATCATACAAACTGATGTTTATACAAAATAAATCCATCTTCAAATTTGAAACTCAAATTCATATTGTGCATAAAACTCTTGCAATACACCACCATGACACCCAAATTACAATATGTATTAATTAAATGATAAAAAGCCGCTTTTTAGAAATTAAACAAGCATTTATATTTTTTTTTTGGATAATTTCATTTCATTACCCAAGAAAGCAGAAAATCTGCTACAAATTAAAGCGTACAATAAACAACAAATTACAATAACAACCAACAAAGCTAATCAACTATCATAACATGGCACAATAAAGCAATAATCACAGCTTAAGGCAACTCCAGCTTGTACAGAGGGCAATATTTCTAGAATCAGCTCTATTGATTGGCTTCCCCATCATTCGAATCCGAACAACATCCTTGATATCCTAAAATACAACATTCACCGATCTTGCTCTGCCCCCAAAAAGCATGTTGTTCCTCTCCCTCCAAATGCAGTAAACGTGACCCGCCCAAGCAAATTTGAGCACTTTCACTATAAGAGATTTGCCCTTGAAACAATGGATCGTCCAAGCCACTTCTCAATATTTCATTGCCCTTGAGCCTTTATATTTATTTTATAAAAATATAGTATTAATTATAATATAAATTATAAAATATTATAAAAATATATTTTATAGCATAAATTACAATATAAACCAAAAAATATTTACTTTATAACATACATTAACTCGTTTTCTTATTTAAATATTGAATTATGTCTCGGGGTACAAATTATTGTTTAGCATTTCCCCCCCCCCAGATTTTAATACAAAATCTTTTTAATGATATTTTTTTTGGAGTTCATGTTTATTTTATAATATATGTTATTTTTTAAGCAACTGAATTTTATTAATAAAGACAATAGAAAAAAAAAGAATTATAACACACTTAAGAGAAAAAATGAGAATAATAATTACAAAAAATATTCGTATAAAAACAAAATTATTAAACTCATATATACAAAAAAATAACGAAATATTTCATTGAAAATGACAGTCAATATGAAAAAAATTCAATAACCTTCATACAAACTCTTTATCTCTGTCGAATGAGATGATTTACAAATTAATAAAGAAGCGGTGAGCAAACCAAACTATCTGACAGGCTGCTTCGCTACACAATTTATTATAACAACAACAAGCTTTTACTAAATAAAGGATCTGACTATACGTGACCACTGACAAACCAATCAGAAAATAAATGTCGTGAGAGTCTTTGTGCGAGTACTAAAGCGACTGCAAAAATATGTGGAAAATGCACCAAAAGCCATAAGGAACGTGTCATAAGAGGAGAGAAAATGTGTATCATAAGAGTAAAGAAAAACATGTCACAAGGACAAAGATTTTTATTCAAAATTTGTAAAAGAAAATGATTAGTAAAATTTAGAGACTCTTCTCTAAATAATATCTTCTCTAAAAATCGAACTTAAATCCTCTTTTAAAAAGTACAATAGTTTTATCGTTCCACCCAACATGTTAATTGTTAGTGAAATTATATACTCAGCATGTTTTTATGCTATTATTGCGAAAATATATAATTCCTGACTAAGCAAACAAGTGCATCCAACAATCATAACCTTAAATCCCATAATTTTGGGTAAAACAAATTAATGAATTACACAATTAATTTTGGGTGATTGAGTTTTTATTTTATTTCATAAGTGGAATTATTGAAATTGTCACTTATATGCATTAAATAATAATATATTAAATAAATTATTTTTATCTTAAATAGTTATTTGTTTTGATGTGATATTATAATAACTAATTAAATTATGACATATTATATTTAATTATAATAATATATTAATTAAATCAACACAAATAATAATTTGAGATTTTTTATAGAAAGTTTAAGTGTCAAATTAAAAAAGTAACTATCAAATTGTGAAAATTTATCGACTTCAGAAATTAATTTGTATAATAAATAAAAAGCTATAGGTCCGAATTATGACTTTGGGTTCGTATGCTATACTCAAATTTAATTTTAAATTATTATATTTCAATTTAATATAATTTGATCGGTTATTTTTTATAACCACTGGTATTTAATTTATTAATTGATGAATCTATCGGGTACTAACTTTTCTAATTTTATCTATTTAATTATTCAAACCAAACGCTTAAGAGATCTAGTGTCTCATCTTATTAGATGAACTAGTGGGTCAGACACTATTAATTGATGTAAATAATATACACTACTAATTATTTATATTAAAACGTTAAGGTTATTTTTTATTTTAAAAAATTTATTTCAACATAAAAAATCTATTTAAAATATGTTTTTCAATAAAAAGTTATCTTGATATTTTAATCAAAATAGTTAAGAATATTGGCTATTTAAATTAATTAATGATGTTATAGAAAATAGAGAAATAAAAAATATTAACTTAAAGTAAAGGTTTAAATGTTAAACTTAACCATAATAGATGTACTAAAACTACATTTTGGCCAAAATTAAATTAAATACTTTAGTTTATGGTTTATATGGGTTTGCATGTGATATGGGAAAAACAAAAGGGACAACATAAGAAAGTACACAGCATAATCCAGATTCCACTGTATATTCTTTTCTACATATTCCACAATTATATAAATGAAATCTCCAGTATTAAAAATTCTCCTTCTAATAACAAATGATAGAGGAAAGCAGCCGTTCTTCTTTGTTATTGTGCTGCTCTATGCGTTCAAGCTTCGTTAATGGCGTCGTGATTATTGGGATTCTGAGTGGAATCTAACTTCTCCGAATTTCTCAGCGGTTTTTGTTCTGTTTTGTTTTTTGCCTTCGTTTTCCTATTTATATTGTTTGGACCTGTGGAAATAGGAAGAAACGGCGAGGAGAGAAAGATTATAAGTTGTTTTCTGAGTTTTGACTCTGATCGATTCAGTTTATGATTTGTCGCTTTTCTTTCGTTTGGATTCATGGCTCTACTCATATTGAGAAGCGGCAAATGGTAAGTTTTTTCCCGCGCCCTTGGATTTTTGTCTTTTTATAGAAAGCATGAAATCTATTAGAACTAGAGTTTTTTTAATGGAATCCAAGCTTATTCTTGTAGTTTTATTTGGATTTTTGGATATTTTAAGTTTGTATGCGAAGAAATCTTGTTAAAGTAGCAAACCTTGAAAAGAAATGGGATTTTTGTTGAGTAACCTAAGTGAAGGATATATATGTGTATGAGTTCTAAGTTTTTTTAATGTATTTTGAGGATCCTTAGAAGGTCGAATTCCTGAAAAAACGACTACATGAAACATGCGTTTGTGAGTGTGGAATACAAAAATCATATTTTTTCAATGAATTTTTCCATCTCAGTGATCAAATATTATATGTAGGCAAACTGTAAACTAACTGAAGGATAGTAAAATTTATTTGTCTCATATTCTTCAATCTACGTTTATTCTTGTTATTAATGTATTTGTGCATCTTATATTAAGATAAGAACCTTTTGTATTTCATAGAAAAAATAAGAACTGATTATTGAACTGCGTGATGCTGTTTATAATTCCTTTATATCTGGTTATTGTGAAGGTTTCATGGAGATATTAAATGGCTTAGAGGAGGAGTTGTGAGTCTCGGCAAAGGAAAAGCCATAGTTCAGATAAATTTCTTCGGGCATTATTTGATAGGCAGCTTTCCACGGGCAGTAAATTACAAGCTATTGTTTCTGTCTGCTTGGTCGATCGAGGCTGATCTGTCCGTCCAATTTAGTTGAACTCTTCTTGAGATAGATCTGTTGTGTTGTAGGGAGAAAAGAAACAGAAACTTAAGCTTTTCAATCTGGGACATATCTTGTCTTTCAGATTTTAGAATTTCGATGCATATTAATTTGTGAAATTTCAGCTCTGTTGGGCAAATCTTCTTTGGCAAAACTACTACAGTTTCCTTTGGCTGGGTGAATTTCCTGGGGAAGAAGTGTTTATTATCATCATTTGCAACTGCTTTTGAGGGGATCGCCTTTCGTACTTGTAACTTCATTGTCACCTTCAAATAATACACCTGTCAAGTTTACCCTTTTGTGATTTCTGTGGGATATCTCCATTGGAAGTCCCCTCCAACGTGAACTGCGTCCCATTTGGGCATATCTTCTTTGGCATTTAGAGTCCTTTGTTGGCTCCTTTGTCCCTTTCGGGCAAATCTCCTTTGGCATTAGAGTCAAAATATCCAGAGAGGATATTTTACTCACCATCACTTCAAACAGTTGAATCAACTGGAAATTACATATCCCGCAATTTGCAACGGAAAAGTATAGTCATATCCTCATCTGTATCCTCCTCCAGGATTGACTAGTGACTTACCATTTTATCACAATATCTATCAAGACTTGAGAGCTTAATATTAAGCGGGACAGGCATATATTGGAAGCTTCATTTTTTCAGACAAGAGTAGAGTAACTGGTATAGTTTGTTATTCTTGCCTTTTTCTATTCTGTTATAGCGTTTGTATGGAAAAAGAAAAATGAGATGAGAAGCCTTCCATGCATATGCAGGTGCGTACTCTATTTTGGTCTACTGAAGATCCTGCTCTTCAAGATAACAAACCTTTGAAAGAAAAAGTTACACCAGACTTTATACTTTTAACTACCGAGGTCAGTTATTGCCTGAAAGTGCTTGATTGCTACTTTTTTATATTTTATTATTGCTAAATTGTAATCTTTATATTTTATTATGTTTAACTAAATGTGCATCTTATCATAGGTGCTAAAAATGGACTCTCTCTTTACCGATTCAGAATGGGAAACTTTTAGTGAAACTGGCAGCAGCGAACAAGAAGAAACTGACTTTCTATATGGAAATCATGCTTGTACCATTCTATCGAGTATGGAACAAAGTATTGGAAAAATTGATGAGTTCCTATCATTCGAGAGGGGATTTGGATTTCTTCATGGAGACATTGTGCGCTCTATAACAGACCCGTGTGGGCAGATGGGCAGATTAACCAAAATAAATATGTCTGTGGATCTCGAGAATGCTCATGGGAAAATGGTAAAAAATATAAATTCAAAACAACTTTCGAAGATCCGCACCATTTCAGTAGGGGATTTTGTGGTTAATTCAAATTGGATAGGAAGGGTGGTTAAAGTGGTTGACTCTGTCTCAATCGTCTTTGATGATGGGTCGAAGTGCGAGGTCACTGCTGTGGATCATGAAAAGCTTGTGCCCGTTTTCCCCAACATAATCGATGACTCACAATATCGATATTATCCAGGTCAGAGATTAAAGGTTGTGCCTTCAAAAGTTTCTCGATCAACTAGGTGGTTATGTGGTACCTGGAGTGGAGATCAGGATGAAGGAACCGTTTCAGGTGTGGATACAGGTTTCGTCTATGTTGATTGGATTTCCTCTGCTCACGCTGATCATGATTTAAGTGCCTCTCCTCCCTTGCGTTTGCAAAAGGCAAGACTTGATTTTGTTGCCATGTTTTTCCCATTCAAATTGGCAACTTGGTGACTGGTGTATGCTTTCTTTGGCTGGCCAAAAGGGGACTACTGAAGAATTTCTCCATCCATCAACTTGTAGTATAACTAGAGATTACTGGAAACTAGGTAAAGGATTTGAAAGAGGAAACCTGCATTCAAGATTGGAAGAGATATTTGCAATCATTAAGACAAGGACCAAGGTTGATGTTGTGTGGCAGGATGGTACTTTGGGTTTAGAATTAGATTCAAAAAATTTACTTCCTGTTGGTGTTGTGAATGCCCATGAATTTTGGCCTCATCAATTTGTCCTGGAAAAGGGAACCATTGACAATAGTCAAAGATGGGGTGTGGTGCGTGGTGTGGATGCTAAAGAACGAACTGTCAAAGTGCAGTGGAGAAACATGCATGTGAATCAAATAAGTGGTTTTAATGCTGATCAGATAGAGGAAACTGTTAGTGCTTATGAACTTGTTGAGCACCCAGACTACTCTTATTGCTTTGGGGATATTGTGGTCCATAATCAGTTTGGTGATCGAGCTGATAAAGGTCATGAAATCTTTCAAAATTCTTCAGAAGGAAAAAACTTGAATTCGTATCAGAATGAGAATCCCAGTGCATATTGTCTATCCTGTATCGGCATTGTCATTGGGTTTAAAGATGGTGCTGTGGAGGTGAAGTGGGTTTCTGGTCTTACAACAAAGGTTTGAATCTTTTTCATCCTTATTCCAAGATTCAAATCATATGCATACATATTTAATTATTCCATGATTCAAATCATATGCATACATATTTAATTATTCCATGATTCAAATCATATGCGTACATATTTGAAACTAATTTTTGTTGACTACATTCTGTTTTTAGCTCACAGTTCTGTCACCCTTTGAATTTATATTTAGACTTTGTCACAGGTTGCACCATATGAAATTTACCGTATTGATAAATACGAAGATTCAGCAACAATTCCTGTTCTCTTTGAAGAAAATACTGAGGCTTTTAATCAAGATGTTTTGTGCATGAGATGCAGTCTGATAGCCAGAAAGGAAAGGTAAATACAACTCTCTCTCTCATTTCCATTTGCATTTTTTTAGCATAACTTATCTGCCAATCTGTGTATTCTCATCTGGTTGTTTGCAGATGCACCACAAATACATGAAATAACTTGTATTATGCCCCTCACTGAACTAAATAACAATTGTGATTCTATTCTCAGGAGTTGTCGAATATCGATGATGCTGATGAAAGTAGCGAGAAATTCTCATGGTACCTACACCCTTCTTCCGTCCTCAAGTTGCTATTGGACTTTTCACAGGCATTGCTTATAGCATCCTTGGATCTCTTGATACCAGTTCACTGATAAGCCAAGATTCATCTGGTCGTATTTCTCACAATGCAAAAGAGTATGACATTATCCTTGAGGAAGAAGTATTGGAAACTTGCCATCAGTGTGCTGAACAAGATACGAGTGAGTTGCAGATATTTGAAACAACAAACATAGAACAGGAAGCCGAAGAGTTTGAGGAAAACAACGGTAGTATGTTGCCTAAACCCGGGGAGACTTCCAACAAATTTAGGCGGTTTGATATGGTCAGTGATTGCTCAGATCACCACTTTCTTGCTGAAAGTAAGGCGTTGGCTGTGTCTCAGGTTCGAAACACAACTTTGTTAACTCTTAAAACATACCATTTGAGTTGCTCAAAACGGTCCAGATAATCATTTTAGTTTTCGTAATTGTCCTTACTTTTAGGTCAAAAGAAGTTGGCTGAAGAAGGTTCAGCAAGAATGGAGTATTCTAGAGAAAAACCTTCCTGGTTAGCATTTGATCTTACTCTTTAGAATGATTTTATGTGTTGCATGTATTGATACACTGCCCTTGTTTTTTCGGTTACTGCTGATTGAATGCTTAAACTTTAAACCTGTTGCTATTTTCACGAGACTATTGTTTACCTGAGCAGAAACTATCTATGTCTGTGTATACGAGGAAAGGATGGATCTATTACGAGCAGCCCTTGTTGGTGCTCCTGGAACACCCTACCATGATGGGCTGTTCTTTTTTGACATTTTTCTCCCTTCGGAGTTCCCGTATGAACCACCGGTAAGTTCCACTATTCCAACCTTGCTGCTAATTAAAGGATCAATCGGCTAAGTAGTTGTTGCTTTCGCAGTGTTTATCAATCAGCTAAGTAATTGTTGCTTTCGGAGTGTTTATCTCTATAATGCCTAGAAATTATTAACATCATTGATTCATATCGTTTCGTATACAATAAAGTATTTCCCTTTTGAGAAAAAGAGGAAACATTCCAATTCATATTCTCCGCACAAATTGATTTATAAATACCAGTGTTCATGTAAACTAATGAAAATGTTAATATACGCCAAAGACATATCATGACATTTATGTTTATCAAAATTTTGCAGATGGTGCATTACCATTCAGGGGGGTTTCGCCTCAATCCCAACTTGTATGAATCTGGGAAGGTTTGTTTAAGCCTTCTAAATACGTGGGCAGGTTCGGACACTGAGGTCTGGAATCCAGGAAAATCCACAATTCTTCAAGTTCTTCTTTCCCTCCAGGCCCTTGTGCTTAATGAGAAACCTTATTTCAATGAGGCCGGGTATGATAAACAGTTAGGAAGATATGAGGGGGAGACAAACTCCGTAAGCTACAACGAAAATGCTTTCCTTGTAACCTGCCAGTCTATGCTTTATCTACTCCGGAAGCCGCCCAAGGTAAAATTCCATATTTTAACTATTTTTTTCCAGCTCTCTTTGCATTTGTTGAATTGATGGAGTTAATACTGATGCTATCTCTTGATTGAATGCCTATTTCTCTGCTGGATCAGCATTTTGAGGCCCTTGTCAAGGAGCACTTCAGTAGACGTGCTGAAACTATTCTCTTGGCGTGCAATGCATACATGGAAGGAGCCCCAGTAGGATTTGCTCTTGAATGCAGCAGAAATGAGCTTGATGTTAACTTTAAAGGAAGTTCTACGGGTTCAAAATCATGCTTGCCAAGCTTTTCCCGAAGCTTGTGGATGCATTTTCAAATCAGGGAGTGGATTGCAGCCAATTCCGGGATAAGTAAACGTATCACTAAGGTGCTAGTAGGTAAATGCAAATGTTCATTACATTACTGAAAATTGCTATAATGTGAGTAGCTTTGTGTAATAGTCATCACCTGAATTCGAGACGAAATCGAATAAAGATCCCTGTAAGAAGGTTAGTTTTGTATCATATCAAGTGTTCTATGACCGTAGAAAGCTATCCCTAATATGCTTGTGCTATGACTGTACAAAGCTGTTGTTTTCAGACAATAAGATTGTTAAGAAGTGATGATTGGATTGTTGTGCTTCGATTAATCTCTTTTGGAGTTTCCCAAACTCTAGTTCCTATTCTGTTTCAGTTTCTATTTGATGTTAGAACTATACCTTTTCTAGATTATGAATTTGCTATATCTTGTATTGTTTATCTAAAAATGAGAAACCCTAAATATGCTTTTAGATAAACAGCAGCAAAGTTCATCCCAACAGTCTCGACAAGAACATGAACCATCTTTAAAATGATGAAACTGAAGCCTGTCACGAACGGTAATCTCCGTATCGGCAATAAACGAGATATGTTTGATAGCCATACGACAATCCTCACACATTCGAAGGTTCTTTACAATCCCGATCGGCATGCCAAGCGGCATAAGTTAAACCCGAGGAAGATGAAAATCAAGTTTTTGATGCAGATGAAGAGGATCTTCATAAATGGCTTGAAAAAGCAAGAAGAAAAAAATAAGGTCCACAACCTATAACGCTTCTTGCTACCACAGCAGCTGGCAATCAAACTACAGATGATCAAAACACCTTCGCTGAAGAGGCACAAGAAAACAAGGTTGTAATCATAGAGATGGAGGACTAGAAGTCTTTATGGGGTCTTCCGCTTGATGAATGACAGTGAAAATGTTTTCATGGATGAGGATGAAGGGCCGGGACCTTCTGAACAAGATAGAAAAAAGCAGAAAATGAGGTGGGTGGGATGGTCGGAAGTAGCTGATACTAGTGTTGAAAATCATGCTAATGAGGATAATGATGAGATTGTTTCAGATGAAACCATTCACGAAGTTGCAGTTGGCAAAGGATTATCAGGTGCGCTGAAGCTTCATGCGTAGACGGGGGTTGATGGAAGACATGAACTAAAGAAGATAATAGAGGTTGTTCGTGACAGTTCATCTCTTTTGGTTTGGACGAAGAATCGCAATAGTTGATAGAAGAGAGATGAGCTAAAGAAAATAATAGAGGTTGTAGTAATTAGTTGCGGTTCACCTCTTATGATTTAAACGAAAATTGTATATGATGTATTCTAGAAGAGAGGTGAGCTGAAAAAGATAGAGAGAGAATACAGGAGAGATTTCGAGAGAGTCCTTTTTTCTCAGTCTTACATGGTAACTTATATACAAAATCTCTTAGCGTTGATTCTAAGGTGATGATGGCTGTTCATAGGTTGGCAAGACGAATAAACCTGACTGTTAGTAGATGTGGTGGGTCTGCCAAAGCAATGGCCGATCTGTTGTTTTTTCAGGGTGCACACGCGTTCATCTTGAAATTGAATTTTCTTCGATTAGTTATATATTTTATTGATAGTGCCCACCCCATTCATAATGTGTATAAATTAATATACTTGTGTCTAGCTTCAAAAATATTTTTAATCTGCCATTGTGCCGGTAGTTATGCAAGAGGTTGTATCTAGCCAAAGGATATAGAACTCCAAATCGAGAAACTCCGAAAGAATGGTAGCGGAAGTGTGCCTTGAGGTCTGGAGAAGGTACAATAAAACTATTGAATGGGGTGGCCGAGACATGGACAAGAAAGAGAGCAAACCTGTTGGCATTGTGGATGATGATCATAAAAATGATAGATTTAAAGATATTCGAATCAAAGGATGGATGGATTTGGTTGAATTATGACTCTCAAGGAAGCCTTCCGGATGTTTTCCCATAAATTTCATGGCAAGGGACCATGCAAAATGAAGCAAGAAAAACGGATGAAGCATTATCAGGAAGAATTGAAGCTGAAGCAAATGAAAAATTCAGATACACCTTCACTTTCAGTGGAGAGGATGAGGGAAGCTCAACTATTGAACACAAACGCAAGTAGTACAGAATTTCCAAATACCGTTTTCAGTTCCGATTCCATGTTATGTATAATTTGACTTGTTTCCATTACCTATGATAAAGATTAAGATGGAAGCTGTTTGTGTTTTGAGTTTAGTTCAGTTAATATTATTGTTGGTATAATATATAAGATGTAGAATCAAGCATGTTTAAACTAAAATGTACTTTAATTTATAGATGGAGAAGAATTTGAATAATATAAGCATCATATCATATTATTCAAAAAGATGAAGGATGGTGAATAATTCAATAAAAGAACGAAAGAAGCTATAGCCTTAAACAGACAGTTCAATAAAATCCTTTTTTTTCTAAAACGCTGTACTAGAATAGAAAGACAAAAAGCAAACTTTGGATACTGCAAAGCATATAGGCTAAACAATTGAAAAGATTAGAAGAGTTCAGACATCACCGTATTCGTGAAATAAAGCAAAACTTCAATCTTCAGGTGGGAAGCCTTCGTCCGAACCATTGTCCAGAAAAGTGCCAAGAGTTTTCCTCAACATGCCGAAAGTTTATCATCCTGCATCATGCAGAATGTGAACTGAATATAATTTTATACATTATTAATTTTGGTTGCCTTGTACATTATCAATTAACTAAATAACATCGTCTCATTATAAATGAAATTTTATATATATAACATTGTCTATTGAAATATCATCATTCAACTCATTATACATGGCATTTTGTTAAATATGAATCTTATTATGATACATCATTAATATACTAATAAAGAAATTTAAATAAAATTTATATTTAATACATTAACGATATAAGTGACATAATGTGATTTATTATTAATATATAGATTTACGTTATAATCAAGGATTGACTAAGAGATGTTAGGAACTGTTAACTTCTAAAAAATTTACATTTCCTGACATAAAATCCAAAGTTCATCGGTAGAATAACGGTGTATATCGAATGTAAATGATTTAAAGCTAAAGTAATAAAATCACATATTCAAATGTTGGATTTTTGTTATATTTACCTGTTTCTTTTTCTTCAAGGACTCGCCCAAGTGAGAAATTCTATCAGCACAGAATTTCTCTTGCTCAGATATTAAGTTCTTCTCTCTTTTCCCTAATGCCAACCAAAAATCAAATTAGTAGAATCGGGTTTCAGTAAAAACAGGGGAATGACAGAGTTCGGTGCTTTATTGCTCACTCAGTTGTTCATATCGCCCGAACAGCATTTCTTTGTCTTCCTCAAATTTGGAAATAGTATCTGTGGAGCGGTATTAACGATCAGATCAGAATCAAAAGTCTCCGTCTACAACGAAATATAATTGTTTAGCAGTATCAATTCAAATTTAATGGTTTATTTCGTATCATAAACCTCAAATTCTGAAAAAGTCTAAAGTCAAGAATTATCTCAAGTTTTATCTACCATCTTTCTTACCCAGACTCATCGAGTATCAAATATGGTTATATCAACCAGATATGAATATGCTTAGTTTTTTTCCAAGTTTATTTGTAGATTTGAAAGATCTTACGTTAAACCCATGTCCTAATATAAAGAGTATGGCAACATAGTCTACTTGGGAACAAATCCTAGGCTATTTGAGATTTCACCTAACAGTTTCAACATTAAGGAAAAATAAAGAACTGCACTTATTATGCTGAAATTTAAAACAAACCAAATCATAAAGCTTTAACAAGCTAATTAGCTGGGGGTGGTTCCGGTAACAAATGACCAAATAATAAAGAACTGCACTTATTAGTCAGGTAAAAGAGAGTGTTGTTCTCCTTAAATGATACTAGTTCAAACAATTACATCTATAGAGTGTGTAGCCGTTATCAATAACTAAAAATTTTGAATAAATACTATGTTGTAATTACTCAGACTATTAAAATAATAATAATACAAATAACAATGTATCTTCTTCGTGCATTAGGTAGCACGAAGGACAACTAGTTTGAAAATGTTAAAAAATAAATTAATGTTTTTTTATCAAAACATTAAAATTTACTCTATTAGTAATTTATCAAAATCCACCTTTCAGGGCCTGCAGATGGGCAGCTTTTTCTTTGCAGAATTTCTCATAAACCTCTTGAAACTTTGTAATCTCATCCTTCAAGCAGTTTTCACACTGCAAATAAAGCAATCGCATTAGCATTTCAAGCTTTCAACCCATTTAGTAAATACAAATAACAAATTCACCTCTTTTGAGCTCTTTGAAAGTGCCTTAACAAATGTTTGTCTACAGTTAAAAAACAAATTAACAGCAATAAATTAGTATTTTTTCCATTAGGCACTTGCTTAGAATTAGATTTGCTAATTTTGGACACAATATGACAATACTAGAATTATATTTGTATAAATATATCATACTTCAAACACAACTGTAGCAAGTATAAAATATATGTACATAACAAGAACACGAGCTAGATAATTAGAATTTTGTTTCAAGTTCGGATTATAAGTAGGCTAGTTTACCTTTCCTTCTCAATTTTTGACTTCAGTTCTTGAATCTTAGACTTTATCTCAGCAGCCACACTGTAACCGCCGACAATATACAAGTAAGAGACTAATAAAAACCAGAAATTAATAAGGAACTGAGAAGAAAAAAGAATTTATGTTACAGTTTTATTATTTCATTTTCTTCAAAATTAAAATTATTTATGCAAAGAAGAAATTTGATAAATTAATTGCAAGGAAGATTAAACGAGCTAAAAAATCATTTGAGAGAACGTAATGATCTTCGCAAATGACTAACGAAACTCGTATAAATTCTGAGTAACAGAGTCCAAAATAACAAATGACTTAAGAAACTCGTATAAACTTTTCAAACTCATGAAAGCTGATCAACCAAAATTATACATTAATTTGCAAAAAAGAAAACATGACAACTAAAAATGTGGAGAAAAACAACTTCACCGTGGAATCTATGGAGGATATATCATATAGTGAAACAGTCTTATGCAGAATTTTCATTTATTCCAAAAACTTCAAATCAGTATCAGAAAAGAAAACGAATAATTATGTATATTACCTGGAAATCGTCTCTTCGTTCTTCTTTTGACCGTCCTTCTGCGCTTTCTCTTTGATCAGTTGCAGCGCCGACATAATCCCTTTGAGATCGCTGTAACTTTCACCAAAATTTCCTCAACAAACAAAATATTCAACAAAAATAAAATATAGAAAACATAAATGTTGTTGATACAAATGACCTGGAAATATCAGGATCGAAATCATCGACTAATCGGGTCTTCGGATCGGATTTAAGCAAAGACTCTGGTATTCGCTTTTTGCTCTCGTTTGGCTTGTTGACATTGTTTCAAATTTTGTTTGGAAATTTTTGGAGTTCAAAATGGAGAAGTAGGAGAGCGAGTGAAGTTTCTCTGTGTGAGAGAAAATACAAGTTTTGAAATTCTGCTGAGTTGTAGAAAATGGAGGTATTTGGCTGCTTGGAAACTGGAAATGCCGTTTTTTTTTACGCGCTCAAATGGCGCTCTTTTTCTCTTAAAATTCAATTACGCAATGTTTAATTCTGGTTAAATATCATTTGATACCTAATTATAACTTCAATATTCAATTTGGTCCCAATTAAATAACTATTTTAACATTGAAACCTACCAAGCTCAAGTACCCAAAAAAATCTAAGGAAAATGGGATTAATTTTAAAAAATTGTTAAAAATTATTACTTAAGATCATTTATTGTGAAGTATATACTTTTTGGTAGGGAAAGAAAAAGCCTAATTACACAAGGACTATCCTTATTAAATATACATATTTACCATTAGAGACCTCGTTTTAATCCGAATTCAACAGATTTTTACCTAATTTGATAGTTCCATGTTTTTTAATAAAAATAATAATTGGATTGGGTCAAGTTATGTCGGATTTTATAGAGAGTAAAATCAGATCAAATTTGAGTTTAGGGTGAAAATCTCTATCTTATATTTCTTATAAGTTTATACATAATTGTTATAGTATCCTTCTTTCTATAATTTTTTCAGTTAGGTCTCTATTTGATCAAATAAACATTATTTTTTATATATTTATGTCATATTGATTCAAATAGAAAAAATATATTTTTCTGATAAAGCATCTCAAATAAATAAGATAAACCTTTTAGATTAGATCGAATTTAAATAATTAAAATATATTTCTCAAGTCAAATTAAATTAAGCAAAAAATAAAACCTAACCCAACCCATTATTATCCCTATTTACCATTGCGTGAACTATGAAGTTGCCTTCCCGGTAAGCATCAATCACTCTAACCTCCCCATGGCCTCTTTATCAAAAGCTTCCTTCCTCTGTCCCCTATGTCTGGTCTTTGTATTTATTTCAGATATTTTTTAAGGATAAATTATACCATATAATTGAATTATATACAAATGTTTATTTTAGTCATTAAATTTTATAATTATTAAATTTATTAAATTGTTATAAAATATCATTGTGATATTGTAATAAATGCAAAATTTTAATAAATTTAATAATTAGTTGTAATAAATTGATATAATTTAATGATAATTTCATAATATTTTGATAAAATTTAATGACTGTTTTATAATTTTTGAAAGTTAAGTAGTAAAAATGATCATATATATATATATATATATCATGCAAACAACATGAACTGATAAATTTAATTTCGAATATTTTTTATTCCATCACAAATTTTATGCCTTCATTTTTTACGCAAAAACTTTACTATATAAACCCTTTTTACCAATCAAACCAAAACCACATAAAATGGCAGCAAATTGGGTTCTCTTAGCCTTACTATTCTCACTATGTTTCGCGACTTCATATGGTAAGAGGACCGGTGCCTCCTCCATGCAAGACAGAGTCGGAAAACACACGTTCCAGTCAAGCAGAGATTTCGTGTACGAACCCGATCCTGACTCTTCACCCTCCGGCAATCGTGATCATCCCGATTTCGGTATTCCCGACAATGAAAGAAACCCTCACTGTCGCTACTGCGACAATGCCGATAACATCTACCAACCTGGCTATGTCACCAGCGGCTTTTGCGGCAACAGCTGCAGTTGTCAATGCAACCCTTGCAGCATAGGGATTGGTTATGAACTCGAGGGACTCAAACGAACGATTAGGCACCTTACCATGAAACTTTAAGCCATGGTTTATTAGAGCAAAAGAAGGCGATGAATATGAACGCCATGGCACCAGAATCTTCATAGATTTATATATATACACATATAAGATTATATAAACTACGGGTTCTAATGTGCTAGCTGTTTTTATTATATGAATAAAAGAAATTTGAAGGACGCTTGATTTGAAATGAAAATGGAAGAGAAATATTATAAGGATAAGTATTTAAACTCTAATTTCTATGGTTTGAAAAATGTTAACATAACTACGCTTGATTTAGGTGTTTAAATTTTTTTTCGGTCAGTATAAGTGTCTAACGTTTCCGATGTTATTATTTTAAGTGTCTATACCTAGCAACCATTAAATTCTTTTATTAAAAATCAATCAATTTATCAGTATTTGACATGTGGTTTATTTTTTTACTCTCTCTGTCTCATTAAATTTGTTCTTATTGATACTTTTTGGTCATTTTTTAACTTTGACTCGTTATTATTTACAATTTATTATTGATAAAATATAAAAAAATATTTTAAAAACTTTCAATCAAATAGTTTTTAAATATATATTTTATAAACTCGATTATTTAAAATAATGATGGTCAAAATTTAAAATATTTCTTTTATCAATTTTTTTAAATAAAATCGATAAATCTCTAAATAATCAAATTTTCTAATTTTTCAAAAAAAAAATATCCTAAAAGTCAAAAAATCTAAAAATATCACTAACCTCGTCCCAGTTAATCACTAGTCGCTATCAAAAATATTGTTATTATCATTGAGCGGTCACTCACTCATTATCTCCATCATCGAACACCCCTTCTAAATCAATTGTTGATAACATATAAACTCTCACAAATTGAATCTAATTTAATCTATTACCTAATTTTTTTCATTAATATAGGTCTCTAACAATTTTGACGATACTATTGTAAGTGTCTATGTCATAATGACCGTTAAAAAATTTCGTCAATCACTTAAAATGTGATACATTGTGCGTTTATATTTTTTGATAAATTTATTTAAATAAAAACTTAAAATTATTTTAGTAATTCGACTTCACTCGATTTATAATTTTGTGGGAGTTTATACGGTTTCGACGATTGACTTGAATCATATTAAGCCTAAATAATATGATATTAATTCGACTCGACTCTACTCATAATTTTATAAACAACTATAAAAGTTTTAAATAAAATTCAAGTTATAAAATAAGACTCAAATAACTCAAAATATTTAGTAATTAGTACATTAGTTTTTAAGTACGAGTCGAGTTTCTCTACTCTACATGTTATATTTATATTGTATATAAAAAATATATATCTACATATCGTATATGATTATAAATTAAATTAAATTCAATTAATATCATAATATTATAAATAGAATTCGAACAACTCCACCCAATTAGAAAAAAATTAAAATAAAAATAAAATTATCAGGTAGAAAATTTTTTAGTACGACAACTCAATCGAATATCCACCCCATAATTAACTACCGATGCGATACCCTTCGAATCCCAAAGCTTAAAAGAACCAAAGATCCAATTTTCGTCCGTCGAAGACGCCGCGTTTGGAGAAAGCAAGAAAAAGAAAATGATACCTCAGCAATGGGCTCCTGCTTGTGGAAGTCAATGCACTGACAAATACGCCGCTCTTACGCAAATTCCTTGTATTACTTCCTTTTTTTCCTTCAAATTTTTGTTTCATTCCTGTTTTAAACTGTACGATTCTTTCTACTTTTTAATAATTTGGGATGCCCGATTCTTCCAAATATCAATTTAATAGATCTTATTATTTTGTGTATTCTTTTTAATTGATTGCATTTGAAGCTTCTTCCGTCGAGGTCAAGGTTCTGTTTAATTCTTTATTTTATTTATTTGTTTTTGTGTATCTTGTTGTTTTATTGCTTTATTTGTACGGATTGAGAGGGTTTCTCCCGATGTTTTTAATGGATACTCAACCTCTGTTGCAAGTTTTGGTTGTTGATTTTTAATAACATGAGCTGTAAAATGGCTACCAGTTTCCCAGAAATTTGTGCATTTGTGCAACGAGTTGCTTATAAAATGAATTTGGGATTTTCTTCATTTTGATTTCCACCTATTTCTGAATCATGGGCAATGGTTGATTTATCTGAGAATTCCATTTGTATGTCAGCCATCTATGAACGCTACTAAAAATAGCGATTTCTTGTAGGGAGAGTGTTTTGCAAAAAAGGGTGTAGCGCGGATGGAGAGACATGGGAAGAATGTAAGCATATTTGTATTAATTGTTGCTTTTGATTTCAGAACCGTTTCCGAGGAGAAAGTTGTATGTTCCATCAAATCTGGTTTAGTCAGTGGTTTGATGTTCCTTGTTCGGCTTTCCGGTGCTTGGATCAGATTTACGAGCAATTAGTCTCTCTAAATAATGATGGTTCATTGTTGATTAATGTATTAAGCATTTAATTTTTTGGATTATTCATGATGATTTCATCGATTGGCATAGTTCTTTAGCCAACCTTAATGAACACCGGTGAAACAGCATATCTTTTAAAGCTGATTATATCTTTATTTTTATGACTATTCACTTTTCAGGTTTATCGGAGTGTGATGAGATGTGCTATAAGGATCCTGTATTAAAGGACCAGAAATGGAGTGCTTACATTGATCGCTCCCCTGGAGCTACCAATTACTCCCAGGTACTTAATCTTGTGGCCATTTTCATCCCATTTTCTCACCTGTAATGATCCTAGTCCTAGATATTGTCGTTTATTCCGTGTTTTTTCATGTCTTATATGGTTGAACTGTTGTTCGGTCATCGGATTGTTATGAGCTGCATTTTATGTTATGTTTTACATGTTTGAAAGAATGAACATCTGAAAGTCTGCTATTATGCAGATTTAGTCAACTTATCTTCTCTTTAGAAATCTAGTACAGTACTTTAGCAAAAGGTTTTTAGTACCTTTTGAGTTTGGTGTTCACTTCTGCTATTCAGAGTTGATTATTTACACTGGTTTGCAATTGCTTTTTAGTGTTAGACAGGTTGTGGCACAGCAAACTTAGTCTTTGTGTGTATCAAAGGCAATATTCTCCTGTAAGTGCTTTTACGGCGCTCTGGAGTTGATAACCTGCAATGCTGCTTGATTATATTTGGAATGTTCTTGGAAACACACACACACTTGAAATTATTGTGCAAAAAGGGTAAAATCCATTACAAGGATGTAATTTTCTCAGTAGCAGCCCCGAGGTACTGTCTGTGTGCTAGTAGAGCTAGATCCACTGGTTGTATTGCTTCTAGACTTCGTAAAATGGGATATGCTTTTGTTTTTTGCAAGATCCTGCCTTCTTTTCAGAAAAGATGAGCACCATAATCACATGGAAGCTTCATTAGAGGTGACTTATTCTGTTGTTATCCTGATTATATTGTGCATAATATGGCACTTCCAAAGAAATTAAAGGTGAAAGTGCTGTGGTTTGAAGAACATTAATACTCTTATTTACTGGAGATACATGTGACTCGGAATGTGTTCTTCAGACATCTCATAATTCAAAAGTATAAGAAATCCATAATACGGATTAGTGAAATAAGCAATATTTTTTGTCAAATATTATAATATTAAATTCATTGTTGATTTTTTTTATCATACAGGAATGCTTCAGTGCCTGCGTAGCTGGCTGTGGTTATAAGGTTGGTCTGAGCTTGCGAACTTACACTTGTTACTTGCTTTCTTCACCTACGTTTTTATCTGCAATTTCTTGTTTCTTTACACATTGCAGTTTGAAATATGTAAAGAGATTGTTGCGCAAGTCAGACCAAGGCCATTGCTACTCAGTCCTCCTCCAGTGGTGAAACCGCCACCAGACTCTACACCTGATGAACAGGCCGAAGATGTACCAAGTACTTCAGCATAGCAAGAGATGAAACATAAAGTTCGATATAATCTTTATTAGCTGAATAGTCTGCTACGAGAGATTCCTCATGTTGCGGGCATGCTAATATTGATTGATAAAGTCTTGTCTGGTGCTGTTTCGGCGAATAAACTTCCTTTTTCTTCTGTAGTTTGCCACGTCAGTTTCTAACTTATTTAACCCTTCAAAACATTTCTGCTAATTAATATGGGAAGGCGATGTGCGACTACAATTTTGTTAATCGTGGCCACATGGAAATGCTTTTATCATATTTGATGATTTGGGAATTTCCATATTCTGAATGAAACTCCTTTAGTTTTGTTTGGAAACTATACGAGCTATCACCATTTGCATCTTATTGTGGGTGAACTTGGTGAATGAAATTTTTGGTATGTAACAGACCGTAGCCTGTTATAAGCCCATCTGATTCCTCAAAGAAAGTTCTTTGCTCACCGAATTGATATACTTGTTAATAAGACGTACCCCCCCCAGCCCACAAATGAAATCCGTTTTTAGTAATGTAATTGATATAAAAAAACAGCTCAAATGGACACATCAATTCGAATCCAAAAATAATCCGAATAAAATTCAGTATCTACCTACAACATCATATCTCAGAAAAGTAAATAAATAAATAAATAAAAGTTACTGGATGATCACAACTTAGGTGTGATTGGGGATTCTTCCCATTTTTGCCTCTGAAAATAGGTTCTTTCAAACCGACAATAAACAGGGAAATGAGTCGAAAGAGTAACAACAACTACGGTATAATGCAGATGATGCCATCAACAAATGAAAGCTGAATGCACAACCAAGCAGGAGGCGGCTTTGGGCCTTATACCATCAAGTCCTGCATCTTGCAGTGCAAAAGATAATTACTTTAAATGACTAATCAATAAATAATAAGTTCCATCATCTAAAACAGCATGATAGAAATTTGATTCATCAAGAAAATTACAACCAATAACAATATTGAGTAAAACTCCTAACGGAACCAAGGGTGGAAAGGGAGAGAGCGAAATGGGAAAGGCCTATTCGGATTTTTTTGATAGCTTCCTCTTCATTCGGCTAAAAGGGCCGACACTCCTGTCCATAATATACATGTAAATAACCTGGCTCCATGATTTATACGAATCCAAGCCTTCATAATATTCGGGAGCAATTTCCTTCACCTTATACAGTTTGTTCCCCGGAATCCTTGGGAAATCGTGGTGCTCGTTGTGGTAACCAACACTCCATGTCATAAAATTCAGGGGACCATAATAAGAATATGTTTCTTGTTTAGGATTGAATACGTAATGCTCGGAGATGAAATGGCCGGCCATTGGGTGCATTCCACCGCCAACAAATGTTGAAAGGATCAAATAAGCAAAAGATTTCCAGCCCCAAAAATAAACTAACATGGCATCAAGAGCAACCTGAATAGTTAAGTTGATGAACTCCCAATAACCAGGGGGCTTCGGTTGGAGAAACAGAGGGCGGAGAGCGTAGAAGAAGAGTTGGAAGATGACCCATACAGCTTTCGTGACAGAATTAGTCACAAAATGGGCTTCAGAGTGGCTCGGGACATCCATGTCAATGCCATCTACCCCTTGGAAACGATGATGCTCGAGGTGATACTTCTGGAAAGTGACAGACATTGGCACACCTATAGGGAGATTAGCAAAAATCCCGAGCCAACGGTTGTAAACAGGAGTGGAGAAGGCAAGATTGTGGCTGAGCTCATGGATGGCTAAGAAGAGATTGTGGTTGAGGAAAGAACCAAAGAAATAGGCAATTATCAACATCTTCAGCCAGCCGGCATCACGGAGGATAATTGCAGTACATAGCTGAAGTAAAACAACCACAGTAACCTGCAAACACAGTTTCGAGATAAGTATTGCCCATTTCGTCGTTTCAAAGTTTCTTAAGCTGAAAAGACCAGCAATAAAGTGGAAACAACAACGACACCAAATAAAATAGATGCTTTTGGTAAGAACTCGATTTCGACTCCAACTAAATTTGATGTGAACCACCACATCTTCATATGTCAAAGCTACTTGACTCTTCATTTTCTGAGAAATAATCGTGTCCAATACAAGACAGAGGTGGTACATTCATACATGAATTGGGATATAACTCTCCAAGAACCCTCCAAATACATGAAAAACCCGGAAACATATATGGATCCTATAAATCCTAATCTGAGTGACATGACTAAAAACACAATAATGAAGCTAAATTAATTTAAGGAAAACTAGTTTATTTTTCTTAGCTATAATAGTAATTTGGAACCTTGCAATAGATCTTGATGAGTTCAGCACAACAAATCCAAACAAATTTCAAATAAATATCACTGTTCTCAGAAAGTTGCCAAAGCAAAATAGATATAGATTCCACCAAATCAACAACCATTTCAATGAAATCGTATCATAGATGAACTATCCCTGAAATCAAATCGCATAAAGAACTTAATACCAAACAATGTGAATTGAAAGATCCAACTTCTGCGGAAAGACCCAGCTTTCCAGTTAAGGTAAATAAACAAAATAACTTAGAACCAAATGGATTCAATCCACTTGCATTGTCATTCCCTGGGATCTAAAAGGGCAACAAAAGAAACAGGAAAAAAATGAGAGGGGAATGAATACCTTAAGGAAAGCAAAAGGATCAGGGCCAAAGAGCTCTTTAATTTGGGGGTATTGAGAGAGGATCTGACGTCTCCTAGAAGCATGAGGTTCGTCTGTGTATGACCAGAAGAAGTCATTCGCCATTAATATCTCTTCTTTATCTTCCTCTCTCTTTTCTCCTCCTTTCCCCATCTCTGTCTATCAACCGTTTGATTACCCTTTCCTGATCTTCCAACTCTGCTTCTTTCTTTGGAAATGGTTTTGCTTTTTGTGTGTGTGGAAAATTAAACATATATATAGACACATATAAAAGAATATAGATAAATTGCCAATTTATGAGAGCCTAAAACATTTCGAAGGCTTTTTAACAAATGGACGGCGTTGATGCAATTGCACGGGTCAAACTTACAAAACCCAGCTTGGAATTTCGACCTTTTTAATTAAACTTTTAACTATTCAAGATTAACCATTAAAATACAACCCCACGTGATACAAGATTAATCTAAAGTTCTCCAACATGAAACTTCAGTATTGAACTTATACGCAACTTTTTACTTCCGTAAAAAAAAGTTCATATCACAGATAAATATTAAGTATATCATACATTTTATTTAAATACTTAAAATATATTTTTAATTAAAGTAAACATCTAAAATTATCTTTTTGATCAAAATAGGTACCTACAATGTTTTTATCAAAACAAGTATCTAAAGTATTTAACATTTTTTATCTAAGTTCTAAAAAAGTTGACATGTTTAGATGCATAAATGAAGAAGTTTTAATATTTTAGATATATATTTTGATTAAAAAAATACTTTAGATGCAGATTTTGACCAAAGATACAACTTTAAGTACTTACTTTGATAATAAAAAAATACTTTAAGTACATAAATGAAAAATATGATATACTTTTGATACTAATTTATAAGATAAACCTTTGTAAAATGATCTTAATGAAATAATAGTGTTGCTATAAAATAAAAATGTTAGTATTAACTAGTAAGTAGTAATAAAATAATAAATGATATAAGATAATCCATTATATCATGGTAGAAGTCACTATCTTATAAGTAAATTCATATGGATTGATGTAATTTCAAAAGTGGAGGTTGTCCCTCAAAATTAACATAATCTTTCAAATTTCATACACTCCGAATGAGGAAGTGAAACTCGTTTGTGTTACTCTATTCGACTGGAAAAAAATCAAGAAAAAAAATATTAAAACCATCAACTGTAGATTCCAATTAAGGAGAGGAACTATCGCATTTATAAGAATAAGAGATAAATTTGTGAAATGACAACTACCCACTCCAACCACTTCATAAATATGAATAATTCACCCTTAAAATAGCCTTTCACTATTTGCATTATTAATAATTTAAGTTTTCAATATGTTTAACACGTTTGAAGATGATTTAAAAAGTTAAGAGATAACTTTTAGATTCATAAAAGGATATTTCAACATAAAACATCTAAATTTTATTTTGATACTACTATTTTTCTTTTATTAAAATAGTACTTAAAATATTTTATTTTTCATAATGACGCTCATTTCAGTCACATAATTAATTATCAATAATTTTATTTGGATACTACTATTTTTCTTTTATTAAAATAGTACTTAAAATATTTTATTTTTCATAATGACACTCATTTCAGTCACATAAAATAAAGATACACCTTCTAAAACGTGTCTTTTGGAAGGAACTCCTCTACCTGCATAGCTGGTAATCCAATGACTTTTCTTATGTTAACGACTTTTTCCATGTTAACGTCACTTAAGACCAAATAAAAGAGATAAAAATAATATAAAGGGTGAAGAATTGTACAAATTTTATTCAAAAATAAATAATATGTATTGTACGTGTTAGTAACACGTAAGTGCACGAGCACAAATTGATTGGACAACAGCAATGACAACACACATATATACGTGTAGAAAACTATATTTAAATACATTAAAAACTGATAACAAAATTGGATTTTTATCATGTCAAATATCATATTTTTTATATATAAGATTTTTAAAGTATTTAAATATAATTTTCTATGCATTTATTCATGGAGTGATTAAAGACATTATCTATACATGTACATTATTATATTTGTTTGATCAAATTATACTTGTATAATTATATATTTTAAACAAGTACAACGTGTGTACTTTCTTCACACATTTTGGAGGGTGCGTCTTGATTATCACTTAATTTATATTATAATTATATATAAATTAAAATTAATGTTGTATTTTTTTGGAATGAAAGGAAGGCTAGCTAGTTAAGTACGGAAGCGTTTAAATTAGAATTATTTGCAGCTATACATAATTAAGCCCACCTGATTCAAAGTCTCCTGTTTCATGAGTCCACCTGATTCAAAGTCTCCTGTTTCATGAGTTGTTTTACCAAGTGAGCCTCATTTCATATGCCCCTGAAATTGCCTTTAATTCCTTTCACGCTAAACATAATAATTTGAAGCGAGTCTGAGAAGAAACGACAAGATAGGTTTACCTATCAACCTGTTGCATTGCCCAACCCAAAGCAGCTACTGCTTCCACCCCACCAAAACCATCCCACAAACTCGTGTATTTACGAAAATAACCTTTCAGTTCAAACTGCAGTTGATAACTACCAAAACTGTTTCCGACAATCAGTTCCTCTGTCTCTCATGGAAACCTTAATTTCCAAAGCTCCAATCAAATTCAAAATCTCCAAATCCCAAATTTCTACTTCGGTTTTCCCTTTCTATTTCCCCTCACGACAAAGGATCAAATTCCGTCGTTTCTCCCGTAGGAACTGCCTCCAAATCGGTTGAAGCCTCAATGTTACTCCCGCCAAGGCTTCTTTATTGGCTGAACCCTCAAGTTACGGCGGGTGGGACGATTTTGAGCACGGCACTTGGTCTTCTGACTCGGGTGAGTCAATTCGGTTCCGTGATTTCCTTGTCTCTATCGGGATTTATGATAAGAAACATGTTTTTTTTTGTTTTTATCGGGGCTCGTTTGTGCCTTGGCGATTTCTAGGGTTGGGGTTTCTACGATTGTGTTATTTCCAGCTTCTATTTTGGTTTTTGGTATTGGGTTTTCGTGTGGGTTTGTTAAAGGAGGAAGTTTCACGGAGTCAAGTTCAAATAAAAGGAGGTCAAAGGAGGAAGCTTCAAGAGTTTATAGTGAGAAAGTGAGGAATTTATAGTGGATTTTTTTGATGGGTTTGATGATAAAGTTAATAGTTTGCAGAATAATATACAAAGAGCTATTGATTCTAACAGCATTAATGTATCTGATTTGGAGAATTATGCTAATTTAGTGGAATCGATGAGGTTATCAGCTTCAAGGGCTAGAAGTGTTGTTGAAGCTTCTATGGATAGCGTTGGGAACTCTTACAAAGATAATCGAAAACCATCAGGTAGAAAAAAAAGGCTGACGATGCTAGGTTTGAGTTGTTAAAATTTCTTGGGGGTATGTTTGGCAAAAAATCGGTGGCATCAAAGCCTAACAAAGTAAAAGATGATGTTAAGCCAGAGACTGTGGATACTAATTTAAATAATAAAATTCTAGGAAATGTTTTGTTGCCTGCTGTGGAAGATAGGGTTTTTAGTTCACGTAATAATGAAAAACGTGTTTCAAATCAAGGCTTTGCTCAAGATTCTTTGAATAAGTCTGATTTGGATCAAGAAAGGGATAGGGGAATATATTTTGATTTGGAGACACAGAAAATAAGGTCCGACTTTCTGGGTGCAAATGCTAAGAGATTTGTTGATGGTGATGAGTATAATTACGAGAGCAAAAGACTACAGTTCACAAATACTCATGACATCTCTTTCAACTCAAGTAATGCGAATGAGAGGAAAAGATGGAAATCCAATGATAATATGCTTGATTCCATGGATTTCAGTGTCAGATTGGAACACATGAAAACTGAAACTTCCTTTATACATGAGCAGCTGCATCATGAATCTAGTAGATCTTACAGGTATTCTCACAACCCAGAGAAGAGAGAAAATGAGGCATATGGAAAGAGACAGCACTATGAAGATGATTCCCACCAAGCTGATCGTGTAACAGCAGCTAAGAATGAGGTCATTTCATCATCATCGTCAAAGTTTGTCGATGATGTGGCCTTTGATAAGTATCTTACAGAAGCTAGTGGTCTTCTTAAAGAAGCCAAAGAGTGTATGAGGGAACGACGAGATGAAGGACGTGTAGAAGTCATCTTGAATAGGTCCGACACATTACTCTTGCAGGCCATCGCAATGAAGCCCATGATCCTGTTGGCAGTGGGCCAGTTAGGCAACACTTATCTTCTTCGCGGAGAATTGAAACTACATGTCAGTCATGAGCTGAGAACTCTTCTTACTAAAAATGATCCCATAACTGGTCGGAGGCCGCAAGGAAGAGTAGTTAACAGACTAGATCAAGTTTCAAGTAGAGATGAAGTTATATCACTCTTAGTTAGTGCTTGTGAAGAGTGTGAAGACCTCCTTGTGAGAGCTGGGCGAAAATATCGGCTTGCATTATCAATCGATGGAGATGACGTGAGATCCCTTTATAATTGGGGTCTTGCTCTGTCTTATCGTGCACAGTTGATTGCATATGTAGGACCGGTAATCATTTCTGGAACTGAAATTTAATTTCTTGTCCGTTGCAAAAAAAAATATTGGTCAAAGCGAACCGGTTTGATTAACTTTTTATGGGTGACCTTCATCAGGTGCGGGGGAGGATGTGATTGCTTATTGTGAGGGATTGCAATTTTTAATTGCAGATTTTTTAAATGTTGGGTTACGTCTTTCTGATTTCAGGAAACTGCATACGATGCTGACAAACTATTCTTGGCTGCAATTGATAAATTTGATGCCATGATACTAGAGGCAATGTTCATGCACCTGATGGTACGTGTAACTTATTTTGTGTCAGTCAAGTTAATGTCACAATGTTGATATGTTAACTGAATGGAACTCATACAACCATCGACAACTGATTTATATCCCCCTCAACTGTTTAGTGGAATCATAACCATGAAACAGATATTGTTCCGCAATCTGCTAATTAATTGAAGTTCTTTATTGAGATAAGAAAACCATTTTTGTCTTTCCTGGAGCTCCAAATATAGAAGTCCCTATAATTTAACTTAGCACTCGGCTGTGTCTGTGTCACTGCATGTCTATATCATCACACGGTTTATATATCTTTATGATTATTGGAATAGAGCATTCATATTTACTGGATGACAGGCATAATTTAACATTTATTGAATGAATGGTGAATATGGAATTCCCCTTAATACTCCGTATGTTTGATTTACAGCCCTGTTTAGATGGGGAGCCATATTGCAGCAACGATCTCACTTAAGACCTCGTAACAGTAAAGAGAAGATGAAGTTACTACTGCAGGCTAAGAGGTTATATGAAGATGCACTCCATATGGACTCCAAAAATCTGCAAGTAAGAGATGCCTTAACATCATGTGTATCCGAGCTGAAGTATAGGTATTTTTAGTCATTACGGTTTATGATAGCGGTAACGAAAACTCCTACAAATTGATCTCTCTAAACTTTCTCTGCTATCCCGTATAATTTTTGGTGCGTTCTTCTTACCTATTATGGGCAAAATGCAACATGGATTCTTGTCTTCATAGTATAAGAATAAAACAATGATAATGCTTATATATTAAATAAAATTAGCTATAATATCATTAGAATTGTATCTAACTCTCTATATAACATACGATTTGCTGTTAAATTCTGCTTACTGTCAAGGATGGACCAATGGGACTCGACGAGGGCAGTCGTCTTTTGAAAATTTCAAATTCTCATATAATTTAAGTATTTTCTTTATATTGATTCGTCCCCAATATTAAATCTTGCTCTGTCCTTGTTTGCTGTAGTAATGCTTTAAAGGATCCATTGCTCCACATTTTCATTATTAAAATTACCAATATGTTCTGTTTCTACTAGCCGTTAATTAGATTCGTAGTATGATACAGTCTAGAATCTGTTTGTTTGATGGCATAACTGGGAAAATAAGGAACAAAGCAATGAGAAAACTATTATGTAGGAGTTTGTTTTCCAGAGAACTCAAAATCGATTCCTTTTCTGAATTGATTGCTTTCAGGTTGATTTTCATTTCTGGGTCTCTCTGAATTAATACATCCGAATTATAATCACCAAATATAGTTTGCTTTTTTATTGTGGATTTCTGTTTTTGGTGTTTATGTTCGGATTTCTTCAATGCTACCCTAAGCCGTGGTCCTCAATCTATCCCGGAAAACTTTTAGCATCCCAGCAAAGGTAACAATCCCTGCTAAAGTTCGATCTTCTCCGACAACCCAGACGTGACCTACACGGTGTGAGAGTGCCTGAATCATCACTGCCACCAATGAGCTCCATGGATGACATACAATGACCTCTGATCTCCTCACCACCTTCACTGAATGCCCTCCCGACCTCCCATTGCTCCTCCTAATAACCCCGAAGCCCTCGTCCTCAGAAGATGAGGAACACGATGATGAAACTGATGAGATTCCCGAGGAAATCCCTGAATCTTCTTCCATCAATTCCAGGGCTTTCACTAGATTCCTTTCTTGCAACCTCTCTTTCACCAACTGAATCAAATCCTCCGGCGGTCCACCACAATCGATATAAGCCATCAAATCACCAGCTGAAAGTGTCACAATGGCAGCCACAACATCCTCATCACAAGAATTCAAAGTGAAGGGCGAAATTTCTCCGACCAACTTGCCATCACCATCGACGATTGCAACAGAAGTTTGTATCTCAAGGGACTGAGCAATGGAGGGCAAGGCCGATGAAGCCGGGTTATCATAATGAAAGGTTGTGATGTTCTGAGCATCGATGATGTCGAGGGAGTTGATTGGATTAACAGCAGTTTGGCTCAAAAGAGCAATTGAATTCACAAGGTAACGAACTATATCTTCTTGAGTTAGCCAACAATGTTGCAGGTTATTATGGAAAGTTGAATTGGACAGAGCATTTTGAAGAAGCTTTTTCCTTGAATTCCTGCTGCTGTTCTCCAATGGTATCACGAGATTTTGTGCTCCTTCCAAGATCAAATCTATAGCTTCCACAAAACTGAAAAAATAAAATCAATGAATGAATTAATAATGAAACAGGCAAATTTAAAGGGGGAAAAAAAAGGAATTCACCCCCCACCCACCCACCAAAAAAAAACCGACCTCGCGTTAGGTTCTAAATGGCGGACAAAATCTCCTGATTTACGAATGAGAATGGAAACAGGGGCTTGAAGAGCAGATCCAGGATTCGACAGGTTTTCTTCCTTGCATAAGAAACCGATAATATCAACCATGCATACTTTTCCTACGCAACGGCACTCGTCAAGATCGGCGGCGGCGACCTTTTCGGCGGCTTCCGGTATCTGACCGTGCTTACAGCTCCAAACACTGACACAACTATCCCCTGATCTCTTCAACGCCGACAAGGCGTCAGCAACCGTGGCGGAGATAGAGAGGCACCGCAACGGCGGCTTGCCCAAACATAGGTCAGATACCTCACGCGCCAACAAGCTAGCTGCCATGCACCAATGAACGATCCAAGAGATGAACGAAACGAAAGGGTGCTTTAAAAAAAGGGAAAATGGATGTTCCTAGAGAAATGAAAATTATACGAAAGGAGCAGAGAGATTCATGGGAAGATTGTGTGGTATTTATAGGGAGTTGTTTACCGGGTATAGCCGGTCAGCGTGGGCAATACTTATCAAAACGGGCGGGATCCGGTTTATGCGCTTTTTACAGCTAGAATAAGTTGTGCTCTAAGTATACATGTAGATATTTTCTTTTTATGTTAGAAATTTGTAAGTTGGTGAATTGATTTTTTTAATTATTTTAAATATTAATTGAATTTTAAATTCATTGAGCATATTTAATAACTAATTTTTCATATGATTCATTCTCGTAGTTTATGGGCTTTCATGTACAGTACGGACTGTCATTTTCTTTGCAGCTGGAAAAAGAAGATATTTTTTTAAGCTGTACGATTCATCCTACTGTATGCTGCAAAACTTTATAGCAGCCACAGGTTTATTAGCTTTTCCTAAACTCTTGGAATTCTGTGAATGAGCATTTTCTAAATATGGATGAGCGTTTCATCTAATTGAGCTAAAACAGTTTTGAGTTATTTAAGTTGATAAATTTTATTTTATTTTTTTATTTTATATTTAAATTTAATTATAAATATTTGTAATATTATAGTACTATATATTCATATTTTTTCATATGTGATATTTCATACATAGTTGAGAGACTTGACTCAAACTTGAAAATAAATTCATTTATTACTAAAATTTTGAGTTCTATTCAAGTTATTTGAGTTATTTTATAACTCGACTCAAATTTGAAAAAAATTTAGTCGAGTTGAGTCAATTTGAGTCTTATTTTCGAGTCGATTTGATTCAAAAATATCAGTTTTCAAGTCGAGTCAAGTTTTACTCATCCATATTTTTGAATATATCAAGAATAAGAGACCAACTTATGATTTTATGTTAAGCCAATGGTGAATCAATTGCTTGTTTAAGTGGTCACGTATCTACCTTCAAATTTAAATTTTCTTTGATTATTTACTCATTTTATTGATTATGTTCATATTGACATTTTATTTGTGATCATTCTATACAAAAATATGTGTTGTTAATATATATGTGCTCACTCTCGAAAATATTTTTTAAACCGCCACTATATAAGAGTGAATTAAATATATATATATATATATATTAAAAATTATAAAACTATAAAATTAAATCATCAATAAAAATATCTAAATTATATAAAAATTTTAAAAAAATTATAATGAACATTCCAACGCCAATAGCTGTCATGAACCTTAACCAATGCTTTCTAAATCTCAATGAACTTCAACCACAGCCACAACTGATATCGTTAGACGTTTTATAAGGTTGTTAACCCTAATTGATGCACCAACTCGAAGCTTATCGACCACTAACATAGCTAGAAATTAAAATTAAATAAAAATATAAACCTTAAAATATTAAATATTGTATCTAAAAAATAATAGTATTATTTGTAACTATAAATTAATCCCAACTTGTTAAAAGTTCAATTATTTGTAAATATTTTTTTTGTTTTCATATCGTTATCTTTATGAGGTGTACATTTTGGATTATTTGACTTGTTTTTTACCATAAAATGAATGGTAATAATCATACAAGACACATCTAGCTGGGCAATGGTTAGATAAAGGGTTATATTTACATTTTAAATAATTTACATGAAGAGTGAAAAAAACTAGACGTTTAACGAATGTGGAAAACTGACGAAGGAGAGTTAGGCGTGAGTATTCGATTAAGTTAAACCAAGTTGAATTAGAAATTTTGAGTTATTCAAGTTGATAAGTCTTATTTTATAATTTAAATTTTATTTTATTTTTTAATCAAATTGAGTCGAGTTATTTGAATTTCTATTTGAATTTAATTATCAATATTTATAATGTTATGGTACTAATCGATTATAATCTAAACAATTTTTTTATAATAATATACGATATACATATATATTTCTTCATATTTTTTTATATATGATATATGTACATATAATATAGGATCCTGTTACACAATGTAAAACTCTTTTAGTTTTACACAGATTTAGGACCGTTAGATGAGTGAAAATATATGTATGAGATTAACAGTAGGAAATGAAAAGATATTCACTAGAAAAAAACAATAAGTCAATCTCAGTCATCTACTTTCACTTATCAAACAGCCTTAAATATGTGTAAAACAAAAAGTTTTATATTGTGTAATTGGATCCTAACCATATATATTAGAAAAATAATTGAATGAATTGATTCCATTTATAACTAATTAATAATAAGTCATTTCACTTGGTTAATGACCTTAATTTTTGATTTAAAGTTGCATCTATTCAATCATACTTATTTAACATCCTTTAATGAAAATGTTAAGTCATTTCATCACAAGGATAAGTCCTTTAATCGAAAGGTCTTAACCCTTCAATCCATTTCGTCCTCTATATATAGTATAGTTAAGGCACAAATCCAAGAGACAACTTGAGACACAATTCACAATGTTGAATTAGGAAAACTCTTAGAAAGTTTCTTTCAAATTTGTTCTTTCCGGTGATAGAGAAAGGCAAGATTGTATTCGACTGATCACTACGTTTACGTTTACTGTTGTGATCGTTTGTTGTTGTATCTTGGGAGACCGACGTCCAACGTTACTCAAAGCATCGAGGAGAGGACGAATTTGTCTTAAGGAAATTGTTCATGCATACCTCAATAAAAATCCTTCCAACAAAAATCCTTCTTCGATTTATTTTACTCTACTCATCCGATTCAGTGTCTACATACGATAAAATAAATCACGTTCCTCTATTTTAATTCTTTATTTATTTGTTTCGTTCAATTATATAATAATATTTATTATTATTTTATCTCGGATTAACATTTTGTCTAAAAATCTTATGACAAATTCTAATAATATTTTGTTCTAATCCGAGATATATGAACGAGTGATTTATTGATTTTTCAAATCAAGACAAACACTAAAAGGAGACATTTACAACTCATTCGGAATTGTTGGTTAGCACGGTTTGCAACATTGGAATTCAAACTAGAGATTACACGGTTAAGTCTGAGTCTACGAGCCTCATCATTGAAACCATCCTTGGAGACTTGAGTGAATTGGCACAACTTTTAGTTTACGTGGATAAATTGCAGATTACTTATTTCTTACATGAATAACTTGCGTGGATAACTTGCAAATGATATTGTTTTTGCATGAACCACTAAATTGTAAAGGTATGTGTGTTTATATCCACTAACCCTTGTGCAATGATAAGGCACATTGGTATAACCTTATAGGTTGCATATCAAAATAAATTTCAAAAGTAATTTGCAATTTGCACCATGTGCAGAATTTTTTAACCGCTACGTCTGTTGATGGTTGCGTACTTGGTGATTCAATGATAAGGTACATATGAAACATTTTACAAAACCTTTTCAAGTTCGCTATGAAACATTTTGCAGGTTTCAAAATTAAGGACAAACCTTGGTGTAACGTGATAAGGCTCGTATTTTTTTAACGAATGGTGAATTTCGATCAAGAAATCGAAAAGGTATGTGTGATCATTCAATATTTTTTTATAATATTTATACATTGAGATTATACTATTGTTTCGTGTTTTATTAAATTTCCACCGTTCAACAGCAGTTAGTTCTGTTTCGAGAATTGATTTATTAAATTCTCAATCTTCAACAGAAATTGGTTTTGTTTCGGGTTGTAATCCCATTGTCCAACAGAAGTTGGTTTGTTTCGAAATTTAGTTTTACTAAATCCTGGCATTTAACGGTTTCAACAAAATAGTGTTAATTGTGACTATTTGTTTCGGGTTTTAGTTTTACTAAATTCTCATTGTTTAACAGAAATTACTCGATTGTTGGATTTTAGTTTTTGTCTAAAATTCAATGCGACAAATAAGGTACCAAAACAAATTTTTGATTTGTTTGTGTAAACAGAAATCGAGCCTATAATTCTATTTTAGGATTTTAATTCCTGACGTTCAATAGATTTTAATAGTTTTCTCCGAATAAATTTGTTTCAAGATTTTTAATCTTGTCTTCCAACAAAATTTATTTGATTTACTATTTAATAGAAATTGTTTGGAATATTGATTCCAACTCATACTTGAATTAAATTCACTGGTGTTGGTGGTCGAGAGCCACAATAAAAAGCCTATGAAACTCTATGAATATAATTTCAAGACATGACCATAGTAAATATTTGACCATGTTAAATTGGTCAAATATATGATAATCATCCTATTAATAGAGAGGATGAGATAAACATTGTTACTACATTCACTGTTGTTGAATTTTGAAATATTCTGACTATCGATGTCAAAACTGCATCCTGAATAGATTGTCAGATACACTATATGGAGTGTATAGTATCCATAAGAAAACTAAAGAATTATACTTGATATTAGGTCATGAATGCAAAAGCGGAAGAATAAAACCTTAAAATAAATGATGAACGGCATGCTAAGAAAGTTCTGAATTGTCACAAGACATGTGGGAGGAGTTGATTTATAAGATGCCCCACAAGAAAAGGGAAAAGATACCATATGAATTATGGAAGTGGTAGAAAATATTCCTACAACTACTAAAAAGTAATGGGTGTCTTATATAATGTATAATTGAAAGTTGAGACACATACGTCCTCGACAAAATATTATTAGACAAATGATCTCAATTGGAGTTATTTCTATTGATTTTGTAAGATCAAAAGATAACACTGCGGATCCGCTAACCAAATGGTTGAATCGAAATTAAGTTGATAAATATCGAAAGCAACGTGACTAAAGCCCATGAATATTTAAGGAACCATGTGAAGGAAAACCCAACCTAGTTGACTCGAGATCCCAATATTTAGGTTCAATGGGATAATCTACTTGCATAGAGCTTGTGAGGTCATTGTGGGAGTTCATATCTTAAGTCCATTCCTACAATGAAAACAATGACTAAAATGTGGAAAAGGTTAAACAATGTTTTTAATGACCACTATGTGTTTCGATGAGCCGAACAACATAAGTCACCTATGTGAGAGTGAAGTGGAGCTGCTTCAAAGAGACTGTTAGGGAATAATTCTCTAAACTCTTGTAGAACCAGGAGATGTCCACGGCTATATGGACATAACTATGTGAACCAAATTCTTGTTAGTGAGATATTTGTGTGAGGTATGTCATCGCTTACACCAACGACATGACAGTTCAAGGACATCACGTCTATTGGACAACCAGTAAGGTAAACATATTTTCACAAGGGAATGTTCAAATGGGGATGCTTACCTATCCTATGCAAATATCGAACGTAGAATCTATCACCATATCGAGTCAGTGTTTGAACCATCAGGTTCATTCATGTAGGGATTGTTGGAAAAATAATTGAATGAATTGATGTTATTTATATCTAATTAATAAAAAGTCATGTCACTTGGTGAATGAACTTACTTTTGATTTAAAGTTGCATCTATTCAATCATACATATTCAACAATTTTCTTTATGAAAAGATTAAGCCCTTTCATTAAAAGGATAAGTCCTTTAATCAAAAGGTTAAGTCATTTCATCTAAAGGTCTTAACCCTTCAATCTGTTTCCTCCTCTACGAATAAGCTAGTTAAGGCACAAATCCAAGAGATAACTTTGAGACACAATTCACAATGTTAAATTAAGAAAACACTTAGAAAGTTTCTTCCAAATTTGTTCTTTCCAGTAAGACAAGATTGTATTCGACTGATCATTACTGTTGTGACTGTTTGTTGTTGTATCTTGGGAGACCGACGTCTAACGTTACTCAAAACACTGAGGAAATGACGAATTTTTCTTAAGGAAACTGTTCATACATACCTCAACAAAAAGCATTCTTCAATTTATTTTACTCTACTCATATGATTCGGTGTCTATATACGAGTAAACAAATCAAGTTCCACTATTTTAATTCTTTATTTATTTTTTTCATTCTATTATATAATAATATTTATTTGCTTCTTTATATATATATATATCATACAAAGTTAAGTATTCGACTCGAATTTAAAAATCAATCAATTAATTGCTAATAAGTTTAAGTTATTCGAGTCTTATTTTATAAATAAACTAGAATTTAAATTTTTTAAAATTAAATCAAATTTATAAAATTCTAAATCAAATTAAATCAAAAAATTAGCATCATATTGAATCAAAAAAATTAATTTTTGAGTTTTGATCTCCTCTAAACAAAGCAATCCAATCCGGTGCTGCGTCAGCACTGACGTTTATACAAATTAGTCTCCTGTGCCTGCTTGAAAAGATCGGCCGATTCTACCTGTCAGCTACGACACGTGTGGGTAATATCCGGTTATAGTTTAGTCAAAAGTTTCCCGGTCTAATTCAATCTAAATATATTAGGATTATTGGTTTGGTTGTTTTGTATAAAAATTAATTATTTAAACATATTAATTATAATTATAATTATAGTTATAATTATAATCGAACCTGAAATCTTTTAATATATATCATTATATTATTCATGAGAATTTTAAAACCAATTACATAATGCAAGTAATTGAGTTAAAAATATTTTAATTTGATTAATATTTAAAATTATAGTTTAAATAATTAATAATACTTTTTTGAAGAAGAATATCCTGGCCGCCTAATTTAGAATTGACGAAGAATATCCAAAGGTACAGAAGAATGTCGGATCAAGCCATTTCCATCCATCCGTACGTACGTTAGATGAATGTGCCACGTATTCATTCAGACATCACAAATCAGCCGAATATCAAATAATTGAATTTCATGAAATAAAATGGGATAATAATAATAATAATGGGTAGGTTTATAAAATAAATAAATAATAACGGATTCAGTCCTTGAAGAAGTAGAGTTCTCTCATCGTCGTCAATCAATTTTAAATTGTTCAAATCCTTAATCAAATGGTTAAAGCCTCTAATTTAGAGAAAAATAAATAGTAATGAAATTAGAATTAATTTTAGGGTAAAGTACACATTTAATACCCCCAACTATCACTTTCAGTTTTGGTCACCGAATTATTTTTCGTTTCAAAATTATACCTAATGTAAAACTCTTTTAGTTATACGCATATGTTAAATAGTCTAAGGTGATTATAAGGTAATATTTGTTTAGAATTTTCTTAATCAATTAACAACGCGCAAACACCCTGAGACGTAGCTGCTCGAACCCATAACTTCTAGGATGAATAACATTATCTTTTATCGCTTGTCAGTTCTCTTAATTTTATATATTTAAAATGACGGTTCTCTTAATTTTATATATTTAAAAATGATTGGTTAAAGATTATAACATTATCTTTAAAAACAATGTTATCTAAATGTAAAATTACTTACGACATCACCGATAATGTTATATTACATTTTAGATTTATACGATCGGAATGGAATATAATTCATGAATTCTTGTACTATGAACCCTTTGAACCAGAACCGGCATACATATGGGCTCTGCCTTTCGACACGAACCAGCAAACCGAAGGCTGGAAGTGTATTGCTGCATTGGTATGACCATCTTAAAAGCTTATAAAACAACAAAAGCCCATTTCAAATCCTTGGGATGATCTTATAAACTCTTCTTTAATGGTGTGAAGAGCCCAGATTTATTCGTAAATGTTTGAAATATATTGCAATAATCATTTGAAAACCCAAACAGGCATAAAACTTCAAGTTAAACGAAGTACATCATAAAGCTTCGCTTGTATCTAAATTATACAAGACGATGGAAAAACGTGGAGCAGCTCAGAATTTGATCCTAAGAGATTGAAACAGGCATATGTGAGGGAGAAGCCAGCCACCCGCCCTTTGAAACAGCAATGCGACCGTAGTTGCTCCTTAGTCGCTCAATCTAATTGATGTCAATGACACACATCAAAGAATGTTTTGCTCAGTCATTTGAGAGATGATTCTCTTCAGCAACCTTAACAATCAGCAACTTTTGTATATACCAATCAGACTCCACAAAGATCTGCAATGCAGTGAAAAAGAAATCGTTAGAACTGATATTTATCGATTCGAGACGGCAAGTAAACATCTTAGTCTGTTTGGTAAAATCAGAAGATATGATACCAACCACCACATCTGGCAACGGGTCAAAAGTCTTCTTCTCTCTAGTGTCGGATACTGTAATTCCACTAATTTTCTGGATTCCGAGTTTAGTTGCAATCAAGTTCTGCACATGAAAATGCGTGAAATACAAATGAAGCAAAAACATCGACAAAGTAGTTGCATATGGAATAGCAGCACAATCTGTGAACAGAAATCCAACTGTCCATGGTAATTTATACAAGGGAGAAAAAGAGAATTAATAGCCATCAAATGATGCAATATCTTGCATTCGATCGTAAATGATTGCATGATGAAGTTCAGGCCAGAGCCTTAACCAAAACAACCAGATAAAAAAATGTAAGGTCCAGAAATTTTCTTCATACCAGATGGAAATTAGTGGAACCGAATGCTCCCACTTGTGGCAATGCCTACACAAGTGTAAAATCTTTATTAACTATTGCTTTAAATCATATTTTTATATATTCTATATAAAAAAGAAAAGCATTACTACAAATGTTTATTTGTCTATTGAAAGTTATGCAGATCACAAACTCGCAAAATAAACAGAAGACACAGAATTCAATGGAGTTTTTCTTTTTCCTTTTAAGAAAATAAAAATGAATTATTTGTTTCAGATTAGTACGGACTTCACAAAAGGCAACACAAAACTTAGTCTTCGAAAGCTGTAAGAATGTTTTAACTTACTGCTCCAAGAATTTGCTGGGTTTGCAAGCGGCCAGGTTCACCCAAATTTGTACGCCGTGTTATCTGAAATTTACCAAGAATATTGGTCCCCTCTACCTTCATTTGTGCAGAGTCAGGTGAACCCAATTTCAATTGATAAAGGTAATTGTGAATTCCCCCGCCAGATCTGATAAGAATAGGTGGCTTAAATATCTCCCTGCCACTAAATGATTATCAGTTTTAGTTAATTACTCAAAAAAAAATCAGAATTCAGAACTCAAAGGACTGCTCGGGCAAGCTACTAATAATAATAAAAAATCAAAATTACATATCCATGGGATATAACCGATACTTACCCAGTTGATGAACTATCTGCAGGATGGAGTTCATCATAGTTCATCAAGTTTTAGTACTGTAGCACTCCAATGAGGAGCTGGTTCAAACACAACTTGGTCCATATAAAGATTTGTTTTTGTATGATTCTCTATGCAAGCTTCTAAATAGGTAGTTTCCTGATATAGAAAAATTCAGCTATTACAGAAGGACGAATGCCCAAGATGATTCACAACTTTTACAATTAATAAGGCGGACTTAAACAGATGTTAAGACAACAGTGCTAGTATAGGCTGCACTTCTCATAGATCAACAACTATAAAACCAAACGAGACACTCCAATCATCAGATGGTAGCTTTACATATTCCAGAAACACACATCTGGTTTTGCTTCTTATACTACGAAAGAGAAACAACAAAAAGAAAGAGAAAGTAACAGAAGAAAACTCAGAGGGTGGGGGTGAATAATGAAGGATAGCCCTTGCCTTGCCCTCCCCTCGCAAAATGCTCAGCGAAGGAGGGATAAAATACTGAGTCTGTTGGAATTTATTTGATATCAATTTCATTGCAAATCACATTTTAATTTATATATTTCAAGCCATATTTAACCCTTTTATTTCTATCGTTTGTGTGACATAAAAAGAATCTATTGCAGCAGCATGAGTATCTAGGCTTTATAAACTTGCATTAGATAATTCAAGTTAATCTCAACCTACTTTGACAGAGCGAACCTGCACAACAGAGGTAAAATCATTACAACTTTGAATGGAAAAATCAAAGTTAAAGCGAAGGGTGAGAGTCTCAAATAACGAAGTTGAAGCAAAAAGTTGCTCTGAAGTCTGCCAAGGGCAGCATAAACAGAATACAAATTCATTTCTTTATAAAGGCATGGGACAGTACCTTTGTCCTAACTGATAAAGGGTTCGCAACAACGAACTTGAAAAACTGTGGAAGATATTTTCCTTCTCCATTATCAATGTACAATGCAGTGCAAACCAGCCTAAATTTTGTCTCGCAACAAACAAAGATCAAGTTAGAGGGAAAATAATTAATTAAAGGAGACAGAAAAATCAATCAGCTACTACGTATGTATGAGCTCCAAGTTCCTTGACATCATGTTCCACAATGAAATCATAACGCCCGTTTGCACGTATGGATTCAACAGGTGATTTTGATGTATCCAATAGGATGATCCTCTGCCTCTCCGTCTGAATTTCAGCCTACAATAAAACAAAGACTCCTCGCTTCTTGAGATTTTGTATCAAACCAAACCAAATGTTTTTGAGTGTCAATGTGTGTATAAACATCAAATGTAAACCCCGGTTTGACATTAATCTCAGCATACATGAAATTAAGTAAAATTACAGGAAAAAAATATTTTCGATACTCAAACAAGCTTAAGTAGAAGCACATGATCCAACCCTTTTTCGACTTCCATAATAGTAATACAAAAGCTTAGTCAAACTCAATTAAAGAGGGGAATAAAGTGTCAATTATCAAATGCAACGGATAAACAGTTGCAATCAGCTAAAAATTGCGGCAAATCCATAAAAAATCAACAAATTAAACAAACTGACCTTAATAATGATGTCCATAACTTCAACATTAGAGCTGTTATTGATACTAATATAGCTGCAGAATGTCTCCCCCAAATAAATCGCACTACACTAATTTAATTGAAAAAAAGTAAATAACAACCAAGTAAACCGAAATTTTTAAATAAAATAACAAAAAGGGAGAATAAGTAAGTAGTGAGACCCCAATGATTGAGGGAGGAGGAGGAGACCAGAGAAGCCCATAGCATCAGATGGATGGTAGAGGAGGAATCGATTCCCGTAAGTCAAATCGGAGGAGTCCAACGACTTACTGAGTTGGGTAGACAAGAGTGGAGGTAGGTTGGCGGCGGCGAGTGGATCGTCGAAGAAGCCTTCGCCGACGAAGAGATCGGCGGGGTCGACGCGGAACGGAGGTTCGACGTGGAAGATGGCTTGCAAAGCCGCATTACCCTGAAAGCGAGGGAGTGGCTTCCTTGTGGAGCCGTGCTCATGGCTACGGTTGTGGGTGATTGAAGCTCTGGGAAACTATCAGTGAGAAGGATATTAGGTGACGGCGGGATGCGGAATCAGGACTCAGTACTGGGTTTCAGTTCGGACGATTTGGGATGAATTCCATAATTATAAGTCATTTGACTCTGGTTAAGTGGCACTCTTAAGCGAAATTTACTCATTGAATTTTATTCTATCTTCTATTATACTTATTTTAATTTTTTTTAATTTAATAATTTAATTTTATCCATTGAGGTTTTTGTCATTCAATCGTTAATTTTCTAACGACGCTATACATTGAGGTTTTTATCCATTGAGTAACCACCGTTACTCGGAAGCCATAACTATCCTGGCAACAGACAAAATCTTATGATTTTCGAGTAGTCTTTTTTCTCTTGGACAACAACTCCTATTCTCCTCCAACAAATGATCAGGTGAGACTAACGCCATCGATGGAAAAAGGTGCCAAACTATGCATCTAATGACTTATGCAATTCCTCCTCCAACCAATTATCCAAATCCATAACCTTAACAATTTAAAACATACAAATAAAGATTGTAAGTACATGCCAATAAGAGTGACGCCGAGAAAACCACCGAAAAATTAAGATTACGGTGATAGATTAGGGATGATGGTAAATTGGGGCGACAAATGCTCTAGAATCACCAGTGAACGAGGCTTCGACGGCTCAAGCGATGATGATCGATTTTTACAAGTCTCAGGCAACGACGGAGAATGAGGCATGCAGAGAACCGAAGGTGAAGATTTTTTCAAATTTCACATATTTTCTTATTTTTGTCCATACTTCCCCTCGTTGTACCCATCATCAACATGCTTATCATAGAAGATATTGAGGTTCGATGGAACGTCAATGTTGGAAATCAAAGGAATATTATAGTGGCTCTGCTGAGGACGATATAGATGTTTTGGAACCTACTCTTTACTGCATTTCAAAAGTGCCACAGAGCACAGACCACCAAAAAATTTCAATGGCTAACGCTAAAATCATCTTTCCCACTCCAGAGCTCTTAAGTAAGGATAGAAATTGAAATAATATTAAGATTCAAATAGTATTGATTGTGCATATAAATTTTGAGTTAAAGAGTGCTTTCTGAATTCTAGATTAATTATATCGAGACAAATAAAATTATAATAACGACAAAATAATATTATTGTATTTTTTTTTCAAACCAAAAATATTATTTAAATCAATCATTTTAATGATAATACTAAAGTTTTTTATCGAACAAGTCGATCACTATCTGAGTGATGCTCAACTTTATTCAAAAAGTGTTTGACTCGATTTGATACTCAATAAACTTGATAAAACATTGTTTGACTCGCTTTTGTTAAAAAATATATTATTTGATTCGACTCGTTACTCATTTTAAACTCATTAATTTTTTACCTTTTTAAAAAATATATATGTAAAATTAATTGTCGTAACTGTTTTTTGGGTGACCCATAATTCGCTTTGACTTAAATAAAACTCGTTAGAGTCTCCACCGATCATTTAAAAAATATTTAGGTTGAACGGACACCATCTTACATAATTTGTGTTTTACTAGAAATATGTCAGATTCGGGAGTTGGTTACAGTCAATGAATGATTAGCACCCTTGAACTGTCATTTCGGTACCATTTTAATTTATCGGTTATCTTAATTGCGAACATTAAATTTTAAATTAAAATTGAAAGACTCGATTCAAATTACTTACCTTTTATCGATTGAAATTATCTCTAAGAAAAAAAAGTCAAAAGAATGTTAGATTGTAAAAAAAATTAAAGAGAATAACAAAAAAAGGGTTAAATTAGAAAAATAAGGGAAAAAATTCTTAAAAACATTAAATAAAATCAGGAAAATATTAAATATTTAAAAGAGAAAAAAATAAATAGATAACAATGGAGAACTTTAAACGTAAAAAATATAAAAAAAATGCTAAAAGAAAAAAATGTTTTAAAAAGAATAATAAAATCAATAAATATATAGAAAAAAGGATCTAATTCAAATAAATTGAAATTTATACTAAAATGAGCTACAAAAAGAAAACTAAAGTTAGAGAACTGAATTGCAAAATGTAAAATATTTAAACAGGGATTAAATTGAAAAAATTCAGAATTCCAGAGCCAATTTATAATAGGTGACCAAAATGAATTACGCTTCAAAATTGCAGGGACCGTGGAAATGATTTAACTATTTGCTAATTACAATGTTGTCCATCCCCTATAAATAGCTCAAAACTTAGAAGAAGAAAAATCATTTTTATCCTCATTCCAAAAAAATCACAAAATTCCCTCAATCTTTCTCACAGCTGGCCAAAAACCGGCCACCCGCCGCTCTGGCTGCCACCTTCGACGACTAGAAAATTTAAAACTACCCCCAAATATTCCTCTTGACACCCCAAGACCAAAATCGAACCCCAAATTCCCTAAAAAGCCTTCAAACGACGTAGATATACATTCAAAGTTTCGACCTTTACCTCTTCGACGATGATTTTCAAATCCCAATGACCGTTCCTCCCTCCGAGCACTACCGAGACCTCTCATTTCTTTGGTATGCGATATGGTTTTTTGATGTTGGGTATTTCAATGCTTTTGTTTGATTTTCCCTCGCCCCTTTACTTCGATAGCTTTAGTTATTGTTGAGTATTTTTCTTGTTTTTCTTGTTGGTTGTGTTTGGATATTTTTCTGGTGATTTCGGTTGCTTATCCTCTCTTTCTTCTGTTCCCTGGTGAAGTTTTTATAGCCCCCCAGTCGGGGATGCTTTATGTTTGTTTCGGGAGGGTTGTTTTTCCATCCCCGATTTACTCGGTTGGTGGAGATTATTGTTGACCGACTAAATGGGATGGTTCAGTCCCGATTTAGTTGGGATTCTTTTGCATGGCCGATTTTTTGGGTTGGTGTTAGCTGTTTCATCGGTGTACGGCCGGAAATCTTGGTCGGTTGCTTTGAGTTGGGATTTGGCTATTGTGGTACTGGTGCTGGTGCTTGGTGTTGAAACCCTATCCTTGTTGGGTTCACCGGGTCAGTTTGATGGGTCAGGCTTACCCCCTGGTTTAACTCTTTGATGGGCCTCTTGGACTGTTGGACTTGGACAAGTTAAGACATAAAACTAAATAAATATAACCAAATAAACATAAAATAATATAAATAATTTAAAAAGTATATTATTTTAAAATATATTTATTTTCAAAAATATTTTTAAAACCATATATTATATATATTTTCAGAATGTTTCCAAAAATATATGTCTTCAAAATGTTTTCAAAACTATATATTATATATATGTTTTCAAAAACTATATATTATATATATTTTCAAAATGTTTTCAAAAACTATATATTATATATATATTTTCAAAAAGAATTCAACAACTATATATTATTTTAATATATATACTAAATAAGTCCCGGACGAAAATGGGTGTCTACAATAATAATATTATATGCAACTTAATATAAATATAAATTAACAAAGTTAGGAAAAAAATGTGATCAAAATAGTGTGCCAAGCAATTATAAAGTATAGAATTCAAACTAACAATCCATAAATACACCAAATTAACTGCAACCAAAGTAATAATTCACAAACACAACAAACTAACATATTACAACCATTATTGAAAAAAATTTAAAAATACATAATTAATCTTAAAAACACAATCGACATCCTAAAAGAGTGAAAAAACTTAAACGAACTATTCGTAAATTTATCGAGTAAATTAAATCTTACTAAATTTAACTTGTTAAGATATCAAATCAAATTTAAATTAAATTAAATTAAATATTAACTAAATTTTAATCAAATCAAATTAAATTAAATATTAACTAAATTTTAATCAAATTAAATTCAAATTAACCGTAAACTGTTGAACTCAATTAACATTCCTAGAGAATATCTATTTCATCCCAACAATGGGATCCAACCCTATTAAGGAAGACCAGGCTTTCAATACCCGCGACCACTCAGGTCAGGTTGTCTTTTCAACGCGTTCGACCACACTCTGAGCAGATCCTCATTGGCTCATTCAAATATTTTATTGAGAGGAAACGTCAATTTGGATCCAATGGTATAGGAAAAAAACAACAAAAATAATAACATTTTTCAAGTCAGTCATGAAATCCCCATTTTCCCACTCAAGAATATAACTAATAGGTTTCACATTTTTTTATAATTTATTAAGTGGTTTTAATAGTTAAATATAGTGTTATTTTCTTTGAGATTCTAGAAAGATTCAAGCAATTGAGTTTACAAAGAATCTATGTGATATCAATGATTAATTTTTTTGAACATATAATATATTATAATAAGCCTAATTGATTAACAAAATATTTTTTAACATCAATAATATATTTTTATTATAATTGAAATTTTATTCTGGCTCTTGGTTTTGGAGCCAAATGCGCTTTTGGTACCATCAACAACATAGAACAACGAAAATTTTTAGATGAAAAATGTTTTTTTAATTAACTTAACAATCAAAGTGTGAAAATTAAAAATAGTTATACTTTTGAAAAAGTGTTTGTAAGTATAAAATTATTCAAATATCATCGTTTATTTTCAAATTTTAGAATCGATATATTTCAACATATGTTTAAAAAATATTTTAGTTTTCTATAATATATTTTATCAACGATATCAAACAATTTTTTAAAAAATAAAATCAGTTTTCAATCTAACAACGGTAAACTAAAATCTTAAATCATCCTTATTCTTAATCCATTTTTCGTATTTAAAATATAAAATAAATGTTAGATAAAAATACTAATTCGGGAATAGAGTAATCAAATAATAATAAATTGATATTGTTATTGATTTGACCGAAATAAAATAAAAGTAAAATTAAAATAGATAAATGAAATTATTTACTTGTATGAATACATGAAATCAAATGAGCAGAGTTGAATAAATAGAAAAATAATTTTTGTTGATGTATGTATAAATAGTTTCCTTAAAACATATTTGTCATTCCTCGATGTTTTGAGTAATGTTGGACGTCGGTCTCCTAGGATACAATAACATACGATCACAACACTAAGCACAACTATAGTGATTTATCGAACATAATCTTGCATTTATCCATCACCAGAAATAACGAATTTGAAAGGAATTTTCTAAGTGTTTTCATATTCCAAAGATGTAAGTTATGTCTAAGATTTGTCTCAACTAGCCTATATATAATAGAGAGGAAATGAATCGAAAGGTTAAGACCATTTGAATAAGAGACTTGGATTTTTTTATGAAAATAATTGTTGAAAAGCTAATAAATATAATTTTTTTGACAAAAGCCGCTAATTTTATTAAAAAGAGGAAATATCCCGAATTACAACAAAAGTTTACAATCATAATCGTAAATTAAGCTCGTAATTATGATATTTTTCTATAATCATTGACACAAAAACTAGTCACTTAAGATCACATAATGACCATACAAGAAAAAGGTAAAATACATAAGCAAAAAACTCGAACAAAGATAGATACATATGGATTTGATTGCATCGATAGACGAATTACAAAAAAGGATGAAACTACTGAAAGATCATCAACAAACTGCAAATCAAAGTCAAACAACGTGAAAAACAATATACAAACACAAATCGTGTATCCAAATCTAATATGATAGTCCAAAACAGAAAATATCAACATGATAACATATAAGCACCATTTTGGTTAGTCGTGACAATGTCAAATATATCATTAAAAGAGATATAAATGAAAACAACGACTGAAAACGTGTAAAAAAAACATGAAAAAAACATGTCATAAATGTATAATTATTAAAAATTAAAAACTAAAAATAAAGAAGTGATATAAGAAAATAAAAGGATAATAAAAAAAATTTAACGAACGATAATTAACATTAAAATTTGTGTCATCTTCAATCAATAAATATAAAAAACAAAAGAGATAGGCGAAGCTCATAAATGAGAGAAAACTAGATTTACTTTCGTGTAATATTTCAAGTACTAACTAATATTTATAATTGAATATATACAACTTTAAACAAAAAAATAAATCAATTCACCAAATAACATAACTTATTACTAATTAGTCTATTCACCAGGTGAGATGAATTATCACTTATTATAAATAGTGTTAATATCATTTAATTGTTCTATTATTTTTTAACAATAAATCAACTAAATATTAATCGAAAAATTTAAATCTCATAATTTTGTTGGAAATAATTTTTTATAACCATTGATATTATATTTATTAATCGTTTAATCCGAATTAAATACAATAGAAATAATAACAGCCCTTCTAATTTAATTTACTCTATTTATAAACATTAAGATTTGAAGATATTACCTTTTGCTTAAGTGGTTCAATGCAAGTATTTTTATTTTTTTTGGAAATATTATTTTCAAAAGAAAGAATGCGCCTGAATTTGCTATCTAAACCACTGTTCCTCAAACAATCACATCGTAGGTGTTTACTTTACAGTTGGGTTAAAGACTTATTAGAGAAATTATTAATTTAAAACTCATTAATTATTTTATCTTATAATGTAAAATCAGTAATCTTTTATATTTCGTGATAGCATACGCTGGACGACAAGTGTTGGCTTATTTGTTAAAGGACAAAACAACACGATTCCTCTTAGATTGAGCTATTAAGAGCATGTCATGCCACGTCCATAATTTAATGGTTTTAGAGTTAATTGTATTATATATCCTCAAAATATAATTCTTATTTTAAATTGATCCTTAAACTTTTTAATATTTTAATTTCAACCTTAAACTATGATTCTCATTCTCAATTAGTCCTTAAACTTTTGAATATTCCTATTTCATCCTCAAATTCATCCAAATATGTAATTAATTTCAACCATAATTTAACATAATTTTTGTTTGCTTCATACATATAATAATATAACATGGCTTAACGATTTTATTAACAGGGACATGATTAATATATATGTATAGTTAGGGATGAAATTAGAATGTTTAAAAAAGTTTGGGACTAATTTAGAATGGAAGTCATAGTTTGAGGATGAAATTGAAATTTTTAAAAGTTTGAATACAAGTTTAAAATGATAATCATCATTTAGAGATGAAATTGGAGTATTTAAAAATTTAAGAATCAATTTAAAATAAGTGTGATACTTTGAAGACATGTGATGCAATTAACTCAAAGTTCTAGTAAAATTTTCAGCCTACTCCATTCCGTGTCAAATTTTGTTTTAAATTACTCATCATTATTTAAATAATTTATCAACTAATTTAACTTAAATATATATAAATATATTAGAAGAATATTTTTTAAATTTAATATAATTTGTCCATAATATTAATATTTAACTTTTTATCTTATTTGCGAAAAACAATATTTCGTTGTTCTAGATTAATTGTTAATATTTTTTAATCAGTATAAGGTTGAGAAAAATGAAAACCAATGAAGACCGCCACTTCCTTAATTGAAATAATCAACTGGTCCCCAATTTTAACATACCCTAAATTTTGCGAAGCTTTCTTGGAATTAATGGACCCACGGCTTTCAATATTCACCGGGAAATTTAGAAAAATAGGACTGGGGGCGACATGGCTTTGACATTATACCATCTGATGCAACAAAAAGAAAATGTCCACATCAGATTCGCTGTATACGGGAAATTCTAATTACTACAGTTTCCACCATTATAAAATTTTAATTTAGGATAAACTATACATTTAGTATCTCAATTTTCATTTTCATTTTATTTTAGTCATTTAACTATTTTTTTGAAATCATACCTAACATTTAGTTTTGGCTTCATTTTGGTCACCAACCATTAACAAATTTAACAAAACTACTAAAGATACATTTTTATTTGCAATGATGATGTGGTATTATTTTATAGTGACATATCAACATTACCGTTAATTTTTTAATACAGGTGACCAAAATGATACAAAAACTAAATGTTAGATATGATATTGAAAAAATTAGTTGAATGACCAAAATGAAATAAAAGTGATAATTGATATACTAAACATTTAGTTTACTCTTAATATATTATGTTAAAATAAAAATATTTTCTTATATTTAAGGATAATTGTTATAATACCATTTTTCTATTAATTTTGTTCATATTTTATCAAATTAATTTTTTTTGTTATATTTATGACGACCGTCACGTCAAGTTAGATGTAGATTTTTATCTCATAAAATGAGTCGAGTTTCGGATTGGATGACACATTTCTAAACTTGGATCAAGTTCAAGTGGAAGGGTATGCTTCTTAGGTTAGGTTAGATCGGGTTGATCGAAAATTTAACCTAAATCGATCAATTGCCATCCTTAATACCTTCACTTGGTACTTGATTCAACTTTATAATAGTTTCCTGCCCCGAATTAGACCCAAAATATAGTGACCTTACCTAACCTTCAACTTTTAAATTCTTAATAAAAAATGAAATGGAAAAAAAACAAAAAAAATACTCTCTTAAATTTGACCTATCTTCATATGAACTTATCTTTTAAAAATCTAACTCTATAAAATTAATTATGATAAATATTCATTAAGCCTAAATCCGATTATCTACATCCCTTATTTTCCAGTGATTTATGTCATTTTGTGTTGGTATGAATTTACTTACCAGAAATGGAAACATCTTTTATCATATACCCACCCCTAGTCTGTCATTTTGTGTTTGTCTATACATCTCTCTTTTCCTCACCCGACAATAATTTAATGATTTATTTTAATTTTTGTTTATGAAACATTAGAAGTACTCTTAAAACGTGTGGATATGCTATGCTAATACAACAACAAAGATTTTTAAATAATAATAATAATAATAATAATAAATACTATACTTATTCAATATCTGGGTTGACGTGATAAAAATTAACTTCAATTATAGAATATAAAATATTAAAACATATGATTACATGTCTTCATGATGAAAGTATTAATTTTACCGGCTTTGCCTTCATTTGTATTAAAAATAAGTATTAATTTGACGAATGATATTAATGATAGTAATTAATATTATGTTAATTTAATTTTAAATTTTATCATAAATATGAATTTATTGAATGGTTTAATGATAAAAGAAAATAATTTTTTAGAAAATTTAAATTTAAATAGTTACATTTACATATGTATGCACGTTATCAATAGATTAATCATAGTAAACTATTAAAAAAATATATGGTAAATTATACATTTAATATATAAACTATCATTTTTATTCCGTTTTAGTACCTATTTTTTTTAAAAAAACGTACATAACATTTAGTTTATGTTTCAATTTGACACTCCACCGTTAAAAACTTAGCGGCAACGATGACGTGAAATATTTTCCCATTCTCGGTATTCCCACATCTTGTAATATAAATTTCACGTCATCGACGTCGTTAAATTTTTTATGACGGGACACCAAATTGATACCTAAACTAAACGTTAGATATGTTTAAAAAAAGTAGGTACTAAAGTGAAACAGAAATAATAATTTAAGTACTAAATGCTTAGTTTATCAAAAAAAATATCTTAGTTCTTTTATGTTTGTAAAAAAAATCCATTATTTATGTATTAAATAATCATTTAAATATTAATGTCTTAATCCATTATTATATACCTTTGAAATCAAGTGTATTCCGATCATATGAAGAAAAAGATAATTATGAAAATTATATAATAAAAAAAGTTTAACCGCTAAATTGGAAGAAAAGTACGTGTTGAAGAGATCAGGGCTGGAGATGATTGAGTGGGAACAGAACAAATTTGCATAAACCAAAATGTATGGTCTAATGACCATTTCTCAATTCTCCTTAAACCTAATCCAACTGTCCCATCCCCATTTCTAACTTAAATTCTGCCGATTCAAATTCTCATTTTCTCTATTTCATGCTCTGCAACCTTCTCCAGTCTCAAACTAAGGTAATTATCTTTCTTTAAATTGTTTGACTTTAGCGATATGGTGACGATGAGCTGTTAGTTGAGTATTTATTTTGGATTTTAGTTTGATTAATTAGTTAAACCTTATTTAAGTTGAACTGCTTTTTTTATGATTTGATCTGAATATTGACGCTGTGTGAGCTTCGTAATTGGTGAATTCATTGTATTTTTATGATTTTTTTCCAAGTAAAGTGTAAATTATGTGAACTGGGAGAGGTTTGTTAGAAGTGAGATATTGCAGAGAAAGACATGAGTTGCGGTTGTTTCGGTAGATCAGTTGTTCAGCGTAAACGGAGCACCGCTCAGGCCAACGGCGGTATAGACGGTGAGGATTCACTTTAGACTTCTTAAAATATTATCGTCTAGAAATTTCTTTTTGGAATTTTAGAATTTTAGAGTCGCGAGATTTTGATTTACTGCTTGTTCAAGAATTGTTATTCGGTTTGTTCTGTATTTTTTTTAACACTATCATTGTTTTTTTAAGATTTTTGAAAATTTTTGCAGAGCAATTGCTTCGGAGAGTCAATCATTTCTCATACAATCAATTAAGATCAGCCACAGATGATTTTCATTCAAGCAATAAAATAGGGTATGGAGGTTTTGGAACCGTTTACAAGGTGCTTTAATTTTACTTATATTTATTACTTTATCTAGTCAAATTATGCATACTTAAATCTAAATTAACACGTTAATTGATCAGCGAGAAGTTAAGAACTTTGATGCTGGGATGTTTCGGAGAAGCTTTTTTAATCTATGCTATTCCGAGTTCTCATTTTTCTTAAAGTATTTTTGTTAGATGCATATCGTGACGAGGGTATGAGATATAATCCAACAATTACCCTTCAAATGCAAAGAGAAACTCAAAAATAAATGAAATGAATATACCTGAATTGGATACATACCGGTACCCAAAACTCACACTGAGTTCGAATAAGATAGGTTTCAATTATGCATATTTTTCCTTTCAGTTTTATATTTTCTTATGTTATTGGGGGACCTTTATATCTCGTTGACTTCTGTGCACAATCACAGGGATATCAGGATTCAGGAAATCCATTAGTACTGCTTAAAGCTGATTTGATAATATTTGTACTGCTTCTAATGTCTATTGATTTGAATTCAAGTGCAACAGTGCTATATTTTGGCTTAGAACTTTCATAAAAGATTGAGAACATTAGAGAACTAAAAACATTGACTTATTTATAGAAATTTAGCTTTCTGTTGCAACCTTCAATGTTAGTAGACTAAAACTAGAGGCTAACTAGACCTAGAGGGTCAGAGATCTATAAGCCTGAATGCGATTTCCTAATATCGGTTCATTCGTTAGGACATTCTAGCATCCACTTGTAAGTCAAACTTGGTGTCTGACTAATTATATATATGTTGCTAGGGAATTCTAAAAGATGGAACTGAAGTTGCCGTGAAGACACTTGCTGCACAATCAAAACAGGGAGCTCGTGAATTTTTGACGGAGATCAATACTATATCAAATGTCAAGCATCCAAACCTTGTCGAGCTGATCGGGTGTTGTATTGAAGGAGCGAACCGGATATTGGTCTATGAATATGTTGAAAATAAGAGTCTTGATAAAGTTTTGTTAGGTAAGATGATCTGAAGTTTGTGTTTCAATGGTTACCAATAACATTGAGGAAGACTTAATTATCATTTTTGAATTCCTTGGTTTTGCAGATCAAAGGAGTACAAATATCAAATTGGATTGGAGCAAGAGGTCAGCTATTTGTATAGGTATTGCTAGGGGTCTTGCCTTCCTTCACGAAGAACTTGTTCCGCATATTGTTCATAGAGACATCAAATCTAGTAACATACTTCTTGACAAAGACTTTAACCCTAAAATTGGAGATTTTGGGTTGGCAAAACTTTTTCCAGATAATATCACTCATATTAGTACCAGAATAGCGGGAACAACGTAAGTCACTGCTTCTTTTTCTGCTCTTCTTCAATATTAGATTATTTTTTCTGCTCTGTTTTCCTTTTGAGGCTTTTTGTATTGTCATCCAGTCTGTATTTGACTTCTTCGAGAAGTCATTGTCTACATAGAATATAAAGATCCCAATCACCTTAGCATTGTCTTTGAAATCGAAGATGCTTTCATAAATTCACGTTTAATTTGCACACTTTGACAGCTCAAGAGGGAAATGGAATCTGTATAATCAACATTACCTACATGTGAACAAATCCTTGCTTAATGTTGGTTCAGAAAATGGATTTAGATGGCATTTGTATTTTATTTCTATAGTTTCTTTAATGAGCATATCGTAGCTGAACTCGAACCAGATATCAAACAAGTTAAATTGCATAGCAAGTAGTGGGGAAAGAAGAACTTAGTACATGCTTTATCCAAAGCTTCTCCAGTATCCTATTTCCCTTATGGGTTTGGACTAAGTTTGCGTAGTATGGATAATCAGCATTTCAGGAACTGAATCTGTGAAAAAAATGGCCACTAGAGATCCAATGTTGTCTCTCGGTTTTTGTTCTGAATGAAACCTAAATCTCTAGAATAATTTTTTTATTACGATGAAATGGGAATGGTAATGACTTATGCTTATTTCATTCTGTGCAGTGGTTATCTAGCCCCAGAATATGCTTTGGGTGGTCAGTTAACCATGAAGGCTGATGTTTATAGCTTTGGTGTCCTTGTACTTGAAATCATTAGTGGCCGAAGCAGCTCAAAGACTGACTGGGGAGGCACGGGGATGCTACTCTTGGAATGGGTACACGTTTTTTTTTGTTTAAGGTATTTCTGTAGTTTTACCGTGTATCATTCTTCAACGTAATCAACATATTATTATTGTTTGTTTTGATAGGCATGGCAGCTCCATGAAGAAGGCAAGCTCCTCGAGCTCGTGGATCCTGAGCTCGGAGAATTTCCGGATGAAGAAGTCCTTAGGTACATGAAAGTAGCCTTTTTCTGCACGCAAGCAGCAGCCAATCGAAGGCCTTTAATGAGCCAGGTTATTAAAATGCTGGGACGAAATGTTCGGCTGAACGATAAAGAACTTATGGCACCAGGATTCTTTCAAGATGGAGTGGCATCTTCGAGTAAGAAGTCGATCGAATCGTCTGCCACATCAACCAGCATTCAGATGAGTTCTGTTCCTGTCACTATCACTGACGTTACCCCCAGGTGAAAACCCAAACGTTCATTTTCTTTTCCTTTTTTTCTGGCTATGTAGCCTTGAAAGCATAGCTAGAGGGCATGGAGTAGTAGACCTTTTTTAAATAAGAAAATGAAGCTGAAAGCCTGATGTTGGCGCGGTATATCCCATTAGCTTTAGTTATTAGTTTTACAATTTTTCTTATTATATTTTGTTAATGATTATCATAAAATTAATACAAACTAAGAGAAAATCTAATTTAAAGGCATTCTTCATTCACAATCAGCTCTAATTACACTGCTATCATATTTAATTATAGGAATTGTTTTTATATACATGCTGTCTCAATTTTTGTTAACTTAATCGATCAATTGAAAATTGTTAAATGGATTCTTAGTATTTGATCTAAATGAATAGATACAAATATATATGTATTTAGAAGTACAATTACAAAATTTTCAATAAACATGAATAAAGAGTCCCGTTAATTCAAGGCCAATAGTTCAGTCGCAGTGGGAGGTCGAAGAAGATTCCAACTACGTGAGCCGAGCGCTCACGTTAATCACCAAATTGCCCTTACAAAATTTAAATCTTGAGATAATTTTAAGATTAGTAAAATTTAATTTGATTTAAAAAAATATTCTTTTATTTGATTTAATGTTTAGAAAGTTAATTTAACTTAATTTAATTTGTAATTTTATAAATATGACTAGACTCAAAAAGATTTTGAATAAAATTTTAGTTATAAAATAAAATTGGAATGATTTGAAATTTTTAGTAATTACTGAATTAATATTTAAATTCGATTTTACTTGATATATGAGCATCACATAAAAAGTATATATATATTAAATAGTATGTGATAATTATAAGATAATGTTTATCTAGAATCTTGAAAAAATATTTGTATATCGTATATAATTATAAAAGTCAATTAAATTATGATCAAGTATTATAATTATTTATAATTAAATTAAATAAAAAATTTAAATTATAAAATAAGACTTATTAATTTAAATAAGTCAAAAAGTTTTAACTTAATTCTATTGAATGCTTAGATAGTTTCTCCCCCCCCCCTAAAATCTGGACCAAACCAGACACAAACAAAATCTTAAGTCTTAACCCGACCCAGATTTTTTTCTTCTTTCTAATTCCTTGTTCTACAACGTTTCTTTTATTATCCTTCTTTCAGCTCGTCCACGAAAGTGAGAGAGACTTTCATTTCAAAATCTCAAAAATTCGATTTTTGTTCTGATATGTACCCAAAAGAACATTGTCTTTCTTTTCAATGCCAAATCCAAGGTAAAACTACGCCACACCCACAAAGAAACCCAGATCATGATCGTCAGAACCTACGGTCGCCGCAACTGTGGTTTAACCAGGACATTTCACGACTCCCTGGACGATGACTTTTCCGACTCATTTCCTTTTCCCAAGAAACGGCGCCGTCTCATGACATCTACGACTTACCCTTACCAGCCACTCAAGAATCCTCTTCCTTATGGCCATCCTCTCAAGAATTCAACGACAACGGCCACAAGAACCAAACTAAAACGTCCGTTAAAACAATAACAACCCAAAGGGATTTTGAATTCGACGATTCGAAAAACGACGTCGTTAGAAGATCCAAGAAACATAAGCAAGGCCAGAGCAAGAAAGAAGTGGGGTGTTCTTCTATGCCATGGATTTCGTCGATTTCGAGTCTTATGGAGGCTCAAGAATTCGGGGAAATGATGAAGCACGTGGACGAAGTTAATTTCGCGCTCGATGGGTTAAAGAAAGGCCACCCGGTAAGGGTCAGGAGAGCGAGCCTCTTGTCTTTGCTTTCGATTTGCGCCACCGCCCCACAGAGGAGATTGTTGAGAACTCATGGGTATTGGGTTTCTAGTTTTAAGGTTCCTTTTGTTGAAATCTCTTGATATGGGCATCTGGGTAGTGTTAATTTTGGATGGACTTTAGAAATTTGAATTCAAATTAGGTTAAAGGTATAGTTTGCTTATTTTGAAGTTTTGTTTTAGCTTTTGGGCTATATGGATTTACAGGAAGAGTTTGAAAAATTGAATTCCCTTCTCAGAACTGATGGCATTTGATTTTGTTATCAATTTTAAAATCTCCTTTGGTGGTTAGTTTGTGTTTCCAGTAGCATTAAGATCTGTTACATTCTGTTATAGTTTTTTCTTACTAGAATCTGGTGTACTTGGTCAGGTTCTGTTCTCTTTTTTTCACAAAAAAAAAAAAAACTAAATAGGTAGATTTTTAAGGAGTTGATAGTGTTTTTTAATATGTAAAATAAATTAAAGACCAAACCATCCTTTATTTTGATTTGTGAGTAACTTTTAGCTAAGTTGATGACTTGACTCTTATGAACAACTCAAGACACTTTATACATAATAAAAATGTATAGGTGCCATTGACTGGCATTCTTATAGTTTGTTACTTTTTCTAAATCTTCTAAATTTACTGGGTCAGTACATGTTTCACTCTAAAAGAATTTGTAGATCAAAGATGGAGTGGTTTTCCCTTAAGACAGAGCATATGCATGAATATACTATTGTTTTCTAGGGGTAAGAATTACTCTGGAGCACTTTGTTGTACTTACACTGGCTTCATAAATATGTTATTTTCAGGATGGCTAAGACAATAATTGATTCTATTTTGGGGCTCAACTTTGATGACATCCCAAGCAACCTGGCTGCTGCGGCTGTTTTCTACGTCTTAACCAATGATGTAAGTTCTTCAGCTCTTGAAGTTGCTTTTTAATTAGTATTTACGAATCTACAAGTAATTTCTGCGTAATAGTTGAGCATTTTATGCACATATAGGGTTCATGTGAGAAGGTGCAATCCAATACTTATTATACTATTATTTCCGTACAAACAGACTTTGTAAATGACCGGTTGTGTGCTTACGTTGGAGTCTCACATTTACTTGCTATACTCTAACTTGTTACAATTGAAGGCGGATGTTAATCTATGCTGCCACACATTTGGTTTTCACCTTTTATCTTCGGTTATTTATATTCTTTATTTTTTAAATTCAAATGTCAAGAGATCCATGCTTATATGCTTAGCTTTTATGCTTTTTGATCCCTTAGACCAATACTTGAATAAAATGTTTTGAACATGTAAATGTAGAATTATTTAGAGTTTAGTTTGAATGCATATCTGTTTGCGTGTTAGAGGGCCGAAATTAAGGAAATCTAGAGTTAAACAGATCAGTATTTTGTTCCATATTTTTAGGGGATTCTGGTAGCTTGTTACCATATCCGTATATATTTATTTCCTATTTATTTCTTTCTGTTTTAGATAGATTTGACCCTATTCTAGGTAAGTTGCAATATCCCTAGAAATTAGGTGTTTCAGCATCTATATATATAGGGAACGTGTAACCTATTTTAAGATATTGAAAATAATAAAGAATTCATCTACTTTCAACATGGTATCAGAGCATTCTCTGAACCCTAAATCCCTCATATAACCAAATACGGGAGAAGTGACTCAACTGCTTCCGTGTCCCAAATCACCTCCAACCAGGTAGCCATGGCCTCCAGTAACAGTAGTGGAGATAGCAATCTCATGCCCATTACAGGACACAAACTGAATGGGAACAACTATCTCCAATGGTCCCACTCTATTATGATGTTCATATGCGGAAGAGGAAAGGATGATTATCTCAAAGGCGTGGCAGCCAAGCCAAGCCAGGATGATGAGAAGTTCAAAATATGGAATTCCGAGAATAATATGGTCATGTCATGGCTCATTAATTCCATGACAAATGAAATCGGAGAGAACTTTCTACTCTACAGAACAGCAAGGGAAATCTGGGAGGCTGCAAAGGAGACGTATTCCAACAATGAGAATACATCTGAGCTGTTTGAAGTGGAGAGTGTTCTCCATGACTTCCGTCAAGGAGATTTAACAATAACCCAGTACTTCAATACACTCAACCGCTATTGGCAACAGCTGGACTCGTTCGAGGAGCACAATTGGAGCTGTCTAGATGATGGAATCAGGTATAGACAGATCATTGAACGGAAGAGAATATATAAGTTTCTGATTGGATTAAATAAAAATCTAGATGAAGTAAGAGGAAGAATCTTGGGATCTAAACCTCTACTTAATATCCGAGAGGCTTTTTCTGAAGTCCGGAGAGAGGAGAGTCGAAAGAAAATCATGATGGGCTCTCAAGAACCAATTACAAGTCTTGAGAGCTCAGCCCTTGCTGTTAGAGGGAACTCCTACAACACCAATGACACCAAACCAAAGAAAGGACGCCCTTGGTGTGATCACTGCCGCCGACCTGGTCACACCAGGGACACTTGCTGGAAAATTCATGGTAAGCCTGCAGATTGAAGTCTTCCCGGTCTGCCAACAACAAAGAGGGGTGAGGCAATTTTGTCTCAATGGATGACAAACCTTCACCTGAACCTACTCCATTCAGCAAGGAACAATTAGAGGTTCTACAGAAGCTGTTCAACCAGTCTTTGCATGCCCAAACCTCCACTGTGGTTGGTACTGGATCCTTAGCCCAAAAAGGTAATTTTTTAAGCGCTCTCAATGTTAAAAAAGAGACGTCAAATCTGTGGATTATAGATTCTGGAGCTTCAGACCATATGACTGGAAATGAGGACCTATTTTCTACTTACAGTCCATGTGATAAGCACTTAACGGTCAGAATAGCCGATGGTTCACTCTCAAAAGTGGTTGGTACAGGTTCTATTAAAGTATCAGAGAATATTACACTTGAATCAGTTCTTCTTGTGCCAAATTTGAATTGCAATTTAATGTCCATTAGTAAACTTACTCGAGACTTGAATTGTGTGACTAAATTTGGTTCAACCATGTGTGAATTTCAGGTCTTGGACTCGGGGAAGATGATTGGCAGTGCTAAAATGTGCTCGGGACTCTATCTTCTCGAGGTTACAAATCCTCCTCAAGGCACAACTTATCAGTCCGATTGTCTAGTGTTTGGTAATCCTACTTCTTTTTCTGTCAGTTGTTCTAATAATGATAGTGCAATCATGTTATGACACTATAGATTAGGTCATCCGAATTTATTGTATCTTGAGAAACTGTTTCCTTCTCTATTTCATAATAAAAATCCAAATGAGTTCAAGTGTGAAATTTGTCAATTCTCCAAACATGTCCGTAATTCTTATCCCAACTAATCTTACAAAGAATCCCATCCTTTTTCAATGATTCACAGTGATGTTTGGGGTTCATCTAAAATAAAAAATGTGACTGGTTCCCGTTGGTTCATTACATTTATTGATGATCACACTCGGCTTACATGGGTCTTTCTCATGAAAGAAAAATCAGAGGCAAGTCAGATTTTCAAAAACTTCAACACCATGATACAAACGTAATTCCAAGCCAAAATCCAAATTCTGAAAACTGACAATGCCAAAGAATACTTCAAATTCATACTCAATGATTATCTCTTGAGTCATGGCATCATTCATCAAAGCTCATGTGTCAATACCCCTCAGCAAAATGGAATTGCTGAAAAGATCTCTTATGTTTTCTACTCATATACCGAAACATTTCTGGGGTGAAGCTATTCTCACTGCGGCATACCTCATAAACCGGCTGCCATCTAGGATTCTCAACTTTCAAAGTCCTTGTCAAACCTTACTTCAGTTTTTCCCAAATACACGTCTCATCTCCACTATTCTCTTCAAGGTTTTCGGGTGTTCAACCTTTGTTCATGTCCATCAACATAAAAGGGATAAACTTGATCCTAGAGCACTTAAGTGTATCTTCCTTGGGTACTCTCCAACTCAAAAGGGGTATAAGTGCTACTCACCGGTCACTAAACAGTACTACCACTCCATGGATGTTACCTTTTTTGAGCACCAGCCCTACTACCCCAAATCTGATATTCAGGGGGAGACCAATTTTACCTAGGAATATCAAATTTGGGATATTGATGAATCAGTTCAGCTCTCTCCAAATCCTGACCAATCTCACCCATCACCAAATTCTAAACAACATCTCTCCCTAGAATCTTCCTACCAAAATCTGGACACTAGTAAATCAACAACTAATAATGAGTTGATTACCTATTCACGGAGGAGGAAGAACCAAAAGGAGATGGAACCACCAACACCTCTGCAGCAAAACCAAGAATTTGATCCTAGTCCAAGATCTTGTGAAGATCCAACACCTCTGCAGTAAAACCAAGAATCTGATCCTAGTCCAAGATCTTGTGAAGATCCTTCAGGTAATCCTAATCTGAGCCCTCACAGAGTGAACTAACTGGTGATGACAGTGACTATCCTATTGCCGTGAGGAAAGGGGTTAGAACTTGCACAAAACATCCTATATACACCTTTATATCATATGAAGGCCTGTCACCAAAATTCAAGTCGTTTGTTGCCAACATCGACAACACTCAGGTCCCAAATAACATACAAGAAGCTCTTGGATCTCCCGAGTGGAAAGCTGCTGTGCATGAAGAAATAAATGCACTGGAAAAGAATGGCACCCGGGAAATATCAGAATTACCATCGGGAAAAAGGCCAGTAGGATGCAAATGGATATTCTCAATCAAGTACAATGAAGATGGAAGTGTTAATCGTTTCAAGGCACGGCTAATGGCAAAGGGATTCACTCAATCGTATGGAATCGACTATGAGGAAACATTTGCCCCAGTAGCCAAGTTAAACACAGTTCGGGTTCTCCTATCTCTAGCTGCAAATCTTGATTGGCCCCTTCACCAACTAGATGTCAAGAATGCCTTTCTAAATGGGGACTTAGCTGAGGAAGTTTACATGTCCCTTCAGGATTTGAGACACCGAAAACTGACAACAAAGTTTGCAAACTTAAAAGATCATTATACGGGCTCAAGCAATCACCAAGAGCTTAGTTTGAGAGATTTACCAAGGTAATAAAGAATCATGGCTATTCTCAATGTCAATCAGATCACACCTTGTTTGTCAAACACTCATTTGCAGGAAAACTGGCTATCCTCATTGTATATGTGGATGACATTATCCTAACAGGAGATTATGAGGAAGAAATCAATACTACCAAAGGTCTTCTAGCAAAGGAATTTGAAATCAAGGACCTTGGACAGCTTAAATACTTCCTAGGTATGGAAATTACAAGGTCAAGAAAGGGAATCTGTGTTTCCCAAAGAAAATACGTACTGGATCTATTAAAAGAAACTGGGATGCTTGGATGTAAGCCAACGGACACACCTATGGATTCAACAACAAAATTAGGCACTAAAGAAAATTGTGCACCGGTGGATAAAGGCAGATACCAAAGGCTAGTGGGTAAACTAATCTACCTTTCTCACACACGACCAGACATTGGTTTTTCTGTCGGCATGGTAAGTCAGTTTATAGAATCCTAAGGTATCTGAAGCTCCAGGGAAAGGATTATTTTTTGAGAAGAATCAAAGAAGAGACATAGAGGTGTTCAGTGATGCAGATTGGGCAGGATCAGTACAAGACCGAAGATCAACTTCAGGGTATTGTACTTATGTGTGGGGAAATCTAGTCGCATGGAGAAGTAAGAAGCAATAAGTGGTGTCAAGGAGCAGTGCAGAAGCTGAATTCCGGGCAATAGCCCATGGTATTTGTGAGGGAATATGGCTAAGAAGGGTACTAGAGGAATTAAGAATTTCTAGTGAAGAACCTATGAAGATGTTCTGTGATAAGCAATCAGCAATCAGCATTGCCAAGAATCCAGTCCATCATGACAGAACTAAGCATGTGGAGATTGATCGACACTTTATAAAGGAGAAGATAGAGGAAGGGATGATCAAAATGCTATATGTACCCACATGTCTTCAAACAACCGACATTCTTACTAAGGCTCTACCAAGAAAGACTTTTGATGATCTAAGTTCCAAGCTGGGGTTAATTAACATTTACCATCCAGCTTGAGGGGGAGTGTAGAATTATTTTGTAACACCCCCAACCCGTATCCGACCCGGATACGAGTCCGAAGTGTCACATTGACTTTTCAAACCTTGACTCTTAAGAAAAATCCCGGGAAATTTAAACCTTTATTTAAAACAAAATACAAACTTTATCAGAGTGCTCGTACTTAATGACTTATTACATGCCAACACTTTATACATAACCAAAAACATACTTTGTCAAATATTTCTGATCTGATCTTTTGGTAAAGAAAACTGACCTGTCTTGCTCCGCATCACTCCTTACTCTTCTCGAAACCTACGTGTGAAACAATCACACGCTAAGTCGAAGACTTAGTGAGGCATAACAACTTAATGCACTTTAAACCTATATTGATACATGCATGTTCTGTTCTATCATGTTACAGCAACTTCATGCATTTTTCATATCGTAAAATCATATCAATTAATTGCAGTAAATACATGCCACACATATTCATCATTAACATTTTATCATATATCACATACTATTTCAATCAAACACTATACACACACAACATCATATCATTTCTATAGCATTTATCATACCACTAACTTATATTTGTTCATATTTCTGGATTAGCCCATGTATATATGTGAACTATCGATGTGAGTCTATAGAGGTTGTGCACTATGCTGTCACCACAGCTCGTATAAATGCACCGAGTGCCCCGTAGAATTGCACCGAAGTGCCGTAGAATTGCACCGAAGTGCCCGTAGAATTGCACCGTAGTGCCATATAATGATGTCCATAAGGACCACGTAGAATTCCTTAAGAATCATATACATATGCTAGGGATCAAGTATGTGTCTTTCGAGACTTCACACATGTTCCAAAGAATACATATGTCCTAAAAACCGAATAGACCCTCGACTCTTGGCATGCCAACTATACCCCTAGCTCTCATGACACTAACATGGGCGTTTATCATTTATTTCATTTCAAATATTCACATAAACTTGTAATTCACTTTCACATATCACGTATCACATAGCTTCTTTTCATATGATCACATAGTCCCGTAGTTCACTTGCACGTAGATCATTTCCATATAATTCACATGTCACATATGTCATGTTTTCATATAATTTCTATCATTTCTCACCAATCACCTTTATTCATATAAACATACTTATCATATCTTGTTCACATAAGATCATATACTTCATATAATATATCGAAACACCTAGAACACTTTCACGTAGCTTATAGTCATAAGTCTTATCTCATACATATACTTGTTTTCACATTATATATATTTCATAGCATTTCTTATACCATCACATATTCCTTTAACATACATAACATATCATGTAACATTATAAGCAATACTTATAAGTCATATTGCTTATATCTTAATCTTATGCCTTCTCTTAACATATATATAATATATAATAATATATATATCTATATATATCTATTCACATGTTCAGGTAATTCACCATTTCATCACATAATTGTGTATTCATATAACTCATTTCATTTCATTTCATATCTATCTATATATCTATATCCTCAAGATTATCCTAATATAAATCATATAGCACTCTTATATTTCGTATTCATCTAGGGCAGACTTATAAACATATCTCACTTCTATTATTTCTATATATATAATCTAATCTGTTACTTAATTCAATTTCATATCACTCTTATAATCTTCTCATATAACTTCACAAATTTCTATCATTCACCCATGTGTTATAGTTTTATTTAAACTTATGAATCTTTCCCATCTAGCTTATCTTATACGTTCATCTTATCATTTATGTTCAAATCCCCTATTTGTACGATTTTCACTTCATCCTATAGATCAATATTATCCAGCTTATTCACTTATCATATAATAATATATTATTTTACTATGATCACAGTTATATCTCATACTTTGCTTTCTCATGTTCACCTATATCATGTCATATGGCTCATATCTTTCTCATGCAGTCACATAGTTCAGTTTCACATATGTATATATATACATTATAGCACATACTTCTCATAACATTACATTCAAAAGCATGTCAACACATATATTCATGCATACATACAATTCATGTCATTCATATACGTATAATCATATATCATGCATTCTAACATAGGAAATAGACTTGTCGCAAGTCTTGTTTCCATTTAGCACCATAACTAACTAATATGGCACTCACCTGGCCTCACTACCCAATTCCAATCTCTTATCTTTCCCTTGATCGATCTTACTTGCCAAACGTTTCCGGAATTGCTTTATGCGTAGAATCTACATAAATGTACATTTCGACCATCATTAGTACCTACACCTTGTAATCGTTCCCCTTGAATGGGTACCGATTCCCCTTGCCCAGAAATCATATTTTGAGCTCGAAAATCCTTCATTTTCAGCTCAACACATCATACTTCATTCCCTTTAATATTCCCAACTTTCATACACATACTTAAACTCATATATATTCATTTATTTCATCTTAAACCTCAAAATCCTATATTCCATACGAGATTCAAAAATCATACCAAATTTTCAATGTGTTCTAATTCCAATTCTAACACTTTATACTTCTTAATTAGATTGATGACAAGTCAATTCATCCTTAGAATTTCAAAAACCTTTCTATATCAAAACTTCATTTCTAATCTCTTAATAGAAATTCCTTTCTAATTCTCCCTTCTTGATGTTTTAAGTTTATACAAGCTTTCCTTAAGCTTATATAACCCCCAAAGATTCAAAACCAACTTATAAATTCCAGAAATTAACAGTTAAAAATCAAACTTACCTTTAAGCTGGGCTACAGAAGAAGAAGAGAGCAAGAAGAAGGCTTCCAGAACTCTCCCAAAACCCACGTATATCACCTGTATTTAAGGAAATACAAATATCCTTTAATCTGAAAGACTAAATTACCCCTTTAATTATCCATCTATGCTATTCAATCCATCATCAAAATTCTTTACTTAAATCCCAACACTTTTAACTTATTTCAAAATTGAGCACACAGTTTCCAAAATTTACATTTTAGTCACTGATCCGGCTTTTGGGGATGTTACAAATCTCCCCTCCTTATAAGAAAATTCGCCCTCGAATTTTCACTGAACATCTTAGATCAAAATTCCTTTACTTAAATCCCAACACTTTTAACTTATTTCAAAATTGAGCACACAGTTCCAAAATTTACATTTTAGTCACTGATCCGGCTTTTGGGGATGTTACAAATCTCCCCTCCTTATAAGAAAATTCGCCCTCGAATTTTCACTGAACATCTTAGTAAGAACATATCTTGTAATGTTCTTATGTTGCTTCCCTGACTTATTCTTTCTTGTCATCATGAGAAACTTACTTTTCAATCCTTAAGTTCCAACTATATTTTTCGTTTATACACTCATCTTCTGTTGCTTATCATATAACCAATAGCATCAGTTCTCATTACTCAAATCCTTAATCCATCAAATTCTTTATCAATCTTTAATTACCTTAAACCATACCAAACTTGTATTTTGTCATCATTGACCAAAACACAACTTTAAATCTTCTTCAATGTGATAAACATATACTTTAAGGAGTCAAACAATATTTTCACCTCACCTTGCACACTGGTCTTATTTCCATATCAAAATTGTCCTCTGTACTTCCATATTCATCGTATCTGATCCTTTAAATCAATCCCTTTCATTTCGTTATTCCTTATTCCTTCTACATAAATCTTATATTTCCTTTCATGTTCACATACTCTTGTCTTATTACTTATACTCATCTTTATGTACCATCTTCATTGCATCCTCATTACTTTAATAACCCATTTCTTATACATAACTTCATTCTTTATCATTCTTATACTTGTATTTTTCTTCCTGAAGATTCCATGCAAACACTTACTCAGTTTCACATCATAGCTATGCTCAGAATACAACCATATTCAATTCACATCATAATCAATTAACTCAACTTATCTTTTCCTTCAATCCTATTGTTCTATCCCTTTTACTCTGACAGCTATCAATATATATGTTCAATCTAGGGTACAAACCCTAATCAACCAAACACATACATCCTGTCAAATCGAAATTATCTTAAAATTCACTTACTCAACTTATCAATTTCACCTCTATTCTCATATATCCCGAAATTTCTTTTATTCAAACTCAACATTCTGACTTCCTGTGTCCTATAATCTGATCATCGATATCATATTCTCAAACTCTTCTTATCAATCCTCAGCTTTATTTAAATATACCCATTCTTACTTCCTTTTCCTTTACTATACCACATTACTATGATCCAAATATGCAACTGTATCCAGATCCATTGCAGATCTGGTTATTATATCCTGAAAATATCTTATATCTTATACTTCAGTACATTTTTATCACATACTCTAGGTAGCCAATGCTAACTCTTTCCATCTTAACTGCAAACCCTATCATAAACATACTCTTGTTTATGCGCAATATTATCACTTCGTTCCAACTCATAAGCTCTGACATATACATCTATACACTTGTCACTGATGCACTTATCCTTGAGTTCTTCTATACGTAATCATCACGTCATTAGATCTTTTAACATTCTTATGGTGACACCCGTTCACCATATTCTATCTATTCACATAATAGCAAAACTACTCTACATCGTTTTTCCGATTCCAACGATGAAAATTTTCTATCATTATTCAATATGATTTCACTTTCGGAAATCAACTTTTGATCTTACTAGGCATTTCTGAGGTGTCCGCTCTTCATCCTGCCTGGCCAGGGCAAGTGAATAGCTATCACCATCAGGAATATCACCTTTCACTTACTTCGAAATTATCACGATCGGATTTCTACTGTATTAAACTATTCTTATTTTATTAGCAAGACAACGTATTCCTTACACTATCAGATCAGAAATTTTTCAATCTATGTTGGCATGTACACCTTTTATGACACTTTGGACTTCGGTTATGCCGAGAATCGGCTAAACCATAGCTCTGATACCATTAAATGTAACACCCCCACCCGTATCCGACCCGATACGAGTCCGAAGTGTCACATTGACTTTTCAAACCTTGACTCTTAAGAAAAATCCCGGGAATTTAAAACTTTATTAAAACAAATACAAACTTTATCAGAGTGCTCGTACTTAATGACTTATTACATGCCAACACTTTATACATAACCAAAAACATACTTTGTCAAATATTTCTGATCTGATCTTTTGGTAAGGAAAACTGACCTGTCTTGCTCCGCATCACTCCTTACTCTTCTCGAACCTACGTGTGAAACAATCACACGCTAAGTCGAAGACATAGTGAGGCATAACAACTTAATGCACTTTAAAACCTATTGATACATGCAGTCTGTTCTATCATGTTACAGCAACTTCATGCATTTTTCATATCGTATAAAATCATATCAGATTAATTGCGTAAATACATGCATACACATAGTTCATCATTAACATTTTATCATATAATCACATACTATTTCAATCAAACACTATACACACACAACATCATATCATTTCTATAGCATTTATCATACCACTAACTTATATTTGTTCATATTTCTGGATTAGCCCATGTATATATGTGAGAACTATCGATATGTGAGTCTATAGAGGTTGTGCACTATGCTGTCACCACAGCTCGTATAAATGCACCGAAGTGCCCCGTAGAATTGCACCGAAGTGCCCGTAGAATTGCACCGAAGTGCCCGTAGAATGCACCGTAGTGCCATATAATGATGTCCATAAGGACCACGTAGAATTCCTTAAGAATCATATATATGCTAGGGATCAAGTATGTGTCTTTCGAGACTTCACACATGTTCCAAAGAATATACATATGTCCTAAGAACCGAATAGACCCTCGACTCTTGGCATGCCAACTATACCCCTAGCTCTCATGACACAACATGGGCGTTATCATTTATTCATTTCAATATTCACATAAACTTGTAATTCACTTTCACATATCACGTATCACATAGCTTCTTTTCATATGATCACATAGTCCCATAGTTCACTTGCACGTAGATCATTTCCATATAATTCACATGTCACATATGTCATGTTTTCATATAATTTCTATCATTTCTCACCCAATCACCTTTATTCATTAAACATACTATCATATCTTGTTCACATAAGATCATATACTTCATATAATATATCGAAACACCTAGAACACTTTCACGTAGCTTATAGTCATAGTCTTATCTCATAACATATACTTGTTTTCACAATATATTTCATAGCATTTCTTATACCATCACATAATTCCTTTAACATACATAACATATCATGTAACATTATAATAGCAATACTTATAAGTCATATTGCTTATATCTTAATCTTATGCCTTCTCTTAAAATATAGATATATATATATATATTCACATGTTCAGGTAATTCACCATTTCATCACATAATTGTGTATTCATATAACTCATTTCATTTCATTTCATATCTATCTATATATCTATATCCTCAAGATTATCCTAATATAAATCATATAGCACTCTTATATTCGTATTCATCTAGGGCAGACTTATAACATATCTCACTTCTATTATTTCTATATATAATCTAATCTGTTACTTAATTCAATTTCATATCACTCTTATAATCTTCTCATAACTTCACAAATTTCTATCATTCAACCCATGTGTTATAGTTTATTTAAACCTATGAATCTTTCCCATCTAGCTATCTTATACGTTCATCTTATCATTTTTTCAATCCCCTAGTTAGTGTACTATTTTCACTTCATCCTATAGATCAATATATCCAGCTTATTTCACTTATCATATAATAAATAATATTTTACTATGATCACATAGTTTTATATCTCATACTTTGCTTTCTCATGTTCACCTATATCATGTCATATGGCTCATATCTTTCTCATGCAGTCACATAGTTTCAGTTTCACATATGTATATATAACATTATATAGCACATACTTCTCATAACATTACATTCAAAAGCATGTCAACACATATATTCATGCATACATACAATTCATGTCATTCATATACGTATAATCATATATTCATGCATTCTAACATAGGAAATAGACTTGTCGCAAGTCTTGTTTCCATTTAGCACCATAAACTAACTAATATGCACTCACCTGGCCTCACTAGCCAATTCCAATCTCTTATCTTTCCCTTGATCGATCTTACTTGCCAAACGTTCCGGAATTGCTTTATGCGTAGAATCTACATAAATGTACATTTCGAGACCATCATTAGGTACCTACACCTTGTAATTGGATACTAGCAACTTAAATTAACTTATTAAACCCATATTCCAATTTTCCTTTAGGGGAATCGGTTCCCCCCTATGGGGGTATCGGTTCCCCCATGACATACTGGAAATTCTTGTTCGTTTGAAGGGGTATCGGTTCCCCTTGAATGGGTACCGATTCCCTTGCCCAGAAATCATATTTTGAGCTCGAAAATCCTTCATTTTCAGCTCACACATCTACTTCATTCCTTTAATATTCCCAACTTTCATACATACTTAAACTCATATATTCATTTATTTCATCTTAAACCTCAAAATCCTATATTCCATACGAGATTCAAAAATCATACCAAATTTTCAATGTTCTAATTCCAATTCTAACACTTATACTTCTTAATTAGATTGATGACAAGTCAAATTCATCCTTAGAATTTCAAAAAGCCTTCTATATCAAAACTTCATTTCTAATCTCTTAATAGAAATTCCTTTCTAATTCTCCCTTCTTGATGTTTTAAGTTTATACAAGCTTTCCTTAAGCTTATATAACCCCCAAAGATTCAAAACCAACTAAATTCCAGAAATTAACAGTTAAAATCAAACTTACCTTTAAGCTGGGCTACGAGAAGAAGAAGAGAGCAAGAAGAAGGCTTCCAGAACTCTCCCAAAAACCCACGTATATCACCTGTATTTAAAGGAATACAAAATATCCTTTAATCTGAAAAGACTAAATTACCCCTTTAATTATCCATCTATGCTATTCAATCCATCATCAAAATTCTTTACTTAAATCCCAACACTTTTAACTTATTTCAAAATTGAGCACACAGTTTCCAAATTACATTTTAGTCACTGATCCGGCTTTTGGGGATTCCATATTTTTAGGGGATTCTGGTAGCTTGTTACCATATCCGTATATATTTATTTCCTGTTTATTTCTTTGTTTTAGATGATTTGACCTATTCTAGGTAAGTTGCATATCCCTAGAAATTAGGTGTTTCAGCATCTATATATATAGGGAACGTGTAACCTGTTTTAAGATATTGAAAATAATAAAGAATTCCTCTACTTTCAACAGTAAATTACAATAGTCTTCAAGGTTTGTATGAATTTATTGTGTCAGGGTCAAGTGACCATCTCCTGGAGTCACCTTGTTGCATTCGGTTTCTTATTAAAATTTTAAAGCCCATTACCCCCCTGCTAAAGAAAACAAAAACAGAGAAGTGAGCTTTAAGCTTTTGGGATTACTCAAGGATGCTGACATCTTACGGGATGCAATTCAAGTGTTGGATTCAAGCTCTGCAGCCATTATTTCCAAAGTTGAGGAAATACTCGTTAGTTGCAAGGAAATGAAGTCAAGATGCGGAGATGATAGTGGTTAAGAAGGCCAGAATTAAGTCCCAAATGGATAGCTTTGTTGACTTGGAGAAAGCTTGTTTGTCTAAAATTTCTTGAAGGTTTAATGGAAATATCTTAGATTTATAGTATTTATTTATAGATTTTGTGTTGGAACTACATATGTACAAATAAAATACACACTCACACACAATCAGGTTCTCTTTTCACTCTTTACTGATTGCTTTCATGTTTTTTTGTCTGGTATCATTCATTCAGATGCAACTAGTTCTGTAAGAAAAATTGGGGGTAATTTCAAGGAGAAAACTAGAGAGCTGATGCTGTCTTTGAAGTGGCCATGGAGTGCCATTCTTGTTGCATTTCAACTGAAGAAGATTAGAAAATACTGTTTTAAATATTGGGAAAGTCTTCTGGTTCTGAGTTCCAACTCTTACATTTACATGAAGATATTCATATTCATGTTTGTCACATAATGCATTATCTCTGTAGGATTGGGTGGAGCAGAATTATCTTCTCCCCTTACCGAAAATAAAAAGGACCTGGAGAGCCTAGCTCTGCTTTCAAAATATTTGAAAATAATGGAAAATGCGGCATTTCAAAATGGAAATGCGGCATTTCTTAGTAGTGATAACAGTACTTAAGTTGTGATTTTCAGTTATTATGTTTTCATTTTCATTTTATGCTTGATTTGTATTACTAAACCTCGCTTGTTTTAAGCTGTTAAGACTGTTTCCTTTACTTTTATTGTAGAGTCATCTGCTAGAAATGAAAGGGAAATTGAACTCTCATGGATCTCGACTATCTTTTACGAAGTCGTTATAAGTGTAATCAAGATTCTCTTAGGTTACTGTTGTGCGATTACTACCTCAAAATGGCTTCTCTTTTTTTATCTTTTGAAATATTTATTACAATTGGTTAACCAATGTCGTCTTTTCCAGTCCTTTACTGTAAGAGCTCTTGTGGATTGTCAGTAATGAAAAGACTTGTGGTAATTCTAAAGCAATGGGTGATGTCAATGAATTTGCTCAAACGCAGATTGTAAAGGTATTAGACAGCCTGATATATTAAGCAAAATATATCTTTCTAGTGACTGTTGTTCAACTTGATAATTCTTTCAATTTTGCAGTGGATAAACATTATGTTATCTTCATCAGTTCGTCTGATAAATCCACAAGCATTGACTGGTCCTCCTCTGAAATGAGCTTCAATACTCTCAGAATGATCCTGGGCCCTCTCCTCAGTGGTTGGGTCATCATGAACCCAGTTTCAAACTGAAAGTGCTTCCATGAATGATAATCGTTTACTAAAGATGAGAATCGATTCTTCCTTGGCCAGCACATGTAGTGGGAAATTAGGAAGTTCATATGAATGCCTGTAACAAGCAATGGTCAGGGACTCTTTCTGATAGACCTGATGGTTCAAAGAATGGCGAATGTCAACTTTTAGATGATAGTCAGGTCCTTTGCATTTGATGAAGATTGTTCCTTCAAAATGGAATTTACTCTCTGGGAGAAAAAGGACATCCCAAACTAAAAATAATAGGAAACTTGGGCCTAGAAATAGAGAAATCCAAATTGAGCATCAATGCCAATTTACAATGAGCCAAAAGGGATCAACTAGTGAGGAAAATTTCCAGGGCAACCCTATCAATGAAGACTATAATCATTCAAATGCAACTTCTAGTTCTCAGTATGCTGAAGAAGAATATTCCAGCCTTCTTTCGGACTGCCTTCTTGCTGCTGTCAAGGTATTCCGAAAGATGTAGTTCACATTTCATCCTATCTTTGCACAGTTGTTTTTGGCTTCAAGGTGTTATAATATGCATATTACAATGAGGCAGAAAGTACCTATTTTCCTTGGTCTGCTTCGTGAATCCTTCAATTGTTTTGATAGGATTGACGGGTCTGTTTAATGGACTGCATAAACTGGCTTTGCTGCGTACAACATTTTGATCTTCTATATGTTTTCTCTTAAACTAATGGTTTATTTGATCAGTGATGGTGTTATCTTGGCAGGTTTTGATGAATTTAACAAATGAAAATCCACTCGGCTGTCGGCAAATTGCTGCTTCGGGGCCCCTAGAGACCTTGTCTACTTTAATTGCCTGCCACTACGCTACATTTTGCTCATATTTGCCGCACAGCAGTGAAATGGAAGCGATTCTCTTATTGTAGAACTCCCCAACCAGGACAGACCTCTTACCGTTCCAGAGTTGGATTTCCTTGTAGCAATACTGGGTTTGCTTGTGAACCTAGTGGAGAAGGATGAACGTAACAGGTTCATGTACCTTCTTTGCATTCAGTGCTGTGGCTTTCAAATCAGGGTTGAGGGCATTTTATGCCTTTTTTATATTCATAAACATCACATTAACAATTACGTGTCATAAGTCTATGTAGATCATGGCTTGCAGCAGCTCCTGTTTCCTTACCAAATTCAAAAGGATTAAGAGAGGGGAGTCCTATGGCTGTGATTCCTCTGCTATGTGCTATCTTCCTTGCAAACCAAGGAGAAGATGATGTTGCTGGAGAAATTCTTTCTTCGGTGAGAACCTCCCTCCTTTCCCTTTAATGTCTTCTTTTACTCTAGTTTTCATGGCTCGGAGCACTTATTGGCACTAGTGTGCTTGAAGAATTTATCATCATTGACTTGCCTATACCTTTGTTGTGTTCGATTATACGAATGGCGACGCTGCTATGCTACAAGAAGAGAAAGAAGCGGAGAAAATGATTTTAGAAGCCTATGCAGCCCTACTACTTGCTTTTCTTTCTGCTGAAAGGTCGGTATATTTGATATTTCAGTGCCCAGTTTCCTTGTTTTTTTTCTAAACTGTTTTTACACTTTGTCATCAACAGTAAAAGCACACGAAATGCAATCGCCAATTATCTCGCAAAGCACAGCCTGTCGTCTGGTACCTGTGTTGGAGAGATTTGTGGTATGTGTAATTCAAGTACCAAATCGTTGACTGCAAAGCAATTTACTGCATAAAACTTTCTTTTTCTCCTCGTGCAGGCATTTCATTTTACATTGAAAATGATTTCTCCAGGGACTCATAAAGCAGCGAGTGAAGTGATGCGTGTAGGATACCATGAGAAGTTATCAAATATCCTGTACAGCCTTATCTTCTGTTTTAGATTAGCTGTTTTGTTATAACAGAATGCTGGTGCTGACGAGGATCGGAGTGGGCAACACTGTATCGAACTGACCCGCAGACCTAGATGATCATCCATTGATACGTTTGTTCGACTTACCCCGCCCTACAATTTTTATCTTTGTAGCAGTATGTGCATCGTCTTGATGCAGGCGAAGAAGACTCGGTGTACATGAAAGTGAGGTATAATGAAGTTTTTCATTGCCTTTAATTAATGAACAGGTGACTTTGTTTTTGACAAAATGAGTGAGCAGCAAGATCCAAATCATTGTAATCTCATCCCACTCCCAAATTATCAATGTGTAAGGGCCTTTGTCCTCGTTAAAAAAGAACTCGAGTTCAAAATAGGATCTTCGGTTTGGAGGCACCTGTCGCTGAACGCCCTTAAGACTAGTGGGCGCCATCTCCCGCTATTAAAAAAATGAGAAAATAACTTCAGTGACCAAAAATCTCATATAATATACGATTTTAACCAATTTTTTTCGGATTTGTCAAAATGACCAACAAAATCGCAATGCGATCGTTAATTCGCAACGCGATCTTCATTATCGCAAATCAGTTTCCAGATTCGCAACGCGATTATGACTATCGCAATGCGATTTTCCAATTTCGCGTTGCGATTTTCTCAATTCGCAATGCGAATAAGTAAATCGCAATGCGAATTTGGAAAATCGCAATGCGATACTGACTATCGCAACGCGATAATACAAAATCGCAACGCGATAATACAAAATCGCAACGCGATACTAACTTTCGCAACGCGATTCTGACTTTCGTAACGAGATTCTGACTATCGCAACGAGATTCTGAGTATCGCAACGAGATAATACATAATTGAAATGCGATTTTCAAAGTTCGCAACATGTTTTAGTTTCGCAACATCCTTCTGAGTGGGACATACCAGATGACTTACAAACAGTTTTGCCATTAGCCATGGACAGAAGGCTACCTGGCCGACCAAAAAGTCACGATCGTATACCGTCTAAGGGTGAAGAGAAGAAGATATCGACATGTAGTCGGTGCAAGGAAAGTGGTCATACAAGGTTGACATGTGGTTCACCAGTGCCATCACAATCATCTTTTCCTCTACCAAAATATGGATCCTCATCAAAATCCAAAGCTCATATGGTGTCAAGCAAAAGGCAATCAAAATCGCAATCATCTTCAAAATCCCAATCACAACCGGCTTCACCTTTTGGGACTGTTAACTTAGGTGATTTTTAAATGCAAACGTTGTATTATGTGTATTTTATGTGTGCACTTTAACATTTTCAGTTAGGCATGTATTAGTAACTTGAGTTTGAACATTGCTATGATCTGTTCAGTTGTTATCACTTATTAGATATTCATTTGACTATCGCAAACGGGGAAATCGCAACGCGAAAATGACTATCGCAACCGGAAAATGGCTATCGCAACGAGAAAATCGCAATGCGAAATGAAAATCGCATTGCGATTTTCTCGTTGCGATTTTCATTTCGCATTGCGATTTCATTTCGCATTGCGATTCTCTCGTTGCGATAGTCAATTTCGTGTTGCGATAGTCTGTTTTGCCTTCAACATAATGCAGACTGAAAATCAACAAATCAACTATTACATTTCAATCAATTAAACAAGCACAAATAAGAATTATGTACACATCAATTAAACAAATCAACATTTACAAATCATTTTTTACAAATCAATAAACAATCAAAAAATAATAATAATTCTTATTTCCTCATCAATTATTGAATCAATGAATCAACTTTTGCACCGTACATCCATTTCACGCAGCTCACTTAAGGATTAACCTGCAGAAATTAAACATTTGCTCAAACAAGACTTCCTACACATCTAAAACCTATAAACAACAAATTATTAAATTATAGGTACTTAACCAAACATTTTCAAACCAAAAGGAGTATATATGTTAACAAAACTTGCATTTGACTTACCAATTAACAATGGATACTTTCATAACGCGGATGCAGGTAGCGTCTCGAAATATCGCTCTAGCCATATAATGCCGAAACCACAAGCCTACTGCAGCTCTATCTCTATCGGTGGGAGGTAGAAAACTCTGTGCTTCTCGTCGTCAAACGCGCCAAGCACATGCATACGAGAGGACCACAATCCCTCTGGCTCCCGGCGATTGTTGTGACGCGGGTCTCGTCTGACAACTGTGACATTGAACTTTTTTGGCTTCTTGTGTCCAGAATGAGTCCAAAATTTAGCCAAATGAGAGCTCCATCCCTTGATAATATCTCTCAAATCAGACAGTGATATGTAATTTATCATGCTGTCATATATATCTTCAGGGATGGGAGCTGAAGTTGGACGAGAAGCCAATGACGACGTTCCAAAACAGGGATAAACACCTGCAATCATAAGTAATAATTCATTTATTTGCGCACTTATTTATGAACACCTTTAAAAAATTTAAAAAAAAAGACTAACCTTATTGACCTCCCACCATGCAGGATAAGTTTAGCTTGTCCATTGCCCAACGAAAATGATTCATCTCGTTGATTCTTCAAGTGAACTGCGTGAAAAGTCACCGGCATTCTGTATATCGCGAATTTTTTTTTATTTTTCCTAAGCTTCCTTATTATTAGAAGACGTGACACCCACGCATCGATATGTGTTTTACAAAAAAAGACATATATTAGTGAATTACATTAATTTTTAAAAAAGTTAATCAAAATCATATATAAGACAAATATAAGACTTACCTCCCCATCGAAATAGCCACTGTCTTCAAACCCCTAGATATTACCCATGTGAATCGGGCTCTGGAATGGTGGGAGGGACTCTTCAACGATGACAGTGGCCTCTTGAACGGTGGGGGGGACTCTTGAGGGATGATAGGGGCCTCTTGAACGATTGGAGGGGACTTGAGGGATGACAGGTGAGTCGGGCTTCTTCTTGCGGAGTCTTCGCACCATTGGGGTGAACGGAGACGTAATAACATGTGCACGCCGTCTAATGCGTGAACTCCGTCGGCAAGGAAAACCCGACGTAAAGCATCCACCTTATCGGGCCGCCAAAAAAATTAATACATAAATCAGTAAATAAACAGACATGATATTAAACAAAGACAAATATGTTTCAAACTTGCATTGTATTCACCCAAGTCATTATTCTATCATAGTTCACAAAATGCATCAGATAACATTCCAGAAGTAAGCACTTATATAAACATTTAAAAGGACAACATATATAAACATTCCAGAAGAATAATAGTTTACTTTCGCAACACGAAACTTACTTTCGCAACGCGAAAATAACTATCGCAACGCGGAAATGGCTATCGCAACGCGAAATGAAAATCGCAACGACAAAATCTCAATGCGAAATGAAAATCGCAACGACAAATCGCAATGCGAAACACAAATCGCATTGCGATTTCATTTCGCGTTGCGATTTTGTCGTTGCGATTTTCATTTCGCATTGCGATTTTGTCGTTGCGATTTCATTTCGCATTGCGATAGCCATTTCCGTGTTGCGATAGTCATTTCGTGTTGCGAAAGTAACTATTCTTCTTCTGCAAATTGAAACTTGAATGGATTGCATTACTTCAACCAAAAGACAAAAACAAAACCAAAAACAAATACTAACAAAAACAGTTTAGCAGTATTAGCAGCAACCGATGAATTTATTAAGCAATCTAAGTGAAATGGTTAATCTAAGTGAAATTACGAGTAAATTTATCATCAAGTTAAATATGAAAAATCTTAAACTTACCTCGTTGCGTAGAGTATGAACCTCATTCTGCAACGATGCTACCATCTCACGTAGAGCGGCTACCTCACCGCGTAAAGTAGACACCTCAACATGCCATGCACCATCGTCTTTGCGTAAAGTACCGACCTCCTCACGCAAGGCATTGACCTCATCACGTAACTCCCCTAACTCATCCCGTGGAGGTAGAGCTGGAGAACAGGGAGATAAACATCGTGGCATCTTTGCCGGTCGCCTATCTTGCAGTGATGGTGGAGAAGAGGCTCGATGATGTGACAGAATATGTGATGGTTGTTGTGGAGGTGTATAGTCGGTCGATCAGGTGATGGCTCTGGGTGAGGTGATGGCTCCCGAAGTGGAGGCTGCTCATCATCCGTGCCATCAAAAAAACGCTTACTAGCTTGCCACCAATCAGTGGCAAGCTTAGCTTCCGTGGGTGTCAGCCTCTGTAATGGAGTGTTGGCCTCCTAACAATAAAAGCTCAAACAAAGTTAAACGTGTACTAGTAATAACTTGTTTATAAACATATGGTAGTATTTATGTTAACTTACATTATTTATTGTCGTATACCGTAGTAAATCTTCCCATTGCAAGGTCCGTTTCCTCTTCCAGGAAATAGCCTTGGGAATATCATTTGAAGTTTTTATTGCATATGTCTTCATGGCGGGAAAGGCCTCAAATATCCAAATCTACAAACAATATAATAACAAACATTAGTAATTGTTAAATAATTACTTATAATTTTAGAAACATTATATAAAAATTCTTACCTTAAAGGCCCAAATAAAGCCTGTCAAAGTGTATTTGGAACCATCGCCATGCAAACTTTTTCGATCATCCAAGGCGACGATAACTTATTCCATGTAGCTTTCCATAAATACGAGCCCCACGGAAACATGTTCCACGCATTTAGGTCTTCTACCAATTGATTAGATCATTCGGAATAGGTTGTCTGGCTCTGCCTAAAAGCTGGTATGCAAAAGTATTAGAAGGCATACTCGGACAACATCGACGTCATCCATCCGAGTAAAACCATCTTTCTTATTCAATATCTCGTCAGGTCTTCCACGTGTAAATTCGGCCTCTCCAGCTCAGGAAAAACCCGGGATAACCATGGGCGGGTAATGCGTCTAGTGTACCGACCTACATCATCGTGTCCGAAGCGTAGACCGGTGATTAAGCAAAACTCCTCCCACCCAAAACACGTATACGCCGGTGGAAAATCAAACCATATCTCTTCATCACGACGTTGTATAGTATCTGGTAGATCGCTAGTCATGGTTTGAAGAAACAGGTGTGTCAACATCGCATCTCCACCGGGATGTTGTACTTTCAGCCATGGCCCGAAGCAAGTATCCTCAAACATTTTTCTTTGTGCAGGTGAAAGCTTCGACGCAATTGTTTTGGCCAGGCTGACTTTATTTCTTAAGGTCAATTGAGCCGAATAAAAGTTCTACAAAAACAATAAACATACTAAGTTAGATACCAAAAACTACACTGTGAAGATATACCAAAAACAATAATAAACATAAAGAGTAGTAGTTTATTCTTCAAACTTAAATTTGCAACACTGTGAATTTCTTATTTGTCTTTGTTTTTTTGTTAAAGTAATGCAATTCATTCAAGTTTCAATTGCAGAAGAAGAAGATAGTTTCTGAAAATGAAAATCGCAACACGAAAATGACAATCGCAACGCGAATTTGACTATCGCAACGAGAGAATAAAATCGCGTTGTGATTCTCGGTTGATTTAATAAACAATCTAAGTGAAATGGTTAATCTATTATTGAAATTACCAGTAAACTTATCATCAATTTCAATATGAAAAACCTAATAATAATGCAAAAATTTCAAAAAGAAATAATTAAAAAAACTAACCCTCGGTGGTTGATTTGGTTGATTTTCCATTTCTGATTGTGGGTGGCTCTGAGAGATGGAGATAGACGGATTTCGCCGGAGATGGGGACGGATTTCGTCGGAGATGGGTGAGAGAGTGAGAGATGGAGATGGGGCTGAGTTGTGATTTTAGGTTTTAGGTTATGAGTTGCGATTACGGGATATACTGTGGACGGTTCAGTGTTCCAATATATTATTCGTGTTTGGAATTTGAAAATAAAATACGCGTTACGATACTAATGGCGCTTTGAAAATCGCATTGCGATTATGTATTATCTCGTTACGAAAGTCAGTATCGCGTTGCGAAAGTAAGTATCGCGTTGCGAAAGTCAGTATCGCGTTGCAATTTTGTATTATCACGTTGCGATAGTCAGTATCGCATTGCGATTTTCCCAATTCGCGTTGCGATTTACTTATTCGCATTGCGAATTGGGAAAATCGCAACGCGAAATTGGAAAATCGCATTGCGATATTCATAATCGCGTTGCGAATCTGGAAACTGATTTGCGATAATGGAGATCGCGTTGCGAATTAGCGATCGCATTGCGATTTTGTTGGTCATTTTGGCAATCCGGAAAAAGTTGGTTAAAATCGTATATATATGGGATTTTTGGTCACTGAGGTTATTTTCTCTAAAAAAAAATACATATATAAATATATATTAAAGTATTAATTTGACATTCTCAAGAGACGTGTATAAAAAACAATTAATATCTATTTTTCTTGTCATTTTTTATTTTAAAGTATAAAAAAATTATGGATTTTCCCCTCTTTGGTTGTTCATTTTCTTTGAATTGTTATATTCTTTAAATTGATGACTTTAATAAAATTATGAAATGTTTTATCTCATATATTTTTTAATTCAATAAATATTTATGATTATATATATTATATATATATATATTATGTGTGTTCATGAATTTTAATCTTTTAAGAAAATTACACATAAACGCACGCACATGTACGCACACACACACTCCTCTATGTCTGGTTGTTGAGGTTGAAAACGTTAATCTTTCGTTTATAGAACTTGAACTCGAATTATGTAAATCAAAGTAGGAATATCCAATTAATAAAAGAGATTAAATTTGAGTGCATGTTCATGTCAAACTTATTCCTCTAATTATCTATTTTCTCAAGAAAAACATTATAGGCATTATTAATATTTTTGGTTTGTTAAAAGAAATTAAATGCCCTCCCAGAAAATAATATTCAGTTTCGCCATTGATTGTCATTGCACAAAATGGTGGGCAACCGTATTCTGATGAATTGTTTGTTGAACTTAAGGTTAGTGTTTCTTTTAGGAACTTAATGTAAAGTACGAATGTGTGTCAATGTGTGACTGTATTCATGTGACATAAACAGACCATTATCTGTCACCAAAATGAAGAGGATGCTTCTTAGAAAGGTCGCTCCTAATAAGAAATGCTTGAGCTTAAGGAGCTGATGAAAAAATTACATGAAGAACAGATTAGACGAATTTCTATGATGATATTTGTTAATTTGATGATGCGTATTTTATCTGTTTTTACATCTCATTTTTATAAATTGTTGTTAGTATGTATAGTTTATTCATGAAACTATAAGCTTGAATTAATGAATAATAGTATTTGCATAGGTTGAGTTAAAGATGAAGAAGTCGACCGCGAGGCTTAAACAACAGTTGAAAGATGAGCGAATGACATGGAAGAAGGCTGAATACATACTAAATTTGTCCAAAGGCATAAAATGATGAAATCTGCAAGTTTAGGAAGGATATAGAAAAAAACACCGAGGGGGAATGAGGAGTTCCACGTGAAAAATACAGAAAACAAGTGTATCATTCTCTGACTTTACTATTGACACAATTGTAAAAATTATCACCCAAATTTTAGAGCTATAAGTAATGTTGCATGCCCCAAATTATTGATATAAATGAAACAGGAATTAAAATGTAATTTCAAAACAAAGAGACAAATACATTTAATGATGGTATATAATGAGACATGGTGGGATATGTGCTATATACTCAGATTAGAGACATGTTATACTTTGTTTTAAGCATGTTATATGATAGCTTTGAGTTATTTAATACATTTTGACACGATCATATTAAATTTAGAAACTAAAATATAAATAGTTGAAGATAAGACTGATTGAACATTGTTGTTGAAATCCAATACAACTTACATGTAAATATAATTATTATTTATGACATATATATTGAGAATATTATAGATTAATATAGAAAGAGTAGATATCTAGATATATCTATAAAATAATCTAGATATTTGTATTATTTAATATTATGTCTGTAACCCCCTAGACCCGACCTATGCGTTACGACAGATATAGCGGATTACGATAAAAATTTCCAAAGACATTCCTCGATAAATTAAAATCCGAACTACAATTAAACATCTTTAAAAATATAATTAATAGCATCAAAGTTCAAATTCAGTAAATTAAAGTCGTAAAAATAAAATATTTCGAAATCAGTATCGAGATAAATCTAACATCTGTAACAAAAGCAGTATTTTCAAAACATAGGCACATGTCACCCAAATTAAATGCACCTCGAAAGATAAAACATTACAACAAAAAGTCACTGTACAAATATGTAGATCCTTCAAGTGACAGGTACGGGTCACTTATCCAAAAGTATCTGAAAGAGAGAAATTTGGGGGAGTGAGCTAGGGAACTCAGTGTGTTCCAACAGTGCAAAAAATAAACATACAATTTAGATTTCAAACCAATTCATCAATAAAGTCATGAAACATCGGTAGATGTTTCAAGATCAGTTTAGTACCAAATTGTGAAAACGTTAATAGTGTTTTTAGTTTAAATTTTCAGAATCGCCCTCTAACAGAACACCATATGCAGTTCCACATAACTGCATCTATAAGAACTTACCCTAGGCCTGAAGGGCGTAGGTGTCAACCTAAGGGGCACCTTGGGTCCATAAGGTCTTACCCTAGCTGAGAGTCCATAATGACTTACCTAATGCACACAACAAAAGAGTCACTCTAAGGGAGTGCCTTAGGGTCTATAACGTCTTACCACTAGGCCCATTAGGCTCAGGAGCCCACCTAAGGATCGCCTTAGGTCCATAAGGAATAACCAGCTCGATCGGTCTAAACCTATATAAGGAATTACCAAGTTGACTGGCTGAACCTGAAGAGACTTCATACCTAGCGTACCCTAGAAAAATGGTTTTCAGAAAATAACTAGCGATAACAGTAAATCAGAGTTCAAACATATTTATTTATCAGTAAAAAATAGTAACCAAAGAACAAGAATCAAGCTTAAACTTTAGTAAATTAGAAATCAGACTTTAAATCAGATAAATCATACAGAATCAAGTCAAACAGATAGTCAGATTGCAAAGCAGATAAAAAATCATGTGCACATGATATTTTAAAGAGATATTTAAAATAGTTATATGGCACACAAGGAACATACCTCGCAAAAAGTATCAGTCTGGAAGATCTAACGAGCACCGGCTTCGTTATGCTCTTCTCCTGAACGAGAACCTAGGTTATATCAGAACAAGATTATAATCGGAGTAAATATACTGAACTAATATTTAACATGGTTACTGAACTATACGAGTATTCACGGCTGGAGCTGATGAACAGATTGGAAGGAATCGGGTCAAGCAGGCGAACGATCAGGAGATCCCCGAGTACCTTAAATATATCAGAACATTTATTAGTCATTGACCCTTTAGTTAAAATAATTGAATAAAATCACTTAAATAAATATGCACTTTTCAGGTTCACAGGTCAATTCGGAGGCTTTCGTGTTTGAATTTGGCAAAACGGACTTCAAAATCGGACTCAGGACGTCGCAAAACATAACATATGACTTTTTTGGTCAAAGTCAACTCTGATCAAAGTCAACGATAGGGCCAAAGTCAACGAGTCAGAGCGTTTCAGGTTAGCTCGGTTTGATTTAAACCGGGTTAATCGGTTCGGATCGATCTAGACCGACTGAATCGATTCTAGAAAGTTTCTAGGAACGGGGACGAGCCCCACGCGCACATGACGACATATGGAGGTGGCGACGAGCCCGAGGTAATCGACCGATTACTCCCAAGCAACCAAACAACATTCTCAGCCACAAATTACCCAATAACATCAACCAAAATGTTATCAAAACCGAGAAAAAATAACCGAAAATTTAAACCCAAACTTACCACACCGACGACGGGAAAATGACGGTAACAGAGTAACCCAAAGGCTGGGTTTTAAGCGGACGGTGGCCATGAGTCCAACCACGCCGACGGTGAGGCAAGACGGTCATTGGATCGGCCGAGATTTCGCGAAAAAACTGAACGACGGGCTAGGGATTTCGACGAACTTTCTTTGACTTTTCCACGACGTTAGGGGACCGATCTGAGAACAGGAGTTGATGGGTTTTGGTCGTCGGCGTTGGTGAGTCAAACGGTGGTCAAAACACACTAATTGGTGGCCGGACGAAGCAATGAAGATGGCTTGATTTGGGGTTGATACACGAGAGAAGATAAGGGGTGTGCCATGGTTCATAACTCAAGTAAAAAAATATTATAACATATATTTAATAAAAAGACTCAAATAGTGCCCTAATCTAGTGGTTAAGGTATGAATGCTTATCCCGGATGGCAGGGGTTCAAATCATTGCAGCTACCTAACAATTAATTTATTTTTTTTCAGATGACTAGAAAAATAGGTTAATTCAAGGTTTAGTCCCTAAACTTACCATATTTTCAAAATTAACCCAAAAGTTTTGAAAAGTTACAGTTTAATCCAGAAAAACAAAGAAATTCTAAATTTCTAATTTTTAAATTGAAAAATTGGGGTGTGACAATGTTTATAATTATCTATTAGAATAATCTAGATATTTATAATGTTAGAGGGATAAGTTGTTAATATATGTCAAAAATCCAATGACCACTAGAATCTATACAATAAGAATGAAAAAGAGAGAAAAGAATGTACCTAGACTAGCTTTTTCCTCCTTTTTTTAAGGCAAAAATAATAAAATTATAATTTAGATTTTTAAAATTTTCAAAATTTTTAATTTGTCCCCCTCCAAACGTTTAAAAATTCATATTAAACTTATTTTTTAATGTTCTTAATTAAAATCATCCTATAATTTTTAAAAATTCTTATTAAGCCTTTTAAAATTTCAAAAATTTTAGTTCGACCCTTTTTTTTAAAAAAAAATGTAAACTCAACTTTTCAAAAAAATTAACTTAAACCGTTGAATTTTTTAAAGTTCTAACTTGACCCCCCAAACTCTATCACCAAGTTCTGTCATTGTCGGTTAGGATCCGATATCACTAATTATCATGTACTTTAACCACCGACCGGTTCAGATCCGATATTATTGATTACTATGTACATTAACCAATTGGTGGTTCGGATATGATATTGTTGATTTTCATGTACATTAACCACCAATTGGTTCGGATTTGATATTATTAATTATCAATTACATTAACTACTGACCGGTTTAAATCCGATATCACTAATTATCATGTACATTGCAAGTTCAAAGTAGTATTATTAAAATTGTCTACTATTTATCTATACAATATTCAAAAGTGGTTAATGATATATCAAGTTAATTGTTAAAAGACAAATTTTATTATTATATTTGTTTGTATTTTTTATATTTTATATTTATACAATCTTCATATAAAATAAATTAAAAATACAAGATTTGGTAAATAAAATAAAGAATTTATATGTACCAAAAAAGTATAAATAATTTATTATTCTATTTAAATTGTTTATTAAGTAAATTTTAATAATATATTCTTGTGGATTTACTAAAATATCCAATTTTATAAATGTATGCTAATATTTAATTTGAATGATGTGATGTTTTTGTTAATTGAGTTTGTATCTTATCTAGTTGTAATAACAAACTCTTAGTAAAGAAAGAATGAATTATTTTTAAAAATAATATATTAAAATAATTTATACACATAAATTAGATTTATTCAAGAGTACATTAATTTGACTCATATTATTTTAGTACGAATTATATAACGATAAAGATATTATATTTTTAATTTAATTATTGTCGGAACAACCTTTCGGTTGGGCTCAAAATTGGGCTTCGACTTGGATTAAATGAATTGGAGTCGCCACCGATCGTTTTAAAACGTTATTTAGGTAGATCGGACACCATCTTACCTGATCTGCGTTTTGCCAAAATATGTCGGGTTCGAGAGTCGGTTACGGTCAAGGAATGATTAGCACCCTTGAACCGCCTTTTCGGTACCAATTAATTTTTCGGTTGTCTTTAATTGTGAAAAATTAAAAATTTAAATTTAAATTTAAAACATTCGATTCAAATTTCTTACCTCTAATTGGTTAAAAATATCCTTAAAAAAATCATAAATAAAGTAAAAAAAATAGAACACACAAAACAATAGTTAGTATTAAAGTTGAGAAAAAAGAAAATTCAAATTAAAAGAAATTGAAATGATTAAAATTCATGGATCAAATTAATTCTAGGAATGAGCTACAAAAGAAAAACATAAAATTAAAAGATTAAATAAAAATAGAAATTTAAAGTACTAAAATAGCGAAACAGAAAATTAAAAGACCAAACAATAATTAAGCCAAATATAAAATAATGACTAAAATAAAGTATTTGAAAATTTAATGATCATAATATTAAAACATGGCTAGACTAGGGGACTTAGGAGTGATTTTGCCCTATATCTAATGACTGAAATATAACATATGGGAAAGAAAGAGATCCAAATAGGATTAAACTAAAATCAGTGACAAAAACGCAAAAATCTATGAAATGAGGAGGAGTTTATGCGTGATTTTCCCATTATTAAAATAAAAGCAAATCCAACTAATAATTTCCTGTAAGCTGCGAAACAAGAAATTAAAGTGCACTTTCCTTTTCCTTTCTTATTCCACACACGTGAATTAGATCCCATTTTCATCATTTACCTCAAGCAACGCCACTATCTCCTCAAATGCTTCAATACGCCGACTGCGGCGAACGGATCTCTGGTCAACCGGAGTTAATAACGCCTTGGCCCATAGGCCATACTACTCCGTCCGAGGTAAGTTTCGAACCCCTTGGAATTTCTGCTTTTGATTCTAGTTTTGATTACTGTGAAAAATCTCGTTTTTGTTCTTTTATTGCTGAGCCCCCTTCTCGAAAAAAAAACAAATATTTCTTACTACTTTCTCTGAGATAATCGTCTGATCCCCTTTAATCGTGTGTTTGTGTTCTATTTATAATATAAAATAATGTCCTATTTTAGAGTTTTGATCCGAGTGAAACTCGACTTGTGGTTGATGAGAGTCCATGATTCTAACGTGGTCGTTTCTGGGTGTTTCATGTGGTCACGACGTCGAGAAAATCGGTCGTGGAGGTGCGTGAGGCGCAAGGGAACTCTGATCAGGGGAGTTGCGGCACGAGGTGAAACGTTTGCTAGGGTTCTGGAAACCCTACCCTTCTGTGGGTTACTGGCGGTTCATATGGCCACACTCGACTTGTTGGTTGATGAGAGTCCATGATTCTAACGTGGTCGTTTTGGGTGTTTCATGTGGTCACGACGTCGAGAAAATCGGTCGTGGAGGTGCGTGAGGCGCAAGGGAACTGACCAGGGGAGTTGCGGCACGAGGTGAAACGTTTGCTAGGGTTCTGGAAACCCTACCCTTCTGTGGGTTACTGGCGGTTCAGATGGCCACCTGGTTCACGTGAGTTGGTCTTGGGTTGTCCTGTTGGGCCATGGAGTACTGTTGGGCCACATGCGTTGGACCTGTAAAGAAAGAAAGAAAAAGATGTAAATACACATATATTATTAAATAATAATATATAGATATGTATATTATAATTTGGAATTTAATCGGACGAAATTAAGTGTCTTCAATTATATGATAGATAAATATTAATACATAAATAAGTTTTTAAAATAATAAAATTATGCGCTCATCAGATTTAATTCATTAACATAATTTATATATCCAAATTAGATTTTTTTAGAGGTTTGAATAATATTATTTTTAATGGAGTTGTATAAATGATAAAATTATTATTATATTTTAAATTTTATTGTCCGATACATAAATATTAATATATATAAAGTAATTTTTAAAATAAAATAAACTAGTAGCCACCCATCAGACCGACATAATTGGAACTTTAAACTAGCCCAATTTCTCCCTAAAGCCCAACAATATCGCACGTGCTACCGAAACCACACGAGCGTATCCATCTCCATATTTAGCCATTTAGGGCCCCATCCATCTTCTCCCCATTTTCCCACTTTCTCGAAATCCATTCGTCGGATTAAACAAACAGAATGACCGCCGAGATACTATCGAACCAAAATGCCACCGTTGCTTACAACGGAGATCTGAGTAAGGGAAACTCTAACCCTAACCCCTCCCCAGCATCCAAGAAGGCCCGCGAGAGCGAACGACGTCGTAGGAGGCGCAAGCAGAAGAAAAACAAGAAGAACAAGAAGATATCCCAGAAAGAAAATGACGCTGCGGACGGTGGATCTTCCGAAGCCGGTGACAGCGATTCTGGCGAAGATGAAATGAAGAACATTCCAATCACCAACAGGTATCTAACCGTTTTCTTCTTTTGGATTTTTGTTCTTTAGTTACGATCGATTTTTTCGTTGGTATTTGCATGTATTCATGGTAATATAGTTTTTGATAGTGATTTAAGGATTTTGGATTTTCTTTAGTTAAAATGGAATTGAGATTTTTTTTTTGTTCAACTTTAGATTGTAGTTGGCATTTATAATAAAAGTTTATTGTTCCGAGTAGTGCACTTTAAATTACTTACATTTGTTTAAATTTATTTAGCATTTCTTTTGTTTCGAACTGTAGGTGATGGAACAAGTTGTAATTGAGTACGTTCCTGAAAAAGCTGAGTTAGATGATGGTATTGATGATGAATTTAGGAAGGTTTTCGAAAAATTCAGCTTCTGGGAAGCTGCTGGTTCTGAGGTAAAATGAAACTCATATATGATTGGTTAATTTTTGAATTTCCTTGTTAGTTCTCTAAAACCCTTGTAATTCTATTTATGCAGGAGACGGATAAGAAGGACGAGTCTGCTCAGATGCAGATGCTAAGAAGAAGACTGATTCTGATTCAGACGAGGAGGAGCAGGATAATCAACAGAAAGAGAAAGGTGGCTTATCAAATAAGAAAAGAAGGTTTTTGGTTTCTCATTCATTATGGTTTCTAATATTGTTGATATTATATATTAATTAGTTCATGTTGATCATACTGAAGAGTGAACATACTTGTTCTGATATTGCTGACAGCTACAAAGGCGGATGAAAATTGCTGAATTGAAACAAATTTGCTCAAGGCCTGATGTGTGGAGGTATGTTTTCCTCTTGCTGTTTATTTGATGTTTGCCTCTTTAATGGTTAGTTAATAACATGTCTTGTTGTTTATATATTTTTTAAAGCAGTGTTAAAACAAATTTATCGCCCAATGTCGAATCAGAGAACATTTGCTAGATTTTTTATTTGTTTTTCCTTAAACAAGGGTTTTTCTTTTTTGCGGCTATTAAGGGATCACATTTTTCCAATTTCTTTTGGATTTTCTCATGCAATGTTGTTGGTACGATGCAATACATAAGGAGAACAGTGTTTACTCCTGTGTTTATAATTCAATTGTTAATATTATTCAGGTTTGGGATGCCACTTCTGCAGATCCCAAGTTGCTGGTCTTTTTGAAGGCATATCGAAATACTGTTCCTGTGCCAAGGCACTGGTCTCAGAAAAGGAAATATTTGCAGGTTAGAAATTCTTACATCCCTCACTATTAATGGGCCAGATATGCATTAATGGTTGTTAGGTGTAATCTTCTGTGAGTGATTTAGGGAAGACGGTGAGGGAAATCAAGTCGATAAGGCTTCTCTTATATGTATATATGTACTTCTTGCAGGGGAACAGCTGTGACAGCCTTGGAACCTGGACTTATAGGTGTTTTGCAGAAAGGATTCATGATTGATTTCTCTTTAATATGCCTGCTTTTTTTAGGTTGGGATATAGATATTTAATAAGGTTTTCTTAGATTAGCATAACTTGCATGCTAGATATTGGGGGATAATTTGTTAATTGTTAAGGTTCTAATTAATCTGTTTTGGATTTTCAGATGTCTTTCCATTGTGCTAAATGCCCGAGCTAGATCCATCTAAAATTTATTTTTTTAAGTGAACCTGACTTGGAAGCAGAAGTTTCCTAGATATTATCAATAATTATTATTTGAACTTCTGTTTCTCATCACCTTGTGGATCTTCTCTGTAGGGGAAGCGCGGCATTGAGAAGCAACCCTTTCAGCTTCCTGACTTCATTGCTGCAACAGGAATAGAGAAAATTAGACAGGTAATTCTAATTCATTATAATAGCAGCTGTGTAGTGTCCTGTGGTTTATGTCGTCGAAATATATTACTTTAAAGTTATAAATTGATTTTGAATGGACGATTACATTATTTTAACTGAATAAATGTTCTCTACCTGTCCTTTCTCATTTAGGCTTACATTGAAAAAGAGGACAGCAAGAAGCTGAAGCAAAAGCAACGGGAGCGTATGCAGCCAAAGATGGGGAAAATGGATATCGACTATCAGGTTTCTTAGTTTCTTGCTTCATTGATTCTTTCTTTTATTTCTGGAGAATTGAATTTTGATTCAACCCATTTTTAACTGTCATGGAAGGTTAATCATCTATTCCTTTGTGAAATTATATTGTCATGCTCTTATAGCTAATGATGATCTGGCTTCTGTTTTTTAGGTTCTACATGATGCATTCTTTAAATATCAGACAAAGCCAAAGCTGACAACTCACGGGGATCTCTATTATGAAGGGAAGGAATTTGAGGTACATTTCTGCTATTTCTACATGGATAATAGGTTTCCTCTTGTGCTTCTTCAATATAATGAATGTGTCAATTAATTTGAAATTGATGTGCAATTGTACAACATAAGGCTGTATGTTGAATTCTGAAGATTATAGGGAGATTGTCGAATACCAATATACTTTAAATTTTGCTAATCATAATATCATACACTGGACCCTAAGGACATGATGGTTTTTTGGTTACTGTAAAATTTCAAGTGCCTGATAATATAAGTTTTGCTTAATTTAAACCTCTGATTTAAGAAATTTTGTTCTATAAAACCTTTTGGGTTACAGAAACTGGTTTTCGCAGTGAACATTTTGTGGAATAATACTTGTATGCAGTCTTCTGTTGCTATTTCATTTTGGTGTATGAATTCAATGGTCATCTAATTGTTAGGGTGCCTTGTTGTTTTGCGGAAACAATCAACCTTTGGATAAATTTGAGCTGCTACTGGCTATTGTGATATACCGGAATGAAATGATATTGGTACTTTTGTAGTTAATCTTAAATGACTAATGTCTGCTTATAGATGTCTTTTCAGTTTTTTTTCCATTGTCTTAAATTAATATTGTTTCTTTGGAATACAGGTTAAGTTGAGGGAGATGAAGCCAGGCTCTCTATCACATGAGTTAAAAGAAGCTCTTGGTATGCCAGAGGGTGCTCCACCCCCATGGCTTATCAATATGCAGGTTAATTTGGTTAATGTCCTCAGTTTATTTTTTGCATCTGATGCTTGGTATTGTTGGTGCTATTAACTGGTAATTTTTTTTCCAGAGGTATGGTCCTCCACCATCATACCCTCATTTGAAAATTCCTGGTCTAAATGCACCCATTCCTCCTGGAGCAAGCTTTGGTTATCACGCTGGTGGTTGGGGAAAACCTCCGGTAGATGAGGTAAGCCTCTTAGAAAATTTCTGCGTTCTGTGTGTTCTAGTAATCTCGAAGGCTATATTTAGATGAGGTGATCTTTTAATATATCTCCTTAAAACTTTCTTGCTTTTTCCAACTTTCAATAGTATGGACGGCCTTTGTATGGGGATGTATTTGGAGTCCAGCAGCAAGATCAGCCTAATTACGAGGTAATTCCAAGTTTTTATTGAAGTTTTGATTTTGAATAATTCTAGTTTAGGGCTGGACTAATATGCTAACACTTGGGCTTTTAGCTCGTGTTTTGTTCCTTTATTGGTATCGGCCTTCCTGTGAAAAAAAATTACTAACATGAAAAAAACAAGTAAATAAATAAGAAAAGAGCTAGTAAGGGTGAAGTAGCATCTTAACATTAGCTTGACCCACACAAGTACTGTCAACATTATTTTCTCCCTCTAGGAGTATACCAGCCTGAATAGATTGTAATATGAGATCCATGGCAATTTTTTAACTTTTGTCAAATTCTTTGAAGCAATTGGACTTTACTGGCAATATCCCACTAGAGTAGCAAGCTTCAGCATTTTGGATTGAACTTTACTTTTTGAGTCTGATTCATTTTGCAATATGTTATTTCCTTGTATCTAATAATTAAATCCAGGAGGAGCCAGTTGACAAGTCAAAGCATTGGGGTGATTTGGAGGAAGAGGAGGAGGAGGAGGAGGAAGAGGAGGAGGAAGAAGAAGAGAGATTGAGGAAGAGGAGTTGAGGATGGAATCCAATCTGTCGACAGCCTTTCAAGGTAATAATATTCCACAATTTCTTTCTTTAGGGTTGTAATCTTTACTGCCCAAAATTATCAGGGCAGAGGCTTTCAGTTTGGTTTTTACTGATTGATAGCCATGATATTTCTATGTTGTACGTGGAGTATTAACTATTTTATTGATGACCCCGCCCCCCTTTTGACTACAGTACTCCTACTGGAGTTGAGACACCTGATGTCATTGACCTTCGTAACAGCAGAGAAAGAGCCGGAGAGACCTCTTTACCAAGTGAGTATTATATTTGAAACTTTCTTGTCTCCAGTTAATTATATATCCTGTATTATTCTTGAGATTTCTTCCGACTGCCTCACATTTGTCTTGTTTCTTTGAAGGTGCTTGAAGAAAAAGAAGAGAGGATTGCCCCTGGGACTTTACTTGGCACAACTCACACGTGAGAATGATTTGTTTTTATTTTTGTTCCTATAGCTTCAATCTTTGACTGATATCACAAAACTTGTTTTTGCGAACAGATATGTGGTTAACACTGGCACCCAAGACAAGTCAGCTGCCAAAAGGGTAAGAGATGATAAGTTATTTTTTGATCTTGCAGTTCTTTGACCCCTGGTTATATGAACAAAATTGTGTAGATTTAGAAAATCATTCCAGGTCTGCTACTTTAGGCATTTTTTTCTTTTTTGACAACCTTTTGGATCATTTGCAAACGTTATGTAGTAGTATTTCCCTGCTGTAACTAGACATTTCAACACCGACTTGGAGATAAACTAGCTGTTGTAAGGGGGTTTTCAACTCTCAAGCCCTTGGGTCAATCAAATGTTTTTAAATGCCTAAATCACATGTTTTATTTAGTCTGAAGTTGAAATCTTTGACTAAATTGGTTATGTTGCCATAATTTGACGTTTATTATAAATTCTCCTGTTGCAGGTTGATCTTCTCAAGGGCCAAAATCTGACAGGGTGGAAGTCAGTCTACAGCCAGAGGAGTTGGAACTAATGGACAATGTGTTGCCTGCAAAGTGAGTTGGACACTTGGACTTTTACGACTTTTACAATCTAAGTATATTTACCCCGAAAGTTAAAAACTCAGTTTACTCACTTCGGCCGATTTCACAGGTATGAAGAAGCTAGAGAGGAGGAGAAGCTACGAAGTCAGCGTGAGGACTTCAGTGATATGGTGGCTGAGGTAAGGCTTACTGGAGTCTTTTGGATGAAATTTTGGGTGTTACTGAATTTATACAAAAATGTCGTAATAATAATAATAATGCTTCAATATTGTGATTGTTTCACACGGTTTGGCAAAAAACTCACTATCCTCCTGCTTATCGACCAAGTCTAATCTAAACAATAAAAGTTGTGTCTTTATTTTTGACTATGTTGGATTAGTTAGGCCTAACCTGAAGAAAGTCCATTTATGTGCTTGATACCGAAGTTAAGACTTTTAATGAAATATTTTCAACAGTATTTCATACAAACTATCTGAAATGGAATATATATATATATATATTTCTTAAAGATGATTTAATAATTTGGAGTTGATTTGGGTTAAACCTTGATTTTTAACTTGGGAATAGTGGGTTGCAATGGATGTGTATGATTGCTAATTCCATGTATTTTGATACAGAATGAGAAGAAAAGGAAGCGTAAGATGCAAGAGAAAGAAGGGAAATCAAAGAAAAAGGATTTCAAATTCTAAGTAGACCAAAGATTCTGTCCGCGAAGGAGAAGCTGATTTGCGTTGCATCGCCTTTGTCAATTGAGAGAATTAGGCCCTTTTAACATTTGTGCTAGACGTGCTGAATTCGTTTCCCCATGACAACATATATGCTGTAATAATATGAATATATATATGAAGATAAACGCCAATCATGATGACACCTATAATCCCCACTTGCACCGACCGTGATTCGGTGACTTAGCTTTTCCGGGTGGAATTGAAACCGATACTCCTATCCTGTAACTTGTTGAAGGCATCTGTAGAATGAGTGTAGAATGCTGCTGGTCTTTTCTTTCTTATTTGAAATAGTTGCTAGCTAGAGGTGAAAATCTTCATTATCTTCCGGACTGATCTTATTTCTAATTGCCAACATCCTTTCAAAGCTGAATAACGAGTACACAAGGTCAAAGGCAAAGGTTAAAGTGCAAGAAGGAAAGAAAAGGGTTTTGGTTTTGCAATATGAGGGAATACACATAAAGCCTATGCTTGTCTATGACTTTGCAGGAAACTGTCTTTAATTCACCTTTTGAGGAAATCATTGAACCGACTGCAGTCCACAAATAGGGGGAAGCTGAATCAGAATATCTAATGGTAAACTATTTTAAGGGTCTTTAATGTTTGGATAAGTTTCTGTTTTTACCGCTGAAGTTTGAAAAGTTATATTACAATCACTAATTATCGATAATAATAAATACTACACCGTTAAATTGATGATGTTACATGTTTTAGGAAGACAGTGTAATATTTAATTTTATTCCTAAATCATTATTAAAACAACATATAAAACAATAATTTTATATTTAATTTCCCACTTTCTAATTTCTAGCTCTCTCTTGACGGGGTCAAAAAAGGTTGAGATAATCTTCGTTTACGTCTTCAACAACATGGCTGACAAGAAGATCGTTCATAGCTATATTCCAGTCCCTTGTAAAGCGAAGGAAGCATTGAGTTTTTATTATTATTGAGTTGTACGGGTTTATGACCCCATTATTGGAAAGAACCAAAGGGAAGAAGAGAGTTGGGTTTTAACGGCTGACAACAAGATTCAATGGGGAGTTAGTGGCTGATGGGTTTCGAGTGGAGGGTTTAAAGGTAGAGAGCGTGAAGAGGAGAAGGAAAACAGCTCAGAACCTTTGTCATGGCGGCCTTTATAAGTGGCAATGAGTCATAGATATTGTAAAATGTTTAGATTTTTTATTAAATATTGATAACAATTATATATATTTTACAAATATAGCTATTTAAATTCGAATGATTAAAAAAAGTAATGATTTTTTTTATTAAAATTAATTAATTGGTTCTACTTTTATTTTTATAGAATAAACGAATATATGGATTTATGAATGAAAGAACTAGGAAATTTGATGCGTTATATAGACACACATGCATTAATCGTGAAATTAAAAATTCAATTTATATTAGAGGCGTCACATAAGTTGGGCAATCCGACTGTGCTCAAATTTGGATTTATATTTTCGGTCGGTTTGAATGAAAAAAAAATATAGTATATTTTGTTTAAATAGAATAAAACTGAAAGGTAATGCTTTTGAAAGCATTTGATTTCCTGATATTGAATCTTTCGCATACCGCATCAAATAAAAAAATAAATAGCAGAACTCCCTCTGCAACAACATTGCGAAAGGATCTCAGCAATAAATGTGGGCCGCGCAGTTCCATCGTCATCCCAAGGATCTCAGCAAGGATCTCGTTTTACTCCGGTAAACAACATTGTTCGAACTTAGATCACCGAAAAGAATGAATCGTTTTGAATCATTGAAACGGCTCAATAGTTCAGAGTCATAGAATCTCGTTTTGGTCATGAATAGTTCGGTTTGTGGATTTGCATGCCACTACTTTAATTATCCTTGTTCATAACAATGCTAATCCAAAGTAGTGTCATGCAAAGCCACAAAATCCCATGACCGCCTCAGTTTCATCCTTTAAAAGCTCTTCAGCTGAAAAGGAAATCATCGAAAGATGTTATGATTTTGCACATAAAAAAGTGGTAAAAGTGAACCAATAATATATATAATATACTAAAAAGCAACTAAACAATGCAAAAGTGCACGGTCAAGTAACAAAAGAATGAGCAATGTAATGACGAAATCTTAAATAACTTCCAGATTTATATAAATGAAAGGTTTATAAAGATTCTTAATGGGTAATACAATATCAGTACAAAGTGTACTACACTTGTACTATGTAAGTTTTGTCACAGAAACAAAGAAAGAAACCCAACTCCAGTACTGTTTGTAGTGTTATCTGAAACTCCAGATCAGTATCGTTAAATTTTAAAGAAAATCCTAACATTTTGATTAAATAGTTATTTATTTTACGTTTTTTAGTTTTAAGCCTAAACGGATAAAAACTATTAGTTAACAACTATCAACGCTTAAAAATTGGAACTTTTTCCTCCTAAAATAAAACGTTAAGGGTCATATGCTAAAAAAAAGAATAAAAGTCAAAATGATTATTTAATCAAAAGTTAGAAATATATTTTCCTAAAATAAAATTTTAAGAGGCAAAATATTCCAAAAAAAATGAATAGGGATCAAAATGACTATTTAATCAAATGTTATAGACATTTTCTAATATTATACCTTAACTTTTTACCAAAATATCTTCAATTGTATAGGTAGATTCTCAAAAACCATTCGTTTAATCCAAGTAAACATAAAGAATACCAAGAGAAATTTGGTGAGGGTTAATTATGGTGCAAAAAATGAGCCTAAGAATGGTCTCAATAATGGTGACGGTGATACAGTTGGTTTGGTGTGGTAGGTGAAGGACAAATAAAATAAAATAATAGGGTTTGGTGATGCATTAATATATTCATGATCATGTTTATTATTATGGATAAATGTCATAGCTATTGATACTATGAGGAATTCAATAAACTGATAAAAAATCTTTAGTAAAAGAATACCAAGAGAAATTTGAAGAGTTAAAACCCTATATGCTGCAATATAATCCACATTTAGAGGAAGCTGTTCTTCTCTAGTTTTGTTAGTAGGTTGAAAGAAAAGATAAGAGGAAGGTAAATGTACAAAAAACTAAGTCCTTGATTGAAGCTTACAAACAAGCCAAGTTAACTGAATTATCTTTGGAGTTAAAAGCAAAATGGTACAAAAGCCTTTTTCCAAAGAAATTCGATTGCGCACGTTGCTCATGCTATATAAATACTATGCTATAACTTACATATATCGGTGTAACAATCACTGATTTTCAGGATCAGTTTCAATTTCATGAGCCAGTTCTCGGGTCAGCCTATCGGCACGATCATCGTGTCCGCCGGAGAATGTATAGACCCGGAAAGCGAATTGGAAAGCCCTCCACAGCATTTTAGTGCACTTTCTTTGTTGCTTCACCTTTGCCTTTGGACACTTCTTTTCCTGCCAATTTTACTTCTCTTCTCTCCTGAATTAAGTAAAAAATCAGGCTTTAAATTTGGTTGACAATGGAGAAACAGAGTTACATTAATATGACATTATAGTATAGTCTGGGTTCGAGTTACCTTCAGTATCAACTCCATGCAGTTGGAGGAAACATCAACCATTGCTTCTTTGATTCGTAAAATGATTTGGAAGTCAAAATCAATGTTGTGTGTCTTCAATTTCTTGGCTTCTTCATCCTTATTTCGCTCCAGGGAGTCTATTTTTTTATCTGTTTAAGTAATAATCTGTATTAATGCCTAATGATGAGAACTGCATTACAATCTTACATGTCAATTCAAGAGCCAAATGATACCTTGTCGAAGTAACGTTCAACCTTCTCATAAAGCTGGGTTAAAGGAAGCTCAATGTTCATGTTTTGTAGCTCAATATTGATTCTAACTTCAAGTAAAGAGCCGCTGCTGTTCTAATTGCTTCCAGCTTTTTTCCAGGGAAGCCTTCAAACCTTGCGAGAACCTGCAAATTGCAAATGTTTGGAGGCCAGCCGACGATTCATGCAGCAATAGATTCATCGGTATGTAGGACGATAAAACTTGGAACAAGAGAAAATTAACCTGACTTTCATCTGTTAAGTTCTCGAGAATGGATTCCACAGATTTGTGGAACTTGATTAGCTCAGACATGTCACTTGTTTTGAATGTACTGATGGAAGTTTGATCTCTTTGATTGATTTTCATATTTCTTACATCTTCTTCGATTTGTATGAAGTAAGTTGATCTGAGACCAAAAACAAAGTGAGAAAAAAATATGAAGAGCCACTTATTAGATTTTGATGTAAGAGATATATATATACCTCTTAGTCATCTCTGCTAATGCATCAGCCATTCCTTGTTTTCCATTGCCGCTGTTTGCAGCACCTCCTCCTCCCTTTTTTCCATTAGCTGCAGAGGGGCCTCGCTTTGGAACTCCTTCTACTTTGCCCTTGAGATTTCGATATAGATTACCCATTTGACTCGATCTCTTCAATCTAGTATCAGCTTTCTTGGAGCGCAAGCTACCAGGTAGAGGAGGCGGTGGAGCGCCTCCACTCACCCGTGACGCTCCTGGTGGCGGTGGCAGTGCTGGTCCTGATCCTTTTGAAGACATGGGTGGTGCTGGTGGTGAGGGTACTGATGCAGTTCTAGTAGGAGGGGTGGTGGTGGTTCTGTAATCGGTGCTGATATACTTCTGGAAAGAGGAGGTGATGTTGGTGTAACTGGTGCTTCTTTGCCACTACAGGAGGTGCTGGGTGGAGGGAGTGTGCTGTTACTTCTATAACTGGCTCTGTTGGGGCTGATAGTGGTTGTGGTTGTGCTGCTGTTACCTCAATATTTGGCTCCATTGGCGCTGATATACATCTAGGAAGAGGAGGTGGTGTGGTGTAACTGGAGGTGCTGGTGGAGGGAGTGCTGCTGTTACTCTATATCTGGATCTGTTGGCGTTGATAGTGGTAGTGCTGCTGCTGCTGTTACCTCTATTTTGGTTGGCGTTGATGGTGGTGGTGGTGGAGTTGGCAGCGATGGTACTCCAGTTTCTGCTGTTTCTTCTAATGCTGAACCTGATGAGGGCGACTCTGGTTCTTCTGCTTCTGAAGTTGGTTTTGCAGATTCTACATTTGGTTGGGGTGGAGGTGGTGGAATCTGCGATAAAACTTCTGCTGCTGTTGCTGGTGATCCTGATCTATCTTCATCCGTTTCTACATCTCCCGACAACTCAGGAGGTGGTGTCACCTCCGCCGGCGGTGTTAACAATGGTTATTGGTGGAGCTTGCTTCCATTTATCGTTGTATCACCAGATGCACCGTCTGAATCAGAAATTGGATACTCTAGTGTCTCGTTCTGAGAGTTCAGATCCCCGGTTTCGTCAACAGATTCACCATTTCTTCTTCACCTTGTTCCTCAATCATAACCTTGTTTTGATTCGTTTCGTCAACAACTTCCCCATTTTCTTCTTTACCTTGTTCCTCAATCATAACCTTGTTTTGCTTCGTTTCATCAACAAATTCACCATTTTCTTCTTTACCTTGTTCCTCAATCATAACCTGTTTTGCTTCGTTTCATCAACAAATTCACCATTTTCTTTACCTTGTTCCTCAATCATAACCTTGTTTTGCTTCGTTTCATCAACAAATTCACCATTTTCTTCATTACCTTGTTCCTCAATCATATCCTTGTTTTGCTTAAAAAAACTGGGAACTTCATCTCCATAACCAGGAAGCATATGTAATTTCAGTTGCTTCACATCCATGGGGCTCAGTTTCCCAACTGCTTGAACATTGACCGACAACAAAACAGGCGAGGGATAAGGAGGTTTTAATGGTCCGTCATCAACTCAGGCAGCACCGAAGTCGGTGAAGGGAAGCAATAGTCGTTTTCTTTACAAGGATTAACCTTTTGACATAAGCCCTTATCATTCTCTTCTTCTTCATTAATCATATCAGATTTCTCTCTTGCTATCTTAATCAACCCATTCAGTGTTGCCACAGTAATTTCAACTGCCAACAGGTGAAAAAAGGTGAAAACCATTTTAAATTTCAATCAAGAACAGTATATTCAGAAGGCAACTAGACTTGTTTTCGATACTTGAAACCAAAACGAAAATATATCCAAAAGTTATTGCAATGCTTCCTTTCTTCAAAAACCTTTAATCCCATTTTCTTTGCAGTTTATCAGATTCAAACATAGATACATATAACAACAGGTAGCATTCTCTCAGAAAATTACTTCATACCAAGTTTTTCAACACTTTTGGGCTCTTCATTGTTTATATCAAGTTTGCATTTGTCTATCCCTTCACTGCTCATATTCGATATGTCTGCTAGATCTTGCAATGTCTTGCAGAAGTAGATCAGTATCTGTTTATAGGAAATCCTGTAGATTGTTAGCATGGGTCATCTTGAAGTCATGCTAGAATCTAAACAGAATATCAGAGTTTTATGAAAAGTTGCAAACCGTATCAAGAGGTAATTTTTTTAATTTAGATCTATGGAACCGGGGTATGCTTTCAGGTAGTACTTATGGAGATCTTTCATTGTCCCTATTATCATCTGCAGAATTAAAACATACAGGAAGATTAACTAAAGGACTCTTCAAATGCATGAAGATCTTCGAATAACTCGTCAGGGCCGAGTTAAGTAATATATTTCAGCCTGATCATGGAGAGTTGCTTGAGAAGAAGAAGGCACTAAATGATACCTGATCTGTTGTTAAGCTGTATTACAAGGTGGTAGATCAATGATTTCTCTAAATGTTATAATTTTCTTCCTAAGCTCCATCATCAGAATGAAGTGCATTGCAATGGAAGTGAATTGCCCTGGTTGGAGCCCTTCCTTCTCTTTTGACTCTTGCATACCTTTGATAGAGAGGTTCTTCCCTGCATATATACATATATTCATGTAAGATCAAAAGTTTCTTTGAGGATTGCAAACAAACATCAATGCATGATTTGTGAAGCAACATATAACAGCAGGATTTTTATCAAACGTGACTCATGCAATCATTCAACAAAAAGAAAAACTGTGTTGAAATGGGAGTTTTGCAGAAATTTAACCATACAAAAATCATAAAAGAAAACTGTAGGAAAATTCATTGAAAGGGGATTGGGAACTGCATTAAAAATGGCATTCTAAACAAGTAAACATGTTCTTCACATTGCCAACAATGGTGGGTTAGAGCCAGGATTTTAGATTTCTGCAGATTGGACAATAACATATATATCCGTTTCCTTCAAGATAAAGAACAATATAAAATCCAAGAGAGATTGAAAACATTTACCGGGACGAGTTTGACTGCTTTGGAACCAAAGAACATTGGCGTGAAACCACAGCATATTGCAGGCATGATCACCTAAAACGACGTTCAGAAATATAAAGAAGAAAGAAAAGAAAAACGTCAATGGAACAAGGATAATTCGACGTCGGATAATCTTAATAAAAGAAATATAAGAATATCCAAACGAGAACAATCAAGAAGAAGAAACCCAGGTGCCAAAAGAAATATCGATTTCGTGCAACGCATTCGATCCCTGGATTTGTGGCCTGAAACTCAAACCCAACAAGAAAAAAAAAAAGAGAAACAGAAAGAAAATAAAACCTTAAACGACGAAGACGAAATGTGGTTTGAACATTGTTATCAACTTTCTTTAAAAAGTTTCACGTCAATAATAGAAATTTGCTTATTATGGACAACACTCTCATCTTCTCTTTGTTTAATGAATCTTCTTCACACTCCTGCTTTGTTGTTCACTTGTTTGTGCTTTTAGAAGTTAGCTGTTCAACCTCCTGCAATTTTTTGGGTTTTGACCTTGTAAGTTAGGTACGATATAATCTGAATTCCTTTCTATTTCTGGATATTCACTGTTGAAATTTCTTAATATTATAAGATTTTGGTCAATATATTCTGGTTAATAGATCAGACATTGGTTTAAAATTTAAATTTTTTGAAGTTAATATATATAAAATATTATGTAACTTTCATGGTTAGGCAAATGAACAAATATTGTTTGAGTTAAACATAGAAAATGATGAAGTTGACGATGTTTGTAACCTATGATTTAGTTTCTCTTAATTAGCATTTTCTAACCTGAGAATATGTTTACCAAACTGCAAATATTTTAATAGTAGTAGTTTTATTAAAATAAATAAAATATTCATAATTATAATTAGATGTATAATTATAATTATAAATTAGATATATAATTAGGATATTTTCATATAATAATTGACACAAAACCTTAGTCACTTAAGATCACACAATGATCATACAAGAAAAAATTAAAAATTTTAATAAAAAAAACTCGAATAAAAGATAAATATAAACCAATTTGATCGCATTGACAAACGAACCTTAAAAGGGGATCAAACTATTAAAAGACCACCGAAAAACTACAAACCAGAGTCGAATGACGTGAGAAAACTATCCACGAACACAAATCGCATATTCAAATCTAATATGAAGGCCCAAAGCAGGAAATATCAACATGAAAACACAAAAATGTTATCTTGATCAGTCGACGATGTCAAATCTAATTCTAAGAAAAAAAGATAAATGAAAACAACGTCAAACGATCAAAAACGTTCCAAAAGATAGAGGAAAACGTCATAAAAGTGTAGTTATTAAAAATTAAAATAAAAACAAGAGAAAATAATATGTAATATAATTAATAAAAAAGATTAAGAAATATCAACAATTAACAACTAATATTGATCAATAAAAGGAAGAAAAAGAGAGACAATAGCCCAAAGCGAATGAGAGAAAACTAGATTAATTAATGGCGCATCAAAACTGCAACTCAAATTAAGTGAATGAGTTATTATATTAATAGTATTTGAGATTCTCATCTTCTGGGAAAAAATGCAATTTGTTCTCTGGATTTTTTTTTATATAATATACTTTTTTAAGGGAAAATTATTTTTGATTAACGAAAATCAATATTGACAATTATGATATTGATATAATAATCTATGATGTTAATATAGTGGTTTACCTTGTTGATGTGAAGGTCTACTATGTTAATATGACAGTCTATGGTGATGACGTGACAGATAGACTTAATTGATTATTTTAAAATATAATAGTTTAATTTATTATTTAGAAATTACGATGACTTATTTAAATTTTAATTTTTTTCGCAAACTTTCTAAAATAATAATTAAGCCCTCAAACTTTCTAAAAGAATCAATTAAGCCCATCAACCATGTTATCATTTACTATAGATTGTCATGTTAACACCATGTACTATCACATCATCATTATAACAATTAATTTTGGTTTATGTTAGTAAAAAAATCATATCACTTTTAGTCAACAATGTTGGTAACGTATACCATATCAACAGTTAAACATGTGTTAAAATATTATGTTAGCAACAAATTTTAATTATTAGTCAATTAATGATTTTTATCTATAGATGAATTATTTTAATTAAATTGAAACATTAAGAGTTAGAATACTTAAAAAAATAAAAATAAAAATAAAATAAAATAATTATTCAAACAGACAATAAAAATAAAGGTTAATAATATATCTAAAATAAAATAAAAATCACTCTAAAGTGTAAATATTTTAAGAATAAACAATATTCCTGAAAACCTCTACCATTCACGTCAAGAATAATCCCAACATATAGTAGTTGATAGCATGGTTGAATGCTTTTCGTGATGAAGAGATAGGCTTGAAAACACACACTAAGGGTACGATTGGTTCACAGAATGTAAGATTATTAGTGAGAATAAAAGATTACCAGGAAATAGGATTACTGGGAATGTTACATTGCTGTGTTTGGTTAGTTTGGCATGAATATAAGATTACAGTATTTGGTTGAATGAATAAAAGATTATTGAATGTGTATTTTACCAAATTGTCCTTATTCTATATTTTTTTTACAATTGAAATTCTAAATATTTAAATAAAAATTATTTATATAAAAATTCTATTTATTGATAATATATTATTTGAGTATTTAAATATATCATGTGTTATTTTAATTTTAATTAATATTTTAGATCTCTCACTGATACAAAGTCTAGATTTATCACTGATTAATCACATAACATATTCTAGATTCTCAAATAGTGCTTAATGTTTTATTATCATTTTACATTACAAACAAAAGCACCGTGGACCATTAACATTACAACTCTTGCTCATTTGCATTACAAAATCAAAACTAAAATCTGCAGCCAATCCATAACAACAACAACAACAAAAAAAGCAAACTTCATATATATATATATATGTATATAAATAAATGTCGCTGCTACAATTTTTAAATGGGAAATGATTCACAGAATATCAAAATCAGACCAACCATGGCATAGGTTTTACATTGGTACCAAATATTTGCACAAAGATTATTAGCACGAAGAATTATCATGGCTTTCCTGAACATCGGTTTGAAGCCTCCTTGTCATTGTGTCATCAAGATAATTTTGATAAATATAATAGGCAAAACCACAGAGTGAAAGAAGCATAGCAATTACCTTCACTCCGTTCATTTTGTCATGAAAAACTACTAGAGCAGCTAGTGGAGTAACAACCAACGACATAGTACTGATTACATTGGAGAAGAGAGACGTGACGAGAAAAATCAAGCCTACAACACCAACATCACGTATTTGCCAAGTTATAGCATTCCAAACCAATGTCAGCACGTAAGAAACTCTTCCAGCGTTGAAGCCCTGCATCTCGTGCTACAAAGTCTTCCATTCACCACTCGTAAAGAGACCCATGACCGATACACAACTAGCAACGACGAATGTATAGATTTGCATTTCCAAAACAACAGAAAACGTTTCCTTCTTCAAAACCTTTGAAAAGAAAGTTGCATAAGGGAAAGCAAAAGGGAGTAAAGAGCAGAAGCTTCGAGGGTAGCAAGGAAGCCGATGAGAAATTTCTTCTTAGAAACTCCTGACGGTCCTTGTAAACAGTTTTACCTATACATTTGCAATTGAAAACTAAAATTAATGAATTGGATCAAAGTTCAAGAGGACTAATTCTTACTTTTGGCGACATAAAGAGCATGAGAGAGATTCATCCAAATCCCAGCACCATAAAATTAACATTATTAACATTTATATCACACGTCAAGCCCAAGTATTATTATAACGAGAAGGAGGGGCTGAAACATAAGGAATTTCATTTTAACTTCATTCGATATATATATATAAGCGAAAACATAAGTGATAAAGAATCATATCATCATTAATCAACAGAACAAAGCCCAGCAATGGAATCTATGCATTAAAACAAAACCAATATTCAACATTAATCAGTCTTCTTTACATAATTAAGATAGCAGAAGCACTCCATTAAAGAACAAAAAAAAAAAGCGTGTCATTAAAAGAAACTCATCAGAGTACCGAAAACAAAATCTTACAGTTCACATTCGATTTCTGATGAGAACCTGGCTCGCCAAGAATATGAGAGAGATAAAGAAGAAATATGATCGTAAGAGAATAGAAAATTCAAGACAAATGGGAATTTAAGTTTTCATTCACTTCAACCTCATGAAGGGAAAAGTTTTGCCTAGCTCGTGATTCATTTTGGATAGTCACAGAAAATAATCTTTTAACCACTTCAATAGCAGCAATCAAAACACCCAAACCAAAATCTGAATTCAAACATGGATTCAACAGGAATCCAAAAAAACACAAACACCCAAACCAAAAAGGAATAAAGATAAGCAAAGGTTGAAGGAAAATGAGCAACCTGAAAGCAGATGAAGTGAGTAAGAAGAGCAAAGGGTAAATTTTTGATCGAGAATCGAATACTCCTCCAATCTGCGCCGTGGAGTTCAAGAACAAAGAATGCTTGGGAGAAGAAACAGAGGCAAACGGGAACATAGGGCATTTTAGCCCTTAGCACAGGGAATAAAAGAATACCTAAGAAAAGTAAGGGATTAACATTCCTGGTAAGGAGATAAATTTTTTTACTGTTTGGAATCTATTATTACTCCCTATTGAAAATATTTCCCATCCAAACATGGGAATTTGAACTTGGAAAAAAAATTCCCACCAGGAATGTAAGATTCCATGATCAAATCATCCCTAAGGAGAGTCACTCTAAGATTTGATCTCAAATTTATTGCAACAATACTTTTAACGTTAATAAAATAATTTTATCAAAACATGTCTCCCCAAATTTTGCACGAAAAATCACAACTTATACTATCGAAAGTTCTTTTTATTAGTACCTACTTTCAGTAATATTTAATTATAAAAATTAAAGAGAAACAAGAGTTGAGTAAAAAAGTTTATAAATAACTCGAAAAATAATTCAATAAACTATCTTATTTATAAACATAAATGAATCAAATACGATTTGTTCGTATTCGTTCATTTATTAAATGAACATAAAAAATTTGTTCATTAAATATAAGTGAACATTATGTGAAGAGTTCATCGAATGTTTTGTTCACTTACACCCTTAGCTTTAAGCCCGTCAATTAATTTTTGGTTAAAATAAATTCTTAAACCATTTTAAGTACCTAAAGTATTTTATGATAAAAATAAACCCTTAAACTATTTTTTTACTTTAAGTCCCTAAATTAATTTTTTTAGTCAAAACCATTTTTCCTCTCATTTTTCTTTCTTATCAAACATTCAAAAATTATTTTATTTCCATTTTTTCTCTCATTCCTTCCATCGTTCCAATTTTTCACTCAACCAATCGAAATCTTAATGCTTTAGTCATAACTTTTATTTAAAAAATAATGATTAATTTTTTTTGAGAGGTTGAAAAATAAACTTGACTCATTTCAAAAACTCGAGGGTCTAGTTTAACTAAAAAATTATAGGTATAATAACAAATATATTTATAATACTTGCACAAATTATCATTTTATTCCTTTTATTTTTGTATATCTCCGATGTTTCAATTTAATAGTCAAAACAAACTTTTTTTGATTAAAATAAATCTTAACAACTCAACTAACCACAACAAAATAAATACTTAAAAAGACAAATCCACTTCTTTTATCTTAAAAATCATTAAATTCTATACCTATAAAGTGCGGCCAAATGTATCATGTAAATTGTTTGAAATGCAAGAGTGAAATAATTTTATGTGATGGAAGAAAATATCTCTTATTTCTCTCTCTTTAGTTGACTATCGATCAACTTATGTTGCTGACATGTTGTTTTCATATGATGGTGTGATATATATCACGTCATTCAAAATGATGATGTGACATATATCATATTATCAACTAAACATATGTGAAAATATCACATCATCACATGAATTGGTCATTAGTCAACTAATAATTTTCGTCCAGCAAGATTTGTTTTAATCAAAAATTAAAACATTAAAAGATAAAATATTTCAAAAAAATAAAAAATAAAATGCAGAATGATAATTTATACAAAATTAGGAGATAGTTTTATTATACCAAAAAAATAAACGGATAAAAGTTATAATAATAATAATAATAAACAATTACTTCATCGGTCTGAAAATATAGTGGTTTGGGTGCCGAAGATTCAGAAACTCGTGTTTACAATAATCAAGTTACGAAGGAAAAAAAAGCCTTCAGGTTCAGACATGACAAAGTGGAAAACCCAATGTTTTGAAATAAGATTTCCATCTTAAGACAATTCTAAATATCTGTATTGTAGGGAAGGACCCTACACAAGCCAGAGCAGAGCAATCAGGAAGAAAAGTTGATATGAAACTGAGTTTAGGTTTGATGTCCCGGTTCATATGAGCAGAGAAAAATTAGATGTTATCGGTTAATCATGTATCAACTCGATCAGATATCAAAAAATTATCCTTATTAACTGTAATAAACAGTACTTGAAATTCGAACGTATGACCGAAACCTTCTATACATAAATTATTTGTTACTTCACTTATAATCATTTAATAATTTTGTTTCATTAATGTAATTATTAAATAAATATTTTTTTCTTTTTTAATGTACAATCTTAAAGAGTTGATTCGTTAAGTTATAATGCATGTCTATATCCCATCAGATTCGTGTCTAAATTCTCTAAATTTCATATTTATTTCCTTTGATTTTCACTAATAAAATAATTTTTAATAAAGAATGTTGTCAATTTTTAACCAAATGTTAGATTTGATTCCATGGTTAGTGCTCGTACATCCTCCTGTCTTAGGTTCGATTGTTTTTCTTCCCTCTTTTTTTGTCTAATAAAACGAAAGTACGTGTATCATCTGATTTTAAGATTAAATTTATTAAAATAACCTAAAATTTAAACTAAATTAATAAAATGCATAAATAATTAGGACCAAATATGTAATTATATAAATTTACTTAACCATCATCATAAATTTATTAACGGATGACTTTTCAATATTGAATAACCAAAATAATTATCTGGGTTAAGTTCAACGGCCTCTAATATGCTTTATTCTTTATTTAATACATACAATCTTATTCAAATATTGAATAACCAAAATAAAAATATAAATATCTTTTTTAATATATTTTATATTTGTATATCATTAAATATATTTATATATTTTCACAAATCCAATAATATTAAATTATCAATATTATATATTTTTATATAATTTATTTCAATATTAATATTATTATTTTATAATTATTTTTAACTTATGAGACTTAAATAAAACAATAAAAAATACCAATATTTTAAAATATTGATATATTAGAAATCTTCAAGATTTTAAAATTTACTATCTAATTAGTGTAGAAGAGATTAGCGAATACGTTACTGCTAATCAATTATATGTTTAATTTTAAAATTAAGCGAACTATATTACCGCTAATCAATTATATGTTTAATAAATCTCGGTGGTAAATGAATTGTTATAATTTCCTGAGGACTTGGGTTCAAGCACTATAAATGCTAGGAGTGTGAGCGTTCAATACAAATGGTTAAGAGTTATTTTTAAACATATATTATCTTGTACTTAAAAAAATATTAAATTTTTATATTTTCTATTAATAACCTATCTTTACTTTTAAAATTTTATAAATTCACACCAAAACTTTTATAAGTTAAACTCAACCTAAAATATCACATACACAGAGAAAAAGACTTTGTCATAAATAAAAACGTGTTTGAAGGTTAAAAAACAGACGAAAATGGTCGAGAGATCGTCAAGCCATTAAAAAGCTTTTGTTTGCGCTTTGCTTTCATTTTCAGTCCATGATGTCAAACTAAACCACAACTTGAATTTATACTATTCTTCGCCTTGGCAATCAAGATTTTGTTTTAGACCAGACGTATAAATCCCTCATCTCCCGCTCACAAATCTCACACCCTAAACCATAAACTTATATACCATCATCATCATCGTTTCCTCTTTGCTTTTCACCTTCTTCCATAATAATGCTGCAGACTTGCTTATCATCCGCCAAGAACTTGAGTCGTAAACTCGTTCGAGTTCCACCACCTCCAACCCCAAACAAGGCGACCGCAATGACCCGACGTCCCACTTGCGACGTCTTCATCAACCATCGTGGGATCGATACGAAACGAACCATTGCCGGTTTGCTTCACGATCATTTGTCCGGGCTGGGTTTAAGGCCTTTCTTGGATAGTCGGAGTAGCCATATTTTCGCCCAACTACTGCGATTCGCGCTTTTGCCTGCAAGAGGTTGCCCTTTTGATGGAGAACAAAAGAGGGTTATTCCAATATTTTGCGACGTGAAACCTTCTCAGCTTCAGGTCATGGATTATGGGATATGTTCGGCTGAGCAATTGGAAAGGTTTAACTGGGCTCTCGAGGAGGCCAAACAAACTGTCGGACTTGCATTCGACACTGTAAAAGGGTATCAACTATGAACTATCAATACAATGTTTTTTCTAAAGGCATATTGCCAAAATTAGCATTCAATGTCTGCCTAAATCAACATTTTGGCTCATATTATTTTTTTTAGCATTTTAATCTATAATGTTTTAATTTTTAATCAAAATACTCATGTTAGATGATAAACGTTATTTGACTAATAGTTAACACATGTTGTTGACATGTCATTTCTACATGTGTTTAATTGTTGACGTAACACATCTCAAGTCATCACCTTTGATGACATGTCCTATGACACGTTATTATCTTGGATGATATGATACATGTCACGTTATCACCTTGGGTGACATGGTACATGCTATTTCATCATATTGGATGATATAGCATATGACATGTTAGTAATTTAGCACATTTGAAAATATCACGTCAGTAATATCGTTGATAATTAATCAACTAACGGTTTCCATCCAGTAGGGACCATTTTGACAAAATATTGAAATGTTAGGACTAAAATGATCCAAAAAAAGAATAGAGGCTAGAGAATATTCATTGGGCAAACATTGAGGGACTAATTTTAATATTATGCCTTTTTTAAAGTGGATTTTGTCTCTTTTTCTTATTTGTTTTCCATTGATGTAGGGATTGGTCGGAGTTCTTGGATTCTGAACAGAAGCTGTCATTAAGAACTTGGTGGAGTTGCAAGCTCAGAATTCAAGTACACATATTCTGCATGGTCGTGAATAATACATGTAAGTATGTAAGTACATGAAGATTCAGATACTAATTTATGGGTAAATGCACTGAAATTTTAATTTTCTAGACTCAGATTAATTACTTTCATATTTGAAAATCTTCCGGACGTTGCATCGATCGATTGTCGCACCCTTGTGTCGATTTCTCACGAGTGTTTTCGGCGGGATTATAAACAAAACGCGCATAGATATGTATGTAAAGTCTTTCAGATTGGAAAGTCCACTAAAGATAAACGTTGGAAATGTTGCTCTGCTTTATTAAAAAAAAATACGTATAGCTTAATTATCTCATAACTAGGTGGCTTCTATAATAGAAGAAAATATTATTTTCTTAAAAATCGAGTAATTGTAGTTGCAAGATGTGTTGTCAATATATTAAAAAATTAAATATATATTATTTTATAATTATTTTATATTATTCAAAAAAATTACTTCAAATAATCCTGCGATTCTACTTTATTTAAGAACGGTAATAGGTAAATGTTGTAATTAAAGATGTAATTTGTTTTGTATATAAATATTTTTTAATTCCATTTGAGAAGATGAGATCCACTAGCGTTGACCATTGATTTTGAGTAGCTAAGAGATGCTCCCGCGCGACAATAGGGTTTGGTTGTAGCTTTCAGTTCTTTTTTGGGCAAAAGAAATCAAAATCGAAAGGTATATACAAAGTTAACTATCGTATAAAAATCAGGTCGGGCGACATACTGACAATCCGGCCACCTTTGCTAGTTGGATATAGATGTTTTTTTAGAAAAAGAAAATTCAATTAATTTGGTTTAATAAAATTATTATTATTTAACATGAACAATAATATTTTAATACGTTGAAATAATAATCTCAACTTTCGAAACACAACTAATCATTTTATAATCTATTTAATTATTAAAAATCTATTTGGTTACTGGTTAGGATATATTTCAATGAGAGAAAATTGTCCATGAGAATACGTGTCGAAGGGTAGGGTTTACTTTAGACCACTTCAAAAATTGTAAAATTGTAAATTAATAAAATAATATTTTCTAAAAAATAAAATATAAAATTATGAAGATAGATTTATAAAATTTTGAAAACGAAAATAAATTATTAATCGAAAATATAAAAATATTTAAAATATATGATAATTTAGAATTTTTAAGGAGATATATAACTACCTCTAGCCAGGCAGCCACCCCTTATTCTTCTATGGTTATATTATTGTTTGAGATATATTTTAGTTGCGGAGTATTTGAAGAATTTAGACATTAATATTCATCAGATTTGTTTAAATAAAAATTTAATAGATCTATTATAAGTCGCTTTCTAGCTTTACATTTGAAAATTTAATCTTAAACATTTAATTCCATCGTTTTAAAAATTTTATCCCCTATATTGGGCTGCTCTCCATTCACTTCATATAAGCTCATGTTAAACTCAGGATGTTAACGTGATTGAAACACCCACTGGACTGGACCTATACCGAACACATATAAAAGATGGTGCGTTTAAAAATAACCTTTTTTTAAGCAACAGAAAAGCTTCTTTATGGGTCGCAGTGTCTTTAAGCTTAAAGCAAAGTCTTCCCATGGTGTTTTTGTCTGCAGCTAAACCAGCAGCAATTCAAGGTCCACTCCACAGCACTTAAATATTGAAGGGAAATCAACAGGTTCACAACCTGGGAAACCCAGATTCCATGGTGGTTTGAGAATGGGAGAATTTGTTCATTTGACATCACCCATGCATAAATTGAAACGACATTTTTAATGGGAGAAACCAGACCTAAGACTTTTTTTTCCTTCTAATTTTAATTATTATTTTTCTGCTAACCATTTCTATAAATGATATATATATATATATAGTTAGATAAGAGCAAAATCCTCCAAGAGACTTCAATATCGAGAAGAAGATGGGGATTCCCCATGGAGAAAAGCAGAGAAGAAAGCGAGTGAACTGCTTGGTTTGAAGCAAGGCACTGCATGACCAGCTCCTCTAAATGTTGCAAACGTAAGCCCTTCGTATTCTTGAATCCAACCGCTGACCTGCCCAAATTAATAACATGAATTTTGGTGTTATCATCCACAATAATCAGTGCTCGTTTATTCGGATTCGAGTGAGATCGAGTACCTGTTTCTCATGGTACCATGGTCTCCATGCCTTAGTGATGGCAATCCCAAAGCACTGATGCTGTATCGAGTAGACAAAACAGGAACTCTTCCATTCGTGTGTCCACTAAAACCAATCCAAAGACATTAAAATGAGGCACACATAAAACAAGTAATATCTAGAAACTATTTGAAGCATGAGAAATTTACCTGTATATCCAAATTCTAATTCCTGCTGCAATAAGCTTTTGGTATATCGGAAGTACTGATGGCTTTGTATCTGCCCAACCGTCAAATATATCCATACTGCATTACAAAAGGCAATGGCATTGTTCAGTTGACATCTAGAAACTAAATATTCTCCTTTTTCCCGCGCTGCACATTATATCGGTAGACACGGATGCGGTGCGGGAAAATAAGTAAACCGTCCTGACGGTGTTGACATTATATATAGCAAGTATTTGCAATATATTTACTTGCAGATGCTCCAGTTCCTGAGATGATGACCATCACTAACGTGAAGAGCTATTTGAACATCCAATCTATTGTAGAAAGCATTTGCGTAGCCATCAAGGCAGAACCTCCCAAAATCCTTGGCATCTGGTAAGGAGAAAAAAATTCCATGTGACCACCATATCATAATATGGACATAAAGGAGAATGCAATTTATAGAAAATGATCACCATATTGGATTTTTGCTTCTTCGTGACTTTGAGTAGCGATTTTTCATCCGAACTCGTGGTATCACCGATACACACTGGGGTGTATAGGCTGAACATATCGATCTCCTTATACTGTTTGAGCACTTCATCAACAGCTTCACTACAATCTTCGTTGCTCCATGTATCATTGCTTTTGAAATCACAGGTTTCGGTGATGGTTTTGTGAGTTTCATCAGATACCACAGCATGACTCCACGCATAATCCACCATACCACGCCAGTCCTCGGCGTCGTATGTTTCGGGATTTCCCAACTGTCCAAATTTTCAGCACGACAAGCAAGAATTTAATAGTCTAGTGGTGGGGGGAAAAACAGGGTCGGCAGAACAATATGGTCGTACCAAAATACCATTGAGTTCAATATAAGTGAAGGGTCCTTGTTGTTGTCATAAATGAGGTCAGCCAACTCTGGAACATATTTTCCTAGGAAACCAACAAGTCAATTGAGAATCAATTTGTTGAGTTGAAGGCTAATGTAAAATTATTAAAGAGGGAATACCTGCATAGCTTTCCCCAGCTATATAAAAGGTTCTTTCTGTATGATGGAAACTTCAGGAACCACTTATGCAGGAAAGTGTAAGTATCATTTGCTGGTATTAGTAGTCCATGGAAGAAAATAAGCACAAATTAGGTCATATCTTAGCCACAATTACCATTAGTATCGAATAACTACGGTACTCGAACTCTTCATTTTTATATGTGTTTGATACGTGTATCCGATACATATCGTATAGGTAAGTAAAGAGAAAACATAAATGAGTTGTTTGCTGGAATTTACAAGTATAATTTTATGTTTTATAAAAAAAAACACAAGTATAATTTTATGTGTTAAACTCACCAGTAAACTCATCTCCTAGATTATCATAATCATTAGAACTGTTTGAGTATGAAAATCCAACTCCAATTGGAGATTCCAGGAATAACATATTGGCTTCTGCATCAGCAAAGACATTAAAATAGACTAAAATTCTTAATAATGGTATATTGAAATATTGAGAGAGCAGCATATACATAGGCTGATAAGTGCAAACAAAAAGCAAGTGGACTGATTTTATATGATTTTTCTGTTATGCAATAACAGATATTTGAATGATGAAATCAATTATTATGTTGATGACGACGAGAATAATAGACATGATTTTAATGTTATATATATATATATATTCGTGTCTATATAATCGTATACGAGTCTTATAGCTGAACCTTATGATGGATAGATAAGAAAATTATTGCACCTTTAAATATGCAAGTTGGTAGGTAAGTAAATATTCTGAACTTTATACCTTTATTCCATGAGAAGTTGTTAAATTTAATCTCAAGGCCATTGGTGTCCACTATGAAAGGACCAATCTCTTGCGTGGCTCCATATCCCACAGAAGAACACCCAGGACCTCCATTAAATATTTAACTCAGTTTGATAACAAATGTATTACTAAGATACACATTTGATGAGTTTGGAGATGAGACATTATTTTTACCTCCATTAAGCCAAAGAACCAATGGTTTTTCGTCAGGTTGAGACATTGCCTCATAGAACCAATAAAGAGTGCTCTTTCATTGATTCCATTCACGGTATCATATCCGGAGTAATGGCGGAAACCCACAGGTGGCTGACCGGGCAATTCGGTAACAAGATCGTCATCGTTCCCCAGGGAACTCGATCCCTTCTCGTCACGCCATTGCCAATGTCTTTCAAACGAGACTCGATCCGATGACGAAATAGTCGAAACACGGACCAAAGTAAATAAACCACAACACTCGGCCGGAAACCCATTTCGTTAACAGACGGAACAATCTGACATGGCTTTTTTAGACAACTTTCTTGTGTGTTTTGGGGACAGTGGTATGGGTTGTTGACATGAATTACGTCTATTATTATCCCCCAATAATTTATGATTAACACTATCCACATGGTGATGCAGATATTGGTATTGATGCATGAGGTAAGGAAACAACACAAAATATACTACATATGGTGACCACCATACACACACAAACACATATGGTCATGCATGAAGTGGAAGAACAGATTGGAAAGCAAATTAAAACTCAGTTTTTGTATATATATATATATATAGAAAAGTATTTCATAAACAATTGGTGTAAACTTTAAGTTCAATAAGTTGATTTTTTAAATGTTAGATTGTAGCTCTTTTATTAAGTTTTGGTATCAATATCCAAAATACATAATATTAAAATTTATTTCTAAATTTGATAAAATAGTCACTTTCACCTTATTTCAAAATATTTTAGCCTAACATTTTATTTTAAGATAAAATGTTCTTAATTGATGGAAACTCTTTATTTTAATTGAGAAAAAAAAAACTTTATTATTTGACAATTTCTACGCTTGTCAATATCTAAAACCAAATGTTACAAAGTCTAGAATGTAGAAGACTACAACATCACATGGGCATGGCAGTTTCTTCATAAGAATCGGAGCGGCTTACCCATCATCTTATTATGAAAAGACAGCCCCATATATTGGGGAACTATTGATCCCAAAATACAGAAGATAAAGGACCTGTTTTTAAGCAACATCATCACCACAAAGTTGAAAGATGGAGTTTTGTGGCTAAATTCGTGCTCACTTTTGATTCCGATGAACCTGTGGATAAAGGTATAGTATATGAACACCAATTAGGTTTTTCAACAGTGACCTGGATTCCAACTTTATTTCACTCAATAATCTCATCGAAAACAGTTATCTTCTTTATTTCGCCTCTTATGATTATGTTATTGAGATAAATGCACAAGTATCGAATACGAATATTAATAAAGTGTTTAGATGAGCATTAATGTACATAAACAAACTATGAAAACCTTGAGCTAGTTGTAATGCTGATAAATCCCACTGTAATAAAAACTATTTCTGATCTCTTTTTTTTTATGTATAAAAAAGAAGACAGCTAAAATGTTAAAGCAACACGTGCATCATTCTGTTTTCTGCACAGAGAAAAAGGCACACAAAAAAGCAAACAATTACATGTTCTGACTCAGTGCAAACCTAACTCTATATTGGCCAAAATGGATTCCCACCTAATTCCTTTAATGAACTCCACTTTGTTTGTGTTGTAACGTGTAGAATATTTTAAAAGAATTATATATTTTTTCCATTGGCTCTGGTATGGGTAAAGTATTAAAAACGTCTCACTATCAGGTCCGGTCCTGATATTTTAAGAGCCTTAGATCAGAAGGTGATGATAAGAATAAATAGGGGCTCATACTTAGATTTCTTCTATCATTAAAATGAGGTTCACTGAATTATCATATTTTCGAGTTTTTTAAATAAAAAATGATGTTTAAAATATTTTTTAATTATTGAGTCCCACTAAATTACCATATTTTTTAATATTTGAAATAAAAATATTTTTAAAAATATTTTTTAATTATTAAACTTAAAAATAATTTTAAAAATGGCCCCCTCCAAGATTGGGGCCCTAGGCGGTCGTCCCCCTGACCTATGCCCAAGGCCGACCCTGCTCACGACTATAGTATATTGTTTTGTTAAGTATACTGACTCTTAAAATTTATAAAATAGTCATCTAATTATAAGATGTTATTTTGTCAAGTCTCACGACTATTAAAGTTACAAAATGATCACCTAATTATTCATATGTTCCAAACTCGTTATTTTTCGTTAAAAAATGACGACAATTTGAGTTGGATGTTAACCTGCTGATTAGTATATGATAAAATTTCATCTCAGAATCTCAATTTCAGTCAGCATGTTAACATCTAGCTCAGACTACTATCAATTTTTTAACGAAAAGAAATGAGTTTGGAACATATGAACAATAAGTTGATCATTTTATAACTTTTAATAATCGAATGACTCAACAAAATAACACTTTATAATCGAATTATATTTTTAAACTTTTAATAATCGATGTACTCAACAAAGCAATATCCTATAATCAGATAACCATTTATGTACTCGATTCTATAGTGTTGAGCCGTTGCTAGTGCCGCTAACCTAGAATGTGGATAATGGTTTAAGAAAGAAAAGTGCAGATCTATGCTTATGCCCAGGGAAAAGGAAAAAAAAGAGAGATTATTTTAATGTAATTCATGAGTCTTTATCCGAAAGGTGTATCAGCAGGGACGAAGCTTACCGGTGTCATGATTAAAAAATTATGGTTAATTTTCACGTCCATTGACAAATGTGAATAGGGTTTTAAACAAGATGAGACAAACTGTGAATTATTTGAGTCTGATTTAATTAAAGTTCGGTCATCACTTGATTTTAAAGAATTGGATTCAAGTTTTTAACAAGTAGAAGTAAGCTATTTAATACATGATTCAAAAAAAATTACGAGCAACTCAAAAAGATAATATTTTTAATTTTTAATTTTTTAAATGAAATTATCAAAAAATATTAGTATTTATATATTTTTTAAAAGCTTAATAAGATTTTCATGTGCTTAGGGGGTGTTTGGATCAAGGAATGTGAGATTCTCATGGGAATGAAATTCACATTCTCATGTTTGGTTGGTCGGAAATCTCATTCCCGGTAATGTTTTATTACCAATAGTACATTTTTTGGGGTATATTACTGAGAATGTCATTACCTCCCTTTCCTTAGGTATTGTTGAATTACCGGCGTTTTGGACTAAAATGCCCTTAAATTTTCCCTCCAAAAATATCTTTCTTCTGTCGTTGAATAATAAAAATTATACGAAGGTTAAATTACAAATTTATCCTTAAATCATTTTAGATTAACAAAAAAAGTCTAATTAAAATTTTATATGAAGTTCAGGGCTTAAAATAAAATTTTACTTTTTCATTAAACCTTTTTATATTTTCAATTTTGTAAAAAAATATAAATTTTATGAATTTAATTTTTTTTAAAGAAAATATATAAATATTTTCCAACTTGTTACAAAAACAAATATATAATAAGGATAATTTGGTCAAATATACATTCCAATAATCTTTTATTCCTTTAACCAAACACGATAATCTTACATTCATGCTAAACAAACCAAACACAAAATACAACATTTCCAGTAATCATATTCTCTGGTAATCTTACATTCTCACTAGTAATCTTATATTTCGTGAACCAAACGCACCCTTAAGGTATAGGTTCAAGCTCGAGTTTAAGCTTCAATCGAGCTAAGCCTGAGAATATTTCAAGTTTAAGGTTTTTCAAGCTTAAGTCAAGCTTCAATTTTTTATTTTGAATTTGAGTCAAACTTGATAATTTTAAGTTCGTAAACTTTCGAGTCGAACTCAAGCTCAACAATACTCGAGCTATATTCGTTTATGGCCAATGTGAATACAACTCTCTCTCTTGTTAATTTTGTTTTAGGGTTCATCATTTATGTCATTTTGGGGCAGTTTTCTGATTAAATACCAAACCCACTTTATGTTATTATACCCAAAACTAGGGTACCTCATCTAATAAAGTGAGCCAATAAAACTCAATTATAGTTTAAGCATATGCTGAAAGCTATGAAGTCCGTCACTCCCTTATTCGGCGACAAACTACAAGTAATAGTTATTAGTCAAAAGCAAAGATGCATATATAGGATAATAATCCTCATATGTATAAAGAAAGGTTATGTTTTTATCTATATACATATATGAGTAAAGATATAATTATCTTAATAACAAATTATAATAGAAATATTGACTTTGAAATGTTAAATTTTAGGTAAACCGTAACATTCAACATTTAACTATATGTACAAACCAACTTAACTCAATGGTTAAATGAATTATTCTTATTTCAATCACTCTAACTTATTTTATTATCTTTCTATGATGTGTCATATTTTATTAATATTTTTTCTATATAAATTATAAAAAATAAAATTAAAACCCTAAAACATACCCTCTTAATCTTATACCAAAATCCCGAACCCCAAAATTATAACCCCAAATGCTAGACCCAAGCCCTAAACTCCAAATTATAACTCTCACCCTCACAGTGATGAACAATGACTCGTTGACAGCCTCACCCTTACCCTCGAACGGCCTTACCCCCAAATCACTTCTTCTCCCCTTAAGCTTCATGCCGTCAAAAGACTCATCAAAGATAATCACACGGTATGATTAATAATCATTGTCGTTTGTATAGTCATCGCCCCCTAATCCATTAGTTATGAATTTTCTGTTGTCGTCTACTCTCTTTTAGCTCGTCATTGGCATTTGAGCGTGTGAAGATCTAGAGAATAGGAAGTCACCGACGAATGATTGTAGCCACCGGTAAGTGGATGAGACCGATGAAGATGAGGTTGTTGAGGTGGCAATGGGGATTTTGTGATTTTGAGTTCATTAATTGTTGGGTTTGAGATTTAAAGGGGTATGATGCGTGTAATGTGATTTAAGGTGGAGTTTGAGATCAGATATTGATATTTCCTTATAAAATATGAGTTGACTCCAACATAAAGGCTTGACCCTACTCATTTTATATATTTACAATACACTATATTATTTAATTTTATATATTTTTATATCACATAAAATTAAATATATAATATATAATACAATAATTAAACATTAAAACCTATTTGTTAAGTTGTCTATTTATAAGAAAGTAATAAATAAATAAATTTATTGAATAAAAGTTATATAAAATGTTAAATTAAAAAGTAAAATTATAATATGAACGAGTCCAAAACGAACCGAGTTAATCATTTAAAAATATGAATAAACATAATCACAATTAAATATTTATTTTTTTCAACTTTTTTAAAAGTCGATATATTAAATTTATTCGTTAAAATATCAATTAAAAACATAAACATTGAGAGTTTTTTTTAGTAGGACGGAATTTAAGCTGTACATTGATTTCAAAACTTTATTTCCTTCTCTCTTTTATATTTTCATATATTATTTGCCACATATTTAAATTTAACGAGAGTCAAAAACAAAGTTATTAATTGAACTTCAATTTTAAAGAACAGGGACTGAAAAAATAATTATACCAAATTGGCTTTTGACTTGCTAAAATTCGATGTTTAATGAATTTCGGTATTCATTATGGTTATCTAAGTTTTAACTCAACCACAACTACATCCCAATACATTAGGGAAAATCTTCACCGAATCGAAAGAAAGAAGAGGTAAAACCACCCAAGTAGTGGAGGAGGAAAACGATTTGTTTATATGTTATCTCTCTTATATTATTTTTTAAAATAGGATTGTTTTTACTGTAATAAGAGAAAACGGCCGAACGATGTAATATCTTTTAGAAAGATAGGCGGATGATAAGACATCTTTTAAATTTCATACATGCAGAAGATGTTGGTGCTGGAAGCAGTCTTTTTGGAAGACACCATTTCGACTGTCTTCTCCAGTGCACTGTAGAAAGAGAAAATAAACTCCGGTGAACGATCATTTCAAATTCCCCCCCCCCCCCACTTCACTAGTTGACCCGTTTTTTAGAGTCAGGTATAATTATTTTCGTCTAAATTTGAATCTGACCCAATCCCACCTTTAAAAAATTTAACCTGACATAAATTAAACATAAATTATCAAAATGAAAAAATCGACCAATTGGATCAAAATGAATCAAAAGTTGTTGGGTCCGAGTGAAATGCTCATCCCAGATGTAAATAGATTCAAAAGCCCTCTCCCTCTTGTAGCCCAACTTAACAACCCAACTCAGCTACTACTAGTAGTACAGCCCAATAGAATAGCAAAATCTTCACTGAATCCGAATAATGAAGATTTTCTTCTTGTTCAATCATATTTGGGGATAGGGATGGCAAACGGGCGGGTCGGGTGCGGATACCCCCTCCCCATCTCCATACCTACCTAATATTTTTCAATCCACCACCCGCCCACCACCCATGATGGGTAGAAATTTTCAAATCCACACCCGTCCACGCGGGTACATTCTCAAATCCATCCCCACTACCCACTAGCGACGTACCCGTCTAGACCCGCCTGACAGCAAACTTAAGTTATACATAAGCAACAAATATAAAAAAACATGTCCATTAAGAAACATAATAAAATAATCCAAGGATTATCTAAGTTAAGTGTTAATATAGATCTTAAAATACATAAAACATCATAATAAATGACATAATTAAAGTCTAGAAACATAAATGACAAACACATAATGTTTTTGTTCTTTGACACAATATTCTAAAATTTCAGGCAATATTTGTGATATATAATACTCCAGTATTACAATCATCATTCTCTATTTCCTCCAATTGAGAGCGCTCCAATTTAAATTCACTACTACCTACATATATAATAGAAAATAAAACTAATATAAGTTAGTAACTAAACTTTAATAAGATAATTAAGCACAATTTGACAACTAATATAAACTAAATAATAATATTACCTTTAATATCGGCCCAATGTTAATTTTGAGCATACATTAATGCTTCAATCGTCTCCGGAAGTAGTCGACTACGATAAGGACCAATTACTCTTCCACCTATACTGAATGCAGATTTTGATGGGAGAGTGGAGACAGGAATACCCAAAATATCCTTTGTTATTTTGTTGGAGAGTTGGATAAATTACATGTTATATCTTATACAATATTATAATTTATAAATTAGTCTCTAAAATTACACCTAAATTCATAATGGTCCAAAAGTTAATGGATATTTAGCTGGGCGGGCGGATGTGGGGCGAGCGGATGCGGGGCGGGCGGATGCGGGGGCGGGTAATGTCTCAAACCCATTACCCGCCCACCACCCGCGACGGGTACCACTTTCTAAATCCACACCTGCCCACTACCCGCTAAAATTATACCCATTCCCGCCCCAATTAGAACGGATGCAGTGCAGAATCCACGAAACTGTACCCGTTTACCATCCTATTTGGGGAGGAAGAGAGAGAGGAAAGAGATGGATGGGGGACTCTGCTACGATTGGTGCAGAGTTTGTAGTTGGTTTTACTGGGGAAATATCTCAGAGTAAGAGTACTACAAGCAGCAAAGAACGAAATCGTTTTACAGTTCACCAAGTGGCCTCTCCCTCTTCACAAGACCATGGCTTCCCCTGTCCGACGGCCCTCCACGTGGCATCATCTTTGGGATCCATGGGTATGGCAATGACGTAAGTTGGACTTTCCAGTCCACTTCGATCTTCCTTGCTCAGAAAGGGTTCTCTTGCTTTGCCCTTGACATTGAAGGCCATGGCAGATCTCAAGGTTTAAGATGTTATGTCCCAAATGTTGATTTAGTTGTCCAAGATTGCCTCTCCTTCAATCTCATCAAGCAAGATACGAACTTTGATGGGTTACCTTGTTTTTTATATGGCGAATCCATGGGGGTGCCATTGCTTTGCTGGTTCATTTTGCTGATCCGATGGGGGATTTAAAGGTGTTGTTTTGGTTGCACCCATGGTTAAAATCTCGGACAAGGTTACACCCAGATGGCCAATTCCTCAAGCTCTCACTTTTATCTCCAATTTCTTGCCCACTTTAGCCATTGTACCAACTGAAGATCTCTTGCACAAGTCGATCAAAGTAGAAGAAAAGAAGATTGTTGGGAACATTAATCCATTCAGGTATAGAGGGAAACCGAGACTGGGAATCGTTGTTGAGCTCTTGAGGGTGACCGAGTTGTTGAGTCAAATACTGAGCCATGTAAGTATCCCGTTCTTAGTTGTCCATGGCAGTGCAGAATGTTGTTACTGATCCGGAAGTGAGTCGGACGTTGTACGAGGAAGCATCGAGTCAAGACAAGACGTTTAAGATCTATGAAGGGATGTGGCACTCGTTGTTGTTCGGTGAACCTGATGAGAACATTGAGGTTGTTCGTAGTGATGTATTATCTTGGTTGAATGATAGATGTAACAAAAAGATCTGAGTAGGGTTTAATTTATTATCTTTTGAAAAAGGAGGAAATAATGAAACAGACCATGTTGTAGGATTGATTTGTTTGGTGTTTGTCAATGATGACTGTATCAAAGGCTACGGTGGGAGATTCAGTCTGTCAATCCTGAGGCTAAGGTGCGATGCACCGTGTTTGGTGTTGAAAGAGTGGGAGATTCAGTTTGTTGATCCCGCACCGGACCTGGGGTTGCAAGCTTAAACACTGCAGGGTTAAGGTTGTGAATTGACAATGTAGCTATATATATAGTGTAAAAATTGAACCATCTAAATATACCCAAACAAGTATTTCATCTAAAATCCTAATTGAATTATCCTTATTTGATCAAGCAAATCCTTTGAAAATAGACAGAAACGAGCCTAGGGAATTATAAGTCAACGAAATAGTATAAAAGGAGAAGCAGTTCTTAAAGTGGATGGAATCCAACTAAAGGAACAAGCTGAAATAACTACATACATTGCAGATGCCAGAGAGTTATAAAGATGTTAAACAACTTAGAAGAAAGGCAGCTTCTTTGCAGTCTCACTTGACGATTTCCATGAAGGGTCGAAGACGCAAAAGCATATTCACATAGTTCTGTTTGACAGTCCCTGCAACTGCATATTCCTGATAAAGATTACATGTTTAACAAAGTAGAAGAGAATGTAATAGAATAATGTAATGCTTTCGGCCTCATCCAGAACAGTTCTAAATCATCCAACTCTTGCAAGACGTCGCGAAGCAAATCATCCACCCCCTTCTTATGTTTCACTCCTTGTTTTATTAGAAATTTTGAGTCCATCGGCAAAATCGATCAAATAGGGCAGTGAAAAAAAGAATTCTTCATATGTTGTATCCTTAAGATTATTTTCTTAAATATGGTATTTTGAATAGTAACATAAGAAAGACGCATGATGAAGTCAACGTCTTCTGTATGACCTGGGAAAGATGATGCACTCAACGTCTTCTGTATGACCTGGGAAAGACGCATGAAACAACAGGCATCTTCTACAGGACCTGGGAAAGTATGGGCACCAGCCATGGGAAGCATGAGGAAGACACTGAATCTTTTATTCAACTTCATGAGCCAGGTGATTCGACCGTCTTCTCTTTTTCACTGTTCATTTCATTGTTCATTTCACTCCAGTTTTAAAAATAATTTCTCATACGCCTTTAGACAGAACCAATTCTTTTTTTTCCCACCATATTATATGGGTAATTTTGCCGAGTTCATTAATGATAGAGTAAAAATTTAACATTTTTAAATATTTTTATTTTTAAATATATTTAAATAAGAGTTTAACATTTCTGAATTTAATCAAATAAATAAAGATCAAACATGTGAAATAATCAACACAAAATGAAGTTGAAAGACTGGAGGCCTTAAAACATGCCCAGAAAACATAAATGGAAATTCAATTCATTGCACAAAAGAGCAAATTTTCTTTCCAAAACTGCTCCAACTCTTCCGAATTTAAATGACACAACGAACAAAGAAATAACATTAAAAACAAAACATTGATTCAAGATTTAACCCAAACAACATAAACCCACATGATATTCTTACACTACGAACGATCCCGAAACCGAACAACTTCCGTCGTGTTTGCTGCTAAACCCGAACGGCAACCAAGACCGTCGTCGAAATTCAGAGCATAACTGGAAGGATAATACTGTGACTTGAACCGTTGCTTGCTTTGACTCTTCATTGCTTTCTTCAAAGCTGCTTTAACTCTCCAAAATAGACTCATGCATCGCTTCTTCCCATATCTTCCCATGAAATCCATATGTTTTTGTTTTCTGTCGTTGGAAGCAAAATTCAACGACCCTTTAGACTAAAATGTATGTCTTTTCAAAGAACTTGCAGTTTTCAACGGCAAACACTGATTTTTATCTGGAATTTTGCATTGGAGTGATGAGATTCTATCCGGAAGTGAGAGAGAAAAGCAAGGAAAAATGGGTTACAATGGGCAGTGTGCAGTGGCAGTGAGACTTCCCCATTGTCGTAGTGTCAACATCAGATACGTTTGGTTTCAATCCAGAGTTTAAATTGGATAGTCATTGGGACCTGTTGGGAAACAAGGTTATTTCCCACAGTAATATAGTTTTAAAATTGACTTAAAATATCAAGATCAAAATCACTAAAGATTGTACAGCGGATAAACCTCTCAAATTATTGAATATTGAAACACAATGAAAAAATCGAATAAAAAACAATAAAGGAGATAACTCACCAAATTTACGATGTTCGACGAGAATGTCGTCTACTCCTCGGGCACCACATCGGATGATAACTTCACTATCAACAAATATTACAACAAATGGAATTCTTTAGAATTCCCAAAGTGAAAGAATGAAGAAAACAAGAAGAAGAGAACTTGTTTTTGGGATGATTTCTAATGAAATATTTAGCCCTATTTATAGTAGTTTTAAGTACTAAACTTATAAATAACCTAATATTTTAGGGATTAAACATGAAAAATAAGTTGGTCACCTACCAAATAATTTTCCAATAAGCTGGCCACCAACCAAGATGAAATTTCCAACTTGTCAACTTAATTTAAAGCCAAATCTTCACATTGGCTTGAAATTACCAAGCATACTCAACTTCTTCAACTCCCCAAATTTGTAGTGCCTCTAATCGCGCTCACAAACGTCACACACCCGAAGGTGTTCATACTTTTAGGATGTTAATCAAGTTCAAACAATGATTGAACTTGATTACTGTTACCACCTTGGTCATCATATCTGCAGGATTTTCTGATGTCGCAATTTTTTGAAGTGGAATATTTCCTTCTTCAAAGATCTCCCGCACAAAGTGATACCTCACGTCGATATGCTTAGTCCTTGAATGGTAGAATTTATTTTTCGCTAAGTGAATAACGCTCTGACTATCACAATAGAGACTAATGTGACTTTGAACAACTCTCAAGTCTTCCATCAGCCCGTTAAGCCAAATTGTTTCCTTTACAGCCTCTGAAACTGCCATGTATTCTTCCTCTGTAGTAGACAAGGCCACATAGATTGCAATGTAGACTTCCAACTTACTCAGTAGTTGATCGACGCTTATCCAAATCACCAACATAGTCGGAATCAACATATCCAACCACACACTGACCAAGTGCTTCATCTTGTTCAAAAACTAAACCAACATCCACGGTTTGTTGGAGATACCGTAGAATCCATTTCACAACTTGCCAATGTCCTTCTCCAGGATCATGCATGTACCTGCTCACAACTCCAACTGCTTGTGAAATGTCAGGACGCGTACACACCATTGCATACATCAAGCTCCCAACTGCATTAGCATATGGAACTATTTCCATATACTCTCGTTCTTCGTTAGTTTTAGGAGATAATTGAGAACTAAGTTTCAAATGAGAAGTCAGTGGGATACTTACATGTTTGGTATTTTCATTCATGCCAAAACATTGTAATACTTTTCTCATATATTGCTTCTGTGTTAAACAAAGCTTCCCTCTCTGTCTATCTCTGTTTATCTTCATACCAAGAATCTTGTTGGCCTCACCTAGATCTTTCATCTCAAATTCTTGATTCAACTGAGCGTTTAATTTGTCTATCTCATTTTGACTCTTCGAAGCGATCAACATATCGTCAACGTACAAGAGAATATAAATGAAATATCCATCTTTGAGCTTTTGCAAATACACACAATGATCATATTTGCTTCTAGTGTACTTTTGCCACCTCATAAAGCTATCAAATCTCTTATACCGCTGCCTCGGAGATTGCTTCAATCCATATAGTGATTTGTTCAGCTTACAAACCCATTTCTCACAAACACCATCTTTGTATCCTTCTAGCTGAGTCATATAGATCTCCTCTTCTAAATCATCGTGCAAGAAAGTCGTCTTTACATCAAGTTGAGCTAGCTCCAAATTCACCTGTGCTACCAAGGCCAACAATATTCTAATGGAGGAGTGTTTCACAACAGGGAAAAATATTTCATTGTAATCGATTCCTTCCTTTTGAGCGTAGCCTTTAGCTACTAACCGTGCCTTGTAGCGAACATCTTTCTTGTTATGAGATCCATCTTTCTTTGCAAATACCCACTTGCATCCAATTTCTCTTTTACCTTTCGGTAATTGTGCCAGTTTCCAAGTATTGTTCTTTTGGAGAGATTACATTTCTTTATCCATGGTACTTTTCCACTTATCACTTTCCAAGCTTTGTATTGCTTCTTGGTAAGTGATAGGGATATCATCATCAATAACTGGAAGAGCATAGGCCACTATATCAACAAATTGAGTAAGTCTACGAATTTCTCTCATTGGCCTTGTAACTGCAAGGGGTTCTGGTGTCTCCAATTGTTCTTGGGTTTGAACCTCTTCATCTTCTGATTCTTCTATTGGAGTTGAAGAATCAGCTGCATCAACTTCTGGGATCATCGTCTTCTAAAACTCTACCTGTTTTGGAGTATGTTCCACCTTCTGCGGAGAACTACTTGTCTGGACAACTTCATTTGTTACCTTCTTTACTAGGACATATTCATCAACGGTAACATCTCTGCTACTCCTACAAATTATCTACTACTTGTCTTCTTTGCTCTCGGATCAAGCTTGGATTCCTTCACATGATAATAAGCAGTGGATCCAAATACATGTAAGGAATCATAATCAGTAGCAGGTTTTCCAGACCATACCTCCAATGGTGTTTTTACTCCAAACGCTGATGACGGCAGACGATTGATGAGATGGTCAGCATATGTCACAACCTCAGCCCAAAATGCATTTCTTAACCCAACATTAGACAACATACATCGAACTTTCTCCAATAATGTTTGATTCATACGCTCTGCCACCCCATTCTGTTGTGGTGTTTTTCTAACAATGAAGTGTTGAACAATACCATACTCATGACAAACGTCAAAGAATGGGTCACTTTTATATTCCCCTCTATTGTCCGTCCTAAGACATTTGATATTTCTACCAGTCTGGTTCTCGATCATATTTTTCCATTTTAGGAAAATTCGAAGCACTTCATCTTTAGACTTCATCGGATACACCCAAACCCTTCTGGAAAAGTCATCTACAAAAGTTACAAAATAATGGTTTCCTCCCAAAGATGATGTCTTTGAAGGACCCCATACATTTGAGTGAATATAATCCATAATACTTTTTGTATTATGTATAGTGGTGTTAAACTTCACTCTTTTCTGCTTTCCCATAACAAAATGCTCGCAAAAGTTCAATTTGCAAGCCTTTGCACCTTTCAACAATCATTTCTTTGCTAGAATTTGCAAGGATTTCTCTCCAGCATGTCCCAACTGCATATGCCACAACTGGGTTGCGTCCAAATCATCACCTCCGGAAGCTGCTGCAACTGCTCCAATAATTGTACTACCTTGATAGTAATACAAATTATTTTTCCTGATTCCCTTCATCATCACAAGTGCGCCATACGTGACTTTTAAAACTCCATCTCTCATAGTGACTACTGAGCCTTTGGATTCGAAGGCTCCCAACGAGATGAGATTTTTCTTCAATCTGGGCATGTATCGGACATCAGTCAGAACTCTGGTTGATCCATCTTGATTCTTCAATCGAATTGAACATATCCCAACAGTTTTACAGGCATTGTCATTGCCCATATATCCTGCATTTAGTTATACTAAATCGGAGAACCACTCCCGATTAGGAGACATATGATAAGTGCAACCCGAATCTAATATCCATTCATCTGAATGGAATGTTGATGATGAAGCAACCAATGATATGTCAGAGTCATTTGAATCATGCTCTGCAACACATGCATCTGGAGCAGCTTTTCATTTCTTCTTCAGCTTCGGACAATCTTTCTTCCAATGGCCTTTCTCATGACAAAAGGCACATTCATCTTTTCCCAGTCTGGACTTCGACTTTGATATCCCTCTTCACTTTGGCTTTTGACTTTTCGAGCGACCTCTTGCCACCATGGCCTCTGCTGCTTCGTACTTGCTCTCCTTCTTGGTTTTCTTTCTGAGCTCATAACTATACAAAGCAGCAGTTACATCTTTAAGGGTAACATTATCCTTACCATGTAGTAATGTTGTCTCAAGGTGCTCAAATTCATCTGGAAGAGATGACAACAACATCAAGGCCAAATCTTCATCTTTAAAGGTTTCATCCATGCCCAATATGTAACATCCGCAATACCGGGTTAGTGACCAAATTGTAAAGTTTCAGAATTTGGTGACTAAAGTAGAAGAATGAAAGAATTCAATGATTATTTGAATATATATTGAAGGTTATTTGGTAATTATTAAAGGAAATTAAGGGTATTATGGTCATTTGACCAGAAAGATTTTTTATAATTTTTTTAAGGGTAATAAGCACGTATGAAGAAGAGTCCAGAGCATTCTTCAGTCTTCTTCTTCCTCCTCTCCACCGTGAAGCTTGGTATAAGGTAAGTGAGTCTTTAGTTGGTTAATTCTTTCGTTTTAAAGCTTGTTTTGATTCTTGGGATATTAAGAAAGATTAAGGAAAGCTTTAGGGGGCTTAAACCTCAAAGATTAACAAGTTATGAGAAATTAAGAAAAATGAGTTTTTAAGTGAATTTTTGATATGGAAGGAGTTAATAGATTGTGAAGTTGAATTTGACTTGTCAAGGATTAAATTAAGAGGTAGGAAGTGTTAGAATTGGAATTAGAACACATTGGAAATTTGGTATGATTTTTGAATCTTATATGGAAGATAGAATTTTGAGGTTTAAGATGAAATAAATGAATATAGATTGGTTTAAGTATGTGTACTAGAGTTAAGGATGAAAAGGGGATGATATATGAAGTGTTTGAGAGGAAATGAAGTAATTTCGGGTTGAAAATATGATTTCTGGGCAAGGGGAATCGGTACCCATTCAAGGGGAACCGATACCCCTTCAAACGAACAAGAATTTCCAGTATGTCATAGGGGAACCGATACCCCCATGGGGGGAACCGATTCCCCCTAAAGGAAAATTGGGGATATGGATTTAATAAGTTCGTTTAAATTGATAGTATCCAATTACAAGGTGTAGGTATCTAATGATGGTCTCGAAATGTACATTTATGTAGATTCTACGCATAAAGCAATTCCGGAACGTTTAGCAAGTAAGATCGATCAAGGGAAAGATAAGAGATTGGATTTGGCTAGTGAGGCCAGGTGAGTGCATATTAGTTAGTTTATGGTGCTAAATGGAAACAAGACTTGCGACAAGTCTATTTCCTATGTTAGAATGCATGAATATATGATTATACGTATATGAATGACATGAATTGTATGTATGCATGAATATATGTGTTGACATGCTTTTGAATGTAATGTTATGAGAAGTATGTGCTATATAAGGTATATATATACATATGTGAAACTGAACTATGTGACTGCATGAGAAAGATATGAGCCATATGACATGATATAGGTGAACATGGGAAAGCAAAGTATGAGATATAAACTATGTGATCATAGTAAAATATAATTATATTTTTATATGATAAGTGAAATAAACTGGATAATATTGATCTATAGGATGAAGTGAAAATAGTACACCAACTAAGGGATTTGAACATAAATGATAAGATGAACGTATAAGATAAGCTAGATGGGAAAGATTCATAGGTTTAAATAAAACTATAACACATGGGTTGAATGATAGAAATTTGTGAAGTTATATGAAAAGATTATAAGAGCTATAAGAAATTGAATTAAGTAACAGATTAGATTATATATAAATAATAGAAGTGAGATATGTTTATAAGTCTGCCCTAGATGAATACGAAATATAAGAGTGCTATATGATTTGTATTAGGATAATCTTGAGGATATATATATAGATAGATATGAAATGAAATGAAATGAGTTATATGAATACCCAATTATGTGATGAAATGGTGAATTACCTGAACATGTGAATATATGTTTAAGAGAAGGCATACGATTAGATATAAGCAATGTGACTATAAGTATATGTGCTTTAAGTGATATGACTTATAAGTATTTCTATTATAATGTTACATGATATGTTATGTATGTTAAAGGAATTATGTGATGGTATAAGAATTGATAGGAAATATATGTGAAAACAAGTATATGATACGAGACAAAACTTATGACTATAAGCTACGTGAAAGTGTTCTAGGTGTTTCGATATATTATATGAAGTATATGATCTTATGTGAACAAGATATGATAAGTATGTTTATATGAATAAAGGTGATTGGGTGAGAAATGATAGAAATTATATGAAAACATGACATATGTGACATGTGAATTATATGGAAATGATCTACGGGTAAGTGAACTACGTGACTATGTGATCATATGAAAAGAAGCTATGTGATACGTGATATGTGAAAGTGAATTACAAGTTTATGTGTATATTTGAAATGAAATAAATGATAACGCCCATGTTATGTGTCATGAGAGCTAGGGGTATAGTTGGCATGCCAAGAGTCGAGGGTTTATTCGGTTCTTTAGGACATATGTATATCCTTTGGAACCTGTGTGAAGTCTTGAAAGACACATACTTGATCCATAGTATATGTATATGATTCTTAAGGAATTCTACGTGGTCCTTATGGACATCATTCTACGGGCACTACGGTGCAATTCTACGGGCACTTCGGTGCAATTCTACGGGGCACTTCGGTGCATTTATACGAGCTGTGGTGACAGCATAGTGCACAACCTCTATAGACTCACATATCGATAGTTCTCACATATATACATGGGTTAATCCAGAGATATGAACAAATATAAGTTAGTGGTATGATAAATGCTATAGAAATTATATGATGTTGTGTGTATAGTGTTTGATTGAAAAAGTATGTGATTATATGATAACATGTGAATGATGAATTATGTGTATGTATGAATTTACTGCGATTAATCTGATATGATTCTATACGATATGAAAAATGCCTGGAATTGCTATAACATGATAGAACATAACATGCATGTATCAATATATGTTTTAAAGTGCATTATAAGTGGTTATGCCTCACTAAGTCTTCGACTTAGCGTGTGATTGTTTCACACGTAGGTTTCGAGAAGAGTAAGGAGTGATGCGGAGCAAGACAGGTCAGTTTTCCTTACCAAAAGATCAGATCAGAAATATTTGATAAAGTATGTTTTTGTTTATGTATAAAGTGTTGGCATGTAATAAGTCATTAAGTACGAGCACTCTGATAAAGTCTGTATTTTGTTTTAAATAAAGTTTTAAATTTCCCGGGATTTTTCTTAAGAGTCAAGGTTTGAAAAGTCAATGTGACACTTCGGACTCGTATCAGGGTCGGATACGGGTTGGGGGGGTGTTACATTTAATGGTATCAGAGCTATGGTTTAGCCGATTCTCGGCATAAACCGAAGTCCAAAAGGTCATAAAAGGTGTACATGCCAACATAGATTGAAAAATTTCTGATCTGATAGTGTAAGGAATACGTTGTCTTGCTAATAAAATAAGAATAGTTTAACACAGTAGAAATCCGATCGTGATAATTTCGAAGTAAGTGAAAGGTGATATTCCTGATTGTGATAGCTATTCACTTGCCCTGGCCAGGCAGGATGAAGAGCGGACACCTCAGGAAATGCCTAGTAAGATCAAAAGTTGATTTCAGAAAGCTGAAATCATATCTGAATAATGATAGAAAATTTTCATCGTTTGGAATCGGAAAAATGATGTAGAGTAGTTTTGCTATTATGTGAATAAGATAGAATATGGTGAACGGGTGTCACCATAAGAATGTTAAAAAGATCTAATGACGTGATGATTACGTATAGAAGAACTCAAGGATAAGTGCATCAGTGACAAGTGTATAAGATGTATATGTCAGAGCTTATGAGTTCGAAATGAAGGAATAACATTGTGTATAAGCCAGAGCGTTTATATGATAAGGATTTGCAGTTAAGACGGAAAAGTTAGCGTTAGCTAACAAGAATATGCGATGGAAATGTACTGGAATTATAAGATATAAAATATTGTCAGGATATGATAACCAGATCTGCAATGGATCTGGATACAGTTGCATATTTGGATCATAATAATGAGGTATAGTAAAGGAAAAGGAAGTAAGAATTGGTATCTTTAAATAAAGCTGAGGATTGATAAGAAGAGTTTGAGAATGTGTATATCGATGATCAGATTATAAGACACGGGAAGTCCGAATGTTGAGTTTGAGCAAAAGAAATTTCAGGATGTATGAGAATAGAGGTGAAATTGATAAGTTGAGTAAGTGAATTTTTAAGATAATTTCGATTTGACAGGATGTATGTGTTTGGTTGATTAGGGTTTGTACCCTAGATTGAACATATATTATTGACTAGCTGTCAGAGTAAAAGGGATAGAATAATAGGATTGAAGGAAAAGATAAAGTTGAGTTAATTGATTATGATGTGAATTTGAATATGGTTGTATATTCTGAGCAGATAGCTATGATGTAGAAACTGAGATAAGTGTTTGCATGGAATCTTCAGGAAGAAAAATACAAGTATAAGAATGATAAAGAATGAAGTTATGTATAAGAAATGGGTTATTAAAGTAATGAGGATGCAATGAAGATTGGTACATAAAGATGAGTATAAGTAATAAGACAAGAGTATGTGAACATGAAAGGAAATATATGATTAATGTATAAGGAATAAGGAATAAGGAATAAAGAAATGAAAGGGATTGATTTAAAGGATCATATACGATAAATATGGAAGTACAGAGGACAATTTTTGATATGGAAATAAGACCAGTGTGCAAGGTGATGTGAAAATATTGTTTGACTCCTTAAAGTATATATTTAATCACATTGAAGAAGATTTAAAGTTGAGTTTTGGTCAAATGATGACGAAATACAAGTTTAGTATGGTTATAAGGTAATTAAAGATTGATAAAAAATTTGATTGATTAAGGATTTTGAGTGATAAGAACTGATGCTATTGGTTATATGATAAGTAACATGATAAGGATGTATAAAGGAAAAAGGTAGTTGAAGAACTAAGAGAAAGAAGGATTAAGTAAAAGAAGTAACATAAGAACATTAGAAGATATGTTCTTACTAAGTTGTTTAGTGAAAAATTCGAGGACGAATTTTTTTTAAAAGGAGGGGAGATTTGTAACATCCGCAATACCGGGTTAGTGACCAAATTGTAAAGTTTCAGAATTTGGTGACTAAAGTAGAAGAATGAAAGAATTCAATGATTATTTGAATATATATTGAAGGTTATTTGGTAATTATTAAAGGAAATTAAGGGTATTATGGTCATTTGACCAGAAAGATTTTTTATAATTTTTTTAAGGGTAATAAGCACGTATGAAGAAGAGTCCAGAGCATTCTTCAGTCTTCTTCTTCCTCCTCTCCACCGTGAAGCTTGGTATAAGGTAAGTGAGTCTTTAGTTGGTTAATTCTTTCGTTTTAAAGCTTGTTTTGATTCTTGGGATATTAAGAAAGATTAAGGAAAGCTTTAGGGGCTTAAACCTCAAAGATTAACAAGTTATGAGAAATTAAGAAAAATGAGTTTTTAAGTGAATTTTTGATATGGAAGGAGTTAATAGATTGTGAAGTTGAATTTGACTTGTCAAGGATTAAATTAAGAGGTAGGAAGTGTTAGAATTGGAATTAGAACACATTGGAAATTTGGTATGATTTTTGAATCTTATATGGAAGATAGAATTTTGAGGTTTAAGATGAAATAAATGAATATAGATTGGTTTAAGTATGTGTACTATAGTTAAGGATGAAAAGGGGATGATATATGAAGTGTTTGAGAGGAAATGAAGTAATTTTCGGGTTGAAAATATGATTTCTGGGCAAGGGGAATCGGTACCCATTCAAGGGGAACCGATACCCCTTCAAACGAACAAGAATTTCCAGTATGTCATAGGGGAACCGATACCCCCATGGGGGGGAACCGATTCCCCCTAAAGGAAAATTGGGGATATGGATTTAATAAGTTCGTTTAAATTGATAGTATCCAATTACAAGGTGTAGGTATCTAATGATGGTCTCGAAATGTACATTTATGTAGATTCTACGCATAAAGCAATTCCGGAACGTTTAGCAAGTAAGATCGATCAAGGGAAGATAAGAGATTGGATTTGGCTAGTGAGGCCAGGTGAGTGCATATTAGTTAGTTTATGGTGCTAAATGGAAACAAGACTTGCGACAAGTCTATTTCCTATGTTAGAATGCATGAATATATGATTATACGTATATGAATGACATGAATTGTATGTATGCATGAATATATGTGTTGACATGCTTTTGAATGTAATGTTATGAGAAGTATGTGCTATATAAGGTATATATATACATATGTGAAACTGAACTATGTGACTGCATGAGAAAGATATGAGCCATATGACATGATATAGGTGAACATGGGAAAGCAAAGTATGAGATATAAACTATGTGATCATAGTAAAATATAATTATATTTTTATATGATAAGTGAAATAAACTGGATAATATTGATCTATAGGATGAAGTGAAAATAGTACACCAACTAAGGGATTTGAACATAAATGATAAGATGAACGTATAAGATAAGCTAGATGGGAAAGATTCATAGGTTTAAATAAAACTATAACACATGGGTTGAATGATAGAAATTTGTGAAGTTATATGAGAAGATTATAAGAGCTATAAGAAATTGAATTAAGTAACATATTAGATTATATATAGAAATAATAGAAGTGAGATATGTTTATAAGTCTGCCCTAGATGAATACGAAATATAAGAGTGCTATATGATTTGTATTAGGATAATCTTGAGGATATATATATAGATAGATATGAAATGAAATGAAATGAGTTATATGAATACCCAATTATGTGATGAAATGGTGAATTACCTGAACATGTGAATATATATGTTTAAGAGAAGGCATACGATTAAGATATAAGCAATGTGACTATAAGTATATGTGCTTTAAGTGATATGACTTATAAGTATTTCTATTATAATGTTACATGATATGTTATGTATGTTAAAGGAATTATGTGATGGTATAAGAATTGATAGGAAATATATATGTGAAAACAAGTATATGATACGAGACAAAACTTATGACTATAAGCTACGTGAAAGTGTTCTAGGTGTTTCGATATATTATATGAAGTATATGATCTTATGTGAACAAGATATGATAAGTATGTTTATATGAATAAAGGTGATTGGGTGAGAAATGATAGAAATTATATGAAAACATGACATATGTGACATGTGAATTATATGGAAATGATCTACGGGTAAGTGAACTACGTGACTATGTGATCATATGAAAAGAAGCTATGTGATACGTGATATGTGAAAGTGAATTACAAGTTTATGTGTATATTTGAAATGAAATAAATGATAACGCCCATGTTATGTGTCATGAGAGCTAGGGGTATAGTTGGCATGCCAAGAGTCGAGGGTTTATTCGGTTCTTTAGGACATATGTATATCCTTTGGAACCTGTGTGAAGTCTTGAAAGACACATACTTGATCCATAGTATATGTATATGATTCTTAAGGAATTCTACGTGGTCCTTATGGACATCATTCTACGGGCACTACGGTGCAATTCTACGGGCACTTCGGTGCAATTCTACGGGGCACTTCGGTGCATTTATACGAGCTGTGGTGACAGCATAGTGCACAACCTCTATAGACTCACATATCGATAGTTCTCACATATATACATGGGTTAATCCAGAGATATGAACAAATATAAGTTAGTGGTATGATAAATGCTATAGAAATTATATGATGTTGTGTGTATAGTGTTTGATTGAAAAAGTATGTGATTATATGATAACATGTGAATGATGAATTATGTGTATGTATGAATTTACTGCGATTAATCTGATATGATTCTATACGATATGAAAAATGCCTGGAATTGCTATAACATGATAGAACATAACATGCATGTATCAATATATGTTTTAAAGTGCATTATAAGTGGTTATGCCTCACTAAGTCTTCGACTTAGCGTGTGATTGTTTCACACGTAGGTTTCGAGAAGAGTAAGGAGTGATGCGGAGCAAGACAGGTCAGTTTTCCTTACCAAAAGATCAGATCAGAAATATTTGATAAAGTATGTTTTTGTTTATGTATAAAGTGTTGGCATGTAATAAGTCATTAAGTACGAGCACTCTGATAAAGTCTGTATTTTGTTTTAAATAAAGTTTTAAATTTCCCGGGATTTTTCTTAAGAGTCAAGGTTTGAAAAGTCAATGTGACACTTCGGACTCGTATCAGGGTCGGATACGGGTTGGGGGGGTGTTACACAATAAGTCTGTCACTAGCTCATTGAACGCAGTGATGTGTTCATTCATACTGGTGCCTAGTTGATAATCAAATCTGAACAATCTTTTCTTCATGTGGAGACGATTCTGAGAGCTTTTCTTTAGGAACTTTTCCTCCAATGCTTTCCACATCTTACTTGTAGAAGTCTTGTTCTTGTAGCCACACTTCTGCTCCCTGGAAAGACAAGATCGAATCGTGCTGCACGTCAAACGATTGATTATTCCCCATTCTTTCTCCTCTATATATTCGGGTTTTTCTTCCTCAATGGCGATGTCTAGACCTTGTTGGAATAAAGCGTCTAACACATCGCCTTGCCACATGCCAAAATGACCGGATTCATCGAACAACTCCACCGAGAAATTTGCATTTGACATCACCCTCCTCACTGGTCCAGATGAAGAGCTTGATGTCTCAACTGATCCGTATTTTGGCATTTTAATTCTGACGAACAATATTCAATATCACGAACTGTATCTTTTCAGCAACGGAACCACCAAGATAACCTCAACCGAAGCTCTGATGCCAATTGTTAGGGAAACATGGTTATTTCCCACACGAACGTAGTTTCAAAATTAACCTAAAATGTCAAGATCAAAACCACCAAAGGTTGCACAGCGGATAAACCTGTCAAACTATTGAATATTTAAACACAATGGAAAAATTGAATAAAAAATAATAAAGGAGAGAACACACCAAATTTACGAGGTTCGACGAGAATGTCGTCTACTCCTCGGGCACTACACCGGATGATAACTTCACTATCAACAAATATTACAACAAATGAAATTCTATAGAATTCCCAAAGTGAGAGAATGAAGAAAACAAGAGGAAGAGAGAACTTGTTTTTGGGATGATTTCTAATGAAATACTTAGCCCTATTTATAGTTGAGTTTTAAGGACTAAACTTATGAATAACCTAATATTTTAGGGATTAAACATGAAAAATAAGTTGGTCACCTACCAAAGAATTTTCCAATAAGTTGGCCACCAACCAAGATGAATTTTCCAATAAGTTGGCCACCAACCAAGATGAAATTTCCAACTTGCCAATTTAATTTCAAGCCAAATCTAACAGGACCATTTCCCAGTTTTGTCTGTTGCCAGTGCAGTACTGAAAAGTCCAACCTTACCTAACGAAGTTAGATTCTTCTTAGTTCTTAAAAATATTTGTATCTCATCCGAAAAATAGTTATAAAATTAATATTCGGTCTTAAAAATAATTTTAATTACTTGTTTAAAACGATTGGTTTTACTCCTCCGATTCTCGTATTTCTTATCAGATCATTTGAACTCTCTAAATACATGAAAATCTTTAAAGTCAATCGAATATTCATTGTTGGACACATCCAATGTCCGACCTCACAGTCTAATGTCAAGCAAACTTTCAACCAAATTAATGCATCAAAAACAAAGCAGCAATGTAATTCTTCTTTAACTTGTACGTGTCTCCTTTTGACTTCTTTAAAGCCATTTTGCTTCTAAATATTCTATGTAAATTTCCCTTTGTCTCAGTTAACAACTCCACCCCTCGCATTCAATGCTTTGTGTTTAGGGTGGTTGTGCTTGTACCCGAATCCGGATTCCAGGCCAACGATGAGGCAAGTAGTCATTGCCTTGTAAGGGAATAATGAGCCTTTCGAAATGGAAACAGAAGATATGGAAGCATATTTGCTGTCAAAGGTGAAGTCCAGGGATATGTGGGCTAATTACTCTCAAAGTTACGGCTCCGCATCGCACCCGACATTCGACGATATCCAGCTGTTGCATTCGTCTTCCATATCTCTGTCATGGAACAGTGGCAGAGTGGAAGGTAGATGATCCCTGCATCATTTCTAAAGTGAGAGCAGAGACGCCTCTTTTACTTGCACTGATTTTGACATGTCATTGTATATATGTATGTTAAAGTTTTAAACTTTAAATATGAATATACAAATGCTTCAAGATATTTTTTATTCGAATTATTAGCATATCAAAATACTTTAAACATGATTATAGTTCACATAAAAACAATATAAATCCACGAATTGGCAGTGTAATGAAATATATTCCTACTGAGCTCCTTATGAAGGTGTGGGGATTTTAGAGTTAAAACTCATTGTCATAGAAATCAAGTTGTCCATATCCAACTGCCACTCACTTCATTGGTATTCCTTTGCAAGCAAACTATGACCTGTGGATGGAATGATTGCCCATTTGCCCCTGGTTCCTAAACTTCCCAGTACCAGCGTTGCCTTCCAACAAGTTTTCAATAAATCAAATATTAATATAATATACCGCAACCAAACAAAAAAAAGCACCAGTGGTCTAGTGGTAGAATAGTACCCTGCCACGGTACAGACCCGGGTTCGATTCCCGGCTGGTGCAGGATGATTATTTTTCCTCCTCCTCTGCTCGTAGCATTGAGTTGGTCATTTTTCCTCTTGCTCTGCACTTGGCATTGTGTTGGTCAATTTTGCAGGGTAGTTGGGGGTATCTCGATTACTTACAACCCTTATCTTTAGCCATTTCTGCTCCTTTTTTTCTTAGGCCTGACCTTATTACCTTATCGTTAGCTTTCACATGTAATTTTCCTCAACAATATCGGGACACACTCAAATAGAGTAGTTGAATCATTGTTTCGTTATCGCAACAGTATTACAACTGCAAGTGGAGAAAATTGTCAATGGGTTTAGTATATAAAAATTAACTGTCAAAATGTAATCACAAGCCGATCTTAGCTCAGCTTGTAGAGCGGACTGTAGTGTGTACGGTCATAGTAACTTAGGTCGCTGGTTTAAATCCGACAGGTTAGATTTTGTTTACTGTATTTTTATCCTCCACACAAATGGTCTGGATACTATAATTTTTGGTTTTGCTAATGCATACAATGAACTATACATTTCTTATAATTTACTTATTTTGTAACACCCCAATTTAGGGACTAAATTTAAGAAATTATAAATTGGTGGATTTAATTGGTATTTTGAAAGAAATGGTAGATTAAATTGTAAGATTTCAAAGTTGGAAGACCTTTTAAAGAAGTACATGAAATTCAGTGGCTAAACTCATGATTTAACTCTTTTTTATATGTTGAATTATAAACCCCTCCCGTTCGAGGTTCTCATTTTTCCAGTTTTCCATTCTCCAATAACTCTTCTTTCAACTCCGATCTACTTGCCGTCCGACCTCCGATCGACGAGCCGAAAGTACCATCGTGTTCGTTGTCAACCGAAAAACAAAACCCCTTAAACCTTTTGTCATGAATCGTCGCCGTTCGTCGTTAATTTCAGTCGGAAGTATCGTCGGTAATAACCCAATTTCAGTTGGTTTTTCATCGATTCACGACGATCCGAGCATCTGTTTACGACACCTCCCGCACCATCGTGTTCCTTGCATTGTTTCGAGTCTGCCGGTGTCATCCTTGGTCACCGTAGACGGCGGCGCGTGAGGAGGTGAAGCGATCAAAGTTTCCGATTCGTTGAAATCGAGCTCTTCGCCGCTCAAAATTGTGAACCGAGCTTTGAAAGTATCTCGGAATCGCTCAAAATAATTTTTAAGAATTTTTCCATGATTTTTAGGCAGTCGGAAGTGGCCCCACGCACCGTCACTGCGTGTGGGGATGGTCCAAATGACCAGTTTGACCGGTCATAATCCGACCCGTTGACCGGCGTTGACTATTGTTGACCAAAACTTTGACCGGCTTTGACCGGGGCATTAAACGACCTTTGACTTTGACCGAGTATACCTATCCTGACATTTTTCGACGTTCCAGATCCGATTTCGCGGTTCGTTTTTCAAAATTCAGACCCGAAAGCCTCGAAATTGGCAGTTAAACCCGTTGACTTTGATTTTGACCGAAATTCCAAATTTCTGAAAAGTCATATTTTATGCTTTCGACGTCCTGAATCCGAATCCGAAGTCCGTTTCGCCAAATTCGAACTCGGTAAGCTGTTTTTCACTGATTTATCACCCGATTCGATCCGTTTATCGTAATTAAGCTCCGTTTTTTTATATAATTTATGTTAATATGTATCTGAGGAATTATTGGAAGTTGAATTGAAGATCAAAGGCGTTCGAATGAAATTTTTATGGTCGATCAGTATTGCACGGAAATCAAGATAATACTTTACTACCTCTTTATGCTTTATGGAACATGTTGATATTGATAAATGCATGAATAAAGATAATGTTGATCACTTTTGTGGAGTTGATTAATTTATACACTCGATATGAATGTGGTAGAAATTCAATAACTGAATTTAGATCGAATGATTAATATAAGAGATTGAGGGAATGTTAGAATTAAATTACAAGTTGTGTGATTTGTGATAAAGAAATCAGCCATGGCTGTGTAACTTATATTTTAAAGGTTAAATGTTAAATGTACTTGGATGGGAAATTATGAGAATACTCCGGTAGGATAAAATTACGAAAATACCCTTATATTGTAAGATGACAAGAATTGTCCCTGGAAGTTGGTTAATAACTCTGAAAAGACATATTGATCCGATATAATTACAAATGTGCATAAGAAATGCTAGTTTTACTTAGAAAATTTAGATAATTGGTTTTTAACCCTAAAAGGGTTTGTATAATATACTATAAGTCTGTTAAGGAATCATTTCAAGATCAAAGAATGTTCGGGAAAGCAATTATCCATTGGATCTCTAAAGTATAATTATTTTCGTTAAGAGTTAATATCGAAATTATCTGATTAAGAAATTACGAAAATGCCCTTGAGAGGTAAAAATAGTCCAAGTTGACTCTGAATGAGGAAGTAACATGAGAATTTGTTTTTAAACCGATAAATTACTGATTTGATTGTTGAGATCCTATTTTTGTATGGAAAATTCTGATAATCCGTTAGTAACATCTGAGAAGGCATTTAACTTGGAAATCTTCGACTTGAGTAAGTACGTGAAGAATAATAATTTATCAATGGTGATATTTTGTTAGAATAGTTCAAAGGGACTGACATAAATGATAAGTTTGAATTAAATAATAAGACCGAACGGAAAGAAATGATTGAAATATTCTAGATTTGTCAAATGACCAAAATACCCCTGAAATGGAAATGACTCAAGAATGTCACTAAGCTCAGGAATGAATGAATATACTCAAGCTTTGAAATGAATAGGAAAAACGTTAAGCACCAAAATGACCAAAATGACCAAAATGCCCTTATGACCTATAATAAGTAAATGTCTTGGATTAATTAAGAAATCCAAATAAACATGGATGTTGTGCTACCAGTAAAAGTTATGGAACGCAGCTTAAGTGATCAACCAACGTTAGTGCTATATCATTACCTGAATGAGTACCACTTGAATGTTTGTTCATCTTCTCAAATTTGGATCGATGGTAATTCTGGAAGTACTTGGCTTAGCTCAACTCTAGAGCGCATATAGTACTAATAAGTGGGTATTCGTGAGTCAAATCAACCACGAATACCAGAATAACTTTATTATATGAATAAATTGAACCGAAATGAAGTACAACATGTATTTGAAATTTAGAAACGTCTGAATTATTCTGGAAAACTTTAAAGTAATCAGGATAGACTTGCTTACTAAACGAACTAAGTAACATCTATGATTGAGGATTAAATAGGTGATTGGATGAGTTTGGAAACACTGTTGAACTTACATGATGAATTGTCCTTATGGGTTATGAGCCATGGATCAAGTATGTCCGTATTTCCTGATATTTTTGAAACGTGGAAATGAAATAAAGACCGTTGGAAGATTTATTCAATGATGATTATGGGGATGATCTATGGATCTGCATTATGGTATTAAAGAGTGAATACACTGGAAGGATAACTCGAGTTGTTTGATAATATGATCGATAGTCATAGATTGTAAATGACTTGAATCTTCGATTCTATATTTTCATCTAAAATCACTTCGGTCATGTTGAAAAACGCAAGTAATGCAGAAGGAAAAGATTCTGAATACCTCATTTGGTTCAATTGGGCTGAAAACCTATGAATTCAAAGTATATTCCTGAATACCCCTGATTGTTTGGGTAATGGAATCACTCGTAGTAAATCTAAATTTAGAATTATTCTGTATAAAGGTTCCTGAACGTTTTCCTGATGCATATAGAAACTTAGTGGAATTCTAAAAGTATCAATCTGAAATGTCTGATTAGATCGGTTAGAAATCGATTCTCTTCAATAAGATCTTATTATTGGAATCCGATCAAATTGCACAAGTTCATGTTATCCATATTGATAACTACAAAATGCATCTGAAAAATAATTGGATTCTTTAGTGTGTTCCTTATATTTTGAAAAATTGTTTTATTGTTTTAACATGTGGTACACTGAAATCTATGGTTATTGTTTTATGGATGCACCGACTTAACGGTGATGGCTTATGGATTTGTATCATTGTATAAATTTTATCTTGGAGATACAGATTTGTAAAGTACAGCTCTGATCAAGCTGGAAAATTTTTATGGACCTAATGTGACTCTTAGGTAGGCTCTGCGGCCCTGAGATCATTCTCGGGTAGGCCCTGCGGCCCTGAAATCTATCTTGGGTAGGCTCTAAGGCCCTAAGATGATCCCTTAGGTTAACTCTTTGTAAGATGGTTTTAAAATACGAGTTTAAAAAGCTCCACTACAGTATGGTTTATGGGATTTTACTGAACTATCATTTGATTAGTGTACCTATTATGGTTTTATCGTACTGATGGAACACACTAAGCATCCTATTCGACCTCATGAAAACGTGATAGTATGAAAGGTTTCTTATGAACTGAGATTCATGGCTTCTACTCGATGAACTACTAATGGAACCCCTGATTATTTCGCAATTGGTATACGTTTGATTCAATAAGGAAATTATGGCTTCCCATTTATTTGTATGTCATGTAGCATCATCTGGTAGTTCTGTATTACTGAGCTTTTCGAAGCTCACTCTATTACTCACCATTACAGGTTAAAAGAATTGAACCAATATAGCTATCGACTTCAGTAAGGGAGTTCTTCCGGCGTTGTTGCAGAGTATGGTACATGTGTTTAGGGGGCATGTAATTGTATTTTGATTTATATACGAGTCTGGAAATCTGTTTTATTTCTGCATACTGATAAATCATTTTATAAGTTACATATTTTAATAAAAGTTTTAAATTTTCCGCCATTTTTACAGTTGGTCGCTCCGGTGACCCTAATGTGACACCCCGGATCGGATCGGGCTATCCGCATCGATCTGGGGGTTACATATTTATTTAGAGTATTATTACATTTGTCAGTAATCTCTATAGTAAGTGGTTAAAAACTTTTAGTTACATTTTTTTTTGGATTATAAATTTAATGGTCTCTAAGAGTAACATTTATCTTCTCTTTCTCCTTAGATAGGATTTTTTTCAATAATAATAAAAATACAGTTATGATTCTATAACTATTTTTTTATTCTAATAAAGCTTTGATGTTTTAATATGTCTTTAAAAACCTAAAATAGCATTTAATTGAATTGATTAGATGGATCAATTAAATTGAAAATCGATGATATTGAATTAGTTTGATAAATAATTAATTATTAAAATATTCATTTATATGCATATTTTTATACAATTTAAATATTTAAAATTTATGTTTATCTATGTGAAGTTTTCTAAATTATATGATTTGTAAAAGAAGGTTACAAAATAATCTCGAATATCCTACGACTCAGTATGATTATTTTGAGTACTCGACAAATGGATATTTAATCTATCTCGAAGTTTTCTAAAAATTCATGTCATTTTTTTACTCGAAGAATCGAATACTACATGTTTAAATGTTAAAAAAAAGATATACCCTATTATAAACTTAAAGAAACCAAAGTAAAGTAGATATGATAAATGTATAAAGAACGATAACCTAATTTAAAATTAAGAAAAGACGTAATTGAAAATATTAAAAAAAATTAACATTTCTGATTGAGTGCAATTTAAAAGATTAACTTTTTAACATTTTCGTAACCTAAAATATTAATATTTTAATATTTTTTATTATAATCGAAAATATTCAAATATTAACATTTCCAATTATAATATAAAATATTATAAAATTAACATTTAAATTATATTCAATCGAAAATATTTAAAAAATATTTAACATTTAAATTGAGTTGACCTAAAACAAAAATACCTGTGATATAAGTCTTGGGTTAAGCAACGAAATCGAAAAAATCGAAAAAATCGACACGAATCGAGTAAAATGATTCGATTCGGTTCGGTTTTCGGGTTGGTTTAAAGTCTCAATTCTTTTGATTCGGTTCGGTTCGGGTTTTCCATATAGAACTCATTTGTTCCATATTGAACAGAATAGACAATTTTTTTTAAAAAAAATTATAGTTTCAAGTGATTTTTCATTGAAAAACCAATAAATCGAACCGAAAAAACCCGAACCATTTAAAAAACTGAACCGAACCGAAAAAACCAATTTTAATTTTTTCGATTTTTAACCATTCGATTTCGATTTCGGATTAAATTTTAAAAAATCACTTATTTCGATTCGATTTAATTTTTGGTAAAAAATTAAACCTAACCGAACCGAATACACCTAATTATGACAAAAACAATCAGGCCATTTCAGTGTGCGAAAATCGAGATGTTAAAGAAACGACAGCGCCTCTGTTTCTTACCCAAAACAAAAAAAAATATGGGTAAAACACACTATTGATAAATTATAATAAGATTACAATTTAATCATTAAATTTCAAAAAGCTACAAATAAGTCACACAATTAATAGATTATGATAAACATATCACTTTATCATTATTTTTTTTTAATTTTTAATAATAAGGTGTAATGTTTTTTACAATTTATTAATTGAATAAACCGTTTATAACTTTTTTTAAATTTGGTTATCCATTTATAATATTATTAATAATTGAGCAAATTATAATGTATTTTACTTACAAAAAACTAAAATAATATACAAAAGATAAACTAATAATAATATATATTAATATTACCAATTATTCATAAACGCAATCGAAGAAAAATAAAACAAAGTTCCACGTTTTTCTATCTATAAAAATATCCAATCTTTGAAAAAAATCATCTTTGAAATCTTTGATTTATTTATTTTTCTCTCTTTAATTCTTGGTTAAATTATACCATAAATCACTCAACTATTCATATAATTATAAATGAGTCATTGAATTTCAAAAGATTACAAATAAGTTATTTTATTAATCGATTGAAAGTTCAGATTTTTTTTAACCTATTAACAATGCACACATACTCTGCAGATGTAACTACTCAAACTTGATATCTCTAGAGAGAACAACACTCATTTTACTTTTGTGGTCATTTAATGAGTTTAGCTTTTTAGTTATAATTGAGTCACTTGATTGTTATACTTAATAAATAGATTGATATTATTATAACTATAAAATAAAATGTTCGCTTTATTTTTAACGTAATGATCATCAATTAATAAAGTGATTCATTTATAATTTTTTAAAATATAATAACCTGCTTATTCTCTTAGTAATAATTGAATGACCATTCGGTGTAATTTACCGTTAATTCTTCTACATTATTCCACAAATTCTCTTTATTTCTTAGCTGATTTCACTTACAACTTCTCTTTTCTATTTGGTTAGCATTAAAATTTGAAAACTTTTATATATCCTTTGAAAGGAGTTTCAACATTCGTTTTTTAAAGAGGGTGGCATTGGCTAACGCCGCCGGATTGGATAAGGCGATGAGGTTTTTGATTTAATTTAATTTTCCCGGTGGTGGGTCGCCGTCGCCGTCGCTTTTCTTTGAAGTAGTCGTGGGTAGTACGCGTGTACATGGGACCAGAGATGATAACGAGGACGTGGAGTACTTGGGAGGAGCTCTTGTTAGGCGGGGCGGTTATCCGCCACGGTACCCGAGATTGGGACGTCGTCGCTTCGGAGCTCCGAACCCGAACCATTTCTCCCTTTGCCTTGACTCCCGAGGTTATTGTCCGATTAATACTTTAGTAATTCAATTAAAGAAATATTTCTTATATGATCCAGTATAATGTTATCTTCCCTTTGTTTAATCCGTATTTTTTAGCATTAAAGAAATGATTTTCTATTTTCATGATTTTGATTATTAATTATAGTTTAGTACTTCTTAATCATTATTAATTACTATACTATGGTTAACTAATGGGTAAAGGCCCTGTCAAAATCACTTTCCCAAACAATACCAAACTGTACCTTTTACTATAAAAATGTTGTTTTAGGACATAGAGAGGAGTAAGGAAAGTGGAAAATTTTAGGACATGAGGGTTAACAGTTACTTTGACTCTCCGATGTTCTTGAAGCATTCACGTTTCGACATCTAATCCAAGAATCCGACACTATTCACGTGTCCGTGTCGGTATAACATAGGATGATAGGATGCAATTAATGCTAATTGTGGCAGCTATTGTTATCCACTTAGTGTTTCTTGATTAGCCTCAACTAATGCTTAACCTTGAACTTTGTCTTTGCCACAATCTTCGCCTAACGTGGTAATGTTTGACAAAAAGGTTCAAGGTTCGAGTCTTGCTTCCCGGACTTCATCAAGTATTGAGGAAGGTAGTTTGGTTCATAGGACGTTTATCTGTATCTTGCTGTGCACTTAACCTATTTATAGTGAATGCTTTAAGTTTCTGTCAATTGTATTTCACATGTACTGGTAGTCTGGTATCAATTGAGGCCTTTATAATTCAACTATATGATTAAGGATGTGTATTTAATTGGATTATGATGAACTTTCCTTGTTTAAAAATGGGAAGGAGTTATAGAATTATATACCTGTTGTTATTCAGTGTATTGAATTACTTGATTTTACTTTTGTACATTTCGTTTAACGGAGTTCGTATATGAATGCAGGTTTGTAAAGCCAAGTATGAGGATATGCAACGACGTTACTCAGGTTGCAAGTGAGTTATCCCGTCCCGAGTTTGTTCTAATATTTCTTTCTCTTTTTATTTGCATGGTTTACGTTCTGAAGCATGATTCTTTTAGAGCTTGGTTCGAGGAGTTACTTAAACAACGAATGGCAGAACTCAGGCGAGCTTTAGACAAATCCGATGATTCAATTGGGTGAGTGATTTGCCTCTATTTCTAACCAGGATGTAGTTAATCAGATAGTTCATCAGCACGTCATTTATTTCTCTTAGGGGCATGCATTGTAATTTGTAGTTTGAATATTTGTCCTCACACTCTTCTTTCGTAATCTGTCTACTGATTTGGCCATCGGAGTTCCAATTTACCAAATTCCTTGAGGAAATTATCCGGTTTTAAACCATGTACAGAGCATAGATTCTTAGTTACTCTTCTTTTGTTTGCATATTGGTTCGAACTTGGTGAAAAGTGAGCTTTTAATTTCAGAACTTTCCAAGTACATGGACCTGCATTTTGTTTTAAACTAGGGCTCGTGCAAATTTATGCTTTTGATCTTGGTTTCTTTGGAATTTTTACGCTGTAAAAACTTGCATTATCGTGTGTATATTAATCTGGACTTATTCTACTCCTCAGGTCTCTGGAATCAAAGCTTGAAAGCTTAAAAGCTGAGAAACGAAATGATTTGAGGGTTGATTACGATTCCAGTCCTACAGAATCAGCCTCACCATGTCCTAAATCCGAAGGATTTGAGTTTTCCAGTAAGGATGCATATAAGGATGGTCTTTCTGCCTGTAGTTTCACACAGGAAGCCGAGACAAACTGGACACCTGATTGTAAGACTCCGGCTACAGTTCCTGCTGAAGAGATGGATTCCAAGCCAGTAGGTGATGCATTGACCTCCGAGAGGGATAAATTTTCAAGCATCGGTAAGCTGGTTGATACCCTCTGTGGAGGACAGTTGCCAAGTATACGGAAGAGGAGAGGGAAACGAAAGAGAAAGGATTGCAGTAAGGATGCCAAAGAAGGGAGTGTCGGGGAAAGCGAGTTTCTATGCTCAAATGATGTTGCAAGTGCCTCGGATTGCAAAGAAACTCCGGCTAGTAACTCTTCTCAGATTGCCAAAATTTCAGGTGTCGAGGATCAGAGCGGAGGTTCAAACAAGGAAGGGATTGATGATATAATGAGAATATTCATTTCTGTCGCGGAGAATGACTGTGCATCCGTCTTTAGACGAAGGCTTGATAGCCAGGTAAAGTAAAATATTCTCGGTTTAGTCCATTAAACATGTCGATAATTTTTTATCAATCTGCTTTCCGGTTACAGTAAGCATTTGATATATAGATAATCAATGGATTGCTCTTTTTTCACCCAGAAAAGAGGAAGATACAAAAAATTGATCCTGCAGCACGTGGATTTCGACACCATTAGATCAAGAATTTCTGGTAATTTGATCTCTTCTGTTCGAGAACTCTTCCGTGATATGTTATTGGTTGCCAATAATGCCTTGATTTTTTACTCCAAGAACACTTGGGAATATAAATCCGCACTACGTCTGAGACATGTTGTCACTGCAACTTTGCGACAACATTTCAACGAATTCGGAGTTCCCAGCACCGCTGTTCCCTCCAGCAAGCCTATGCATAACCCTCCTGCAAAGCCCCGGAGTGTTTGTGCTGGTTACCTCAAACCGCTGGGGAATGTGTCCAACGACGGGAATCCCATACTTGGGACTTCTCATAATGGGAGTAAAAGGACAACTAAAGCCGATTCTCCTGCATCGGTGGAGTCTTTGCTGTTACAAAGAAGGTTTCAGCTCCCCGGACAAGAAATGTGGGCAGCGGACCGGCAAATCAAAAGTCCGAAACTCGAACAAATGGAATAAAGACGACCCGAGCTCGGTGATCATGTTGTATAATGTATGTCAATCATTTTCGTGTTCGATTATGAAACCCTGTTGTAGCCCAGTGTTCTAAATGTAGAAAAATGTTTAGTTATCATCATATCGCGTAGAAGTTTTCTCCAGCTTAACTTGCAAAACTAACGTTAATCAGTGAAAAAGAAAGATAAACCCTTTGTGTTCTACAAGTTGTTCTGGAAATATCAACAATGATGAAAATGAACTTCACAACAAGATTTAAAGGTGAACGACTGAAATATTCTTTAAACTTTTAAAATTAATAAAATTATATTTTTATTATTTTATTTAAATGCAAATTAATATATATCTAAAAGTAATTTCTACATAATATCAATCTAGTTAAAATTTCATGAAATTCAAATGAAATTAATTCTATCAATTCATTTAAATTTAAAATTAATAATTTCTTTGTTTTTATAACCATTAGCATCTAGTCTGTAATTAACAGATTAATTCAGATTGAGCATTTTATTTTGATATTGTAAAAGTTTATTATAGAAAAATACTTTTAATCTTTCTCATTTCATTTACAGTGTATACACCTTGAAATAAAACAGATGAAACTTAAAAACGTCATTTTTATTTAATCTTTTTAATTAAAATTTGTTAAAAAATTATTTTTACATTTAATAGTTTATGTATAAAATCATACTAAATAAATATATAACATAATATGATATATATACAGTTTTAAAAATTTCCTTAAGATATTAATATAAATAATAAAAAAATTAACTTTTTTAAAATCTTAAGAATACAATTATTATTAAATATTTACGTTTAAAGTTACAACTTAATAGGTAATTTCCGATCAAATGTAGAATATATGTGTTTATATATAATAGATGAGATGATAGTTTGAATGGTGAAAAATGAGGAGGTTAAACTAATAATTTATCATTTTTAGTTCAAATAGAAGATCAAATGATCGATTATGTTATGAAAGTAGGAGATAAAATCTGTCTTCTCCCTGTGTTTCTTAGCAACATGTATCATTGCTCATAACTTTTTCTGAGCTTTAGCACTTGTATCTACCATCATAGCATGCAATTTCTTTTGAGATAATATTGTACAATTTTCCAGGCCAGTGTCCAACAAAAGCAACGAAACAAGCTATAGAACCAATAATCTCTTCGATGAATCCGCATTTATTACACAAATATATATAAGAAAAAGACTAGAATATTCATTTACTATGCCGTCCTTTCCGGCCCATAATATATTCCTTTTCATCTTGGCTTCAACGGAATGGCGGATTGGTACATCTGAAGGAGAAGACAAAAATTTCTATTTTGTCTTTCTATATAACACCACTTCCCTTGGTATCGAAAATGCCGCCTTCACCATTCCCCCTTCCCTTTAGGTTCTTAGACCATCGGAGTACTCACCGTTGGGAGCTTTGCCCAATTACCCATGTCTGCTCACCGCGATAGGAACCCTTTTGCCGAGGAAGATGATGATGTCAACCCTTTTTCTGTGAGTTTCATTTCTCTTCATCTTTATGACTATCAAGTTCAATAACATCATTAGTTTCTGGAGGTTTAAATCTTCTGTTTGAATTTATTCTAATTATCGATTTGTACATTATAATGATCGATTCTGATTATAGTTTCACGGATGTAAAACTTGCAGAACCCCTCACATAACTCACACTCAAGGCTACCGGCTCTTCCTCCTGAACCAGTCAGCTACAATTATGATCGCAATCCAGCCATTAACATGTCTCTCGATAAAGCAACGGTAATCTATAGACTATAGTATACTATTAAATAACGGTTATAGTATTTATTTCGGACATGATTACAGACGTTACGACATAATTTTTTAAAATTTATAATATCTTTAAATTAAGAATATATGCCATTGTAGTGTTGCAATGAATTTAAAAGCTGTTATAATATGACCGAAATTGTGACATCAATTTTCTTTGAATATGTGTATTAATTCTGATGCTTGAAATGTAGACTTTGAAGCAGAAAGAGAGAGAACTCCAAGCCAAGGAGGCTGAACTCAAAATTAGGGAAGAGGTAATTAATTCCTTTACAAACATGTTAAAATCCTGGTCAAATTATTATATTCGTCCTTCTATTATCTTCAGAAGTAGATTTAATTCTTTTATTTTAATTTGACTAAAGTAAACCTCATAGTTAATGGAATCTTATCATCATTAACAATTTAGATTGATTTCTCGTACTAATAACAGTATGGGACCAAAACCAATGTAAAGAAATCTCAAATTTAACGATGACACAAAGACTAAAATAGTAATTTAACACAGTTTTTTTAATTTTTCATAATAATATTATTGTTATATTTTAAATTTTGTATATGTACTTTAAAAAATAGCCTTTACCATAGGGGTGGCATTAAAATGAGAAAAATTCTTCTTTAGTCCCTTCAAATTTCTGAAATTATAAATTATTACAATGGTAAAATTATACTTTTAATCGTAAGAATTTAAATTTCAGTTCTTACACCTAAAACAGATTTCCTGCTTTGCACTGGATGAGACCTTGCATTGCCCTTGATCAAAATTCTTATTATTATCTTTTGGGGATATGCATGCAGGAAGTTAAAAAGAAAGAAGAAGCTCTAGCAAAAGGTAATATTTGTCATTAAAGTTTGGTCAGCCTCTGCAGATATTTCTTTTCTGGGTATTTGTCATTAAATTTGCAGTGGAACTTGTTTACATCATCTGCTTTTATTGTTGCAGCTGGGGTTTTTCTGGATGTGAGAAATTGGCCACCATTTTTCCCAGTCATTCACCATGATATTGCAAATGAGATACCAAATTATCTACACCGAATGCAATATGTAGCTTTCTCCACTTTCTTAGGTATGCAAGCTACTTGTCAAAATGCATAACTTAGATTTGAAACTATGTTGTTTCGTTTCTTCATTTTTGTTAAATTATAGTGTTCGAAACTTGTGTTGCGACACTTGCATACGAGTCCGAGTAAACACCTAGGACCCCAGACAAGAGGAAAATGATGAATGTTAATTTTATGCAGCACTGACCCTGTGTCATTCTTAAGTATGAGAGCTACTTGTCAAACTGCATAACTTAGATTCAAATCTATGTTGTGTAGTTTCTTCATATTTTCTTGAATTATCGTGTTCGAAACTTATGTTGCGACACTTGCATACGAGTCCGAGTAAACACCTAGGACCCCAGACAAGAGGAAAATGATGAATGTTAATTTTATGCAGGACTGACCCTGTGTCTTTCTTAGGTATACAAGCTACATCTCAAAATGCCAAACTTAGATTCAAATCTATGTTGTTTTGTTTCTTGATTTTTTGTTGAATTATCGTGTTCGAAACTTATGTTGCAACACTTGCATACGAGTCCGAGTAAATACCTAGGATACCAGACGAGGAAAATGATGAATGTTAACTTTATGCAGGGTTGACCCTGTGTCTTTTCTGGAATGTCATTGCTGTTTCCACAGCAAGCATCAAAGGGAAAGGTTGGATTAGAATCCTCTTTGCTCCTCCTGGGATTTTTGTTATATTTTATGTTCCTTTTTATAATCTTTTTATTCTAATTGATAACTCCTAAATCTTGAACATTTTTAGGCGTAAAGATATGGCTCATGGCAGTCATCTATTTCATCATAGGTGTACCAGGCGCCTATTTTCTATGGTATCGTCCGCTTTATCGAGCTTGCAGGTACTAACTAAAACCCCGTTCGATCATTTTGAATTAAGTTCGTTTATCTTTGTGATGTTTAATGAGTTATCTTCTTATAATCATATTGCAGGAAAGACAGTGCGTTTAGGTTTGGATGGTTTTTCATGTTTTATATGGTAATGCGCACCATTTTATGTATCTGGTGACTCGTAACCCTTGCCAACTTCCTATAACTATCTATTTTATACCCTTTTTCTATTCTGGCTTACAGATACATATTTGCTTCTGCATCTATGCTTCGATTGCTCCACCTATAGTTTACGATGGATTATCATTCCCGTAAGTTACTTGAACTGATAACAAAACATGTTTGAACTCAATTAAGTATTTGGGTCGGGATTTATATTCGACCTTGTTATACCTCATTCGGATCTCTCCTGATAATCAAGGCCTCTAGAGGAACTCTAGAATTCCTCGAAACATCCGAAATTTCATATCCTCTAACCAATTACATTCTAGTGTCATGATCGATTACTAACCACGTAATCTGTCAAAGTTGAATTTATTATTTGACATTACTATCTCCTGTTAATCTTGAACTTTTATCTTTCAATCGATTCCCTATTCATCATCTTTTACAACTAAGGCGAAACACCGATTATGATTCTCTGTACAAACTAAAATTACCGAACCGTTTAAAACCCGTAATAACCCATTTCTCCCACCAACAGACTTATGTTTGGGTAGGAGTATTTCAACTTTAATATACTCGTGACCGACACATTTCCGTATCTTGATTAAGACTTAATACGATGTTATGGGTGGTGCAGGGGATTCTTGAGTGCAATAAATGTTATGAGCGACAATGCTTTAGTTGGGGTAAAGTTAAAGATCATTTCTTTCTCTGGACTCCTTTGATTTGAAATCATAATTTATCAAAACATTTTGCTGGTAATGCTGATGCTTTTCCTTTTTTTATTTGCAGATATTCTACTTCGTTGGGTTTGGGTTATTCTGTGTTGAAACACTGTTAAGCATGTGGGTCCTTCAGGTATATCGTCGAACACCTTGAAATCATTTAACTCTTCTCTTGTTGCATATATTGCTTGTTTTGATTTCTCCGGGGATTTCTAAGAATAACCTTTTTCTTTTTTTTTCTTTTTTTTTTACAGAGAATTTACAGGTATTTTCGTGGCGCTGGTAAGGCGGCAGAGGGAAAACGTAATGCTGCAAGAGGAGTCGCCATGGAAACAATACGCTAATAAATCTAGCAAAGCAAACTCGTCATCTTCATTCATGGCTGCTTGCTTATATCACTTTTTGTGTCAAGACTCGGTGGAACCTCGGCTTTTGACTGAAGTGGGTATTCGATCTCCAGTGTAAAAATTAAGTTAGTCGAACTTAAAAATATCATTTTATTATTTAAAAAAAATATAAATTTAATTTAAATTTATAAAGTTTAAGTAGAATCAGATTAAATATATTTATTTAGCTTTTATTTATATTTACATATAATTATTTATAAAATAATAGTAGATTTCCATTCTAGCAACTCCCTCTATGCTCTAATTATATATAACATGCATATGTATATTTTTATATCATTCTAACATTTATAATGTTATTTTATAAATTAAATATTATATAATATATTTATAATATTATCTTTTAAAAGTAAATTTTGAGGATACCATTAATGGAAGTATAAAGAAATCAACAAATTATTAAGAAAAAAAAATTATAAAACAGATGAATAAAATTAATAAAATATAAAGTTAAAAAACCAATTTATACAAAGAGAAAATTTAATGTCAAAAAATGAATTATAAATTACACAAATATCATGTAGTTGTTAAGAAATATAGTTGTTAAGAAACACGTGGTTCAAATTTAATAAAAAAATCATACGGAAAAAAAATAAAGATCAAATTATTTAATAAATGATTTGATGAATGATTTCAAGTTGAGATTTGAAATCAGGTATATGTAAATATATATATATATATATATGTTCATAAATTCTTTTTTAAAAAGAATTGAGGGCACAAAAAAATTCAGAGGGACCTAACTAAAAGTGTCATAAATTCTGAAGAAGCAAACAATTTTGATGTTCAACTCTTGAGGGTTACCTTCATACGCCAAATGTATGTTTGGTGATGAAAATATTATATTCAAGAATCTTTGCTTTTCTTATATTTATATTTAAAGGGAGTGGTTGAAAATTTAATAATTAAAATTACAAGTTAAACGCGTTTTTGTTAATTAAATTGTACCCATCGCATCCCTTCAGATTTTATATATCTAAAAACAAAAATAATCAACAATTCTATAATTTTCATTAGCTAGCACCAAACGTTTTCTTTTCTTCTAAAAAATAAAAATGTACTCAAAGATAAAATTAGAGAAATTGTGTACTTGCAAAATAGTAATAAAATAGGATTGGTAGGGATCTATTTACAGATATGAGATATATTTTGACCTGCATTTCATACAATTATAACAATTCTTAAAGTTATCGTTTATTTCAAATGATTTTAATCGCATTTTTTAAAATTGTCAAAATTAGAATAAAAAAATAAAAATAGAGATCAAAATAAAATAAATGAATAAACCCAAAATATAAATTTTTTTACAACATGTGTCTCATTTTTTTTGTTTTCTTTTTATTTTAGCTCTAATAATTTTAAATTTTCTTATTTAAAATATTTGTAAAAAAAGACGACTCTAAAGATAATTACCGTAACTGCATGACGATTTTGAAATACAGTATACCCCAAATCTCTAAATAAACTCTCACCAACTTAATTTCACAATCTTTTGAAGTACAATATTTATCTTAATTTGCTGTTCTAGAAAGACAAATTTATGGAGAAAATATGGAAGCAGCCTCAAGATTGGGACCATTGACGTTGAAACCAACATTATTGTACAACAAACACATGAAACGCCACTTTTATTATTATTATTATTATTATTTTATATTTAGGTAATCAGATTTTTAATATATTAGATCATTTTAAAATTCAAGATCATATTTGATCTGATTATTTTTATTAAAAATTATATAACATTAAAAACATAATTTTATAGTAATATATAATTTATTATTAAATTTAAATAATATATTTTTAAAATTATTTAAATCACATACTATTTATTCTAGAAGTTTTAAAACCTCTACCATATCCGGCCCAACCCGGGCTGGGTGAGGAGGTCGTTTTGTAAAGAGTCAATTATTTAATTCCTAAATTTAATGAATTAATTCATTCATTTTGAATTTTCCAACTTCATTGGTCTACACCATTTTTTATTCAACCACGGGCTCTTCTAGATGTTTTAAAAAGTGAAAATTTTAACTTAACATTTTTTATAAATATTTACTTTTATTTAACTATTAAATGACGCTTGATTTGTTCTTTAATAACAGTTAATTAAATTCCTGGAAATTAAAAAGTTCGACTTCCATTTGTGAATTTGGACTCAAAAGGGAGTATTAAAGAGAATTAATTGAAACTAATAGGGTTGATTTAAATGATAAATAATTTGATATTACTTAAGTAAATTTAAAATTTGATATTTTGAATGTATAAAAAATTTATAGTAAAAAATCTATCTACTAATATAAATATACGACATAAATTAATATAAATTAATTAAAACAAAACCTTACGAATCGATAGAAAAAAAAACCCTGAAGTTCTAACCTCTGTTTTGAAAATCGGACTCGATCGGTCGGTTCAACCGGGAACCGTTGCTTAGTCCGGTTCAATCTAAACTGGTTGAACCGCTATTAGTGAACCGGCCATAACTGCTGAACCGTTCGAACCGGACCGGCTGAAAAGTGGAAAAAACCGAGAAAACCCGGGATTTTTGTTTTTTTAAAAAAAATTAAACCAAACAACGTCGTTTGTTAAACGAGCCAAGTCGAACTCTAGTATTGCTGAGCTCGACTCGAACTTGAAAACTTTAAAAGTAAGCTCAACTCAACTCAAACTCACAAGCTAAAAATTATCAAGTTCAACTCAAACTCGAAATATAATATTGAAACTTGAACTCAAAAAAAATTAGAAGCTCAATTGAAGCCTAAAATTCGAGCTTGATTGAAGTGAAAGAATAGTTCACTCAATGCTCACCAAAAGACTCCATGATTTTGAATGTCAAATTACCTCTATTATTTATAGAAGTTAGTTGTGATGCGCTTCTATGTTTCTTAGCAATGTGAGATTGTTTTGTTCTCATATTTTTACTCTTTAGACTTTTGGGATGCTCTTCTATGTTTTTTATCCATGTAGGATTTTTAAAAAAAAAATTAAACCAAACAATATCATTTTGTTATGATTTTTTAACCCCAAATTTATTTTTTAATTATAGTTATATAATTATATTTATTATTTAATATCTTTTACCTTAATATTATGTTGTAGTTAATTTGAATCATTTTGTTTTACTTGATTTTATGGTTTTTAACTTATATATGTTATGACTTGCTTCGAATATGACTTGTGATATAAAAATTTATTTTTTATTAAATATTTTTAATATTTTTATTTAATTTTTTAAATAATTATGACGTCATCCGATTCTTTCGACCGATCGAACCGATTCAACCGGTTGAACCAATGAACCGATAATATAATCGGTTCGCTAACCGATCCGGTTCTAAAAACCATGGTTCCAATTCTCTCGTGTGACAAAATTCCGAATAAAAAAAATGTACGGTTTCAATTAAACTAAAACAACTCATAAGAAAATGGGTAAATTACACTCAAGGTCACTTAATTGTGGCCTTATGGGTTTAGGAGCCAACATGCCACTTTTTTAAAACTATTTTCAAACATGTTGCCCAATTAAAAATATTATTATAAGTAAATTATTTAGTCCTTAAAATTGAAATGAAAGTTTAATGTGTCCTGGTATAATAACTTTTTTGTCCTCTGAAATTTATATATTCTATCAATTTTATCCCAATTAAAAATAATTCAATAAATTTATCTCTTCATATTAAAAATTTCCATCAATTTAGTATTTTTGTGAAACTGTCAAACCAACAAACCTATTGGATCAACATTAGTTGGATAACTATGTTATGTCAGAAAAGTAACAGGAAAATAATGTAATATTTCTAGGAGAAAAATAAGCAATTTAGGAGAAGAACAAAGATTAAAATGATTGAATATTTAAATATGAAGAGTTACCTTTATTAAATTATTATAGATTAGGATTAAATTAATAATCTATATAAATTTTTAAAAACTACAATTATTATTTTATCATGTCACATCATTATTTCATATAATATTTAATAATCTATTTGTAATTTTAAAAAATATATTTATTATTAAACTCACAATTAAGTGATACTAAGTATAATTTTTTCTAAAAAATCGCTACATCATTCTAAATTTAACGAGTTAATAAACAAATTCATAAACAGAATAAAAGAGTCACACATCTTTCAAACTTATTTGCTCAATAGTGAACATAAGATTTTTGTTTGTATTTATTTAATTTAATTAATGAGTACAAATGAATAATATATTTATAAATAATTTATTGAACGTTTTATTAATTTATGCACGTAGATAACAAAATACACATAGTTACCAGTGCCACACGGGTGACCTTATTAACGATGTTTAAATTTTAACCATAAAATCATGTTTTTTTATTAAAATCAGAACAATTTAATTAAAAAAATTGTTGAGACTAAATTTAACTAAAACATCATGTCTAAATTGATAAAACTATAAATATTAAGGACTATATTTGTGTTATACCAAAGTAACTTTATTTTCCCGCTGTTCAATCCTACTTTATATTTCCAACAAAAACTGTCAACCGAAATGTCCAACTTTTATTCCCCTCTCTATCTCCTCAACCGCGAAACCACGTTTTATCTCTCTAGAAAATTTCGCTCTTATTTCTGTAAGAACACAAAACTTATTCAAAGGGATAAAATTATTGACTTTGAGTTTTCATTTAGCTTCTTATAAAAGCTTCTTCCTTTTTCTTCTCTCTAGTTTAGATCTTCATCATTTATATTTATCCCATTTTCAATTTCTTTTTTTTTCTAAAAGCTTTTGCAGAAAAAAAAAATCCTAAACCCATGGCTGGTCGTTACGACGAAAACCCATTCGCTGAAGAAGAAGACGAAGTTAACCCTTTCTCGGTCAGTTTCTCTTCTTGTTATTTGATGATGTTTTGGTAGCGAGCTCTGTCTTCGTTTTATTTAAGACACTATTTTCGAAGCTTTTAGGTGTCTGATGAAAGGTTTATTAACAGATTATACGTTGACTTTAATTTTACTCACTGATCTGAAATTTGGGTTGGATTCATTTATGGGAAGTGTTTTGCATGGTTGTTGTAGTTGATGTGATCATTTCAACGACTTTTATGTTCTCTTTGTTACTGAAATTGCATTAAATAAAGTAGAAATCCATATCAAGCTTGTTCAATTATTGAATTATAATCAATTTCGTTTTAAAAATAATCGTTTTCCCAGAGCTAAAAAACATGTTCTTTTGCACTTTGATGAACCTTAATCATTGAAATGAAGACTATGATGCATTTACTGGGTTTTATAACTTGATTCATATGTATAAATTAGTATACAGATGCTAGGCAACTTCAGTTCTCATATTATTCTTTGGTTTAAATAATTTGTGCCTGCAGGATCCTGCTGTGAGAGGGAAGGCATCTGGCCAGTCTAAATTTGGTGGTCTGTTTTCAAAGGTAAACTAAATCCCTGTTTATAAAGTTTCAAGGGAATGTTTAATTCGAAACTTATTGTTGTGGTTAAGACGAGAACTGTTTTAGGACATATATTGACTAGAACGGGTAGAGAATGTGAAATTTAGCATAAGGCTTTGGTTGTTTTGTTCCCTTTATATCCATGGACATTGAAGAGTGCTTTGTATTTGAAAGGCCGGGTTTTAAGCTTGTCGCTGAGACATGGATACTTGGTCACTGATGATATGTAAAATCAAAACTTGAGGTGATGTTGCTCTAAACTACCACTATTTAATCCCTTGAGCACATTGAATCATAGTTGTCAACCTAGAAACTTAGTTCTTTCTCTAATGCTGATAGAGTTTGGAATTAGTTTGGATATGTCAAGGTTTATGATGATTTAGTTCATAAAAGATAGGTTGATTGATATATTGTTGTGATTTGGTTATGTCAAATTTGGCCTCTGAGCATTGCTTCAAAACATAGGTAAACCGGAAAGTTTTCTCATATTAATACTTGCTTTTCAAATATGTGCTGTGAATACTTTTTCAGAATGTTCCAAGCGCTCCACCTGCATCAAACTCAAGACTTTCACCACTGCCTCCAGAACCTGCTGGTTTCAATTATGATCGTGATGCGACAATTGACATTCCTCTGGATACAGCTTCAGGAGGATCATTTCAGGTTATTGAAGGCTGAAAACTTGTCTCTAAATGCTATTTACATAGTTTGGTTAAGCGTTTAATCTCACTGTTATTGTTTCATTGCATAAATCTAGGATTTGAAGAAGAAAGAGAAGGAACTACAAGCTAAGGAGGCTGAACTGAAAAGGCGGGAGCAGGTATATTGCGGAAAGAAATTTTATAACTTCGAATTCATTCTTATTTTACAGATCATAGATTTTATTTTTGTTCCAAATTTTCTCCCTAATATGTTGTATCAAACATTTAGAATCAAATGTAGCGAAAGGCCAAATATATTTCAACAATTTGTCTTACAAATTAGGCTTAATTCATGATTTCCCCTCAAAGTAACACTTTCTCGGTTTGCACCCTAAACTATTTTTTCCTCAGCCTGCCCCTAAACTATCATTTACATCTCAGCTTACCCCCAAACAAAAAAACGGCTAATAAGAATTTGACATGTGACATGTTCTTATTTGATGGCGATAATTCTCAGTGTGAAATGAGACGAAAATGATAGTTTAAGGGGCAAACATAGAAAAAAAAAGCTTATGGTGCAAAATGAGAAAAAAAAGTGTATACTTTGAGGGAGAAATCATGAAGTATGAAGTAGCTCATTTCGGCTCGTTAAGAACTCGAGTGGAGCTCGAGCTCTAGATGAGTATTTATCGAGCTTTGATTGAGTCGATCTCGAGTAGCTCACGATCTGACTCGTCTCATTTACAGCCATAGTTGTAAGATGAAAGTTTTCATTCAAACTTGTTTGTTTCATAAATAAGTTGAAAATGTGTTATGTCTTTGTATTGGTGTGCTAAGTTAGAAGGATGATTTTAAGATGCAAGTTTCTGTCCATGCATGATTGTTTCATAAATAAATAGCAAGAACTTAATTTGTTGCCTTCCCTTTGGCACCCTATGAATTATTTGATCCCTACAATTTTCGCTGATTAGCTTATTCCATGCAGGAAGTGAGACGGAAAGAAGAGGCAGCAGCAAGAGGTACCTTCCATTATAATTTGACTATTCACATAAAAACATTTGGTTTTTCTCATTGTTTCAAAACTTGTTGTAGATAACACTTCTTTTGCAAAATATTTTTGACCTGATTATATTTTCGATTATGTTCAATTACTCTTACATTTCTACCGTTAGCGAGAGTTTGACTTCTCTGTTTTGCAGCTGGAATTGTTTTGGAAGAGAAAAATTGGCCACCATTTTTCCCAATCATTCATCATGATATTGCAAATGACATACCAGTTCATCTACAAAGAGTGCAGTATGTCGCATTTTCAACATTTTTAGGTATGCAAGGATTTCCGAAGGCTTATTTACCATTTTTATATTGCTTGGTCCATCTATGCATTGCTCAATGTTCAATCTTGTAGACCAAAATGAAAATCTGTGATCCGTTCATATGAGTTTGTAATCTCTGAATGATTGCATTGGGTGATTATTTGTACCATGCTTTTATTTTGTTCAACTCTTTAGCTGGAAAGGCTTTTTGTGCAAGTCATTTGGTTACGTGCAGTAGGGTGATGTATGGTGATTCCATGCAGGATTGTTTCTGTGCCTTTTATGGAACTTCGTAGCTGTTACCGCAGCATGGATCAGTGGAGAAGGTTGGTTTAGAAATGCACTTCCTTATTTATTGTTTTCCTTCAAATATATAATGTTAGGATTTTGTTGTGTTTACTGTATTTATTATTGTTTAGGTGTGAGGATCTGGTTTTTGGCTATTATCTTCTTCGTAGCAGGGGTTCCGGGAGCCTATGTTTTGTGGTATCGCCCATTGTATCGTGCTTCTAGGTACAACCTACTCCACTCTGTTCCTTAATATCGCAGTTCAGTTTTGCATACCTTTTCTAAACGTTGGCTTGCCTCTAATGCCAACTTCCGTTGTCATTTTCTTAAATTTGGCTGTTCATGTTCCTTGAACTTGCTAATCAATAATCATCCATTATTTTAATTGAAATAATTTTTCCCCTTATGACTATAATGCAGGAAAGAAAGTGCTTTGTCATTTGGCCGGTTCTTCCTCTTTTATTTGGTAATACATTGTGTTTCTTCGATAGATAATTAGATATGTTCCTTTTGTTTGAGGAGTCGATAGGTACTGATCCTTTTATCGCTTTTTCTTTCCTGTTTATAGGTTCACATCGGCTTCTGCATCTTTGCTGCTGTGGCTCCCCCTATAGTTTTTAGAGGGAAATCACTAACGTATGTTCCTAAATTATTTTAAGTTGGACTGATGAATTGCATCCGTCTTTACTTGCACTACATCAATGCATTTGAGTTAACATGATACACTTATCTTCCAAAAGTACATTTTTCCGGATTCTTCTATCTCAATTATGGTGTTCTAGTTCAAATATTTCTTCATAAATCTTACTGATGCTGTTTTGTCCTATACAGCGGGATTCTACCGGCAGTAGATCTTATCGGTGACCACGTATTGGTTGGGGTAAGCACATCCTCTTAAAACAGGGAAGCATTTAACCCGAGAAATTTATCACATTGAGATGCTTATATAGATGGGAACAGTAAGAATGAATGAATGATGTTTACTACTTAAGGCTCGAACATCGCCATTGCAGTTGATGTTAGCAGAAAAAGTTTTAACTGTTTTACTCTTGATTTCTCTTAACCATTTTGATGGAAATTTTACTTTGTTTGCATAGATCTTCTACTTCATTGGGTTTGGATTATCTGCGTCGAATCATTCGTAAGCTTATGGGTTATCCAGGTTCGTTGAGTTCCTGATCTTGTTGGTTGCGACGATCATGTAAACGTGCACGAACGGAATTTGTAATAACATTGGTTTGTTGGCTTTGCAGCAAGTATACATGTATTTCCGTGGCAGCGGTAGAGCTGCTGAGATGAAGCGTGAGGCTGCAAGAGGAGCTATGAGGGCTGCCATATAATGCCACAGACTAGCTTCAACGAGATATACGATTAACATCGTATTTATTCTTCTCGTCAGTGTCGATTTGTTGCACCGATCTCTGTAATTTATTGTGTATGTTTTCCTATAATATTATCTCTCTTTTTCTCTTGGAGTTTGATTAGCAGACAGGATATACAAAGGCTTGAATGGTTTATTTTCATGTATAGAGTTTCATTTTGCGATTGTAAGTGTAGTCAAGACCATGAGTTTAATGATGACAGACATGTCCGTCCATCATAAGAATAAAGTACAATGGAATCAATAGGGACAGTGAATTGATACACAAATTTAGGGAAAACTAGATAAATAATTAATCAACTTTCTTCTTAATCTTGTTTTGATTATTATGTCGTTAAATAATTAATTGTATTATAATATGACAACCGGATCAAAATGACGTTTTGAAAAAAATAAATTTACACCAACAGTAACGTTATATTGGATCATTATAAAAATCTCTTTTTTTTTTCTCCCCCTGTTCAAATCCTGGCCACCACTCGTTGCTCAGTATGATCAGTCATCGTATCGACAATTATCGGTCATGTTGATAATGGTTGATGAGTCTTCAAATTTTCACTAAACTTGCTTCGCCCTTCTGAATGTAAATTTAATGTTCGATTAATTAAAATATTTCAAGCTTTACAAATATATATTGAACGCTTTGATTAATTAAAAATACATTTGCTTATGTGGTAGATCCTTTACAAAATAAAGTAAAAACATTTCTTTTGAAGAATAATCTTTGAAAAGACCTATTATGTGAGTGTACATTCGTTTTATGGGATAAAAATGAATATTATTTTAAAATTAAAGTTTTTTTAATCATTATTTTAATAATTTGCCGAATCATATCGTACCAATATTGTATTCATGGTAGACAAATGATCTCTCTAAATAAAAAAGACATTTATTTTCCTCACATTTTATAGCTTTAGTATACCCTTGAACCTTCATGATCATGGAGAAGATTACTGTACAATTATTCGGAGAAATGTCTCTAAATTTCTTTATAGATATCATAATATAACACGTGACACCAACACCATTATAAGTATTTATAAAAATTAATCTATAATATAATATCTCTTTATTTAAATGAAAGTATAATAGCTTATCCACCAGTAGAGTGGTAGAAAAAACTCACTCCCAAGATAGTACATAAATATTATACTCGTGATTTTTAATTAAAAAACTCCATGCATCTGATCATCAATGCGTGGTAGAATAATTAGCTACTAATTATATATATATATATTAGCCACTTAACAATAAGCAATACATTTTTTCTTACAATCCATGGTGCAGCTGCCACCACCGCCACCGGTGCCATACCCTTTCCCGGAGCGGCTAAACGAGGTGAAGCACTTAACAGGGCATGTGAGCTTCTTGTTGAAACAAGGACCCTTCTCTTTGCAAACAACACTCGGCCTAATCACACCACCTTTCGAGTAACCTCCACTCGGACCTCCGACTCCGGCTCCATAACCACCGCCTATGATCCCATTTCCCACCCCGGAATCCCAACACCAGCCGATCCTGGTCCAAACAACCCACCAATCCCACCATTGTTGCTGTTTTGGCCGTTTGTTTTGCTGCCTTTGTTTCGCTTCTGCTGGGAAGACGATAAGGGTTCGAAATGATCAGGCCTGCTAGCTGCGGATAGTGAAGCGGAGATAATGAGAATGGCCAAGATGAAGGTGCTTTTGGGGTTCATCATTTTTGCTGTACTTATTAGAGATTTTTCACCTGGAGATTTCGTTTTCAAATGAAGAGAAGAGAGGATATTTAAAGTGTGTAAATGAGACATTTATGTAGGAAAGAGAGAGAGAGAGTTGGTGACAGTTGAGGTTGAGGGTCCGCCATGAATGAGTAGGTTGGGCACCATTATGACCCTATCTTAATTCTTCATGTTTAGTGACACAATTAAGGATGAGTTATAACCCTTAGACCCGGCCTATGCGTTTCGACTAAGTCTAGTAGATCACATTATGATTCTTAAAGACATTTTCTGAAACCGTTATTCAATCAATGTAAAATCATATTATAAATGTCATGAAATAAATTATACCATCAAAACCCAACTTATAAATATAATACCAATAAGTATAAATTAATTTAAAACTGGTCTTCAAAATCAAAATCACAATAAACGAACAGTAATAGCAAAGTGTCATCATCCTAAAATACGATACTTTAAATAGGTCCATGTCACCAAAATAAGTCAACTAGCAAGATAAACATTACAATCAGATATACTTCAAGAGATATGTTGATCCTCCAAGTGCTCAAACTGATGTATCTACCAACAGTATCTGAAAGGGGGAAAATATTTTCGAAATGTGAGCTAGGCTCAGTGTGAAAATCACAATAGGTACATTAAACAAATCATAATCCAATAAATCTCATAAATTCATAAAAGAGTTTAACTTTTGAAATCATAGTTTAAACTCTTTTCTTGTACACATCAGTAATTTCCAAAACTATTTTCCATATAGCTTACTCTAAGCACACAGCAAAAAGAAAGTCAACCTAAGGATAAGCTTTAGAGCTTGTATCCTTAAGCCCGTAAGTCCAAGTCCATATAGTTTACCCTAAGCACACAGCAAGGGAAGCCAACCTAATGTATCTTGGGGCCCCAAGAGTCACATTAGGCCCATTCTGTTTATTAGCTTGATCAGAGCTATACTATTGTAATTCAATCCAAAAGTTCAATTGCACCATGACACAAATTCCATAAATCATCACATTAAATTGGTGCATCAATAAAACAATAACCAAAGAACTCAGTGTACCTCATATTAAAACCAATAAAACAGTTCAGTAATAATTAAGGAACACACCTCGATAATAGGTTCAAATAGTAGATCTACTGATTGCTGGTTTCACCACGTTCTGCTACAGTTTTCGAACGGGTGAATACTGGCACACGTGGTTTAATTGATCTAAAAGAGCTGGATCGAGCTGTCGAACGATCCGGAGAGTCTCTTGTACCTTCAAACAATAATAATTTATCAGCCCTAAATCTTACTTAATTATTCAAAGCTAAAATTCTTAAGTATATAAGTATTTTCAGGGTTTGACTATCAATTTGGAGGATTTTGAGTCTGAATTTGGTCAAACGGATTGCGGAATCGGAATCAGGACGTCGAAAAACATAAAGTATGACTTTTCGAAAATTAAATTCTTGGTCAAGTCAAAGTCAACCACTTTGACTGTCGATTTGAGGCCTTCTGGGTTCGAATTTGACAAAACGGACTTCGGAAATGGATTCGGGACGTCAAAAAATATCAGAATAGGTATACTCGAAAAAGATTAATGGTCGTTTAATGGTCGGTCAAAGTCATTTTAAGTTTTGGTCAAAGGAGGTCAACGATCACGGTCAACGGTCAATGGTCGGGTCAGGTCAAACGACGGGTCGGTCGGGTCGGGTCGGGTCAAACCGGTTCTGACCGGTCAAATCGGTTCGAACCGGTCAAAACCGGTTAAACCTGTTTTCCAGCTTCCACTCTCCTTGCGGCGGCGCGTGTGGCGCGTGAGACCTCCTCTGGGGCTCTAAAAATCCCGAAAAAATTTCTAAAAATTATTTTGAGCGATTTCAAGATACTTACAAAGATCGGTTCAAATTTTTGAACGGCGGATAGCTCGATTTCAACTTGGCCGAATCTTTGACTGCTCTACCTCCTCACGCGCCGCCGTCGACTGAGACCGAGGATGACACCAGCAGACTCGAAATGGCACAAGGAACACGATGGTGCAGGAGGTGTCGTAAACGGAGCAACGATCGGCGGTGAATTTGAGATTTTCCCGGCGATAGAGCTAAAAAAAACGTCGATGCTTTGACTTGAAATTCTCGACGTTTGGCAGCGTTTCGCTTCAATTAGTTTAAGGGGATTGTTCCTGACTCGATAACGAACACGATGGTGATTTCAGAACGACGATCGGAATTCGGACGGCGTCGGGATCTAAGTCGGAAACCGACGTAGGGGGAAGGGAATTTGGGAGCAATTGAGGTGTGGTTTTCTGTTTTGAAACAGAAATAACATACCTAACTTTCTTGGGTAAATTTAGGGCTTGGTCCCTAAATTTTCTTTAACACTAAAACAAGCTCCAAGTTTTAAAATCTTCAATTTAGTCCCCACAATTTCGATTTTCACAATTAAAACCTCCATTTCAATTAAATATTATTTTGAAAATATCCGGGTTGTTACATGAGTACCTTACTTGAATTAGACGATTTGATAGAATTATTTTTTTAAGTTTAATATAAAAATAAGTAGGGTAAAATATACAAATGTCCTTCGACTATTATTAAAAGTTACAAAATGGTCACCCGACTATTCATTATGTACCAAACTCATCATTTTTCGTTAAAAAAAATAATCATCTGAGCTAGACGTTAACATGCTGACTAATATGTGATAATCTTTTGAAATTATGAGATCATTTTTATTATATCTTAGTTAGTAGGATAACGTCCAACTCAAACTACCATTAATTTTTTTAACGAAAAAGGATTAGTTTCAAAAAAATAAATAGTTGGGTGACCATTTTGTAACTTTTAATAATTGAGGGACTAAACAAAGAAACTCTCGATAGTCGGGAGACCATTTTATAACTTTTAATAGTCGAATGACTCAATAAAGTAGTATCATATAGTTGGGGGACCATTTGTGTACTTTACCCAAATAAGTATTCAAACAATACTATTTTTCTCATTTATGTGCCTAAACTATTTTTTGTCAATTCAAATGACCAACATGACAGACGCTACCACTTTAAGTGCCCTGACCATAACAACATTAAAAAATTCCATTAAGTGTGTGTCACGTTCTGATAATTTAGAAAATTTTTATTTAAAATAAAAATTTTTAAAATATAATTTCTTAAAAAATTCGAGAATCTTAAGAAAAACAAAAAATTTTGGAAACCTTTATTCTAATCCTTGAACCCACACGGCCACCAACGTTTGTCGCTATTGTCATCGATCGAATCCCTACTGAAAACACAACCACCGTCACTAGCCTTGAATCGGGACACTTAAAATGGTATCATTTTGTAACGTTAGACACCTAGATTGATCGAAAAATAGTTTAGGCACCTAAATGAGAAAAACAATATAGTTTGAGCACTTATTTTTATATTAAGCATTTTTTTTTTAATTTAAGTTTAGATTGGATCGAGTTTAGATTTAGAATAAAAAATTTCGACCTGACTCGAGAATAATAACAAAATTAATATATATAGAGATAATATTATAATATCCTTTCGTTATATATTTTTCAATTATGTTCCTATTTTACTTATTAAAATGAAAATATATATATCAAATCAGTCGAATATGGGTATGAATAGAGTTTTTACCTTAAAAATCAAATCAAGTTTTCAGGTATCATGAATCTTTTTTAACTCGAATCAAATTGGACGACGAATAAAATATATTATATTTAAATCGAATTTGAGTAGAATAAAAATTTAATCTGACTGATCATGTACATTATTCAACACAACCCTTTTAATTCTTAGATTCTATTATATGATACTACAAGTACGCCCACCCAACTACTATTGCCCGTCGGCCATAAAAGAAATTTATGAAGTTAAAAAGATATGGGGTTTATACTTATAACAAAAAGAAAAAGGGTAAATGCTTGCAATGTCTCAAACATGCCATAATGCATCCAACTTCAATTTATAAACTCATTAATACTTTACTGATTCATTGTTTTAAACTTTTGTTGGATTGATACTTCACGTTAAGGATATGGTCCATGTTCATGTGCAAATATTCGGTCCCACCCTATCATAAACTCGGACAGTAGAATTTGATATCCTTGTCAGATCGAACGACAAATAATTTAATTCATTTAAATAAAGTTTGGAATTCGAGTCTTGTAAATAAAATAATGATGTTGAAAAATTTTATTATATTTAAAAGTTAATTAGACTAATCAGATCAATAATATTAAAAAAATCAATGAACTTTTTTTTTCAATCTTAAATATCATTGTGTTACTTCTGATATTCGATTGTCTATGACAATCAAAGATACGGAGAACAAATCAAAAATGGTGGGGCAATCCAACTTGACCAAAGTAACTTCTTTTCAATGGTTATTAATATTTGGTTTGAATGTGATGGATGGGCTCATTAATAATGATTGAAAATTAGTATGAATGTGTCACAATTCATTGTCTTACATGCTGTTAGCATCACATCTAATCCATGAAAATTAGATGGGGAGATGCATTTAAATTAAATTGGAACTGTTAATTGATTACATCTTTATTTTATAATTTAATTAATTAAATCGTTAAAGTTAATGATACCGATTAACCGATCGCTAAAAATATTAGTTCCCTTACATATGAAGATGAATCGACTAGTGTAAATGTGATATTTGTGCTCTCTAACTATTAGAAGGGTAAACTATGTTTTCATCACTCAACATTGAACGTATTATTGTCTTAGTCAATCAGTTTAAAAATTCTTTATTTTCATCATAAAACTTTCGAATTATTCTTATTTTGATTACTCAAAGTTAAATAAAAAATAACATGGAAATATGAACTGTCTTTTTACTAACGTAATAGCTACATGTCCACCTATTTCTTTTGCTTTTATTTCTTGTGTTTTTTTATTTCTATTTCGTCGTCTTTTCAATACTTTTTTTCTGAAGTTCATCACCATATTATGTTACTACCGAACCGACGTTCTTTAACGTTTTTTTCTTTCAGCTCCAAACAATGACAAACTTCTCTCATTATCGTTTGTATCACTCCATCAATTTAGATTTTTCTATTTTTTAAAAGAACTTATGACATTCTACCTAAAACTCATATAAAAAACGACTCTAATCTATATTCTTCATCATCTGATCAATATTAAATCAATATATGTTGTTCGTCTCATCTTTTTTATCTTTCTATTGTTGAAATCGGAGAAAATATATTTAATCTCGAAAAATTAAAAGAAATTTAAAAAATAGATTGAAACTTTAGTGGGGGAAATTAAGAGTGTTTCAGAAAATGAAAATAAAATTTTGAGGACTTTTCATATATTTTTCTTTTAAAAATGGGGTCTCAAATCTCATATTTAAATCAGATTCAAAATTTCTATAATTTGACTTTGATCCAACTCCATGTAATTGTAACTACCCTTTAACATATGCCGTCTCATAAATGAATTTGTGACTATTTTAGGCATCACATCACAAAGAGCACATGACACATGGGAAGTATTTAAGTGGATATAATTTGTGTGGGACAGTTGAACAAACATAAAAGAACCATTAATATTGGACATTTTATACGTCATTGAATGTCTTTAATTCGGAGCTGATATAATTTCCCATGAATTAATTAGATGAAAGAATCCCAATATTTTGAAGTGATTACAATTTATAAGATAATATACATTCAGAACATTTATTTTGAATTAACCACTGGTATCCAATCTATTGACCGACTAATCCAGATCGGGTATTGTAGAGGCAATGACGACTCTCCCAACCCAGTTTGCTTCATTCGCAAACGCCAGGATTCAAACCCTTGACATTGCTTAAGAAACCTAATGCCTCATCCCACTAAACCAACTGATCGTTAATTACTAGAACATTTTTTAAATAATATATATATAATCATTCAAATCTAAAATTAAGAACAACATTTGATTTTATCACTTTATATTCTAGTAAGCTTGCTGCAATATATAGAGAAAATGAAGCCCATTGAATACCAATGGCTCTTTGCATCCACTCATTCATACATTTGTATTGATAATATTGTTTCCAAAGATTTTTGTAGTAGAAAATGGGATTCATGATTTGATCAAATTACTTTTATTAAATCGAATTAAACCGTCTTACGAATTTACATTAAATTTATTCAGTTGAGTTAATCACTTATTTATCTTCTAACGTTTGATATGTAAAAAATTAGAAAAATGTAAACCTTTATTAGAAGTTATTTTTCCACAATCACAACCTTCTTATTTATCAAACTTCACTATTATGCTATGATCATGTCTAGTTAATTATTATGTTTGAAAAGTGAATATTTTGGTCTAAAATTTAAAGTTATAGTTAGTTGACTTGAATCTTTTAGTTTAAACACTCTGCAAGTCATGCTATTTTAAAATTAAACAAATTGATTCATCTTGAAAAAGGAGATTAATTTATTCAATCTCTATTTGAAAGTGAAAAAACAAAAAAGATATATGACTTCTTTGACCTTTTTTTTGGTCTATACATGACACATTTTTAACTATGATTGGATAATCTTTTAAACAAAATGAGATATATATTTTTTCAGTTTTTCAATTTCTTATGACATTTGTTTTATCTTTTTTTAATTAAACTCTTTTTCTCTCTCCAAATCTAAAAATTCTTAGAAAATTCATTGTACATTTTTTTCAATTAAATAATTTAAATGTTTTTTATGTTTGACTTGTAATTGTAGTATTATGGTAAGTGAAGACAATATATTTTGGAGTTACAATGATATTTGATTTTGCATTTATTTCACAAGTGTTTAAAAAATTGTATGTAATAATTTACATACAAAAAATATTTTGAGAAATATTAATTTATTCGAGTTTGAAATTGATCGAAACCTAAAGATTGTTTAAACCAAAACATTTAGTCAGATAAAAAAGTGCTCTCTTATTTTGTAGCTAACTCTGATTCATGTGATGTGTTAAGAAGACAAGAATCCATGGTTGAACCTTAGAACGAGAATTGGATCCAAAAGAATCGAAGAAGACAATAATCGTATTTTACCCTTGTAAGAGAAACGAAGAGTAAGATCCGAGAAACAGAGATGAAAATGTACATATCTACGAAAGAGCTGTCATGTAGAGAATAAGTATCAGCTCTTCGTCATCTCATGGATGGACCAAATAGATGCGACCGTTCACTTAAATTTTTAAACTTTTATATAATTTAATTACTTTTTATATTTTTTTCATTAGTGACTTGTATTCATCTTCTAAAATTTTATAATTCTGTACTTTAAAGTTACAAGTTAATATAAAATCTTGTATATGTACCACCTTAGACGGGGATAAGGTGCAGAAAACACCAAGGGATCCATTTTATATGCCAAAAATTGTCTCACATCAGTCATCACCGATTAAGAACAACAGTTGTAAGTCTGAAATTTTTAAACATGTAAAATCCAGCATGGGAAATATCCGAGTTTCCGAAAAGATAACAACCTCGACCTTTAAAGTAATGAACTTTCAAATGAACAAAAGAAATGGTGAACGAAAATGCTTAAAATGGAAATCCTTTACGCTGTGTTTTTTTAGAGGATTCGGCCAATGGCTTGAGACCTTTGGCATGCTTGTAGAACTCCAACAGTTCAGTGGCCACATCTTGTGGATGACATTTAACGAACACATTCAAGAATCGATCTTCTTTCATCCTCAGTGCCCTCAACATGATCGATCCATCAACCTGTGGATAAAAGTCCATTTCCTTTATCTTCCGAGCCAACAACACCCGCGGTTTCAACACGGCTTCGAGACTGCTGAACAGCAAAAATGGTTTTTTAAGCACCACTTTCGGAGAGAGCTTCATCGTCCCCAAGACAAAAGTCATGTTCCTTTGAACTTTATCAACTGAGAGTGTAAAAATAAGGGGTGAACGTCCGAAGAGACTCCAAACCTCCCCTCCGAACAACCGAATTTTTCCAAGTTCGTCACCTTCTCACGTAAAGTCTCGATCCGCGATATCCCGATGAGTGAAACCACATACTTGTACATTTTGGAACCTCTTGAAACCCCTGTTTTCTTTATGTATTCCATCTTCTCCTCATTGAAAGAAGTCCTTGAAATCATTGTGGGACGCGAGATGAGCATAGCAATCAAATCATTTCCGGTAATCCCAAACTCTTCATACATTGCAATGACTGGTTTCACCTTATTGTGGAAATCATATATCAAGAGTGAAGGGTTCCTAATGAGTACTTTACGCAGCATTTCTCGTGATCCAAACAGCCTAATGAAAAAATCGATCCGCTCGTCGAAGCAATTATTGATACGAGAAGAAAGGAAACGAGGGCGACAATTGATTATTTTGACAAGGTCAGAACCGGTAAGTCCCAAGCTACTCAGCAAGTTGAATTTGGATAAAAGAGGAGTGACTTGAGCGTGGCGTAATGAAGGCTTGCGCGAAAAGATCTTCGACAAATCATCCTCGCCGCAACCCCATTTCCTGAAATCTCAACGGAGTCTCTCGGATGCTCTACAGCTTCTTCCCTCAGGCTTTCAACTTGGTTTTGGCATATTGTCGAATAGGTGGCAGTGATCCGAAAAACATAGTTCGGAACCCAGAAGCTGCAGTTCGAGGCAGAGACGAGAAACTTGAACTTGAGTAATGCATGAACTTTGGGGAACATGAGAGCTATTTCAATGTAATTTTAAGCAAAATTGTTAGGGAATGGATGGAATAAGCTCTATAGCTTTTGGGTAAGGTGTTGGTAAAAAAAATAGAAAAAAACTAAACCAGCCAAAATAAAGAAGGGGAAAGCAGTTCTTTCCGTTCCCGTTCGAGCCTACGGTGGTTGCCGGAGTATAAAGGTAACAAGAGGCTAAACTGACCGGATTCTGTGTAAGCTGGCTGCCGGCCGCCGGATGGATCCTTCACAGATTGGATTTCTAATTTATTTTGCCATTGACCTTTTGAACAAATAATTATTTATCTGTAATTTTTGGTGATTTTTCCGAAAAAAGGAATCACTCATTTTTTTAATCATTTTGAAAAAAATATTATAAAATTATTTATATTTTAAATTACTTATCCTCAAAGTTTAACTATACTATATTATACGTATTGTGTAATTTAATGCAAAAATAAAAAATTTCGAATTATAAAATAATTTGTAAAAGAATATTTAAAGATTTTAATGCACAAAATTTTTTTTCACTCACAAAAAAAATAAATAAATAAATTGACGTTTTTACATAAAAAATCACCTTACAAAAAGTAATTAGATATTAGACATCATTTTAAAAAAAATTACAAAACTAGCATCCAATCTTTACACGTGGCGTAAGACGTGGTGCATGAGCCGCACCTTTCAACACGTTACGCCACATCAGCATAAGACGTATGGGTCGCGCCTTTTTATAAATATTTAGATCCGTAATATTTTTTCTAACAATATCTGACACGTAAATAATTAAAAAATAGTATTTTTTAGGAAAATCACTGTAATTTTTCATTATTTTGTCATTTATTTTGAATGATAAACTATTCAATTCATTTTGAATTTACTCTTTCTCCTATTTTATTTACTATAATTTTATTTTTTTAATTTATTTATTGAATGTTATACATTAAATTTCTTTTATCATTCTAAGATGATATAAATTATTTTATTATTTTTATATGACGTAAAATATTTTAATATCACGCATGATTAAAATAAAAATAATTTAAAAATTTTAAATTATACTCTTAAACTTAAGATTCAATCCCTAAATTCCTAAATTATATTCCAAAATCTAAAAATTACAACTCACCCTCACCCTTAATAAGTTCATTATCCCATCGACGAATGGTCAAGTTTACCTATGACCTTCACTCTCTTGTTCATTTCTCACATCCCTCAACCAAACGAATCAACACAACCATGGTACCCTTTAAAACTATATACAAACCTCAAACACAACAAATGACCAACTAACAACCAAATAGAAATGGGAAGAAGAATTAACCTTCGTGAGTAGCATCTGTAACATCCCAAAATACGGGTTAGTGATTAAACTGTAAAGTTTCAGAATTTGGTGATTAAAGTAAGATATTGAATAGTTTAATGATTTGTTCGAAAATATTTCCTAAAAGTTTATAGTAATTATCCAAAGAATTAAAGGGTAAAATGGTCATTTAGCATGAAAGATATTTTTTCTCCAATAAAATGAATGAATCACGTGGGGGGTGGGGGAAAGAGTTATCTGAAAACTCTTTCTTCTTCCTTTCTTCTTCTCCCAACCGTGGGAGCTAGGCAAAGGTAAGGGTTTTCTGATTTGTTGATTATTTGTGAAATTAAAGATTAGGTTTTGATCATTGGATGATAACTAAGCTTAAGGAAAGCTTAAGTTGTCTTATAATCAAAAGATGAAGAAGTTATAATAGATTTAAGAAAACAAGTTTTTATATGAAATTATGGGAAAGAGTTGATAAGTTGAATTTGAAGTTAAATTTGACTTGTCATCATGCTAATTAAGGAATATGAAGTGTTAGAATTGTATTTAGAACATATTAAAATTTGAGTATGATTATTGAATTACATATGAAGGATAGGATTTGAAGTTATAGATGATTTTCATGGATATAAGTTGGTTTTAAGTAATGGAGTGAGTTTAATGACATGATAGGGGTTTAAAATAGAAGAATTAAGTGAAGAATTGATGATTTTCGGGGTTAAAATACAATTTCTGGGTAGAGGGAATCGATACCCTATGAAGGGAATCGATTCCCTCTCTTAGACGAAAATTCCAGTATGTGCAGGGGGAACAGATTCCCCCTAGGGGGTATCGATTCACCCCTAAATAAAAAAATGAAATTTGATTCATTAAACCGGTTTAAGTTGTTAACATCAAGGTTAAGGTTTAAGCTTCTGATAGTTGTTTTGAAATATTATATTTATATAGATATTGAGCCTAAACAAGTTCTGGAATAATCAAAGGATTAGAATTGATTCAAATCAAACAAGGCTAAGGTGAATGCAATTTTAATTGTACTTATATTATTGAACGAACATTAGCTTGCGATGAGTCAGTGATGGAGTTACTATGGTAAGAAGTGACTCCTAAAATGTTATTTGATTGGTGATTCTTATATGTGCATGCATACATGAAATGAGATAGGTTATATATATGTTACATAATATGCATATGTGATATATGTTATGAGACATGACCAATGTGAAATGAGATAAGCTAATGTGACTATATGAAATGATATATGAATATGCAATACGTGATACATGTGATATGATATGAAATGACATATGAATATGTAATATGTGATACATGTGATATGATATGAAATGACATATGAATATGTAATACGTGATACATGTGATATGATATGAAATGACATATGAATATGTAATACGTGATACATGTGATATGATATGAAATACATGGTTACACATACATGTGGTATGTGATAGAAGAGAAAGAACAAGTGATGAGAAACATATTCATAATAAATTCCCATAGTATATGATACGAGAGTTATAGGTATAGTTGGTATGCCAAGAGTCGAGGGTTACATATGTCATATAAGACATATGATAGGTCCTTCGGGACACAGATGACATCCTTCGGGATGATAGGTCCTTCGGGACATTTATACGAGCTGTGGTGACAGCATATGTGTGCACAACCTCAGTGTACTCGTATACCTCTATTCTCAATAATATACATGGGAAATACAATTGAAAGATAAATTAAAGTGAAAGTGGCACAAGAAGGTAAGTTTTACATGTGCATGACATGCTTATATATGTTATCGTGTAATAGATACATGCATGTTGAAATGTCATGATCAAATGATAAGAATGCATATTCATGAATTGGTTGTTAAATGTTTATTTATTGCCTCACTAAGTCTATGACTTAGCGTGTAAGTGATTTACACGTAGGTACCAAGAAACGAAAAGAGCAAGAATAGAAGTGGTCAGGACAATATTATTACTAGAAGATCAGATCAGAAGTAATCGACAAAGTATGTATTTTGGTGTGTATAGAGTGTTGTCATGTAATAAGTCGTTAATTACGAGTACTCTGATGGAGTTTGTATTTTGTGGTCATTTTTATGTAAATTAACGTATTTTGCTTTAAACAAAGTTTTAAATTTCTCTGTTTTTCAAAAGAGTCAAAGTTTAAAAAGTCAATGTGACACCTCGGACTCGTATTCAGGTCGCGTACGGGTTGGGGTGTTACATTTAATGGTATCAGAGCTAAGGTTTAGTCGATTCTCGGCATAAATCGGAGTCTAGAGCATTTTATAAGGTATACATGCCAACAAAATAGTGAAAACTTTTAATCTGATGGAATAGTAAGTGTACTGTCTTGCTAATAGAATTAAAATACTATGTTATATTAGATATATGATCATAAGAGTTTCTAAAGTGAAATACAAGGTGATAGATCTGAAGGTAATAGCATTCACCTGCCCTGGCCAGGCAGGGAGAAGAGCGAAAACCTCAGGGAATGCCTGTATAAGATTAGAGAGTGATTCATGATGTTGAATGATATTATGATGTGTTTTATGTAACACCCCAACCCGTACCCGACCTGGATACGAGTCCGAGATGTCACATTGACATTTTCAAAACCTTTATTCTTGTAAAATAACTGAACATTTGAATTTATATTAAGAAAATACAATCATGTATTATTCAATTATGTTTGGTATAAAATCTTGAGATAAAAACGTGTTTATGAACGGTAAAATACGATATGAACAGTAATACAGTAACCTGCTACAGTGATTTTCGTAAATTGTACATAACACTCGTAAAAATTTAACAGTTCATTTCTTTGCATTTGTACTTATATAAATATGTTTAGAATATTACAAAACTCGATCAGAGCAGAAATACCTAATTTACCTACTTTATTTACATGCCAACCTATTTATCATATAATAATACATACTATGTAATTTACTTCTGATCTGGTCTTTGAGCAGAGATATGTTGTTACTTTGAACTTAGCTTTGATCCTTCTGCTTCTCAGTACCTACGTGTAAATCACTTACACGCTAAGTCATAGACTTAGTGAAGCAAAAACATAATAATAATGCATTTCTCATAATATAAACATTCAATCTATGAATTCAATAGAGTCGCATATAATTCAGTATACATGATAACATGAGATAATACAAGTACTTTTAATACCTTTTTATCGTATAAATACATATATCGAATATTTCTCTACATACCATAGAACACATATACTACTTCACAACAAAACATACATAGTAGCAAATCAATTTATTTATTTACTCTCTGTAAGGACCATGTATTAGCCCATGTATACTTTTGAGAACTTAAGGTATATGAGTACATTGAGGTTGTGCACCACTATGCTGTCACAACAGCTCGTATAAATGTCCCGAAGGACCAGTCCATAGATTCCGAAGAACCTAGGTAATCAGTCCATATGTCCCGAAGAACATAGGTAAACAGTCCATATGTCCCGAAGAACATAGGTAAACAGTCCATATGTCCGGAAGAACATAGGTAACCCTCGACCCTTGGCATGCCAACTATACCCCTAGCTCTCATATCACATAACATGGGCATTATCATTTATGACCGTTCACATTACTTATTCATATTCTTTCTCTTATAAACACATATCTTTTATTTTCAGTCACGTATCACATGTACGTGTAATCCTTGATCTCATAATCACATGTTCCTTCTCTTCTATCACATACCAAATGTATGTGTAAGCACATATCTAATATCATATGTTGCATTTTCATGTAAGCATGTAAATCATGTAACATATAAACATACATCCATTTCTATGTACTAATGCACACAGAGTAATCACATAACATTATATAAGTTACTTCTTACCATAGTAACTCTATCATTGACTCATCGCAAGCCAATGTTTGATCAATCACATAAGTACAATTTAAATTGCACTCACCTTAGCCTTGCTTTGATTCGATTATAATCATTTGATTATTCCGGAACTTGTTTAGACTCAATATCTATATAAATATATCATTTCAAAACAACTATCAGAAGCCTAAACTTTAAACTTGATGTTAATAACTTAAACCGGTTTAATGAATCAAATTCTATATTTTCATTTAGGGGGAATCGATACCCCCCAGGGGAATCGATACCCCCTGAACATACTGGAATTTTTCGTTCAAGAGGGGGAATCGATTCCCATTCATAGGGTATCGGTTCCCTCTACCCAGAAATTGTATTCTAAACTCGAAAATCCTCAATTTTTAACTCAAACCTTCCTATTTTAATTCCTTTAATACTCCTAACTTTAATACACATACTTAAACTTATTTCTATTCCATAATCACTTCTTTAACTTCAAATCTAGTCATTCCTATGTAATTGCAAAAATTATACTAGTTTTGCAACATGTTCAAATTCCTATTCTAACACTTCCTATCCCTTAATTAACTTGATGACAAGTCAAATTCAACTTTCAATTCTCAATATAAACTTTATTTCGATATTTCATTCAAAAACTCCAAATCTTTAAATCTTCATAAACTCTTCATTTTGTTGTTTTAAAGCAAATTAATCCTTCCTTAATCTTACTTAGCATCTAATAATCAAAACTAAACTTAAATTTCAGCACATAATCAGCTCAAGAGAAAACTCACCTTTGCTTGGCTTCACACGTGGAGAAGAGAAAATAAAGAAGAAAAGAGAGAAGAGATTTTTCTGGAAAATCTCCCATCCTTATCCATATATATATATATATGAGTTGTGTAAATAGGTAGATAAATGTGTTAAATATGTGAAATAGTTAAAATGACCAATATGATTTCATAAGAATATGAAATAAGAAGTATGGAAAGGACATAAGAAAGAATATGGAAATATGCTAGTGTGATGAGACCTAGGAACTAGTATACGTGATATATATACATTTATATAAGTTATTGGATGAAAAATGAACAAGAGATGAATGATAATACTATAGGAGTATGATAAAAACATAAATGATGACATGTATGTATGTATGTATGTAATGGTTATATGAAAAGGTATAGGTAATAAGATGATCATATGAACAGGTGATAAAGAGCTATAGAAAAAGATAATGTGATATGGTATGTGAATATGTAATAAGGTGAAAGACAATGCCCATGATATGAGTTATGAGAACTGTAAGTATAGTTGGCATGCCAAGAGTCAAAGAACTACCTATGTCTTTTGAGACATATGGACAATATACCTATGTTCTAAGGAACATATGGATAGTTTACCTAGGTTCTTCGGGATCTATGGACAGTTACCGAGGATCTTTATGACCTCTGGATAGTTACCGAGGATCTTTATGACCTCTGGATAGTTACCGAGGATCTTTATGACCTCTGGATAGTTACCGAGGATCTTTATGACCTCTGGATAGTTACCGAGGATCTTTATGACCTCTGGATAGTTACCGAGGATCTTTATGACCTCTGGATAGTTACCGAGGATCTTTATGACCTCTGGATAGTTACCGAGGATCTTTATGACCTCTGGATAGGTCCTTCAGAATATTCATTGAGCTGTGGTGACAGAATACGTGTGCACAACCTCATAATACTCGTATACCTTGGGTTCTCAATAGTGTATATGGGCTTAAATAAGACATAACGAGGATGTATATAATTGTATCTTAATATGGTATTATTATGATTTATATTGGCTCATATGTGGTATAATACATGATGGTATGATAGTATAATGGTGTTTGGATAGTAGATGACCTGTTTATATTTTAGTAATTCTTTATTATGTAATTATGCCTCACTAAGTCTATGACTTAGCGTGTAAGTGTTTTTTTACACGTAGGTTTCGAAGAGCAGGAGAATCAAGAATAGGAATTTGCAGATCAACCTATCTCTACTCAGTGATCAGATCAGAAGTAAAGTCACAATAGGTATTTTGTTATATGTAGTGTGTTGGCATGTAAGAAAAGTGGTAGTTACAAATGCTCTGATTAGTTTTGTCTTGTTTTGGTTAACTCGTGTACAGTGACAATGTTATTTTAATAAAAGCTTTAAATTTCATTGGTTTTCGTTAAAAGTTTAAAGTTAGAAAAGTCAATGTGACACCTCAGACTTGTATCCGGGTCGGATACGGGTTGAGGGTGTTACATTTAATGGTATCAGAGCTACGGTTTAGTCGATTCTCGGCATAAACCGGAGTCCATAGTGTCTTAAAAAGTGTTCATGCCAACACAGTAGTAAGAACTTCTGATCTGATACGAATAATGAGTATGTTGTTTAGCTGATAGAAATATTTGGTTATCTCTTATTAGATGTCCGGACATGATAGTTATAGAAGTCAAGCGGGAGATGATCGGCCCGCTGAGAGCAGTAATTCACCTGCCCTGGCCAGGCAAGGTGAAGAACAGACACCTTCTGGAGTGCCTGTAACTGATCAAGATGTGTTCTTTAGAACATTAGATGCGGTATTGACGCGTTATCAACCTCCTGTTACTTCGACTCCAAGAATGAATGTTGCAAAGGAGTTGAAGGGTTTAGGAGCTACAGAGTTTAAAGGTGAAGCCGAAGAAGGTCCTGTTGCTGCGGACCTTTGGCTTAATGATGTAAAAATTATGTTAGATGGACTCCACTGTTCTAATGTAGAGAAGTTAGATGGAGTGGTCTCTTTGCTTCGTGGGCAAGCGAGAATTTGGTGGATAAATGTCACTTTGAGAATGACCAATGATCAAGTGACATGGTCTTTGTTCTTAGAAGAGTTTAAGCATAAGTATATAGGAGACCAATTTATCAGGCAAATGAAGCAAGAATTTTTGAATCTAAAACAGATGAATCGCACAGTGTATGAATATGAGTGTGAATTCAACAAGTTAAGTCGATTTGCGGCCGAATTGATTCGGACAGAGAAAAAAGCATGTGAGTGGTTTGTTGAAGGACTACGACCAAGGCTAAAAGAGATGTTGATTGTTTTGAACTTGTCCTCGTTTCAGTAAGTAGTAAATCGTGCTAAAGCTCTAGAAAGAGCTCAGAACGAGCAGTTTGGGGATCAGAAAGCTCAATCTTTCAAAAGAACGGGGGCTTCGTCGAGCTCTGTACCACCCAAGAGAGGTAGAGATTCTGGGTTCCAATACCAAGTAAGGTCTGAATCAGTGGTATCCTCTGCTAGAGGATCAAATCAGATGAGAGCTAGATATACTCAATTAGGAAAGTCTGGTGATGGAAGAGCACAACAGAGACACTGTCAGATTTGTGAGAGATATCATGGTGAGTGCATGTGCATAACATGATTATGTTAGTATATTCAGTTTTAGACTTGCGATAAGTCTAGATTTAATATCTTGATACATGATTCATTCAATATTATTAAATATGATATGAATTCATACCATATGCATTATGGGATATACTATGCAGATTGTGGTAAGTCTATTTTTCCAGATTAGAGCTTATATATGAAGGTATATGTCATATGGGATTTAATGAGTTACGAGATATCTATATTAGGTATATGAAGTGTGTGTGATGTGTTTGTTATGGTTTATATGTATGAATAAGCATATTTATTGACATGTTACAGTATATATATATTATATGAGTTGTGTAAATAGGTAGATAAATGTGTTAAATATGTGAAATAGTTAAAATGACCAATATGATTTCATAAGAATATGAAATAAGAAGTATGGAAAGGACATAAGAAAGAATATGGAAATATGCTAGTGTGATGGGACCTAGAAACTAGTATACGTGATATATATACATTTATATAAGTTATTGGATGAAAAATGAACAAGAGATGAATGATAATACTATAGGAGTATGATAAAAACATAAATGATGACATGTATGTATGTATGTATGTATGTATGTATGTATGTATGTATGTATGTATATATATATGTATGTATGTATGTATGTATGTATGTATGTATGTATGTATGTAATGGTTATATGAAAAGGTATAGGTAATAAGATGATCATATGAACAGGTGATAAAGAGCTATAGAAAAAGATAATGTGATATGGTATGTGAATATGTAATAAGGTGAAAGACAATGCCCATGATATGAGTTATGAGAACTGTAAGTATAGTTGGCATGCCAAGAGTCAAAGAACTACCTATATCTTTTGAGACATATTGACAGTATACCTATGTTCTAAGGAACATATGGATAGTTTACCTAGGTTCTTCGGGACCTATGGACAGTTACCGAGGATCTTTATGACCTCTGGATAGTTACCGAGGATCTTTATGACCTCTGGATAGTTACCGAGGATCTTTGTGACCTCTGGATAGTTACCGAGGATCTTTATGACCTCTGGATAGTTACCGAGGATCTTTATGACCTCTGGATAGGTCCTTCAGAATATTCATTGAGCTGTGGTGACAGAATACGTGTGCACAACCTCATAATACTCGTATACCTTGGGTTCTCAATAGTGTATATGGGCTTAAATAAGACATAACGAGGATGTATATAATTGTATCTTAATATGGTATTATTATGATTTATATTGGCTCATATGTGGTATAATACATGATGGTATGATAGTATAATGGTGTTTGGATAGTAGATGACCTGTTTATATTTTAGTAATTCTTTATTATGTAATTATGCCTCACTAAGTCTATGACTTAGCGTGTAAGTGTTTTTTTACACGTAGGTTTCGAAGAGCAGGAGAATCAAGAATAGGACTTTGCAGATCAACCTATCTCTACTCAGTGATCAGATCAGAAGTAAAGTCACAATAGGTATTTTGTTGTATGTAGTGTGTTGGCATGTAAGAAAAGTGGTAGTTACAAATGCTCTGATTAGTTTTGTCTTGTTTTGGTTAACTCGTGTACAGTGACAATGTTATTTTAATAAAAGCTTTAAATTTCATTGGTTTTCGTTAAAAGTTTAAAGTTAGAAAAGTCAATGTGACACCTCAGACTTGTATCCGGGTCGGATACGGGTTGAGGGTGTTACATTTTAATTTTATACTTATATAATTCATAGAGTTAATATATTGAAAAGAGTTGAGAACACCTAAATTTAAGGGTGAATTTGAGAAATGTTCCATTGTTATGGAAATTTGATTAAATGGTAGGAAGATAATATTAGAAAATTTTCATTTCTCCAAAGTGGAGAAGTTAAATTGCGTAGTTTTATTACTACGTAGGTAAGCTAGAAGTATGGTGAATAAATGTCACCATAAGAATATTAAAATATCAAGTGACGTGGTTATCATTTGTAGAAGAATTTATGAATAAGTACATGAATGATCACTTTATAAAACAAATGAAGCTCGAATATATGAGATTAACAAAGAAGTTACACATGCATGTGTATGAGTATAAGTTTAATAAGTTAAACAGATTTATTGTTGTGTTGATTTTGATTAGGAAGGATAAGAAAGAACATGTGATTGGTTGTTTAAGGCTTGCGCCTTAAATTAAAAGAGTGTTACTGGTTTTGAAATTTTTCTCAATTCAAGAAATGATTAATCACGTTAAAATTCTATAGAGAGCTAAGAATAAAAGGATTGGGAAAAAAATTCAGATGATTAAGAGAATTAGTGTTTAATAGAGTTAAGCACCATTAAAGAAAGATAGAGATTCTAGCTTTCAACTTCAAACCAGATATGAATTAGTTGTATTCTTCGCCAGAGAATCAAATCAGATGAGAGTCAGACAGACTAAAGCAGTAGGGTCTGATATTTGAAGTTTAAATAAGGAGTTAATTGATGACAAGTCAGAGTTAAAGACAACCTTTGTGAATTGGGTTAAAAGCTCTGTTAGAAGTTATGAAAATTGAAGCAAGAAAATTATATTAAAGGGATATAAATGAGTTTAAGTATGTGTATGTGAGATAATGATTTGAATGTTCAAGAGATGATATAGAGTAATAGAAAAGTTTGAAAAGTTGAGTAAGATATCATTGGAATATATATATATATATATATATATATATAATTTGATTGAAAATATGGTATATGATTGAGTGGATAAAGGTTGTACCCTAGATTAAAAATTAAAGATTTCGTTTAAAATTTGAGGTGCTATTAAATAATGTTAAAGGATATCCACTATTATAAAGTGGAGAATTTAAATGAGATAATTTAGTTGCTATGCAGTTGAGCTAAAATATGGTAAATAAATGTTGTAATGTGAATAATGGAAGATTTATTGATGTGAATATTGTTTCGGAAAAAGTTTAAGAAATAGATATGTCAGTAATTATTGTATAACATGGAAGATGATGAAATGTTGAGAGTGAACAAATAAAATTTCATGATACATGAGAATGAATGTGGATTTGATAAGTTAAGTAAACTATTGTTGAGATAATTCTGATTGGAAGAAAATATAAAGTGAATTAATCAAGTATGATATGGATTTGAATATGGTTAGGTATTTGGATCCTATATATATATATATATGATTAAGGCAATGAGAAGAGTGTTTACAGGTTTTAAAAGGCGCTTTGAGGAATAAAAATAATGCAAGTATAAGAAATGATAAAGAATAAAGTTAAGTGAAAATAATGCTAAATATTAAGATTATGAAAATGTGATAAATATTATTAATCAGATATAAGTACAAGTGTTATTATGATGTTTTTCATATAGATATGAAAAACGTAATGGAGTAAAAAAATGAATGAAAGGATTTAGATTGCAAGGAGATTTTGATTTGTGAAGGAATAAAGAGATAAGGAAATTAAATGATAGAGTTTAAAGGTTTAAGAATGAAAAGAGTTATGATGAGGTGTAAAGTATAAGTTTGGAATAAAAGTAAGAATTTTTCAATTCTAAGTGGAAAGGATAAAGAGTTATGAATTTTGTATCAGAATTTCAGTAGAGACTAAATTTGGAGATTTATGAAGAAACTCAATTTATCATACTGAGGTAAATATTTCTTGGATAAGTATGTAAGGTTATATGAAAAGATTGTTGGATTTTGTAAATTGTATGTCTTAATTATATCTGATGAAGATTTAAGATTATCTCAAAGTTGTGGAAATCTTTGAAAAGGTCTTAGGAATTTAAATTAATTGTAGCATTGATATCTATGCATAGACAAATAGTGAGTTTAACATATGATTCATACTTTAAAAAGGGTATGTATGATCGAGTTCAAAGAATCATGGGAAAATTATTTACCTTTAGTAGAATTTGTCTATAATAATAATTATCAATTGAGCATTAAGATGACTCTGTATGAAGTTTTATTTGAGAGAAAATGTCGGACATCATTAATTTGGTTCAAGTTAAAGGATCAGAATTTTATTTTCCAGGATTTATTGTAAGTGGTTGAGGATAAAGTAAAGATAATTTAAGATAATTTCAAGATGACATCTAATCGACAAAAGTATTAGGCAGACTTGAGGCAGAAATAAATTGAATTTTATGAAGACGATAAATTTTTCTTAAAGTATCGTATTAGGAAAAAAAATCATGCAAAGGGGAGAGTATAATAGAGTTTAAAAGATCGGAAAAAGAATGTCAGACTAAGTTAACCAAGTGTAATATGTATTGGTTTAAGGTTGTGTTTCTTAACCATGTAAATATAGTAAAAGAGATAAGGATTTATTTATATGAATGAAGGAAATTTGAGATATATTTGAATGATAGTATTCTCTCTAATCAAGTTGTTAAAGATAAGCATGTTACTTTTGAGATGATAAAAAGAGTATTGACATCAATTTCAAGATTGATATGAGTAAAATTTAGAAAGAAAGGTGTATAATAATTTGGATGAAGATAGTATAAGAATAAATATTTGGTTTATGTTGTAAGTCATTAGAGATTGATGAAAGAAATCAACGGACTCATGATGTTGAGTGATAAGGATTGAGATTACCGTATGGATGGAACCTTATTATTTCCATGATGAGCGACATTATATTTATACAAATTTATAAAGATTAAAAGGTGTAGAATCGAATGAGTGAAAAGATAAGAATGAATGTAATTCCTTGTTGATTGAAAATAAGTTTAGTAATTGCAACCACGAAGGGAAAGTTAAAGACTTAAAGTCAGAAAATGTTGTCATAGGAAGAGTTATTATTGAGTTTATTTAATGAGTAGTAGGTTCACAAGTAAAGAAATATATCAAAATAGTTTTTTTGTGACATTGTGTAAAAAGCTGGAAACTATTAAGTTAGTTGAATAGAAATATTTGAGATTTTGTATGGACGGATTGGATCAAAGAAGTTGAAGAAAAATGAAAAAAAAATTAAGATAGTGGATAGTTAACAGAAGTTCTATATATATAGTTAAAAAAATGGAATTTCTGGATAAGTGATAAAGTATTTATTAATGTCTTGTTCCGAATAAGATTCTCTGTATAGTATAGCTCAGTCCTACATTCATTGGACCTTATGGATCTTTAAAAGAGGTGGATCTGTAGTATAATATGGAAGTACAATATATAAGTAGACAGTTCCCATCTATTTGTACAGTGAAAATTCGAGGACGAATTTTCTTAAGGGGGAGAGATTTGTAACATCCCAAAATACGGGTTAGTGGTTAAATTGTAAAGTTTCATAATTTGGTGATTAAAGTAAGATGATTGAATAGTTCAATGATTTGTTCGAAAATATTTCCTAAAAGTTTATAGTAATTATCCAAAGAATTAAAGGGCAAAATGGTTATTTAGCATGAAAGATATTTTTTCTCCAATAAAATGAATGAATCACGTGGGGGGTGGGGGAAAGAGTTATATGAAAACTATTTCTTCTTCCTTTCTTCTTCTCCCAACCGTGGAAGCTAGGCGAAGGTAAGGGTTTTCTGATTTGTTGATTATTTGTTAAATTAAAGATTAGGTTTTGATCATTAGATGATAACTAAGCTTAAGTTGTCTTATAATCAAAAGATTAAGAAGTTATAATAGATTTAAGAAAATGAGTTTTTATATGAAATTATGGGAAAGAGTTGATAAGTTGAATTTGAAGTTAAATTTGACTTGTCATCATGCTAATTAAGGAATATGAAGTGTTAGAATTGTATTTAGAACATATTAAAATTTGAGTATGATTCTTGAATTACATATGAAGGATAGGATTTTGAAGTTATAGATGATTTTCATGGATATAAGTTGGTTTAAGTAATGGTAGTTGAGTTTAATGACATGATAGTGGTTTAAAATAAAAGAATTAAGTGAAGAAATGATGATTTTCGGGGTTAAAATACAATTTCTGGGTAGAGGGAACCGATACCCTATGAAGGGAATCGATTCCCCCTCTTGGACGAAAATTCAAGTATGTGCAGGGCGAACAGATTCCCCCCTGGGGGGTATCGATTCCCCGGGAACAGATTCCCCCTGGGGGGTATCGATTCCCCCTAAATGAAAAAATGGAATTTGATTCATTAAACCGGTTTAAGTTGTTAACATCAAGGTTAAGGTTTAGGCTTCTGATAGTTGTTTTGAAATGTTATATTTATGTAGATATTGAGCCTAAACAAGTTCTAGAATAATCAAAGGATTAGAATTGATTCAAATCAAACAAGGCTAAGGTGAGTGCAATTTTAATTGTACTTATATTATTGAAAGAACATTGGCTTGCGATGAGTCAGTGATGGAGTTACTATGGTAAGAAGTGACTCCTAAAATGTTATTTGATTGGTGATTCTTATATGTGCATGAATACATGAAATGAGTATAGGTTATTATATATGTTACATAATATGCATATGTGATATATGTTATGAGACATGACCAATGTGAAATGAGATAAGCTATGTGACTATATGAAATGATATATGAATATGCAATACGTGATACATGTGATATGATATGAAATGACATATGAATATGTAATACGTGATACATGTGATATGATATGAAATGACATATGAATATGTAATACGTGATACATGTGATATGATATGAAATACATGGTTACACATACATGTGGTATGTGATAGAAGAGAAAGAACAAGTGATGAGAAACATATTCATAATAAATGCCCATAGTATATGATATGAGAGTTATAGGTATAGTTGGCATGCCAAGAGTCGAGGGTTACATATGTCCTATAAGACATATGATAGGTCCTTCGGGACACAGATGACATCCTTCGGGATGATAGGTCCTTCGGTACATTTATACGAGTTGTGGTGATAGCATATGTGTGCACAACCTCAGTGTACTCACATACCTCTATTCTCAATAATATATATTGGCAATACAATTGAAAGATAAATTAAAGTGAAAGTGGCACAAGAATGTAAGTTTTACATGTGCATGACATGCTTATATATGTTATCGTGTAATAGATACACGCATGTTGAAATGTCATGATCAAATGATAAGAATGCGTATTCATGAATTGGTTGTTAAATGTTTATTTATTGCCACTCTAAGTCTATGACTTAGCGTGTAAGTGATTTACACGTAGGTACCAAGAAACGAAAAGAGCAAGAATAGAAGTGGCCAGGACAGAATTATTACTAGAAGATCAAATCAGAAGTAATCGACAAAGTATGTATTTTGGTGTGTATAGAGTGTTGGCATGTAATAAGTCGTTAATTACGAGTACTCTGATGGAGTTTGTATTTTGTGGTCATTTTTATGTAAATTAAAGTATTTTGCTTTAAACAAAGTTTTAAATTTCTCTGTTTTTCAAAAGAGTCAAAGTTTGAAAAGTCAATGTGACACATCGGACTCGTATTCGGGTCGGGTACGGGTTGGGGTGTTACATTTAATGGTATCAGAGCTAAGGTTTAGTCAAAAAAAATTCGGTGGTCAAATTAATTATTGAGCATAGTTTGGTAGTCTTCCGTGTAGTTTACCGATATTTTTATATTGATATACGTTGATAATGAAGTCATAAATTTTTTTTTATTTTATATGATATTCTTTTTTTTCACCTCATTATTTTCTTTATCAGATTTAAAGTTAATTTTATTTTTAGTTTTTATCAAAAATCATCATTCTTTAATTTTTTTGTCATTTTAAATACTGAGAAATTTATTTTATCGTCTTCTATCATTCTATTGATTTAAAAATTTCTCGAAAACTCTTAGCTTACTAATTTTATATAAAATTTTATCATTTTTTAAAATTTAGAATTTTATTATATTTGAAGGGTTTAATGTACAAGTTTGAAAGCTCTAACGGTAAGAAGCATTCTTTCAAGAATATGAATAATATATCTGTAAACTAATTTCACAAGTAGATAATAAAGGAGAATAAGACATTAGACAGTCAAAATTTGGAAAGTTTTTCAACAATTTTGATTGAGTTTTGTAAAAATTAATCATATAAAAAAAGAAAAAGAAGAGAAATATAAATATTTTGATATAATTTTATTATAAATAATGATTGAGGATGACAGACCAGAAAAGTGATTCAGAGTTTTCTGAAAGAAAAAAAGTAACATAACAAGCACTTCATCAATCTGCTCATGATTTAATGACCCAACAAAACTATTTTCAATTAAAAAGCATATCAAATTGTACTCGATATATGAGTGAAATGCAATTTATTTGTTTATAAATATAAACTCGAATAAGAATATTCGAATCTCACACTTACTTAATACTTTACTATATATCTACTAAAAGTGACTATACAGACGTAACTTATATATCCAAATAACCCACTCTGTACAAAGGTATTAGTACTTATGATGAAAACCAAACTTATTGGCTGATGCCGAATCAACTTCATAACTTGAGCTTTATATATAAATAACCAGTAAGATTAAAGACCATTACATAGCGGCCCTCACTCTACTATAGCATCTTTGGTTTGCAGTAATCCATATGCAAATGTAAAATTGATCATAGATTGGAGGAGTTCCAGCTAGCATCAATGGCGTTGATGATTTCTTCATGCAGTTTAGCTCCGGCACTAGCGATTATACCTCGATCGAGACCTTCTATGAACATACCTTTCGAAAAATCCAATGGAGATCCCCCTGCATCTGTTACAACACCACCAGCTTCCTGTATGATAAGAACACCAGCTGCATGATCCCATATCTTCTCCTTGTTCCCGGTTCTCGTGAAGGTCATAAATATTTCAGCGTCTCCTCGAGCTATGGCCACATATTTTTCCGTGTTGTACACACGCAGCGGTTGCTTCCTGCATTCACGGAACAGATAATCATGGTTTTTGTTATACGTATAAAGTTTATACATGGAAAATAGATAAAACATTAAAAATATATATGCACCTAAGGCCATGATTGTGAGATAATCCTGCTGTGAAGGAGTGGGTTGAATTCGACTTCTCGACTGGATCACAGAAAGTAGCCAACCCTGGATTATCGATTAAGGATACCTGAACCGAGTTTGCAGAGTTTGGCCTTGTTAGCAGCTTGTTCTTCTGGTGTAAAGGTTGTATCCAAGCCTTACCACTACCTTTCCTTGCATAAATCACACACCCTTTATCCCATGATTCTGATGTTGCTGGGGCCAGTTTCGATAGGATCCGGTGATAGCGAAGTTGATAAGCTAGCCATTCCTTCTTCATCGGATAATTCGGGCAACCAAGAACACCGAGCACAACTTCCCCACCATCTATTAATGCTAAAGAAACAGAGTATGGATCACCTCGTACGGAGCCAAGTGCCCAAAACCTTCCAATATGGCCTCCAGTTGAATTGCAGTGACTAATGGCTTCGAGAACATCCGAACTCCCGAGCGGCCTTTCCGGTCCCTTAATCCCAAAATGCGGCGCCTCGGTTAGACACTCATTGACTGTTTTCACCACAGTATCCAACATACCAGTTGCATCTGCTGTTGAGAGGCTTTGAACATCTTCTTTGGCCAGAATCGATACATTTAGACACCCGAAAGATTCGCAAAGTATCCAGCTTACTATTACTTGAACACTCCAATCTGATTGCAAACCATAATCAAGATGATCAGTAGAACAACATTATTGTCAACAACCCAATTCAGACAAAGAATCAAATAGTACAAAGGTGATCGATATACCTGCCAGAACTGAAGTAGTGTGTGGAACATTCTGACAGAGTGAACAAGCCATTTGAACAGCCCTGACAGCGACATCCAATTCCTGAGCATATGTTTCTTGTCCTGCAGGTGAAACAACAACCTCTCTCTGGTCTTCCATTACAGGAGAATAAGGAGAGTAGTTTTGGTTAAACTTTGACTGAGAAACAATGTGGAAGGACTTGTTTTGATGGAGTTTTTTCCTAAGCGTTGTTGGGAAGCAAGTTCCTACGTAGGTTGTCGATGTTAACTTGGTGGTGTCGGGTACTTTGGTTTGTTGTCCCGGGAGATGTGGGACTCTGAAACCCAGGGTAGAACAATTTAAAGGCATTTGGGAGCTTGATTGGACACTCTTACTCTCTTCTTTGTGGCTTTGGTGGACGTTAAGACCTTGAAAAAAGGTGTATAAATATGGAAATGGGAGGGGGGAAAAAGGACAAAATGTGAGTGACTGAAACTATTTGATCATTTTCCAAGAAAAATGCAGCCTCAGAATTCAATCGAACATTAGAGATGTTTTTTCAATATTATATATTTTAGAAAATAATATTAAAGGAATCCGTAATTTATCGATTTACCTTTCTATTAACGTTAAATGTAGATAAGATCTTTCCTTTTCAGTTCTCCTTCAATAATCGATGAAGGTTAAGTGCACTTAAGCAATGATAAGGAAGGTTTTAAATGGTCATTAAACTTCATTGATGGATTAAGAGGAAAAGAAACATCTTTGATAAGTTTAAGTTTGCACGTATACCGTGGTGGATCCAGAAATTTAAGAATGGATGTCTAAAATTTTAATTTTATTTTCTTAAAATTAATGGGTATGTAAAATTTGTAATTTTTTTTTCCTTGACTCAATAAGTTAAATTTAACTACATTTCTAAAATAATGGGATGCACTTGGCCCCTATGGGGGCTTAGTGCATCTGCCACTGCACGTATATTTTTCTAGAAGTTAGTGATGGATTAAAATTTTTTTTTGATGGTGAACATATAAATTAATAATATAATTTTTTTTATAAAAAACACACACAAATAAAATTTTAAGATGAATATCATCACTAAAATATACAAATAACTTGAAAAAAATCGAATTTTAAGATGGACATAATGTCCCTTACGTCCTCCACTGCTAGTCGTCATAAACTCATAATCCCCACGTTGAACCTTACAAGTGTTATCAAGTAATGTAATCATCACCCATGCCTATAACTGGGTAATTAACGACTCATAACTTGAAAGCTTAAACTTTCTACATTCAAACCCTATATTCCATTGCAATATTTCTTTGATTTGTATAATTTAAATGCAAAGTTGGGGTATTAGGTCATCATGATTTCATGAATACGTTTAACGTTAATCCAAGTGCAGTCTTCCTTTTTCATATTTATTTGCTTTGCCTGTTTCTTTGTATTTTTCAAAGAAGACACATGAACATGATGAATGACTCATAAACTATATTATATTTACATACAGGAATGATCATGGGGTCATGCATGATTGACATGTGTGAAAGGAATGGAAGGAGTGTGTGTTCAGACGATGATGATGATGGTGGTGTCTACGCATAAGGAGAGTAATATGAGAAGGAAAGGGATAAGCTCTGGATTGGCCACTAAGTCCGAATTGCATTATTTCACTGCATGATCTGATCTGATATGATCTCTGTTTATGAAAGCCGCAGTGGGAAAATGGGAAATTTTCTCTCACTCAACTTTATGGAGTACCGTCATTAACTGTGCTTGGAGTTATCACCAGATTTTTCTTTCTTTGATTATAACAGTACAAAACCCCGTGACTAATAAATAGTTTTTTTTACTCTTCATATTTGATTTATTGATCAATTATTTCAAAATTTTTTTTATAAAGGTTTATTTGAGAAAAATCCTCTTAATCAATTTGCTCCGGAAAATGTAGTTTTGTTTTCTCTTATCTGCCTCCGCCGCCATGGTTGATTGCTAAGCTTCGCCTCCTTCAAGATGATTCACGATGTCCTGTTAGTAACGATAGCTAGAGGATTCTATCGTCTTCTTTTATGGAAGTTTCTTGGAGTTTGGTTTCAATGTCATACGTGTTTCTTTGCGGAGCTCTGCGGTGGATCCATTCTTGTTTTTGTGAGGCTCTGAAGAAAGCATGAAGCATGTTTTGCGGTCTCGGGGGAAGATGGGAGGTCGAAGGAGAGCTTCAGTTTTAAAGTTTTTTTTTCTTGTTTTTCTTGTTTTTTCTCGGTTCAAATTAGCATCAGATTTGTTTCTGGCATTTAGGTGAATAGAGTGTGGATGTCGGCTCTTAGAGTTTCCAAGTGTATTCAAGTTAGGGATATAAAAGGAGGTGAAATATAAAATGTAGAGAAGATTATAAAGAGATTTTCGTGCTTAAAATGACATTTATGGGCTATGTGCATCGACCGATGCATCAATGATAAATTCCAGAAATTGTTCAAGGTGTACCGATGCACATGAAGTGCATCGATGCACTCTTTTAAAATACAAATATCGAATGCCATCAGTGCATCGATACATAATGAGTGTATCGATGCACCCCCTTAAATATAAACATCGAATAGGATTTATGCATCGATGCATGGTGTGGTGCATCGATGCATACCTTCATTAAAAGATGAAAATGTCTTTTCTTTTAGCCCAAGAAATGATAGTTTAGAATACATTAATTAGTATACTGATTAGCATCATTGAATTACTTTGTAGATACCGAGCCTAAACAAGTTCCAGAACAATTGCCTCGTAAGATCGATCGAGGAAAAAACAAGGAAATATAGGTGAGTGCATATTATAAGATTGTGCATATTATTATATGGAAATTAGACTTGTGATAAGTATGTTTCCAATATTTTATGTTTGCATGAATAGAAGCATGATTAAGTTTGTATTATGTGTATGCTTTGTTCATATTATATGTTATAAGATGTGAATTATATGATATGGGTTATGGGAACAAAATATGTAACTATATGTGAACCTTATGAGATATATGAATATGTGAAATAAGTTATAAGGGCACGAATCATGTATAATAGTAAATGTTGTATGTGATAACTATAGAAAGAAAATAAGTTAAGTGATCATGAACATGTAAATATATGTTTAGATGAAGATATAATAGCAAAACATAAATTACATGAGTCAAGTTTATGGAAACTATTATAATTTACTTATAGTATTAAATGAAAAGTGAGATAAACTAACTAGCATTGATTTATAGGACAATATGAAAATAGAATATCAATTAGGAGATCTTTACATAAATAATGATAATCATATGAGAGATAAGTTGTATGAGAAAGATTGATGTGCTTAGATGAGCTATGATATAGAAATTACTTGGTAAAGATCTATGAAGTCATAGGAAAATGTTATAAGAGTAATGTAAACTTGAATTAAGATAATATAAGAAATTTGTATATAAATGAATTTATATAAGTGATATATGTTAGTATGCTACAATATATGTTATAGGATCTATGTAAGCATAAGAGAATAAAATATGAGTTAGGGGTTATGAATATAAATGATGATATGATTATGTACAATAAATTAGGAAATTATGATCTAAGTGTTTATATGTTTATAAAAAGATATAAGAACAATATATAAGCTACGAAATAGGAACTGTGGGATTTTAATGCTCTGATACTATTAAATGTAACACCCTCAACCCATACTCGACCCGGATACGAGTCCAGGATGTCACATTGACTAAACAAAACAATACTTAAAAAAACCGATAAAACATTAGAACTTATTTTATTAAAATAAAATACTATACATATATTAATACAAGTTTATCAAAATAATCAGAGCATACATCACTTGACACTTTGATTACATGCCAACTTTCATTTTCATAACAAAAGGACCTACTGCTCAAGTTGCATCTGATCTGATAGTTGCAGGAGTAATGTTGTCCAGCTGCTTAACCTGTCTCGTCTACTTTCTTGGATCCTACGTGTGAAACACTCACACGCTAAGTCATCGACTTAGTGAGGCAATATAATAATAATAAAAAAGAAATGTAATGGAAATGCCATAATTTAATGGAATGAGATAAAATCAAATGCTTAACCATGCAATTTATATCACCATGTTCTTTACCTGTAAGCATAATATATTGACATTCATGAATTCATATTAATAAGATTATTGGCCCATGATACTATACTGAGAACCTAAGGTATGTGAGTACTGTGAGGTTGTGCACTATGTTGTCACCACAGCTCGTATAAATGCACCGAAGTGCCACGTAGAATTGCACCGAAGTGTCGCGTAGAATTGCACCGAAGTGTCGCGTAGAATTGCACCGTAGTGCCATATAATATTGTCCCTAAGGACCACATAGAAAATTTTCTTAAGAATCATATACATATGCCAAGGATCAAGTATGTGTCTTAAAAGACCTCACACATGTTCCAAAGAATACATATATATCCCGAAGGACTCAATCAATTAGTACATGCCAATTATATTTAAATTAACCAAACACATTTAATCATATATTTTCTGATCTGAAATCTTTGTAAGGGAGATGCTGACCTGTTTTGCTCTTCTTCACTTTTCTTCTCACTTCTGTAACATACGTGTGAAACAATCACACGTTAAGTCTATAACTTAGTGAGGCAATTAAACATATAATGTAAACTATAACTTGTAATCATGCATGAACTATTACTGCTATCACTCATACCCTTATTCATGTAACAAATCCCTATAACAGATATGCAATATATCATTACATGTAAGAACATATATACACACATATACTCATCGTTTCCATCATTAGCCTCATTTCATTATCAATATCATTATTATTTATCTTACTTCGTACATATTGTAACAACCCCAACCCGTATCTGATCTGGATACGAGTCCGAAGTGTCACATTGACTTTTCAAACATTTATTCGTATAAAATAGTAAGTAATTTAAAAACTTTGATAACATTTAACTTATTCAAAACGTTTACAAAATATATATCAGAGTTCATACAATTTATGTCTTTAGACTACATGCCAACTACACTCTATATACAATACATATATTTTCTGATCTGACATTTGGTAAGGAAAACTTACCTGTCTTGCTCCGCATTACTCTTTACTCTTCTCGAAACCTACGTGTGAAACAATCACACGCTAAGTCGAAGACTTAGTGAGGCATAACGACATATAATGCACTTCATAACATATATCAATACATGCATGTTCTGTTCTATCATGTTATACCAATTCCATGCATTCTTCGTATCATATAAAATCATATCAGATTAATTACAGTAAATACATACATACACATAATTCAATCATTAACAGTTATCATGTAATCACATACTTTTATTGTTAACCTTTTCAATCAAACACTGTACACACCAACATCATATGGTTCACGTAACACATTTCAAACCACTTATAAACCCATCGTATACATATCACATTCAGTATGCTTGTTTAATCACTTTATTAGCCCATGTACACTAGTGAGAACTTAAGGTATGTGAGTACATTGAGGTTGTGCACACATATGTTGTCCCACAGCTCGATCAATGTCCCGAAGGACCAGTCCATAGATTCCGAAGAACCTAGGTAATCAGTCCATATGTCCCGAAGGACATAGGTAAACAGTCCATATGTCCCGAAGAACATAGGTAAACAGTCCATATGTCCGAAGAACATAGGTAAACCCCGACCCTTGGAATTGCCAACTATACCCCTAGCTCTCATATCACATAACATGGCATTATCATTTATAACAGTTCACATTACTTATTCATATGCTTTCTCTTATAAACACATATCTTTTCTTTTCAGTCACGTATCACATGTACGTGTAATCATTGGTCTCATAATCACATGTTCCTTTTTTTCTGTCACATACCACATGTATGTGTAAACATATATCTAATATCATATGTTGCATGTATCACATAGATCTTATCTCATAACATACTTGTTTTCACATATATATTTCATATCATTTCTTATACCATCACATAATCCATTTAACATACATAACATATCATGTAACTTATAATAGAAATACCATAAGTCATATCACTTAGAGCACATAAAAGAACAGATCAATTCACATAATCAAGCATACATACATGCATATTCAACTCATGCCTTTAATCAGGAATTCATGTGTAACACTTCAGGAAATAGACTCATCGCAAGTCTTATTTCCATCGCACATCATATACTATTGAATATGCACTCACCTGGCCTCACTAGTCAATTCCAATCTCTTATCTTTCCCCTTGATCGATCTTACTTGTCAATGATTTCGGAACTTGGTTAGGCTCTGAATCTACATAATTATACATTTAAGACAATCATTAGATACTACACCTTGTAATTGGATACTAGCAACTTAAACGAACTTATTAAACCAATATGCACATTTTTCCTTTAGGGGGAATCGGTTCCCTACTAAGGGGGTATCGATTCCCTAATGACATTCTGGAAATGTTGTTCGTTTGAAGGGGTATCGGTTCCCCTTGAATGGGTACCGATTCCCCTTGCCCAGAAATCATATTTTCAACCCGAAATTACTTCATTTCCACTCAAACACTTCATATCATCCCCTTTTCATTCTTAACTCTAGTACACATACTTAAACCAATCTATATTCATTTATTTCATCTTAAACCTCAAAATCCTATCTTCCATATGAGATTCAAAAATCATACCAAATTTTCAATGTGTTCTAATTCCAATTCTAACACTTCATACTTCTTAATTAGATTGATGACAAGTCAAATTCATCCATAAAACTTCAATAACCATACCATATCAAAATTTCATCTTAAAACTCATATTGCAAATTCCTTCATAATTCCTTTATCTTATTGTTTAAATCACATATAAGCTTTCCTTAGCTTATTTAATACCCAAAGAATCAAAACAAACTTAAAATTCAAATAATAATCAACTAATAAAACTCTCACCTTTGCCTTGCTCTCCCACGTATGAAGAAGAAGAAAGGAGAAGAGAACTCTGGATGTTTCTCCAAATTCCCACGTTTATATTACCTTAAAAAGAAATATAAAAATCTTTCTGGTCAAATGACCATTTAACCCTTAATTTCCTTTAATAATTACTAAATAACCTTCAATATATATTCAAATAATCATTGAACTATTTCATTCTTCTACTTTAGTCATCAAATTCTGAAACTTTACAATTTGATCACTAACCTGGTATTGAGGATGTTACACATATCCTCTTATACCTAGCATTTTAACCAACATTTTACTCATTTAATCATGCAATCCACATTTAATCATATAAATCATATAATACAATTCATAGCATAAAAGCATACAAGTCACATGTAATATGTTTTTTGTTATTTCTTTATTAGCCTATATACACATGTGAGAACTATAGATATGTGAGTCTATAGAGGTTGAAATTGATAAGTTAAGTAAACTAATTTTGAGATAATTTCGATTGGAAAGGATGCATATGATTGGTTGACTAGGGCTTGTGCCCTAGATGGAACAGATGTTATTGATTAGTTGTCAAAGTAAAAGTGATAGAGTTATAAGATTGGAGGAAAAGATAAAGCTGAGTTAATCAATTATAATATGAATCTGAATATAGTTGTGTATTTTGCTCAGATAGCTATGATGTAGAAAAGGAAATAAGTATTTGCATGGAACCTTAAGGAAGGAAAATACAAGTATAAGAAATGATAAAGAATGAAGTTCTGTATAAGAAATAGGTTATCAAAGCTATGAGGATGCAATGAAGATTGGTACATAGAGTTGAGTATAGATGATAAGACAAGAGTATGTGAATATGAAAGGAAAGATATGATTTGTGTATAAGTAATAAATAAAGGAAGAATGTAATAAAGAAATGAAAGGGATTGAGTTAAAGAACCAGACACAATAAAGGTTATATGGAAGTGTAGATGATAATTTTGATATAAAAGTAAGAAAAGTGTGCAAGGTGATGTGAAAAGATTCTTTAAAGTGTATGTTGAATCATATTTAAAGAAGATTTAAGGTCGTGTTCTTGGTTAAATGATGATGGAAAACGAATTTGGTTATTATTATAAGGTAGTTAGAGATGGATTTATGATGTTGAGTGATGAAAATGAATGTTACTGTCTATGTAATGGGTGACATTATATGGATTTTTGAAAGGTCAAAGGAAATGCATAATGGAAGGAGAGAAAAGACAGAAATGGATTAAAGTTACTAGTTACTGGTTGTTGTTTAAATGATAAGTGACATGATATGAATGTATAAAGGAAAAAGATAATTGAAAAGTTAAAGGATTGAAAAGTAAGTTTTCTGATGATGATAAGAAAGATTAAGTAAATGAAGCAACATGAGAACATTAGAAGATTTGTAACATCCTTTATACCGGGTTAGTGATCAAATTGTGAAATTTTAAAATTTAGTGACCAAAGTAGATAAATTGAATAGTTGAAAGATTTAATGAGAATGTTTCATATAGGATGGATAAGCAAAGAAAGGAAATTATGAGGGCAAATGAGTCTTTTAGCAAGAGAAATAATTAAATCTTATTTGAGGATATTTATTCCCACGTGGAAGCTAGTGAGAAAGACCAAAAGTTTCCAGATTTCTCTTCTTCTTCTTCTTCTTTCTTCTTCTTCCCGTGAGACCAAGTTAAAGGTGAGTTTCTTCTTAATCATCAAATTCTTTTAAGGTTGAAGTGGGATTTGACTTGTCATCAAGCTAATTAAAGGATATGAAGTGTTAGAATTCGATTTAGAACATGTTGGAAATTGAATGAAATTCTTAAATTTTATATGGAGAATTGAATTTCTAAGTTTTAAAGGTATCGAATGGATAATAATTAGTTTACGTAAGTGTATGCAAGTTAGGGATATAAAAGGAGGTGAAATATAAAGTGTAGAGAAGATTATAAGAGATTTTCGTGCTTAAAATGACATTTTGGATGCATCGATGCACATTCAATGTGCACCGATGCATCAAGGATAAATCCCAGAAATTGTTCAAGGTACCGATGCACATGAAGTGCATCGATGCACTCTTTTAAAATACAAATCGAATGACATCAGTGCATCGATGCATAAGGAGTGCATCGATACACCCCCTTAAATATAAACATCGAATAGGATTTATGCATCGATGCATGGTGTGGTGCATCGATGCATACCTTCATTAAAATGAAAATGGCTTTTCTTTTAGCCCAAGAAATGATAGTTTAGAATACATTAATTAGTATATTGATTAGCATCAATGAATTACTCTGTAGATACCGAGCCTAAACAAGTTCCAGAACAATTGCCGTAGATCGATCGAGGAAAAAGCAAGGAAATATAGGTGAGTGCATATGCATAGCATGAATATAGTATTCTATTCAGTTCTAGACTTGTGATAAGTCTAGATTCAATATTTTGATACATGATCGCATTTCATATTAGACATGACATGAATTCATATTATATGCATTAAGTGACATGAATATACAGGAAAGGTTATATAAGCTATGTGATAAAGTGATGGAACATGATATGTCTATGTGATAAAGGTATGGAAATTATATGTATATACAATATAAATTATGGAATGGTGGAAACCCATGTTATGTAGATGAGAACTATAGGTATAGTTGGCATGCCAAGAGTAGAGTCTACGAGGTCCTTCGGATATATATGTATTCTTTGGAACATGTGTGAGGTCTTTTAAGACACATACTTGATCATTGGCATATGTATGATTTTTAAGGAAATTTTCTATGTGGTCCTTAGGACAATATTATATGGCACTACGGTGCAATTCTACGCGACACTTCGGTAATTCTACGTGGCACTTCGTTGCATTTATACGAGCTGTGGTGACATCATAGTGCACAACCTCAGTACTCACATACCTTAGGTTCTCAGTATGGTATCATGGGCCAATAATCTTATTAATATGAATTCATGAATGTCAATATTATGCTTACAGGTAAAGAACATGGTGATATAAACTGCATGGTTAAGCATTTGATTTTATCTCATTCCATTAAATTATGGCATTTCCATTACATTTCTTTGTTATTATTATTATATATTGCCTCACTAAGTCGATGACTTAGCGTGTGAGTGTTTCACACGTAGGATCCAAGAAAGTAGACGAGACATGTTAAGCAGCTGGACAACATTACTCCTGCAACTATCAAATCAGAGGCAACTTGAGCAGTAGGTCCTTTTGTTATGTAAATGAATGTTGGCATGTAATCAAAGTGTCAAGTGATGTATGCTGATTATTTTGATAAACTTGTATTAATATATATATAGTATTTTATTTTAATAAAATAAGTTTGAATGAATGTCAATATAGTATGCTTACAGGTAAAGAACATGGTGATATAAACTGCATGGTTAGCATTGATTTTTATCTCATTCCATTAAATTATGGCATTTCCATTACATTTCTTTGTTATTATTATTATTATATTGCCTCACTAAGTCGATGACTTAGCGTGTGAGTGTTTCACACGTAGGATCCAAGAAAGTAGACGAGACATGTTAAGCAGCTGGACAACATTACTCCTGCAACTATCAAATCAGAGGCAACTTGAGCAGTAGGTCCTTTTGTTATGTAAATGAATGTTGTCATGTAATCAAAGTGTCAAGTGATGTATGCTCTGATTATTTTGATAAACTTGTATTAATATATATATATAGTATTTTATTTTAATAAAATAAGTTAGAATGTTTTATCGGTTTTTTAAGTATTGTTTTGTTTAGTCAATGTGACATCTTGGACTCGTATCCGGGTCAGGTATGGGTTGAGGGTGTTACATTAAGTGTCTGTTTTGAGGAAGCCTGATTGTTTTGGTTGTGCAGAGTGTTTTGGTGGTGCCGGTAATTTGTTTCGTTATATTTATGATAGGGTTTTCCATCTTATTTCGTTCGGGGTTCGTGTCGAAGATAGAGAGTTCACAGATGGCTTTGGGCCGGGTGATGGAGCGGAGATTAATAGTTTGACGGTGTTGAGTAGCTCTCTAGGTTGCAGGAGGGTTCTCTTGGAGTTGTTGGATTCGAGGTAGTGTTATTGTTGGTAGTTTCATTAAAGCACTTTATTAGTGGAGTAGTGTTGGAGTTATGTCATGTTGTTGCTCGCATGATATTCTTTTAGTGGGTTTTAAGGAGGTTGTCGGCGATGATTTTTTGTTGTGCCCATACTGTCTCTTGATGGGAATTTCTCTGTTGTTGGTTGCTAGTTCCGGTCATGCTCAGTTTTTTTGCTGGTTCATTTAGGTGTTGGTTCATCCCACTGGTCCTCATTCATTTCTTATCCATGCGCACTATATGAAGGATGGTCAGGAAGATCATCGTGTGTTTTATGTTGGCTCATTTTCTGGTAGTGGTACGTGGCATTCAAGTGTTGAGGGAAGGTGAGGGTTCTTATTTCGAAGAGGTATGGGTTGTTTTTTGGTTTCCCCGACAGTATATTATGGATTTGATACATGTTTTGGTTGTATGAGGTGTGGATTTTAATGCATTGGGGGGTCATTTTTTTTGGGCACTTGAGGGGGTCTGATATGGAATTGTGTGATGTTGCGCATGTGCTAGAGATGCAGAACTCTTATTCCCCGAATTTTTTATTAGAGAGACATCCCATATGGTTAGCCCCTGTCTGTTTCCAGTATCTTTAGGTTCTAGAAGTTCCATTTATTATAGTTTCTGCGTTTGAGGAAAGTTGATGGATTTCGGGTTGGAGCTTCTTCGTGTTTCTGGGTGTTCAGTTTGGAGCTACTTGGATTAGGTGCTCGTGTGTTTGGTGTTCTCTTTTTTGGGATCTAAAGTGTGTGGTTTTCTGTTTGGCATGATGGTCAGTATTGAGAAGTTCTCGATCCATGGTAATGTGTTCCGGTCCTTGTCCGAGCCTTCTGCAAGTGTATATACATTTTTAAGATGTGTGCCTTTGATCAAACTCAGGGTGTCGGTGTTGTTTCGTTATGGTGCTAAGGTTTTCCTCTAGTTTGCTGTAGGAGTATATTTCTCAGTATGTAATCTATTCTTTTTGTTAGTTGTCTGTGTTGGTTAGGGGTTTGTAGTTGGCCGTGGGTTTGGCCTAAATGATGTTACAATGTTATGTGTGTTTGTTTTACCACCACAAGATACACTCTTTTTCCTCCATTTAGGATTATGGAGGTTTTTTAATGAGGTCCTTGAGGTGGTATACTTTATAATTCATCTTAATACAAAGTACCCTCTTTAAAAAAATCAATTTGCTCGTCATAAACATTAAATTTGATTTTTTAACTTTATTTAGAGAATCTAATATATCATCCAACAACATCAATTGGTTATCGGTGATTCATAAATAGTTTAATAATTTATATCACCATACTTCAGCATTTGTTATCATGACGTGAATGCTTTATTACTCTTTAATATTTGATTAATTATTGTTTTTTTACTATTTAAGAATTTATGTTTGTCTATTTCAATAACACTTTTGAAATTTTAAAAGAAAATATATTTTTTAAAAATGTAATATATTTACAATCGTACTCCATATTCAAATTATTAAAAATAATAACCAAAACTTGGGAATTAAATTAATTAATCAATCAATCAAAATAAGGTAATGAAATTCGAGTCAAGTCGCTAAACAAACACCTATTGGTTATGCTACTAGATTAATGCAACTTGTTAGCTAATAAACAGATTAAATGAGCTCATGATTGAATAAATATTGGACACAGATCAAAGCAATTCAAGAGAAAATTAATTGATTAAAAAGAAAATAATCTAAAATTAATCGATTAATAGAATAAAATTTTTGATATTATTATTTGATTGATTTGAACAAAGACCCGAATGAAAGAATTAAGGACTATTCAAATTTTTAAAGGAATAAAGAAAGGAAATGTGAAGGTTCTAAAAGGGTAATTTACCCACATAATGAATGGACGAGTAATCAACCATATATCCTATTACAGTAACATCTAGCAAACTGTTTCTTCATAAAATGCAAATGTTAGGGATGGTAATAGATATGTCGGGTCGGGTCGTATTTTTAATCCACTAAAATCTGATTTGAATATAATATTTTTTATATCTTATCTTATTGATTTGAATTTAAGACAACAATTTAATTTTTAAAGTAAAAGTATAGCCTGACCCTATATTATCATTAAAAAAGATTAATCCAATTCTATCTAAACTCAAATTTTTAAAAAGAAACACCTTGATCAAATTAAAACACATCAAATCATATATTCTCTTCTTTTACTTTTGCTATTAACCGAGAGTTGGAAAAGAGAAATGTCAAGCAATGATTTTCTATAAATTTCAAATCAAGAAGAAAATGGAATTAACCCAAAATTCATTAAGAGATTGATGACTCATCTCCAACTTCCCTATTCGTTAGCACCTGGCAACTAAAGGATGAAAATGATGATAAACATGCTTGAATCTATGTTTGTTTCTCTGAATTTTGATCAGTTCTATCAACATTAAGCTGACAATAAAATAATACAAAATAAAGAGAATAAATGTGGAATCAAGGAAGTTTTATGGCATATAAGCTGTAATTTATTAAAACACCAATCAAAGCCAATGACTGTCATGATCATGCCATGTCTCAGCCTATTCTGGAGTCATCTCTGCCAAAAACCAGCGTAGTAGCCCAGTTAACCGCCACATAGAACCGGTTCCTCCAACTAACCACACGCGTCAAGTAAGCCGATCGCCAAATCAACCAGCTGACGAACCCGGCAAGTGATATGCCTTGAGCGTCCTGGCACAGGCAGCACACAAGTTTATAGAACTGGTAAACTTTGTGAATGTTTAAAATGGGGTGTTGATGTTACCTTGGATTGGCGAAGATCAACTAGGGCCTTGTACCGACCGACTGATGCCATACTTCCGAGATGTTTATAGACAAAAGGGTCCTAGGGACATGTCTTTGGCACTGAAGGCCCTGCCCCCATCCTGTTTCCCAATCCTGTTGAACACCTCCACCAGGTACTTGCCTTGCCTTTCCGCAACCTGAGCTAGAGCTGGAAGGACAGGCTTCCCTGTCTGTTCGAGGAAACCGGCACAATCGCCGAGTGCGAATACATCTTCTACCGATGGTATGCACAACCATTGATCAACACCAATCCTGCATACCCCTTTAAAGTTTAAGTTAAATCTGATCATAGACATATGTATTGGTAGTGTTGCAAAGCAATGCTAGTATTTATACCTTCCACCAGGGGACTTGGGGATTTAATGATTTGATGAATTCGGAGGGACCAACACCAGTAGACCAAACTAAGAGGCCATATGTGACATCAGTTCCATCACTGAGAATAATCTTTTTGGGATGAACCTCTTTCACAACACCTCTCATGAGGTGCACACCGGACTGATCCAAAGTTTCGAAGTGTCACGAATAGGTTCGGGAATTACAGAAAAAACAAGATTTATGGGACATAGAGAGGGATTCAAATTACCTTCTTCAAGTGATTTGTTGCATACTGTCGGAGTCGGACATCAAAGGATGATAGAATCTCATTTGCCTGATCAAGGGTATCGATATTGGCAAAATCAGCATCCATATACATATATATATTACTTGTTGGATTTAAGAAAGGGTTTGCTTTGTTGGTCCTAAATACCTCTATAAGTGTGACCTTGATGTAATCTTTTACATGACTGTACCTCTCATGGACATCTCTCCTTATGAAATCACTCAACTCACCGCTGAACTCGACGCCTGTTGGGCCACCTCCAATAATAACACAGTGCAATAGGCGTTTCTTTTCTTCTTCCGGTAAGCCTGCAATAACAAACCAAACTGTAAGAGAACGTAATAATCTATAAACCACTATTATGGGATTTAGAACCGAGACAGAGAGTCGTCGTAATGGGAGGTTTCTGGTATGATTATATGAAACAAGTACAGACCAAGGATCCAAAGGAGACCAGAGAGAAAAATTTATGGCCGGAAATCAAATCACTCGCCTGGATTTTCAGAGTGCATTAAGTTCAAAGAAGTTTCTTCCTTATTTCTTGGGCATGATTCACTTCACGAAGAAAATATGCATTTTCTTTCACACCCTTGATACCAAAAGTTAATGGCTCAGCTCCAGCGGCAATTACAAGTTTGTCATATGCAACTTTAAATTGATACGGTTCTTGAGGTAGTCCGCCATTGCTCATTGCCTCACAGTATACCTATCATGAGTATTTATGCACAATATGGCATACAAACTGATTAGTGGAAAGGTAGATACCGAAAAATTGAATATTTTACTGGTATGCATTGACTCACCTCATGATTGGTAGTGTCGAGGCTTATACAAGAAGCAAGAAAGAAGTAGGAGTTGGGGCTTGTTGCCAATGCAGACTGTATCTGGGTAACAGGTTCGGAAACTGAGCGGAATTCAAGTGTCCCAACACAAGTTGAAGCAAGCAAAGGGGTGAAGACCATGTGGTTTCGAGGTGATATGCAAACAACATCATAGATTCTGGTGTCAATCCCCTTGAGGAACCGGCATGCTGCCCATCCAGTACCAAGGACAACCACTCTAGGCTTTTCAACTGGCTTGGTTGCCTCTAATCCTGGATACCTCGGTTCATCATGTTCCGATTCTGAATCCTCTAATCGTTCAGCTAACGGAAACTGATAATGTGGGGTTGTCCTAATTTCCCTGCTCCAGAAACCCATGTGATTTAACCTTTCTGTGGTGGAAAGGCATGTCAAGTTGCTGTGCACATTGCCTTTTTCAAGGGAAAGAAAGAAATTTTGTGGTCGGATACTCTTTCGAAGAAGGTATTCCTCTCGGTCATGTAATTGCCAACGGTAGCTCCTGAGCTTCTCAAGCCACTTCTGCCAAACCGTGCAAGTGCCATGAATAACTTGTTTTAATCAATTCCAGCAAGACCTTATATCTGTCAAGGGGTTAAACAAAAGTAAGCTGTGCAATTCCAATATAGTAAAAGGCCTGGATTGAGATTATATAGAGAAGCTGGGGAGAGGAATAAAATTCGAATAGAAATCAATTCAGTACATCAGATGTCGGCGACTTACCTTATTATAATCACCTGCAAAACCAATTTAAACATTATAACTTACTTGGTCAAACAGATTTAACCGGTTTGAAACGACTTTTGGTCATCAAATGCAATGCAGACAAAAATATGTTCAAATGGGAGCTGTCAGCTGTCATTCCAAATTTCATCAAAACATTCAGGTGAACTTTTTCCCAAGGCCATTTGAGTATCATTAAGAGTATATATGTTCGATATAAGTATAATCATTTAGGAGAACGTTTGTTTCCAAGGCTAAAATATAAGAAAGCAAATGCCAACTTTTCTTTGCCCATTTGGAGAAAGCTGGTGAAGTTTGAGGACCTAATATAAAAACTAAAAGCTGTCAGCTTTCATTCCAAATTCCATCAAACATTTAGGTGAACTCTTCCCGAAGGCCATGTGAGTATCAATACGAGCATATATGCTCGATACAAGTATAATCAATCTTGTTAAAGTGTTTTCAACGATTGAAGGGAATACATTATTTCAGAGCAATACCAGCTAAATCCATCACTAAACACCATATATATATGAAGAGAATTCAATCGATCATTGCCAAGAAAGTTCTGACTTTGCAACATGGGAAGACTAGAGGCGGCTTAATAAATATCTAATAAAATCCTTCTATTAAAAAAAATCAACGAGCACCATGAATTGTTTAACCTATGAAATTACTAAAAACAAACACAAAAGATTCCACAAAACAAAGATTTTCACTCCAAGATCAAGTTTGACAAACTTTAGCCATGTGAATGCACATTTAAAAAAGAGAAATTACAGTAAAACCCCACACAGAAAACACTTATCAAACATATAACATGCATGCACAATGAACTGATAGAAGGAATTGTAACAAATGAACAGCCTTTAAGCACAAAGAATGCCTAACTGAAACCAAGAAGAAGAACATTACTTTGGAAATATTTGAGCTTTCTGTTCCTGAAGTGGACGACTGTCCCAATATTATTGGAGAGGGTTTTAAGAGAAAATGTTAATGGCGTTGTTTTTCACACTAAGAATCAAAACCCAAAAAAGTTTCTATTATTTGGTGATGTGTCGTGAGCTAAAAGAAATTAAAAATACTAAAATAAAGGGTAGATCAAAGCTCGGTGCAGCCGACTTGATGCGCAAGAAAGTTTGTTGAGCAAAATAAGCATCATACTGAGAACATGTCTGCTTATACTGTTTTTATTATTTTAAAGAAGAAAGCTGCGGCACATACTATGTGAGTTGGCAATGGGAAGACAAATGCAAGAATATACGGCAAAGATTCTTATTCATAACTCTTACACGACGTAGCTTTGATGAATTTAGGGTTGTTTAGAATTAACTTATTCATAATTCAAAATGCGTTTTTATCTCCAAAAGTTACTACTTTTTTACTTTCCTAAACATGTAATTCAATTTGCTTTTTGAATTGTAATTACTTTTATATCCATCAAATAACCATATATGTATATATATATATATATATATATATATATATATATATATATATATATATATATATATATATATATATATATATATATATTATGATAGATAAAATTGTGTAAAATTTAAAATAATTTAAATTTTAAGTGAATCCTAACACACATTAAAATATGATCGATTTAAAAAAATAATCAAATAATTTAAAAATATACAAATAAATAGCATTATTAACGATGATTGATAATCACTATCGATATTAATAATAATATACTATGACAACACAATTATATTTAGGGAGAGAAAACATATATCAACATAAGAGAATCAACTTAAAGTCTAAAGTAATGATATATAAACAAAATAACTAAATAATCGTTAACTAAGAAGACAACTATATCTTACCTTAAAAGAAATAATTTTAAAATTACACATAAAAAAACTCTATCATTTTCATAAAAATAAAATTTACACAATCCACAAATAATTTAAATATTTATGGTATTTAATCAAATAAGAACGGAATGGATATGAACTAATAAAATTTGATACCAAATATTTATGATAACGTAATCTTTTATTCAAAATAAAAATTATTAGAAACGTGAGATCAAAGGGTCAAATTCTTGGAATTTTAGAAGATCCAGCTGGCTACGGCTGCGGCCTATATATATAAAAGCCAAATCCAAGCGAACTGCGACGGTGGCTGGTCGATGGAAATAAATAATTGTGAAAAGTCCCCCCGGGTGTTTGGGGAAATAAACGGCTCTAATTTAATGGAGTTTCGTGTCAAAGCAAGATCTTGGGCAGGCTCCAACATAAATGAGTATCTTTTTTTTCCTTTACAAACTTTGACTAGGACGAAAACGTTGTTTCACTGGTTGTCCTGTCTCCCACGTTCTTGGTGCTATTTATCGGTAAACTACGGATATGATCACTTTAGTTTTAAATATGTTCACTTTTTCTCATCAAAATTCTAAAAGTAGTTTTTTGATCACTTTAAAAATTTATTAAAGAATTAAATTAAAATTTGAAAGAAAAATAAAATTTAAAATTCAAATTATATCACGTGCAAAGGATGGAATTAATATTGAAATTTGCAAATCGGAAGGAACAAAATTACCGAATTTCAAAAAATACTAGATCTAATTAAATATTAAACTCAAAATTTTAAAATAAAATTTGATTTACATAATATTTAAATTTATAAAAATGCAAGTTATCATTAGATCAAAATATTTAAAAAAACACGAATACTTTTGTTTTTTAATTACATTAATGCGTAAGTAGATATTTATTATGAATGCCATAATATAAAAGTTGGATTCCGTAATTTTGGACAGCTAATTGTCGCATAAAGAATATGCTATGATTTTTTAGGGGAAAATTAGATAATTACATATTTATTATTTTGTGGTTCTATTTTAGTCATTCAATTTTTTTTTTTTATACATAAATTACACTTTTTAATTGTATTGGTCACTCATTATTAAAAAAACAGAACTATTGAAGTGATGATTTTTCTTATATTTTTTCATAATGACATTATATTACTTTAAGGGTCATATTATCATCACCGTTAATTTTTTAACGGCATGTGGTCAAAACTTAAGTTTAAGTATAATTTTGAAGAACGTAGTTAGGTGACTAAAACAAAACTGAAAATTAAGTGATTAAATACGTAATTTACCCTTAAAAATATGCTTAGCGGCGACGGAAAACATGATAGCTATAGTTGTGGAAGAACACAAAAGAAAGACGTTAAGGCAATGTGCAAAATGCCAACATTGACCTACCATTCCTCAATTAACAACCTGTTTTTTTTATATGAACACACTCTAGAATATATTTTCTCACATGCAAATGTTGCTTCTCTTATTTCCTTTTTCCAGCTTTAATTAGGGTTTAAGGTTTTAAAAAATCAAAATATAACATATTAATTGTAATTTATTTTGAAAACCCCTAATTTTACATCAAAGGAAAAAAAGAGAGAAAAAAGGAAAATTTTCTGCTTACTAAAAGAAGTCAATTCGAGTTGGTTGTTGTAGGCTAACGTGAAAAAGAAAGAGATCCAAGGAAGCACGAAGATGAGAAGCTTCAACTTCTTCGGGAGACTATCGAGAGCTTTAATGATTATCCTTCGCTTTCTAAGATTCTCGTCGTCTCTACTATCAGGTGCTTTCTTCATTCGCCGGTTTTTTTTTTTTTTTTCTATTTTTGTTCTGTTTATTGAAATATTTGATTTGCTTTGTTTCTATGAATTGTTAAAAGCTTGGCTAAGTGCTTGTTTGTGTTTCTATTTTCGTCTCACTTCTCATTGCAGATTTAGTAATGTTGATTTGTGGTTCATGCTTCATGGTTGTTTTAGTAGTTTTCTGTGAATTTACATAAGTTTTTTTCCATCGATCTGGTGATTGATGAATGATTTTGAGATCTTGAGCTGAATCGAAAGCAGTGGAAATTTGAAATGCTCTGTCAAAACTCTGAAAACGGAGCAACTGTCTGAGTATAGGAAGTGAAGTGTCATCTATTTTCAATGGCCGGTGAAAGTGAATTGCAGTTGCGGCATGCTTGGAAAATTGAAATTTTGATCGGTTCTTTAAAACAGTGAAGATAAGAAAATTTGGATTAAGAATGGAAAATGATCTAAAAAACTTGATTTCTTTTCTTTTCCTGTCTTGCTTGAATGTATTTGTAAAGTTTAGGAGCTTGAGTGCATATTGCATATTTTATTAATTTGTCAAGATTAGTTAAAAATGAACTGTGTTTACTTCACCTTGCTTTTAATGCTACCTCTTTACCTAATATGGTGGGAGCGAAATAATAGATGCTTCAACCAGCTTTTATCATCACCAGAAGTGTTAACGGTGAAGCTAAAGGGAATTACAAGAATGAGGTTAATGCATAAATAACATTACGCCAGACTCTGTAAATCGAAGTTTTCCTGGAAATTTGGAGCCAAATTCTGATATATTCTCCTAAAATGAAATTTTCTTGCTGTCTTGCTGCGCATTGCTGATGTTTTCTTTGGCATGACGGACTGTCTTGCAAGGTTCCTGTTTTTACTTCACATAATTGTTGATATTCTTTGATACATATACAGTCATTTAACGTAGTTTGCTGTAGCATCTCAGCTGCATCTTTGGATATATATATATAGTTAAACCATGTCTTAAAACAACTGTATTTTTGAAAATTGAAACTCTCTTTCAGCTAAGCCTATTACTTTTGTGCAGTGGTGGGAGCCTTATAGCTTATGCTGAGGCAAACACATACAATGGCAGTCAGGCCACATTGCTCATGCTGATGCAACTGCATCTGATGGTGGTCATGCTTTATCTGAAGTAGTTCCCAAGAAAAGAAAGTGGTGCTGCTTGGAACTGGGTGGGCAGGAATGAGTTCTTGAAGAGCCTGAATAACCCTACTTATGAGGTGGAAATTGTGTCTCCTCGTAATTTCTTCGTGTTTACCCCATTGCTACCAAGTTACATGTGGTAAAGTAGAAGCCCGCAGCATTGCCGAGCCAATTCGCAACATCATCAGAAAGGTAATGTGGATTGTCTATGAAGGTATACGTATATTGTGAATTCAGAAAAACCAGTTTTAGATGGGTGCTGATGATGGTTTGCCTGTTTCATGTTTGAGCAGAAAAATGTTGACATCAGTTTCTCTGAAGCTGAATGCATCAAGATAGATCCTCAAAATAAGAAAATTTACTGTCGCGCTACTATAGATAGTCATTCAAAGGGGGAAGAAGAGTTTGCAGTAGATTATGACTACCTTATTATAGCCGTGGGAGCTCAGGTCAACACCTTTAATACTCCTGGTGTCATGGAAAATTGCCATTTCTTAAAGGTAACCTCTGCTTCCATACTGCATTTAGGATTGGGGTATATGGTGGTAGGAGCCATTTCCATCTTATACCATTTTGTTTGTTTTCTTTTCTTCATTTTTAAGCAATGTGATTCCTTTTGCAGGAAAATTGACGATGCTCAGAAGATTCATAAGAATGTTATTGAGTCCTTTGAGAAGGCAAGCTTACCAAGTTTATGTGACGAGGAAAGAAAGAAAAATTCTTCACTTTGTGATTGTTGGCGGTGGCCCTACAGGTGTAGAATTTGCCGCTGAACTTCATGACTTCGTCAACGAGGATGTGGTCAGACTATATCCAAAAGTCAAAGACTTGGTGAAAATAACACTTCTCGAGGCTACAGACCATATATTGAACATGTAATGTGAAATTCAAATTCTCCTTAAAAATATGCACCGGTACTTGGTTTTTTCATCATTATCGTTATCGTGACAACTGTTATCACTGAGAAGCTTTTATTTTTTCATCATATCAACGTGAAATCAATTTCTAAGTAATTTTATAAAACTTTCTGGATTCGTACATTCAAGGTTTGTTGAGGTATCTATTTGACAATCTGAAGTTTTCTGAAGCTTGTAATACATTCTTATTTTCAGGTTTGACAAAAGAATCACAAATTTTGCTGAAAACAAATTTGGAAGAGAGGGCATTGATGTGAAATTGGGGTCAATGGTCACAGGAATAAATGAAAATGAAATTTCTACAAAAGCCAGAGGTAATGGCAAAACAACTTCTACACCATATGGAATGGTTCTCTGGTCAACTGGCATTGGGCCTCGTCCTCTCATAAGGGAGTTTATGAAGCAAATCGGTCAGGTAATAATTACTTTTGGACCTAGGAATTCATCTCATTGTATTCTTTCCATCCTCCATTGACTATGTTTCAATGACGTTCATACACGTTTGTTTTCGCTCTTCTAATTATACACACTGAGCCACTATTGATTATGTTTGAAAAGGGTAATAGGCGTGCTCTTGCAATGAATGGCTGCGAGTTGAGGGATTTGATAACATTTATGCATTGGGTGACTGTGCAACTATTAACCAGCGGAAAGTCATGGTACCTATTTGTAAAATTCTGCTGTTCTTTTATGATTCTCGGTCATGGCTGGTATTTATTTTTCTCTTCTTTCTCCTCTAAACTCCTATAAAATATAGGAAGATATAGCAGAAATATTTAAAAAGGCAGACAAGGACAACTCGGGGACACTTACAGTCAAAGAATTTCAAGAAACCCTTGATGATATATGTGAAAGATACCCTCAAGTGGAGCTGTATCTGAAGAACAAGCAGAAGCGTAACATTGTTGATCTTGTGAAAGAAGCCAAAGGGGACGCTGCAAAAGAATCCATGGAGCTCAATATTGAAGAATTTAAAGCAGCTCTCTCTGAAGTCGATTCTCAGATGAAGAATCTTCCTGCAACAGCACAGGTAGTTATCCTACTTCATTAATTGCACAGTGGGACTAAATAATGCGTTTGCATGACATACACTATAACCATCTATAAATGTTTCAGGTTGCAAATCAGCAAGGTGCCTATCTTGCTAAGTGCTTCAACCGTATGGAAGACTGCGAAAAGAATCCTGAAGGTCCCCCTAGGTTCAGGGGAACAGGTCGCCATCGGTTCCATCCCTTCAGGTACATATTGAACTTTTATCCCGTCTCGATACATGGTGGTGTTCGATTCTAAAGTAAATAGCTTATTATATATTTAAAGAGCATTCCAATCTTTGAGAGAGGAGATAATTCAGTCTTTTACTTGGGGAAAGCTGTCAATAAAACACCTCAAATGTGATGCATTAGTACAACAACCAAGGAAAATTATAAACCCTTGCCATAAACTCTGGTGATGCTGTTACAGGTACAGGCACTTGGGACAATTTGCTCCTTTGGGAGGGGAGCAAACGGCTGCTCAACTTCCCGGTGATTGGGTCTCTATTGGGCACAGTTCACAGTGGCTCTGGTATTCCGTCTACGCAAGGTAGGAACCAGTTTCAACACCAAGCATCTTGCTTCCAAATTCAGCATGAACTTCAGACTTATTTTGGAAATTGAATTTGGTGAGGCTGTTATTCTAACATGTATTCTTTTTATTGAAACTCAGCAAGCAAGTTAGTTGGCGCACAAGGGCATTGGTGGTCTCGGACTGGTTGAGGCGTTTTATTTTCGGGAGGGATACCAGTGGCATTTAAGAGGTCATTTTCAGAGCTGAATTGCAACTTATTAAACATTACGAGGTCTACAGCTTTGATTGAATGCTGTAGGAAATTTTGGTTTTTCCTTCCGCTTTTTAGCAATTTCTTCATTTGATAATAATTGCTGCCCAGCCACAGAGCTTTGGTGGTTTTGCGAAGAATTTCATTATCTGGAAATTTTATGCTGTTTTTGAACTTCAACCATTCTTTATATATCTAAGATCCATTAAAAATATACCAGTTGCCTCTTAGAAATTTAAAATTTCTTTATACCTTATATATTTTCCATCTATTTTCTACTTAAAATCTGTTTTTACATCCTAAAATTTTATATGTTTGTCACCTATTAAAATTTTAGAAGTTCACTCTCAACATAAAATTTTCGTCTTTACTTGAGTAAATTTATCAGTGTACTTAGATTACTAATTTTTATAGGGTATTTAATTGCTGTTAAAACATCAATGGCATGCTCCTTTGAACTTTGAACTTTGAACTTTGAACAGTGTTCTGTTGCCTTTCAGTCTAGTTTCATGCACCTCTCTATTGATCCTCTACACAATTGCAATGTACCTCTCCAATTATATCCACAAAATATGTAAGCAGGGAAGCTTAAAACTGAAAAAGAGCAGTTGGCTTTCACTTACGTACATGCCTAGAACAACTCATGAAACCTTCCTATTTATACATATTCTTCTAAATTCAATGACATCGTAGTTACATCAGAGCCTGCCATCCCACAAAATGTTTATCTAAAAGAACTTTCATTTAGTTTTTCCGACTATTTCTTGTGATGTCGATTAGGGTAATGATTGAGATTGTCGTTGATCAAAATTTTTTTTTTTTTTTTTTGGAGTTCTAAAAAGTAAAAGAGTTATCTCTCTATCCATTGCAGAAATGAAATACTGTAGCTTAAACTAATGCTATATCAATAATAGTATGATTGAAATTCGTATTAGATGATATTGAAATTATCCTCAACGAAATTCTCACTTAATTCGTTTCAAAGTATTTTTTTGCAGTGAAGTATTTCCACCCTAAAAACAATATAAACACTAACCGTTATATATTTTATGTTTTACAATGTATTTAATATTTATATTTTTATAAAAAAATTTTCACACTTTTTAATGGTCCTAATTTTTTCTCATTTTCTTTGTATGGTTTTTTCTTTTTTTTTTTTTTTTTTTGTCTTTATTGATTGACGGTGGTGTTAGTTTTGGTGTTGGTTATCGACCTTTGGTATTCTTTATTTTTTCACTTTGTGTGGTCAAGTGGTCAATAATACACATGTTGTCACACTTTGTGTGTTTGAATCTCAACATTTTCCTTAATTATAATACCTCTTTACTTAATAAATAATTAATAATAATATATTAACAATATAATTACATTTTTATGCTAATAACGTGAGACAATATAGGTTAACGTTAACAACCTTTTCTTTTATGCAAATATGTCTTGATAACGATAAAAAAAAATAGGGATATTCACTTCTAAGTTTTAATTAATTTAATTGATCAAATTGAATTAGTTATGTTAAAATGGTTAGTCATTGAATTAGTTTAGTTTAGGGAACGGTTAATTTTTTTTTCAATGTTTGATAAATTGTTAATTCGGTTCGAAATTAGTTAATTAATAAAAAATATTAAATATATTATACATTAAATACATATTTTAAGTCCAAACTCATTAAGAATTAATACTCAATTATTTTTAACCACACTAGACTCATTAAATTATCAAGACTTGATTAAAATTTAACCCAAATAAAAAAATACCTCTAAGAATCTCAAATTACTCTAACTAGTATATATATATATATATATATAAAGTTCGATATGATTAATGGTTAAAGAAAAAAAGTTCGATTAATAAAAATTTAGTTTAGTCGATAATCGAATTAATCTAACGAACACCCCTACTTAAAATTCTATAATTTAAATCGTGAGCATATAATCTTACTCTCTTTACTTTGTAACGGTATAAAAAATTAATTTAAACTTAATTCTAATTACCAATTAATTAAGTAAATTAAGCCCCACGTTGGTAGAGCGCAAGACTCTTAACCTTGTGGTCGTGGAATCGAGTCATACGGTGAGCAATTCATAATTGCCGAAGGTCTTCCACGGAAGTTGCTCTCAACCTAGCATTTGGGGCAACCTATTACCCTACCTCCCTTACTCCATTACATATGGTAATAGGTCAGCTAACAAGTAAATTAAGCCCCCAGCCTTAAGTGAGAACTTCACTTTAGTTTAATGATAATTCGAACTGCACAAAAAAAAAATCCCACAAACCAGTAATAGGATATGATCATACAAAAAATAAAAGAATGACAAAATGTGTTAAAAAGTTCAGATAGCCGCCAAGATGGCGGAGTTGGTCTAAGGCGCTAGTTTCAGGTAATAGTCCGAAAAGGCATTGGTTCGAATCCCATTCTTGACATATATTATAATTAAAATTTTGGCTTAAATTAAATATAAGTCCCTTAAGTTATGTTTTTTTCTTTAAGTACTTAAATTAAAGAGTAAACTACTTGAATGAGCATCTAACTATGGGGATGGTGTCGAAATGACCATCATCTTCAAAATTTTGTCAACATTTGATGGAAGTGCAATTGGTATAAATATACAATTGGTCCTCAATGCTTACATTTTTTTTATCAATTTAGTCCTAATTTTAATTTAATTCAAAAAATTAACCCTCTAATCAAGATGTGCCACATGTCAATCGATTATTGAGACATATTTTAATAGTGATATGTGTCACCACCTAATTGGTGGAAAACTTTATTTAATTAAAATATTAAAATTAATTAGCAAGCTCTTAGTTTGACTTGATGGTTGAATTCTTGACATTCAATTTTAGTAATCTAGGTTTGTTGGATCACTTAACATTTTTTTCTCAAATCTCTCTAATAAAATGATGTCATTTTAAGTTTTTTAGATGTTAAAATAATCAAACTAAAATGATGTTATTTTGGTACAACGTTGACATTATAACCGTCAATCACAACATCATATCATTATCGAAATAATGATACATTGATATAATTAAATAAAAACTAAAATATAATATAATACTTGAAGAAATTAAAAATTCAGCTATAAATAATATATTGTTTAAATTTTGATGATATCCGAAACAGTGTGCCAATATAATAATATTATATAAAGAACACCCATGCAACCCTTAACCCTGTATCTCCTTACCTAGTTTCATATATACTATTACTATTTGTTCTCCGTCTTAATCACCTGTTTCCAGCTTTACATTTCTTTAATATTAAAACAAAGAAAGATAAAACATGCTGGCAGCCGGAGGAATAGGGCCGGGTAACGGCAAGGAATACGCGGGAAACCTCACCCCATTCGTCACTGTAACATGTATCGTCGCTGCCATGGGGGTTTTGATCTTCGGTTATGATATTGGTATTTCAGGTATAATATATCTAGAACATCCCAAAAAATCCTTTCTTGGTAGATATTAATGATGTTTTCTTTTTATTGGTGGAGTGACGACTATGGTTCCTTTTCTTCAAAAATTCTTCCGAAAAGTTTGGGAGAAGAAGGAAGCTAATAAGTCGACGAATCAGTATTGCCAATACAATAGCCAAACACTGACGATGTTCACATCGTCACTGTATTTGGCTGCCCTTTTGGCTTCCTTGGCAGTTCCACCGTCACCCGTAAGCTTGGCCGGAGATTATCCATGCTTTTCGGTGGTTTACTTTTCTTCGCCGGAGCTCTCATCAATGGCTTTGCTAAAGCTGTCTGGATGTTGATTGTTGGTCGAATGTTACTCGGGTTCGGTGTTGCATTCTCCAATCAAGTAAGATTCATATATCGAACGTATTATCTAAACAGATTCATAAATCCGCTTTAGTATCGTAAAATCGCGTTCGTTACTGTAAACAGTCTACGCCGTTGTACCTCTCCGAGATGGCAACCTACAGATACAGAGGAGCATTGAACATCGAGTTCCAATTATCAATCACAATTGGCATTCTTATTGCCAATGTGTTGAATTACTTCTTGCTAAGATCAAAGGCGGTTGGGGTTGGCGACTGAGTTTGGGTGGTGCTATGCTCCCTGCCCTTATCATCACAATTGGATCCCTACTCCTCCCGATACACCGAACTCGATGATTGAACATGGTCAAATCGAGGAAGCTCGATTGAAACTCAAGAGAATCTGTGGGGTTGACGATGTGACGAGGAATTTACAGACATTGTTGCTTCTAGTTATACATCGAAGCTAGTTGAACACCCTTGGAGAAACTTGTTATAGACGAAATACAGGCCTCATTTGACAATGGTCATCTTAATCCCTTTCTTTCAACAACTAACCGGCATTAATGTGATTATGTTTTATGCCCCCGTATTGTTCAACACGATAGGCTTCGGAGATGATGCTTCCCTCATGTCCGCTGTGATAACCGGTATCTTAATGTTGCTGCGACATTGGTTTCGATCTACAGGGTCGGTAAATGGGTCGGCGATTCCTTTTCCTAGAGGGTGGCGTTCAAATGTTGATCTGCCAGCTTTCTTCTTTTTTTTGCCATCAACGACTTTTACAATGTGTACTAATTTTTTATGTGTATTTTTATGCTGTTGTAGCTGCCTGCATTGGTTATAAGTTTGAAGCCAGTGGGAACCCTGGCGATTTGCCTAAATGGTACGTGGTTGTCGTGGTGGTTTTCATCTCCGTTTACGTCGCCGGATTCGCGTGGTCATGGGGACCATTAGGATGGTTGGTTCCTAGTGAAATCTTCCCGTTGGAAATCCGATCAGCCGCGCAGAGTGTCAATGTGTCCGTCAACATGATATTCACATTTTTAGTGGCTCAACTGTTCTTAACCACGCTTTGGCGCCACTTGAAGTTCGGACTCTTCCTGTTCTTCGCCTTGTTCGTCGTGATAATGTCGATCTTTATCTACTATTCCTGCCAGAGACGAAGGATATTCCGATCGAAGGGATGAACCAAGTGTGGAAGTCACACTGGTACTGATCCCTCTTCATGGAAGATCTTGATTACCCCATTAATGGAGATTTGGAGCTGAGCAAGGGAGGCCAGGGTGCAAAGAATGTTTAATTCACTCTATATTAATTAAGTTTAGCTTTTTTAATATTGATTTCAATGTTCTTCGATTAAGGTTATATATGAATTATGTTAGTTAATTGGTTAAAATTTCATTTTTTTATTGCGAGTTGTTTTTGTTTTATTCACTCTTTATACCACAATGTTTTTGAAAATTAAAAAAAAAAAAGACACATAATGGGTAAATATCAAAATCATAAAATATAGCATAAATGATAATATTATTTCCACAAACTGAATTAATTGAATTGAAATTTATTCAGAAATTATTAATTGAATCAAATAAAGTTCAATTAATTCAGTCGATTAACCGAATTAATCAAAATTTATAAATAATATATTATATATTAAATGTTTAATATTTTCGACTAATTATGTTAAAATTGAAGTTTAAACATTCATAAAACTATGTAATATATAAATAACATATTAAATATTTAATAATTTCAGTTAATTTGATTAATTCGATTGGTTAATCAAATTCGAACTGAATTAATCGATAACTGAAATTTAAAAAATTATTAACCGTTAATCGATTATTAACCCTAAAATCGAATAACCGATCGATCGATTAACTAAAAACACTTCGGTTCGGCCGGGTATGAAGTCATAAAAACACGATAGAATGTGATTTTAAATCATGAAATTAAGGTTTTTTTTAGTAAGGCGATGGAGGGAAAAAATTTAAGATCAAAGGAAAAATTGATAAAATTAAAGACTTAATATCAAAATCCTTTATTATTTTAGCTTAATTCAATTTATAAGTAATAAAACTTTTGATTAACTTTGCAACTAATCAAGGACAAAACCTAAATTTTTTTTATCGAGGAGTTGGGACAAAAATATAAAATTGTTGAGGATTAAAGTTGTAAATCTTATAATATAAGAACTAAAATGAATGGATTATTTTTCAAGATGTGCTTAAAAGAAACAAATACATCAAGTAATCAAGTGGTCAAGGTTTTTGTTTGTCCCGTTTAGATTTATTTCTAAAATCAAATAAGAGAAAATATGAATCATAAAATATGGATGAGTCTACAGCTAGAATTTTGTCATAAAATATATTTAAAAAACCAGTTATTAACGATTTTAAGAATTTTTTTTTATATAATTTATTTTAGGTAAGAAGGAAAAAAAGTGGATAAATGGAATTTAATTTGTTGGTTACTTTATCCTTTCGGTGTGTCAGTGCATTTGATTATATAAAAGAATCATGTGCTATAGTGTTATTCCCTTGTCTTTTAAATGTTGGTCCATCACCTCCTCCTTTGTCTATAAAATCTTTTTTATGTTCTTATATTCACTATAACATATAATTTACATTTCATGTTTAAATTATCAATATCGATTTTATTTAAGTCTAATTATATCGTACTCTGAAAATATTGGAATTTGAATCTTAAATATAAACTTAAAATTCAATCTAAAATTTGGATTTAGATTCAAATTTTGATTTAGACTAACTCAACGACCCAATCAACTAATTCAATAATTTTCCCTACGTCTCTCACCCTTTGCTCTTTTATCCTAACATATTAAAATCATTAAAAATTTGACCATCATCTCTCACAATAACCATATTTGTCTGTATACAACATATATGAATCTCAAAATACGATACACAAACAACACACAATACACTCTATCCGAAAATATAGACAGAGAAAACACGTGAAGAGGCCTAAAAAAGAAAACGAAGTCATAAAAAGAGGAAAAGACAGAAAAGATAAAAGAAAAAAAAACTCTTACCTTTAATTCTTGAGCGACTCGCTAAGATCGAAATCTTAATTGACGGATATGTGCAGTTAAGGTCATGATCACACCAAAGGCGGTAATATATCTTGAAATCAAGATGATCCGACAATGTATACACTTTGTAGACACAATTACTTGAACCTAAGATCTCTAAAAAAAATAACATTCTCTTTCATCACTAAATCCTATCAATGAGTTAAATTGGCATTGGATTGTTATTTATTAGAGTAATTGTATTTATCCGTGAATTGGTCTTAATAATGACTCTCGAGTCGTATTCTTTATGGATAACGAAGGATCTTGAATAGAAAAGGTAAATTTAAAATATTATGATTTATAATTAGTGAATTGGTTAAAATTTCATATCCGTTTATTTTTTTTATTTCAAGTTGTTTTCTTTTGTTCACCCTTTATACCACAATATTTTGATTTTTCTTTAAAAGTAGGCAGTTATAATTGGCATATTTATCATAAAATACCACAACTAACCATTGATAATGCCAGTTTGTGCAGTCACTTAGTGGGCCAATATCAAATTAATCATAAAATATAAGATAAATAATAATATTATTTCCACAAACTTTATTCCAAATGAAGAATCAAGAAGTTTTACTTGCTTTTTTCCCATAGTGTAATAGTGGAACTTTCATATGAGACAATTTTTGGATTAACTATGAATTTTTAATTTGAATCATATATATAATAAAATAAATAAATAATATCGTTAACAATTAAAAACAACATAAAAATAGAATTAATCAAGAAATAGAATTAAAAGGAAAATGATAATGGGCATGTAATCAGCCTCATAGATTCTGGACCTGAATCGTAGCGCGTTCATTGCTACAATCGGACCTCGCTCATCGATCGAAAGAAATCAGTATTATATAGGGATCAAATTTTGATATATCGTTTTATATTCATAATGTTTTAAAATAGCATTGATCTTAATGATTAGAAATTATTATTATTTTTTGAAGTCACAACATATAAAGATATAAGCATTCATTATTAAATGGTTAAAATTCTTTAAATACATATTACTTTGTATTCACTTAGATATATTTAAAAAAGTTTTAAAATAAAACATGTAAGAAATATTATAAATATTAAATAAGTAAGATTAAATAAATTGAACCCATCAAATGAATTTAGTGATTAAATAGAGTATTATTTTCCTTAAAAACTTTAGATTTGAGTAAGATTGGTGAAAATGATGATTAGGACTATGGTCCTCTCCCTCTCAAAGAGGACAGAAAACGTCATTTAGGAGGCAAAAACATATTAATAGAAAATATAAAACAAATAATTATATTAGTTAGAATTTGAAATTTTCAAGGAATCTCTGCCCCGTTAACCCTCCCTTTATCCATCCCTGCACTGAAGCACTCCCGTAAAGAACAGCTTAAATCCCCTTAGGGCGGCGACAAAATCACATTATCTACAATGCAGATAGTAACAACTAGCTGAGTTTTGAGTTTTCAGCTTCAAGTCTCCAAGTACAGAAAGTGTAGCTTCACTTTTCTTTTTCTCTCTTTTTTTTACAACAAAAGATTTTGAAATTTTCTCATCATTCTTCCAAGACAACACCCTTTTCGTTACATGAAATGATTCGAGATGATTATATAAAACTTCAAACATATGACGAGGCAACTGACCGAGAATTGCTGCTTTAAGCTGAGTCTACTCCGTCAACCTGCTGTCGAGCAAGGTATCTTTCCCTTCGCTCTTTCTGCACGACATAAATTTATGGTCATAAGTAATTCATATCATGGAAGTAAAACGTCTATAAGAATAATTTCCATCAGGCGATTACGAGAAAACTTACCCATTCATCTATCACAAGTCCTTCACCGAGGAGTTTCGGACCAGCATCCTCCGGAGGCTTTTTGCGTGCCTCAACTGCGGCATCAGCATCAACTAATTGGCGCTTCGATTTTTCCAGAGCCTTAAACATATATATATTTAGACTAATTAGTTTGCTTGGATTCGATAATTTGGTATGCATGATAATTGATAAGTATCATGCAAGCGTGAATACATGCACATAAATCTGATGGCTTAAGATGGTAAGATGGTAACAATACTTACAGGGCAAGGGCGCTTCGGATCTAGAAAAACAACCCGTAATATTTGCTCTATTGCAACTTGATCCTTTTGCTCATCAAACTACAAAATACAGACACCAAAGATCAATTACATGATTTACAAATATCCACCTTAAAGAAAAAGATCATATGGGGAGAAGAGCAATCAATAGTTTAGATGTTGAAAGAGTATTCTCAATTGAGCATCAAACAAAGGGAGCCTATACAACCCCAAAGAATGATTGACAAAACCATGCTTGCTCTATCAAAATAGGCCCAATATCAGCTTTTCAAGATATTCTTATCCGATTAAGCATTATAATTGGGCATATGTTGCCTTCAAAAGTCGATTTACAGCAACAACAGGACATCTCGATGACAAAATTGCAAAGTACATAAATAAAAATGAAAGAACAATTCTGGACGTAAAGCACAGTAATTTCTTTTATGTTGTAGACAGAAGGTACAGATCCCATAAAGAAGAATATTTGGATAGAGAAGTTTTGTTCCATAGTGACATTTTATGCTTCAAATTATAAAGCCCTGGAAATACAAGAATCCAAATCAAGCTATAGAACTGCTTATCAGTAATGCCATCCTCATAAAGTTGTTTTTAGGATAATTTAAACACCAAGTAAATATTATGTGCATCAACAGAATATTATTATATTCATCATAAGCTCACTCGAATCTAAATATGGTAAAACTATTAAAACTCTTATTATTCTCTGTCATCAAGATAGAAAATGGAAAACATGTGGATCATATGAAAACACAGTTATACAGGAGAAGTTCAACTCACCAGCTCGGGAACATAGTTCATCGGACCCTTCACCTTGAGACTCATGATTTTGAACTTAACCCTGCTCTTATGCTCCATTGGCTTTTCATTATTCTCCGGTTGCTCCACAAACTTAAAGACTAGTAAATCCATTCAAACCAGGAAGAGAAAATCATAAGAATATTTCGGAAGACAAAATGAACAGTAACACATATATATTGATGCCAATGTGAGTACACACACAAAAGAGTGTAAAAGAAGCAATTACCCGCTGCAATGATGCTCTCGCCCGGGGCAAGAATAGTGCCCGGTGGGCGCATGAAACAACTCTTCGGAGCGGTGGTTTGAAACTAAACCAACAGAAACGAAAGGGTTCATCACAATCATTACTCATTACAGATCAAAGCAACCGGGGTTCATCACAGTCATTACAGATCAAAGCAACCGTCATAAAACACAACATTATTCCACTTCTATCTCTAGCTTATATAAATTATAATAAAGCAAACATGGACAACAAGAAAGGCAACAAAGAAAAAAAAAGTAGAAATGAAAATTTCCAAAGGTTTAATTAAGGTTTTATTTACCTTGAAAGCCGTGTATGACTTGCTCGTGTTTTTTATCCTCACCGCGCTCCTAACTTGTTTGCCAGGTTCATCTTGGAAAAACAAAATAAACAATTAAGAACAAGATAATTGAAATCTAGATTCGGAAATGAACCAAATAGAAAAATTCCTGAATTAAGTCTAAATATTTCAAATACTGAGTAGCAAAAATTTTAAAAAGAAAATACAAAATTTAGTATGCTTATATCAGCCACTTTAATCAACAATCTTGATCCTCAGAAAACTCTACTCTTAAATTCTTCTCTTATCATTGTTAATTTCCCGAAATAAGCATCAAACAAACGGAAAATTTAGAATCTGAAAATACTGCAAAGAAGAGTACATACATGGAAAGTAGAGCTTATTAGCCGGATCAAGCTTGAGCCGGCGACGAGTCGCTAAAAACGACTTGGCGACGGAGGAAACGGAGTTAGCGGAGCCGTGATGATTGGATCCTTCGACATGAGGTCGACTTTGAGTATGCAGATTCGAAGCCGAGGAAACAGAAGACGATGTCGTACTGTTACCGTTCCCGGTTTGTCTGAAAGGCAGCTTGAAAAACCCCCAAACTTTGCCATCGGACGGCGACTTTTGGTCGGTTTCTATCGCCGTCATCCCTCTATCGAAACAATCAGAAGCTTATGTACGGCACCTTTTTTAAGTTTTCGAAAGCACAAAAGGAACCTTTAACTGCTACTCGAATCGAGAAACTCGTGACAAAGGAAAAGAGACAGAGAGAAGAGAGAAAGAGCGTGTGGGATTTAAGCGCTCGGTTGTACTGTATTTGACTTGTCAGAACTTGAAGTCCGTTTTGCCCTTTGCATTTAAACCAGCGGGGACGATCAATCAAGCTTCCCCAACGGCACCGTATCCTCCACTGTTCTTCAAATTTTTACTACTTAAATTTTGGTCAAATTTTACTAAAGGTCTTTGTATTATAATATTTGGCGAATCTAGTCCCTTGGTATACAATTATTTTACTTGGTACACTATTTTCTGAAATATGTATTTTCAGTTAAGAGATCAATTTTATTTGTTAATTTTATCAACTAATTTAACATTACTTTTTTTCAAACATATTTGGTGTATATACCTTGAATTTTCATATATCTATAAAATAAATAATGTGAAATCATTGGTCTCAATTAATGACTGAAAGTACATAGTTCAAAGAAATATAGATTTGAAACTATTATATTAAAATAAAGAGATTAAATCCGTTAAAAATATATACTACAGGGAGTTTTCTAGAATTTGACCATAACCTTTTTTGGTTTAATTTGAAATACAGTTATTTCCGAGTTAATTTCCACCTGCTATGTTTCTGCAAACAGCCGCGGAAAAAAAAGCATGTCAACGTCAACGACGATTTTGAGGGTTAAACAGTAAATTACAAAAAACTTTTAGTTAGAGTAGTTGATGAAACACGTGGACAAATAGAAAAAATATTACTTTTTTAATAATATTTTTAATTGAACCTTGTATGTTAATTTTTTGTAATATTTTTTTGGCAATAAAAAACATTTTTCTATTTTTTAACATTTTATGTTGTAATTGAATATATTATATAGATTTTAATATTTTAAATTACGTTGAATCTAAAATATTATAATTTTTATAATATTTTCAGTTTAACTCATTTCCGTCTTTTTTAATATTAAATTAGATTATCTTTTTTAAAATTTTGTAGGAAAATAAGATTCTTTGGTTTTACCGTGTATAAATAAATTTTAATATATATATATATATATATATATTTATTTATCAATTAAAACGGATGAAATATTATAGATATTTATTAAAAGAATAATTTTATAATTGGACTTGTTCTACCTTTAAGAATATTAATCTTTAATATTATTTAAGAAAAATTAGTACCTTCAACTTATCAGATTAATTACAGCTTTTTTAAAAAATCGATTAAATTGGATTGAGGGTGAATTTGATCAAAAATTTAGAAATAAGATCTAAAAATTATAATATTTTCTTCTTTTCAATAAAATGGGTATTCAAAATTTTTTATTTTTTCTTCCTTTAATATATTGAACTATATTAAATAATTTATCCAAAATAATTAGTATGTACTTGGTCTTCTAGGGGTAAAGTGCATCCACTCAGGTAAAGAATCTTTACACATCGGGTCAGAAATTAAATGGAGAGTCTATTTTTTCGAGTCTTTATGTTTAAAATATTTTTTAATTACTAATAATTTATATACAACTTATAAATACAACCGTTGAATATGAATTCTAGAAGAACAATATTTTATTTCTAGAACAATCAATCTTGCATTAGTGGAAAGGGGATTGTGTGAACCAAAGTTTATCAGAGGGGACAACCAATATCAAACATCATAAAACCTTTATATATTTAGCCAGGGATAGAAATGAAGCAGGAAACAAAAGTCTCAAACTGGGAATTCAGATTCATCCCATTGAAGAACTGCAGAATCTATATCTTGTTCCCTCTTCAGTTTATCTTTCACAAACCAATCACATACCCTTCCACCATTCAGTTCTTCAATTGAACATCCTTCTTGTTCTGATATCACTCTCAGTAATTTTAAAGATGATATCTGCAAACACATCCCATCCCAGTTCCTTAATGTTTACACTTAAATAACATTGAAAAATTAGAGAAGAGAGGGTTTACCGTTAATCGACATAGGAACCTTTCATGAGTGCTTAAACCAGATATTTCCACCAAACCAGCTTCTTCTAGAGAAAGGAAACTCCTCCTTTCTGTCTTCTTCTCCCCTTCACCACCTTGGCTATTAATACATCTTCTTATTACATGTTTTCTTGTAGTAAAGAACAACTTGGTGGCTGGTGAAAAACTGGTCTGGTTTTTGGCTAGTGTTTGAAGATTTCTAGGATTGGATACCAATGGTGTTTGATAAAGGGTTGTACGAGGTGAGTGTAAAATCATAGTTTGATAAAGGGTTGTACCAGGTAAGTGTAAAATCACACTTTTTTCCGGTTATAAGTTTTCAATCATAACATGGCTAATGTTTATGGAGTTTTATGTGGTGGGGATGGAGATGAGAAGCATGGGCATGGCTCTATCCAAGCAAAGTAAATTAGCTTGTTGGTGTATGGGTTCTGAGTCAATGGGTTTAAAAACGGGTTGGGCACAAATTTATTCCATGATGTTAATTTGTCCATGTAAGTATGCATGTATCATACTTGTCATGCATGAGGTGTTATATTAATTATATGAAGCATTTTTTAGCTAGGTCAAGTGTCTTGTTCAATAGTTAGTAAGGAAAGATTAAAATGATGAAATTTTAAAAAATGAAGATTAAAATTATTAAATTATTTTGAATTATGGCTAAATTGATAGACCGTAAAATTTTGAAAACTAAATTGTTATTTTATCTATTATTTAATGGTTAATAACATGTTTGTAATGCTATTTTAATTAAATGACATGTTTGTAATTTTTTTAAAAGGATTTATTTGTTATAAAAAAATAATTGTGATCTGGAATATTTTACTTTCTTTATAAGAGGATGGACAAGCATGCCATGTATGTATTTATATGTATCATACTTGTCATGCATGAGGTGTAACATTAATCATACGAAGCATTTTTAGCTAGGTCAAATGTCTTATTCTTTAGTTAACCATAAGGAAATTAGAGATGGGAAACATGATATAACTAATCAGTAGGGCTTTATGATCCTCCACACTGCATATTTGTACTCCCTTATGAACATGTAAAAGGATATGTACACGTAAAAATTATTACAACAGTGGGGCTTAGTTAGGACCCCAACAACTCAAATACAGGACGGTCCAGAGAGACTCTTCAGCCTGCTTCAGCCGGTCGTTGTTGGCGGCGGCAACCTTGAAAGCCCCACAGGCATTGACCGCGGTGGGGAAACACCTTGCTTGCTTGGAGGAACAAGAATAAGCCGTCGAAGAAGAAGAAGAAGAGAGGAGGAGGAGGCAGAATCTTTGAGAGGCATCAGCTTACATTCAGACATGGATGTTTGGTTTGGATTTACAAAAGGAAAAGATTAGATCCAAAAAGTATTTGCAAGGAGATCAAGCCTGGGTATATATAGAAATAGCGAGGAGGTCACAAGGGCGTTTTTCAACAGTGGAAAACGCGTCCAAAGAGTTTTTTTATTATTATTACAAAGGACAAAGACAATGACTAAGATTGGAGATAAGTGGATAAGGACAAACAGATGTCTGCGATTGATTGTTGGATGTTTCTTGTGGGATTTGACTATAATATCTCCATTTGAAGCCCACTTTCAATCGACCATCTCCACACCACCTAGCTAAGACGATGGCAGCCCAAAATGAGGACCATCCAAAACCATAACCCGTTAATATATGGTTTTAGGGATAGTTACACACTTTCTTTTTATTTACTTTTTGGGATTTTTTTAATAGTATGAATTATTATAAAATGATATTTATTTATATTTTTTATTAAATATCAACAATATTAATCATGGATAGGACATTATAAAGTGTGATTAATAAACTATTATTTCCAATAATTTTAATGATCATCGTTAAATTACTTTAAAGAATAATCTCTTAACACTAATTTTTCTTCTTCTACAAATTTAAGATTTTATTTTTATAAAATCAAGTTTTTCATTACTTAACCTGATATTTATTTGTTTTTCTAATTATTAAAATTATTAATTTATGTTTAACATAAATCCGAATATTAATAGTATATACTTGAAAACATATACAAATTGATCTTAGAGATATATAGCATATATCGCCATCAGAAAGCGGCTCATAGTCTACTTTTGGAAGCAAAGCCTTCAATAATAATTGCTAGGACGTGACTGCACCAGCGAAGTTGAGCCTTGACAATTTGTGGACAAAACAAAAGCAATCATCATGTTCAAATGTGGCTGCGAACAAAGATGAAGACTTAAGAAGTTATCTATCGCATTGCAGTTTGCAGCATAAATAAAATTCATATACATCACTATTAGCTTTGTGAGTGATTCATTCTCGACCCATATTTGATTGCGTTGACGATAAGATTTGTATCGGAACAACAGTAGGTGATTATCTAGTAGTATTGTTCATAATATGAATCCAGTAGGTAAGGAGTGATACTCTTAACTTAGAAAATATTTTTTTAAATACTCTGGGGTGGTTATATAATAGTATATGTTCTCTATTAATAACGCACATTATCTGTATACGTAATTGTTCGAACTCAAAGTCTCAAGAAATAACAACATTTATTTATTACTGAAGTCACTCGATACATTTTCAACTAAGAAAATGTTAGACAAAAATAATCACAATTAAATAGATATTGAAGAGATATTAGACCGATATACGTTAGATTTATTAAAAGCCAAATGATGATAACAATAAAGATATGGACACGTTGCATATTAATAAGCAGAGGACGGTACCGAATCATTTTTGACTTGGCTCACCTATCTCTCGCTATTTATACATGTACGTCCCCATACGGGACTTTGCTGCACCATCTCTCTCTGTATCATTTTCAGGCAAAAACATGGGAAGAGAACCTTGTTGTGATAAAAACAGCCTCAAAAAAGGGTCATGGACACCGGAAGAGGATCGGAAATTGGTTCATTATATTCAAAAATATGGTTATGGAAATTGGAGGACACTCCCAAAGAATGCTGGTAAAACCCTGTGGATGAATTATGTTGATGTTTTCTTCTTTGGTTGAAATTTTTAATGTGTAAATACTTTAGGGTTGCAAAGATGCGGAAAGAGTTGTCGTCTTCGATGGACTAATTACTTGAGGCCTGATATCAAGAGAGGAAGGTTTTCTTTTGAAGAAGAAGAGATTATAATTCAATTACATAGTATATTAGGCAACAAGTAAGATTCTTAAACGAGAAATAAAGAAAAAATATATATAATTTCTTACTACTCTGACCGATACTGTTTTTAGTTATGTTTCTCTTTGTTTTTATAGTGTTCTTTTTTCTTGTGTGTTTTTAGGTGGTCTGCTATTGCTGCTCGGTTGCCGGGAAGAACAGATAACGAAATAAAAAATTATTGGAACACTCACATTAGAAAGATTCTGCTTCGAATGGGGATCGATCCGGTGACTCATCGTCCTCGGCTGGATCTTCTCGATCTCTCGTGGATCTTAAGCTCATCTCTTTACAACCAAAACCAGATTTTCCTTAATCAGCCATTAATGCAGTCTAATGAAATCCCAACATGTAGTGTTCCATCTACTAACGAAACACAGCTCGTGGACCAGAAGTTTCAATCAAATATCAGTGGCTTGAGTGGCTATCAAGGCAATGCCATGCCTTCAAATTTGACTGAAGATTACATGCCGCTACCGTCAGATTATAACTATTACGGCTCTGATCATCAAACCGTCATCGACCCTTCACTCGAATCGGTTTTATCGACGCCTTTGTCGAGCTCGACATACGTCAACGGTAGCAACATTACCGAAGACGAAAGAGAAAACTACGACAACAACAATTTAAAGTTTGAAATCTCAGATATTTTAGACATTAATGGTTTCATGTAGTTCCAAGATCAAAACTCGTAACCCGTGTAAAGTTTTCTTCTAGTAATTAATTTTAATTAAGATTATTGTATTACGAAGCAAGATCATATTTGTATCTTATCATATATATATATATTAGCCATCTTACCATATACTATATATTTATTCAATTCATATGAAATAGACAGCCAGATGAATCTTGTCCCCGAAAATACGTATTCACCAATAAAATAATGAAGCAAATCATACCTAACAATATGATGCTATTGGCTTTGTTAATTCGCCAGATTTATGGTATTTATGCATAACATTTGCTTACAAATATGGATTAAAGAATATTTTAAATATGAAATACATTACTTTTTTTATGAATTATTGAATAATTTACTAATTGTAAATATTTTGAATAACACTTTTAATAATTTATATTCAATAAATATAAATATAAAAATAATAATAATAATATAAGATTGATAACTGATATTCCTTATTTTCCCTTCATTTTTCTCATATTGTATCTTTTTTTTCTTTGTTTTTAATTTCTAATAACTTTGTCTTTATAATACACTTTCATCTATCTTTTAACACATTTTCAGTTTTTTTAGTGGTCGTTTGACTATTATTTTCGGTTAATTTTCTCGGGATTGGATTTGACGTCGCTTCGACTTATCAAGATATCATTTATTTGTTATCATGTTAATCTTCCTTGTTTTGGACCCTTATATTGAATTTGGATATACAATTTGTGTTGTAAGATAGTTTTCTCACAACGCTCGACTTTGATTTGCGATTGTCGGTAGTCTTTCAGTAGTTTGATCCATTGGTTCATTTGCCAATGCAATCAGATCTATTTGTATCTATATTTTGTTCGAGTTTTTTGGATGAATTTTTAGCATTTTCCTTGTATGGTCATTATATGATCTCGAGTGACTAGTTTCTTTTGTCAATGGTTATATATAGAAAAATATCTCAATTATATGTTTAGTTTACATTTTATGGTTGTAAACTTCATTATAATCTTAGATATTTCTTTTTTTAATATAATTAAAGTCTCTATTTGCATTAAAAATATTGGGTTGGTTTTAGGGTTTGTCCTATTTTTCTCTCTTTTTTCCTTAGCCGTCGTTAGTCATTTTTCTTTTTTTATCTTTGTGATCGACAGGGTCAGTAGCCTTGGTGCTAGTAGCCGACTGTTGGTATTCATTGTTTTTCTTTTGTTTTATTATAGCGTATCTTTGTTTTTTTCTTATTTTTTATTTTTAATAATGATGTCTTTATCACATCTCTTCTTTTATCTTCATGGCACGTTTTTCTCTGTCTTTATAGCACGTTTTTTGTTGTTTTCGTTTTTCCTTTTTACTGGATTGGATTTTTCTTCGTTATGAATGATCTATATGGCGTTTATTTATTATCATGTTGTTCTTTCTTGCTTTAGACTCTTATATTGAATTTGGATACACAATTTGTGTTCGTGGATAATATTTTCAAGTCACTCGGTTTTGATTTGCAGTTTGTCGACGGTCTTTCAATAATTTCACTATCTTTTGTGGTTCATTTTCTGATACAGTCATATATGTTCGTATTTACCTTTTGTTCTAGTATATTTAGTTAATTATTTTAACATTTTCTTGTATGGTCCTTGTGTGACCTTAAGTAGCTAGTGTTTTTTGTGTTTAGGAAAATGTTCTTGTTATGTGTTTAATTTAGGATTTTGGTCATAAAATTTATTATAATTTGAATCTATTTTTAATAAAATTAACGAATTCTAAAAAAATATTAGATTGGTTTCAGGGTCAAAACTCGAAGGCATATCTCTTTCTCTTCTGTATGCATCCCCATGTGTGTCGATGAGCATAGAATTTATAAGGTAAAGTAATGGTTTCATTGACAATGAGCCGACCAAAGAGCCAGAGAAAATGACATTCTCAATATCTCCACCGCCCAAAGAAAATTTTCTTGTTGATAATTTGACGGAGAATCCGCTCTTGTTTAGATTATTAAGAATGTGCTAATCCTAAAAAGAAAAAGGGTTGTTCTCTGAATGCTTCAATTACAGAAGCAAACCTATGTTTCTGTCTACACAATAGGCTTTGCTGTTACCTTAAACCATCATTGCTTCCAGCTTTAGCAAATTCATGTCTTTTTCCTTTTTAATAATACGAGTGGTTATAAAATAATATTTCTTTAATTTTTTTAATTAATCGATAATATATATCATATCAACATAATTATTCTAATTAAAATCTTTAAAAAAACAAGTCTTTTTACCTATAGAAACTACTTCATGAATTATTTGACAAATTCATGTTTGTTGTCTGTCTTTCTTTCTTGAAGGATTAAATAAAAATAAGCTATTAACTGTGTCCCACCTTTTACTAGTATGTGTTAACAGCCACTTTCGTGTAATTATCAGTTGAAAACTTTTGTGATATGCTGTTGAATTACTATTTGTGGTTTGCTGTAGGTATACAATTACATCATTGAATTTGATTTTTATGTAGATTATAAAATTTTAATTCAATTATATTATATAATTTAACTTTTATTAAAAGTTAATTTATTTTTTTAATATTTAATCATCTATTTATTTTTGTGATTATGTTTTGATCAATTAACTATTCTTTTCAAAATCATACATAACATTATGTTTTGAGTTCATTTTGATCACCTATCATATGTGGCAATCATGCCTACCCTGAAATTCAAATTTTCTTCGATTACTTACTTATTTTGTTGATTGTGTCCACCCTGAAATTTTATTTGTGTCAACCTCATACGAAAATTTTGTGTTACTAATATATCCATGCCCACACTCAAAAATATTTTCGGATATGCCACGTCTATCATTAAAAAAAACAGAATTATTGGCGTGACAATTTTTTTAATGATAGTGTAACATTATCTTATTGTGATACGCCAACATCACTATCAATTTTTTAACGGATGATCATCAAAATGAAATCAAAATGTAACGATATGTATAATTTTGAAAGAAAAAAATAGTTTAAGCTTATAATGTAAATCTGAAATATTTTTGTAAAATGATTTAAACAATTTTTTATCACTAAAAATCAACTTAAAACCCTATTATGATATAATAAAAGTAAATACACAGTATGTATTTATGTAATTTTTTAAATATTGTGTAACATACTAGCTATGCTAATAACATATTAAGTGTAAAACTTTTTATAAATTTAGATAATGTAACATAAATACTTTTTTAATAATATGTGGTAAATACAAGGTAATATATGCTCAAAGATAACTCTCAACCATTTGGCATTGAACGCTCGTACTCCTGATATTTCTGGTGCTCGAACTTGAGACTTGAAGAAATAACAACAATTCATTTACCACTGGGGACAATTTAATATAATTTACTTATAAATAATCTAATATTCTTCAAACCCAACACTATATTATTTATCCCTCCAAATAAACTAAATAAAACAATGTAATATTTTTAATAATATATCATATAATGTTATATTCTCAAAATTTAGTTTTAAAAATATTTTTAGATTATGTGACCAAATCCATTACTAAATAAACGACTTTTGCATGTATTTTTACCAAAGATCAAAGCAGACATCAGCAATAAGTAAATATGGAAAATGTAAGCACTCAACTAAGCCAAATGTCAAAGTCAGAAAGAAATATGGTATGTCGGACGACTTTTTATATGAGATCCTCAGCTACATCCCAATTAATTTTAGGCCCGCTATTTGTTGACACATGTATTGGGATGAATCGAGGGAGGCTAAGGATACGATTCCTTGGAAATGAAGTTCATTTTGTTACTGAAAATTAAATTTCTATAGTTTTATACATGTATAGTAAACTATACTTCCCATAATCATCCATAAATTTATTTATGTGGTAAATTATTATGAAGAAGGTGTGTTTAGGAGAGTTCATAAGTTAATTCTATTATCGATTAAATTGAATTAATTATTTTTTAAAATTATTAATTAAATTAAATAGTTTCAGTTAATTTGGTCTATTTTTAAATTAATTGAAATTTATTATAAATTTTTAGTTAGATTAATTTGAGTTTAATTGATGACTTTTTTGTCATTTAATTAAAATTTAATTAGATCTTAAAAGTTATATGAGTGTAAATGTTTAAAAAATAGTTAGATATTGATTTTAAATGAGTTTGTGCTTAAATATATATATATATATATATATATATATATATATATATATTTAATATTCCGATTAATTCGATTAATTAGTCTATTTCAAATCGAAATAACTAACCATCAAACTTTGAAATTTGTTTGACCGTTGATGGATACATCTAATTACTCGATTGATTAATCATACTAAATTTTAGTTCCATTAGTTAATTCGATTAAAATCGAACAATAAAACCCTTAGCTATGTCTCCAATCAACACTGGCAAGAACCCCAATTTTCTTGAAACATTTTACAATTGGAGAATGGCCCAGATTTTAATCCTCTAAGAGACCCAAAAACAAGCCAGAGATTGTAATGCTAAGATAATGAGAATTGGAACTGCCCAATGATGATGGATTAGTGCTTCATAGATTATTCTCCAAACTTTTCCATTTGATTAGGCTGACAATGGCATATGATTTGTCCGACCGAGCTGTTGCTTACTTTCTTGCAATGATTCCAGACATTTTGGGACGATTATGGCCTCTTAGAACATAGATTGTTAGTGCTCAGAGGAAATAACCATGGAAGAAGCAGACGTAACCAATGACTATATATATAATAGTAAATTGTTTTTTGAATTTGGGAATAAGGTCAACTGCTCTGGAAATATTTAGCCACCAAATTTGAATCAAAGATTCAACCTTTAGTGGCCATTCGATTTCATTAACGGAATTAGCTACAGAGGCTCCAGGATATTTTGTCCTTTCCAGAATCATCGGAGTTTGCTTTTTTGACCCTTTCCAATAAAGAAGGCAACTGCGTGAAGCCCACCCAGAACTACCCGAGTCGACATCTTCTCTAACCTCAGGCCCATTCAAGCTGCCGAAGATGTCTTCTTTCTTCTTCATCCTCTGCCGCGTCCGGGTTTTTACCGTCACGTAAGCAAAAGAATGGCGTTTTGGGCATTAAAGATGTACCCGGGTTTTGTTTGTTGATCAAAAGGGACTCGCCCATGAGAAAATGCATTCAAGTACTTCGTTTTCTGCTGCTGCTTCTATTGTTCACAGCCTTCGTACGTTAACCTCTTCAAAGCTCCCTCTTTTACCTTGTTTATCTGTATCGCAATGTCCAGGTTCATCACTTGACCCTTTTGAGCTGTTTTGATTCATTTTATGAGAACTTTTTATGTTTCCTGGGTTTTGGGGCTTTGAGTTCTATTTCTATATGAGAGATGAAATTATTATTTCCAACAACTTAGGAGGTAGAAAAGAATTTGTGCTGTTATGTTTTGTGAATTTGACAATTGGGTTTTGAATGATTACCTTTCTTTTTAAGAAATTTAGAATAGAGTCTAAGATTTATAGAATTTACATGGTTAATGATGAGAGAATTGTTGGAATACAGACTTTTGACATTTGCAACTATTAGGAAAGCTGCACAATCTGCTTTTTCAAACCATACTAGGATCCATTCAGATTGTAGGAAGCATGGAACGGTTGTTACCATCGGATTGCGCCGGCCACAATACAGTGTGTACTCCGATTATAGGTTCATCATTGAAGGAAAGCCCCCATTGTTATTGCAGAATGCCAAGGATGGGTTGTGTCGAGGTTATTTTGCCAGGAACCATTCCTTTTTCTCTGCCAGTAGTGCAGTGATGATGACTCAGCATGCTCAGGTTAATTGGAAAAGCTTGCTTGTAAATGTTTTGCCAGTCGTCGTGCATCCCCCTGCATAAGCAGGATTGCTCAAGCAGTCAGCTTAGCATTATCCCGCTCGCATCTGATAGTTCCTGGTGTTCTTGGCTTGACGTATGGACGAGTGGCACTGGCACAGAGAACTTTAGTAGAGCCAGAGTATCACTCATCGCAGAATTCGTTCTCCATGCAAGCACGAAATGGGCATGCTCTTGTTTCCTCTTTGTTACTTTCAGTGCTTGAAGGTGTTGTATTGCTGGTGAGGGCTCTGTATCTTACAGTTTTGTTCTCTCCTAGTATAATAATGGCACCGTTTTCCGATTCTTGTGGTCCTCAATTCAGGAAAAAGTGGCTTGAGGTTGTGCATCGCACACTTGAAATTGCGGGTCCTGCATTCATAAAGTGGGGTCAATGGGCGGCAACGCGGCCGGATCTCTTCCCTAGAGACCTTTGCATCAAGCTTTCAGAGCTTCATAGTAAAGCTCCAGAACATAGCTTTGCCTACTCAAAGAAAACCATTGAAAGTGCATTTGGCCGTAAGCTCTCTGAAGTTTTTGAGCATTTGAAGAGGAACCTGTGGCATCTGGAAGTATAGCTCAGGTGCACCGGGCTACTTTGAGATTTCGCCGGTCAGCAGGTCAAGCCCATGGTTGTTGCAGTAAAAGTTAGACATCCCGGTGTTGGTGAATCGATTAGGAGAGATTTTATGATTATCAACTCAGTGGCAAAGTTATCAAGGTTCATTCCAACTCTGAATTGGTTAAGATTGGACGAGAGCGTCCAGCAGTTTGGTGTTTTCATGATGTTTCAAGTTGATCTCGCAAGGGAAGCGGCCCATTTGAACCGCTTTATATATAATTTCCGGAGGTGGAGGGATGTTTCTTTCCCGAAGCCAGTGTATCCGCTTGTGCATCCTGCTGTTTTAGTGGAAACTTATGAGCAAGGGGAAAGTGTCGCGTATTATGTTGATGACCTTCAAGGACATGATCGGATTAAGGCCGCACTTGCTCATATCGGAACTCATGCACTTTTGAAGATGCTTCTGGTAATCATTTCTAATTGGTTTGCTTATGGTTCTCATAACATTTGTATCTCATTCCCAATTGTTGATTTTTATAATTTTCTTCTTTCAGGTGGACAACTTTATTCATGCAGACATGCATCCAGGCAATATCCTTGTCCGGATGTCTCAGAACAAGGCTACTCGAAAACGGCTTTTGAAATCAAAGCCGCATGTCATCTTCCTTGATGTAGGCATGACTGCTGAACTTTCTAACGGTGACCGCCTAAACTTATTGGAATTTTTTAAGGCTGTTGCCCGTAGAGATGGACGGACTGCAGCAGAGTGCACGCTCAGACTATCGCAACAACAAAACTGCCCGAATCCTAAGGCTTTTATTGAGGTGATGAATGCAGATGTGCCTTCTTGTTATTTTTTTCTCCTTATGTGCCCATGTATATTCCCGTAGTGCAACTCTTCCTTTCCTAACAAGCTCTTCGCATGTGTGCGCGCTCGTATGCTTAGTTTTTTAATACCTTGTTGAGGCAGGAAGTAGAAGAAGCCTTCACTTTTTGGGGTACTCCAGAGGGTGATCTTGTCCATCCGGCTGAATGCATGCATCAACTCCTTGAGAAAGTAAGGTGTCACAGAGTCAATATCGATGGCAATGTATGCACTGTGATGGTCACAACATTGGTTCTCGAGGTAACTTTCTTCTTTATCCGAACTTTCATATCGATCCTTTAATCATCCATTGGAGACGGAATATATCTGTCCGGTTAGTTGAGTCTCAAAATTAAGAATAGGGGTGTATCCGATCTCGGGATAGTTTCCCGACGGTCCTACGCTTGACTTGCTGAAAGGCCTTCACTACATGGAAATAAACCTACTCCATATGATCATCATTTTGATCTCGGTCAATTGATTTAAATCATTACCACATTTCTGTACTTGTTTAAACATGTAGGGTTGGCAAAGGAAACTAGATCCAGGATATAACATAATGCATACGCTACAGACATTGCTACTCAAAGCTCACTGGGCAAAATCTCTTTCCTACACTATTGATGGGCTGATGGCTCCATAAAACAACATTATCGGACATGGTTTGTTGAAGGCATCCTCTCAAGATTTTCTGAAATTAATTGTCGCTTCACTGTTTATTATCTTAGCCCCCATGAATCACAGGTGAAAACTGTAAAGAAAAATGGGGGCAACACAGGAAGGAAATAAAGTGTCAAAAAAACCATATTCTTTAAATTCTTTGCAAAATAGAGGGACAAATATTTTGATGTATACGAGCTTAATTGGTTTAAGAATTGGAAATTTTGTTGAACCTTTGCTTTATCGATTTTTTGATCGAATGTGCTACATGGAGTGTGTATATATATGGAGTTTTTATTTTTGATCCAAGTGGTTAAGGAGGAATTATTATTCATTGAGGTCCGGATTCGAGCATTATGTATGTAGGAATATGAGCGTTCAATATCAGATGATTGAGAGTAAAATATTATGCTAATAAATTTTAGACATACTTGTGATCCAAATATTAAATTCTAGAAAAATCTAAGTGTTTTTTAAAAACGTTTGAAAAAGATAATAACTTTATAATTTTATGTCACTATCTTAAAAGGGTATTATGAGCATTATATTTACTAACAATTTTTGTTTTTATTAAATTGAATGTGATTATAAAGTAATATATGTTTTAAGTACTCTTAACTATCTGAAACTGAACACTCAATCACTCTTACAGACACTGGTACTTAAATTAATGACCTCTAAGAACAACAATAATTCATTTTAACCACTGAGATATGTTAGCTGTACTTGACAAGAAAGAGTTAAATATATTAGAAGGCATTCTTTTTACCAATGAGCCACAACCAGTCCAAAGCTATCCCTGAAAATATTCCACTCTGTAAACATAGTATTAGTAAATTACCCAGTGCATTTTGCTCAGGTCCCTACAAAAAAGAAACAAGTTTTTCATTAGAAACTGTTACTTATACTAAGATTTCTAGGAAATCTCAAGCTGCAAATGACAATGGTGACACAAACCTTGTAGCCTTTAGGTGCTGTAGTCATGACACAGATGATAAAGTAACCATTCGTTAAACCCAAGATCGATACGAGCAATATCATCCACCCTTGATCGCCGTACTTGGCGGTGAAGTAGAAAGCAGGGATCAGTAAGAAACGAGGAAGTATTGCAATCATAAGACCTTTTCTGGATTCTATCTTCAAGAATTTCACTAGGGGAAGATATCTTGATATCAGATCCCACACATTGAAAGCTGCTAACAACACAAGTGGATACCTGAAAAACATATCAACCATTAGACAGGGGATAGACCAAGGGAGGGCTGACGGGTGTGATTGTCAATGACGACTTACCATGTACCCAACTGGTGTTCACCGGTGTTTTCGAATAAGAATCCGGGGATAATCGACAATTTCAAGACGTATATCAGGTAAAGGTCAAGTGCGTAGTCTATGTTTCGCAAGAATAGTTGCTTGTTGCTTAGCCGCTCAACTTGATTAGCATTCTCTTCATGCTGGAAAAATGAAAAGGACTATACACGATTAAGGAATGTTTAAAGAGTTCTGACAAAAACCATGTTAGAAAAAGGTTGCAGCACTGACTTGGTCATCTTTGGTTTGGATTCCAGCAGCTACAAGATCAGCTTTCACAGTTTTTGCTCCTTCTGAGGCTGCCTTCGACCGGAAGTACTTCACTATTGGCAATTTAGGGAAGTAATATGTATACAACAGCAGACAAAGGAACTCGAAAAATGTAGAAATAGCTAGAAACAACACTGCAAAAAGGAAAGACAATTAATCAATGAACTTTTCAGAGATGCCTTTCCGAGAAGAAAAGCCACATACGTGCTCCTTTTCGAAGACCGTTGTCGGAGTTACTGAAGGCTGCTTTGGTGATAAGCCTCAAAGCAGAGGTCACAGCACCAGATGCAGCCAAACCAGCACAGAAGGACTGAACAACGGAACAGCCATTAACAATTAAATCAAGTACCTAAAACCTTGGGAAATATATAAAAGAAAAAGGGTAAACTACACTTTTCACTGCTCAACTTCGATTGAGTTGATTTTGAAATTTGAGCGATAAAAATCATAGTTTATCCTAGAAAGACAACCTGGATAAATTCAGGGAGCATGAAAGATAAATCACCAACAACTCCACCTTGAATACAGCCATCCGCCACTCCAAACGAAGCAACTAATGCACATATACCCATGTACGATCCGAGTCCTCCCCTCCCTGATGTGGCTAAGTCCAACTATCAAAGAAAAGATAAAGCTTGTTTTCAACCAAGTGGAAGGAATATGCATATATAGGAGTAGTTAACTTTACCAGTATAAGCATGAAAGTACTCGCAAAGGAAATGGAGTAGCCGATTATGTTCCTTCGTCTTGTATTGATCTTTGATTCTTTGTATGTCAGTATCGCCACTGTTCCGAGAGCAAAGGGTTGATAAACGAGAGTAAGCACCCTAGAAGGATGGTAGTTCTTCCAATGCAAAGAAAAAAATCATTAGACCAAATGATCTCAGAAAACGAAAAAAAAAACTCCATAGATTTGTAGCTTCTTCAACATAAAAGCAGAGAGTTACTTACTGGAAATAAATTGTAGTAATAATCTCCTATTGTCACCATGCTATTCCAAGAAACAATAGATCCGAATCCCAGAATCCAGCAAATTATTGTGGCACTGACCTTTCCCTGATTAATTTCCAGGGTAAAATAGTGAATAATGCATGTAGTTAAATCGAGAAGAATCTTAAACACCATTGATAGTACCAATGAAGAAGAAGAAGAAGAAAAAACACAAACCTCTAGCCTTGAAGGCGAATCTCCTACATCAACAAGAGTCATGTTTGCTTCTTGTACAATGGGGGACGTGAATTACTGCAATTCTACAAGAAGTTTCTGTAAAATTGTTTTCCTTTGCTCAATGAAAACGTGGTATGCTTCAGAATATATATAAATAAATAATAGTAGCAAGGTCGGGCACATGCTATCACGGATATATATATATATATATACGCACAAAATGAGAAAAAAGAAGATAAACTACATTATAAGTCACCAATTTATTATTATTTTCTCATTTTGATCACTAACGTAGATTTTTAGTTTTTCATGTTTTTCTTAATGGTACGAGATGATTATAAGGGTGATATTTGTTCATAATCTTTCTTAACCCTTGACAACCCACACACACCATACGGACACAATTGCTCGAATCTAAGATCTCAAAAAAAATAACACTCATTTCAACTACTAAAATCGCTTGATAGGTTTTTAATTTTTCATGTTATTTTCTTTATCTTTCTTTATAGTTTGTATGTCGGTTTTTTTAATAATTTTATTTAGATAAATAAAACGACCCCATGTATCATCATCTTATCAAAGAAGGGAAATGAAAATTTAAAAGAGAAAAGAGCTAAACATTAGACAACTTGCAAGAGATTACTACCACTTAAACTACGTTAAAAAATTATATAAATTTTAGGTTAAACTATGCTTGAAACCAATTACATATTTGGATGACTTTGTGGGTGAAATTGAAATATTCAAAAGTTTAGAGATTAATTTAGAATGAGAGTCATAGTTTGACGATGAAACTGAAATGATCAAAAGTTTAAGGATTTATTTAGAATAAAAGTCATAGTTTAGGGAGATATGATGAAGTTAACTCTTTTTAATATTATATATATTCTATTGTATGATTAAGTAAATTACAAATTTACTCACTAAACTTTAGTCTCTCTTTATTTCACTCACTTTACTTTTAATATTTTTTTCTAATCACTAAACTTTATACATTAATGAGTTTTTCTTTATTTTCTCCCTTTTTCTTCTTTCTTCTTCTTCCTCCTACACCTCCCATTTCTCTCCATTTTCTGTCATCAACCCGAACGAACCATTTTTCTTCCTCCTCCTCCATCTCTCATTTCTCTCTGTTTCTTGTCATCAACCCGAACGAACCAAAGCTCCATTTTTTTTCTTTGTTGAGCTATTCATTTCTTATGATGAGAGACTATTTGAGTATTATTATTTTATTCTTTGTTCTCATTTTTGAGGCTTTTAGTAGTTTTAGGTTTTACCTTATAAAACCATTTTGCTAGCCTTTGGTAGAGGCAAGTAGTAGTGTCAAAGCGTTGAGACAAACAATGCCTCTGCCCAAAATCATGGTTCACGTCTCCTTTTACCACAACTGTAAGCTTTCTTTTTACTCCCTCTCTTTAACAATTTTTTATTTTATTTACTGTAAGTATTTGTCGTCGTCGTCTTCTCAGGACTAAATGTCGTCACGAAACATTTTCAACATTGCACTATCTTACATATATGTACTATCAACTGTTAAAGTTGTGTTTCCATGGATATCCGTGTCACTGCTTTGGAGAATTCTTAGCAAGGTCGGGACAAGATCCAACAACGCCTCTCAGTGCCAAGGTTGGTGAGCAGCAAATGGGTGGTGAAGAATATTATTAGCAATTATTCTTTCGCTTCGAGATCGAATTTCAGGCTTCAATCGAGCTTTTAAATTTTATTTGAGTTCAAGTTTTAATATTATATTTTGAGTTAGAGTTGAACTTGATAATTTTTAGCTCGTGAGTTTTTGAGTCGAGTTGAGTTTACTTTTAAAGTTTTTGAGTTCGAGTCGAGCTCAGCAATACTCGAGTTCGACTCGGCTTGTTTAACAAACGACGTCGTTTGATTTAATTTTTTTTAGAAAAAAAACAGAATCAGATTTCAACTGGTTCACGGTCCGGTCCGGTTTGAACGGTTCATAGCCGATTTAGCAATTCCTTACGGTTCACTAGTAGCGGTTTAACCGGTGTAAAATGAGTGAGTAAATTGAAAAGATTTAAAATTCATTGAGAAAATAGAGAAATAATAAAGTTCAACGATGATATCTGTAGTTTACCCTGTATGATTGTGAGATCAGGGTTTTGTCAGAACGTGAAGAAGATAATGAATTACATAATATATTTATTAGGATTTAATTTGGGGATCTACCTCATGAGGAAGTCAACACGATTGACAGTTCCTTCTTTTTTAATTTTAAGTTCTCCATAATGAATGGACCGAAAATCACCAAAGCAATGTGTTGATGTTGTTGACTTTTAGCCAGTTTTACCTAGGTCGTGTCAATATAATGTGTGATGTTAATATTATTTATTGTCGAAAACAAAAACAAAATTAATTTTTAAGTCGTCAACAAAAATTATTCATCATCGATGGAATCAATATCAATAAAATATAAAATATAATTAATCATAAAAATAATGAGATAAAATATAATTAAAAAATATAATTAATCATAAAAATAACGTGATAAAAACAAAATTAAAAAGTGTAGTTTAATATTTATCTATATTTTCTAATTATTAAAATATACAGGCACTGGCCCCCGAAACAAAACATAGTTTTGTCCCTACTTTTTTATCTTCTAGATTTTTTAACACTTTGCCCTGATTAATTCGAGTCTACTTGTGATGTACTGGTAGGTGAGTGTCCAAATATGAATTTTTTAAATTAACAAGGCCTTGAACTCAATACATATTTAAGCGATACTTATTACTTAATTATACTCTAAGAGTGTGTTTGATTTACGGAATGTAAGATTATCAGTGGGAATAAAAGATTACCAGTTAATAGGATTACTGAGAATATTGTATTTTGTGTTTGGTTGGTTTAGCAGGAATGTAAGATTACTGTGTTGGGTTAAAGGAATAAAAGATTATTGGAATGCATATTTGACCAAATTATCCTTATTATATATTTGTATAATATTACAAATTGTAAAATATTATATATTTTCTTTAAAAAATTAAATTCATAATATTTATATAATTTTTTTACAAAAATAAAAATATAAAAAAGGTTTAATGAAGGGTAAAAAAATTTAACCCCTGAACTTCATATAAAATTTTAATTATAGATTTTTTTTTGTAAATCTAAAATAATTTAAGGATAAATTTGTAATTTAACATTCGTAGAATTTTTATTATTTAATTACAGAATAGTGATGTTTTTTTGAAAAAAATAATAATTTAAGGGCATTTTAGTCCAAAACGCCGGTAATGTTACAATACCTAAGGGAAGGGAGGTAATGACATTCCCGATAATATACTCCAAAAAATCTACCATTGGTAATAAAACATTACCGGGAATGAGATTCCCGACCAACCAAACATGGGAATATGGGATTCTCATCCCATTGGAATCTCACAATCCTTGAACCAAACACCCCTTAAGTTAACTTTAGATGTCTAAATAATTTTTCGTTAAAAAAAATATTTAATGTCTTCTATGTTACACTTTTAAGCCTCTAACGCTTTCTCTGTTACACTTTTAACTGCCTATACAGTAACGACCGTTAAGATAAGTGACACATGTCAAGATTATATTTTAGCTTAACGTAAAAATAAATTCGTAAAATATACCTTAAGTTACCTTATATGTGCCTAAAGAATTTTTCGTTATGAATATATATCTAACGTTTTCAACGTTATATTTTTAGTTGTATAGGTTGTAACGATTGTTAAAAAATTTGTAATTGACATGTCTCATGTGTATATATTTTTTAAATCATTATTTAATAAAACTTAATAATATTATTAATTAAAAAATAATTTTTTAAAATTAAAAAATCTTACATCCCTAAAATCTTTCATTTCAATCTTATTACCAACTATCGTCGATCATCACCAACCGTCTTCGTCATCACCGAACGGTCACTTACCCATCACCGAACCTCCACTATTGATCATCCATCTTTTTGTCGTCATAATGCCTTTAAATTCATAAATTTAAACTTAAACCCTTAAACTTAATACTCAAATCCCAAATCTTATTTTTAAATTTATCATTGTTATCCTAAATTAACTTTAGGGATTTATAAAAATGATAGAAGGGGTTTTAAACGCAAATGAGGAGGGGAAATTTTTGTAGGCGGAAGGGGAGTTTTTTTACTTAATGTTTTTAAAGTAATATTTTAACTTTTTTTAAGATAATGATTTTAAAAAAAATAAACGCGACACGTGTTAGGTAACAATCGAATTTAACTATTATTAGAGCCTAGGCACCTAAAAGTGTAATGTCAAAAACGTTAGGAACATATTCTTAGCAAAAAATTCTTTAGACACCTAAAATTAATTTAAGGTATAGTTTGGACACTTATTTTTACATTAAGTCAAAATATAAGAATGACACATGTCACTTAATGATTTTTTAACGGTTGTTACTGTGTGAACACCTAAAAGTGTAACAGAGAAAACGTTTAACTCCTAATAGTGTAACAGAAAAAATATTAAGAAACGATTTACAACGAAAAATTCTTTAAACACCTAATTAAACACTTATTTTTTCATTAATTTTTTAACAAACATAAATGACCACATTATCTCCGCAAAGTGGTGTAGGGCAAAATTACACGTGCTTCTCTTTGGTCGTAGGCGAAGGAATACTCCAGTGGAGTGTCGTGGGACCTTTCTCACGGAACGTATTAATCTCCTCTCTTCATCTTATGACTGATTTATCAACTTAATTTTTTATAGTGTACAAACAAGTGTTTTAATATAAAATAATAAAAATAACTATTTTTTTTATTTATTTCAAAAATTAATTAATTTTCTCGCCCATGGCCCCTTTGGAAGAACCAGCTCTAAAGCTTTCTGGCCAAACACGACCTTCGAGACAAAACTACTGGGTTTGGACAATCTATAGCCTACTCATTTTCATCTTTGTATCGAAAAGGTTTGCGTTAATGAATATTTATTTTGATATTTGTATTTGATTTTAAGATTTATTATTTTAATTAATTACTTGAACTTGAATGGTATCTAATAAGTTATCTTAAACTGTAACTCTGTTAAAATTTTCAAAGGTTAATATTTGAACTTTTTTTAATTAAACTGATATATGGATCTGATAGAATATAATTATTATTTTTGGAAGATATATGAAATGAACTAGTCAACCTCTAAAATATGCCTAATAATCATCAATTTATTCTATCTGAAATCTATCTTGATGATTCTTAACGATTAGTACAATCCAGATAAAAAAAAATAAACCTATAGAATGCAGAGAAAGAACGATAAGACGAAGAAATATGGTTTCAACAAGCAATACTAGATTTAGAGAGAAGGTAATCGTGGTCAAAAGGTTTCAACAAGTAATAATAAATTTATTATTATAGTTTAATTTTAAAGAAAGTTAAAGGGTTCTAAAAAATTGACTAGATTCATATTTGAGATATCAAAAGAACGTGAACAATTAATTTTGGAGTCTAGTCCTCGATGATGACAACGATGATGCCAATTGACTGTAACCGACATGACAGTAGCAAGTGGTAACTGTAATATGAGATTTTGGTTAAATTTAGGGGTCAAATTGATATTTTATCTAAATATTAGGATCAAATGATATTTCATATAAAGTTTAATGCCAAATTAGTACTCTAAAAAAATTAAGAGTAAAATAAAAATTAATCTCTTTCGACTAACGTGTAGTGTCATTAGAATGGAGAGAGTTAATGGTTCAGTGATCAAACTGAACAACCAATGATGTAATTGATCAAAATTTAATAAATTAATCATATAAGTGACCAATATTTTTTTTTGAATTTAGTGTGCATAAGTGTATAAAATATAAAAGGAAATGGATCAATCTAATAAAATTACCTTACCCTATTCCCATATGTAATGGGGTGAGATAGGATAGTAGGATTTCTCCAACGTCAGGTACAGAGCAGTTTCTGTGAAAGACTTAAAATTAAAAAAAATTTATACTTTAAAGGAAGTGACTGGTGGCCACGTTGCGGGATACAGTCAGACAATGACATCCGTGCTTCATCAGCATGTAGTAGCTTTTAGGGTGTGCATGGGATTGAATGAGTTTTATTTTTTAAGTTATTTTAATTAATGAGTTTTTTTTTAATTGATACAAATATATTAAATTTGAATTAAATTGAGTTGTTCAAGTTTTTATTTAAATTTAATTGTAAATATTTTAAACGTTATGGTATTAATTGATGTCAATTTAAATAACTTTCTATAATCATATAATATTTATTTATTTATTTTTACTTTTTTATATGCGATATACATATATATTTCTTTATATTTTCACATATGTATATATATAATTGAGGGCTTGATAAAAAAATAAAAATCAATTCATTAATTACTAAAAAAATGAGTTATTCAAAACTTATTTTATAACTTAAAATTTATTTTAAAACTTTTTGATTCAATATGAATTTATAAAATTACAAATTAAATATTATTTTACTAAAAAATTGAACATCAAATCAAATAAAAAAATAATTTTTTTAAATTGAATCAAATTTTGCTAATCCTCCGCTGCCTCTACATTTTCCAAATCCCGCACTTCCGAATTCTAGCTACGCACTTACGAATTCTAGCTACGCACTTAGCTCCTGTCTCGAATTGGCTACTTTCTTCCTCAAACTATTTACGGTATACTGTATGTCTAGTACTATAGTTATCACTTTTATTTCATTCTAATTATCTAATTATTTTACTCAAAATCATTATAATGTTTAGTATTAGTATTATTTTGATATTTTTTCGTTAAAAAATTAATAAAAATATTGATGTGTCACCATAAAATAATATCACATCATTATTGAAAAAAATAAAAATATAACATCAGCTGTCCTATTGATTAACAATATGTTTAGTTTTAGTTTTAATTTTAGGTTCCTAATGACAAAATGTTAAAAGGTTGGACTATTTTGACAATATTTGTTTTGAACATTGGTAACTAAATTTCATTAACAAAAATAATAGGATGAATCAAAATTATAACGCACCCAAACATAAAGAGAAAATTTGGACAATAGTCACACACAAAAACTCATGCATAAAACAAAAATATTAAACCCAAAGATATGAAGAAAAACAAAGCATTCATTGAGAATGACGTACAATATCAAAAGAACACAATAACCTTCATAAAACTCATTGTCTATATCAAATCAAACGCTTTACGAAGTGATAAAAGAGTGGTGAGTGAACTAAATAATTTGGCAGGTTATTTTGTTATACAATTTTCATTATATCAGTAAATAACATTTTACTAAAGTGAAACGTTACAATATGTGATTACTGATAAAGCAATCAAAAAACAAATGCGGGAGGATCTTTGTGCGAACACCAACACGATCGCAAATATAAAAAAAAATATCAAAGTCATAAAAAACGTGCCATAAGAGTAGAGAAAAAACATATCACGAGAGAAAAAAAAAAAACAATCATAAATGAAAAAGAAAAACAAAGAACATATTATGCAAAAGAATAAAAAAGTAGTAATTTTCGACGATAGATAACCGATATTAAAATTAGAATTGTAGACTAAAAAAGAGAGAAGAAGTATAGTTAGGGAAAAGAAAGAAATCCTGAACAAAATCTTATATCTTTCAGCAATAAATTTAATGCAACATATTTGAAAAATTAATTCTTGAGAAACAAATAGGGTCATTGTTTAGTCGAAGTCAACGTCATTGCTTACATACTAATTACTTAACTTAGCAACTAACTCTATAAATCAAGTGGCTTAGAGTTAGAAATAGAACCCTTTGCACGGTGGAGTTCAATTTTTTATGCACCAAAGAAGTTCTTTGAAATACAGATATTAAATCATTAATTTATGTATAGTGTAGGGGCGGCCCACTTTGATACTGAAAGACAATTGGAGTTGGCTTGCATGATTTCGTCAAAGGCAAATTTAAGGGTCCTGATTCGTTTGTCATATATGATTTCTCACCGCCACTTCTAGTTCATTCAGGGCTTTTCAGACGCAGACATTCTTCAACGGAGAATCCAACGCAATAAAGGAAAAAACATAACTTTTTTCCTTCACTCAGTCTTTACTCTTTTTTTTCTTTCCTTTAACCGATTTTCCCCCTAACGGCAACAAGTAACTACCAGCAGCCATCAACATGTCATCGCATCACCTCTCTGAGTTGGATTCCACCACCGATTCCATCGCGTCTTCTCCACGCTCCGACCACCATGCTATGAACGACACTCATACACGTGTACGCTTCATTTGCAGTTTCGGCGGCAAGATTCTCCCTCGTCCGCATGATAATCAGCTCCGTTACGTCGGCGGCGATACTCGAATCGTCGCCGTCCATCGGTCTACCTCCTTCGCATCCCTCACCACCAAACTCTCCAAACTCTCAGGCAATCCATTAAATAACAAAAAAAGAAGAAGGAAATCCTTTGTTTGAATTCTTTTAATCTGGTCTTACTTTGTTTTTGTGATCAGGGATTGCGAACGCGAGTGTTAAGTATCAGATTCCAAACGAGGATCTTGATGCGTTGATCTCGGTGACTACCGACGAAGATCTCGAGAACATGATGGAAGAGTATAAGCGGTTAGCACAGAATCAAAACCCTCGGCTAGCTCGGCTGCGGCTTTTTCTATTCTCCAAAGGCGATGATGACTCACGAGCCAGTAGCATCAGCTCACTTTTGGACGGCTCGGTAAATCGCGAGCACTGGTTCTTAGATGCGCTCAACAGTGGAGCCAATGCTTCCGGGCTCGAAAGCGGCCGTTCCGAGGTTTCCTCGATCGTGTCGGAGGTACCCGATTATTTATTCGGGTTCGATAACTCCGATGAGGTTCAACCTCGTGGCACGAAATTAGGTACACGTCACCTCTTCCATGATAATATCTCGGTTTCGGATCCGGGTTCTCCTGCCCCAGTTGTTTCTTCATCACCCTTTTGTTCCACCTCATCAGCTCCGGTTGTACCTCCAATGCCGGATCTTCCATCCGTCAAGATCAAACCCGCTAACCCCGAACCGGGTTTTGAGACAAAGCAGAATCAAACGGAGAGTTTCGTGGAGCAACCCGTTTCGCAGACAACGGCATATTCGGGTAATCCTCCTCTGTGGCATTATGTTTCGGATTCTCGTTATCCAGCTCCTTCTGTACAGAAAATACCTGTTTATTATGTTCCGGGTCCTGTTCAACCTGTTCAAATCCGGCCTCAGTTTGTCCAGCAATATCCAATTTCTACGGGTCAAGTACCCGTTGGGTATCATCAACCAGTTCCTGGTGTTGGTCAAGCATACAGGCCGGTTACGCACGTGGATCATTATGACCCGGCAATAAGACCGGGTCCTGACGGTGTGAAACAGCCTATATATTTTGGAGTTAGAAATGCGGGTGCGGTGCCGGTTTACTCAGGAATGGTGGTGCCGGGTGGGGAAGAACAGGGAAGAAGTGGATCGGATACACCACAGGGTCGAGTCCTACAATGAGGCCAGTAAGTGGTTATATCTACGGCAATAATTGCATGTAATTTAGTTAAAATTTACTCAGGTTGATTTGATGTTTATTATCATGAATTGGGTGTTGAACGATGGATTTTCTTCTCTCTTTTGGAAGGTTTTGTGTGATTAAAACTGCCAGTTTGGGGTTTTGATTTTTTAAACAAATTGTATAGAAAACCATAAAGTTCCATCTAAATAAATAGATAGATATTTCAGTGTTCGTTTGTAGGCTCAATGTTGTTTGGTTATGCCGTGACTTTTGAATGTTCACAAAATATACATTTGATGAGTTTTGCGCGATAAACTTGAAAGAATGGAAAAGACCCAACTATGGTTGTTAATGCTGGGAAATAATAGTGATATTATGGTGGGGAAATAATCAAGGTAATTGGATTTACAAGTTTGGGAGTCGCCCAACCCTTTGTGTTGAATTGTAGGCACTTCATGGTATCTTATTACGTACACGGAGACTAGATTTTAAAAAATGGAGATTGAATCAGAAGACCAATTATGTTTTTACAGAGTAAAATATCATTATGAATATACTAACAAAAATCAATCGTGATAAATACGCATGTAAATGATTTTTTAACGACTGTCTATTAAAATTAACAGTGATGAGATTGAAGGATATCATCAAGTCACTATAACTTATATATATATTAAATTAAGTGCGTAGATAAATATAATTTTTCTTTGTCATATATTATCTAAGAACTTACAAGTCTTAATTTAAAGAGTCACTTATATGATTAAAAATAAAGTGAAATAAGTGTTTTTTTTAAATTAATTAAAAATATCATATTCAAATATAAGTTGATTGAATATTAGTTTAATTGACATTATTATTATAATATATAAAAATTATAAATTCAAATATATTTAAATATAATTATATTTTATAATAATGTTAAAAGTATATAAATTTTTAAAGATTTTAATGTTTTCTCTTTTATCAAATGCATTTGGAATTTGATTCTCAAGACTATTTTACATAAAAACCAACCTTAATTGATTATTCAAATTTTTATTAATTGAAAGGAGGGTCCAAGTCTAGTTATTTTATCGCATAATCTTGACATGGCAATTCTTAAAATTCAAAAATATATATTATCCAAATTATTATCTATAATGGTCGGATATGATAATATTTTTATTCGACAAAATCGGTTGATATAGTATAAAACGTAAAAAAAATGATATGAATGACTAAGATTAACTGTATAAAATGCAAAAAAAAAAAAATTACAAGACACATGACTCATGTAGCCTTGATCCTTACAAGACATACCTGGGTAAAAATACATGGATCTATCGGTTCATCTCCAGGCAAGAAATTCCTGTATGTAGACTAGCTGCATATATTTTCATTTGTTTTCTCGGTAACCAAACAGAGTTTTGGTCGATGTTGAGGCTACTTGTGATGGCTTGTATTTCTTTGGCTGCAAATATGAGAGAAAAGCCTTCCTCCTCCAATTTGCAGGTTCGAAAATCATCTCTCTTGGTTTCCATAATTGTTTGTTACCTTCATGTAAAAACTGATGATACAAATGAAACAGAGAGTAGAAGGATTCATCTTTGACGTACCGGCAAAGCAGTGGATCGAGCGTATGATTCTTGATACGTTGAATCGGCGAATGAGATCGATAAGACCCTTCTGGTTTATCTGTTTCTTTAGATCTTGTTTGAACTTAAAGATCCAACTTTGAGACGAGCATTTAAAAATAGAACTACAAACATAATCTTCCAAGCTTGTAATAATAATTTATTACAAACAGAACATAGAACATGTCTGTTGTTATGTGCTTTTATCAGAAAACAGATAGAACCATCAATAATTGCAGCATCAGCATCTCATGAGCTATTCCCATTGCAGTTTCCATCTTTCGAAATCTCAATTTTGTGTTGTGAATATGTGAATAAAGAAACTGGTAACACTATGGCATTGATTTTCTTTTAATTATTTTACATTAGTGAATGAATCTATTACTTTTTTTGTGACAGGAAAACCGGTTGAAATGCTTTAATGCAATGCGAGAGACGGCGATTAATGAAATTAGCGAATCGAGTTTAGATACAGTGTTAAGCTTAAGTACAAGAACTCCGGTGTGTGTTTATTGATTTAGACAAATGTCATATGTTATCATTTAATTTGTTCGTTTGTTAATTAATAGATCAAATTGATCAAGATAACAAATAAAAAAACACTTAATATATTTTTTTAAGTTCAAAAAGGGTTTAATTGTGTTTTAATGCAGAAATTCAATTGATTTTGTTTGCATTTCATAAATACATAAGAGCAATATATATATATATATAATAAAAATAAAATCTTTCATGATAAATTGGTGTTTTAGTGTTACTCGGGCTTGGCCCAGTCCAAAATATTGAGAATTCATTATTTTTCTTGCGATACTAAGAACGGCTCAACCGGCTCACCTTTTATTGATTGCATTGATTTTCTGTGTACCATCTATAGCGTTGAGAAAAATTAGACTCGACTGCAAAAACAAAATTTTCAGATTTGAATTAATTTAAAAACTCGACTCGAATTGACTATGAGTCATAATTTCATAAGCTCAAATCGACTCGAAAAAAATATTAAATTTTAGTTGAGTTATAAAATATAACTCGAAATTTTTAATAATCAGTAGATTGATTTTCAAGTTTAAGTCGAGTCTCTCGATTCTGTATAAATATATGTATATCACATTTGTAAAAAAATATATTGTATATAGTTATAGAAAATCATTTAAATTGGAATCAAATAGTACAATAATATTATAAATATTTACAATTAAATTTAAACATAAACTCAAACAACCAAACTAGACTCGAGTTTTATAAACTGGACTCAATTGAAAAAATTAAATCAAATTTGATTTATAAAATAGGACTCGTCAACTTGAATAACTCGAAATTTTTTTACTCGGCTTGATCGATCGAAAGCTTACCCCTAACCATTCAACAGATAATTTATTGTAAATAAGAAAATAAGTTTTTTATTATTTTATTTTATTTTATAGAATCCACTAATTTTATTAAAAAAATCCATACAATGAAGGTTTACAATCATTGTTGTAAATCAAACTCATAATTAAAATATTTTCTTATAATTATTTACACAAACAATTAGTCCCTTGAGATCATATAAGGATTTTATAAAGAAAAATACTATAAATTCAACTAAAAAATTAAACAAAAGATAGATACGAATAAATCTGATTACATCAAAAAACAAATCATAACATAAGATTAAAATTAAATCGACAAACAAATCATAATATTCAATTAAAATTAAAAAACCCAACACAAAATAAAATCAAACAAAATAAAAAAAATCTATCCATAAACATAAACTATATAATCCAAATTCAGTTAAAATAGATATATAGATTTATATCTCGTGACAAAAAATCTCGCGTTTGTTTGTGTAAAACATTTTCACACCATAGTGTATGCGTATAACTTATTAACTAGATATTTCACGTACTAATATATGATGCATTAATGTTGTTCAAAAAACGTTATATACGTTAATTGAATAAACTAGAATATATCATCATAAATTAATTATTTAGTTGAATTTAGTTTTAAAATATTATGGCATATATATATCATCATCTAGTTCTTTAACACTGTATAAATTTTTACATCATCACATTAAATATTAATCATATATGTTGAATAATTTCTAAGATGAATATATGATAGTATTTATTTATAATTTTTTTAATTATTTATCATGCATATATACCCTACAGATGTAGTTATTCGAACCTAAGACTGTAAGTGAGAACAATATTTTCTTTAGACCAACTCCAGCGCATCGCTGGAGTGGCTGCAATCTCCATTTTGGAGATGAATTTCAACTCCAACCTATCGTCACTTTAATGTTGGATTGTGAAGACAGTTACAGTTGTACTGTACCTGCGCTACATATTATATATATATATTTTGTTGTTTTTCTGATTTCTGATTTCTGATTTTGTTATTTTTTTTGTTATTTTTTTCATTTTCTTTGTTACATTATTTTCTCTTATTCTATCTTTTATGTTTTTTATTATAATTTACACTATCTTTTTATGTTTTTTCGCATTAATATTATGAATTGTAATTTTTTTATTTATTTGTATTTTCGCAATGTTATTTATGAATGTTTTATTTATGCTTTTTATCTTGATATTTAATAGAAATGTATATGTTTTATTTTATATTTGTAAAATCAATATTATAATAGTTAAATATTGTTAATAAAGTAGAATTGGTGGTAATGTAAAGATAGTGCTGGAGATAAATTATTGTTTCATCTTTAGAGTAGAGATAGAGATGTTGTAGAGTAGAGATAAGGGTTAGAGATGACCTTAACCACTTAATCTACTCAATTGGTTAATATTTATATTTTGGGTAAACTACAAGATTGATCATTTTCGTTTAAGTTTTGTATATTTTTTTCACTGAATTAAAAAAATATAAAATTTGACCACTTTCTTTTTTATTTAATTAAGATGTAGTCACTATTACGTTGACTGACGTTAGTTTGATAACGTGACATGTTTAATTTTTATTTTAACCACTCAACTTTAGATAAAATACTAATTGTAGACCTTTTATAAATCTAAAGTATTTTAGCGACAAAATTTTTATTTACCATTTTTTAATATTTCATCTTTGGCAAAGCTCTACTTCACGATTGTGCCGGCTTCTCGCTACCTCCGCCGTTTGTGCGAGGCTTTTCCAGCCGATACCAGTCTTGAGAATGTCCAACAAGAACCCAGGAGAAGTCAAAGAAGCAATGACACCTGTACCTCCATCACTATCCATTCCATTCCACATTGTTGGGAGTTCTGTAACAGAATTGCCCCACTGTTAAAACTCTTGCATTGTTCCATTCTCTTCTCCAAAATATAGTTTCTCCGGTTATTGTACCAAATCGGTTTTGAAACCAAATCATTGGACTGATTGTAACCAATACCATAAGACCCTAATGAATCACCCTTTTGGCCTTATCGTTTCTACCAAGCAATGTGGACCTCATGGCTTCATTATGCATAGAAACTTGTTGTGGAGAAGATTGAAACTCTTTGTTAATCCCTACTTTCCAGCATCACCGACACAAAGGCCCAAACCATCGGGGTCGCTCTTGGATCTCCTCCTTTCAGAAGAATCAACTCCATCGATTTATTCATCTCCAAGAAGCATTTGATATAGATTCTCACAAAAATCAAAGCCATCAGCATGGACCCATTTTTTTCATTTGCATTATTATTTTCCAAATAAAAATTGGGTTGACGTTGTTGTCGGTCTTCAAATGGTGATTTTTTTTCAGGAGAAGGAAAAAGAGTAAATAGAAAATTGGTCCTTAAACTGCTTTAGATTTATAAAAAGGTCAACAATTAGTATTTTACGTAAAGTTCAAGGGTTAAAATAAAAATTAAATCATTATTCTAACATGCTACATCATCAAACTAATGACAGCCAACGTCCTAGTGACCAAATCTTAATTAAATAAAAATAAAAATACCAAATTGTCGAAACGATTTTTTTCTTAAAATGAAAAAAGTGAGATTTTGAAAACCACATTAATTCTTAATTATCCTCTTCTTAATTCAAAAACAAATGCGATTTAAAAGACCTCTCGTTTCGAAAAATTTTGGATTTCCTTTACGATCGAAAAAATACGACTTGAAGAGTCGCCACCAATATTTGATTAGGGTGTGATTGGGCACCCAAAAACGCTTTGTCATTTTAAATAAAAATTAATTTTAATTAAAACAACAAATTGAGGTTTGCGTTACAAAAAAATGAGTTCAGGAGTCGGTTACGTGTGGGGAAGGATTAGCACCCCCACAACGCCCTAAATCGGTACCTAGTCGATTAACGTCTTTGCAATGAACTTTACAAATTCAAACTTAATTTGATTTTTGATCTCATAAAACAAAGATGTAAATTTAAAAACATTCAAAAGCACTCAAATAAATTAAATTAAAATTACCAAGTCGTTTTAGAAAGATAAAGAATGTTCGATTATTTACAAATATCGAGACCAAATCTTAAAAGCTATAACAACCTTTTCTCGATAAATTTAAATAGCCGAACATTTCTTTTTCTTCCATTCCCAAATTTTAAAGTGATGGATAAATTTTAAGGCGTCACTAACGAGATACAATTTTATTTTAAAATCATTAAAAATGGACCTCAAATGCATTATGACAGCCCACTTAAAACAATTTTAAATTAAAAGTGTATTACCCTTAATTCAATTATGTAATATGTTGAGTTATGCAAATGAGGTTACCATGCAACAACAACAACAACAACAAAACCCAATTCCCATATGTATGGGGTAAGGGGGAGGTAGGGTAGTAGGCTACCCCCAACGCCAGGTTGAGAGTAACTTCCGTGGAAGACCTCCGGCAGTCAGAAAATTAAAAATTTAGATAAAATGCAATGCATGTATAAATAAATACATAAATACATAGCTAAACAGTATTCATATGCAGTCATTAAAATCATATGTGCGTCTGTAACGAGAATTAATCCCTGCATAATAATCCCTGCGAAAGGATCTCTGCATATAGACAGAAACATAAGATAAGATCCGACTAAATTTAAAAGAGGAAACATGAAGAGAATGATACACAGAAGTCAACGTTAGCAAGCCCAGTTCTAATCCTTCATAAATACCAATAACAGAAACGTATAAAAAGTATAAGTCATGGAAAATACTACAAAGACATTAAAAGAAGACAGAGATGATACACCCTATAGATGTGACCCACACTACTCGACTACCCTAGTCTTTAGCCTCCATATTTTCCTATCAGAGGTCATGTCTTCGGTAAGGGCTAAATCCCTCAAATCAGATCTCAAGCAGTCTTCCCACTTTCGCCTTGGTCGTCCTTTCCTTCTGGCACCGTCGACTGTAATCGACTCTACCCTCCTTACCGCATCCGACGGTAGTCGCCTAAGGACATGCCCAAACCACCGTAGTCTTCCCTCCCTCAATTTTTCGGAAACAGACACCACACCCCAAGGACATCCTAATAGCAGAGTTTGTCGTCATATATGTAATTAAATCTACGTGTTAACAATCAAATAAATTCACTATATTTTACACATATTAAATCAGTCAATGTAATTAGAGGACATAAACACATTATGCACAAATGACTATTACCTATTATGAAAGATACTCATATGACATACACGAGATGCAAAATAACTACTTACATGTCAGTACGTATACATATATATATATATATATATATATATATCGATATTATATTATACATCACACATATATATATAGGTAGAATATAGAAAGCAATGCATACAACACGCATTCATGAAATATAGACTTACACACGCATATATATATATATATATATATATATATAATATTTGAAGAAATTTTAAAATAATCTAACACAAAGGTTCAAAGTTAATGGAATTCACATGTAATTATTCAACTTACTACACGCATATTAAGGCTAAACACTGTCGTTTTAATGAATTTATATGTAGGGTAAAAAATACTAAACATGATATCAATTACTCAGCTCTCTCTCTCGCCTCACACTCAAACTCCCTCTCACAGAACCCATGGCTTCTCTTCGGCTTCTCACTACTTCAGTCGAACCCAAAACCGAGCCTCCCATTCAACGCTAAACTCAACCCGTCGACGATGACATGGTGCTCTAAAGTTAAGGTAAGTTATCTTTTCCTTTTTATTATATTTTTAAAATTCTCAATACCTCACTTTTACTCTTGCGAATGGTTCACAAAAACAGCTGCTCACCGACGCCCGACTAACTGTCCTAAGGTATCTCCGATACGAGTAAAATACGAGACCGAGCAAGGTATATAAACTAACTTATCTTCTCTATCACTGCCTGGGTTTCAAAGAAAACTAGTGGTTCAAAAGAAAATAAAGAAATTTAGGAAACTTTTAATGTTTGCACTGCTTCATATGGATTATGTTTCTTGAAAGGGTATTGCTTAATTTCCTCTAATTGTAAAATAACACGAACACAAAAAAAGAAAAAGAAATATATATATAGAAAAACCGAAAATGACACCCAAGAAAAATACCTCGAAATTCCTCGTGTTTTATTGCTTTCTCTGGTTTTGAATTATGAGGTTACACTGTTGTCTCTCTTTGTATTCCTCTACAATGTGGAATTGTTGATGACTAATAGAGTTTTTATTGGTAATCTCTAACTGTTGCTTTCTTTGTTTCTGGTCTTTAATCTCTGGTTCTTCTAGTTCTCTAGGTTAATTGTTGATGTCTCTCCATTGGTTCCCTCTTTTCTTTCCTTTTTTCTTTGGCTCCGTCCTCTCTTCTGCTATGTGTTCCCCTTCTTTAGTTGATAGATTCCCGTGGTTAATTCCCTCATTTAGTTTTCAGTAGTTAATCCCCCACTATCTGACTATTTTAACTGCTAAAAACCAACGTCAATCTTTTTTTCCTGTATGCAGCTGCTGTCTATTGGGCTTGAGATGGGCCTCCAACTGGTTTGGACTCATTTGGGCTCTCATTGATCCACACTGTAACTCGTACTGGATCTAGAACTTGAAAGAAGTCCCCGAACGAAACCTAGCATCTACAGCTACCCCTATTTGCTTATTGTTGTATAACGAGAATAGAGCAAAGATCAAAAGATGATCGAGTTTGTCCGGTGCTGAGAACTTCAAAAGATTAAAGCACCCACTGTTATTTCGGGATAAATGAAACTTGAAAAATCTTCAAATGACGGGTCCGCTCCCTATTCCTTCAGGGAGTATAAGACTCGGACAATCTTCATAAAACAAGTTCGCACCCTATTCGTTAAGGGAGTATAGAACTCGAACAATCTTCATAAAACAGGTTTGCTCTCTATTCCTTCAGAGAGTATAGAACTCGAACAATCTTCAACAAACGGGTCTGCTCTCTATTCCTTCAGAGAGTATAGAACTCGAACAATCTTCAACAAACGAGTCCGCTCCCTATTCATTCAGGGAGTATAGAACTCAAAAAATCTTCATAAAACGGGTTCGCTCTCTATTCCTTCAGAGAGTATAGAACTCGAACAATCTTCAACAAACGGGTCCGCTCTCTATTCCTTCAGAGAGTATAGAACTAGAACAATCTTCATAAAACGGATCCGCTCTCTATTCCTTCAGAGAGTATAGAACTCAAACAATCTTCATGAAACGGGTCCGCTCTCTATTCCTTCAGAGAGTATATAACTCGAATAATCTTCAATAAAAGGGTCCGATCCCTATTCTATCAGAGAGTATAGAACTCGAACAATCTTCAACAAACGGGTCTGCTCCCTATTCTATCAGAGAGTATATAACTCGAACAATTTTCAATAAACGGGTCCGCTCCCTATTCTATCAGAGAGTATATGACTCGATCTTCATAAAATTAGTTTGCTTCACTACTCTTCCGTGAAGGCTTAAGATTAAATTGTTTTGAAGGTCAAACTGAAAATCAAACATTATCAATCATGAACATATACTTGAAAAATTATATTCAAAAATTTAGAATTTGAGAAAATTTCTAAAAATCCATCTCCATCGTGAAAACTTGTCTGGAAGCCATTGGATACGTGAATCTGCTTTGGCTCAGTTTTCATATAAACATCATTCTTGTCAAGATCTCAAAACCAATTATCTTCATCTCGATACTTCAATATCTTCAATCTTCAACTATCCCTGTGAAACATGTAGATATTTAAGTCATCATGTAATTATGGATGCCATGATCCTATTCATGCCTAAAATGCATGCAATTATACAATTTAATGCATTTTCTTCTTCGAAGGAACACCATCTCTCTTGATCTCAATGGAACTCGGTTTCATCTTGAGCACAGAACATTTGACCAGTTCACCCCAACTAACAATCTCAATTCCATATCTCTCGACTTAACATGACCTTGACTCCTTTCTTTCTTGAAACCCACCGGTACTCATGACCAACTTCTTGATCAATGACAATCTCTTTGGATCATCTTCTAATGGCTGAGATTTTCTCCGAATTTCAAGATTTTAGTTTGCCGTAGCCACACAAGCTTACATGTTTAAACCATTGTCAGCTTTAGAATACCTGCATTTTCCAAAACCTTTTGCAAAATAATACAAAAATGATCTTATGTACTTCAAGTTAAGCTATATGTTTTAACTTTTCAAAATAAGATGTTTGCAAAAGGGAAGTTAACAAGAAAAGACATCTTTTTATTTATATAATGCAGAGAATTTTTAGGTAACTACATGGCAAACTTTTAATTGGGAAAAGCAAAAGAACAAAAGAGTAGGCATCTTCAAATATCAATAATGCAAATGCTTTTGAACTGGCACGCCGTTAGAATGACTCGAGTGTAGCTTCTGTCGAAAGGATCTCCAAAATTGTGATGATGCTTAAGAGTGTGAAGCTACTTCTAAACTCTCAAATCTCTATCATTAATCTTTAGTCTCAACCCTGATCACCAACTGTCATTATTACTATCTATATCAGGAGCTCTTTCCACTTCCAAAATCAATTCAGAACCTCCACCATGCACAAATTCTGAATTTAAACAAAACTCAAGTCGCCCTTTGCGGGTTTTCAACTTGAGACCTCCTTTGGTTTCAAGACGCCCTTTTCGGGTTTTCATCTTGAACCCCCCTTTTATTTCTTTTTCTTTTTTTTTCATTTTTCATTTTCTCTTTTCTCTTTTCTTCTTTTTCTTTCATTTTTTCTTTCACCATTTTTCATTTTTTTTCATTTTCCTTTTAGTTTTTTAGTTTTAATTTTTTTATTTCTTCTTCAAGAGAAATATCTTTTAACAGCGTCGGAATTCACCTGGATAAGGTAATTTTGATCCGTCCATTTCGGTTAAGACTAGAGCTCCACCAAAAAAGGCTTTCTTGTCCTTCCCAGTTGGGCATCCACTTTCCTCGGAAATCTTTCTGAGCAAGCAACATTCTTTTAAGCACCAAATCTCCCTCATGGAATTCTCGAAGGCGAACTTTCTTACCATGTGCCCGTATCATACATTTTTGGTACATCTGACCGTGACAAATAGCTTTCAATCTCTTTTCTTCAATCAAGTTCAACTGGTTATACCTAGCGTGTACCCATTCTGCCTCATTGAGCTTCACGTCTGACAAAATCTGAAGTGAGGGAATTTCCACCTCAATAGGTAAGACATCTTCCATCCCATATACCAGAGAAAATGGAGTTGGTCCGTACTGCAGTACGATAGGCAAACAGAGCAAATGAAAACTTCTCATGCCAATCCTTATAGGTCTCAGTCATCTTCTCTATGAGCCTTTTGATGTTCTTATTAGCCGCCTCTACTGTCCCATTCATCTTTGGGCGATAAATGGTGGAATTATGATGCTTTATTTTGAACTGCTTACAAAACGAGTCCATCATCTTATTGTTTAAATTCAACGCATTATCGGAGATAATCCTCTCTGGTAAACCATATCTACAAATGATCTACTTCTTTAAGAATTTGTATACTGTCGACTGGGTAACATTTGCATAAGAAGCTGCTTCTACCCACTTGGTGAAGTAATCTATGGCTACCAGGATGAAGCGATGACCATTTGAAGCTTTGGGCAAAATTTGTCCAATAACATCCATGCCCCACATTGAGAATGGCCACGGCGCTGTCATTACTTGCAACGGATGAGGAGGATTATATCTTATCTCCATAAATCTGACATTTGTGACATTTTCGGGCATAATTGATACCGTCTGTTTTCATAGTTGACCAATAATACCCAAATCTCATAATCTGTCTAGCCTTAGCATGCCCATTAGCATGGGTACCACGTATTCCCCCATGCACTTCTTCAAGAATCAACTTGGCTTCTTTCGTGTCAACACACCTTAACAAGACCTGATCCAGACTTTTATTATATAGAGTCTCACCATCAAACACATACATTGATGTCATTCTTCTAATGGTTATTGTATCATTCTCATTGGCTTGTTCCGGATAACTCTGATACCTTATATATTGCAAGATATCATAATACCAGGGGTTTCCATCTTCTTCCTCTTCAATATTAAAACAATGGGCTGGATACTCATAAGCCTTCATTTCAATGGGTGTCATATTTGAATGCTCATTCATCTTAAATGTTGCTGCCAGTGTGGCCAAGGCATCTACCATTTGATTCTCTTCTCTGGGGAGATAATTGAAAGTTACTTCTTCAAATTCTTCAACAAGTTCCATAACCAACTTATGATATTCTACAAGCTTAGGATCTTTTGTCTCTCATTCTCCTCTGAGTTGGTAAATTAATAAAGTTGAATCCCCATACACCTTGAGCATTTTTACTTTACGTTCAACAGAAGCTCTAAGACCCATAACACAAGCTTCATACTCGACCATATTGTTTGTACAATCAAAATTAAGTCGACTGGTAAAAGGATAATGTTTTCCCTCTGGTGAGACCAAAATTACCCCGATTCCATATCCCATGGCATTTGAAGCACCATCAAAGTTCAGCTTCCAATATTTACTAGTTGATACAACTGCTTCTTCCACCGAAATAGTCATTAAATCCTCATCTGGGAAATCAAAGATCAACGACTCATATTTTTCTGAAGCCCTACTTGCAATGAATTACGCTATACACTTCCTTTAACTGCTGTTTGGTTTACATACTGGATGTCAAATTCGAACAATAAGATCTGCCAAAGAGCTAATCTTTCAGATAATACAGGCACACCCATAAGATACTTCAAGGGATCAAGCTTGGATATAAGCCAAGTAGTATGATACAACATATATTGCCTAAGCCTTCGGGTAGCCCATACTAAAACGCAACACAACTTTTCAATGGGTGAGTATATAGTCTCACATTTAGTGAACTTCTTGTTGAGATAATAGATAGCCATTTCTTTCTTCTCAGTTTGGTCACGTTGCCCCAGCACACCCCATTGAATTTTCATAAACCGACAAATACAAAATAAATGGTTTGCTTGAGATGGGTGGCGCTAAGATTGGAGTGCTCGACAAATATCTTTTCACTGCTTCAAAATCTCTTTGACAATCCTCACTCCATTCCCCTGAGTTATTCTTGCGAAGAATGCGGAATATGAGATCACACTTTTCTGTCAGCTGTGAAATAAACTGAGCTATATAATTCAATCTACCCGAAAATCCTCTGACTTCTTTATGTGTTCGTGGAGCTGATAAGTCTTGAATAACTTTTACTTTATCTGGGTCTATTTCAATTCCTTTTTGCTTACTACGAATCCCAAAAGCTTCTAGATGTCACCCCAAAAGTACATTTATTTGGGTTGATTTTAGTTGGTATCTTCTTAGTCTTTTAAAGAGCTTTCTCAAATTCCCAATGTGTTCTTCCTCTGTCTTAGCTTTGACAATCATATCATCGACATAAACTTCTATTTCTTTATGCATCATGTTGTGAAATAACGTCACCATGACCCTTTGATATGTTACCCCTTCATTCTTCAATCCAAACAGCATTACTTTATAACAAAACGTTCCCCACATGGTAATAAACGTCGTTTTTCCATATCTTCAGGGTTCATCTTAATTTGATTATAGCTAGAGAAATAATCCATAAAACAGAACAAAGAATTTCCAGCAGTATTATCCACTAGAGTGACTATATGTGGCAAATGAAAATTATCCTTTGGACTAGCTCGGTTGAGATCTCTGTAGTCGACACACATTCGAACTTTCTCATCCTTCTTTGGTACTGGGACGATATTCGCCACCCATTCAGGATATTTAGCCACTTTAAGAAACCCGACATCAAATTGTTTCTTCACTTTCTCTTTAATCTTGAGCAGCATCTCGAGTCTCATTCTTCTCAGTTTTTGTTGTACCGGTTTATATTCAGGCTTTATTGGTTGTTTATGGACAACCAACTCTATATCTAAACCCGACATAACTTTGTATGACCAAGCAACACATCCTTGTATTCTCGAAGCAATTCTATCAAATCTTGTCGACCTCCAACTGACAGAGTGATACCAATCTTTACTTCTCTTATCCTCATCTGTCCCCAAATTCAAAATCTCAGTAGGCTCTTTATGAGGCATAATTTGCTTATCTTCATTCTCTACCATTTTTAGCAATTTAGAAGGTAGTTCACATCCCTTATCATCATCACAATCTTCGATTTCCCCTTGACATATAGGCTTCTCGAAATCAATCTCCGGGTCAGGGTCGTTAGCATTCATATTATTGATATCTGAGCTCCTGAAAAAATAATGAAAGAGAAGATATATATACATATATACATATGAGAGGATATTTTCCATATAAATAAATAGAAAAGGATAAATACATACATATATACAACAAAGAATGAAAAAATGCATGGGAGAATGTTTGACATTTTGAACTAACAGAATGCATCTTTTATTGAAAACGAGTAAAAACACACAGCTTAACGCTTTATATAAAATCACCTATTGCCCCAGGGTATGAACAACAGGGAGAAAGTTCCAGTGCATTACTCTGTAAAATATTTGTAAACTACAGGCAGTTCTTCCGCGGTCCAATTGTTCAACACGAAGCCCGACGGTGCAAGGTAAATGCCCGTAGTTATCATTTCCTCAAACTCACCATCATTTATAACATTAATGCCTAGATCTTCTAAGGCCTTCTCAACCATCACTTCGTTCCCCTTAAATTCCCTTGAAATATATGCCCCCAGAAATGAAAATGATGCTCAACGGCAGGAAGGTCATGGGTTCCTAGCTAAGGTCTTCACCAGCCAATCTGGCCTTTCTCATTTCCTGACCTTTTTTAATTCCCCTCTGCCACATAGTCCTTTTGTTAACGTTGATTTTTATTAATGAATATGAAATATATGATTATGAATGAATAAAATGCGATGCAAAAATTTAAATGCATATGCAAAATGCAGGGTGTTGATCATAGAACGACTCCTTAAAACAACTATTTATATTATAACGGCGTTCAATTGCAAAGTTCAAATATATCACAAATAAATCTGTACCACCTCTCATATTTGTTGTACATGTGCTAGCAACTCCACAATCTTCTGCTTTTCTTCAGCCTCAAGATCCAGTTCTTCAGTCACATCAGCAGCTTCCTCAGATAGAATGACCAAATATTGAGCTATTCCCGCGCGTGTCCTAAGTAACAAGAAATAAGGTCCTCTCTTTGCTTAACTCTCGCCTGAGCTTGCTCCCATCGAAAATGCCACTGTATAGCCCCCTCATAAGGAATTATTGATAGCTCACTTGCTCGCCTCTAAAAATCTTGAACCATGGCTTCAAGCTCACTCATTTATTTTTTCAAACTCTCAACCTCCCTACTGCTTGAGCTACCTTCCCTGCTTCGGTATCGTCGTAATGCAATCTCTAAATTTGAAATCTTCCCCTTCAACTTCTCGTTTTGGGCTTGAATCTCTTGTAACCGCTACTCTAAAGAACTCTTTTCTTTCGATAAAATCTTAACTTGGTGTCTGCTTTGCTTGAGCTCTTCTTGACTCGCTCCGGTTACTCTCTTGAGGCTCGCCACTTCTTGCCTCCATTCGACAGATGACTTACTCGAGCTAGAACCTGTCTGAGCTTTTACCATTCGCTGATAAGTTGGCTGAAGATCATCAAAGTCTAATCGAAGTTGCTTCTCCACTCTTTCAATTCGATCTGTTCTACTCTTCTGAATGTCAATCTCCAATCCCTTTTGCTATACTTCATCTTCTAGCTTCTGAAAAGTCATTCTCCATTGTCTTCTTTCTGCTTCGAAATCTCGCTTAGCTAACTCTAATGGAGATGGAACCATTCTCAACTGTTCTTCCACAGGTTGAATGTTTTCAGGATTCACCATCGGGATGTTGTCATTTACTCGACCGCTTCTCCACTGCTTGTACTCTTGAGATAACTCGAGATCATAGGTGAACATATTCACACGGCGAGTTTGCTTCCAGACCTCAGCAACCCCTTTAACTTTACCCCTATATTGATCTCCTTTGAATGCAAAATCCGACTCTACCAAGTCCCATGTGGCTGGAATAAACTGCCTTAACCCATACTGTCTAGAAACTAGTAGCGGTGCATACCCGATAAAACCCCATATACTTGGAAAATGAACCCAATCTCGCTCTACACATCTATAAAGTATATCCGAAGAGACATTCCACGAAGCTCGCCACAAAATATCACCATCTCTGATATCCTTGAAGATAACCATCCATTTTTCTTCGGTGAAACCCCCAGGCCATTCTTTAGAAAGAAAATCCTTCAAAGGCGAAAACCAATCTAGAAACACTCGTCCTGGTGCCCTTTCAACATGTTTGAAATGACTTAGAATCCACACTAGCAACAATGGCGCACACCCTATAAAGCGTCATTCTCCCTCGCACTTACAAGAACTTAAAGACCATAACATCTCAGCTAGAATGGCTGGAACAGAATCCACACACTTGTCTAATCTTTCAAACAGGTCAACGAAATACGTCTACATATCCTAGTACATTTGGAAAAATAACGAGCCCATAAATCCATAAAGCAAACAAGTCAAGCTTCTTTCTCTTATCAGGGTGATGAACAATTACATTTTTCAAAGCAACCCAAGATACGCACTCACTGTCTCCCTTCTTCTTAATGTTTCTAACTACCCAATCTTCACTCATTTCGGTCATCAATAGTAATTTCTTCTTAAATGAAGGAGTGATTGACAGCTTGGTATATACTTTATCCATTTGGAACCTCAAACAACGGACAAAAGCTTGATACTCCTCTTTTGTTGGTGTCAGATCCACCCTACCAAATGTGAAACAGCTATAAGCCGGATTCCAGAACTGCACCAATGCTCTAAACAGATTTCAGTCAATAGGAACATCCAGAAGATAAGGAATATCGCCGTATAACTGATAAAACATCTCCTTATCGGCTGCTTCCCATCTTCCCATACCTCTCTTAGCTCACTCAGATCATTCTGACGTACATTGATGTGAGTGTAACCAAATAACTCCGACACGTATCCAGGCATCACACTGTCCTCGTTGGTCAGTTGGGGCTGTTCCGACCATCTCAGAACATCTGCATTGTCCTCAACCTCTTTGTGAACCATTCATTCCATATTACTGGCCTTCTATATGGACATCGATCCCAAATCAACACCATGTAATGGATAGTGCAATGCAAACAAAAAAGAAACAAGGCAAAGACAACAAAAGATCGGTTAGTAAACATAAAGCAATTAAGTAGGGATAATAATTTGTTAAAGAATCCTACCCACATGCTGGCTACCCAATCATGTTTTATCAGATCCTACCCAACATGATATCTATCCCCATGCTTTGTTATTCACAAAAAGAAATCCTAACCGCATGATATCTAATTCGCATGCTTGTTTGAAAAATAAACCTAACCGCATGATATCTAGTTCGCATGTATTTATTCGAAAAACGAAAATAAATGACTCAAAAAAAGCTTTTCCTTGTGTACACTCCTCACGGGATTCTTAAGGCTTGGGGTTGGCTCAATTTAAGTTCAGACTCTATGTTCACTATATGCTGGGTTCGGTTCTAAAGTAATAGGTTCTCGAATTGTCCTTGTCGGTGTCCCCTTGGGCTACCGAACCCTCAATCCTGTCCTATCATAGGCTTTAGGGGATCGAGTTCAATTTCGAGGGAACACACCTCCTTATGTCCATGCGGAGGTGAATACCATCACGAGGACCATAAGGCGTGAGCTCCAGGAGCGATCCACTATTCCATGCGGAGGTGAAAATCACACGAGGGCATAGTCTCTCACTCTTACTTAAATAAGACGGAGCAGGGTTTTAGCTCATGTCATGAAAATGCAACTGTTCAGTGTGTGAGGAAAATCGAAAACACACACAATAGAAACACTCAAAATCAATTCTCAAAACAAACAATTATTCTGAAACCATTAGCAAACAGATCAGTACAACTATTTATTGGTTAATCAAATTACAAATCAAAATGCAAACAAAACTTATTAAAAACCAAACAAGGGATCAAAAATCAAATTAAAACGAATTTATAATTTTCAATTGCAAAGACAATTAATTAATCGACTATCGACCTGACTCTCTAAAAATTTCCCCAGCGGAGTCGCCAAGCCGTCGAAACGATTTTTTTCTTAAAATGAAAAAAGTGATATTTTGAAAAACACATTAATTCTTAATTATCCTCTTCTTAATTCAAAAACAAATGCGATTTAAAAGACCTCTCGTTTCGAAAATTTTTAGATTTCCTTTACGATAAAAAAATACGGTTTGAAGAGTCGCCACCAATCTTTGATTAGGGTGTGATTGGGCACCCAAAAACGCTTTGTCATTTTAAATAAAAATTAATTTTAATTAAAACAACAAATTGAGGTTTGCGTTACAAAAAAATGAGTTCGGGAGTCGGTTACGTGTGGGGAAGGATTAGCACCACCACAACGCCCTAAATTGGTACCTAGTCGATTAATTAACGTCTTTGCAATGAACTTTACAAATTCGAACTTAATTTGATTTTTGATCCCATAAAACAAATATGTAAATTTAAAAACATTCAAAAGCACCCAAATAAATTAAATTAAAATTATCAAGTCATTTTAGAAAGATAAAGAATGTTCGATTATTTACAAATATCGAGACCAGATCTTAAAAGCTATAACAACCTTTTCTCGATAAATTTAAATAGCCGAAAATTTCTATTTCTTCTATTCCCAAATTTTAAAGTGATGGATCAATTTTTAGGCGTCACTAATGGGATACACTTTTATTTTAAAATCATTAAAAATGGACCTCAAATGCGTTATGACAGCCCACTTAAAACAATTTTAAATTAAAAGTGTATTACCCTTAATACAATTATGTAATATGTCGAGTTATGCAAATGAGGTTACCATGCAAATTGTGCAAAAAATGTCATACATTAGAAATTAAAGATACATGTAATTAAATATACGTGTTAACAATCAAATAAATTCACTATATTTTACACATATTAAATCAGTCAATGTAATTAGAGGACATAAACACATTATGCACAAATGACTGTTATCTATTATGAAAGATACTCATATGACATACACGAGATGCAAAATAACTACTTACATGTCAGTACATATATATATATATATATATATATATATATATTATATTATACATCACATATATAGGTAGAATATAGAAAGCCATGCATACAACACGCATTCATGAAATATAGACTTACACACACACACACACACATATATATATATATAATATGTGAAGAAAATTTAAAATAATCTAACACAAAGGTTCAAAGTTAATGGAATTCACAGGTAATTATTCAACTCACTACACGCATATTAAGGCTAAACACTGTTGTTTTAATGAATTTATATGTAGGGTAAAAAAAACTAAACCTGATATCAATTACCCAGCTCTCTCTCTCTCTCCTCACACTCAAACTCCCTCTCACAGAACCCATGGCTTCTCCTCGACTTTTCACTTCTTCGGTCGAACTCAAAACTGAGCCTCCCATTCAACTCTAACCTCAACCCATCGACGATGACATGATGCTCTAAAGTTAAGGTAAGTTCTCTTTTCCTTTTTATTCTATTTTTAAAATTCTCAAGACCTCACTTCTACTCTTACGAATGGTCCACGAAAACAGCTGCTCGCCGACGCCCAACTAATTGTCCTAAGGTATCTCCGATACGAGTAAAAAACGAGACCGAGCAAGGTATATAAACTAACTCATCTTCTCTATCACTGCCTGGGTTTCAAAGAAAACTACTTGTGGTTCAAAAGAAAATAAAGAAATTTTGGAAACTTTTAATGTTTGCACTGCTTCACATGGATTCTGTTTTTTGAAAGGGTATTGCTTAGTTTCCTCTAATTGTAAAATAACACGAACACAAAAAAAAAAGAAATATATATATAGAAAAACCGAAAATGACACCCAAGAAAAGTACCTCGAAATTCCTCGTATTTTATTGCTTTCTCTGGTTTTGAATTATGAGGTTACACTGTTGTCTCTCTTTGTATTCCTCTACAATGTGGAATTGTTGATGACTAATAGAGTTTTGATTGGTAATCTCTAACTGTTGCTTTCTTTGTTTCTGGTCTTTAATCTCCGGTTCTTTTGGTTATCTCGGTTAATTGTTGATGTCTCTCCACTGGTTCCTCTTTTCTTTCCTTTTTTTTCTTTGGCTCCGTCCTCTCTTCTGTTATGTGTTCCCCTTCCTTAGTTGATAGATTCCCGTGGTTAATTCCCTCATTTAGTTTTCAATAGTTAATCCCTCACTATCTGATTATTTTAACTGCTAAAAACCAACGTCAATCTCTTTTTTTTTCTGCATGCAGCTGCTGTCCATTGGGCTTGAGATGGGCCTCCAACTAGTTTAGACTCATTTGGGCTCTCACTGAACCACACTGTAACTTGTACTGGATCTAGAACTCGAACGAAGTCACAGGATGAAACCGAGCATCTACACAAATCTTATATTTTTTGAATTCAATGAGAAAAATTATATAAAACTTAAACGAAAGTGATCAATCTTGTAGTTTATCCTCATTTTTTTTATAGAAATGTTAAAAAATATAAAATGTAACACATACGTATTACACTTTGTTTTTTTCTTTATTTTATTTTCACAATAATGTAAAGTTTTCTTAGTTCTTTAATCGACTAGACTACTAACTAAGCAACCTGGAACGTGAATACTAATTTTCATGATTATTTTTATGGTAAGCACGTGAGCTATCGGAAGCTTTCCCTTCATTCTCCAAAACTCATGCCTTGGTTTTTAATTAATCCTTCTAAGTTCTAATCTTACATATAGCTAACATACTCGGATGTTCAATACCATAAGAATCAAAGGATTCCTGTGGTTGGTCGATGGCGCGTAATCAGGATTTCTTAAATAAATTACGTAATTAAGCAACGTTTTTTATTCTGTTAATAATTTGGTACTAAATACTAATTAATTAATGTTAATAATTTGTCTGCAGATGCCGATGTGATGGTGGGTATATTAAAATATATAATAATTGTTAAGAAAACAACTTATACACAGAACTGCCCAAAACCAGTGGCGCATGCAAAAACAAAACATTGAATACAACCTTTGGTTTTTTCAACGGTTTTGTCTGTGTGAATCTTGTGGTGAAGGTGAAGTTATATGAATGGAAATGAAATTCTGGGTTTTATTGTTGCACATGTAAATGGTTAATTCCACTTGTCATACTCATTTTATATAATAAAATAATTAAATTCTGAGGCACTTCAAATATTGAGAGATACCAATAATTAAAGGGAAATTGGCCTGTCATGATTCCACTCAAAATGTATCGGAAATGAAAAAAAAGGATAATGAAAATGTTGTCGTTATGGAGATTTGGTGCTATCTTCTTAAAATACTAAAATTTAGCCCTGCCAAAAATGTCATAATATAATGCAATTTACCTCTGAAATTCATGCTAATATCTGATCCTATGTTCAGGTTAATGCTGTTTTCTTACATATTTGTATGATAAAAAAACAAAATTTATTAGATGTTCCTGGCCTCCTTTAACATTTGCAGCTATACAATGGTGAAAAACCAATTAGCTGATAATTAAACAAGAAAAAAAAGGAACATAAAAGTCTGCTTTAGAAGGAACTTTTGTCATTTGCAGACATCAAACAGTGTTGTGTTATTATTTCTGGTTTTTGGATGAAATAAAGTCATCGCCATTTGACAAATTCATGATGTTGCGGACAATATGAGCAACCTGGATGATCAAGAGAGAAACATTAGCTTACTCGAGAAGAGGGATCTACTACCGTCTCGTTGCGAAACCGGCGGAACATTCTTCACTCGTCGAAGAGCTGGAAACCGGTGGCGCTGTAGATGACAACGGAACGACTTGATTTTCTTCATCATCACCGCTATCTCCGTCATCATCATCTTCACTACCCTCCTCCTCCCCGTCATCGACGTCGTCATCGTGTGTTTCTTCGTAGTTCATCTCCTCTCTAGAATCATTTTGATCGACACAATTCTCGCAAACGGAAACAGTTGGACCGAGCTTCGTTCCGGAGCCATTCCAGGGCGTCGGAGATTGACAGAGGTGACAGAGAAGAGTTCTTAGATGTTTAGCAACAAGAAAATTGGCACCATGAACTCTGGAATCACAATCCCAGCACAAGATGGCTTGATCTGATTCACAGTACATCTTTGCTAAAGAATCGCAGAGCTCACACTTTTTCATTTTCTTTTCTCCTTGTTTGAAAGAATTACCTTCCAGATTGATTTCCCATGTTCATCAGCACAATGTGTTTTATGCCAATGTATTCTGTTTGACACATGCTCAAGGGCAACTTGTCAAATGTTTATTAAATGTATAAATACCATTTTCTTCTTTGTTTTCTTTTCCTTGTTTTTTTAATTTAACATTTTGATAAACCTTACATCTTTTTCAGATTAGGGAAATCTTTTTTTTCTAGGTTAGGAGTAATTAGGAATGGCAACGGGTCGGGTTCGGGGTGGGTTTTGCTCGCCCCGTCCCCGAACCCGAAATGAATCCCCGACCCCGACGGGTTTTTTATCGGGGCGTCCCGTCGGGGATTTTTTTTACCCCGTCCCCGAACCCGACCCGAAATATTATACCCAAACACAAACCCGAACCCAAAACTATTTTATATAATTAATATAAAAAATATATTATATATATGTATAATCGGGGCGGGGATACCTTGCCCGAACCCGAACCCGACCCGAAAAAAATCCCCGAAAAAATATCCGATATCCGACCCGATATCATTCAACCCGACCCGACCCGAACTTGATCGGATTACAGGTTTCCCCGTGGATTCGGGTCATACTGCCATCCCTAGAGTAATGCACCAATAACATACAGTAAACTATAGCTGTGTTTGTTTGAAATTTTGTCAACGGTAGTAAAGTACATATTAGGAAGACCAAGTGGATTGACTTTAAAATCAGCAGCCTTTACCCATTTCAACGAAATAAAACAAGGAATTAGAGGGGCGGATTGGTGCTGAGATTTCTTAGGTGGGATTTTAGTCATCTATGGACAACCACTACAATGGCAATTGGTACATACTCGCCTAAAAAACTTGTAACTCCCAAGATTCGGTCTAAAAGTAACGATCGAATCATAAATATCAAATTAAGAAACACATATTTAACGAATCAATCTTAAAATTATTATTAAATAAGATAATAAAAATAAATTCATGTCATAATTTAAATATTGTTTAAATTAATATTTAATCACCTTATAATATAAAATCGAAACCAAATATTTGATTGTCAAACTAGTCCTATATTTGGATAATCTGAAAAAAAAGAATAAAAATGAGTGAACTATAGAGAGTAGTGTGTACTCTAAGTACAAATAAACATTGACATAAAAACATAAATATCTCAATCAACATACATGATGAAGACCTTACAATCACAAAACAAAATTATTTCAATCAACATACATGAAGACCTTATAATATAAAATCAATTCTAAACCTCTGATCGTCAAATCTACGTCTCCTTATAATCATACATGATGACGACCTTACTCTCCAAAGAGAATCCTCGAACCTCCGAAGGATACACAAAAGAGGAAACAAGGTGGAGACTAACCCTCCGAAAAGGAGGTTGAATTAGCCTTCGAAGAGCAACTCAAAACAGGAAATAAGATGTGGACTAATCCTCTGAAGAGGAGTCTGAGTTAATCTCCAAATAACTCAAAACAAGAAACTCAATGTGAACTAACCCTCCAAAGAGGAGACTAAGTTAACCTCTGATGAAGAATTCAAAATAAAAAACGGGATAGAGACTTTATTTTTCGAAGAGAAACTCAAAATTGAAAATAGGGTATGAACATTACCTTTCGAATTGGAACTCAAAAAAATAATCTTTTATCAAATCATCACAAACCCCAAGTACATAATAAGGCTTGAGACACATATAGTTGTAAAATAATTCAGGAATTAAACATACTTACCTAATGTAAGACGAAAAGACAATATACTCGCAATTAGAAATCATAAAACATCAGTATTACATACATATGTCATCACACACTCAATGCGGTTTATGAAACGTAAACCACACATAGTTTTGCTTTAAGCATAAAGTGTAGCACTAGTCGAGGAACACACCTCTATATACTAACATTATCGGCTAACAACAACCTTTTCACAATCGACAATACTAGGTCTTGTGATGTGAAAACCTACGATAACATAACTCTACATGAGCACTGAAACACGATACTTAAATGAAGAAACTACTCATTTAATTAATAATACCCGTGCATAACTCGGGTCGAACATGCAAAGTAAGGCTGGCTTGAATGAGAGTGGTTCCGATCTACTTAAGAGTGGAGCGATGATACGTGATCACCTCGAGCGACAACTTGATGGAGGAGATGACAGTGAGAGTGATGTCTCTTGGGTTTTTGGGGAGAACCGTGGATATTAACCTCAAATCCCATATCTAAGGATTGATCTGAAACGAGCATGACAGTGCGAGTCATCTGAGACCAGAAGCAACTCGATTAAAGATAAAACGACGACAGAGCATGAGGCTTAGAAATTATCAACAATAAAGGTTTTAAAAAAATCTCGGCGACCACCGACGATGAATTTATGGGAAACGACAGATGAACTATTTCAAGGTTTTCAAAACATATTTTAGATTTTACCCCACATTCAATTCAATCCTGACCTTTGTAATTTGGGAACTATACTTCAAATTCATTCTGATTTAATCCTTAATAAATTAAATTCCCATTCAATTGGGTCCTTAACTTTGTATTTAAACCGATTAAATTCTTTAAAGTATAAATTTCACTTTAATTAATAAAATTATTATCCCAAAACCGTGTTGTGACAAAACTTGTTAGATACATATTTGGCTAGTCAAGTAAAACATGGCTTGTTTAGTCCATTATGGGCGCAAATTAGGCCGTTAGTAAATACCTTATTATACGGAATCATCAATTATTTAGACATTAAATCTTCTATACGTCTTCTCCAACTCCACGACAACACTATTTAATTTAAAAAACCTTCAGGTTCCCAAGCATATATTAGTTTGTACTGTCCATTTCGGCTTTTAATTTACTCTTTTCTGGTTAGTCGTCTGACCAGGTCTAATCCACGTTAAGTTTTTTTAACGAGTTTGAAAAATGTGTGGCTCATCTTATTTCACTACCTCTAAAGTCTAATCTTCTAAATCTTGAATGGTATGAATTGATTAGATTTTCACATATAAAGACTAAATTGATAAATATTTTTAAAAAATAAAGGATAAATTATTTATTGTCACTCACCTACTACTTAGTTTCTATTTAGTCATCTAATTATTTTTTTTCAAAATTATACTTAAAATTATGTTTTGATAACCTGTCGTTAAAAATTAATAATGATATTGACTTTCCACTATAAGTTAATACCACCAGGGGCGGATGTACATGGCTCCCTAGGGGAGCCATTGCACACCCATTATTTTGAGAAAAATGTTAAATTTAGTTTAATTTATTAATAGGAATAGAAAAAAATAAGAAAATTTGCATACCCAAATTTTTTTAGAATAGGGTATTAAAATTTTGGACCCCTATTTTTTAATTTCTAGATCCGCCACTGAATACCACATCAATATTAATAAATAAATAAAAATATCATGTCAGTATCACTGTTAAATTTTTAACGGTAGATGACCAAAACATAATGTTAAGTATGATTTTGAGAACCTATCAAGCAACCTTAATAGTAAAAGAAAATATTGTGTTCTCTATATGTCCTGAGTTCGAGCAGCTATATACGTAGAGCGTGAGATAATTTTTAATGATTAATAAATAGGTAGATAACTAAAATAAAAACTAAATAATAAATAGGTGAGAAAATAAGTAGTTTACTAAAAAAAATTAGTATCAGAATCGACCAAGACAAAGGTGGAGGAGGAAAAGGAATTCGTGGGTCAAGCAAAGAAACTAGTGGTTGAGATTGTGAAGAGTGAAAGAAAGAAAGATTCTAGTTGCGTTGGAGGTCGTGAAGATGAGCATGTCAGGCTTTTAAATACTCGACATGGTGGTGGTGGTGGACCTGCGTGGGTGTTTCATATTTTACGAGCCTTCATGTTGTTGTCGGTCGTGTAATGTGGACAGGGTTTAACTTTCCTTGCTTGGCTCACAAATATTTTTTTTTCTCTCTAACCCTTAGTGAGCGTGAAATTGAGCGATGTAAAGCTTTCAAAGCATCTCTTTCACCATTCCCACCAAATTAAACGAAAGAAAAGGGGTGGCCATCGGGGCAAGATTGTGTATATAATTTACTTGCCATGAGATTCATACCACCCAATTCAGATATTAAGAATCTATTGCGTGGCTCATGTTGGAATCCCCTCATGCTTTTTAGAATAACCTTTTTTTTATACATTTTGCATCAATGGTTTCTTGGTAAATTGTTGAATTTTAGTTTGAGTAATCAAGATTTTTTTTAAATAAATGTGTGTTTTTGTTTATCCAAAAAAATACAAACAATAAGTACCTCTTATACGGTAAAAATAACCAAACCGACACTTATACTATATTTAATGTTATACAAAGAATTCTATTGACATGATTAACTCTACTCAAGGCTAATTTGTTTAAAATTACCGTTCAAAGATAATAAAATTACCAATTTTCCTTCACTATTATGTAACTTCAAAAGAATAACTAGGATGATAAAATGTATATCTTAAATTTGAATTTTCTTCGAATTTATACTTATAGTGCATATCTTAGAATTTTATTTGTGTCACTCCATTTAAAATTTTTTTGTTGTTAACATATGTGTGTCTACTCTAAAAATATCCTTTGATCCATCATTGACTCCGATTATACTTCGTACCTTCGTTTGAATTAAGGAAAAGTATCTCTAGACATAAAGCCTCATGAGCCTTACACCTCGAAAGTCATGACCTTTTGACATAATTTTTTATAGGCTCACATGACTTATCAAAACTAAATCTATTGTGAGCTGAACATATCTACTTAATCTACTAACTTGCAAGTAGTCATAATAATTCTACACCTGACAGTAACACCATGAGACACTATATAGCCTCCCGATCAAGTTTGATAAAGATCAAAACCCTTATCTTCACCAATCCCACTTCTGCCTCCATGCCCGTTGATTAGATTTTAGTTGCCTAAGGATGAACATAGAAATTGAGTCTCTAATAACAAGCATTGAAGAAAAAAATTGAATTGTAAGAGTAAACAAAAATAAATTAATGTGCTTGTAAATTGTATTTTTTACTATACTTAACAAACTATCTAACGAATACAACAAATTTCAAATAGAAAACATCAAAAAGTTTATTAGATAATAAAAGAATAAAAAAATAATTACATGAAAATTGTAAAAAAAATATCATGTCATCATTGACGTTAATTTTTTAACTACAAAGATCGAAACAAAAACAAAACACAATGTTATATATGATTTTAGATAATAATAATAATAATAATAATTAAACAACTAAAACAAAATGAAAAGAAGTAATAAATAGGCGACTAAAGAAGTAATTGACACTTTTTCAATTATATGTGGAATTTTAAATTTTGGACACTCCTCGAATCCAGACTCAGCTACGGCGGTACCTCCTTATAGAGAGAAATTTTGTTGACATTAACTAACAGTGATTCTACTCTCAACTACAACTCTCTATTTAAATTATAATGAATTATTTATAATCACTAAAATCTATTTATTTTTATCAACAATAATAATAAATGTTACATAATTTAGTTTTACATGGAATCTAACTGGTTCGATGTTGTTTAGTGGTAGCATACTTGAGATTTGTTGGTAAATCAAAATATCCCAAAACGGTAGGTTGAAATAATGGACGAAGTGAGGGTGGTGTCGTTATTAGCGGTCGGTCGTCTTTTCTCCGGCCAGACGCCAAGACGTAGAGTGGCAACGTTAGCACGCCACACGACACCATGATTGTCAGCTTTGTGATTTGCCGCCCCACTCGAAGTTTTAAACCCATCCCACATCAACCTTTTTTACTTGCACGGCTCCCTGACCTGACCCTCCTGGGATTAATGCATTTTCATATTTCACTCCACCCTCTTTCTCAACATCCTCATTTATCGCTCTGCTCCCAAGTTTCAAGCCATTTCCAATATTTATTATCATTGAAAATTAGAAAAATATTTAAAAATAAAAACTATTTTAAAATATTATAGAATACAATAAATTGTTCAAATTATGAAAACTTAAACTATTCTAAGAAAATATTAAAAAAAATCCAAATTTCATTAAAAAAATAGAAATTTCACTAACCCATCGAAGGCTATATATTTAATAATGTTATGGTTTGAATTCTAATTTTAATAATCTTAACAAATGGTTTCAACAAAGTCATCATTATAGTTTTATAATATTTATTTTTATTCAAAATATTAATATTTTATCAATCTAAACATTTTAATAGATTAAATATCTAATTAAATTGTTAATATGGACATTTTTTAATTAACGATGATTACAAGGTAGTAATTGTTCAATATCTTTCTTATATCAAGATTAATCTTCTTTGATTGAATGGAAAGAAAATTGAAAGAATGGAAACTATGATTTAATGGTAAAATTCTAGGTATGAACAGTGTTTTGTAAGGGAGGCTGGGTTTTCAATTTGGGCCATTCTATTAACCGTCGTAGCCTGAGGAAGTGAAGAGTAAAGGTTATTGGGGTCGTGTATTGTCGGCCATCCAATTGGGCTAAAGTGAATACTTGGGTTCTGTTGGGCTTAAAATACAATTTAGAAAACCCAAAGCACTTCTATTATTATTTTGTCCTTTTTGCCAATTATCCCAAAAAACCAAGGCAAGCCGTCTTTATGGTGTTAGAATCTGGAGCGGCTGCATGAATTTAAGAAAGAAAATGACATTGCCCCTACACAATCCCAAGACAAATCTCATTTGGGATGTTCTGAAATCCAATTGATCCTTCATTCATGGCTTTCTTAAAATTCCCAGGTCCAGTCTTCCTTCTCTTCCTATTGTTTTCTCAACTCTCGGTCATCTCCAGGGCCGATAACGATGACTATGCTTCCATGGCCAAGCTTACCTCGGTTCTTCAACCTCTGCCGCAGAATTGGTCCACCAATTCATCGTCTTCCTACTGTCAATGGCCCGGTGTCAAATGCGACACTTCCATGCACGTTCAACAGATTAACCTCAACGCCAAGAATCTCTATGGTTCTTTGCCATCTGAATTCCCACCTTTCCCTTCCCTTCAAGTCCTTTATCTTTCAATGAACGAGTTAACCGGTTCTCTCCCTTCTTTAACCAAACTCCCTCTCTTGAAGGAACTCTATCTAAACAAGAGCAAGTTCAAAACAATCCCCCCAGGATTCTTCCAAGGACTTTCTGGAAATTTGTAGGTTTTGATCCTTAGTGATAATCCATTTCTGAGTACCTGGATGATACCCCATGAATTTTCCAAGTTCAGGAATCTCACAGCATTCTCTGCTTACAGTACAAATTTGGGAGGGTCCATTCCAGACATTTTCGATTCTCTAGGCGCTTTAACAAATCTGAGTCTTCATTTAAACAACCTGACAGGATCTTTGCCACCCTCTTTTTCGAGATCGAAGATTAAACATTTGAACCTTCATATGCAGAAGGTAGGACTAACAGGAACCATTGAGGTATTAACAAACATGACTTCTTTGTCCAGGGTTAGGCTACAATACAATCGACTTACCGCAGCATCCCGGATTTATCGAATTGCCAAACCTTGGAAACATTAGATCTGAAGTACAATAATCTCACTGGAGTTTTCCCTCGATCTCTAATCTCACATCCTAGTTTAAAAGTCATTTCTGTTAACAACAACAGGTTGCAGGGTCGTTGTCCTTCTTCTATAGCCGTCATGAAGTACGCCAGTATATTCGCTAATAATTACAGCACAGACACCGGAACCCCTGCGATTTTCAGGTTACGAGGTTGCTCGATATCGCAAGTGCCTGGATGTATCCTTATAAGTTATCCTTAGCTTGGGAAGGAAATGACGCATGTAGGAATTGGTCATTTGTGACATGCGACCGGGAGAAAAATATTGCCACGGTCGATTTCCGGATCCAGGAACTTCAAGGAATGATTTCTCCAGCATTTGGTGATCTAACTGCGTTGGAGTATGTGTATCTAAATGACAATAACTTGACTGGTTTTATCCCTGAGAGCTTGACCAGGTTACCTAATCTCAAACTCCTTGATGTTTCCAACAATAATCTCTCTGGGAATATCCCTAGTTTTGCACCCTCGGTGAAGCTAGGAAGCAGTGGAAATGATTTGCTAATTCCAAACACGGCTGCTGATTCACCGAACGGAATAACGAAAACAAGAACATCGAATTCTCCTCCGAAGGGTATGTATGACACCTAATCTACTTCGATTTGTTTGATCATATGCTATTTCTTGTTGGATTTTTTTACATATTCTTTTATGTCATGGTTCAATTTACAGGTGAAAAAAGAGGCATAATAGCAGGAACAGTTATAGCAACAATTATTGGTGTCATCTTCTGTTTTATTGTTGGATGGAGGATTACAATGATAGGAAATGATAATCATTTAAAGAAAGATGAATCATGTCCAGAACTTTTCCCTCACAACGTGCCTAGGAAATCCCAAAGTAGAGTCAAATTCCAGGAGTTTCAACCGTTAGATTTTGGGAAACTAGTCACTGCAAGAAACAATTTTCATCCAACAAATGTGCTTGGAAAGGGAGGTTTTGGAATAGTACACAAGGTAATGGCTATCAATAAGATTAAGGTCATTAAACAGCCCCATAGATTGAAAATCTTGATGCTTTAACATTGTAGGGAAAGCTCCAAGATGGGCAGGAAATAGCAGTAAAAAGACTTTCCAAAGCGTCAGGACAGGGGCTAGAAGAATTCATGAACGAGGCAACGGTGATTTTGGAACTTCAACATCGAAACCTTGTAAGGCTTATTGGGTGCTGCATTCATGGGGAAGAAAAAATGTTAGTCTATGAATACATGCCAAACAAAAGCTTGGATGTTTTTCTCTTTGGTTAGATACCCTTTTTTATTACTGTCAAAAAAGATCAGTAGTCAACCTAAAACCAACATAGCTAACACATTCTTGTTGGTGATATTCAATCAGATTCACAGAAACAAAAACTTCTTGATTGGAGTAAACGTTTCAACATCATAGAAGGAATCAGTCGAGGACTTCTCTATCTTCATAGGGACTCGAGATTTCGAATTGTTCATCGAGATCTAAAAGCAAGTAATGTTTTGTTAGATGAAGAACTAAATCAAAAAATTTCAGATTTTGGTATAGCGAAGATATTCTGTGGCAATGAGAGTCAAGTGAATACCAGAAGGGTTTTCGGCACATAGTAAGCCATCCAAGATTACACACACACACACACACATATATATCATCATGTTCATGTTGGCTAAATGAGTGTTTTGGTGATGAATTAGTGCAGTGGTTATATGTCCCCTGAATATGCAATGAAAGGACTATTTTCAGAAAAATCAGATGTTTTTAGCTTTGGGGTGTTGACATTGGAGATTGTTAGCGGCAGAAGAAACTCAAGTCTCCAGGACGATGAGCGTTCACTGAGCCTTATGGGATATGTAAGTACAACTATTCTTGACATTATTTATAATTAGCAGTAACATGTTCAGATTCCAAAGCCTTAAAACACTTGTGCTTTTTCAGGCATGGAAATTGTGGAGCGAAGACCGGGTTTCGGAACTGATAGATCCGATGATCTCATTGGATCTAAGTTGTTGGAGAGAGTTGAGATGCATTCATGTGGACTGCTGGTGTGCAGAACTTTGTGAAAGATAGGCCAGACATGGTTATGGTGGCTTCACTGCTTAGCAGTGAGATAGAAAACCTTCCTACACCAAAACAGCCTCCTTTCTTTGATGACAAAACTGCCACGGATCACTCACTATTACAAACAACCCAAATAATATTAGCCATTGACAATATTTTCTAAGATGGTGTCAAATTTATGTTAAAACAAGGAAATTTGGAGACAAATAAGAAATAGTTTATTTATTCTATTATATGAAAATTAAAATTTAGTCTCCATACTTTATTTTTACAAAATTTAGTTATTGTACTATTTTTAATTTGAAAATATTGGATCAAAATATAATTTTTTAATCCTTCACGTTATAATTTTTTATTTATAAATTTGACCCTTAAAAATTTAAGTGTAGTTTACTGAAAATTATATTTTTTATATTTTATTTTTTAAAGATTAAGGTTCAAATTGCTAAAAATCGTAAATATAGAACGACTGAAAAGGTTGGTTTACTTTTTTATGTTATCACGTCCTCAATTAAATTAAAATTAAAGTTATCGATACTGTCTATTAAAATAATTATTATTACTGATATTGTTTCGACCTAGTTTCTTTGCTCCCGCAATGGTGGTATTAATTTTTAATGTTAATAGTAAACTATCGATATTTTTTTATTTTTTATATTGTATCTTTATTTTTTATTGTCTTTTCAGTTTATAATAATTTGTTTTTATGACATAATTTCTTCTATTATTATGATATGTTTTCTTCTATTTTTTTCACGTTTAGATCGTTTGGCCCTTTTTTTTATTTAACTCTTTTTTAGAGTTGAATTTGACATCTCCACAACTGATCAAGATGATGTTTGTTTATTATTATGTTGATATTCTCTGTTTTGAACTCTCGGATTGAATTTGGATGTGCGATTTTAGTTCATGGATAGTTTTCTTATGTCGTTGAACTCTGTTTTACGATTTGTCTCAACTGTTTTACGATTTGTCGATGGACTGTTAGTAGCTTGATCCTCTTTTGTGATTCGTTTGTTGATGCAATCAGATCTTTTCATATCTATCTTTTATTTGAGTTTTTGGTTAAGTTTTTAACTTTTTTTCTTGTATGGTCATTGTGTGTTCTTGAGTGACTAGTTTGTGTTAATGGTTATAGGACTAATTAGGTGTTTAGTATAATCTGTAAATCTTTATTGTAATTTTAGATATTTCATCTTTTTAATAATACTAGCGGCTTCTATAAAAAATAATATAATATTAAATTTCAAAAAAATATAAAAAAATTACATTTTAAATTTTGAAATAATATAAACTCTCCTACATATTTAATTTTTTTAATAAACATTATGGGAAGTTGGGCTTAGTCTCATGGACAGCAAGAACATTGCTTAAAGCTTTGTTTTTCAGCCCCAGAAAAACAAAGCTAGCCTGATTTATGATCATTGAAATTGACAATAATACACAATATCGGCCGACTGAAAGATTCAATCATTCCAAACTAGACAATCACTTGAATTATTTTGAAGTTCCAAACATTGATATTATAAGATAAAGATCCTTGAAAATAAAAATTACTACAAAGCTCATTTTTGGGAGTCATCCTCATCATTAGTTTCATGAAATCCTCAGCTTCATTCCTTTTTCTATTTCTAGTGTTCTCTCCCCTTTTGGTCGGCGGCAGGGGTGATGACGACGACAACGACTCCACTTCCATGGGCAAGCTTGCGGTCGACCAATTCATCGTCTTCCTGCTGCGAATGGCACGGTGTCAAATGCGCCATTTCCATGCACGTTATAGAGATTGATCTTGACGACAGGGCTCTCCGTGGTTCTTTGCTATCCGAATTCCCTCCTTTCCCTTACCTTCAAGTCCGTCGTCTTTCAAGGAACAAGTTAACTGGTTCTCTTCCTCGTTTAAACAAACTCCCTCTCTTGAAGAAACTTTACCTAATGAAGAACAAGTTCAAAACAATCCCTCCAGGATTTTTTCAAGGACTTTCGAACAATTTGCAGGTTTTGATGCTTGCCCAGAATCCATTTCTGGGTACCTGGACGACCCCCCTTGAGCTTTCCAAGTTCCATAATCTTAGAGTGTTGTCTGCCTATAATACAAATTTGGAAGGATCCATTCCCGATATATTCGATTCTCTAGCTTTAACAAGTCTCGGCCTTGAAGAAAATAACTTGACTGGTTCTCTGCCACCATCTCTTTGGATATCCCAGATTCAAGAATTGTTTCTTTTTGATCAGAAGGTAGGGCTAACAGGAACCATTGATATATTATCAAACATGAATTCTTTGTCTACGGTTGCGTTAGGAAACAATAAGTTTACAGGCACCATCCCGGATCTATCCAATTGCAAAAGCTTGCTAATATTTGCTTTAGGATACAGTCAGTTTACAGGCACCATACCGGATTTATCTAATTGCAGAGGTTTGCGATTATTAGAACTGCGGTACAATTACTTCACCGGCGTTGTGCCCCAATCTCTCGGTTCGTATATGAGTTTGGAATTCATTTTTGCCGATCATAACATGTTGCAGGGTCCTTTCCCTTCTTTTATGCTCATAAAGTTTTCAATGATTCTGTATAATAATTACTGCACAGACACTGGAGATCCCTACGATTTTCAGGTTACAACATTGCTTGAGATCGCCAGTGCTTGGATGTATCCTTATAAGTTATCCTTAGGTTGGAAAGGCAATGATGCATGTAGGAATTGGTCATTTGTGAAATGCGACGAAGAGAATAACGTTACCGAAATCGATCTTTGGAACCAGCGACGACTGCAAGGAACAATTTCTCCAGCTTTTGGTAATCTAACAGGGTTGCAGTATTTGAATCTAAGTGACAATAACTTGATTGGTTCTATCCCTGAGTGCTTGACGAAGTTGCCTAATCTCAAAGTCCTAGATGTTTCCAACAACAATCTCTCTGGGATTATCCCTAGTTTTGCTTCATCGGTGAAGCTAATAACCCACGGAAATGATCTGTTAATTCGAAATACTACTGCTGATGCACCAAACGCATCGAGTTCTCCTCCGAAGGGTATGATAATTCTTGCTAGCATCATAATATTTTCGCATAAAGAGACTTGTACCAGGTTCAATTTACAGGTAAAAGAAGACGCATAATAGCAGGAATAGTTATAGCAACAAGTATTGGCGTCATCTTCTGTTTTTCGTTGGATGGAGGTAGGGATGATAAATGGGTACAATTTAGTGGATTCTGTACCCGCTCTAATTGGAGCGGAGATAGGTATAACTTTAGTGGGTATTGGGCGGGTGATGGGTTTGAGACCTTACCCGTCCCGTATCTGACCGCTCCACATCCGTCCGCCCACTAAATACCTATTAAATTTTAGATCATTATGAATTTAGGTATAATTTTAGAGATTAATTTATAAATCTTAATATTATATAAAATATATGTTATCAGGCGGGTCTAACCATATACGTTTCTAGTTGGGTAGTGGGTGTGGGGATGAGTTTGAAAATGTACCCGCGTGGAATGGTGTAGATTTAAAATTTTTTACTCATCATAGGAGTTGGACGGGTGGTGGATTTAAAAATATTAGGTGGATATGAGGATGGAGAGGGGATATCCGCACCCGACCCGCCCGTTTACCATCATAGATGGAGGAAAATCATTTAAAGAAAGATGAATCATGTCCAGAACTTTCCCCTCAATATGCGCTTGGGAAATCCCAAAGTGGAGTCAAATTCCAGGAGCCTCAACAACTAGATTTTGGGGAGCTAGTCACTGCAGCAAACAATTTTCATCCAACAAATGTGCTTGGAAAAGGAGGTTTTGGACTAGTATACAAGGTAATGGCTATCAATAAGATTAAGGTCATTAAACAGCCACATAGGTTGAAAATCCAGGTTTCTAAGTAAATGTTTCAACATTGTAGGGAAAGCTCCAAGATGGGCAGGAAATAGCAGTGAAAAGACTTTCCAGTGCATCAGGACAGGGGTTGGAAGAATTCATGAACGAGAGAATGTGATTTCGAAACTCCAACATCGAAATCTTGTTAGGCTTCTTGGGTGCTGCATTGATGGGGAAGAAAGGATGTTGGTCTTTGAATAAATGCCGAAGAAGAGCTTGGACGCTTCTCTCTTTGGTTAGATAATTTTTTCATCTTAATAATTATTCAACCTAAAACTACTTAGCTAACACTATTTGGATTTCTATTTTTCATTTAGATTTAGAGAAACGAAAAGTTCTTGATTGGAGAAAGCGTTTCAACATTATAGAAGGAATCAGTCGGGGACTTCTCTATCTTCATAGGGACGTAAGATTGCAAATTGTTCATAGAGATCTAAAAGCAAATAATATTTTGTTAGTTGAAGAACTAAATCCAAAAATTTCAGATTTTAGTATAGCTAAGATATTTTGCAGCAAGGAGAGTCAAGCAAAAACTAAGAGGGTTTTCGGAACATAGTAAGCTATCCTTATCGAACTCCTATGTATATATATATACACACACATATATAATCATCTTGGTTTGAATGGTTTTCATTTTCGTGATGAATTAAGTGCAGTGGCTATACGGCCCCTTGGTATGCAATGAAATGGAAATTTTCAGAAAAATCAGATGTTTTTAGCTTTGGGGTATTGACATTGGAGATTGTTCGTGGAAGAAGAAACTCAAGTTCAGGAAGATGAGCATTCACAGAGCCTTTTGGGATACGTAAGTGCAATTATTCTTGACATTGTTCATAATTAGCAATAAAACCTTTAGATTCCAAAGCCTTAATCCTTGTGCTTTTTCAGGCATGGAAATTGTGGAGCGAAGGCCAGGTTTCGGAATTGATAGATCCGTTGATCTCATCGGATCCAAGTTGTCACAGTGAAATGTTGAGATGCATTCATGTGGGACTGCTGTGTGTGCAAAACTTTGCTGAAGATTGGCCAGACATGTCAATGGTTTCTTTAATGCTTAGCAGTGAGATAGAAAATCTTCCTGTGCCAAAACAACCACCTTTTTTTTATGAGAAAACTACCATGGAATCAGTCAGAATTACAAGCAAGGCAAACCAGTGAAAATATTTTATAAGATCTTCTTGTAAACATATGATCAACACTACATCTTCTTTACGGTGTATTTAAACAAGAAATTCGATCGTTTTAAGCCTAAGTGTTGATAAATCGGGCAAAGTAAACGAAAGAACACAAGAATTTTAACGAGGTTCGGCAATGTGCTTACGTCCTCGGTGCCTAGGCGGCGCTAGAAATTTTATTCAATTCTCATATGTTTAGGTTACATCTCTATTTATAATAGAAAACTCTTTTACATAATTACAAAATTAACCCTGTACCGTACCACGAGGGCGCAACCCCCGCACCCCCAACCCATATAATCGTAACCCCCTCTACGAGACTTTCTTTGTAAGGACAGTTGATGTTCGCTTCGCTCACTCCGCTCCATCCCCTGTCCTCTTTACCGGTATATTTATGAGCCATACCTTTCAAATCTCCACCTTGACGAATATCCTGCCCCTTAGGAAACATTCAATGTGGGTTGGGTTACCTTAGTTCTTTAACAACTTGAAACATTCAACAAGTCCAAGCAATGCTTGAACTTGTTTGTCGTAACTGGCTTGGTGAACATATCAGCGGCATTCTCATCAGTGTGTACCTTCTGAAACAAAATCTCTTCAGATGCAACCAACTCTCTGATCTTGTGAAAACGTACATCAATGTGCTTAGTTCTAGCACGATATACCTGATTTTTAGCTAAGTGAATAGCACTTTGATTGTCGCAAAGCAGCTGAACTCCACCTTGCTGAACACCCAACTCCTTCACTAAACCAGTGAGCCATAAAGCTTCTTTTGCAGCTTCAGCCGCTGCCATGTACTCAGCTTCAGTTGTAGATAGTGCCATTACAGATTGAACAGTATACTTCCAACAAATAGGTCCTCCACCAAGAGTAAAAACATACCCTGTCGTAGATCTTCTATTATCCAAATCACCTGCATAGTTTGAATCCACATATCCTACAACCAAAGGATTATCTCGTTGACTACCAAAAACAATTCCATGTCCCACAGTACCCTTTAAGTATCGAAAGATCCACTTGGCTTCTTCCCAATGTTGCTTACCAGGTTTAGACATGTACTTACAAACTTGACTAACAGCATGAGCTAAATCAGGACGAGTACATACCATTGTATACATCAAGCAGCCAATAACATTAGAATACGGAACCTTTGCCATATCTTCAGCTTCCTTATCTGTCTTAGGGCACTGTTCTAATGAGAGCTTAAAGGGTTCGCCAATGGAGTGCTAACTGGTTTTGCGCTGCTCATCGCAAACCTTTCTAGCATTTTTTCAACATAACCCCGTTGAGATAGCCACAGTCTCCTTGAGTCTCTGTCCCTGCAAATTTCCATTCCAAGAATTTTCTTTGCAGCACCTAAATCTTTCATATCAAATTCCTGACTCAATAAAGTTTTCAAACCGATAACATCATCCATGTTCTTCGCAGCAATCAACATATCATCAACATACATTAATAGAAAAATAAAAGAACCATCATCAAGGCTCTTAACATAGACACAACAATCATACTCACATCGATTTTAGCCAATCTTGATCATATAGGAGTCAAACCGTTTATACCACTGTCTCGGAGACTGTTTCAACCCGTACAAAGATTTCTTCAATCTGCAAACTAAATGCTCCTTTCCAGGTTGAGTGAAACCTTCAGGTTGCCGCATGTAGATCTGCTCCTCTAAATCACCATGCAAAAAAGCAGTTTTAACATCCATCTGCTCTAAATGCAAATCCCAACTGGCCACCAATGCAAGTACTGCTCGGATTGAAGTGTGCCTGACTACAGGAGAAAAAAATTTCATCATAATCAACTCCTTTCTGCTGTGAAAAACCCTTTGCTACCAAACGAGCCTTGAACTTGAACTTCTCCCCCTCTTTTTCTGTTACTGCTGGTTTCTTCTTATACACTCATTTGCAACCAATCGGCTTTTTACCCTCAAGAAGGCGAACCAACTCCCATGTACGATTGTGATTCAAAGACTCCATCTCCTCAACCATGGCTGCCATCCACTTGTCGTTTTCCTGACTAGAAACAGCATCATGAAAATTAACCGGATCATCACTGCTAACAATAAGTGCAAAAGAGACCAAGTCTTCAAAACCCAATCTACTCGGAGGCTTTATATTCGTCCGTCTCACCCTATCTCTGGCGAGACTATAATCCTGCAAACCATCCGTAGTGGAACCATCAGAAGTCGGTTGAGAAGTTTCTGGTTTCTCAACTGGAAACTGCTTGAAATCCACCACTGTCGTGTCTTTCTTCTGTTTCAACATGGATTGTTCATCAAAAACAACATCTCTACTGATCACAATTTTCTTCGCAACTGGATCCCAGAACTTGAATCCTTTGACACCTTTCTTGTAACCCAAAAAAATGCACTCCTTCGATTTTGCATCAAGTTTGGATCTCTCATCAGCAGGTACATGCACATAAGTAGGACAACAAAAAATCCATAAGTTATCAAAACTAACATCATGACCAGTCCATACCTCTTCTGCAACTTTCCCAGCCAATGATGCCCTTGGCGATCTGTTGATAAGATAACACGCCATGTTAACAGCCTCGGCCCAGAAGTGTTTGGGAAGCCCCGCATTCAACCGCAAACATCTGGCTCTTTCATTCAACGACATGTTCATCCATTCCGCAACACCATTCTGTTGTGGTGTCTTGCGCACTGTAAAATGTCTCTTAATCCCGTGCTCCTTACAGAAGTGTAAGAACTATGAATCTGTGTACTCCGTACCATTTTCAGACCGCAAACACTTGATTTTTCGTCCTGTTTGGTTTTCTACCTCAGCTTTCCACAGCTTGAACTTCTCAAAAACTTCAGATTTCTGTTTCAAAAAATACACCCAAACTTTCCGTGAAAATCATCAATAAAGTAACATAGTACCTAGATCCACCCAAAGACGATGTCGTGGAAGGCCCCCATACATCAGAATGCACATAATCAAGAATCCCTTGAGTTGTGTGCTTCGTAGTCTTGAAACGGACTTTAGTCTGTTTACCAAGAACACAATACTTGCAAAAATCGAGCTTACAGCTTTTGACACCATGCAACAAGTTTCTCTTCTGTAATTCTGCCATACCACATTCACTAAGATGAGCAAGACGCATATGCCACAATTTTGTCGTATCATCACAGGACTCAACAGAATGAACTCCACCTGTAACGGTACTCCCTAACAATCTGTAGATATTCCCTGCAGTCATCTTGCCTTTCATCACAGTCAATGCTCCTTTAACAATCCGAATGGTTTCCCTATCCTCGTCAGCCTTAGGGATAAAACCATTCTTGTGCAAAGTGCCCAAGGAAATCAAATTCTTCTTCAAGTTTGGGATATGTCGAACACCACTCAACGTCCGAAAAGAGCCATCGTGCATCTTAATTCTGACATCACCAATACCAACAATATTGCAACATCGATCATCACCCAAATAAACCGAACCAGAATTAATCGACCTGTATGTCGAAAACCATTCCCTATTTGGCGTGATGTGATAAGAACATCCAGAATCAAGAATCCAAGCATCCGTCAATTGTGTCGTTGAAATAGAAAGCATATCACCCTCACTGCAATCAGAATTATCATCCTCGACCACGTTCACAGACTTGGATGAGCCATCACGCTTCTCATCAGTCTGCTTTTTCAACTTTGGACAGTCTTGCTTCATATGTCCCGCCTCCTTGCACTTGTAACAGTGAATCGTCTTCTTATCCCTAGATTTGGATATGGAATTCCGCTTCCCGGACCCTGCCTTCTCTGGCTTCCATCCACGATCTCGATTACCCTTGACATATAAGCTATCTGCTTGAGAGCTTTCCCCTGCATTCTGCTTCCGCTGGTTGTGAGCCAACAAGGCTGCAGTAATCTCCTCAACGTTGATAGTCTCTTTCCCATATGTAAGAGTAGTCACCATGTGTTCGTAAGAGGGAGGCAACGAACACAACAGAATCATCGCTCTGTCTTCATCCTCAATTTTCACATCAAGCCAAGCCAGATCAGAAACGATTTGATTGAAGACATTCACGTGTTGCGCCAAATCGTGATCATCCTGCATCTTCAGCCCATACAGCCGCTGCTTCAGATACAGTTTTGTCGTTAAGGATTTGGACATAAACTGTAACACCCCCAACCCGTATCCGACCCAGATACGAGTCCGAAGTGTCACATTGTCTTTTCAAACATTTATTCATATAAAATAGTGAGTAATTTAAAAACTTTTATAACATTGAACTTATTCAAAACGTTTACAAAACTATTCAGAGCTTATACAATATATATTCTTTTGATTACATGCCAACTAAAACTTTATTTATTAAAATACGTATTATTCACCTCTTTTCTAATCTGACATTTGGTAAGTAAAACTGACCTGTCTTGCTCCATATCGCTCTTTACTCTTCTCGAAACCTACGTGTGAAACAATCACACGCTAAGTCGTTGACTTAGTGAGGCAAATAAACATATAATAAAAACCATAGAAAATTTCATATAACAAAACACATACCTGTACAAATACTATCATTATCATTAACATATCTATCATATAATATCATACATTTTTCCAATCAATACCCATTTCATCCGATGAATATGTATTCTAAATATTTGATCATGACATTTCAATATGCATGTATCTATTACACGATAACATATATAATCATATCATGCACATACAAAACTTACCTTCTTGTACCACTTTCACTTTAAAGTTTGTATTTCAATTGCCCATGTATATTATTGAGAATAGAGGTATGTGAGTACATTGAGGTTGTGCACTATGCTGTCACCACAGCTCGTATAATTGCACCGAAGTGCCACGTAGAATTGCACCGTAGTGCCATATAATAATGTCCATAAGGACCACATATTATTCCTTAAGAATCATATACATATACTAGGGATCAAGTATGTGTCTTACAAGACTTCACACATGTTCCACAGAATATATATATATCCCGAAGGACCGCGTAGAATTGCACCGTAGTGCCATATAATAATTTCCATAAGGACCACATATTATTCCTTAAGAATCATATACATATACTAAGGACCAAGTATGTGCCTCAAAGACCTCATAAATATTCCAAAGAATATACATATGTCCCGAAGGACCGCGTAGACCCTCGACTCTTGGCATGCCAACTATACCTATAGCTCTCATATCATATACTATGGGCATTATTCTTATGTTTCATATCACTTGTTCCTTTTCTTCTGTCACATACCATATGTATGTGTGAACATACATCTCATATCATATAACATTTATCTCAAGTGCATGTAATCACGTATTACATGTAATCACGTAGATCATTTCATATGGATTATATCATTTCTCATTTTTCATGTAAACACACATGTCATATCTTATTCACATATGTTCATATATACCTCATATATCACATAGAATAACATATAAACTTATACTTATATTCATGTACATACTTTCATATAGTTCGTATATCAATGCCCTATAACTTATCTCACATTATTTATATCCTAATTTCATATATTTACTTAATTCAATTTCACATAACTTGTTACCTATATATATATTCTTATAGCTTATCATCACATAACTCCCATAACATCTTCCTATAGTTTCATAGCTCTTTACTATATGACTCATATATTATATGTTCATTTAAGCCCATAACTCTTCCCATATCGCTTATCTTACATGTTCATATAATCACTTCTGTCAATGTCTCCTAATTTATATATTATTTTCATATTGTCCTATAGGTCAATGTTATTTAACTTGTCTCACTTTTCATTTCATCTCATAAGTTGGTTATACTAATTCTCATATATTTAACTCGTGTAATTTATATCTTGTTATTATATCTTCAACGAGACCTATATCCACATGTTCATAATCACATAACTTATATTCTTTTGCATATAATCACATATGTCTATGTCGTTTAACTTATCATTTATATCTATATCATCTATTTTATATCATTTTCTCTTGTTATCACATAAGTCCTTGCTATTTTTACATAGTTCGTGAGCACTATAGTCAATTATAATAGCATATGTTTATCTTATCTAATATCATATAGTTCTTTAACTTATGCCTTATATCACCTATTTATATTATAACTTATATAATCACATATACTATTTAAACCAGTTCACATAGCTTATCACACTAACATATATTCATTCAATTCATGAAACATATGCAATACATATAACATATGTACCCATTTTCATGCACTCATGCAAACATAAGAATCACAATTCAAATAACATTTTTAGGAGCCCCTTCTTACCATAGTGACTCCATCACTGGCTCATCGCAAGCCAATGTTTATTTGATACATAAATACAATTTAAATTGCACTCACCTGGGCCTCGTTGTTTTGAATCAATCCTAATCCTTAGTTTGTTTCGGAACAAGCTTTCATTCTATATCTACATAATAATACATTAATACTTATCAGTATACTGATTGATATATTCGAAACTATCACTCCTTAGGCTCAGAGAAAAGCCAATTTCATCTTTTAATGAAGGTATGCATCGATGCACTACTGATGCATCGGTGCATAAAATGCATTCGATGTTGTATTATTACTGGGATGCATCGATGCAGGCATGCATCGATGCACTAATTGCATTCGATGTTTTTATTTAAATTAATGCATCGATGCACTGCATGTGCATCGATGCACCTTAAACAATTTCTGGGATTTATCATCTATGCATCGGTGCACAATGAATGTGCATCAATGCACATTGCCCAGAACTGACATTTTAGCACGTAAATCATCAACTCTTCTCTTAATTCTTCTATTTTAAGCCCCTCTTATGACATTAAACTCAACTACTATAACTTGAACCAACTTATATCCATGTAAATCATTTTTAACCTCAAAATCCTATCTTCCTTATGAGATTCAAGAATCATACCAAATTTTCTATATGATCTAAATCCAAATTCTATCACTCCAAATCTCTTAATTTAACCATTGACAAGTCAAATTTAACTTCCAATCTAAGAAATGAACTTTATTCCAAGATTTCATTTGTAAACTCTAAATCTTTAATCTCTCCTAATTCCACCATCCTTTGCTTTTAAGATGATTTAAGCTTTCCTTAAGCTTAGTTATCATCTAATAATTAAAACCCAACCTTAAAATCAACAATTCAATTATAAACAAAGAAACTTACCATTGGCTCTTGGCTTCCACGTGAAGAAAAATAAGAAAGGAGAAGAGAACTCTGGAGAATTCTCTCCCTTTCCACGTGCCTTTATCCTTACCAATCCCATTTTTTATTCATTTCTTGGTCAATTGACCCTTTTGCCCTTTATTTCCTTTACTAATTACTAAATAACCTTCATCATATATATCCAATAATCATTGAACTATTTCATTCTTATACTTTAGTCACCAAATTCTTATACTTTACAATTTGGTCACTAACCCGGTATTAAGGATATTACATAAACTGACTTTCTAACTTCCTCCAAATTTCGTCTGGAGACGACAGATGCATGACGTGATACATAACCTCGTCCGCCAAACATAATCGTATTGTTCCTGCCGCTCGCTGCTGTAATTCTTCCCAATCTTCCTCATCCATCGACGCCGGCTTTGTAGGTCGCAAAGCCTTCAAGATCCCTTGCTACGCCAATAGATCCTTCACCCTCGTTTGCCATAATCCGAAGTTACCCTGACCATCGAATTTTGCGACTTCGAATTTTGCTCCTGACATCTGATACCAATTGTTGATAAATCGGCCAAAGTAAACGAAAGAACACAAGAATTTTAACGAGGTTCGGCAATGTGCTTACATCCTCAGTGCCTAGGCGGCGCTAGAAATTTTATTCAATTCTCATAGGTTTAGGTTACATCTCTATTTATAATAGAAAACCCTGGTACATAATTATAAAATTAACCCTGTACCGTACCGCGGGGGCACATCCCCCGCACCCCCAACCCACATAATCGTAACCCCCTCTACGAGACTTTCTTTGTAAGGACAATTGATGTTCGCTTCGCTCACTCCGCTCCATCCCCTGTCATCTTTACCGGTATATTTATGAGCCATACCTTACACTAAGTTATCCAAAGTAATATCACTGGCATAATTAAATAAAATGACAATAATACCCTTAAAGTGTAAAAAGGAATATGGATGACTATGATAATGGAGACACCTGAGAACTTATATCATGATCCATTGGAATCTTAGAATCACTGATTGAACTCTTTATTTATTTGGAATGCCCCTAAAGTGTAATATGATTCGAAGCACAGTCAAGCCTTGTAATAACTAATACCCTTAGCTCTGAAATGAGCAAATCAACCTCGTATACCAATACGACTATATTATATGACCAAGTTAAACGGAATGAAAGTACATTATGTATTCGAATTTCGGAAATGATAGAATTACTCTAGAAACTCCGAAGTGACTGAGGTAGACTTGACTACTAAATGACCTAAGTAACTTCAATGACTTAAGATTAAGTGAGTGACTTGGATAAGTCTGGAAACGCTGATAAACTTACATGATGTATCGTCCCTAAGGGTTATGAACCACGAATTAAACACGTCGACATTTCCTGATATCATTGAAATGTAGAAATAAAATAAATACCATTGAAATATCTGTTTGTCTCCCTAAGACATTCAACAATGATTGTGAAGTTGATTATGAAGTTATTGGTATTAAAAAGTGAATACCTTGGAAGTGCAACGAAATAACCGGTTGACATGCATTAGTGCTGGGAGTTGTTCAGCTTGAGTTAACTCTATATTCTGATAGATCGACACAAATCGTAAATGCCATGAATCTTCGTTCTCCCTTATCAGCTCAAATCACTAAGAATTCTCCAAGAACCTAATGCCCAAAATGCCTCTGATTTTCTGAATAATGGAATCACTCTTATCATTTCTAAAAAACACATGTAACTCAAATGCAAAGGATTCTTAATACCTTTCTGATTACATTATGCCTCCGAAAAATATCCGAATACATTATGATCCTGATAAATCATGTTCTGAATAACTGATGATTCCGTCAGCTAATGAACTCTTTTGATAGTAATTCTAATTTCCAGTATTCTATCGGTATACTGAAGATTCGTGTTTCCCCCTGCCCAATAAGATTATCATGTTCATCCGAATAATATCTGGAACCTCTAGTTTGTTCCCTGATCACATGGATGTGTTTTCTCTGATTTCTCTTTTGATCTCTACTTTGATTTCTGATATCTCTGTTTACTGACTGAAATTATTTTTATACGTGGTACTCTGGGATTTGCTATGAAGACTCTGGCAGGTTCAGTCACTGCTGGTAATTCCTTGTATAGGTTCAGCACCGACTGATAACTCCTTATGGACCTAAGGCAACCCTTGGATAGGCTTTGCGGCCCCGAGATATTTCTTGGGTAGGCCTCGTGGCCCCGAGAATCTTTCTTGGGTATGCTCTCAGGCCCCAAGGTGATTCCTTAGGTTATGCAGTTCTGGGGAACTGCATATGGCGTTCAGTTGGAGGGTTTTACTATGATTTTTAAAAAATACGTTTTAAACTGCTACTGTTTTAAAAAGATCTATATTTTTTCATTGGTTTTGTGGGAACACACTAAATACCCTATTCTGATCTCCTGAACGCAGTCATCTGAAACATTTCCTCTGAATTGAAAACTTATTGTCTTTTACTATCTGAGATATCAGTGGGATCTCAGCTCAGCATAAAAGTTTGTAGATGTCTGAATCAATAAGAAAATCTATGTTTATATGTTATTTGCATGCATTTCAACGTCATTTGATAGTACTGTATTACTGAGCTTTCCAAAGCTCACTCTGTTACTCACTATTTCAGGTAAAAATGATTGAACCAGTGCAACTATCGGCATCAGTATGAGAGTTCCACCGGCGTTACTCGTGGAGTACGATACATGTAATTAGGGGGCATGTAGCTTGTATTTTTGTTTTTATATCCGAGTCTGGAATCTGTTTTATTTCTGAATATTGTTAAATTTTACTTTTGTGTTTAAAAATTGTTTTATGATATTACATTTTTTAAAAATAATTTTTCTGAGATTTTTACGGTGGGTCGCTCCGGTGGCCCTAATGTGATACCTTGGATCGGATTGGGCCACCCGCATCAGTCTAAGGGGTTACAGAAGGAATAGGCTCCAACCCTGGATCATCCGGAGACTTCCAAGACGTATACACACGGTTCAGACCAGTTCTAGCATCCAACCCGAGGTTCTGTAAAGAAAGCCAAGTATTTGTAGGATAATCAAAACTCTGCCACAGTACCGTCTTTCTGGTTTCATTCTGAAGCAAAACAAGGTTTCCCGAATCTAAAATTTTAGCAATGGAATTCCTAGTGCCTGCGATGGACATGTTAGTAGACCAGACAGGAAATGTTTGGTTTCTCCAGAACAAGGCGAGATTTCCTCGACTGTCGATTTGGAGAATCCCCAAGTTATCTTTAATGGGACTGTTTATGTTGGCCACCAAAACAACTGTCTTCTCCGGAATCTGATGATACCAGATGCCAACATATCGAATCGTGGAGTTTCCAGGACTGAAAAATCCCAGTGAAAATATCTTGCCACTGGAAACAATGAATTCATCGTTATCTTTTATGAATTGATCTTGTGTTATGCTGACTGCAGAAAAGGAGCAGTGAGAAAGAAAGAAAACAAACAGTATTCTGAGATGCAAGTTAACAGGATTCATGACTGGTATTCATTAGAGGTGTTTTGAGAAGATTGGTATATTAATTTGCTGAAGAGAGTAGGAGTTGGAGTCATTAATATGTTACTTTCTGGGTTAACTGTTATGGCAAATTTAGTAGGCATGACCAAGCCCAATAAATTGACTATTTTCTTTATGTTTTAGTATTTGATTTCAATATTTTTTTCTCATGCAATGATTTGCTTTTGACAAAGAAATTTATTTATCCCATCATGGCTGTAATTCAATGCTTCGTGAACATCTACTTGAAATTCATCATGATATGCATTGATCATCTACCATATACAAGCTTACCTATCTTTGATCACTTGGCTTTTAAAACTTCTATATGCTATAAAGTCATGCTAGGATAGTTATGACATACCATCATCTAATAAACATCATGCCACCTAAATTGGGAAGTTAGCAAAATATGCTTATCACTTGAAATCTATATACGAAAATACATCACAAGCTAAACTTCAAATTCAGTAAAATTAAACACAGTATAATAAAACATACTGAAAAATCATTACAAAACCATATCATAAACATCATGCATTTATAGAATCATGCTCAAGTCATTGAAGAATACTTAATAGATGCACTATAAGTTGTCATGGTAAAATGTAACTTCCATTTATTCATCAAACATACCAGTCATTAAGACATTACCGATGGACCTTAATAAATAAGATGGATATTAGATTAGGTACACAAGTGAATAATATACATCCAAAGTGCGATAATATTATAACACTTTTTTTTTTAAAGATGAGTACTTTGTATTAATAAATATACAAGGTACACCACCCCATGGACCTCATTAAAAAACCTCCCTAAACCTATTTGGAGGAAAAAGAGTGAACCATGAGGTGGAAAGAACAGGAAGCCAGAGACAAGCTCCTAAGGAAGCAAACACTGCCTAAGAAACATGCTACAACAAAGACACATCAAATCTGCTGCTATACACACAGCTATAAACAGAGATGGGAACCAATGGAAAAGACCACAAAGTGAAGAGCAACAAAACAACTTAGCACAAACTTCCAGCGGAGAAGCATCCAAGCAGAGATTCAACATTGACAACTGAAACAAAGAGCGACCTCAAACCTGAAAATCAATGGGACTACACAGGCCATGAATAGAAAGACCAGAGCTCCAAAATGCTATCCCAAACATCTCCAGAACAAACAACAAACGATCGTAACCCCCTTTGCCAATCAAACAAAACTAAAAAAATCTCCGAGATCGAAAACATTCGCTAAAATAACCCCAACAAAAACTCTAAATAACATCAACGCAGACTAACGACAAAAACTTCTAAAGACCCACCATTTCAGGACTACCGACCATAAGTCCGAGTTGCCTATCTACAGACATTGCTTCTTGCGCTTCAATAAAAGCTTCAAGCCACCTTTGCCTTAAAACATAATCTGAAATAGATGTGCCCGATAAATCAGATAAAAGATCCGATTGATTCAAATTTAATTTCTTCAGCGCTCGATCTCGTCTTCTTTTCTCAGCTTTAGATAGAATTTTTCCCTGAATTTCCAGCATTGATCCAAATTTCTTCAATTTTAATTTTTTAGTAAAGGACCGACACGGCAATATCAACGACTCTTCAGAACCACACCCAACAAGAGACTTAGATAAAGTCCCCTCATCTACATTTCGAGAAGAAACTAGCTCTACATTCGATCCAACAACAAAACCCTTATTTGACGAGCTATCCAAAGGCGTGAAAGAACCCTCGACAGCATTTTCAACGTGAGCAACGTCCAATGCCACTACTGAACCGACATGCATGTTCTTAAGATCCTCCACCACTTTTGAGTTGCCCTTAAAAACCGGATTATCACAAGGTGAGTAATGACCCTCGAAAGCATTGACCACATGATTCTCCAATAATAATTTACTAATGGAAAGATCGACATGTTTAAAATAATCCACGCTCCTTATACTATCATCAAAAGCCTTGGAATTACTCCCATCAAGAGGTGTGTTCGGCCCCACCTACAATTTCACAATACCAACATTAGCAGTACACACTGCCACCTCAGACCCACTATGCGCCCCATTCCTAAGTTCCAGATTATTGAAAAAACCGCCCCTCAAACAACCTGAGTCATGCCCAGCTGTCCCACTAGACAAAGATGGAAAATTAGAATTAAAACTAAAATCATTTGCCCATAACTCTTCCACTCTGGGACCAGCGCCTATATGCTCCTAGCCTGGAGACCTGATATCACCTTTATCGATCAAATTAACAAATAAATTGGACGACACTTCATACACCTTCCCATTAGTTTCGATAGTATCACATAATTCCACCATAGACATAACGTGCTCCCTATTAACGTCCACCAAATCAATATGCGTGCCATTCCCTTGACAAACGAGACCATGCGCATCTGCCCCACTGCGCAATGTCGAGGAATCTCTTTCCCTAGCCCATACCTCTTCGGAACAAGGAACTGCGCTAACATTCTCTGCTTCAGAACACTAACCACCACCCACAAGCGATCCATCCCTAAACACTTGATTATCTTCATTTTTATAGAGAAATTTTTTTTATAATTAATGATTTTTTAGAGATGTTGAGAGAGTTTTGGAATTTTGATCAATCAAAATATTATATTTACATGTATCATTAATATTCATTATAATTTTGATCAATTAATTATTTGAGTATATAACATTTTTTGAATGTGAGTATTTAATATTTTAATACTTAAAATGATAATACTTTACTTTTTGAAATATAGATAGAAGTGTTTTAATATGAAGGTGGTTAATAAATCAATAATTTGTATTAGTTATTTCATTAAATTTGCTAATATTAACTATATTATATAGTTGTATTATTGCAATGCACTAGTTATTTTTGAAAAAGAGAAGACAATATTAGTAAGACCCCGTCTTAGGAAATCTAACCTGGTTTGCAAAATTAGAAAGGTGGAGGAGTTAATGCGGGTTCACAGAAAAGAAGAAATGCGTGGCTAAGGAAAGAATGATTTTGACAGATCCATGTAAAGGAATCACGGACTGTCAACGAACTATTTTCCGCTGGACGAAGAGAAACAAACGCAACACTCCCTCCTGGAAATAATATATACTATCATTCTTCTGAAACACCTCTATTCAGATACTGAACCAGTCATGAATACTGTTAAATGGCTTCTAAGAATACTCCTTATTTTTCTTCTTTCTCACTTCTCTTTTTCAGCTGACACAATAACGCAACATCACTTCATCAAAGATAACAACAATGAAGTCATAGTGTCTGGTGGCAAGATTTTTGCACTAGGATTTTTCAGCCCTGGCAGTTCCAGGAATCGATATGTTGGCATCTGGTATTACCAGATTCCGGGCAAGACAGTTGTTTGGGTAGCCAACAGAGACAATCCCGTTAAGGATACCTCGGGGATTCTCAGAATCGATGGTCGAGGAAATCTTGTCTTGTTCCAGGGAAACCAAACACTTCCTGTTTGGTCTACTAACATCTCCATCGCAGGCGCTAGGAACTCTTATGCTCAAATTTTAGATTCAGGAAATCTTGTTTTGATTCACAATGATACCAGAAAGGCTGTACTGTGGCAGAGTTTTGGTTATCCTACAAATACTTGGCTTTCATTTATGAAAATTGGGTTCAATTTGAGAACCGGTCTGAACCAAGCATACACGTCTTGGAAGTCTCCGGATGATCCAGGGGTTGGAAACTATTCCTTCAGGATGAACCCGGGCGTGTCTCCTCAAATGGTTTTCTACAAGGGTTCGGTTCCTTTGTGGCGAAGCGGGACATGGACGGGGCAAAGATGGAGCGGCATACCTCAAATGACAAACAACTTCATATTTAATGATTCCTTTGTCAACACTGATGATGAAGTATCGTTCTCGTCCGATGCCAAAAACGCCTCCATCATAACAAGATGGGTAACGAATGAAACCGGAGTTGTTCAAAGAATAATCTGGAACAACAAAGCCCGACGTTGGATTTTTTTACCGATTCCCAAGGAACAATGCGATTTTTACGGACATTGTGGGCCAAATGGTTACTGTAATCCTTATCTAGGTGATTTCGAGTGCACATGTTTCCCAGGATTCGAACCCAAATCACATGAAGCATGGATTGTAAGAGATAGGACAGGAGGATGCGTGCGGAAGCGTGATGTCTCCATGTGTGGAAATGGAGAAGGGTTCGTTAAGTTTCCACATGTGAAGGTGCCAGATACTTCGGCACATGCACTTGTAGACATGAGTATAGGGTTGAAGCAATGCGAGGAAAAGTGCTTGAGAAATTGTTCATGCATGGCTTATGCTAGTGCAAACTCTGAGACCAACGGAGGGGTTGGCTGCTTGACATGGCACGGAGATTTGATGGATGCGAGGGCATACACCGAGACGGGACAAGATCTATTCATACGAGTCGATAAAAACGATTTAGGTACGTGTCATATATGCACTAACAACGAATCATTAATATATATATATATATATACTAATCATATGTCCATCTTAACAGCTCGGTATACAAAGAAAGGTCTTATTCAAAAGAAGGGAGTGCTTGCGGCTATCATAATTTCTTCTGCTATAGTGTTTCTCATTCTTGTTGCCTTCTTGCGTTGCTTGGTACGAAGGAAAAGAAGAGGTACATACAACTTTTCACCACTGTTTAATTTGCAATTAAATTGATTACACATCATGTAGAGATTAACAGTTGGCTTAATCATGATATTGTGTTCGACTGAAAGAAGCAAGAACAAGAACAAACAAAAATATTTTCAGCTTTACCACTAGGACATCCTTGTATTTCGAGGATTCCTTAGGAGAAAAGGAGACTGATGAGAGCGGAAGAAATGGAGATTTACCATTCTTTAGTTTGAGAACCATAGCCGTTGCCACAAATAATTTCTCTTCTGATAACAAACTTGGACAAGGTGGCTTTGGCCCCGTTTACAAGGTAGTTTTCTCTTAACAAGTACTTATGTACATAGAACTCCTGCTGGTCCATTCATTGAAGGAAATTCCTTTGTATCTGCAGGGTGTGCTCTTAAATGGAAAAGAAATAGCAGTGAAAAGACTATCAAAGCACTCAGGGCAAGGAGTACAGGAGTTTAAGAATGAAATACTGCTAATTGCAAAACTTCAACACAGGAATCTCGTAAGAATGCTGGGATGTTGCATCGAGGGTGAAGAGAAGATGTTAATCTATGAGTTATTACCAAACAAAAGCTTAGACTCTATCATTTTCGGTATGTATTCTTTTGAATTTTTGAATACTCATGCCAAATACCACCTTTATAAGTTATGGGATGATTAATCCTTTTGAAAACTGATACAGATGAATCAAAAAGTTCACTGTTGGATTGGAAAAAGCGTTTTGAAATCATATGTGGTATTGCTCGAGGAATGTTGTATCTTCACCAAGATTCCAGGTTAAGAGTCATTCATAGAGATTTGAAAGCGGGCAATGTGTTATTGGATGCATCGATGAATCCCAAAATTTCAGATTTTGGCATGGCCAGAATATTTGGTGGAAATCAAACAGAAGGCGATACTAAACGTGTAGTTGGAACATAGTAAGCATTTCATATACTTGGGCAAAAGGTTTGGAACAAGTTCTAACCAATTCCTTTCTGTTGTATGTATTGTTTCTAGCGGTTACATGTCGCCAGAGTATGCAATGGAAGGACACTTCTCAATGAAATCCGATGTTTATAGCTTTGGCGTCCTGCTGTTGGAGATCATAACTGGAAAAAAGATTAGCAGTTATTTTCCTGATAGTCCGTCTTTGAGTCTGGTCGGACATGTAAGTAACCAAGTTTTTAGAACAATTCGATCAAGTTTTATCAATTAAATCAATATCTTCCATTCAAACAACATTGTTTCAGGTTTGGGAGTTGTGGAAGGAAGACAGAGCCACGGAAGTTGTTGACTCGACATTAGGTGATTCATATTCTACAGATGAAATCTTGAATTGCATTCAAATTGGGCTGCTGTGCGTCCAAGAACATGCAACTCATCGACCAACGATGTCTACGGTTGTCTCTATGTTGAGTAACGAAGAAACTCTCCCGTCACCGGAACAACCTGGATTTCTAGAGAAGAAAAGTCTTGAAGTAGCTAACTCTGTAAATGTTGTATCGATCACTATGATTCAAGCTCGCTAGACATATAATATGTCCTTCATATCGAAACTTCAGCCATCGTTATTTCTGTTTTAGATTAGAAAAGATATCATAGCAACTTATTGGACCTACTTTCATTACGTGTAAAATAATTGTATCGGTCTAAATACGTTGAGTTAGTTATTTGTGGATGTGTACTAACTGTTGAAAGTATTAAAATGGTTTTCAAGTTTGGTAACCAACTTTGAAAAAATGATTTTCAAAGTTTGGTAAATGTTTCTTTGAAAAATAATTTTTCAAAGTTTGGTAGATGTTTGTTGAAAAATGATAATGGGATAATCACAATTAATCCCTAGGTTTTAGGATATTTACAAGATTAAGTCCTTAAGTTTCAACTATAAATACCCTAGCTCATTTAGCTTCAAAATCATCTCAAAAATCATTTCTTTCTCCCAATACTAGAGAGTTTTCTTGTGAGTAGTGAGTGTTTTGTAAACACCTGTAAATTTTCTCTCTTAGTAAAAGATCTGCAGCAGTCCGGAGACGTAAGCACAATTGGCTGAACTCCGTTATCAATTTCGGGTATTATTTTTCCGCTTTTATTTTGCATTCTCACTAATCTGGTTATAGGGAAATTACTTGTACTTGGTTTATTTCCCAACAACTGGTAATCAGAGCTTTTTGGTTGTGAATTTTGTCAATTTTTGCGAGGTTACTATTCACGTGAATAGTGAATTTCGTGAATAGTAAAATTTTGTCGGCGATACAAATTTGTCGACGGAGGTGTTCTAATACACGGTGGTTCGCAAGAATTGTCAGAAACGATCCAAACGAAACCAGATTCGAGTGGGAGCGATGGCTGCAGACGAAGGGAAGGTGAAAATTGAAAAGTTCGATAGTGCGGACTTTGGCTTTTGGAAGATGCAGATTGAAGATTTTCTGTACCAGAAAAATATATATCAACCTCTCTTAGGAAAACAACCAGAGGGCATGAAGAATGAAGACTGGGCTCTTCTCGACAGACAAGCCCTCGGAGTTATCCGACTGACGTTATCCCGCAATGTTGCTTTCAACATAGCAAAGGAAAAGACCACGGCGGGTCTTATGACGGCTCTCTCCAGTATGTATGAGAAGCCATCGGCCTCAAACAAAGTTCATTTGATGAGGCGATTATTTAATTTGCGGATGACGGAAGGGGCATCGGTGGCACAACACCTAAATGATCTCAACACAATCACAACCCAGTTGAGTTCAGTGGAAATTGAATTTGATGATGAAGTTCGAGCTTTAATTCTCTTATCATCTTTACCAGACAGTTGGAATGCTACTGTTACAGCAGTCAGCAGTTCATCGGGAAACATAAAATTAAAATTCGACGATGTTCGGGATCTGGTACTGAGCGAAGAAATTCGACGGAGAGAATCGGGTGAAGCATCAACCTCCTCAGCCTTGCACACGGAGTCCAGAGGGAGAACTTCATAAAGAAATTCAAATCGTGGCAGATTGAAATCCAGAAGGGGAAAATCAAGAACAGGAAATAAAGATTTTACCTGTTATAATTGCGGCAAGAAGGGCCACTTCAAAAGAGATTGCCGAGCACCGAAGAAAAATATCGGCGCACAGGAATCTGCCAACATGACGGAGGAGACAAGTGATGCTATGATTTTAAGCGTCAACAGTCCGATTGAATCATGGATTTTGGATTCAGGGGCATCTTTCAACTCCACGCCATGCCAAGAAATCATGGAGAACTATGTCAGTGGTGATTTTGGGAAGGTTCATCTTGCTGATGATGAAACCTTGAAGATCGTCGGAAAAGGAGACATCCGACTAAAGCTGCCAAACCAGACCACCTGGAAGCTGACAGGAGTAAGACATATTCCTGGTCTCAAAAGAAATTTGATTTCTGTAGGACAGCTTGATGGAGAAGGATACAATATAACCTTTTCAGGCTGTGAATGGAAGATTACCAAAGGAGCACTCGTCATTGCTCGTGGTAAGAAGACTGGTACTCTCTATGTAACCTCAATTTTAGAGAATATCATTGCAGTAGCAGATGCTGATGGAAAATCAAACCTATGGCACCAAAGGCTTGGCCATATGAGCGAGAAAGGGATGAAGACACTTTTGTCAAAGGGGAAGCTGTCGGATCTAAAGAATGTAGATGTCGGACTATGCGAGGATTTCATCTTTGGAAAACAAAAGAAAGTCAGCTTAGCAAAGATTGGTAAGACACCTAAGGCTGAAAAGTTAGAGTTAGTTCATACTGATATATGGGGACCACCTCCAGTTCCATCTCTTGCAGGCTCATTATATTATGTCACCTTCATCGATGATTCTACAAGGAAGTTGTGGGTTTATTTTCTGAAGAAAAAATCAGAAGTCTTTGATACCTTCAGAAAATGGAAGGCCATGGTGGAAAACGAGACTGGTATGAAAGTCAAGCGGTTGAGGTCTGATAATGGAGGAGAGTACAGAAATAGGAGATTCAGAGATTTTTGCGCAAACAATGGGATCAAGATGGAGACAACAGTTCCCATGACACCGCAGCAGAATGGCGTAGCAGAACGCATGAACATAACTCTGAATGAACGTGCCAGAAGCATGAGGATACATGCCGGATTGCCCAAATTTCTATGGGCTAAAGCTATCAACATTGCAGCTTACTTGATCAACCGTGGGCCCTCAGTTCCTTTGGATGGCAGAATACCAGAGGAAGTTTGGAGCAAGAAAGAAATAAACCTTTCACACTTAAGAGTGTTTGGTTGTATTTCTTATGTACACATAGACTCTGCTGAAAGAAGTAAACTTGATGCTAAGTCCAACAAATGTTCATTTGTTGTTTACGGCGGTGATGAGTTCAGTTACCGGTTTTGGGACTACAAAAATCGGAAGATCATTAGAAGCAGAGATGTCATTTTCAATGAGAATGTGATGTACAAAGACAGGTCAACTGTAGAATCAAGAAGCTCCAATACCAAAGCTGAAACAAAGGAATTTGCTGAGTTTGAGGAGATTTCTGGAAATGATGTTCAGATCAGTCCTGAAGCAGTTCAAGAAGAACCAGGCACACCGGAACTAAGACGCTCCTCCAGAATTCCTAAACCAACCCAACAGTATTCTCCTTCTTTGCACTACTTGTTGCTGACTGACAATGGTGAACCAGAGTGCTATGATGAAGCAATGCAACTGGAGGATTCAGTCAAGTGGGAGTCTTCCATGAAAGATGAGATGGACTCGCTTATGTCAAATCAGACATGGGAATTAGCTGAATTACCACCAGGCAAGAAAGCACTCCATAACAAGTGGATTTACAGGATCAAAGAAGAGCACGATGGGAGCAAACGCTATAAAGCAAGATTGGTTGTCAAAGGTTTTCAACAAAAAGAAGGTATTGATTACAATGAAATTTTCTCTCCAGTCGTGAAGTTATCTACAATCAGACTGGTGTTGAAAATTGTAGCTGCAGAGAATTTACATCTTGAGCAGTTAGATGTAAAGACAGCTTTCCTTCATGGTGATTTGGAGGAAGAAATCTATATGAGGCAGCCAGAAGGCTTCATAGAGGCAGACAAGAAAAACCTGGTATGCAGGTTGAAGAAGAGCTTGTATGGTTTAAAACAAGATCCTAGATAGTGGTACACGAAGTTCGATAGTTTCATGAGTAGCAGTGGTTTTACCAGATGCCAAGCAGATCATTGTTGCTACATCAAGAGGTTCGACAATAGCTTCATTATTTTATTGTTGTACGTTGATGACATGCTCGTTGCAGGCTCAGACATGCAAGAGATTATAAACTTGAAGCAAAAATTGTCAAAGCAGTTTGCTATGAAGGATCTGGGCGCTGCAAAGCAGATTCTTGGGATGAGGATCAAGAGAGACACAAAGTCAAGGACTTTGATATTATCACAGGCTGAGTACATCAACAAAGTACTCTCCAGGTTCAACATGCAAGATGCTAAACCAGTAAGTACACCTTTAGGTGTTCATTTCAGACTCTCCAAAGAACAGTCACCAAATACGGAGGAAGAACGTGCACACATGGTGAAGGTGCCGTACGCCTCAGCGATTGGAAGTCTGATGTATGCCATGGTTTGTACCAGACCAGATATTGCTCAAGCAGTGGGAGCTGTTAGCAGGTACATGAATAATCCGGGCAAGGTACACTGGGAAGCAGTCAAATGGATCCTCAGATATTTGCGGGGTACCACAAACAAAGCACTTTGTTTCAAAGGTGGAGAAACGATACTGACAGGCTATGTAGATGCTGACTTAGCCGGAAATGTTGACATTAGAAGGAGCACTACAGGGTATGTCTATACTCTAGGAGGAACCGCAGTGAGTTGGGTTTCTCAACTACAGAAGATAGTTGCTATCTCCACAACTGAAGCAGAATATGTCGCTGTTACGGAAGCTAGCAAGGAGATGGTTTGGCTCCAAAGTTTCTTGGAAGAGTTAGGCAATAAACAAGAAAACAATGTCTTGTATTGGGACAGTCAAAGTGTTATACATCTAGCAAAGAATCCGTCTTTTCATTCCAGGACAAAGCATATACAATTGCGATATCATTTTATCCGGTCTCTTCTGGAAGATGAGATTTTGAAACTTGAAAAGATCAGTGGAGCTCAAAATCCGGCAGATATGTTGACAAAGACGGTGACTACAGACAAACTGAAGTTGTGTTCAACTTCAGTTGGCATGCTAGAGTAACAAGACTAGAAAAGCTGTTGCATAGATCGAGGTGTGAAGACAGATTAAAATCAGTCTTCAAGTGGGAGATTGTTGAAAGTATTAAAATGGTTTTCAAGTTTGGTAACCAACTTTGAAAAAATGATTTTCAAAGTTTGGTAAATGTTTCTTTGAAAATGGTTTTCAAAGTTTGGTAAATGTTTCTTTGAAAAATAGTTTTTCAAAGTTTGGTAGATGTTTGTTGAAAAATGATAATGGGATAATCACAATTAATCCCTAGGTTTTAGGGTATTTACAAGATTAAGTCCTTAAGTTTCAATTATAAATACCCTAGCTCATTTAGCTTCAAAACCATCCCAAAAATCATTTCTTTCTCCCAATACTAGAGAGTTTTCTTGTGAGTAGTGAGTGTTTTGTAAACACCTGTAAATTTTCTCTCTTAGTAAAAGATCTGCAGCAGTCCGGAGACGTAAGCACAATTGGCTGAACTCCGTTATCAATTTCGGGTTTTATTTTTCCGCTTTTATTTTGCATTCTCACTAATCTGGTTATAAGGAAATTACTTGTACTTGGTTTATTTCCCAACACTAACTAAATAAGTTTAAGCTAATTATTCACAAATATGACTGAGTTTGTGTGAAATTTAAAATTTATATTTAAATTTAATTACAATGGAGCAAGTTTGTGTGATATTAATATGGGTATACTACGCATTTAGTACCTAAATTATCAGTTTTGATATATTTTAGTACCTAAACTTTTATTTTTTTTCAAAACCGTACCTAAAATTTAGTTTTTATTTCATTTTAATACTCACCGTTAAGTTTTAAAAAAAAATGAAAATCTAGGTATAAAACGGATCAAAAATGATAGTTTAAGTACTAAATACATTAAGTTTTTAACGACAAAGTATTAAAATGAAACAAAAAAAACTTTAGGTATGGTTTTGAAAAAAAAATAAAAGCTCAAGTACTAACACAGATAATTTAGGTAATTAAATATATTAAGATAAAACAAATATAAACTCTAAAATCCTCTATACAAAGTTTTAACTTTAAATTTGTAATTAAATATATTTTATTTAATTTTCTTGAAAATTTTATCAAAATTCATTTTAACTTAAAAATTATTCAAAAAATTACGAAATCCAAACTAATCAGTCGATTTTTCACAAGCGTCGTAATTGTCAAATAACTAAACATAATTCTCAAATAAAATAAAATAAATAGAATAGTATAGAGAAATAGGGTCGATCCACAATGACTAAAGAATTTCTAATTAAATCTAATTTGATCTCTAATAAAAAATCTGTAAAATAAAATAAAAAAGAGGGTTTATCGAATTTAATTGAATAAACTAAAATTAAATAAAAAAAACAAAGCACAAAAATAAATAATTGAAAGAGATAATGATAAGAAATAGCCTCTAACATCACTTTGACTCGACTCGATTCGTCTCGATCCTTGAAATAGATTTTACTTCGAGATTCTTGATGGTTAGAGTTTACAAAGCCTAAGCCTTGTATATAATAGAAAATTGGTTTTCATTGTATTCGATTAATTTTCGTAATTTTCTTTCTTAAGTGTTTATCTAATTTTTCTTTTGAAGTGTCGTTTTAGAAGGCAACTTAAGTAATATCGTCTCTCTAAATAAACACCCTTCCTTTTTTATTATCGAGTAGTGATCGTCACGCCATTTACAGAGTCGGTTTTTTCACTACTCGATCACTTATTTCATTTATGATTTTTCTTCCCTTTAAATACAGGTAGGCCCAGAGATGAAAGAGTCGATTCGTGTGGTTGAGTGAAGTGAATGATATGTAAAAGTCGTGGCTACAAAGTAGAAAACATTAATAATTGATGAGAGAGAGACAACCCTAGTAAGACCGAGTCTTAGATTTCTCATATTGACTTGACTTGGAAATTTGTTTGCAAAATTAGAAAGCGAAAGAATTTAATTTCTCAACTCTTATACGTAGGGTGGACGAAAAGAAATAAATGCTCGAGAGACTAACACCAAGTCCACGTCCCCAGCAGCAACGGACTTGCTGGGGGATCCACTTATTCATGGGACACTGAGAATCCAACTGCTCCCCCCGGAATTAAATATAAAGAAGAATAAGCCCAAACCCGAATCATATACTGAATCAGTCATGAATTCTGTAAAATGGCTTATCAGAATACTGCCCATTTTCTTTCTTTCTCAATTCTCCTTCTCAGCTGACACAATAACGCAACATCACTTCATCAAAGATAACAACGATCAAGTCACAGTGTCTGGTGGCAAGATTTTTGCACTAGGATTTTTCAGTTCCGGAGGTTCCAGGAATCGATATGTTGGCATCTGGTATCATCAGATTCCGGGGAAGACAGTTGTTTGGGTGGCCAACAGAAACAATCCCATTAAAGATGATTCAGGCATCCTCAGAATCGATAGTCGAGGAAATCTTGCCTTGTTCCAGAGAAACCAAACACTCCCTGTTTGGTCTACTAACATCTCCATCGCAGGTACTAGGAACACCATTGCTCAAATTTTAGATTCGGGAAATCATGTTTTGCTTCAGACTGATACAAGAAAGGAGGTACTGTGGGAGAGTTTTGGTTATCCTACAAATACTTGGCTTTCATTTATGAAAGTTGGGTTCAGCTTAAGAACCGGTCTGAACCAAGCATACACGTCTTGGAGGTCTCCAGAAGATCCAGGGGTTGGAAACTATTCCTTCAAGATGAGCCAGGGCGTGTCTCCTCAAATGGTTTTGTACAAGGGTTCGGTTCCTTTGTGGCGAAGCGGCACATGGACAGGGAAAAGATGGAGTGGTATACCTGAAATGACACAGAACTTCATATTTCATGATTCTTTTGTCAACGCTGATGATGAAGTATCGTTCTCGTCTGACACGAAAAATGTATCCGTTATAGAAAGAACGGAAGTGAATGAAACTTGAGTTGTACAACGAATAACATGGAACGATGAAGCGCAACGTTGGATTACTTTTTTTTCGACTCCAAAGGAACAGTGTGATTTTTACGGGCATTGTGGGCCAAATGGTTACTGTAACCCTTATCTAGGTGATTTCGAGTGCACATGTTTCCCTGGATTCGAACCGAAATCACGCCAAGCATGGTTTATAAGAGATGGGACAGGTGGATGCGTGAGGAAGCGTGGTATCTCCATGTGTGGAAATGGAGAAGGGTTCGTCAAGTTTCCACATGTGAAGGTGCCAGACACTTCGGCGGCACAGGCACTTGCGGACATGAGTATGGGATTGAAGCAATGCGAGGAAAAGTGCTTGAGAAATTGCTCCTGCATGGCCTATGCTAGTGCAAACTCAGAGACTAACGGAGGGACTGGCTGCCTGACATGGCACGGAGATTTGGTCGATGCAAGGGCATATACCGAGACAGGACAAGATCTATATATACGAGTCGATAAAAACGAGTTAGGTACTTATCATATATGCAAGTTGCCGCTGTAAATATACTTTCATGAAAAACAAAGATGGACTTGACTTGGTCTTTTTCCTCCTTAGAAACTCTTTAAACTAACTATGTACCTATAAAAAGAAAGGTCTACTTCAAAAGAAGAGAGTGCTTGCAGTTGCCATTGTTTCCTCTGCTTTCGTGTTCCTCATTCTTTTCGCCTTCTTGCGTTGCTCGGTACAAAGGCAAAGAAAAGGTACGTACAGCAACACACAATAATGAACTTATTCACGTTTTAATCATTGGAAAAGTAAGATATTTGCAGCTTAGTTGGCTTAACAATGATATTGTGTATGAGTAATGACAGCAGAAAGAACGAGAGAAGGCCAAAATATCTTTAGCTTTACCACATTCGAAGACTCTTCAGGTGAAAAGGAGATGGACGATAGCACAAAAAATGGAGAAGTACCATACTTCGATTTGAGCACCATCGCTGCTGCTACTAATAATTTCTCTTCAGATAACAAACTTGGACAAGGTGGTTTTGGCCCTGTTTACAAGGTTGCTTTTCTCTTAACAACTATTTATATGCATAGAACTCCTAGTAGTGCATTCGGTACAGGAAATTTTCTTTGTATTTGCAGGGTGTGCTCTATAATGGAAAAGAAATAGCAGTGAAAAGACTATTAAATTCCTCAGGTCAGGGACTGCAAGATTTTAAGAATGAAATACTGCTAATTGCAAAACTTCAGCACAGGAATCTTGTAAGAATGCTGGGATGTTGCATTCAGGGTGAAGAGAAGATGTTAATCTGTGAGTTCTTACCAAATAAAAGTCTAGACTCTATCATTTTCGGTATGTATTCTTTTGAATGGTTGAATACTTATGCCAAATATTTATTAGAAGAGTAAGTGGACACTCGGTAATTTTTAAAACTCACTATTATTAATACGAACCAAAATATAAATACAATACAAACACTAGCTACATCTAGTTTACAAACACAACCCTTCTATCAAAGCTTTGCTAAGCTTCTATTCTTTCCCTCTATCTCTCGTTTTTTTTAACACATACATATTCCATACATTAACCATATAAATCTATAAATAGGCATAAGTAACCGACGTCAATGTTCCTGGCCGTGGTGTAACTTTGTTGCTGTCAGACTCAACTTTTGCCAAGCTTTGCCACCTCATTTTTGCTTCATAATTAATCATCAACTTTGACTTTTCAACTTGAAAATTTACCTCTCTTAATCCTTTGTTGCTACCGCCATTTATTTTGTGGTTTAATACATTGCCATTTAAGTTTCTACTTGTGTTGCCACATCATTTAATCTTCAATTGCCACATGTTTTTTATATCCATTATCCTTCACTAAGTTTCTAGATATGCCGGCATCCACATATTAGAATCAGGTTTGAATTCTAACAATATCAGATTTCTATAACTGATTTTGGATACAGATGAATCAAAAATATCAATGTTGGATTGGAAAAAGCGTTTCGAAATTATATGCGGTATTGCTCGAGGAATGTTATATCTTCACCAAGATTCTAGGTTAAGAATCATTCATAGAGATCTGAAAGCGAGCAATGTCTTATTGGATGCAACGATGAATCCCAAAATTTCAGATTTTAGCATGGCCAGAATATTTGGAGAAGATCAAACAGAAGGCGATACTAAACGTGTAGTTGGAACATAGTAAGCATTTCATATAGTACAAAATATGCAGACAACTTGGGCTAAATGTTTCGAACAAGTTCTAACCAAATTTCTTTCTGTTGTATGTTTCTAGCGGTTACATGTCGCCAGAGTATGCAATGCAAGGACACTTCTCGATTAAATCCGATGTTTACAGCTTTGGCGTCCTGCTGTTAGAGATCATCACTGGAAAAAGAATTAGCAGTTATTTCCCTGATAGTCCGTCTTTGAATCTGGTCGGACATGTAAGTAAACCAAGTTTGCACAACAATTCGATCAAGTGTTATCAATTAAATCAATATCTTCCATTCAAACAACATTGTTTCAGGTTTGGGAGCTGTGGAAAGAAGACAAAGCCATGGAAGTTGTTGACCCGGCATTAGGTGATTCATATTCCACTGATGAAATCTTGAATTGCATACAAATTGGGCTGTTGTGCGTCCAAGAACATGCAACACATAGACCAACAATGGCTGTAGTTGTTTCTATGTTGAGTAACGAAGCAACTCTCCCATCTCCGGAGCAACCTGCATTTATAGAGAAGAAAAGTCATAATGGCGATGGGTTATCCGGTGTGAAGGAGTCAATTCTGAAAATGATGTGTCGATCACTGTGATTCAAGATCGCTAGACATAATGTGTAAAATATTTGTACCGGTCTAAATACGTTTAAGTTATATATATATATATATATATATATATATATATATATATATATATATATGGACTGATTAACTAAGTTTCAGTTAATTATTTATAAATATGACTGAGTTTAACATGATTGAGTTTCAGTGATTTTTTTATTTGTGTGTGGTGAATGTAAAAGAGTATTTTCTTACACACCCTGCATACATGATGTTCAAATCTGAGACCTTAAGGGATAATAACAATCTCTCATCCACTGAGGTCGCTTGGTTTGTGCGAGTTTGAATAAAATTTAAATATATCATTAGAGGAAATAAGGCCATTTTGATAAGCATGTATAATATTTGTGTTTGATTTTAAATATAAATAAATTCACATATATTTGAAGATAGAGTTATCGAATTTAAATTATCTAAAGAAAATAACATTTTCTTTATCATTAGAACTATTCTTTAAGTTTATTTAATTATATGCACGAATCAAACAACCTCGATAGTAAAAGAATTGTTGTTATTTCTTGAGATTTCGGTTCGAACACCATGAATTGCAGTGGTGTAAGCGTTCAATGTCAAACAATTGAGAGTTATTTTGAACATATACTATCAAATTTATTACAAATGAGTAATTGGAGGCATTAATTTAGAAAGTAAAAATTCATTTGCAGTACGTGGGTAAAAAAGTTGCAAAATCATTCAAAATATTTTATATTAAATATCTATTTTATTAATGATGTTTATCTTAAAATTTTATTTACGTATATTTTATAATAAAATTATATTATTAATATACATGTATTTATCTTCAAAAATATTTTTTATTATTAATATATATGCTGGAATCCATCTACTTATTGTTGTCACCTCCGAAGGTAGCACTAGAGGAGGGGACAAGGACGCAAATCTTGGTCGTCTATTTGTTTATTCTTCAGTTCTGACGAATTTGATTGCAAACAATGGCAGCCTCTGCCTCCGACTCCCTCAATCTTGACCCTTTGGGTAACTGTCTGATTGCAAACAAAGAGCATTTGTGTTAACTCTTTTGGGCTTATATCCTTTTCATATTCCATACTCATGACATGTTCATTTGTTGCAGGTGGCTGTCCACCAGGCAAGACTTTAAACCCTAAAACGTGTTTGGATTATATATACGTGTATCCCTCGGTTATGGGGACATATATAGAGGGGTAAGAGTTTTGAGATGGGGTTTGATATAGAAGCAGTCAATGATGAACGATATAGGGGGTTTGATATAGAGATGGGGTTTCTACTTGAATGATTAAATTCCACCTAAATCTTTTACTCATTAAATTAAAGAATAAAGATATAGGGGGTTTGATATAGAAGCAGTCAATGATGAATGACAAAAAATAATGATCGGCGACAATGGTAAATAAATTTAAAATTAAAGATTATAAAATTTTGAGATTTTTTATAATTCTAAAATAAATTTAACACATACGATACTTTTTAATGATAGTTATAATCCTGACATATATTTTACACATAGTTTAATATCAACAAAAATATTAGGCACCTTATCGACGAAAATATTAGGCTCCTAATAGACACTTATTTTTAAGTTAAGCCTTTATCATTTTAATAAGGAAGTAGATTGATATAAAACTCATTAAATAAAAGTAATACACGACTACTGAATTTTTTATAAAAAAACAAATAGAAATAAAATATTAAAAAATCATAATATAAGTTTTTTTATGTAATTATTAAGTCAATGATTCACTTAATGAGTTCGACATTATAAAACTAAAAACCAAATAAAAGGAGGAAGTATATTATTTTTAATTACTTATGTATTATAAATTTAATAGGTCGATCAGAGTTGTAATCATACAGTAAAAGGAAAGTCGGGAGAAGTTGAAAGATACAAGGATGCGTTTGGTTCACGGAATGTAAGATTATCTGTGGGAATAAAAGATTATCAGGGAATAGGAATACTGAGAATGTTGTATTTTATGTTTGGTTGGTTTAACAGGAATGTAAGATTATCGTGTTTGGTTAAATGAATAAAAGATTATTAGAATGTATATTTGACCAAATTATTCTTATTATATATTTATTTTTTTAATAAGTTGGAAAATATTTATATATTTTCTTTAAAAAATTTAAATTCATAAAATTTATATAATTTTTTTACAAAATTAAAAATATAAAAATGTTTAATGAAAGGGTAAAATTTTATTTTAACCACTGAACTTCATATAAAATTTTAATCATAGATTTTTTTTTGTAAATCTAAAATAGTTTAAGGATAAATTTATAATTTAACTTTCGTAGAATTTTTATTATTCAATGATAGAATAAAGATATTTTTGAAAGAAATTTTTTAAGGGTATTTTAGTCCAAAAATACCGGTAATCAAACAATACCTAAGAAAAGAGAGATAATGTCATTCCCGATAATATATCCAAAAAATTCACTATTAACAATATAAGATTACCGGGAAGGTCCCGGCCAACCAAACGGAATTCACATGGAAATCTAACATTCTCACATTCCCAAACAAGCACAGCCCAAGAGTGCTAAGTAGTTAAAAAGGTTAAAGACATCCACGTTCCATAATGTGAAGTACCTACCCAACTTACAAAATGACAAGATTTATTGCTGCACAAAGCAAAGGACACTATGCCCTTGCACTACCTTAACATACCAACTGCAACATTTCATAGTAGGATACATCACTGACATCGAAAGCAAAACGCCATTGTTATGCGTCATTCAAGCCCAGATTCCCCTGAAGAGTGGAGTAGTTGATGCAGTGTCCCCAAAAGTCCTCACCAAATCCGAACAAGAAGGGTCTGCTTCCCCTTCGGTCTCCAGTTCCAAACCCAGTTCTTCATCGATATCATCCGGATGCCGTTATAAGTAACAGCTCTCATCCTTCGTAGTTCAAAAAGTCGGGTGGATCAGCCGGATGGTACTTGTTTTTCCCCAACTGGCCTTGCAGGTGAGCGGGGAAGACTGCCTTGCGCTTATTACCAAGTCCCTTGAACTCTGAATTGCTAGCTTTTGATGGGTTCTTTATTTGTATCAAGAACGAGCCTTCTCGCTCGATGTTGAGAGATTCTTGGGGCTCATTCTCTTCTTCTTCTTCTTTTGGCTGTGGGAATTCAAGTTTGTATATCAAATGAGTGTGCATTTTGTTCTTGGGATTGTGCCTCAGGATACGGTAAACACCTTATCCCACTGCTCTCGCCGGAGGAATATGTCGGTGACCTCTCGATGATGTATCGTATTCCTCTGCAAAACACATCAGGTTTCAGACCTTGTTGCATATGTAAAGAATAATGGACAGTGTACTTTTCAGTGTAATAAGCAAAACCCATACCTCCTTTTAGAGCATCTTTCACATCTTCTATCTTTGTAGTCACTAACTCCACAAAACCCCAGAAAGATTGGGACTTCTTGCTTGGATCTGGAAGTGTCTTTCTCCCCATAACAATGAACCGAAACAATGGCTCTTCCTCGATATTTACTTTCTGCAATGTGATTATATAAGGTTTTTCAAGTAAACAAGCAATGTTTTAAGCAAATAATGTTCCTTACCTGGCAGCCCTGCCCGCCTTCATTTTGATTCGTGGTCGAGCCAGTTTGAGGTTCTTCTTCTTCATCTGATTCTGATTTGGCACCCTCCTTGCCAGAGTGAGGGTCTTGCTTCTCTTCGACTGCTCTCTCACCGGTCTCCGGTCGCAATACGATGTACAACCGCTGCACATCGTCCACACTGTGAACTTCCTCCTTGTTCACTTTCGGCCTATAGAAGAAGAATATTTCCCCTTTTTCCTGATTTTCTCCAATCAAATTAGCTATCATATGAAGGCAATGGATGAGAACAATGTGAAAAGAAAACGATTATGGTAGAAGAAAGGAACCTGTATCTCAACTTGGGCATCATCTCTGATATTATGTTCTTGGCCATGTCCCATGTTTGTCTCTTCCTGTTCTTTTTGTTGTTTTCCTTGTTGATTTTAGCAATGAAGTCGGCAGTTACAGCTACTTGTTTCTGTTGTGTTCTCCGATGATGCTAGAAATAGAAATGGAATTTAAAAACAATTCCCTGAATTTGGTTGAACTTGCTGGAAACTTCTCACTTAGCCACGTTTCATTGTGGCATGACAGAACCCCCATGATGCATCCACTACTTCTTAGTAGGCTGCCACGTTTCCTCGTATGGCCGTTTCACAAGCCTAAACTACAGCAAATTCAGTGCCCACAGAAGTAATATGCTTCTTTCTCTAAATATACGAACAACTAATACATATTCTACAAATATAATTATTTAAATTAATTTTTTTTTCAATATCAAGACCACCTAATGAATTTTAATCAATTTGATTACTTAAAGTGAGATCTCTCATATGTTTTAATGATCCATACCAGATTGGTTGTCAATCTACATACCATTGACTAAAATTACATTCAAACCAAACTGACATAGGTAAGTGGGGAAATGGGAATGCCCTTAAGTTAGCACTTCACATAGACATGATTGATCACATGAGAACTATGGCCATTAAAAGTCATTATTTCTTCAGTTTGGACACATTATTCAAAGCTTGTTAAGCAATGTCAAAGAAATTAAAAAGAACAATATTTAAAGGAATGAATCAAGTACCCAAACCCTCAAAGAAGCTTAATATTGAAGAATCGCCTATCGCAAGTCACTAATCATGGAGAACTATAGCTTCATTGGTATGATTGGCATATATGATCTCCACGCTTGCTTTTCCATTTCATCAACTTTTGGTGACCTTTTGAATTGATCGGTTGATGGGCATTATACTATAACATGAAGCATCTAGATTTGTACCTCTACTTCCATGGAATTCTATATAATGCTTTACTAACAAAACTAAATCGAGAATCATAAGCAGTTACTATTTCTTAGTAATAGATGAGACGAGTAACCACAACACTCGAAAACCCCAAATCCGTAAGCATGAAAGTTCAAGTCATTTTGTCAATCTTACTATTAAGGGGTTTTTGTCAGCAGTAGATAGTTTATTATTATTATTTTTTTGGATGAATAATTGCAATCTGTATAAGATCTAGCATTAACCGGTGATTTAATGATGAAAGATATAGAGGAAAAGTTGCAGAGAGAATGCTCCAACGTAGAAGAAGAAAAAGTTGTATAAGAAAGTCTTCGTTGTTATCTGTCATTAGAATTTAGGCTTAATATCTAAATATATGGTCAAACTATACTTTTTTTCCAAATAGGTATTTATAGTATTTTTTTAGATTATCCAAGTATCTAATCTTACAAACGTAACCACTATAGGTATTTGAGATGTAACAGCCATTAGTTTTATCCGTTAAGTGAAATGTGTTACAATCTGATAATTTTGGATTTTTTTTTAAAATATTAAAAATATTTTTATTTATAAAAAATCCTAATTTCTTTTAAATCACAAAAAACTTCAAAATCCCTAAATCTTAACACTAACATACTGTCGTCGTCATTTTCGACCATGACTACCGCCGTCGATGTAGTCTATGTCATTATCGTATTTATATGCCGCCATAGTTGTCATCGATTGGCCGTCGGAATTGTGATTTTCATCCCAAAATTTGTGAGGTATAAAACGTCGATTCATCATCGATTGGTCATGATTTTATAATAGTTTTGGTTTTCGGGGAGACATGAGGCTGGGTGGAGCTTTGTGGATGGCAAAGGGCGGTGGTCGGAGTGGGTTTAGGTCTTAAAATGAAGTTTTTTCAAATTTCTGGGGTTATTTTGAAATTTATGTGTTTTAAAAAAAATATATATATAATTTTATTTTTTTAATTTATATAAAAATTTAAAATTATCATATTATAACACATGTCAGTTAACGAAAGAAATTAACGCCATTGACGGCCCGTATACTTAAAGTGGTAACATTTGTAACTTAAGCACTTGGATAGTCCAAAAAAATTATAGGCACCTATTCAATATATATATATATATATATATATATATATATATAGTTTGGGCAATTATTTAGATATTAAACCTAGAATTTATGTACCAATTCTTTTTATATATTAGTGTTAGACTTAAATCCATGATCATTATACATAGATTAGTAAAGTATATAAATATAATCGTCAGTTAGTAAATTTAATCATGATAAATCTCTCGGGTTTATAAAAGATTTTATCAAAGACTCTTTAATCTCTAACAAATTTGTTAGTAGGTTGATAAAGAAATATATTTTCGGAAATAAAATTAGCACTACTTCAGAGGTATAACACCGAAAGAAAACAAAAACAGAAACAAGAAATGGAATGCTAAAAGGGAAAGCATGGCATCATGTTACTAAAATATGCTTTGTCCCACAAGTTTATGATGCATCACTTTAATAAAATGCTTTCCGGTTTCCTTGTTTTGGCAAATCAAAGGAAAACTCAAACAAGAGTTGTCTTCTACTTCAAGTTTTTTAGGTTGAAAAAAGTGTCATTTCTTTTCGCTCCTTTGAATCTGATCTCTGTACCCCATTAACAATCAAACCATATGGCTTATAATGGCCTTCCAAGGAACCTGTTTTGTTACAGATTCTTTCAATCTTGGGGGTCTTCATTTGGAGTTTTTCCCATGTCTATTCCATTGAATAAGAATATCGACCCCAAATTGCATTGCTAATATATACATTCATATCGACAAAAGTGTGATCTAATGTATCATAGGAGTCGACTTTATTTCCATGATATAAACAATGGCTTATATTCATCCACCATTTTTGTTCAAGACACCGAAAATGACCCATCAATATTCATCATTCTGTCTCTTCACTCTCCACTTTCCTTTGGGAGTGGATTAGAAATTTCAATAAACTACGTTATTCTACATTATTTGTTCTTCTGGATCCGTGACATCTGGCATAAGAGGTTTTGTGTTGTTACTTATCAGGATTTAAAATACTGTTGTTGGTTGTATTTTCGATTATATTGTGTTTATCTTGATTGTAGACATAACAAACATTATCACAATAATTACAGGTATCACAGTTATACAATAATAATTTTAAACGATTTCGTTACTTATTTAAATTCTTGATCCTTAGAACTATCACTAAAATAAATTCGTAGTATTAATAAAAAAAACCTTACATCAACGTTAAAAAGCTATTCTATGGGGAAAAAAACATTTGGTAGAATGACATGGACATTTACTGACGAAAATGTGACTGTCGCTATGATACAATTCCCGCACAATATATATGTTCCGGCAATGACATATTTAAAATTTTTAAAAATAAGATCTAAAATTCTCTTTTGTTTTTTAAATAAAATAGATTATAAATTTCTTTATATTTTTCTCCTCCTTTTAACATATTAAATTAAATTTAATATTTTTTAAATAATATGTATATATTTATCCTATTAAAGGGCTTCGTACATTCGTTCATAAAGAAATTTAATCTGAACAATTTCTTGTTTAATTATTTTTAATCTTGGAGAAGAAAAGTAAAATATTACAACATATATAGGATGGAAAAGAAATGTTTGTTTTTATAATTTAACTTATTAGATTGAAGTAAAGAACATATACATTATTAGATGGAAATGAAAGTTCTAAGTTTATTATTAGTCTTAAAGGTTTGAATTTAGGGGTGGGTTTAGTGATAAATGAATTACTATTTTTTTTAGTTGATTTGAGATTGAACAGTTTTATTTGTATATCTGTGAATTTATTCAGATTTAAAATTAAATATATATATTATTTTATAATTATATTAATTTTACTTTTAACGATATATTATCATCTTATTTACAATAATATATAGAATTATACATTTGATCATATGAAATATTTCACCCCAAATAGCGAAATATTTAAACTGAAAAACCTGCCTTCAACAACAGGAAATTCAAAAACCGGTCTCTTGTTTATTTTCTCAGTGGCTGCCCTATACAGATATAATCAACAGGAACAAAAAAGGGCTCTTGAACCTGCTAAAATCGGCAACTAACATCAGAACAAACAACAATAAAATAAATAATCGTTACTTAAAATGTCCATCTTCGCTGAATTTAGCACTTGTTCCCGTTGCTTAATAACTAAAACATTGATTACTTAAAGAACCAATAGAAAAAAAGAACCTGTGATTATCTTTACGTTTAACTATCAAAGGCTTTGCTCGCCATCATTCTCTTGCTAGCAGCTGGCCCAGCACTGAGTTCGTGTCTGCCTACCATCTTTGGACCGCCACTTCCTTTTACCTCAATGTTCCACCAAAAGTTGGCGTCCAGAAATCGATAGTGGTCTCGTTGGTAACAGGGAATGTGTTCGATACCGGCACCAAACATAGCCCTCGGCTTCTTAGATCTTGTTTTGGCTCATCTGGATCTTTCAACTCATCTTTTCTTTGTTCATATACCTCTTGTTGTATGGAAGCTGCTGCTTGTTTCATATATGGAGTACTTAGAACCTGAAATTATGAAATATTATACAATATATGTATATGTTTGGGTTTTACATAAAGAAAGAGCTAGTGGAGCATACATTGACTTGATCATGGAGGAACTTGATGTATTCAATGGCTTCATAGAGAACAGATGCGGTATCAGTCTGACAAAGAAAAAGTAAAGGTAGATATTAACCCTAAAGGATAATCTAAAAGTAATGTTTTCAAATTATTTACACTTTGAGATATAAAAGAAAATGAAATCCAAAAATTCACCTTTCCGAAAGGTGAAACCAATTGCTGGAGCGCTGTGATTCGGTCCCCCAGCTTCTCTTTCCGAACCTGATCACGAATGTTGCTTTAATTTGCAGAAAAGAAGTTCCAGGAAAGAAAAATGGTCAAATTTGTATTAGTATAGCTACCTTAAAAGTTGGTAATGGAGATGGTGTTTCAAGCTTTGGCCTCTTGAATGCAGGTTCACTGCTTCCTTTCTTCATCGCCGACCCCAAGTTTCGAACTTCTTCGGAAAACTGTGATTTCGGCGAGGGTAAAAGGCCGGCCTTGACGTCTTTTATGGCCGTGGCAGAGGCGTTCCAGAAGGGTGTGTAGTTGGAGAACTGCAAGCTACTTGGCTGCTGCTCCGGCAACGACGGCCTTATGAGAGGTGATGTTGCGGACGACGTAAAGCCGATTGACAACCGGTTGTTGAAAAGTGATTGCTGTGGAGTTCGAGGATCGGAATCGGATTCAAACAAACTTTGTAACAGTGTTGATGGGTACTCATACGATACCGAAGCAATTGGAAACCCTGTTGATAATCCCAAGCACGTCGCTATACCATTACCGGAGCCGGTCGTCGAAGTCAACCCCGGTTGATCCGATGGAAAATCTTCCCCAGGGATTGAATAGCTCTTTGGACTCCAATTCTTAAGGATTTGAGAAGAACCCATACCTGTTTCTTGCCGATAACTCAACCTTGAATCAATATCTTCTTCAAGAATCAAATTATAGCTCTCGGTTCTCCCATTACTCCCACTGCAGCAAGCAAAGAATTTTTGTATAATAATTAAGTGTGTAAAATATTCTTCTTCTTTTTAGAACTTGTGGTTGAAGCTTTGGACTATTAAGTTCTTCTTGTATTTGAATTTAGAACTTCGACCAGACAAAAAAATCATACTAAAACCAGTTATGATTACAAAACATCATCGAACTTACAACACGGACAAGTTCCAGTCCGAAGTTGCCGATGATGGAAGGTCAAACCCCATCATTTGTGAAGTAGAATCCATCAAAATGCCGCAGCCAGTGCCACCACTATTGGAATCAGCTTGCTGAAGTTTCCGATGAGAAGGAGGATGATCATGTAAAACAATGGATCCAACATCAGAAACGGGATTCTTAATCGATTCTTCATGAGACCTTGCCTTGATATCCACCGTATCTGTGCCATGTCCAAAGCTTCCCATGTCAGCAACCGTCGTGTAACACGGCGGAGAACAACCTGTTAACACGTGTTTCATCGAATTCCACCACGCTCCGCCACAAATACTGGGATGAAATTCATCTGCCATTAACCAAAAAATTTATAGTTCTTTCCTTGTTTGCTGTCTCGGGCAGAAGAGAGGTCTCTCCTTAAAGAGTTAAACGATGTGTAATTTATATATGAGACGGTTCAAGTGTACGGATTAAAGGAAATTACAGAAATTGGGTTGACATTTGGAAGGAATGATTGGACAAATGACACGAGGCATTTTTTTAGTCGAATTCTTCTTCCTTCAAGTATGATCGTTAATTAATTTATTCCTTTTTCCAATAAAAATATATAATTGTTTTGTTTTAAAAATAATTCCATGTTCCTTGTGAATAAAGGGATGTGAGAATATGGTGTTTCATCTTACTGCCACGTCTATGTCTTCGCTCAATCCGACGGTTGATATTTGATAGAATATAACACTAAAAGAAATCTTTGTATAAACCTTAAATTTATGGACCATGTCTCAAAAATATGTATGATTTTTTACGGTTGTCAGTATGGAGATTTTCGGATAGACGCCCAACTCTTTAAATTTAAAAATCCCTTAAAATTATTAGGTTATGTTAAAATTTTAAAAGTAATAACTAATAAAATAATGAATTGATTTCGATATATATAATAGTTATTGATGTGTATGGCTTGAAATAGAAAAATAATCTAATAACTGTTTTTTTATATATAGAAAAAGATGAATAAGAGAAGAGAAGAGAAGAGAAGAGAACACCACATCAAATAAAATAAAGGGATATTGTTAAAATTACTCCCAACATTTATGAAAATGATTATTTTGTCCTTTTTTTTTTTTGAGATTTTGACTCCCAACATTTTATTTTATGGCAAAACCCATGCCATTTGACAGAATAATCAATTTATCTCTTATTCTTTTTTCTATGTCATTTTAGCCCTCAACGTTCCATTTTAGGTTAAAAAAAGCTCATATTTTAGAGCATTAATCGTGTGTTAACTAATGATTTTCATCTATAGATAAATTATTTGTAACCCCCTCAGACCGATGCGGATAACCCGATCCGATCTGGAGTGTCACATTAGGGCCACCTGAGCGACCCACCGTAAAAGTAACGGAAAATTTAAAACTTTTATCAAAACATGCAAACTCATAAAATCATTTATTAGTATTCAGAAATAAAACATATTTTCCAAACTCAGATATAAAACAAAATACAATCTACATGCCCCCTAATCACATATACCATACTCTGCAAACAACGCCATAAGAGCTCCCTTACTGAATTCGATAGATGCACTGGTACAATTCTTTTAACCTGCAATGGTGAGTAATAGAGTGAGCTTCGGAAAGCTCAGTAATACAGAACTACCAGATGATGCTACATGACATGCAGATAAATGGGAAGCCATAATTTCCTTATTGAATCAAATGTATACCAATTGCGGAATAATCTGGGGTTCCATTAGTAGTTCATCGGGTAGAAGCCATGAATCTCAGTTCATAAGAAACCTTTCATACTATCACGTTTTCATGAGGTCAAATAGGATGCCTAGTGTGTTCCATCAGTACGATAAAACCATAATAGGTACACTAATCAAATGATAGTTCAGTAAAATCCCATAAACCATATTGTAGTTGAGCTTTTTAAACTCGTATTTTAAAACCATCTTACAAATAATTAACCTAAGGGAACATCTTAGGGTCTGAGAGCCTACCCAAGATAGATTTTGGGGCCGTGGGGCCTACCTAAGAACACATCTTAGGGCCGCAGGGCCTACCCGAGAATGATCTCAAGGCCGCAGAGCCTACCTAAGAGTCACATTAGGTCCATAAAACTTTTCCATCTTGATCAGAGTTGTACTTTACAAATCTGTATCTCCAAGATACAGTTTATACAATAATACAAATCCATAAGCCATCACCGTTAAGTCGGTGCATCCATAAAACAATAACCATAGATTTTAGTGTACCACATGTTAAAACAATAAAACAATTTTTCAAAATATAAGGAACACACTAGAGAATCCAAATATTTTTCAGATGTATTTTGTAGTTATCAATATGGATAACATGAACTTGTGCAATTTGATCGGATTCCAGTAATAAGATCTTATTGAAGAGAATCGATTTCTAACCGATCTAATCAGACATTTCAGATTGATACTTTAGAATTCCACTAAGTTTATATGTGCATCAGGAAAACGTTCAGGAACCTTTATACATAATAATTCTAAATTCAAATTTATTGCGAGTGATTCCATTACCCAAACAATCAGGGGTATTCAGAAATATACTTTGAATTCATAGGATTTCAACCCAATTGAACCAAATGAGGTATTTTGAATCTTTTCCTTCTGCGTTACTTGCGTTTTCAAACATGACCGAAGTGATTTTAGATGAAAATATAGAATCAAAGATTCAAGTCATTTACAATCTATGACTATCGACCGTATTATCAAACAACTCGAGTTACACAACTCTCAATCTGATGCAAGTCAACAAGTCAATTTATTATCTTTCTAGTGTATTCACTCTTTAATACCATAAAGCATATCCATAGATCATCCCCTTAATCATCGCTGAATAGATCTCCCAACTGTCTTTATTTCATTTCCATGTTTCAACGATATCAGGAAATACGGACGTACTTGATTCATGGTTCATAACCCAAAAAGACAATTCATTATGTAAGTTCAACAGTGTTTCCAGACTCATCCAAATCACTTATTTAATCCTCATTCATTGAGGTTATTTTGTTCATTTAACAATCATGTTTATTCTTGTTACTTCAAAGTTTTCCAGAGTAATTCAAACGTTTCTGAATTCCAAATACATATTGTATTTCCATTCAGTTCAATTTAGTCATATACTAGAGTCATTCTAGTATTCGTGGTTTATTTATCTTACGGATATCCATTACTTACTATCGAATATGCTCTAGCATTGAGTTGAGTACTTCCAAAATTATCATCAATTCAAACTTGAGGAAACGAACAAGCATTCAAGTGGTTCTTATGCCATTCAAGTATTAATACAACACTAGCATTGGTTGACCGGTTTAAGTTGCGTTCTATAACCTTTAAGAGCAGTACAACATCCATGTTTATTTAAATTTCTTAAATAATCCAATACGTTTACTTAGTCTAGGACAAAAGGGTATTTTGGTCCTGTTTATGCTCAGTGATCTTCCATTCATTTCAAAGCTTGAGGATATCCATTCATTCCTGGCTTGGTGATATTCTTTAATCATTTCCATTACAGGGGTATTTTGGTAATCTTACAGATCTAGAATATTTCAATCATTTTCTCCGTCCAGTCTTATTATTTAATTCAAACTTATCATTTATGTCAGTCCCTTCGAACTATTCCGACAAAATATCATCATCGATAAATTATTATTCTTCATGTACTTACTCAAGTCGAAGATTTCCAGGTTAAATGCCTTCTCAGATGTTACTAACGGATTATCAGAAATTTTCCATACAAAAATAGAATCTCAACAATCAAATCAATAATTTATCGGTTTAAAAACAAATTCTCATGTTACTTTCTTATTCAGGGTCAACTTGGACTATTTTTACCTCTCAAGGGTATTTTCGTAATTTATTAACCATATAATTTCGGTATTAATTCTTAACGAAAATAATTATACTTTAGAGATCCAATGGTTAATTGTTTTCCTGAACATTCTTTGATCTCGAAATGATTCCTTAACAGACTTATAGTATTTTGCACAAACCCTTTTGGGGTTAAAAACCAGTTATCCAAATTTTCTAAGCAAAACTAGTATTTTTTTTCACATCTGTAATTTTATCGGATCAATATGTCTTTTTAGAGTTATTAACCAACTTCCATGAACAATTATTGTCATCTTACAATATAAGGGTATTTTCGTAATTTTACCCTACCGAAGTATTCTCATAATTTCCCATCCAAGTATCTTTAACATTTAACCTTTGATTATATAAAATATAAGTTACAAATCCATGGCTGATTTCTTTATCACTATTCACAAACTTGTAATTTAATTATAACAATTCCTCAATCTCTTCTTATATTAGTCATTCGATCTGTATTCAGTTACTGAATTTCTTCCACATTCATATCGAGTGTATAAATTAATCAACTCCTCAAAAGTGACCAACATTATCTTATTCATGCATTTACCAATATCAACATGTTTCATAAAGCATAAAGAGGTAGTAAAGTATTACCTCGATTTCTGTGCAATACTGATCGACCATAAAAATTCCATTCGAACGCCTTTGATCTTCAATTCAACTTCCAATAATTCCTCAGATACATAACAATAGAAATTTCATCAAAAACGAGGCTTAATTGTGAAAACGGATCGAATCGGGTGATTAATCAATGAAAAACAATTTACTGGGTTATAATTTGGTGATACGGACTTCTGAATCGTACCCAGGACGTCAACAAACCCAAAATATGACTCTTGAATTTAATCTCACCAACTTGATTTCTAGCTTCCAATCTTTTTCTCACGAACCAGACCATCAAAATTACTAACTCGTATCCAAATAATTTCCCTTGCCATAAAGATAGCTTATTAGAATTGAAATAATAATTTGGAAACCCAATTTGCATAACTAAAAACTGGAAGAGCTAGTAATATTTAATTACTAACATCATGGACTAAATTGATCTTGTAAAAACTATAATGTCATAACTATAACCACTTGAAAATTAAGAGACAAGGTAAATATCTCACCAAACTTGGATGACATACCTTGTGGTTTACCCTTTTTGCATGTCATCTACAATTCCCCACAACCACGTGAATTCTTTCATTACTCCCTTTTCACTTTTCAAAGCCATGTGCACTCTGAACCAATTTACATTTATTTATTAATTAATTTATTTTCAAAATCTCCATTGATTTTGATCTACGAATTATGTTACACAAATTCAAAAATTTCTCACCTCTATTCTTTTACGCAGGTTAGCCATGGACCTTATGCATCATTCCTCATCCCCTTCATTCCCGTCGACAACCATCGCCCTCCACTAACATACGCCCTTGTGATTCTTAACCTGAGCTATAATATAATCTTCCAGTTCAATAACTAGAAGCTGTCGACGTCAAAATTAGGGGGCAGTAGCCACACAGATCCGGCGACCTCACTTCCAGGCCAATCGTGACCTCAAACGGCTGAAAAAGTGGCAAAACTGAAACAGAGTTGCGACAACAACAACCCTACGTTGTCGTATCTCGTCAGCATCGTTCACCAACGCCAAGAGTATAGGTGGCACAAGGGGAAGACAAGTGGCACGGTACTTCTCATCCTCCGACAGTATTTCGTTCATGTCGAACTTCAATAAAATCACGACATTGGTTCCGTTCGCGAGCTTCTCGATGTTAAAAGCTCCGAATCCATATATGTGGAACATGGGAATGGTGCAGATATAGGTTTCCTATGGAGTGAGTTTGTTGTAGAAAATAAAATTTAAAGAACAAAACCCGCTTATGGGATCGATTGATAAGCTGCTAAATTCAGCCATAATAATTGCTATGGCCTTAGGTGTCTGAAAATGACATTTGGCCTAACACACCTAAATAATTATCACTACCAGCCAATATACATATGGTCTTAATAATTGGGTTGTTACATTATTTGCTCCAGAGTGAAATATTGGGGGCCAAAATAATCATTTTAATAAATGTTGGGAGCTACTTTTGGCATTATGCCTCAAATGAATTAATTTCTTGTTAGCTTTCATGCCAATAAAAAGAAGGCTGCATTATCTAGTTATTTCATATTTAACAATCGAGTAATTATATAATAAATTAAAAAGTTTAATGATATAATTATAACTTTTTATAATTAAATTATTAGAACGAAAACACGACCAAAGTTTAACGACTAATGGTGTTTTTATAATATATTATTTTTTATGGATAAGTATATAAAATAAATAATAGTTTACAATTACTTTTAAATAAAATATATTCATTCACATTAATTTATAAAAAATCTTTTTGTGAGTAAAATAATTTCATGAAAATAATTTATTTATCTAATATAAAATTTCTACTTACATTACTTAATAAGCACATGTCACTAATTATTATTATAATTAAATTAGTTCAAATAAATTTGTGCTAACTAATATAAATTTTAAATAAAATGGAAACATGAGAATTTAAAAATTATTTTAATTATAACATAACTTTTATATGAAAAACCAAATACTCCCTCCGTCTTATAAAAAATATAACTTTTGTATTTTAAAATTGTCTCACTTAAATTATCTCTTTGAAAAAATCAACAATTTTTACTAAACACATTTCTCTTTCTATCCTTTTTTTTAGTTTTCCAACAAAATAAAATTTAACTTTTCAAGGATAAAATTGTCATTTTAATTTTTATAACACATCTCTTACATAACTTTTTTTATATAAAATTATATAAAAAATCAATAATTGACAAAATAGGACGGATATAGTATGAAATATAAATAAATATCGTAATAAGATGATGACATGGTTACTAAATAAACACTCTAACAAAAAAGTTACACATATCATTAAATACATATTTTAATGAAAAAATTAATAAAACAATTAAGGAAAGAAAGATAAATAAGAGAAATAATCAAATAAAATATGGAGTATTTGACATCATGCTTATGCAGGATAATAAAATAATGGTGGACGTGAGCCCACAGTGCAGGCGCGCGTGCGATCAGAACATGGACCAGTGGGTATATACACAGGCACTCTGTCTCTCCCTTATTTTAAGGCTTAACTATAAAATAAGTGTTTAAGTTATATGTGTTTTATTTAGGTATTTAAAGTTTTTATTTATTAAAACAGATATCTAACGTTTACAATATTATTATTTTAGATATTTTATTTGTTATAGTCGTTAAAGAAATTTGTCAACAAAATGTTACTATTGATTTCCTGACATCATTAACCGTGACGTTGATATGAGAATCATACATTTCACACATTCGCGTGAGTATATATATATTAATTTTGCATAAGGACTCCATTGAATCTAGTTAAGTTTTGGAATTAGAGATTTTAAGAGTTCAAGTATTTTTTTAAGATTTTTGAAAAATTTAAAGTTTTTTTAAATAATTTAATATTTTTGAAAAACTATAAACGTGTCATGTGTCACATTTTGAGTGGTTAATGGACTTTTTTAACGATTATAATGGATAAGACACCTAAATCGGTAATGTTGAAAATGTTAAGCACATACTTTAACTATAAAAAAATTTAGACACCTAAATAAGAAAAGAAGTATATTTAAGCATGTTTATGGCAATAAAAAGTAATTTTCTGTAACATCCCAAAAATCAGGACTAGTGACTAAAATGAAAGTTTTGAAACTTTGAGGTTAAATTTAAAAAAATTAAAAAGTTTAGGGACTTATTTGGGAATATTTTGTGAATGATTATTAGTAAATAGTTAATGAAGCAAGGGGTAAACTGGTCTTTTCCAAGTGAAGGATTTTTATTTTTCCCTTTATATAAGATAAACACGTGGAGAGTGCGAGAAATGAAAGAAAACTCTGGAGACTTGGTTGGTTTTTTTCCTCTTCTCTTCCCATGGCTCCATTGGTAAGGTAAGATGATCTCAAATGAATGTTTCCTTTTATTTTTAAGTTGGTTTTAATTCTTGGAGTGATAGAAAAGCTTAAGGAAAGTCTAAGGTTGCTTAAAACTTAAAGATTGATAAGTTATGAGAGATTGAATATAAGAAGTTTTTAAGTGAATTGTTGTAAAAGAGTTAGTAATTGAAGTTGGAGGTTAAATTTGACTTGTCATTAGTCAGATTAAGAAATTCAAAGTGTTAGAAATAAATTTGGAACATGTTGATAAATTGATATGATTATTGAATTTAAGTGTGTATGTATGATATTGGATAGTAGGATAAATTAAAGTAATATAAGTTGATTTGAATAAGTGTAGTTAAGCTTAAGAGGTTAAAAGGAGGTTATGGTAGAAGAATTAAGTAAGTTTGGTAAGATTTTCGGGTTTAAAAAGTGAAATCTGGGCTTTGAGTATCGGTACTACTTCATCCAATACCGATACTTCAAGAGTAAAAGAAGTAGTAATTAGGGTAGGGGTATCAATACTGGTTGAATGAGTATCGATACCCTAAGGCGAAAATTCATATAATTGTTCATAGAGTATCGATATCAATGAGGATGTATTGGTACCATAGTATAGTAGTATCAATACCATGTTAAGGGTATTGATATAAGGCAATATCGAATCTAATATTAGTATCGATACTAGAAGGGGTATCGGTACCATAGCATAGAAGTATCTGTATTGTGATGGTAGTACCGATACTACTTAATTTGGAAAGGAGAAATTAGTTCTTTGATTAACTTGCAATAGTAAGAATCTTAGCAAGTAATTCGAATCCCGACATTTATTGGATTGTGTATTTGTGTAGATAACGATCGAGATCAAAGTCCAGACAAATCGACCAAGTAATAGTCCTCGAGAAAGAGATAAGAGATCGAAAATGACTAGTGAGGCCAGGTGGGTGCATATTAGTTAGTATGCGATGTTTAAGGGAAATAAGACTTGCGACGAGTCTATTTCCTATATTAGAATGCATGAACTAATGAATGTAAGCATATGTTTGATTTGAGTGTATGTGTTATATGTTATTGCATGTGTTACATGTTTTGTATGAATGTATGCTAGTGTGATAAGACATATGAACATATATAAGTGACCTATGTGATTATATAAGTTATATGGTATGGATATAAAGAATGATTTGAACATGTTATACATGAACATAAGAGATTAAGTGACATGAGCTATGTGATCATATGAGAATATGACATTAGATATGTGATATGTGAATTTTATGGAAATGTGTTATGTGTAAGTGAACTACGTGTCTATGTGAATATGTGAAATGACATAAAAGATAATGCCCATGTTATGTGTCCTGAGAGTTAGAGGTATAGTTGGCATGCTAAGAGTCGAGGGTTCTACGTGGTCATTCGAGACATATATGTAATCCTTTAGAACATATATGAGAATATTCACATGTGATACATGAACATAAGAGATTAAGTGACATGAGCTATGTGATATGTGAATTATATGGAAATGTGTTATGTGTAAGTGAACTGCGTGTCTATGTGAATATGTGAAATGAAATAAAAGATTATGCCCATGATATGTGTCCTGAGAGCTAGAGGTATAGTTGGCATGCCAAGAGTCGAGGGTTCTACGTGGTCATTCGAGACATATATGTAATCATTTGGAACATATATGCGGTACTTCGGTACACTTATTTGGTCCATTGGAATATGTATATGGTTCTTAAGGAGTGGTCCTTTGGGACATATGTGTTATATGTGGTCCTTCGGGACATAGTGGCTTCGGGACATAGGTCATTCGAGACAAATTCTACGCGCCCCTAGTAGAAATTATACGAGTTGTGGTGACAGCATATTGCATAACCTCTATGTACTCGCATATCTTTAGTTTTCACATGTGTGCATATAATATAAATAAACTTGATATAATAATATGTTTGTTTCCTTGTGAAGTGATACATGTGATATACGATAGTTAAGAAGGTTAAGTGTAAGAATAGATAACTAAAAGGTATAAATGAATATAATATTGAAAATGAAATGAATATGATGATATATGTGCATGTGTGAAATTTTTATGTAAATGAATATATGCTTTTGTATGATATGTTAGTAATAATTGTTCATGCATTGATAGGAGTTACATTTTACATTACATGTATTATATGCCTCACTAAGTCATAGACTTAGCATGTGAATGTTTCACACGTAGGTTTCGATGAGATTATGGAGCTAAGAGGAGCAAGACAGCTCAAATTCTCCTTTCCAAAGATCAGATCAGAAATGTATTTAAATACATGTATTTTGTTACATAGAATATAGTTGGCATGTAGTTTAAATATTTGAATTGTACAAGCTCTGGTAAGTTTTATAAAACCAATTAATTTTAATTAATGTAAAATATTCATTTTCTTGAGTTGAGAATTTAAATTTTTAACCTATTTGTTAAGAAAAACGTTTTGAAAAGTCAATGTGACGCCTCAGACTCGGATTCGGGTCGGATACGGATTAGGGGTATTACATTTTTCACCCTATAAACAATTAAAATCATGATTGGAAAAGTGATTTTTAACCTAACCTCAATAGCTCAAATTTTCATCTTTTGTCGTAGAAAATCAATTTTTTAAAAATGTTTAAAATGTACATTTTATCTTTTAAAAATAATCTAAAGATAACATATGTTTCGCCGACTTCTTCATTTATCATTATTTCTTTTGTTATCTTTTTCTTTCAGTTATACCTTTATCATCCTTCTCTTTAAATTAAGTTCGTGTTCTCTTCATGACCATCTCTGTTTAGATTAACTTCTATAATCTTATGTGTACAAATTTGTTTTGAAAAAAAAAGAATTGTACCAAAGCCACCATAAGTCATATAAATCATTGGTTTCGTGAATTTATGAAACGTGACAAAAAAAAGTATTAGTATTATCCATTTGGTGGGGTTGACATGGTTGATTGACTCATGTATTTGAAACATTATTCTTTGTGTTCAATTGGGGTCTCAATATATTTTCTTCTGACTTTTTTAAATTTAATTTGAATTAAATCACATCTTTCAATTGACCAAATTTTAAAATAGAATTGTTGTCGTATAATTTTTTCAATGTTTTCACACATTTGCTCGAATTCAAAACTTATAGAATGAACAACTCTTCTTTTTACAACTGAGATTGTTTGATTAGTTTAATTTTTTTTTTAATTATTTACAACCGATTAACTATTAAACATTGAAGAGGACTCTAACTAAGTAGTCCCTTTGAGCAAAATTATTGGGAAACGCGTATAAACAAGAGTTAGGTTATTGCTTGCTAGTTTTTCTTTTTAAAAATGTTTTTCCTTCTGAAAAGCAAAAGAGTTCTGATCAACTGCTGATATAATAATGTAAGAAAAAGTATAATCTTCCAAATATCTATTAAAATGTATAAAGAACAGGAATATACTGGCCCACTAGAGATACTAAACATCTTTATCATTGACGTATGTAGTTAGGCTTTTTATTGACTGGCTAAACTGCTAGTGTCTGACATGATGTAATATGAACCTAATCTTTATAAAGTGCTGAAGCAGAGATATAAACAAGGTTTTGTCAATGCACAATGCAGATTCAGTCATCGTATTTTAGACTCAATACCATGTTGAAGATTCGCATTGGATTTGGTCACACCGGGGCATCTGGTGAGACAATGACTGACTCATTGAGTGGCAATAGCTGCGTGCTTAAAAGAGAGGATTGAAAGCTTGAAAGAGGGTTCGACCACGTTGGGAAATGTTGGTATCCGATTTCAGTTTAAAGTTTAAGAAGCTTGTAGACTTCATTCGGCCACATTTTGCATTTGGTGCTACACCATACCAGGAAAGTTAAGGGCCTATTTATTATGTGCCCGAATGGACAGGAAAAGTTACAGGCTATGAATTAGGCCGAGATGTCCTTTATGAGCCCGAATGTAGAGTATAAAGGATAAAATCCAATGCGATGTCCTTTATTAGCCCGAATAGATCACACTGTTTATGAGGCCGAGATGTCCTTTATCATGACATCTATTCACATCAATCTTTCATTTCAATCATCAAGGCACGAGGATAAAATTATCATATATAAATAATTATTTTATTATTTATTCTTTGTAGAGTATTTTAATTTTTGATCAAAATTAAATAAAAGTTATATGATATTTCAAGGTATGTTTAATTGTTTACACGTCTTCTCTTGCACAAACTCCTAGAGTGTGTTCTAAATGGCACAGTGCTTATAATCTTGCTTTCATGGAAGGCCACCGCCAGTTGGCTTTGCATTATTTGTCCAAAATATTTCAAGCAAGAAAACAAATTAAAAGATAAGAAGAAATATAGAATTCAGATTTCTTATGTGCATTGTTAAGTACATGATGGGACTTGCCAGCTGCCCCTCACCATCTTTTGCAAATGATCGAAATCCTTTTACATTCGAATTCGATTGTGACGTTTCTCTATTTCAGCAAATGGAAGAGATCCGAACCAATGGTTTTCCTTTGTTGATTGAAATTGCAGTGCTGGATTTTCATGTTTGGATACTTGAAATTTCACTCTTTTCTTTAACATAATTTTCTATATATAACCATTAGGTAACTAAAGACTTGCACGTGAATGTTATTGTTATCGTCTATCTGATTTTTACTCATGCTAACATGTATCATATGTATTTATTCATTTTAGATAATCTTTTGTTTTCATTTTTTTCTCATTTTAATCATTAAAATATATATTTTATCTAAAATCCATACAACTCGTACTTCGTCAATTAATTTTTTTTAAGATTGTACCGCATAGATAAAAGCATGCCCAATCAGTTACGTGGTCTTTTATAAGTTTAAATGTCACGTACACAAACACACATTCAATCAACTGAATCTTTCATGAATTTTAGTGAAATGATGTTATTTTATTAATCAATTCAGAATGAATGTTATTTAGATATTTAACTTTAAAAATAATTAAATGAATGTATAGACTTCGTCTCTAATCATTCAATGAATTCATGTTTAAACACTTTAAAGAACTCATATATAAATAATGTGATATTTGAGAATATCATGATAAAAAAATTATTGGTTTTTTAAGTTGTCAAAGATTGTCTTTAACTGTCGCATTGATACAAATTTGATAAAGTTTAAAATTTCTCTTTGACAACTCAAAACCAACAAGATTATGTATTATATTCTCAAATCTTACACGTGTTTTTGTAAATTGTTTGAATATAGTGTTTTAAACATGCACTGATTGAGTGATTAAAGACTAGATATATATACGTGTGCCACCGTTGCCGTCTAATTGGCTTATGTTCGTGCTCGTACATTTATTTATCTTTGATATATATCGTAAGTTGTTTCTTTTTTAATAAAATTCGTAAAAAATTTTATCTTTTCTTTTTTTACATTTTGTTCTTGAATAACGTCAACATGAGAGAAACAGTGCGTAAATCTTTTCACCAATGTAAAAGCATGCCCTCTAAAAGAGTAAAACGCTAATTTTAAAAGGTCATTTTCATAATTTTGTCAAAAATATCATTTTTATCAATAATATTCTTTGGATGATATTACTTTAATAAACTAGCTTATTAATTTTAAAGCAATGTTATTTAGATATTTAATTTTGGGTTAATTATATCATATGTCCCTAAATTATAACTCATTTTAAATTGATCTTTAACCTTTTGAATATTCTAATTTTATTCCCAAACTATGACTCTCATTCTAAATTAGTCTTTAAACTTTTGAACATTCTAATTTCATCCCTAAACTATGACCCTCTTTCTAAAATAGTCCCTAATCTTTTGAATATTCCAATTTCATCCCCCTAATTCATCCAAAAAATGTAATCCATTTCAACCATAACTTAACCTATATTTTGTTTTTTCAACCATATAACAATATAACTTGGGCTAACGATTTATTAACAAGAGATGTGATTAGCATACACATATAGTTTGGGATGAAATTTAAGTGTTCAAAAGTCCAAGGACTAATTTAGAATAATAATCATAATTTAGGGAAGAAATTCGAATAACTAAAAGTTTAAGGATCAATTTAAAATAAGAGCCTACACTAACGACGTGACGTAATCAACTCATTAATTTTTGAAAATGTGATATGGGTAAAGAGTTATTTCTCTCTTTCTTTCAAATGGAAGCAAAAGTAAGCGGTTGTTATTAAAAAGTACAATTTCACAATTCTCCTCACATGTGCACAAACTTTCTCTCTCTATCCATTTAGATAAAGGCTATGTGGTAGATACAATAATGTCATTTCCATATACATAGTCGGCAGCTGCACCAATTTGCAAGAAAGAAAACCCCAAATTTTCTCTTGCTCTGCCTCTGAATTTGCTCACTGCAAATTCTGCAAATCATGAATCTGTAATGGCCTACTACAGCTCCACCTATTATGAAGCTAATTTTGGTGAGTATTATCAAACTCCTTATCAAGATTATGTCTCATCACAACCCTTAGATCATTCTACCTATGCATATAACGATTACAATTCTTTCCGATACGATTCAGCTCCATGTTATGTTGCTTATGAACCCGAAATCGGTCATTCGAATGTTGCGTACTCTTCGTACACTTTCAGTGAGCCTAACTATGTTGAGTATGCTCTAAACCCTTACGGTGACGATTATGGTACGATAAAGACTCGGTTTATCGTATCATATTCCGTCTCTGAGTTCAACGAGCCTGCATTTGATGAGTACGATCCGACGCCTTACGGCGGTGGATATGATCCTGTTGCAACATATGGCAAACCTCTGCCCCCTTCCGAGAAAATATGTTATCCGCGTTCATCATCACAGGATCCGAATGATCAAGCCTTGAACAATTTTTCCCATCCGTCGATCGAGTCACCGAATGCGAAAGGAGTCTATAAACCTGTAGAAAAACCTAGCAACGGAAGCAAAGCAGCAGCAACAACGGTCGAAGATCAAGAGCAGCAAACACAGGGCGGTATGGAAGATGTTAATCTGGATTCTAGCGGCAAGCCTATCGAGTCGAACCGAGTTGAAGAAAGTAAGGAAGATTATCCCGACGTTCACTCTAATGGTAGTGAATATGAGAAGAGGGTGTCTCAAATTCCTCCAGGGTATGGCTTAGAAGCAATGGACCTTTGTGAAACTTTGTTTGGTCACTGGCCCTGCTTGGATCGAGCAAAGAGAGAGAACGATTATTATCGAAACCGTTACGGTCCTCATGGTGTTTGCGGTAAATGGAGCGATGAAAACTGTCTGTGGGAGGAGACCGCCGATTATCTTTTCGGTAATTCGTATCCTTACGGAGAACAATGGAGCTACGGAGGTGTTTACGAGAATCCGATCTTCAATTACGAAAGGCATTACGAGGGACAACTTGTGTCAAGGCAGATGGAGTATCAAGAGGAATATTCATGGTTGAATTAGTTCTTTCTTTTAGCACAAAGATGGTACAAGTAAATAAAGCTGTAAGGGAAGTTATAGCTGTATGAACAATTTTATCTGCAAATAAGTTGTTTTCCTTTGTGGTTCTCATTAGATCCATTATCTACAATAGGATGCTAATTTTAGTTGTTTGTAGTTGTTCCTGAAGATTAAAATTGTTGTTATATATCACATTATAATTTTCATTAAATCAGTTTTTAAATCTAATGGAAAGTATTAAAATAAAAATAAAATTAATGTTAGATGTGAATTTAAAAAATAATTAGATGATCAAAATAAAAACATAAAAATAAATGGATGACCGAATTAATAATTTATCCTATAAAATATATTAATTTCATGTAAAATGCCAGCAATAAGAACCAAAAAGCGCTTAAACCTCCCTCTAAGGCCGTACTAAGTACTAACAACTGCTGGCGACCTTAAACCTCTAAAAATGTCATCTTTAACTCGCGTCCTCCGCCGCACCTTCTCCACAACACCAACGCCACGGCCAGACAACGTTCGAAAAGCCGCTGCTGAACTCCAAAAAGAACGCGACCTCAAGCGTCTCGTTGAAAAATTCAAAAAATCCTCCGAGTACAGTCGCTTCCGCTCACGAAGCGGCATCTATGAAAATATTGTTCGCCGCCTTGCTTCAGCTGGACGCATCGAATGGATCGAAGAAATCCTCTAAGATCAAAAGAAATACGAAGACATTTCGAAAGAAGGCTTTGCTACTAGATTAATCCGATAGTATGTGAGATCAGGCATGTTTGAGCAAGTTTACAAGGTGTTTGATGAAATGCCGAATAGAGGGTTGTTGTCTTTCAATGCTCTTATGGGAGCTTGCGTGAATGCCAGAAAGCTTGATAAGGTTGATGTGTTTTTAAAGGAGTTGCCGGAGAAGTTGTCAATTAAGCCAGATTTGATTTCTTATAATACGGTTATTAAGGCTTTATGTGAGATGGGTTCTTTGGATTCTGCTAGATTGATGCTCTATGAGATGGAGAAGAAGGGTGTGCAGCCGGATGTGATTACTTTTAACATGCTTATATATGATTTTTTTTCAAGAATGGAAGGTTTGATGATGGGGAGAAATATGGGGTAAAATGTTGGAGAAAAAATGTAGAGCCTGATATTAGGAGTTATAATGCGAAGTTACTCGGATTTGCAGCCGAAAAGAGAATGAAAGAGACGGCTAACTTGGTTGAAGAAATGAGGAGTAATGGAGTTAAACTGGATGTGTTTACTCTCAATTATATGATTAGAAGGTTTCTTAATGATTGAAAGTTGGAAGAAGCTAAAGAGTGGTTTAGTCAAATCGGGAAAAATGACTGTGTACCGGACAAACTGACATTTTCGATATTGATCCCATTCGTTTGTGAGAAGAGCGATTTTACTTTTGCCATTGAGCTGTGCAAGGAGATTCTTGATAGGAAAAAATTGGTTGGTGCTGCATTGTTGCAGCGAGTGGTGGATGACTTGGTTGAAGCCTCCAAGATTGAAGATGCAAAGGAACTCCTGAAGCTTGCCAACACAAATAGTTACTGTCGCTATAAGCTGAATATGCCCGCAGAGTAGTGGCAGGTTTTACCAATGCTATTTTGTTTTATCATTTTCGTTAATTGAATCTGGACGAGTATCTTAAAGCAAGTAATTTTTTACCAATTGCAGTCAGAACTATTTTCATGGTAGTGGTGGAGATGATATTTATCTGTTTTTCTTATCAGTGATTAAGATTTCTATGATATACTTTATGTTTTCTTATTTATCATCCGCTATAACCTTCAGCTTTTGGTATGAATTAAATCTTGAAATTGAAACTTTGATAATCATCTCTGTTATGCAGTTGGTATTTCATATTAGCTCTGTTCTGTGATCATTCTGCTTTTTATCTGTGCAATCTCAATATGAAATCGGAGAAACTGGAAAATAGCATTAACCCTTTACATATTTTGCGTTACTTGAACTTGAGTGATACTTGGTAGTTCTTCTCCCGTGCCTATTAACTGATGAGTTTATGAATGATGGCTGGTTTACTAATAAAGCTAGGTGTGTCTTGCTTACTATTAAAGCTTAAATTGATTGACTATTCCTCTTCCATCTTTTAACTTGAAGCTAATATCTTTTAATAGAGTTGACAGTGACCTGAATGTGCTTCAACAATCAGACAACAGAGTTTTTAATTTCGTTAATAGATAGAGGTTCCCTTCAGATAGCATGGAAATGAAAGTGTCTCTAGAAACGATGAACAAGGTTATCTTACATCAAAATACAATTCAACATTCTCTTAGCCAAGCTTTGCAAGAACTTCGTTCAAACTAGATACAGTCTCAGCATAATACTTCTCTGCTTCAGGGGTGCTCTTGATCTTGGCTGCATGGTCAAGCTGCAAGGAAAAAAATAAAATTCCACGTCAGAAGTACATGATAGTTTAGCATATTAAATGATGCAAGCAATTATGCAGCAAAACCAGAAGGAAAAACTTCGAAACTTACATTGTCAATGGTATTGAAGAGTTTCTTAGTAAGTTCCTTGAGAGTTTTCTTCTCATATTTGGGCTTGGAATCAATGACGGTGTTGAGGCCATAGCGGAGATACTCCGCCTTGAGACGGAGATCGTTCATGACACAAGGCCAGGCTTTTTTGTCGATCAAGCTCTTGACACCCACAATGTCCTTGGCTGACTTCTTTGCTCTCTGTGCTGCCTGAGCTGGAGCAAGTGGTTGGAGGAAGAACCTGCTTTTGTATGGCAGATTAAGGTCTCTTGGCTCATCCGAGTTCAGAGTTCCAGCTGCCAAAATTCTGATTTGGTCATCAAATTACTGAATTTGAACATGCTTAAAATCTGTACAAATTGAAAAGGATCAATGACTTACGTAAGCCACCAGAAGGTGGGGGAGGTGGTCCAACCTTGATGCTTCTTGCATCGGCAAGCACAGCTTTTGAACAAAGGAGCCAGTGACCAAACCAGCAGCAACAAGACCTAGCATGGCTCTGCGTCCGGTCTCTGGTTCAGCCGGTGCCCGATGGGCTCTGACAGTGAAACCAGGTCTACCCACAGCCACTCGGTTGTTGCTAGCAATGTTCAAGCGGGTTTGCCCACTGAATTGAAGGCTGCCTTCCAGGACAGCCTGTGAAGAGCCACTGAAACCAATCATCGCCATTGCCTGTCCCATCACCACAACCCGAGTTTTTTTCCCCAATCTGAATGAGCCAAGTGTAGATTTGATGGTGTCGTTGAGTCTTTTTTCCTCAATTTTTTCTTTTATTTACTTTGATGTAGATTGGTCCGGTTTGAGACACCTTATCTGCAATTTTCCACTTTGGATAATTGGATGTGGTCTTCACCATTTGTTCTCAGACATATGGGCATTAGACGTGTTGGATTGCGCTCAATGGTGACCTGGTCCTGTTCTGACACGTGGACTCTGCAAAACAGAATTGTCTTTTTCATAAGTTTTTTTTATTTTTATTACACGTGGCAGTTTAGGATTCAACCACGCCTTTTTTAACAGTAATGATAATGAAATAAACTGAGAGACAAAATAATGGTATAGAGGATATACGGGTCAAACTGAAAATCTGTATATAGTGCAGGGAGAACAGATATATTAAGCCTAAAATTAGTCCAGACAAAATGAGCCAAATCATCCGCAGATAGAATGAGTTGAGGCGTAATGTTTTTTTAAAGTATCCATATTCGAGTAGTTATTTTTTAAGATATAAGAGTATGTGTTATTATTAAGCTAAGAAAAATGTTAAATAATTATTACTTTATAATAATCTTAATGTTTTCATTTAAAAAAATCATTATTATTTAATCAATTAAGTGATTTTAATGATTAAAAGGAGTATTATTTTTTTTAAGATTTTGAATTCGAGTCGTTGTAGTTATACTGTTAAAAAGTTTCTTTAGGAATTTAAACTATAATGTTTATTGTTTAAAATAAATGTTTTTGTAACGATTATCTAAATTTGATTTAATTTATTTATAATATTAAAAATTAATTTCTTAATTTTATTTAAAAAACCTTAATATCCAATCTCGTTAAATAAGCTAATTATGGATAAAATAAGGCTTAGCTTGTTTTCAATGTGCAACATCTTCAAACCTTTTATGTCTGCGCCGTGCAGACCACGCCAGACATTAGGCTTCGCAGACCGTTTGTTTTTTAGAAGACAGAAGCTCTTCAAACGTCTGCGCGAGCTCTTCTTGGTGCAGACATGGTTTTATGTCTTCAAAGGTCTACGAGAAAATTAAAATCATTTAAATCTATTTTAAAATTTATTTTAAAATATAGATTTATTTATTTTAAAATATGAAAAATTTTATTTTAAAATATGAAAAATTTTATTTTAAAATATAAAAAATTTTATTTTAAAATATAGATTGATTTATTTTAAAATATGGATTGATTTATTTTTAAATATGGATTGATTTATTTTAAAATATGGATTGATTTATTTTAAAATATGAATTTATTTATTTTAAAATATATATTGATTTATTTTAAAATATAGATTGATTTATTTTAAAATATTTATTATTGTACTTGTATGGATTATTTAAATTTCAGTATTATAAAACTAAAATTATTTAAATTTCAATATTGCAAAACTCTTTTAAGTTTAAAAAATCAGTGTATTTATATTTCAGTTTATTTTAGCAGTCTGCAACCGTTAAAAACAAACAGTATTCTTCTTGCATACTGCAGACTTTTGTCCACCTCTTCTGCTGTAAATGTCTGCAGATGTAGTCCGCAGACTGCAGACCTTTTACCTCTTCAAAAACAAATACCACCTAAATTTTTCCTTTGAGCGTTGTATGATAGAAAGAGAAGAACGTTATCCATGGGCGCACACAGTTTCGAAGTCTTTGGAATGTTCTGCTGTTGAGTTGTTGTAAAATCAAGTCTTTCTTGTTCCTTTGCCCATCTCCCATTGTTCTTCAATAGCAGGAATTCCTATGAGATTGTGAACACAAAACGAAACCAAATTGTATACCAATTAAATCAGTTCACAAGGAACACAGATCAGACAATAATTTTTTAAAGAGAATAAATAGAATTATTTGAGGGATAATTATTTGATAAATAATAAATTTAAAGACCAGTTATTTTTTATCTCAAAATTATCAAGATGATGAAAAGTTCTATAAAAACTAAATCAATAAAAAAATAGGATAAACTACATATTTAATACTCCAATTGTCACTTTTGTTCCGTTTTGATTATCCAATTATTTTTTGTCTAATACTCATACTTAATGTTACATTTTCAATTTCATTTTGGTCATCAATTAGTAAAAAATCAACGATGATGCTAACATGTCACAGTAAGATAATATCAAATCATAATTAAAAAAATTAAAAAAAATATCGTGTCAATAATTCTATTATTTTTTTAACGATTGATGACAAAAATAAAACTAAAATATAACGTTAATTTAAAAAATAATATTAAATGACCAAAATGTAGTAAAAATGATGGTTAAAATACTAAACAAAACATAACGTTGATTTAAAAAAAAATAATTAAATGATCAAAATGTAGCAAAAATGATAATTAAAATATTATTGTTTATCCTAAGAAAAGCAGTATATAGCGTAATTCCAAAGTCTTGTTCTGTAATTTCGTTCGAGATTCTTCTATCAATTTTGATCAAGATAAGGTTCAAAGATGTGGGCCTTTCGAACATTAAAATAAATAAAAACAGGTGTGCATTTCAGTCTAAATTCCAAAGCAACATTCCTGTTGTTGCAAGCAAAAGAAAAGCAATACATTAAACAAGATTATTGTCCGAGGAAGAAAGAGATGGAGGAGGCACAACATGATCAGCAAAACAAGTCTCGAGTTGTGAACATCGACTCCGTTCAATCCTGGGATTTCTATTTCAACCAAGCTACAAATCAAGGCTGCCCTGTAAGGTCTTCAAATTTTCATTCTAAAAACCTTTTACCAGTGTTGTTTGATCCTTGTTCATTCCTGTTTTGGTTGCTTTAGATTGTTGTACACTTCACTGCTTCATGGTGTATGCCTTCGGTGGCCATGAACCCTTTCTTTGAAGAACTGGCCTCAACGTTCCAACATGTTCTGTTCCTCACTGTCGATGTTGATGATGTTAAGGTAAGAATCTCGTTGTTTCTTGTTCCTTCTTGACATTCTGATGCATATTGCAGGTTTCATCTTCTCTGTCTGCTGTATAACTTTCTTGATGGTTAATTGTTTGTTATTTACTATGAACATGACTTGGATACTGTTTGTGAATGGAAACTTTAGGAGGTAGCAAAGAAGATGGAGATAAAGGCCATGCCGACGTTTTTGTTGATGAGGGAAGGTACCGTAGTCGACAAGTTCGTCGGTGCGAATCCGGAAGAGATGAAGAAAGGATTGATGGGTTTGTGCAATCCATTCGTGTAGATGCTGCATAGTATCAGTGCTTGTGATCTTATACATCATTGAACATGTAAACCTTATGTTGTTGTTCTGGTGATTGTCTATTGTCTTGTAAAAAAGGGTGTCTTTGAAGCACATATGTTGTTTTGGTGACTGCGTTCACAGTTGAAATTGTTGCACTGTTCCGTCATGTTGATTTGTTGTATTTGTTCCTCAATCTTCATCTTGTTGACAATTCTAATCATGTGTTATACTTCCACAGTAAATTATTCTCCAATATATTTTTGCTGTCACTCTTTCACATGAAAATTTGAGATAATTGTATCGTTTTTTACTTGGTTATCATTTCTCATTAAGTCGAGTTTATAAATAATTTTTCTAATCATTATTCGCTTCGCTCTTCGCTCTTTTATTTTTTATCATAAGATTAGCTTTTTTTTTCCGAAATCTTTTGTTCTTATTTGACGTGTTAGTATTCTGATTTTTTCTGATAAACATTTGATAAGATTAATTTTTCAGATATGTTATTCGTCTTCAGAAATGATACCTTTTTACTGTTTAAATATTTGAACAAACATTCTAAATTTCTTAAAACTAAAACCTTCTCAAAAAAATCCTTAATTTTTTAAATTTAATTCTATTAATTTTAACTGAATTTTTTAAAAATCAATCTTAGACAAAGAAATAAAAATGAAATAAAAATGTTTTGAAATCGAAGTTATAGCATAAGAAAAGAATCGAAGTTAGATTTGTAGAAAAAAGAATCCAATTCCCGAAACAGTGTTCATATGTCACTCTTGCGAAGCGGAATGGCCTTGGCCTGGTCTTTTTTTTTTGCGTGTGGTGAAGGAAGTGGAATGGAAAAAGAATTACCTTAAGATGGAGAACAAAAACAAAGAAGGGTGGACTTTCTCTCTCAATTCCCCACCCCAAATCCAATGAATATATTATTCTCCACTTTTCCCCCCACCATCACAAGCTTCCCATCCAAAACCAACCAAATTCACTCGTTTCATATCTCCCTCTTCTATTCGATTCTCTCTTTCTTTCTCCATTTCTGCTCCAACCCATTCTTCCACTACCTTGACTTAACCCAGTCCTTGCTGGGGATATGATATCCCGGCAGCAACCGAACGGGGCGGACCTGGTTTCCTCGGAAAACCTCAACGCATGGATGTTTGATGATTATGGTTTGTTAGACGGCATTACAGTGCCTGGTGGTGATCTTCCTTCACTTCATCCTTCTGCCCCTATCTGGTCATCTAATTCCCTCACTTGCTCTAATCCTCTCAGGTTCCTCTCTTCTCATTTTCTTTCTTTTTAATTGATTCCTTCTGAAATTTCGAGTGACATTATCATATTAGTTGTACATTTCACGCAATTTCCAATAGGTTTCAGACTTTGGGTTCTCTAAAAAAATGAAAGTTTTATGCTTCATTTTAGTGCATTAGGTTTAGAGAGTAATTGCTTTCGTTTTTTAGTTATATTTACAAGTTGGTTTAGCGTTATTTAGTTTGAAATTATGTTTTGCGATGGATTTGGGCGATAAGCTTAGTGGCTGGCAAGCTGCCATGGCCCAGTTAGTTGCTCCCTCAAGCTCGGATGTTGTTGATTTCTTATTCTACTATGAACACGCTCATTAATCTTTTTTTCTTCTTGATACTGCAGTGCAGAATTTAATGAATCATTTGGGAATTCCAATAATCTTATCGAACCAGGCTCCCGAAAACGGTATATAGCTACTTGAGGGTTTATCATTTTATTGTATTTGCTTGCTTTGTTTGCCTATTGCAGATTCTACTTTAGCTTCTTCGGTTGTCACCATCTTATTGTATCTTTAAGTTTGGGTCGGTTTCAGTCTGGTTGTGCTTCGATTTGTTGCTCGGTTTCATACGGGGTTTCGCTTAGTAATCTATTCGGCATTCTTATCACAGGGTGAGGTCTGGAACATGTAGTGCAACTGCCTCCAAAGCTTGCAGGGAAAAGATGAGAAGGGATAGGTTAAATGACAGGCATGTTTTGATATACTGATTTCCTTCCCTCCAATCGATGTTTCCTTCTCTGATAGTTGCATTTTCACTATCTCTAGGTTCCTGGAATTGGGTTCTATCCTAGATCCAGGAAGGCCTCCCAAAGTAGACAAGGCTCTTATATTGGTTGATGCTGTTCAAATGGTTACGCACTTACGGGATGAAGCCCTGAAATTGAAGGAGTCAAATGAGAGTCTGCAGGAGAAGATTAATGAGCTAAAAGTGAGCTCAGATTCACTGTTTATTTGTTACACGTTTCATTCGTTAGTACACATGGACAAGTAATGCAAGTGAAAATTTTCATTTGATCCATTACTATCGCTTAAGTTTCAATGATGTGCATGCTGAGACGAGATTTGTTTTGTAGGCTCAAAAAAATGAACTCCGGGATGAGAAACAGAGGCTGAAGGCCGAGAAAGAGAATCTTGAGCGGCAAGTCAAGGCCATGAGTTCTCATCCAGGATTCCTATCCCATCCTGCTGCCATTCCAACTCAATTTACTACCCAAGGCCAAGTTGTTGGTGGGAAGCCGGTTCCCTATGTTGGTTATCCCGGAGTTTCCATGTGGCAGTTCTTGCCTCCTGCCGCTTTCGATACATCACAGGATCATGTTCTCCGCCCTCCGGTTGCATAAGTTGGAAGGCTGAGCTGTTGTTGACGTATTTCGTCAGCATAAAGAAGCAATTATGTTTATCATTTATCTGTTATTGACAGATGTTGGAATCTGGGTGTGCTGCTAACAGTTGGAAAAAACCATTGATTCATAGCATCCTGGAGTTAAGGTGCTTGTGTTATTTTTACCAGGAATTATAAGTAAAAGCAGACTATTTATTGAAATTTCTATTGCCTTCCCTTGAACATATGGTCCTCACATGGAGTAAAGAAGCATCGGAAACTTGGCACTTTATTATATAGTGCACATGTTACTATCTAATTAAAGATTAAATTTATTTAATTGAATTAAAATAAAGATTAAATTGATAGAAGGTGTAGATATTGAGGATCAAATGCATATTTATTTTAATTTTTTTGAAGTCGCATCATCTCATCCGTTAAATGTTAATGATAAGTAGTTTGATTGTTAACATTAAATAGTTAGGGGATAAATATCAATAATCAAAATAAAAAGTGACCAGAGTTGATTGTTAACGATTAAATAGTTAGCTGGTCTAATTGACAAAATTAAAATATCAATAATCAAAATAAAAAGAGACAATAGTTAAGTGATCATAGGTATAATTTACCCTAATATTTATATAATCAAATGTAGCATTAAATATATTAATCTGAAAAATGATTAGACTAAATTCCTAAACATATTTAGAGCATATTTTAACCCTCTTGGTTACAAATAAGTTGACAAAATTGGTTTCAAAAAGGTTGTTTGAAATCCCATATAGCTCCGAGGTGAGTGGTCCTCGTAAACATCAAGAGCCCCAAAGCTTGTCATCGAATGTTTTTCCTCGTGAATTCATCCAACAATTTTAGTAATAAAATAGAGGATTATTATTTTTAGAAATTTTGAATTCGAGCAATTATATTTGTAGGTTTATAAATAAAAAAAAACTAAACATATATTATTTTATAACTATTACACTATTAAAAATATTGTTTTTCACATGTGTTTCCCGAACCACCTCTTGATCTTTAAGTCAAAAAGTCAACAAAAATGAGGTAGTTTTGATGTGCGACAGTCTAATTTAAGGTTAAAATACAGAGATTTTGAGGAACAATTGAAAATGTGATAAAAATTATAACATTTATTAGGTTGAGTGAAACTTAAAATGTTACATTTTTACTAACATTTTTTGTTGAACCTAAAATGTTACGAAAAATATAACATTTTCAGTTCAACAGTAAATGTTAGAAAAAAAGATAATATTTTAAGTTACACCCAACCTAAAATATTATAATTTTTATCACACTTTCAGTTATATCTTAAGTTGTCGTTTTTAATTTTAAATTAAATTACGCTCCCTTAAACTCCCCTAAAAAAAATGGGACCAAAGCTGATGGCATTTTTATACCTAAACAAGAGGGACCCTCTCGACTTAAAATGCCAAATCCCACCATGAGTGGTCCATGAACTGCTTATCTCAGACCATTAATCAAGGACAATAAAAAATTGTTAAAGATCACAATCAGGGACAAAGTGGAAAAACAACAATGTCACTTTCAGTTCAGGCTAATCAGTGTAGAGAATGCTTAGAATCAAAGGACTAAAATCAATTTCTTTTATGTCCAACTTGATCTTTATGCCTCAAATGCACCTACATCAACACCATGTATTGATTGCCTTGTTTGACTTCAAATGTGCATTGGATTCTCCCAAAATAAAAAAGTACTCATTTAGTTCAATCAACTTGGAATCATTTGTTCTTATCCAAACTTTTGCTTCTTTAATGCCTTTTAGAGATTTAACTTGTAAATGTAATTTTTTTAATAGTATGTGGTGATTATAAGATAATATCTGTTCAAAATCTTATTTCTTGATAATGCAGACACATCTTATAAACACAACTGTTCGAACCAGAGAGCTCTGGAGAAAAAAACATTCTTTTTTACCACAGGTCATACTCAATTAAATGGTACTGGTTGCAGTTGACTGGCTGAGAAATGATTGTTGCAAGCTCAAGAGTTGACCTTTATAACAAAACAAAGAACAAATAAGTTTTTTCCATCATTGTTTCAGACTAATTCAAGATTATTTGAAAAGAAATGGCTCATTTGATCCATCTCTTAGCCATTTCCATCGGGCAACAGAGATGTAAGTGAGTTGTTGAATTCAGAAATGGTGCAAACTTCCGTTGTATTTTTAGTTTTCATGTTGTCACTTGCCATATGCCATGCTGATAGGAATCTGAATTCTGCTTTGCAGTGTTCGGGTGCTGATAATTATACATCGGAAAGTTCATTCAGGGTCAATCTCGACAACCTTCTCGGTTTGCTTACCGAAAAAGGGGCTTCGAGTAATGGATTCTTGAAAACCGCCGTAGGAAGGAAATCAGGGAAGATTTACGGTCTTATGCAATGCAGAGGGGACGTTTCTGCAGAAAACTGTGCTAATTGTACGAGAGAATCCGTTGCGGTAGCTTGCGTGATTGCTCCAAGAGCAAAACGGTTCTGGTTTGGTTAACATGGTGCTTCCTCCGCTATTCGGACGAGCATTTCTTCGGTGTCTGGGATCAATCTTCCACATCAATAGTCAATGAAACCAATTTTGATAACACATCCGTCATCTCAAGAGGGCTGGCCTTCATGAGTGAAGTCGCAGTAACGACGCCGGAGCAGCCTTTGATGTTTTACACTGCGGTGTTGGATGCAGGCCGATTCGGGAAGCGGTACGGCATGGCTCAGTGCACCAGAGACATTAGTAGAACCGACTGCAACAGGTGCTTGGATACTCAGCTAATGACATTCAGAACCACAATTGGGAATAAGAGAGGATGGGAGGTTTACGGGTCCAGTTGTAGTATGTGGTACCATGATTACCAGTTCTATTCGAACTTTTCCATCACTGCAAACGACGGTAAGTCCCGATCGCATTCAATCATTATTCGTTGCAGATCTCCACTGCATAATACAAATGAAATTGAACCATTTATGTAATGCTCAAACAGGTGCAAGGAGATTGTCCTTGCATGGAGTTGGAACTGGCATAACGATGGCAGTCCTATTGTTTGTATTTGTTCCATAATCATTCATTGAGTCCAAAACCAAAACCAAGTTCTGAAGCAGAAGGGTTCAGTAATAGTGATTTTCTGGTGCTTTTTTGTTCTATGCCCTTGCAGATCAGATAGTTGCAACTCCTGAGTGGTGAGTCGCTACAAAGTTGTTGATCATTGATAGTTTTCTCAGTCACTTCCAGTTCGTTAATGTTTAATGTTGCTTGGTAAAGTTACCAAATCTATACTTTATCTGTCATCTTTGTCAGCACCCGGATATTTTCATGTTGTTATCAGCATACACATTGTCCATGTTGAGTTTAACCTTAAAAAAAAAAGCATTTCTTGACAAAAACAGATTCTGAAAACTGGGGAAAGTACTTTTACCATTATAGCAATTATGCACTTACATCATAAAAATGGGTAAACTACTGGTTTAGTACCTAAACTATTACTTTTGTTCCATTTTGATACAAAAACTTATTAATCATACCTAACTTATAATTTAAGTTTCATTTTAGTATCCTTTCATTAAAAATTTAACGGTAATGTTGATGTGTCACCATAAGGATGTCATGTCATCATTGAAAAAAATAAAAAATACTATGTCAGCAGTTCTATTAATTTTTTGAAGGCGGGATACGAAATTGAAATCTAAACTAAACGTTAAGAATATTTTAAAAAATAAAGTTTAAATACCAAAACAAAATAAAAATAATCGTTTATGTATTAAACATGTAGTTTACCCTATAAAAATAAATGTAAAATACACCCATGACTATTTAATTATGAGATTATAATTTGATTGTACTTCTTTTAATTTTATCAATTAAATCATTTAGTTATTTGAATAATATTAATCAAGTCATTTGTTATTAAAATTTGATAGAGTAGTTGATGTGACAGTTAACAAATTTGATGTAATTATACAGTTGGTCCTTAATACTTACACATTCTATCAATTTAATTCTAATTTTAATTTAATAAATTTAATATTTCAATCAAATGATAACATATGTAATTAGTGATATGTATCACCATCTGACTAAATTAAATATTTTCAATAACTAAACCAACTAAAATTGAAATTATTGAAATATTCTCCTTTAAATGATAAAGTAAGTCCTTTCTACTTGTCATTTCTCATAATTTTTATTAAAATTATTATAACAAATAGTTTTAATTTTAAATTATCAAACCCATTTAAAATATCAATTCACTAGAATCACTAATTATCAATTCACTAGAATGACTAATTATCAATTAGTTGGTTTAGTCTAAACGAGTCGTTCAATTGGTGTAGTTTTAGGTAGAAAATTTGGGCTTAGAATAACTCAAATTAAAAGTACTCAAAAGTTTTCTTGAACACAGAGTAATCCAATGTGTACGCATCTCGTCATTTCCGATCTTGAGGAAATCCTCAAAGCCGAATCTATCTGATTCACCGTTGTCCCTTCCCTCCAGTTTTTCCAAGACTGCAGCAAATTTTCAATTTTATAAATCTGATCACCAAGTTTAAAAATTATTTCAATATATATACTTACATAGCTCAGAAGATCTTCCATGTTATCTCTATCGTTGAAACAATTGTTTCTACGCCCGGCGACGATTTCCAAAATCAATACTCCGAAGCTAAAGACGTCGGACTTGACGGAAAATTGTCCGTACATTGCGTATTCCGGCGCCATGTAACCACTGCAGATAAACAATAAGAACAATTGGTTAGAATCATATATATCGTTTATCATGTAGAAAATGTTAGTACTTTAGGAACTTACTAGGTTCCCACAATTCTACTTGTGTTGCCCTGGGTTTCATCCATGGTAAACAATCTTGCCATGCCGAAATCTGCAATTTTTGGATTCATATCTGCTTCTAGAAGAACATTACTAGCTTTGAGGTCACGATGAATGATTCGAAGTCGAGAATCTTCATGAAGATAAAGTAGTCCCCGAGCGATTCCTCCTATGATTTTGTATCGTGTTTCCCAATCCAATTGTTCCCTCATTTTGGGATCTGGATATATAAAATTAAGATATATCAGACATGCTCACTTATATGGTAAATGAATTCAAGTTTAAATGCATACATACTGAATATGAATCGATCGAGGCTTGCATTATGTACAAATTCATAGACAAGAAGTCTTTCGGTTCTTTGGAGGCTAAAACCAAGCAGCCGGACTAAGTTCCGGTGCTGAAGTTTGGCTACCAGGATGACTTCATTCTTGAATTCCAGGTCTCCTTGTCCGGATTCCCTGGATAATCTTTTCACAGCTATGTCTTGTCCAGAGGAAAGCCTACCCTGAAAATATCGAATCGACAAGATAATATCTTTTCAGAATTTTTTTTAATCTATTGATAACGCACACACAATCTGCGGAATGTCAGTGCTTTATTTCATATGTATGACATTTGGTTTACCACCTTGACCAAGCTTATTCTCATCAGAAAAGTTATTTGTTGCAATCTTAATGGTGTCAAAATCAAATTGCAAAGACTCTGGGTTGATAATTTCTTCGTCCACAGCTGCCGTAGGAGCAAGTAATTATTAATGAATAAATGTAGAACTAGTCAAAACATAGCTAAATGCTTTCCCAGACTTGCATGAAGTTAGAAATTTCAACTCTTAATCTTACTTTCAACAATATCCTTCTTCTTCCTAGCTCTTAGAAAGAAGTAGAGGAAGACCATAATTATCGCGACGCCGGTAATCGGAACTACGACGGCTATTATAATTCGAGACTTGTTATTATCTGCAAAAAAAAGCAGGATTAATTTCCTACGAGGAAAGGTTGAATATTTGAATCCAAGCTTAGATGTCTTACTGTTGGAATTTGATGTGGTTTCATTGGTTGGTTCATTGTAGAAACGTTGCATCTCGAACCTCACGAAACAGCTCGGCAAAATCACCCGGCCTCCCCATCTTTTACCGCAACAATCTGGGATTATCGGCAAAGCTGTCTCCAAGCAGGTGGTGCACTCTTCCTGGGACAAATCAGGGGTGCACTGCTCAAGTGCATATATTGGCTGCAAAACCGGATCTATTACATTCCCTGTTGCAAACTTGCTAAGAGAGCCACCCGATGAGGCCCTATTCATAAGATCAACCAGCAAATTGTTCAAGGCTTGATTAAAACTGTCCGGATCCGTAACATTCAAAGAATTAGACACCTGATGACGACGCTACGGTCCAGAACACCGACGATGGAACGATTCGAATAACGCAACATACAAAAATCATACCAAATGATTGCTTCCTTCCTGTTGGGACAAGCACTTGTGATCTCAGTCATGGCATTATTGATACAACTAAGGCAAACATCAGGCCGAACATCGCCTAGACAGAGTGCGATCACGTTAACGGTATCGAGATCTCGGCCGACGGACAGATTGTAGAAACCGTAATCATTCGCAGTGATTGAGGAGAAAGAAGAGAGGAGGGTGTTGAGGTTTGCCTCGTTGGTACTACCGGCGGTGAAGTTTCCTCTATCTGAACAACTTGAAGCCGTCGGATTAGTGTTCTGGGCAGTACCGAAGGTGAAAACAAAGATGAGAACTAACAGGAAAAGCAGTGCTGATGAACCAATCTCCATGGTTTCAATCTAATAGCTATGGAAATCCTGTGAAAAAGGATTCTGGGTCATCGAAGTATTTATAAATGACTACGTAGACGTGTTGGTCCAAAATTTATAATTTATCTGAGCTGAATACGTCAAATAGTCAACGTTTCGGGCTTATAATAAATTAATTTGTACGTAGGTTTAGTTGATGTGTGTCATTAATATGATACCATTTGTTAACAAATATAATTATTTTATTTATAATTTTAAATTTATTTATTCATTAATGATGTATTTGTATATGATAACAAAATTAGTATACGATACCAAATGCATTTTTTTAACCTCTTTAAAAAGTTTAGATTATTAGCGGTGAGGAGGGGATACTATTATAAATTTTTAACAAAAGTTAATTCTATTATAAATATTTAAATTTTTGATTGATTTCATTTCATTTCAAATTATAATTTTTATTTTAAATTAATTTTAAACTTTTAAATCTTTTAATTTCATCCCTAAGTTCTTCCAAATATATATTTAATTTCAATCATAGTTTAACTAATTTTTTAAATATAAAATAATATAGCTTGACCTAACAATTTTATTAATACAGAATGTGATTTGCATATACCCATAGATTAGGATGAAATTAAAATATTGAGAATTTGGGGACTGATTTAAAATAAGAGTTATAGTTTGAAGATAAAATTAGAATATTCAAAAGTTTGAAGACTAAGCTAGGATGTAAGTCATAGTGTTGGGGATAAAATTAAAATATCCAACAATTTAAAGTCTAATTTAAAATGAGTGTCATTGTTTGGGGGTAGGGATGAGCAAAAATCGACTCGACTCGAAAAATTGATCTTTCCGACTCGACTCAAAAAACTGATTTTTTCAACTCAACTCGAAAAAACTTTAAGTTCAAATTGAGTTGTAAAAATCTTCAAGTTCAAATCGAGTTGTAAAAAACTTCAAGTTCAAATCGAGTTGTAAAATACAACTTGAATAACTCGAATTTTTAATAACTAGTGAAATAATTTTCAAGTTTGAGTTAAGTCCCTCGACTCTGTATGATATATGTATATCACATATGAAAAAAATATGAAGAAATATATATGTATTGTATATGGTTATAAAAAATATTTAAATTAAAATAAAATAATATCATAATATTATAAATATTTGTAATTAAATTTAAATAAAAATTCAAAAATTTGATTCAACTCGACTTGACTTGAAAAAAATTTTAATTCAACTTTGAGTTATAAAATACGGTCGTCAACTTGAATAACTTGAAAAATTTTTACTCAACTCGACTTAACTCCAAAGAGCGTTGATTCGTAGTTTGGGGGCATATAAAATATATAATTAACTCTAAAAACTAATAACGGTAGAATTGAAATCTCATTGTGCTTTTCCTAATATACAATACTTCTGAATTTGGTTTATATTAAATATATTATTGTGTCGTTGAATATAGTCAAATACTTCCAAATTTGAAGAAATCAAATTGAGACCAACTCTCCAAATTATTTTATTTTTTACTATTTCTAAAGCAGTATGCGTACAGGAATTTCTAAACAAAAAAAAGTCAACTGCATGCGTAGAAAGTTGAAAAAGGTGGATAAAAGAAAACATTATTCTAAATTTCTCACAATTAAGGTTTGACCACGAAGATGGAAGTTAATTCTGCAAACACTATCGAGGATACAGATCAGTAATGGAAGCTTCATTCTTGGACAATGGCAGCTCTTCACTTTTAGATTGGTACGATTCGGACACCATCGAAGATGACATGTCCGATCCGATGTCGGAGTGCATGAAAAAGCTGGTTGGGAAGGCATTGGGAGGTGACTGGAAAACTATTAAGCATCAGAATGACTGTAGCCATGGTTGGTCTATCGGCTACGTTTTCTTGAACACATAGCAATCCGATGTGAATTCACCTCATCATTTCATTCCTCGAACCGTCTCTCAGTGTCGGATCGAGTAGATCCATTGCCGTCCCTTGTCTCCAATGTTTCCATGCCTGCAACAAGTATGAATTTCGATGAGCTCCGGATTCGAGTTTTTGACACCTGCTATAGCTTTAGATGATCATACTTACAGAGCTTATTAGGTCCTCCACGGTTTCACCATTTCGGAAACAATTGTTTTTCTGACCACTTACGATTTCCAGAACTATCACACCAAAACTGAAAACGTCTGATTTTACCGAGAATTGGCCGCGCATGGCGTATTCGGGTGCCATGTATCCACTACATGTGAACATTCCGAATGTCATTCTCGAATTCGATGAACATTTCGATTGTATAGAGATTCAATATACGAAGGAAGTTTTTATTCTTACTAGGTTCCCACAACTCTGCTGGTGTTGCCTTGCGTTTCGTCCCGTACAAACAGCCTTGCCATTCCGAAATCTGCAATCTTCGGAATCATCTCTGCATCTAACAGAACATTGCTCGCTTTAAGATCCCGGTGAATTATCCTCAGTCGAGAATCTTCGTGAAGGTAAAGGAGGCCACGAGCGACGCCTCCGATGATTTTGTATCGACGCTCCCAATCCAACTGCGCTCGCTTGACTCGATCTATATATGTTAGACGGTAACACACAAGTCTCAGAACAATCTACACATATGTATATATTCGACGTAGTAGGACGAAATCGGTACCGAATAAGAAATGATCAAGGCTTGTGTTGGGCACAAACTCATAAACGAGAAGCCTTTCATGTCCTTCCAAGCAGAATCCAAGGAGCCTAACCAAATTTCGGTGTTGAAGCTTGGCCACTAACAGGACTTCATTCTTAAATTCCAACTCTCCTTCGTTTGATAGTCTTTTGACAGCAACCCAAATCATTAAAAACCCAATTAATAATTGTATATAATTAATTTAATTAACGAATTAACCGAAATTAAATTTTAAATTTTAAATATTATATATAACATATGGGCTCAACCCAAATCATTAAAAACCCAATTAATAATTTAAGATCCAATAACTTTTAAACTTAAATCAATATTAATTAATTAAAAAATTATATAAATTTTTTATTTTATAATTATATATTATTTAAATTAATTGTAAACTGTTTTTTAATTAAAAAATATTAAATATATTATATATAACATATGGGCTAAGCCCAAACCATTTAAAACCTAATTAATAATTTAAGATCCAATAACTTTTAAAATTAAATCAATATTAATTAATTAAAAAATTTATCTAAAATTTTTATTTTATAATTATTTATTATTTAAATTAATTATAAACTTTTTTTGAATTAAAAAATATTAATTTTATATAAATTAGAAAATTAAAAAAAAAATCGGTTAATTCGAAATTAACCGAATTAACCGAAATTTATTCGGTTCGGTTAATATGTTCGAAAAAAAATTCGGTTCGGTTAACGGTTAAAGAAAAAAAAAGTTTGGTTAATTCGGTTATGGTTAATTCGGTTCGGTCGGCCACCGTTTTAACCGAATGAACACCCCTAACGCGTGATATAGGCGATTTGACCAAACTGACACCCTTTAATCGAATATCTCCCTTTTTAGCACCGTTTGTTCTATATTTCTCGAAGTGACATCCTTTCGACTGAGGTGGCGAAAGATGCATCCCCGGGGACGCGCTTTACCTGGTTTACGCTGAGTTGGATGTCACGTGTGAAAAGCGCATCCCCGGTATTTTTTTAATAATACATTTATTTTGCTGATTCAGTTGCCATGCGGTATTTTTTTAATAATAAAAATTTTATTTTTATTGTTATTATAAATTAATAATATATTATGTAAATTGTTTCAGTTATAATTTAATAATTATCGAATGTATTTTTTTAATGTGTGTTAAAGGTGGAGTGTATTATCTACATTAATCGGATAAAACAACAGATGAAAACTAGTTTTTATTTTATTTTAGTTATATGAAAAATGTATAAATTATTATATTACACGTATGGTTATATTATTATTTTTTATTTTGATTATCGATCTATTAATTTGATCACTTAATTATTTAAATATTATCAATATAGTCATCTGTTATTATTATTTAACCAAAATATTGATGCATAAGTTAATAAAATTAGTATAATTACACATTTAATCTGTTATTATTATTATACATTGAGAAATTATATAAAATGCAATTACATTTAAATATTAGAAACAAAAACATTCATTTAAATAGAATATTATGTTACATAAGGGTTAACGATTATGTGATGATAATAGAGTTTGACATTTTTTTCTATTGTATCCGATGTTTCTACAATGCCCACATCGTTTTTTTTCTGTTGACTTCTCCCGAATATCCATATCACAATGTATTCTAGTAGATTTTGGACGACCTGAGTCTCTCAATAGCAATGGATCTGGTACAATTGTAAGCCAAGTTTGAATCTGATATGGGTCTCTTTCGTTCCTATGGCGAAAACTCAAATTCATATACCTTGAATACTTGTGAAAGTTGGTATACGGGATCAACATAATTTTTGTAGTCCAAATACGAATGTGAGCAAGCTGCAATGACATGAGAGCATGGATATTTGAGTGCTGGAAAGAAACCACAATCGCACCACCTCTCATGCAGATTAACTCTGAAAGAGTTAGCTTCAATCCCTTGCAACGGACGTGGCATTTCGGTTACACGAAACAATTCACGGGTGCGAGAAAATTTTTTAACCAACATCCCATTTGATGCAGCCACTTTTTTCTGTAAATCAGCTACTAGTCTTGGGTGGTAAATATGACCGTTTTGCATCCAAGTAAGAGCTTGTCCACTGAGCTTTGCAAAGAGTTGACCCAAACGAAAATAAGTCGTTTTGACCAATGTCGTGGCTGGTAAATGACACGCCCCATTTAAGGTTGAATTTATTGCTTCAGTCAAGTTTGTTGTCATATGACCATAGCGATACCCCCGTCATACGCATTTGTCCACATTTCTTTGTTGATGTTCACAATGTACTCGCACCCCTTCTTATTTTTGCCAAACAACTCTTGTAGCATCGACTCAAACCTTTGAAGTAAGAGTTCGTAACCTAAGCCATTAGGAATATGTAATAGTTAATATGAAGTATAAATAAGTAATACGAAAAAAATAGAAAAATTGGGGAAAAGTAACATACCCATCCGCATGACTAATTGACGTTCATCGTTCTTCTTGTATTTTCTGTAATAGTTTGCAGCAATATGACGGACACAATAACGATGTTGAACATGTGAAGGTCTATACATTATACCCAAAGAGTCCATTGCTGCTTTTATCCCGGCTCCTCGGTCTGAAATAATGCATACTCGTTCCCTGGTGACAACATGTAAACGTAAATTTTTAAGGAAAAAAGCCCAAGACTCAGTGTCTTCTCCTTGAACGAGGGCAAACGCAACAGGAAGAATATTGCGGTTTCCATCTTGGACCACAGCCAATAATAAAACTTACTTGTATTTCCTATACAAAAAAGTACCATCAATTTGGACAATTGGTTTATAGTACTTGATTGCATTAATACACTGAGGGTAAGTCCAAAAAACACGATAGAATTGGCAGCGATCACGAACCACTCGATCATTCACGTAATGATGTTGAGTTTCGAACTCAACAATTGTCCCGGGATTGAGTCTTTGCACAACATGAAACCAACTGGGCAGCTCGTTGTAAGATGAATCCCATTCGCCATGAAGTTTGCAAATGGCATTCTGTTTTGCCAACCAAGCTTTTTTATATGAGACGGTGTACCCATATTGTGACTGTATAGCAGAAATCAACACTGCAACAGCTATATGAGAGCTTTGCTTCATAATAGGCATGATTGCTTGGCAAATAATGTTGGAGTCCAAGTTGGGATGATCCTGGTTTATACCTCTTGCAAACACGTATGAGGACCGTTGTATCTGGTTAGTTCCCATAAGTTATTCTTTCTCTTCCTCTTTGATACACTAACCATCCATTGACATCCGTTGTCACGTTGGACGTAGTAGCAGACATATTTCTCTGTGTTAGATCGATCAACTCGGGACTGAACTGAGTTACAAATATTGTAACTCTTTATTGCCATCATTGCTTCCTCCTTCGATGCGAACTCCATTCCAATATGTAAATCACCGTCATTAACTGTTGATTGAAGTCCATAGTTGCCAACATCAGGAAGATCTGGAAATTCGGGCTCATACATTGCATCATAATCAGCCCCATACATATGTGCAGGAAGTTTGGCTGGTGTTGTATTTATCGGAACGTCATCCTCGTTATCATCAGAATGTACGTTAAACTGTGGTGAGTCAGTTCAACGAATAATCCCATTTCAGCACCATCTGCACCTGGCTCCCGAAGAGGTTCTTCTGGTGGAGATGATGGTTCCTCCGATAATCTAATGTTGAGGTCAAATAAGTTCCCGCTTGTGTGTCCTCCTCTTGAACTTGAGGTCATTGTATCATGTGAGATGTGAATAGACTGTCGTCTCGTTGACATTTCCATATGTAAATCGAAAACATTGGTAGATGAATGTCTACCCCTTGAAGTAGAAGAGATGTTGCCATATGGATTATTGGTGAAACCACGTGGGTTGAGATCATAAGCAGTTGCAGATGAATGCCTTCCTACTGAACTTGATGGCATGTCATCTGGTGTTGGATCCACCATTAATGATGTGAAATCATTACAGATCAGTTGTGTCGGGCTATCAACTTGATCAGCTTGATATACAATGCCAAAGTGAGAGGAATATGGAAGACTACGAGAAGCACAAACCTCAATAAAAGACGATACATTTCAATAAGAGATTGTGAACTTCTCATATGAGTATCAACCATCATAGAAACATCATCATCGTTTGAAAGCTGAAATGATGTATACGTGAGCGGAAAAAGTTCAGTAGGAAATCTGTACTGAAGTGAAGATAGTCTTCTCCGGCCTGCTACAAATCTTTAACGAAATTTTTGTGATTAACTCCTCAAGAGTGATGTTTCTCTTCAAGGTTAAGGGGATATAATGATCTGACTCAAAAACAACCCTCTCTTCAGCTTGTTTAATTTCTCCATCATACAAAATAATAACATAAAAATGACTCATTTTCAGAGAATAGAGGATTGAGATTTTTGAGAAATTTAGAGTTTGAGAATTTTAAAGCTTGTGAACTGAAGTTTGTTTTGAAAGTTTATAATACGTTGCATCTAATAGTGTCTATAACCGGGGTACTATTCATGTGAAGGCGCGTTCTCGGGGGCGCGCCTTCCATTATTTTGTCAGAGAATATGTTATCATTACCCTATTATGTCACTTATGTCCCTCGGGAACTATTCATGTCAATACTTATTATTCCTTAGAGGACCGTGAAGGCACATTCCCGGGGGGGGGGCGCCTTCCATTATTTTGTCAGAGAATATGTTATTATTACCCTATTATGTCACTTATGTCCCCCGGGAACTATTCATGTCAATACCTATTATTCTTTAGGGGACCGTGAAGGCGCGTTCCCGGGGGCGCGCCTTCCATTATTTTGTCAGAGAATATGTTATCATTACCCTATTATGTCACTTATGTCCCCCATGAACTATTCATGTCAATACCTATTATTCCTTAGGGGATCGTGAAGGCGCGTTCCTGGGGAACTATAGATGGATGGTGAAATCAGGTAAATTATAACCAAAATTTAACTTCTTTTGGAAGTTCAACAAGTTAAGGATAAAATTATATATATAGATAAATTTAAGTTCATAACTTAAATTAAAATGTTATGTGAAGTTTGAATAAATTAGATAAAATGTTATGGATAAATTGAATAAATGTGAAGTGATAAGTTTATTGTGACATTGAAATTGTATGGAATGAGCATCGACATGTTTTTACGAATAAATGTGAAGTGATAAGTTGATTTTAATGTATACGTTTTAATATATATGTTAATGATAAAATCATATGTATGGATAAATTTAATTTCAATTTAAGTACTGTGAACTATAATTGGAATATAACTTTTAATTTCGAATACAATTGGAATATTAACTTGAATTTAATGTTAAATTTCGAATACTATAATTTATATTTTAAATTTAAATTTCGAATAATATTATTTGTATTTTAATTTTAAATTTCGAATACTATAATTTGTTAAAAACATTTATTAAACATTTAATGTTAAATTTAAATAAAAAAACATTAAAATATTGATAGTAACAACCATGAAACATTTAAATAACATAACCAAATTACATAAATTTATGAAATATAACTATTTAAAGAACATTAAAATACAACTGGATCACCGATGTCGTCTTCTCGAATGAGTTCCACATGGTGGTGGTTGTCTATTTCGCGGAGGATTTCTTCGTGAAACTTGTTCTTCAGTCTCCTCATCTTCACTATCATCATCATCGGCATTTTCTTCATTTGGCGTAGATGACGCTGAAGGGGCTGTATAAAATAACGACCCTGGAGGAGTGCTATTAACCATCCCACCACTCCCCGGGAACTATGAAAACTGTGGAAACATTGGCATCAATGTCTGTGATCCATATGGAGATTGAGGTGTCTGAGGAGAAGCACCACCAGCCAAATAAGATGCATATGAACTATATGTTGGATCATTAAACATAGCCGTATATGCACCTCCATATGGTATAAAACCCTGCGGTCTAGGCATGTAGCCTGGCGGGCTAGGAATGAACCCTGCGGGCTAGGAATGTAACCTTGCGGAGATGACATATGAACTGGTGGGCTTGGCATATACCCCTGAGGAGATGGCATTGAAGTGGAGGGATGGGCATGTACCATTGTGGCATCGGTGGATAAGGATGTTGTGGTGGGACTGATGCAGAACCAATAACACCTTCTCTCCGTCCATGCGTCAGAGGATGATGATATTGAGATGGTTGACGTATTTCTCGGCGCCTAGGAATGCTAACCCCTCGTGCTTACGCCGAAAGTAGAAACAACTTCCATTTTCATTAAACCAGTACATATAGTTATCCGTAACCATATGACCAGTTTCAGCGTAATATTGTCGAGGGGCCAACTGTGCATACTGGTTCTCCCAAAGAGCAATCCAATCTTTGTGTCTCACCACCCAGTTAACATCTTTCTTTCCTCTTCTATATATGTTATGCACGTCGTCTAAATTCCTAGGTGCTCCAGGAATATATTGCGTACAACCATACTACGGAGCACACAATCAACTAGATGCCACTCAATAATAGCATAACATATAAGAGGTATAACTGATATCCAAACCTCTAATGACCCACCAAGGTGGAGTGGGATGCAAGCCTTCACTTCATCGCTCGCATAAGGTATCCATTGAAACTGAAATATAAATATACAATTCAAATAAATAAAATATTCTAATTATATCTAGCATTTTAAATTAAAATATTAATATTTAAACAGGTGTAAAAATATACCTCAGACCCAGCTTTTGTATCAATAAGTAGACGAATTTCCTCTAACCCAATAGGTATACTTCTATGGTTCTTTCTTTTCATCGACCACCTATGAAATATAATATAAACTAAATATCACCCTATTTAATTAAAAATATTTAAATCAAAATTTAGTTCGATAATTACCTTAACAATAAGGGGAATATGTATAGTTCATTCATGATCGGACATAAGAAAGGTATGCAGAACCACGCCCATGATTGCAGAAGCAGGAGACATCCACCGATAGCAGTTTTCTTATAATTCGTCGCCCGACACATTTCTCTAAAGAGAAATGCCAAAACTGCAGCACCCCAACTATATCTTCCAGCTTCATCAAAATCGATCAGATGCCGCAACCACATACAATGCACCTGGTTGCGAAATTTGTCGGGCATCAATATTCTTCCAATTATTCGTAGAATATATGCCCGGCACATGCCTTTGCTTGATCATCTGAAGCATTTTCATTTAAAACCTCAAAATTAGCTTTCAACCAAGATAAAGTTATTCTACCTCCATTAAATTCTGGCGGACTGCCAATCACCATCCGCCATACCACACATCATATTTCTATCGACGGGAAGCCCCAAATGCATAGAGACATCCTCTAATGTAATTGTAGCCTCTCCACATGGAAGGTGAAAAGTGTGTGTCGCGAGCATCCACCTCTCAATCAATGCAGAAATTAGGACATGTTCGAGTTTGCAACCGCCAATGATTGTTGTAATATATCCGAACCCGGCAGAAACCAAAAATGGCAAAATATGTTCCGGTGTCGGTATACGTGAATTTTTAATAAATCTCTAAAATACGATCAATATCCTAAATAATATGCATTATAAAAAATTAAAATTAATATAAATTCATAATAAATTTAAATTAAACATAACAATAAATATTAACATTAATTATAAAAAAATATTATCATATCGCTAAAATATCTGGAGATATGGTCAGCATCCAATCGCAACAGTATTTCACTTTCCATTATAACTGTAGACAAAAAATAATAATTAGCACAAAAAATAATTAATTAATAAATTTAAATAAATAATAATTATATAAATATTATTTTAATAAAAAATAATATTTATATAATTATATTAATATAAAATATAATAATTATTTAAAAAAATAACTGAAAAATAAATTTATTACCACTAATAAGAAATTTAAAATTCAAAGATTTAGAGAATTTGAGTTATACAAGAAAGGAGAAGAAGATTTTGGTGTGAAGAATGAAGGGGGTTGAGGGGGTTTATATAAGGGAGGAGGAGGGATAGTTAGGGAAAAATCGGATGGGCATTTAAGACATTTAATGAAAGGCGCGTCCCCGGGGATGCACCTTTCACACGTGGCAACTGAATCAGCAAATAAAGGTAAAGGGCGTCCCCGGGGATGCGCCTTTCACACGTGACATCAAACTCAGCGTAAAATCAGGTAAAACGCATCCCCGGGATGCACCTTTCGCCACCTCAGCCGAAAGGTTACCACTTCGGGAAATATAGAACAAACAGTGCTAAAAAGTGAGATATTCGATTAAAGGGTGTCAGTTTGATCAAATCGCCATGATATAGCTCAACTTTTTTTTGAAGAAAATCAATCAATCAAACATTCATTAATCAAACATTCATTGGTCACTCTGACAGAAACGTGTATCTATGATCATTGTGCCATTGGCACTTGCTTTAACCAAAAAAATGGGATATTATCAAAATTACCCCTTAATATCTACTAAAATTATCATTTCGGCACTTGTCATCTTTTTTTTTGGAACATTTTGACTCCTAATATTTTATTTTAAAGCAAAAAGACCCCTCTATGAATGGAAATTGTTAGTTAACACACGATTATAATTTCAAAATAGGGGTTTTTATCCTAAAATGAAACATTGGCCAAAATACTATAGAAAAAAGTGTAATGGTTAAAGTGGCTATTTTGTCAAATGTTAGGGTCTTTTTATCTTAAAGTGAAATATTATTAGTCAAAAATCAAAATGACCCCAAAAAATAATGATCAAAATGATATTTTCGTAAACATTGAGAACTAATTTTGATATTATGTTAAATTAAATAAATGGGCCAAATAAGTTAGAAGCATGACGAAATCATAAGTTTTTTTTATTGTAAAAGAAAGTTAAATTGATGTGTATCTGACTTGAATTCAAGAACACTTTTATTTCTCTCTTTCCGTGATTTTTTTTAAGAAAAAGAAAAGTCAAGGCCTAACTAAAGATGAAGATAAGATTAAATATTTTTGGGAAAGAGAGTGCCAAAGTCGCAAACTAGTTTTATAGTCCCTTTAATAATTGAGTATAGTAGACAAAGGAGACTAACGTATATTTTTTCTTAGGTCTAATGACACTTTTATCCTTTAAATTTCTGAAAAATTCATTTTAATCCTTAAATTATTTTTTCTCTTTTGGTCCTCAAACTTCTTTGTCAAATTGAACCAATTGATTGAAAAAAAAAGTATAGATCCATCAAACGGACGTCAATTATTTTGTCAATTTATCAATATTCAAATCAATTATATGATCCTTCAGTACTAAAAATAAAATTCTAAAAATTTATTTAAAAGTAATAAATATATAAGAAGTAAGATATTAAAGAACTGTGAAAATATATATTCAATTCTTAAAAATATGAAAAATAAAAAAAATAAAAGAAATGAAAAACTATAAGATTTATTTTTAAAAATTATTATTTTTCAAGTCACTTATATGACACAAGTAACACATGACACGTTATGATTTAAGAGTTAAATTTATTTTAATTTATTAAAATTAGAATCAAATGTGTAATACAAATTTTTTTAACTTTTACGTTATCTTTTCCATTAAATGTTGACGATTAATAGTTTGATTAGCATCAATTAAATGATTAGATGACCTAATTTATAAAATCAAAACATCGAGAGATAAATAGTTAGATGATCAATGATATAATTTATCCTAATATTAATCCTCTTTTAAATTTAAATTTAAATTTAAATGTAAATGGAGGAGACACTTTACCTCTAGTAGTAGAGGGGGAGGAGGAGGAGGAGGAGGAGTCGCAGGGGGCGGAGTTGACGGTAGCGGAATTGGAGTCTGATAAAATTGGTCAGACTCATACCTCAAGAAACAACTTGGTCTAAGAATTCGGCATCCCCTTCTTCCTAAGCAACAACTTCCAATCCCATTCTTAGCCACACTTAAACAATCGCCACATTGTTGCTCGGCCAAATCCGGACTGAACTGTACCAGAGCGTATACTCTTTGAAACAAGCCTACAGTCGAGTTATCCGCCGCATACTTCCGGAGAGGACCCGCCGAGGCGGCTCGGCTGCTCAGGTAATTCAACAAGTTATCCAATGCCGCATTGAATTGATCAGCATTCGTCACTCCTGCGTGTTATATAGACAAGAGCCGGGAGTTGTTTCCATTTCTCCAAATATGTCTCGGTTGGAGTAGCGCAGCGTACAAAACTCAGACCATCCGACCACCTCCTTGTACAACGGACATTGTTGCCCGAGTTGGGATATGGTTTCGTTTAGACAAGTGTTGCAATCGTTTTGGTTTCTGTCTCCCCTGCAGAGTGCAATCGCGTTAACACGGTTGGAGTTCTGACCAGCCGACAGATTATAGAAGCCATAGTTGAAATCTGTTTGAGAAGTGAGCTGAGAGAAGATGGTGTTGAGGTTGGCCTGGTAGGTGCTGTTTGCAGTGTAGTTACCGGCTGTGTTCACACAACGGGATTGGAAGAAGGGATCGGCTCCAAGGCTGAGATTAGCAACGAATAACGGGAGAATAGAATAAAAAAGGAACAGCAGTCTTGACTCTTGAAGAACCCATATAGACCCAACCAAATTGATTCATCTAAGACGTTTTTCACTCTAATTATTTGAAGGAAAAATGGGTATGGATCCTTCTCCTTTCTCAAGTTATACTAGCCACCAAACTAGACCTTTAGGTAATGATCATCAAATACTGGGTGCTGGGTATCCATCTTCTTTTCCAAGTTGTATTAGCCATCAAATCAGATTATTATTTTTTTCAATAAAAAGCTAAAGGTAATGGAAAATGATATTTTTTGTGGGAAGTGAAATTATTGTTATTTTATCAGGAGATGGTCAAAGGGGATGAAGTGGTTGATGACCACTAGCAAAGAAATGAAATTTCTTAAAGGGATTCGCAGTTCACACGCTATGACTACAATCAATGGAACATTCAGAACTTAATGATATAAGAACGAGTAATTGATTGAGATGGGAGTGCTGGGTATGAATATAATAAAACAACTATATTTATTTATAATTTCTTCTGAAAATGTAATGGCGTGTTAAAATCATTCACAGTGGCAGGTCAAACAAGGTTTAAAAAAAATTTTACGCATGAATTTATTTATAGGGATTACTTTTAATTATAAACGCGTAGATGAAGGCTGCATATGAATACTGTTCAATTATGTATTTATTTGTTTATTTATTTATACATGCATTATATTTTATCTTTATTTTTTAATTTTTTAACTGTCATAGATTTTCCACGGAAACTGCTCTCAACTTAGCTTTAGGAGCAGTCTATTACCCTACCTCCTCTTACCCAATTGTATATGGGATTAGGACTTTATTGTTGTTGTTGTAATAAGTTGAATAGTCCATGAATGGCTCGAAATTGACTCAGCTAATGTTTGATTAAGACATTAACGAAGCAAGTTGAATAAAATTTAATTCGATTTAATAAATTCATAGGTAATTCGTTAATTTGTTAAAAGTTACTTTAAAAAAATTCATTAAAAAAGTGTAATTAATAATTATTAATATGCTAAATAATAAGAAAGATTTCAAATTATTAATTACTCATTATTAATTCACTAAATTATACACATTGTTAAAAGATAAGGTAAAACTTTTAGCGAATTTAACGAGTAATGAGTCGAGTAACAAGTAATATATTGAGTAATATTTTTTTAACAAGTATGAATCGAATAAAAATATATTAAACTTAACGAGTAACGAGTCAAGTCAATAATAAATTTTTTATGAATCTAACACTACTCAATTTGTGATCCAACTAGCTCTATAAGCACCCTAAAAGCTTCTGAATAATTATGAAAATTAGATAATTCTATTCCCATAAATAATAAGATAATAGAGAGATAGAATAGTAGGTTGCCCCAACATTAGATTTAGCGCATACACGTGCGGCAGTCCTTCTGAATAATTATGAAGATGTTCCTTTTAGGTAAATGTACACTCATAAACTTTTCAACAAAACAATGGGAGATTTTCTTTCATTTGTGTTTATCTTCGTGTACCGTCAATACCGGGGAATCCAAGCAGTTGATTGAAAGGAGACTGGCTCATTAAAGTTTGACTGTAAGCTATAAAGTTTAAAATAGTAGCGAATTCAGAAAAAAAAAATTATAAGCTAGTCTAATATAAATAAAAATAAAAATATTATTTAAAAAATTTCATATGTATTTTTATATTTAAAAATATAATAACAATTATATACATAGATATATTTGGAATAAATCTAGAAAAAACATATTAATTGGACCAATATAATTTTCTTAACATAATTTATACATATTTTTTATTTCGGGTAAACTAACTATTTGGTGTGTGATCTATTACTTAATTTATGTTTTGGTCTCTCAACTATTAGTTTTTCAAAATCATACATAACCTTACGTTTTGGTTATGTTTTGATCTCCTACCATTAAAAAATTAACAATGATGCTAACATGACATTTTTAATTATTTTTCAATCATAACGTGATATTATCTTATGATGGCAACTCAACATCACCGTTAATTTTTTTAAAGACGAGTAACCAAAACAGAACAAAAACGTAACATTAAGTATGATATAAAATAAATAATAGTTGAGTGATTAAAACATAAACTAAATAATAAGTGAGTGGCTACTTCAGTAATTTACCCTTTTGGGCACGAGGTAGGCCTGGGAGAGTTAAATTCTTAAAGTCAATAAAACAGTTTAACTCGATAAAACTTTTCTTATGTAATTTTTTTATTAATATTGGATAAATACGTTCGAAAAACCTTCCTTATGTTATGTTAGTTGGAAAAAACGAAAAAGGTAGAAATTAAGACACCGGTCCTCGCCCGGAGAATAACATGATGTCTGAATGTAGAAAACAGTTATCTTGGAAAAGACGGGAACTGAGGGGAAGCTAGCACAGAATCCCACAATGCTTGTCAACATTTTGGTTTTTCATGTATGTCAAATGATCTTAGCCATGGGTCTTACCACTGCCCAAATTTGCTATGAAACTGGGAACTTCACAACAGATAGTACGTACGGTAGAAATCGTGACCTCCTTCTTGCTTCTCTCTCGATCAATGTCTCAAAAAATGGAGGTTTCTTCAGTGGCAGCATTGGCCAAGACCCCAACAAAGTATATGCTCTGGGGCTTTGCAGAGGGGACGCTTCTGATCAAGTTTGTTCCGACCGTATCGAATCAGCGACTCGAGGCATCTTAGCCGAGTGTCACAGCCAAAAGGAAGCCATTTCATGGGGACCGGGGAATCCACCATGTATAGTACGCTATACGAATCGCTCTATCGTTGGAACCCTGGAGCTAGATCCAACCAACATAGGCTGTAATGACAACAATATAGACTCAAATTTAACACATTTTGATGAGGTTTGGGGGAATTTAACTGATAGTTTGGAGAGGAAAGCTTCCATGGGCTCGTTTGCAACCGAGGAAACGGATTTCACCAACCTTCGGAGGATATATTCGCTCATGCAGTGTACACCGGCTCTATCTCAGAGGGACTGCTCCAACTGCCTGCGAGTCTGTGTGGATGACTATCGAAGACGTTGCCACGGGAGGCAGGGAGGATTCGTCCATAAGCCTAACTGTTTCTTCAGATGGGATTTGTATCCCTTTTACGAATCTTCAGCTGAGGCCCCAGTCCGGTCTCTACCACCTCCTCCACGTTCTACTGATACAATAGCAAAGAAAGGTACACTGGACCTCTAATAATGGTCACATTTCCTATAAATGATTATGTTGCTGGCTTTTGCAGATAAAGGAAGCGCCACTTCTCGAACAGCTATATTCATCGTTGTTTCAATTGCTACTTTAACAGCATTCGTGACTCTTACTTGCATCATGCTTTTAAAGATAAGGAAGAAGACGAGGAGCGGGACGAAAAGTAAGTGACCATACCATTTCACTTTTGTTTCCAGGTACATATATGGTCACCAATTCAGTTTCTGATGTTGCAGATGAACACGTCAGCAACAGAATGCCATTTGACTTCAGCAGACAGTCATTGCAACTCGACTTCAGCACTATCAAAGAAGCAACAATGGACTTCTCCAACAATAATAAGCTCGGACAAGGTGGATTCGGTACTGTTTACAAGGTAATCAGATACTGCAATGGAAGAATAAGTCACATCGCATAGGAATAGATTCATATTTTTCCTGTTTGTTGCCTAAGGGAACACTTCCTGACGGACAAGAAGTCGCTGTAAAGAGGCTGTCTAGAAACTCTGAACAAGGAGAATCCGAATTTAAGAATGAAGTCATATTAATGGCAAGGCTTCAGCATAGGAATTTGGTTAGGCTTATAGGTTTTGCATACAGGGAGAGGAAAGGCTTCTTGTCTATGAGTTTCTGCCTGCATCAAGCCTTAACAACTTTATATTCCGTATGATACCATTTCTTTGCTGTTAACATTGTTTTACCATAAAGTGAGTTGTTTTACATTTTTCTTTTAAATTTGTAGATCCAACCAAGCGTTTGTTGTTGAATTGGGAGCTCAGATACACAATCATAGGTGGCATCGCTCGAGGGATTCACTATCTTCATGAAGATTCTCGACTACGAATCATTCATAGAGACTTAAAAGCCGATAACATTCTATTGGACGCAGAGATGAATCCTAAAATTTCAGATTTTGGAATGGCAAAGTTGTTCAATTTGGATCAAACTCATACCGATACAAGCAGAATTGTGGGAACATTGTAAGTCTCCTCTCAAATGCCATGGTAAGCATTAAATATTCAACTGTCACTGAAATCTACTTTGCATCTTATCGTTTACAGTGGTTACATGGCTCCAGAATATGTAAAACAGGGGCATTTCTCAGTCAAATCCGATGTATATAGCTTCGGCGTGTTGGTTCTGGAAATCATCACTGGTGAAAAAATCAGTCACTTCTTCCATGAGGAAACAGGGAGTCTTCCAACTTATGTAAGGCAAATTCAACAATTTACACCATTTGGGGAAGAAAAAAAATGGTAATATTATCCTGTTTTCTGGGAATTCTGAACGGTGTTAAGCTATGTAATTTGCAGGTATGGGAAAACTGGAAGAAAGGGTCAAGTTTGAATGTAATAGATAGTAATCTGAAGGGTGGTTCAAGAAGAGAAATGCTGAAATGTATCCACCTGGGGTTGCTATGCGTTCAAGAAGATATTGGTAGCAGACCAAGTATGGGTTCGGTTGTTGTTACTCTCAGTCGATGCACTTATTCTCTTCCGGAGCCCACCAAGCCTGGATTCTGCCTGAACTCTTCTCCGGTATCGGGCAACACAGATTCCGATGATTCCAAAACCCGAACCATCCAATTTACCCGAAATGAGGTTTCAAATTCGGACATGGTTCCTCGATAAGGTTTGAAGATTTAGATGTGTGTTATTAAACTTATTCTAATTAACACCAGCCAGTCATCCTATTGTATCACACTTCGCCAATTTCGGACACAACAATTATTTGATACAACATAAATAAATACATGAAAATGGAATTATAAGTGTGTGACAAATGTACAAACATGTTTACATCAGTATAATAGAAATATTAATATATCAAAACTTATAGTTGTATGGTATGGTTGTATGTACAAGTGTATCAAAATCATAAGAACAAAATCGATAATATAGTTTGAAAGAAAAATAGTAGTTCATTTTGATATATGTCTTCGAATTGAGTATCGATACTCATTAGTTAGTATCGATAAAAAGTGTAATTTTTTTGTTGTCTAATGCCTGATTGTTTCATAAATTGAATGAAGGCTCATATAGTCGACGTGATGCGATTTAATCCTTGTTTATGTGTTAACTAGATTATTTGAAATATAATTTAGAATTAAGCCCCCGAAATGGTTATTTCTTGTTCCGTTCTCTGGATGTATCACATCCGGACCTGTAATCGACTGAACTGAACCAGGTATGTTTTAGACCTTGGGTTTGTCTCACACCAAGCATGTGCCAAGTTCTTATTGGTTAAAAGCTCACCAAGTAAATAAAATTAGAATATTTACGAAAATTAGTAGCATTCAAGTCCGTAACATACTGAAATAATTATTAAAAACATGTTGATTATACACACTAAATACATCATGTTTTTTTAGCCAATTATATGCCACTATTTTGTTCAAAAGTTGCAGTACATTTTAGGAACGTTCATTCAGCCAAAATGAACAACTCAACAATTATTCAGGAACTATCATATCCTTGAAGTACTGAAGACAAAGGATGATACAATGACTAATCAATCACCGAGGTGACATATTCGAAATCGTAACCTCATTAACAGAACAGATTCAATCGCTTGAATTGGGTTAAATTGGTTCTGCAACACTACGTCTAACGTAAAATGCAGGTTCTGCTGTTAGAGGAAGCGTTATGCTGTAGTTTCCTAACATGTCAACCGCAGTTGACATAGTTGGTCTGTTTACCGGATCTGCTTGCACGCACAGTAGGCCAATATGGATTCATTTAAGCACCTCAGTGGGCGCTTGGTGGATGGATGGTTTGGTCTGAATTTCTAGACAATCGTACAGAAAACAAAAAAGTACAGAAAATATGCAATGCAAGTACTTATTCGAACTTCATCGAGGATCTAGTTCAGAAATAGAAGCCTCATTGACAGAGTCTTGGGTGGCTTCTCTTACAGATAGATTAAAGAGTGGCAATGAATCGGACATTGTTGCTGTCTCCGTTTTGGTATTCACAGAAAATGCAGGTCTCGATGGAACTGGAAGAGACATGGAATGGCTACTAAGCATGAGAACCACAGAGGCCATGGTCGGTCTAGAAGCAATATTTTCTTGAACACAAAGTAACCCGAGATGGATACATCTCATTATTTCGCTTCTCGAGCCATCCCTCAGAATGGGATCAACAAATTCCAAAGCAGTCCCTTCATTCCAGTTTCTCCATGCCTGCAAATGTTTGAGGTTATGTACTTACATTTTCTTTTAGCAAAATCTAATCCACAATATATACCATGACCACAGTATGGAGAGCTTACATGGGTTAGCAGAGACTCTCCCGCTTCGTTGGAGAAGCTATTTATTTTGTGGCCACTAATGATTTCTAAAACCAACACTCCAAAGGCATAAACATCAGATTTAACTGAATACTGACCATGCCATGCATACTCTGGAGCCATGTATCCACTGCATGCAAATACATTTTAATGAATAAATGAATTTGAAGGGTAGGCTAATGCCTGGGATATTTGAGTTTTGGATATCACAATATACAAGTGTAACAAATAACATATAAAATCTCATCATTCTTAATACATACAAGGTCCCAACGATTTTGCTTGTATCAGCTCGAGTTTGATCAAGCACAAACAATTTCGCCATTCCAAAATCTGAGATCTTAGGATTCATCTCTTCATCCAACAATATGTTGGCTGCTTTCAAGTCACGATGGATGATTCGGTATTGGGAATCTTCATGAAGATAAAGAAGTCCTTTGGCTGTTCCCTCTATAATTTTGCACCTCTTGTTCCAGTTTAGTAGTAGTTGCCTTACTGGATCTGCAAAATTCGTATAATTATAGGACTAAAATGCGTATTCAGAATCTAAAATATTTCTACACGTATGATTAGTCATGAGCAATGGAATAGTAATAACCAGAGAAATTCAATAGGTGTAGTTTAAAAGGATTGAAATGGTACCGAATATAAAGTTGTCAAGGCTTGAGTTGGGCAGAAACTCATAGATTAGAACCCTTTCCTTTTTTTCCAAGCTAAAACCAAGAAGCTTAACCAAATTCCTGTGTTGAAGCTTCGCCAATAGCATGACTTCGTTCTTGAATTCTTGTGTTCCTTGTCCCGAATTTTCAGACAGCCTCTTTACAGCTATCTCTCGTCCATCTTCAAGCTTACCCTGATAGAATTTGGAACAAAGAACAATGATGGAAAACACCAACTATTATTTCCTAGCATTCACTGTCACATATTCATTATGTCTTTTTTTATTCTTTGAGATGATGGAAATTTTCATGCACCAAATCTTAAATTACCTTATAAACAGGACCAAATCCACCTCTTCCAAGCATGTTTGCATCGGAGAAGTTTTCTGTTGCAACTCTCACTGCATTAAAGTCAATTTGCAACGATTCGTCATGAGCCTTGTTATCTGTAGGGTAACAAAGAATCATTTATGTTACTTATAACAAATGGAAAGGAGAGCAAAACTAACCACACCATGCTTAAACATTGCAAAGGGTCGATTAATTGTGAAGCATCTTTTGTTGTAACACTAACAGGAAAACAAAAGAAAATCAATGACTTACTTTGATCATCCTGTTTCTTTTTCTTGATCCTCTTGCGGAGAACAACTCCAAGTATGACAAGCACTGCGACGAAGATGACACTTGGAACAATTATAATGACTAGTGTTCGAGATGAACTGCCTCCCCCTTCTGTACAAGCAAGAACTTTGTAAGTACCTTTAGACAAGATACCTATTTTCATGTGCATCAATTTATTCCCGAAATTAACATGCATCTAGCAGACCACTACTTACCTTTTCTGATTTCGGGGTCCACTGACCGTGGCGGCGGACTGGCAGGTGAGGGTGGAGGAGACAAAGAAGGTGCCGTAGTAGAAGCATTGGGTGTATAGAAGGGATACAAATCCCAACGGAAATAACAGTTAGGCCTCCGAACATAACCTCCTTGCTTCCCATGGCAACAGTTTTCATAGTAACTTGCGGATTGCCTTAGGCAGGAGTCACAATCCTGCTCCGATATATCTGGAGTGCACTGCATTAGTGCATATCTTTCGGAATACCGTAACATCTGCTTCCCCAGTTGCATACTTGAGACTAGAAGAGCCATCGGAAGCTTTCCTCACCACACTGTCTATCAAACTCTCCCAAACCGTATCAAATTGTGTTAAGTTTGATGTGATGTCGCCCGTGTTATAGCCTGCCTCTACTGGATCTAGATCCAGGGTTCCATAAAACGAGCGATTTGCATAGCGTACAAGACATAAGAGGTCACTTCCCCATGAAATGGCTTCTTTCTGGCTGGGACAACTAGCTATGAGATCGTTGATTGTGCCATTGAGACATCTATAACAACGGTCTGAAGAGTCTCCTTCTATGCACATACCAAGAGCGTAAACTTTGTCGGAGTTCTGGCCAATGGTGGCATTGAAGAATCCATCGTTTGCAGAGACATTAGGTGGGAGTGAAGCGAGAACAAGGTCCCGGTTTTTACCGTATGTGCTATTTGCGGTAAAATTACCAGTGTCATAGCATCTTGGGGCAGCGGCAACAAGACTGATGCCCATAAGCATAAAGGAGAGAATTGAAGAAAGAGCTTTAAGTTTAACCCACATTTTTGCAATGATTTGAAAGAACAAAAAAGGAGTGTTAACTTTTGCAGAGACGGAAGGTTTTGTTTGCTTGATTTGAGTTGGAGAGAGTCGAGAGCGCCATTAAAGATAAAGTCGTTGGCTTGTAAAAGTCTATCCAAAGACGAAACTTAAAGACTTTAATCCCTTAGTCTCACCTTTATGAGTGAGACAGGTGTGGTTAGTTGAGAAATCCATGGTATTGCAAGAGATACTTCCATGTTTCTTCCCATATTTTTGTAACCAAGCTAAAAATTTTGGGATATTTTGTTTGCTTGAGTTGGGATATTTTGTTTGCTTGAGTTGGAGAAAGAGTCAAGAGCGCCCATTAAAGAAAAAGTTTTAAGCTTTGAAAAGTCGATCCAAACTTTGATCATTAGTTCCTCAGTCTCACCTTTGTAGGTCACTTTTATTTTTATGTTGTCTACTTTTGATCATCAAAATTAAAAAAATATATATGTTTCAGTTAATTAAATTATCGATTTATTATAATTTAATCATAAAATCATTAACGTGACGTTAGTAATGACTTATTTTTAGTTTAATTCCTATATAAAAGAAAATATCATCTCAGTCCCTTATGTTTATTTCATTCATTAAACTTATTCAAATAACTCCAGCCAGCCATTAATATCATTAAACACAATCATGCTATTAAATATATATATATATATATATATTAGGTATGAAACAAGTTATCTCAATAATAAAAAGATAAAAATTAATTTTAAAAATTTTAAGTTCAAATATTATAAACTGTTTCAAATTTTATTATCAAATTTTAGAATAGATAACGGAGTTCACACGTTTGACTGAGGAATAAAAGACCTGAGGTTCAGCTTTTTAACAGCTCAAGACTTTTGCTTTAATGGGTGCTCTTTACATGCAGAGGAACAAAATATCTCCCAGCTCTACCAAGAAAAATCTGGAATAAAAGTTCACTTTTCCTTTTTACTTTTTGGTTTCTGTTTCTTCACATTATAGAATCTCCATATGTGGATTAAACTTGAAGCTCTTTCTTCAATCCTCTCTTATCTGCTTATTGGCATCAGTCTTGTGGACGCTAACCTGAGATGCTATGACTCTGGTAATTTTACCGTTAATAGTACATATGCCAAAAACCGGGACCTTATTCTCGCTTCTCTTCTACCTAATGTCTCTGCAAAAGATGGTTTCTTTACTGACAGTGTTGGCCAAAACTCCGGCAAAGATTACGCTCTTGGTATGTGCAGAGGCGACTCTACTCCAAATGGTTGTTATACATGTCTCAATTCCTCAATCCACGACCTCATAGCTAGCTGTCCCTACCAGAAAGAAGCCCTTTCATGGGGAGGCGACCCCCCATGTATTGCACGTTATGCAGATCGTCCCTTCTTCGGAATCCTCGACCTAGAACCGACCGACGCAGGCTATAATACGGGCGACATCACATCGAACTTAACAGAATTCGATAGTCTGGGAGAGTTTGATGGACAGTGTGGCGAGAAAGGCTTCCAACGGCTCTTCTGCTCTTAAGTATGCAACCGGGGAAGCTTATTTTGAAGTATTCCAAAAGATATATGCACTAATGCAGTGCACTCCGGATTTATCAGATAAGGATTGTGATTCCTGCCTAAGGCATTCCGTTGCTCATTATGAAAGCTGTTGTCATGGGAAGCAGGGAGGTTATGTTCAGAAGCCTAATTGTTGGTTCAGATGGGATTTGTATCCCTTCTATGTCTCAAATGCCTCTACTACTGCCCGGACTCTGTCTCCTCCACCCTCACCTGCAAGTCCTCCACCGCCGCAGTCGGTGAACTCCACAATCACAAAAGGTAATTTCAGATCTTTTCGACGACATGGTGGTTTCAGGAAGAAATTGATGTAAATGAGAAGTTCTTGCATGTGCAGGGGAAGGGGGCGTTTCATCTCAAACGCTAGTCATTGTAGTTGATCCAATTGTCATTTTTGGAGCAGTGATTGTCATACTTGCAGCTGCTTTTCTCCTTAAGAGGATCAAGAAAACCAAGCAGGATGATCAAAGTAAGTTGACCATAAAAAAGATACTTCACGAAACACTGCAAGTGTTTTCCTCTCTGTCATTCGTTATAACTTAATTGAATCCATGTTAACCTGCAGATAACAAGTCCCGTGTGGAATCTTTGCAATTCGACTTTAATGCTGTAAGAGTTGCAACAGAAAACTTCGCGGATGCAAACATGCTTGGACGAGGTGGATTTGGTTCAGTTTATAAGGTAATTTAAGATTTAGAGTATGAAAAATCCCATCATATTACAGATAAAAAAAGGCAGAAAATGTTTGAATATATGAAAGTGGAGCCTTAGTACTATTGCCTCCAGTTTTTCCATCACTGTTCTTTGTTCCAAACTCTATACTATCAGGGCAAGCTTGATGATGGACGAAAAGTAGCTATAAAGAGGCTGTCTGGAAATTCGGCACAAGGAGAGTAAGAATTCAAGAATGAAGTCATGTTATTGGCGAAGCTTCAACACAGGAATTTGGTTAGGCTTCATGGTTTTAGCTTGGAACAAAAAGAAAGGGTTCTCATCTATGAGTTTCTGCCTAACTCAAGCCTTGACAACTTTATATTCGGTTCCGGAATTTCCAACTTTATATTCGGTTCCGGAATTTCCAACTACGTCTATTGAATTTCTCTGGTTATTACTAATCACACGAGTCCTATAACTTGGTGCATTTTGCAGATCCAGTAAAGCGATTACAACTGAACTGGGAGAAGAGGTACAAAATTATAGAGGGAATAGCAAAGGGATTTCTTTATCTTCACGAAGATTCTCGGTACCGAATCATCCATCGGGACTTAAAAGCAGCCAACATATTGTTGGATGAAGAGATGAATCCTAAAATCTCAGATTTCGGAATGGCAAAATTGTTTACTGTCGATCAAACTCGATCTGATGCAAGCAAAATCGTTGGGACCTTGTAAGTATTAGGAACAATCTAATTTTATATGTTACTTGCTACACTTGTTTAAGTTGTGAGACCAAAAACTAAAGATCAAATGTATTTGTGTGCAGTGGATACATGGCTCCAGAGTATGCATGGCATGGACAATATTCAGTTAAATCTGATGTTTATGCCTTTGGAGTGTTGGTTTTAGAAATCATTAGTGGTAAAAAAATCAGTAGCTTCTCCAACGAAGCGGGAGAGTCTCTTCTAATCCATGTAAACTACATACCTTGTTTGTCATAAAACTGGAATAGAATTTGCTAAAAGTCAATGTAAGTTCATATTCTCGAACATTTGCAGGCATGGAGAAACTGGAATGAAGGGGCTGCTTTGGAAGTTGTAGATCCAATTCTGAGGGATGGCTCGAGAAGCGAAATAATGAGATGTATCCATCTCGGGTTGCTTTGTGTTCAAGAAAACATTGTTTATAGACCGACCATGGCCTCTGTGGTTCTCATGCTTAGTAGCTATTCCATGTCTCTTCCAGTTCCATCGAGACCTGCATTTTCTATGAATACCAACACGGAGACGGCAACAATGTTCGAGTCATTTTCACTCTCTAATCAATCTGAAAGAGAAGCCATACAAGCCTCTGTCAATGAGGCTTCAATTTCTGAACTAGATCCTCGATAAAGTTTACCCTGATTGAACACCATAGGCATTGCTCATGTTCTTTAGTTTTTGCACTGGATTTCCATCAGCGGCCATCGCTAGATCATCGTCGTCCTTAACCTCCACAGACAGTTGAAGCAACTCTTCTTTGTGTGTCTCTTGATTCTTAATAAGTCCATCCATGTAACCTTACATTGAACTTTTTGTTGGTTTTTCATCAGTTGATGGTGCATCCTTTGTCTCAAATGCTATTTAAAAGAAATCCTCTACTGGTTCGATTGACTACACACGTCAAACAAATCATGCGATGAATGAAACAAAAAGAACAAGCTCCAGATAAGTCCATACAATCAAGATAACAGATCTCAAGGGAGTTTTCTAACATCTTACAGACACATCAGGCATATTATTCCATGTACAAGAACCAAGGTCCCATGCTTGATTTGAGATACAACGTTCCGGCTGCCATATTTTTACTCACTACTCAATCATCGCCAAGAAAGATTGCTATGGTGATACGAGCATAGAATGGATAAATCAATGCATTTTGATCGCATTATTATAGTTGTTTTTTTAGTTTAAAACATCAACATACCTGTGACGAATTTTTTGATAAGATCCTAATATTTTTGGGTCGAGACGTTTAAAACAAAAGTATACTAAAAGTTGGTTGACAAATTGTATTGTTATCGTGGATTTAGTATCAGGTGCCTAAAATGAATAATTTCTCTAACGAAAGTGATTAAATTGAGAGAATAGCGGAAGTAGTTGGGTTTCATTCAAATAATTATAAATATAAGGGAAAATCAGAAAATGCATGGACCCACTTATTTATGGAGGGTAGAAAAAGTTACTAATACAAATAAAGCGTGGCCTAGGGATTGGTTAAGGACGTACAAAGACTCAGACTACAAAGTCTTAGTCAATGATGTATTATTTCGTTTTATTTCTATTTTTCCAATGTTCTTACCATAATAAATACTCTTGTTTTCTTATTGTCATAAATGTTAGGTCCTAAGCGTAAAGACGGAATATTAAATGGTTGAAAAACTTTAAAAATATTTGAACTAAAAGATGTAAGGGCCAGATTTAAATTATTAAACTAATAAAAACAATTAGGAGAGACCATCTCCAATTTCGATTCAATCTGTCCCTATTTCCAACCAATATTACTTGAATACTACTTTTAAAAAGTTTGACTTTTTATTAATATTAGTAATTTCTGTTTGGAGTTCTCTCAATTATAGTGAATATATACATATCCTTGAATCTAAACTTTCTAAAAAGAATAACACACCCTTTAATCACTAATATTTTTTTGGGATAATTTGCTTGCCATTGATTACCCAAAAGAGAGCAGTAAAAATTATTACCAAACAAAATATAAGAGTATGAGGTTTAGGGTGGATTTTAACCACTAATGTTAGGTGATTATATTCAAGATTTGAACTTTCAAACACTCTTACAAGCGTAGTGCTTGAACCTAAGACTTTCAAAAATAACAATCATTTCTTTAACCATTAAAATTATTTGGTTTGTGCATGAAATGAATCGATTTAAATTATAATAAATATAAAAAATGACAATTCATTAATAATAGTTTGATATATAAAAATATAAATTTAAATATTTTTATGTAATTAATATAAACTGTTGGTTAAAATAAAAAAATTCTCTCTCAAAATTATTCTTTTTTCTTACAATAATATACTATATTTAAATATTTTTAAGAACTCATTGAGTGACATTAGCGATTAAAGGGAGTGTTGGTCTCCATAGAGATCTTATATTCGAGTATGTGCATTGTCATTAATTAAGAAAGATTCTTAATTGATACTACCATATAATCATCTTTATACTATTCAAAATAAATAATTTTAAGTAATTAATATGTCCTGGATTATAAATCATGCTTGCACAATTAATGATGTTAACAAGTTATATTTAATTATTACACTCTTATTTTCTTTTATGTATTTAAGCAAAAATTATTTGTAAAAATTACTTTGAATATATAGTATATTTTAGATATTTGAATTATATATGAAGATAATTATTACATATCCATAATAAATAAATAAAATTTATATTCTCAATATAAATATTATAAAAATATATTATTTTATATTTAATGTGTTATTTTTATATAACAATTTATATGAACATTAATCAATTAAAAACAATTAATATTATAATTTAGACTAGTTTAACAACCGTTTAAAAATAAGAGTAAACTATACTCATAGTCGTAATCATTGAACTGATCAGATTTTATTTTGGTCTTTGATGTTTTAATTGTGTCAATCACATCACTTAATCGTTTAAATGTTGTTAATCAAACCATGTCTTTAATATTTAATGAAAAAAACTAATGTTACAGTTAAAAATGATATAATTACACATTTAACATTTATTATTTATACATTTAATATTTATTAAACCAAGCACCTGAATGATTAAAAGATTTATTGTTATCTATTGAGATCGCATATTTGAGATCAAATATACAGAGATATAAAATTTCATTGTCAAATGATTAAAATCTTTAAAAAAATATTATCTTATAATCATCCCAGATTTATTAAGAAAATATTTATTTATTCACATTTCATTATTTTATTCAATAAATTTTAATTGAAATGGTTTGCAATTTCACACGCAATTTCATGTTCAGCTCCATTCCCACATAAATCTTTATAATCCCTCAATGTCAGAAACTTGACGCTTACATCAGACAATTCTATACCTCAAAGTTTTTGTCTTTGCTCTTTAGCCATGGCTGCCATTTTGTTACCTCTTCTTCTTCTGTTTATCATATCAACAGCGGTAGCCCAGTCAAGGAGTTCCAATATAAGCCTAGGCGCTTCTCTAACACCCACAACCGATCCCGTATGGCTATCCCCTTCTGGCCTGTACGCCTTTGGGTTTTATCAACAATCTAAGGGCTATGCTATTGGAATTTTTCTCGCCGGAATTCCCCAGAAAACTGTGGTTTGGACAGCCAACCGAGATGACCCTCCCGTTCCAAGAACCGCTAGTTTGCTTCTTACGACCGATGGAAGGTTTGTTCTGAGATCAACACCGGAAGATGAAACATTCATTGTCGATTCCACTGAAACAATCGCCGCTGCTTCGATGCTTGATTCTGGGAATTTTGTTCTATACAATTCTACCCAAGGAAAGATTTGGGAGAGCTTTGAACACCCCACCACCACCATTCTACCGGGCCAACGACTCTCAGCTGGGCAACAACTGTTCTCCAGCATCTCTGAAACCGATCAGTCGACGGGGATATTTCGTCTTGCCATGCTAGACAATGGAAACCTTGTGCAATATCCTGCGGTTCCATATCCCAACACTGATGGAATATGGTATTCATATGGGGCGTCTGATACATTTGGTGCAGGAGATAATGTGAGCTTGAATCTCGACAATGATGGTCGTCTGTACTTGCTCAACTCAACGGGCGTTGTAAAGACTTTATCTGAAGGAGGACGTGAAACCAGGGAAACACTCTATCTGATGAAACTTGATACGGATGGTATCTACCGAATCTATTCTTACAAGTTGAATCAGAATGGAAATCGATCAATTATATACGAATCTTCTTTAAATAAGTGTGATCCCAAGGGTTTATGTGGCCTTAATGCCTATTGTTTTAGCACTGAACGAGGAGCTGAATGTAAATGCCCACCAGGATTCAGTCCAATATTTAAAGAAGACAATTCCAGTGGTGGCTGTGAAAGGAATTTCCCAATGCAAAGCTGCAGGAGCAATGATCGGAGAAATCGATACACCATGCAGCGGCTTGCTCAAACGGAATGGGAAAACGCTACGTATTCTGAATCATCTTTATCAACCGTGGAAGACTGTGAAGCTGCGTGTCTAGAAGATTGTATGTGTGAAGCAGCCATGTTTAAAAACAGAATGTGCAGTAAACAAAGGCTGCCTCTGAGATTTGGGACATGGATAGCTTCTGAACAAAACATTGCTTTGATTAAGGTAGCCGTAGGTCTAAATTCACCCACTGGACCAGGCAAGCAAAATTCTCACACAGTAATCTTAATCATTGGTCTTTCATTGATTGGCTTTGCAGTTTTGTTACTAATTTGTGGGCCATTGTTTCTTAAACATCATGTTTTCAAATACAAAAGGGTCACAGTCACTACTGATAATAGTAGCATAAAATTGTGTGACAATGTTGCTCCTATATCATTTACCTTGGTGGAAATAGACCGTATGACTAACAGTTTCGAGGAAGAAATCGGAAAAGGATCATTCGGGACAGTTTACAAAGGAACGACTTCGGATGGTCTCACGGTTGTTGCAGTGAAGAGATTGGAAAACGTATCATCTCAAGGGGAACGAGAGTTCCAAACCGAGATGAGAACAATCGGGAGAACTCATCATCGAAATTTAGTTAGATTAATTGGTTACTGCCAGGAAGGATCCAACAGGTTGTTGGTATACGAGTACATGGTCAATGGATCTCTTGCAGATGTACTTTTTACACCTGAAAAACGACCTTGTTGGAATCAAAGAGTCGAAATTGCTCGGAACATAGCCAGTGGTCTCCTCTATCTTCATGAAGAGTGTGAAACGCAGATTATCCATTGCGACATCAAACCTCAAAACATACTAATGGATGAACAAGGACGAGCAAAGATATCTGATTTCGGATTGGCCAAGCTGCTAAATCCAGACCAAACCAAAACCTTGACAGACATTAGAGGAACCAGAGGCTATGTTGCACCAGAGTGGCACAGGAAACTACCGGTTACAGTCAAAGCAGATGTTTACAGCTTTGGGGTGGTTCTATTGGAGATCATATGTTGCCGACGGGGTGTGAATTGGGACCTTGTTGAGGAAGAAGCTGTCCTCGAAGAATGGGTCTACCGTTGTTTTCAAACTGGGGAGCTACGGAAACTGTTAGTGGGTGATGAAGTGGTAGAAGAGAAACAACTGGAAAGGATGGTGAGGGTGGGACTATGGTGTGTACTGGATGAGCCAACACTCCGTCCATCAATGAAGAAAGTTCTGCTCATGTTGGAAGGGACCGTCGACATACCAGTACCTCCCAGTCCAACTTCTTTTCTAGCTGCCATTTAATTTATGTTTTCTGTATTGCGTCCCTTTATGCTTTTCTGTTTGTTTCTGGTGTTCTTTTATCTTTTGCTTTTACCTTGTGGATGTTCAACTAGTGATATATCTATCTTTATATATGTTAGTTTTAATTACATATGTTATGAACGTGTATTCATCAAATTATTATATTAAACAAATTCAACAAAATCATAGTCTTGATCATACCCTTGGCCCATACCAACAAATGTATTAAACAATTCAACTCTCACCGTAATCAAGTTGTTCTAAAAAGATCTATTTTGAAAATTAAAATTATTTTAAGACTAGAATGAACAGGGACGAAACTAAAACCAAATATTCGGAGATGTAAAATATTAAAGTTCAAAATAATAATAACTTATTATATATTTAATCTAAAAAATTGATGTAGATAAAAGCCTATTTCTACTTAAATTTAAACTAATGACCTAAAATGCTTGTAAATAAAAAACGAGAAGAAAAAACACCTCACTCTCTATATAGTTTCATCAGTGAGAATAAAAAACAATATTTTTTTTTAAAATTCATTAATTAGTTGAATGATTAAGAATATTCATATTATTTTATCTTTATAAATTTAAATTTTAATATTTACTTTAAAAATATAACATCCCCACTCAGGGTCGGAGTTCAGATAGAACCTAAAGGGGCCCAAATCCTATTAAAAATTTAGTATATTCGATATAATTTTAGTCTAATATTATTTTGATTCATGTAAAAATATATGAAATTATTAAATATTTAATTGAATATGGGCCTAACTAAAGAATGATAACCTTATGTTCTCAAAATTTTGGTTTAATAATAATTTAAGTCATTGTAAGTTTAAATATTAGACAAATTAGGTGTTGTCTTGTAAATTTTGAGTTTTTTATATATAAATTACTATCTGTACAAAGATTTTCAATCATTTGACAATGAACGCTCATACTCATACATACGCAATGCTCAAACTCGGGACCTAAAGGATAACAACAATCCATTAATCACTAAGATAGCTTGGTTCTTGTTGAATTTTGAGTATAAATACATAATAAACTATTTTATTTTTATTAAATAATTTAATATTTAGACCTCTGTTAATATTTAATATTGGCTTTGACCTATATTCGCTTAATGAAAATATCTTTTCAATTATATTTTAGAGGAAAACCATGGCTCGCGTCCAAACATGTGTTATAAAGGAAGCTATATAATCGGGCCCTACTCATGGAGGGAACAACATGAACTATAGTTTAAGGTCTACTTTCCACCTTCGTAAATTTACAAATTATTTCAGTTACTATCTCTTATTGATTTAGTTATATTTAAAGTATTTTATTAATAAAACAATAAAAGAAACATATTTGATAAAATTTAATCAAGTTTTTATGATTTATTAATAAAATATTAAATTAATAAAATATATTTTATTTTATAAGAGTTCATTTATTGAATTTTCACTCATAACATTAAAAATATCTGACGTAGCTATAATATAATCACGGTTCAAGCAATGAAATAAACACCAAGCTAGGGAAGGTAAGTATTAGAGTAACTGCACGAATTAAATTATTTCGGTGGTTAAAGAGATTATTGTTGTTCATAGAAATTTTAAGTTAAAAATATCAGTGTCTACAGAAATATTTAAACATTTATTATCAAATTATTTAAAATCTTTAAAATGTATATTATCTTGTGACATAAAACACTCGCAAGCATAATCCTTGGTTGCAAGGAAGAAAGGAAGGGGATTCGAGTTCATCGAGGCTCTAATTCAGTTATCGACACTTCATTGTTAGACAGTTCTCCAAGCCCCATTGCTTCTTGAGGACTCAACTCATTTCTTGTGCAAAGGAAGGATGCCGGTTTCTGAGGTTGCGGCAACGAAACCGAGTAGCTGTCGAGCATGAGAATGACGGTTGTCATCATCGGCCTTTTACTCGGATCTTCTTGAACACACAATAAGCCTACATGGATACATCTAGCCACTTCATTTCTTGAATAGTTTGTTCTTAGATTGGGATCCATCATTTCCAATGGAGCTCCAGTCCTCCAGTGATTCCAACACTGCAACAATTTGCTAACAAGGTCACATTTTTTGCGTTCGACGAAATGAAAGAAAGGTCGATGAACAAATAGATGTACTCACGTAGCTTATGAGGTCTTCAGCACCCTCTGAATCATAAAAGGAACTATTCGTTTTGCCACTTATAATCTCTAGTATTAAGACCCCAAAGCTAAAAACATCAGATTTCATTGAAAAGTGTCCCTGCATTGCATATTCTGGTGCCATATAACCACTACAAACAAGTAACAGACCGATTAAAAACATCAGATTTCAGGGAAAGGGAAACATCAAAACACAGGATTGTTTCAGACTTACTATGTCCCAACAATTCTTCTTGTGTTTGTTTCAGTTTGATCCACACCAAAAATCCTTGCCATGCCAAAATCTGAAATCTTGGCATTCATATCCTCATCCAGCAAAATGTTGCTGGTTTTAAGATCTCGATGGATGATCCGGAGCTGAGAATCTTCATGAAGATAAAGAAGCCCTCTACAGATTCCTTGAATAATTTTGTAACGTCCTGACCAGTCCAAATTTCCTCGTCTTTCAGGGTCTGCAAAAACCGATCAGCATAGTCATTTCATTAAACAAATGAATGAAAGACAGAGCAAATGAGCATACCAAATAGAAAATAATCGAGGCTTTTGTTCGGTACAAATTCATAAACCAGTAACTTTTCTTCTCCATCCAAGCAAAACCCCAGCAGTCTAACAAGATTCCTGTGTTGAAGCTTACTTAACAGGGCCAATTCATTCTTGAATTCTTTTGTTCCTTGATTAGAGCTCTTAGATAACCTCTTCACTGCTATTTCTCGTCCATTACATAGTTTCCCCTGGAATTACATATAAAACAAAAACTATTTATATTTCTTTACTTTTCTCCCTTCAAATTCTGCAATTTCAATAGCTCAAAAGGCTTCAAAGATATACCTTGTAGACCTCACCGAATCCGCCTTCACCGATTTTGTTATCGGAAGAGAAATTGTTTACTGCAGCTTCGATTGTGCTTAGATCAAATTGCAAGGATTCTAAACCTTCGACATCCTCGACAACTATATAATTAAAGGGAACTTTCCATTACAATACTGCACTGTCAAAACATATGAAGAACTTGAGACCGTTTACCATTTTCTTCAGGTACTGCATTGTATTTCTTTCTTGCCTTCTTTCTCAGCACAAGTAGGCCTAACGCCAATAGCACCGAAGACGTAACTACCGGACCAACAATCGCGACGATAATCGGCAAAGACTTCTTTCTCCCCCCTGAACATAAAACATATCAGTACTTGAACTGATATTGTGGCTGGGACTATGTATTTAGTATATATACAAACGCACCTTGTTTAGTAGAGTTCGGCGAGGAAGGTGGAGGAAGCAATAAAGCGGCCGAGCTGTTACGGCGGAAGAAGGGAGACATATCGAATCTGATATTACAGCTCGGAAGCAAAACTGTTCCACCTTGTCTCCCATCACAGCACATCGGAATAGAAGCAATGGCACTTTGTAAGCACCGAAAGCAAAGTGCATTAGCTAAGTCCGGAGTGCACTGCACTAAGCTGTACAGTGTTTGGAATCCGGTAAAATTCGCTTCACCGGTTGCGAACTTTTTCCCCGACTGGTCATCATACGCCACACGGTTCATCAAGCTCTTCATTAGGCTCGATAACAACTGATTAAAACCATCTTTGTCGCCCTGGATGCTTTTGGAACTGCTAATATCCATCCCGGGTACTTCACGGATGATGGAAAAAATGTTTTGATCAGAGTACCGCACAGTACACTCATCGTACCAAATGACACCCACTTTTTCCGTAACACACCGTCGAGCTATATCGTTGCTGGCCATTGCGATGCATTTTCGACAAAGGTCAGCCGATACGTCGCCACGGCAAAGAAAGGTACCGTAGACCAAGTTGGGGTCTCGGCCTGCTGTTGTATTGTAAAATCCATTTTTACTGCTGTTGGTATGTGAAGAAAGAGAGGATAAAAGGGCTTTCATATTGGCTTGGTAGGTGCTGTTGGGCTTGAAGGAAGTAGCATTATCACAGAAATGAGATGTGTATGTTGGTGCTGCTTCGCCATGTCTGGTAAAGCAAAGGAATATGAAGAGAAACACGAAAACTATGTTGGCGTAAAGGGAAGCCATATCAGGTGAACTTTGAACTCCAAAAACTTCTCTTCACTCTTACCAACAAATACATCCAAACAAATGTGAACTCCAGAAACTCACATGCGAAGACGATTTTTTGTGTCATAGAAGGGGCCAGGACGCAAGAGTGGAGTGCCAGAACCAGAAACGTCTAATTTACAAGAGACGTGTCATGTTCGGATTTAAAATTTTATGTTAATAGAATTTAATATATTATTAAAAAATATTAAAATTATATATAAGTTTAAAAATTTGAAAGAAAATTTGTCCCATCAACCCTTCAATCCATAGATTAATTAAAGATTAAAGTTCCGGGGGTTGTAAAGTCAAGACTCAATGAGGACTAAGCATCGTTTGAATTGTCTAACTTGTGGAAAATAAGGGAAAATCCGAAAATGCTTGGATCTATTTAGGGATGGAGAGATTTTATATAGAGAAAATCATTTCAGTAACTAAAAATATCTTATAATATACGATTTTAACTATTTTTTTTGAATTTGTGAAAATGACCAACAAATTCGCAATGCGATCTCAACTTCGCAACGATAATATGTAGATAGCAACGCGATTTTCCAAAATCGCAAACCGAATATGTAGATCGCAACGCGATTTTCCAAAATCGCAACACAGAAGTTAAATTCGCAACACGGAATTTCAAATTCGCAAAGCGAATTTATTTTTCATAACACAAGTTTCCTTTTCGCAACAAGATTTTCTAAATCGCAACTCGATTTTCAAATTTGCAACACGAATTTTAATTTCGCAACAACTTTTATTTTCGTAACACAAATGTTTTGGGTATATAAACTACGCAGCAGCAGCAACTCATAACATAAATCCCTAAATCGCAACTCATTCCATCTCCATCTATCACTCTCTCCGACGACATCCGTTCTAATATCCAAAGACATTCTTCCCCATCTCAATTTTTTTTTTACATAATTTTATTTCTATATAATTTTTCAATGATTTCTCTCCCAAATTATCAACTATCAACTTAATAAAGGTATGTTTTTCTCAAAGTTAGTGATGATATCTAGTTTATAGCTCATTTGTTTAGTAAATTAATTTACAATTTGTAGAATGAAATCATCTAATGTTGATGGAGGATCATGGGAGAATGTTCATGGTGTTTTACAATATATGCCTTTACCCATGAATCTTCAACTAAAAATGTCATTAAAAAAGTTAACTTATGAAATTCTTATGTTACGTGTTGCAAAGAAATTGAATTTAGAGCCTCTAAGTGGATTTAGGCTATCTTATAAGAGAAAAGGTAAAGTTTATTTGTTAACCGACAATGAAGATGTTGAACGATTCATTGCTTACATTAGTGTTTCGCAAGATGATGTTACATTGTATGTTGTTGAACCTAGAAGTAGTGAAGTTGGGTCACTAGCGGGTAGTAATCAACTAAGTGCTTCAACCCCTGTTTATGGTACTCACAATGTATAACGTTGTTATCAACCTCAAAATTTAATTATTCCACCACAATTTCATCACCAAGAAAATTTTGTTTCACCACATTTCCAATATCAAACACAATCTCAAAACCCACAACCTTTCCCTAATCCAAATCCCAATCAACTTTCAGCACCAAATTTTGGTTTTCGTATTGACCAGTTAGACGATGATGAGCCAACAGAAAAAATTGTGAGTACTAGTCAGTATTCGAAATTTGATCTTGGTCAATACCCGGACTTTGATCTTGGTCAATACCCGGACTTTGATCTTGGTCAATACTCGGATTTTGATGATGTTTCATAAGAAGAAACAAACCCTGCGTGTAATGATTTTGATATTGGGCAATACCCGAAGTTTGATGATGAAACAGCTGCTGCCTCCAAAGATGTTGTTGATGATAATGAGGAGGAAGTTACGACTGTGAATGAACATGTTGAACATCCATTCTGTAATTCATATAACCCTAAAGAAGAAAAATAAAAAGTCCCCGGAGAAAAGAAAAAGAAGAAAATGCCACGGGAGTATAACTAGAATATGCCAGAATTACTTTAGATACCGGAAGAAGAGTTGGTAAAGATAGCAGTTGATTGTTATACAAAAGTTATTCGTATCAAGAAAGATGACTGTTTTGATACAAAGGAAGACTTAAAGATAGCTTTGTATATGAAATGTGTGGAAGATGGCTATCAACTAAAAGTTAACAAATCAAGCAAAGATCATTTCGAAACAAAGTGTATGATTGACAAAAACTGTATGTGGCGTATGATTGTAAAGAGGATAAAAGATTGTGAAATGTTTCAAGTTAGGACTTTTATTGATAAACATACATGTTCAAGAACCCAAGTTTTTCACCATAGATAGGCAAACAAAAAGGTGTTGGGTGGTTTTCTGGCTGAGTTAATGTTTTTGAATGGAAGGGTATATCAGAGACATGAAATTATGACTGACATGAATGCTCGGTTCAAGATTAGTATCTCATATTCTCAAGCTTGGAGAGCTAAATGTTATGCCTTGGAATTGTTGAGGGGGTCGCCAGAAGCATCGTTTGCCCAACTGCCGGATTATTGTCACAATTTAAAGCTAAAAAATCCTGGGTCGGTAACTCATATCAAAACAGATAGAGATTGACGCTTTGAGTTGTTGTTTATCTCCACTAGTGTTGCGGTTAGTAAATCAATATAATTTTGTTGACTCATTTTTGTTAGTTACATGCATTTCACATTTAAATGATTATATTTCTTGTGTATATTATTTTGTAGATTCGTTCGTTTATTACTTGCATGCGCCCAATTATTATAGTTGATGGAGCACATTTGAAAGGTCGATACCTTGAAGTAAACTTATTAGCAGTAGCCATAGATGCTAACAATGGGATATTGCCAATAGCTTATGGGGTTGGCAAATCTGAAACCTCTGATTCATGGACATGGTTTATGAGGCATCTTAGGGATTGCATAGGTTCTATTAGCAATCTGACAATCATATCCGATAGGGCAAACTCAATTGACAACGTTGTTAGAAGGTGTTTCCCAGATGCTTTTCATAGACTTTGTGGTGTTCATTTGTACATAAATCTAAAATAAAGGTTTGCTGGTATAAAAAATCACAAATGGACATACTGGAAGGCTGTAAAAGCTTATCGGGAAGTGAATTCTAATAAACATATAAATTGTTTAAGACGTGTTTTGCCTTAATGTGCTCAAACACTAAAGATGTCGGGTTTGAAAGATGGTCAAGAGTACATCAACTTGGAGCAAGGTATGGTTTCATGACGTCTAATAGTGCAGAATCAATCAACGCTCTAAGTCGTCATTCCCGAAAATTACCCATTACTATGTTAATGGAGTTTTTTCGAGCCTCTATTCAACAGTGGTACTACAAGAAAAGAAACCATGCAGGTATTATTTCTTTAAATTCGTAACTTATCATATTTAATTTAAATATTTTACTAAGTATTATTTATTTAAATTTACAGAAACATTAGAATGTCGTGTTACACCATGGACTGAAAAAAGATAACGAAACGTGTTGTGATGTCAACGTCATGGAGAGTTAAACCATGTTCAAACACTTTGTTTGAAGTATTGGATAATAACTTAAATGGGCTTGTCGATCTAAATGCAAAGACGTGTAGTTGTATGAAATGGCAAACATCTGGTTATCCGTGTGGCCATGTTATAAAAGTTGCTCTTCATCTAAACCAAGATGATTCAAGCGCATACGCTATGGATTGCTACACTACAGAAGTATATCGACATACTTATGTCGAGATTGTCTACCCTATTCCACATCCTTCTGAGTGGGACATACCAGATGACTTACAAACAGTTTTGCCACCAGTCATGGACATCAGGCTACCTTGCTGACCAAAAAATCACGATCGTATACCGTCTAAGGGTGAAGAGAAGAGGATATCAACATGTAGTCGGTGCAAGGAAAGTGGTCATATAAGGTTGACCTGTGGATCACCAGTTCCATCACAATCATCTTTTCCTCTAGCAAAATATGGATCCTCATCAAAATCCAAAGCTCATATGGTGCCAAGCAAAAGGAAATCAAAATCGCAATCAAAATTAAAATCCTAATCACAACCGACTTTACATTTTGGGACTTATTAACTTAGGTGATTTTTAAATGCAAACGTTGTATTATATGTATTTTATGTGTGAATGCATACATTTTCCATTAGACATGCATTAGTAACTTGAGTTTGAACATTGATATGATCTGTTCAGTTGTTATCACTTATCAGATTGTTGTCTGTTATCTTTTTGAAGGTGTTTTCCTTGAATTCGCAACGCGAAAGTCAAATTCGCGAAGGTGTTTAATTTCACTCTGCATTATGTTAAAGTCAAAAAAGACCAGAATGTACACTTTCGCAATGCAAAAGTCAAAATTGCAATGCGAAAATCAAACTCGCAACGTGAAAGTCAAAATCGCAATGTGAATTTGACTTTCGCGTTGCGAAAGTGTACCTTCTGATCTTTTTTGCCTTCAACATAATGCAGAGTGAAATTAAACAACAAATCAATTAAACAAAAAAACAATTCTTATTTACACTTAACAGATTGTTGTTTGTTATCTTTTTTAATGTGTTTTCCTTGAATTCGAAACGCGAAAATCAAATTCGCGTTGCGATTGTTGAGAAAGTCAAAATCGCAACGCGAATTTGACTTTCGCGTTGCGATTTTGAATTTCACGTTGCGAAAGTGTACCTTAAACATGTCTTTTTTGCCT